>NC_054839.1:49562153-50812153 GCF_018345385.1 Vulpes lagopus
TGCTATTCAGTCAGCAGAATATGGTTGTTTGATACAGCACAGCATTACTTTGATAAAAACCATTTAGAATATATTTAAAATTTTGAAACCACATCAAAGTAACACCACACGTATCTTTTAGTCTGACTAATTTGAGGAGCTCTCTTTTTCCTGGCAAGAATAGAAAGTGGGGAAGCAAAAAGTGAATGTAGACTTCTTTACCCCAAACTAGCCTTTTGCCTTTAATTACTAGACATATATTTTGAAATATACATAAATCAACATCCACTGAAATACCGTCTATTGATTATTCAATACTCTGACCTCATGAAGCTAACGTTTTTTTAGGGAAACGTTTGAAAGTAATTATTTTAAAATTTCATAAGCATGTTAGGCACATTGCAAAATAGTGCAGATTTACCTAAGCAACAGGTCTTACGTGCCCAACACCAGATCGGGGAATATTAACTAGAGAAAGCCACACCAAATGTCTTAGAGAATTCCTGCATTACAGAACACTGTCTAGAAGGTATCACGTAATTCTAGAAATGTAAAGCCACCAGGAACCCTCTTGAAAGGTATTTGGGTAACGTCAATAGAACTCATCTGCTTGCCAATGTCTTTTAAATGTTACTATTTGTACATCTATAGATCATGGTTAGTTAAAGCTACAACTATGGGAATTTCTAGAAAATAAAAAGTTCACATTGACTGCAAATCTATCTTTTTAAAGTAAAACTACAGAGAAGTTAGGAAAAACACAAAGAACTTTTTTTCTTGAACCATGTGGCAGTCAGTTGTGGACTTGATATCATATCATACGCTGTTGTTAGTATTATTTTTACTACAAACAAGAATACTTTTTTTTCTTTTAAAGATTTTATTTTATTTAAAGATTTTATTTATTTATGAGAGACACGGAGAGAGAGAGAGAGAGAGAGGCAGAGACACAGGTAAAGGGAGAAGCAGGCTCCATGCAGGGAGCCTGACGTGGGACTCGATCCTGGGTCTCCAGGGTCAGGCCCTGGGCTGAAGGTGGCGCTAAACTGCTGAGCCACCCGGGCTGCCCTATTCATGAGAGACACACAGAGAGAGAGGCAGAGACTCAGGCAGAGGGAGAAGCAGGCTCCATGCAGGGAGCCCAACGTGGGATTTGATCCCAGGTCTCCAGGATCACACCCTAGGCTGAAGGCAGGTGCTAAACCACTGAGCCACCCTGGCTGCCCCACAAGAATACTTCTCAATGCAACCTTCAAAATCAGTGAATTAGCACCAATACATTACTATCATCTAATCCTCAGGCTACATTAAAGTTTTGCCAAATGGTATCCTAGTGTTTCTTAATGAAAAATAATCTAGCTCAGAATCATACATAGTAAATAATTCTCTTGTCTCTATAATCTGCAAGCTGAAGCAGTCTTCAGTCTTTTTTTTTTTTTTGTCATAATGAATCTGACACTTTTGAAGATGAGAAGCCAGTTCTATTATAGATCAGCCTTCACTCCAGGACTAGCGAATGTTTCCTTGTGATTTGATTCAGACCTTCCATCTTTGATGATTATATCACAGGGGTAACAATGTGTTCTTTCTATTGCACCTGACCAGGTATCATATGATTTTAATTTGTCCAGTTACTAATGGTGTTCATCATAGTCACTTGATTATGGTATCTGTCAGCCTTCTTTATCATGCCATTGATATTTTCCCCTTTTTAATTAATTAAATCAAGGAGAGGTTACATTCATACCTTACACATTTTCCATTCCTAGTCATACTTCCAACGTATTCATTAATCTATTGCTATCTGTATAAACCCAGGGTTTTCTATTTTATTAGATGTATTGGGATCTTTTAATATCATTGTTTAGTTTGATGTCAAAATTATTCTGGGATTGGTCAATGGGAGAAGCTCTTGCAAGTGGGCTCTCTTGTTCTTTTGACATCCCATTATTCTCTGACCACTTTATTTTCATGGACAATGAGATGTTCTAGATTAATTTTATACTTTCCATGAGCCAAAATTAGAATCAACCATTTCTTCAAGAAGCCTTGGTTTCTTTTAGAGGGAAATAATACAGGCATATCTCAGATATACTGCAGGTTTAGTTCAATACCGCCACAATAAAGCAAATATTGCAAAAGAGCAAGTCAAATGAATTTTATGGTTTCCCAAACTTTTGCATATGAAGTTTACACAATACTATCGTCTAGTAAGTGTGCAATAGCATCATGTCTAAAAAATCCCAATATACATACCTTAACTTAAAAACACTTTATCGCTAACAAATGCTAACTATCATCTGAGCTTTCAGTAAACCATAATATTTTTGCTGGTGGAGGGTCCTCCTTCAATGTTGATGGTTGCTAACAGACCAGGGTGGTAGTTGCTGAAGGTTGAGGTGGCTGTGGCAATTTCTTAAAACAATGAAATTTGCCGCATAAATTGACTCACCCTTTCACGAGCATTTTCTCAAACAGCACGTGTTACTGTTTGATAGCATTTTATCCACAATAGAACTTTGAAAGTTGGAGTCAATTCTCTCAAACCCTGTTACGGCTTACCAACTAAGTTTATGCAATCTTCTAAATCTTTTGTCATTTCAACAATCTTCACCAAGAGTAGATTCCATTTCAAGAAACCACTTCCTTTGCTAATCCATAAGAGGCAATTCCTCATTAGTTGAAATTTCATCATAAGATTGCAGCAATTCAGGGATCCCTGGGTGGTGCAGCGGTTTGGCGCCTGCCTTTGGCCCAGGGCGCGATTCTGGAGACCCAGGATCGAATCCCACATCAGGCTCCCGGTGCATGGAGCCTGCTTCTTCCTCCGCCTGTGTCTCTGCCTCTCTCTCTCTCTCTGTGACTAACATAAATAAATAAAAATTAAAAAAAAAAAGATTGCAGCAATTCAAATATAATAATAATGAAAAAGTATTTTATACTTTTCATTATGAAATAATAATGTTACCAAAAGGTGGCACAGAGACACAAAGTGAGAAAATTCCACGGGAAAAATGACACCAATAGATTTGCTCAATGTAGCATTGCCACAAACCCTCAATTTGTAAAAACAAAACAAAAACAAAAACAAAAAACAAAACAAAAAAAAAAAACAAACAATAAAAAAAAAAAAAAAAACAATAAAGCAGAGTGCAACAAGATGAGGCATGCCTATATTTAGCAGTCAAGAACATGTTCTGGTTATATTCATGGTGAATGAAGAATCAATAATAGGCCTTTTCCGTAAATAAACCTAGGAAATAAACATAGGAATGTACATACAGTCATATACACAGAAAATGAAGTCTAGATCTATTTATCTAATTTAATGTATCCAACTATATATTGGAAATCATGTTTTAACCTGATGTATCCAATATAACACAACATGATTCACTCTAGTTTTCTCATTTTTTCACTTTTTTAACTTCCTTCTTCACTCAAGAAAATGGCTTTTATTATTTTAAATGTATTTATTCATTTTTATTTTTTTAAGATTTTATTTTTAAGTAATCTCTATACTCAGTGTGGGTCCTGAACTCAGAACCCCGAGATTAAGAGTCACATGCTCTACTGACTGAGCCAGCCAAGCACCCTATATTTATTTATTTTACTAATCACATGGATCTAACCAATCTTCCCTCTATACTGCCACATTCCCCCCTGCACAGATACCTCTACTCCCTGCATGAGTTCTGACTTCCATTGTAGGCAACACCCCCACCTCACATGGATGTTCTCCTCCTCAACATACTTGATAATTCAATTATAGGGTTTTTTAAATGTATGATTCTCATACCTTTGGGTATCTTTAATTTGCAGCACAGACTTCAATTTTTTAAAAGCTATTTGATTTTCTATTTCAATTAACACTAACATGCATGAAAATATTTTGTTGAATGCATATAATGCATGATCAATACACTACAGACATTGCTGTCCACATGTCACACTACAGTGACACTATTTCTGGATGACATCCCCCACAGTGGGCACACTCTACAACATATTTTTCATGATATGATAGCCTTTTCCTATTGAAGAGAGCACTGAGATACTGTATTGTGATATCTAAAAGATACTCATGTTATGTACATGTATTTCAAAAATTAGTATGATTATTGGTCTTTAATCAGGGCACACATGTCATTTAAATGTTAGTATTATTATGATTAGTTTGGACATGGAGTAGAGCCTTGAACTGTCCTCATTTATATGAACAAATACATGATACTATTTTAGTCCATGTGCGTATCTGTGTGTGTGTCTGTGTGTGTGCGTACAATCGAAATTAGAGCAGGTAAGAGAATTACTAAGAGTCTGTTTTTTTGTTTTGTTTTGTTTAGGAGTAGGTTTTTTGAGGCTGTAACTGTTTGTAGAAATCTACTGAACAGAAAATGAGCATAACATATTGATAAAGAGCACAGATTTTTAACCAAGGCATCCTGATTTAAAATACCAGTTCTCCTCTTACTCTTTGTACCTTTCTGGGAAAAAAATTACTTGACCAATTTATTTCACTCCCCCTTCTCCAAAATGATTAAGAGTACTTACCTCACTGAGTTATGGTGAAGATTAAATGTGTTACTATATATAAAATAGTCTGACATATAGTATAGACTGTGTTAGCTATTATTAATGCAATATTAAAATGTTCTTTCTTCAAGATGTTATTAATACCATGTGTTCTCAGAGAAGCTAAAATGTAAAGCTTTATTAAATTTTGTCTTTCATTGGATGTCTCTGTTTATGTCTAAGAATATTTGGAAACCAAACTGGTCAATCCCAACTAATTTGCTTATATGTGCTAGAATATGGGAATGTTATCTAATTTTATTTCTCTGCTTTATGTCACCTGACTCTTTTTAATGAATCTCCATCCAGCCAAATTGAATAAGGAAATTGTTAAGTGGCAAATGCTTTAGCGAGTTTAGTAAAAGAAACACATAACTGTGGATATCTGGGGAGAACAGCTTGTATTTGCCAGCAAGCTAGCCAGAAGGCACATTTAACAATTTTTTCAATCCTTTCACATTTGACAAGTAAAGAATACCCACTGTTTCATGTTTTTTTTCCAAAGGAAGAGTTGTCCACTTTTATTCACTCTTTCCCATAGCTATCTAAACACCTGAGCAATAACTATTTTTTTCATCTTTTTGCCCTGCTTGAGCTACTCATCAATATCTATTTTTTGTTCTCTCCTGTTTTGGAGGACAGATGTCCTTGATTTGAGTAGACGAGCGCTGATTCCTGGTATCAAAGGCTACTTCACTATCTATGGTCTTCAAAGACAATTCAAAGTAACCTTTCATCCCTCTTCCTTGTGGACCATCATTAATGAAACTTGCATTTTTAATGTTACAGTCCTGCTGACCACCACATCTGAAACCGCAAGAATGACAGTGCATGCAAAACTCTATCCTACTGTGCTTTTGCTCACTGCCTTGTGAAATTGAGATCTAGTGCAAAAGTCATGGAGTTTTGATGCTTCACTTTGAATAGAAGCTTTGTTGTTTTGGCACCAGAAATGAAAAACCTAAGGAGAATTGTTAGTTTACAAAGTTGGATAATACTAAAATGTTTTTTTTTTAAAAAAAAAAAAAAAGAAGAAGAAGAAGAATGAAAGTAAAAGCAAAGTGGAAAATACCTGTCGTGAAACGCTGCAAACCAGGAATCACGAGTTGTCCCTTGCAAGGAGTATGCGATGAAAGCTTTCATATACTACATTTGGCTAACCTCAGATGTTTAGATGTTCAACTTACATTATCCAGATTATTCTTAGTAAGATCATCTTAATAACCAAGTAATTGATTTCAATGCCTTGGTAAACTCGTTGCATGTGGTCTATCTAGAAGAAATCATTAGAATTAGGTTTATGCTCTCATAGGACCTTTGAAAAGCTCTTGGCAAAGAAGATTAACTCATTTGGATAAGTATATGTTGTCACTGGTTATATCAACCAACAAAGAAGAATTCATTTGTAAACCTGTCTATGTTTTCAAGATATAGACAACTAATTTTGGAAATGGGATCAATTTTCAAAGTCAGGTACTTAGTAAATGTAGACAACGGTATAGAAATCCACCTTAAAAAGATACCATAATTGCTTCCTATAAAATCATTCAAAGGATGGATGAAAAGAGACATACAATTTTCTACAGATGGGGAGAGTCTCAAGCCATACCCATCCGTGATATATACTTCCCAATAAACATAAACAAATCCGTACTTGGGTTAAGCTGGTCTTTCATGGTAGTGAGAAACAGTATATTATAGAAGGTTAGAGCAAAATTAAAGTAAAACAACATTCAATAGCAACAGTGCCATGTTTTGTGTTCATTCAATCAATAAATTCTATTATGAATCCACCATGTTCAAATACTATGCTAGGCACTTATTATTTTTTAAAAAATTTTATTTATTTATTCATGAGAGACACAGAGAGAAAGAGACACAGGCACAGGCAGAGGGAGAAGTAAGCCCCATGTAGGGAGCCCGACGTGGGACTCGATCTCGCGTCTCTAGGATCATGCCCTGAGTGGAAGGCAGTGCTAAACCACTGAGCCACCCCGGCTGCCCTATGCTAGGCACTTATGATGTAAATGTGAACTAAAAAAAAAAATCTCCTGTACCCTAAGAATGTACATTCCACTATGATACTGAGTAAATTACCTAAACATTGAAAGTCAGTCACCTAGTATATAAAATAGAAGTAATAAGAGTACCCCATCTGGTGGTTGAAAATAAAATAGGTTATTCCCTTGCCCAGAGTCAATGATCAATGTTATCTATCTATCATTATTGTTGTTGCTACCGTCATCATCATTGGAATCTAGACAAATAAAATTATTATATTTGTCCCGTATTATCATAAACAACACAAATGCAAATGATTAGATTTGTACAAAATGACTGAAAGGGATTTACATCTTTTTACAAAATGGTTCTAAAGGATAAATATTATTTGTTCTAGCATAGCACACATGATACCATTTCTAAACATGATTTCTGGATCACTAATATAAAAGCTGACTGGTATACATTTATTAATGTTCTTTTGGAGTAGACTATACCAATAAAATTGAGAAGGTAAATATGTAGAGAAATTTTTGAGATCACAACTTTTTAAGTTGGTCAATAATCTGATGTAGTCTGCCTCTTATTTTTCCAAAAGTAATTGTGTACCTTTAGAACTGAAATCTACCCACTGTCCTCCATCCATCCAATTGTATAGTTAAATCTTTCAAAATATTTTCATTTTTATATGTTCTACACTATCTTTGTAGAAGGATACAACGTCATTAAAAGCACAGTTTGTCCTTGAAATTGAAACAGTACAGTTGAGAATACAGGTATGTGCATATATTTATGTTGATTCAATTATAGGACAAAAATTTTTATTTAAAAAGTACCAATTCTTTCACCATATCTCTATCTCCTTTGACATGCCCATGTCATCCACTGCAAGGGCCAGATAAATCACCCAACACAGCTTCCTGAATTTCAAGTTCTAGACTGAGGCTACTTTGCTTTTCCATATCTGCTTTGAGTCTTCTTCCTTAATGGCTTCCTTTACAACTAGTATTATATGGCTTAATATTATAACTCTTTCTCTTTGTTAAGTGTGATTTACTGAGTTTATTGTGGATTCTAAGACCTGGGTCTGGTTTCGTACATGTTTACATAACTGTACGAGAGATCGGCTATTACCACACACTAGGCCTGAGTGTTTGAGCACATGGTGCCATATACTCCAAGTATATGGCAAGGAAATGGAGAGCAAACAAAAATATAAAGGTCTAGGGAATTACAAAGAATAGTTGATTCACATCTTGCATGAAAGTTTTGTTTTTGGACAGCATGTGAAACAAGAGTTGTACTCAATATGACGCCAAAAGGAGACACGCACTACATTAGAATGAGTTAAACACTGCTGATGTTTCCTCCTGCATTGGAACAGATTTAACAGTAGATGAAAGAATTGACTAGTAGCAATATTAATTATAATAAAAAATAATGCCATCAATATCCTTGTGCCACACATTCCCTAAGCATATATTAGTCCACATAATTTTCCAATAATCTTAAGCAATACTTATTCCCCCAATTTTATAAATGAGGCAATTTAGGCAAGAGTGGATATACGGAAGAGAGATAGCATGCATGCAACACATTTTCCAGGTATATGGAGGCTTTAAATAAAAGCAAAAGAATCGCTGCTTATAAAATGTTATCATATTCATCTAAATCTTCCATAACTGGAAGAGAGTTAACTCTCATAACTCTGTTAGTTAAGTGCAAATTCTCTGCAGTAAGCTTTCCTGCATACCAACTTTATGTCTGTCACTTGCTCTGTGGGATCTTAAAAAAGTTACTTGATCTCTCCTGCCTGTTTTTCTCATCTGAAAGCAGTATTGTGAGAAATCAATTCATATAAAGCAGTTAAAACTGTGCTTGGCAGTTAATAAGCATTCAGTAAATGATATCTGCTTTTGTGAGTTAATATTTATTATTACGTATTGTTAATTTTTCCCTTTCCTATCTTCAAACGGTATGTTATTCTTTCTATGTCTTAACTGAATATATTTCCACTTACTCCCTACTCGAAAGAAAGAAGATTCATTTCTGTTACAGTGCATATCTCTTGCCTGCCTCTGTCCTCCTAATTTATTTAATATTTAGATAGTATCAGTTACCTTTAAATTAGGAGTCAAAAACTCAGTTGTATCTATGAAACAGGCAATTAATTAGCCCTCTTGGCCTTTCTTTGAGCTCCTGTTTTCTCTCACACCTTCCAGCCCTGAACTTGAAAGTATGTGGATTTATGCTTGTCAGACTGGCTCTCATTTTTAATTGGACAATCTGGTGTTTCCTCCCAAAGAAGCATCCATTAAACAGATGGCCACAGCCTTTCTATCTTCTAGGAAATTGTTGAATCCTCTCATTTGCTATGTTCCTCCTCCTGTATCTTTGCTTATATACCTACACACTTAGAGTTACATTTTGGTTTTAATTTTTAATTGTTTTACTATAATTTCAATTGATTCTGGAGAGGATATAGAGAAATGTGTGTGTTCACTTCTTATTCTTACAGTTCATCTTTGTCTTTCTATAATTGTTAGTGATGCAGTAAAATGACCTATTAATTAGGGCAACATCAAAGAAGTATTCAGAAGTGAATTATGGGTTTTAAACTTTTTAAACTATATTTCAAGGATTTTTTCCATATTTTCTATTTTACATAAAAAATGTGAATGGAAAATGTATAGGATCCTATCTGAGGGAAGTCTTATTGGTTGTCAGGGATATTAAAAATGTATTATGTAAGCAATGGATAATATTACCATAGAGATGTACTTTATTTTTTTACTCACTTAAGAATGGCTTATACTCTCTTCTAAATGTGTGTAGATATGCATGCATATTTATGAACATGTATGAATGTATATATATGTATGTTTTTTGTTTTGTTTTTTGTATTTTATAGAAAGCACCTTTATCTCTAATGTTTTGGACTATAAATGTCAGCTTATAATAAATATACAAACTCTTATATTTAGAAGAGAAGTCTATTCCTGTTTATACCCACACATAGGTGATTTCAAACAGAAAATATATGCCAGTAGGAGATATAGCTGGAAATATATCAAGTGGAAGAGAAGCAGATTAAGTCAATATGGTCTTATTCTATTGATATATTACAATTAGAATTACTAATGATTTATAACATTAAAATTGCAGGACCCACTAATAATATAGTAATTTTAACATAATATCCCCTTAAAAATACTACGACATTCCTAAAGTGAATGCATGGGGGAAAAAATCAGATAGGGTACCTTTCTGTGAAAAGTATGTTTTTGTTACTTCTATTGTAGGAAATGGAGAAGTGTTTCAATTCAGCCGACTTCTGAAAGGTGAGACCGAGGTCATCAGTCAAAATAAAACAGCCGTGTCTCTAAAAGCAAATATATCCCTTAATAAACTACTTCCCAAAATGAACATGGCTTATTTAATGCTAGAGAATAGAAGTATTAAACACAAACGCTCCCATCTGTGTCATCTGTGTATGTTTCCAAGTATATCACAAAATAGATGTTTTTTTTGTGTCTCTTCTTCAGTTTCCATTCTTCTGAGCAGTTTGCCTCATGTTCTTAAGCAGCCCAGAGTTAGTTGTTAAATTCTAGAGAGCAGGCTGTGTTTGAAGGATCTTAGAATTCTGAACTTCACTCTTGCTATGTCTGAAAATGTTCCCTGACTGATCTCTCTCTTACATATCTCATTATGTTCCCATGCTCATTTGGGATTGGATATAAAGAACTGTAAAAGAGATGAGTAGTTACTAAATTAGTAGTCATTTGCTGCAATGCAGGGTACTTGTTTTAACCATCATCTTTCTTGTCTTCACACAGCAACACATTTCTAAATTTTTAAAACTCAAATAGTTCTTATTTATCCTCGATAAATAGTAAATAATTGAGTTGTTATTAGCTTTTATTTCCTTTTAAAAATATTTATGTATTTATTTATTTATTTATTTATTTATTTATTTATTTATTTGAGAGAGAGAGTGTGTGTGTGTGCAGGGGTTGGGGTGGAGGGGCAGAGGGGCAGGGGGCAGAGGCAGAGAATCTTCAAGCAGAATCCTCGCTGAGCGAGGAGCCTGGGTGGGAGGCTTGATTCCAAGACCCATGAGATCATGACTTGAGTCAAACCAAGAGTTGGCGGCTTAACTGACTGAGCCACCCAAGTGTCCCAGCTTCTATTTCCTTTTAAGACAGATTTGTGGAGTTTAAGGGAACAACATCTCAAATGTGTACTTATATCCAAACAGTAGTTGAAAAGAAAGCTGAGTACTATTTCTTTACAATGTCTTTGTACTAGATCCATAATCATAACTTACATGCTATTGGCATTTTGTAAAAATTCATAAGTTTCTAGAACAAAATATAGACCAAAGCAAACCCTTACATAAAGATCCTTTACCATTTCATCACTGTTTCCCTCATTTGTGATTCACAATATATATGATTTATTTTTCATTTATTTATTTAAAAATATTTTATTTATTTATTCATGAAAGACACAGAGAGAGGAAGAGGTAGAAACATAGGCAGAGGGAGCCCGATGCGGAACTTGATCCCAGGACTCTGCCCTGAGCTGAAAGCAGACGCTCAACCACTGAGCCACCTAGGTGTCCCCACAATATATATTATTTAAAGTGGAGTTGTTCAAGTGTATAACTCAAAGGATAAGCCACCTAAATCAAACCAGGCTTTTAGGTATCCTGCTGACCATGAATCCTATATTTCAGCAGCCCAGAAGTTCCATGGGTCTATGTGGTGAACAGAATAATGCTGAAAAGAAAAGAGCTCCAATGTATACCAAAATCATCACAGGGGTTAATTTCCATTTCAAGTATTAACAATAATTTTTATTCATACGACCCAACTGCTAACAAATTTTAGGCAATGTTCCAAGCTTAGAGACTCAGATTTATAAAAGACATAGGCCCTGTCCCCACTATATGGAATACATTGTGTGGATTTTGAATTTCTAGTCCTCTTAGAAGGATATTCTCCAAGTGTTTCATTTGGCCAAGTCCTCTAAGAAAAGTGGAGCAAGTCTTTACAGGATCTCCCTGAATCACTAGAGCCACTCTAGAGCTGACTTTACTTTTTAGAATGGATGATAAGGTTATTTTCTTTCCTTTTTTTTAAGGTTATTTTTCTTTAAAATAGGCAATTGAAATTTCTTTTGAGAAAGAATTTTTTTAGTTAAAAAGGTTCACAGTATAGAATTTAAACTCTCATCAGATTATGACAGATATTTTTCAGATCTATTCATTATTACAACATGATCCATGAAAATAAACCAAAGATATATTAAGACAATCTGTAAACATATCTAATTATTAACTATATGTATATTTGAGATTGTCTATTTTCTGATCTATGATGTATAACACTTCAATTAATGCTTGTAGGATAGAGGATTTTGTCAGATGTGTTTCAAATTCTATTTCTGTTATGCAATAAGGACCCTGAAATTCTAATTCATTTGATCTAAAATAAATTCTATTCTCTGTTATCTGTTAACAAATGACCATCAGTAAACATTTGGCAAATGTTATTTAAAACTATACACTATTCTATCTACAAAATAATCCATGCAAAATACTTAATAGCTTTTATTTGTAGGTATTTGTTGCATGTGTGTAGGTAAAAGATATTCACATACATACTTACTTTTTTGTTACAAGAGTTTGAAGCAATTTGAAACAAATAATAGGGGAGTTTGGGTAAGTCGCTTGTTAGGCATCTGTCTTCAGCTTAGGTCATGATCCTACAGTCCTGGGAACGAGCCCCACACTGGATTCTGTGTTCAGGGGGAGTCTATTTCTCCCTCTGCCCCTCACCCTGCTTGTGCTCGCCCATTCTCTCTCTCGCTCTCTCTCTCAAAGAAATAAATAAAATCTTTTAAAAAAGGAAACAAATAATGAACAAAGATTAAACATTACTAGATGGAGGATTCATGTCTACATATGGTAGGAAAGCTTTTATATTACTAACTCTCCAACAGATTAAAATCTGGAAACATATTTTCTAAAAATGTATTTGCAGCAATTGAAGAATGAATAAATGCAGGGGAAAATAGTAAAACAAAATCTTAAAAAGGGGAATTGCAATGAGTGATAATTTGTGTTCATGAGCATTCATTTTCCTCCTGAAGGCAACTTCCCACATGAGGTTGGTAAAACATAAAAGTTTCAATTTCACCAACTCTAGGAGTCAGAGGATAGAGTAGAGGAGCACCAGAATGGTTGGAAAATGAGGTGAAGTCTTTTAAAGCAGGGAGCTATGCAGTGGGGAAACTCCCAAATCTGAAACTCCATCCCAAAGCTTGGCTGGTTTTTGAACTTTATGTATGTGGGGAAGACTTCAACAAGTCCAGTGGAAAGTGAGTGGGAAAGTTGGAAACACTGTGGATGGGAGATTTCATCTGCTGCCTATTACAGAGGAAAGAGTTTGGAATTTGAGACCAGTCAAGGAGTCTACTTGTTAAAACAAAAATCAATATCCTTTGATGTGTTTATTGAGAGGATCCTGTGATTTTTTTACACTTTATTCTATTATTATGCAAATATTGATTTGCATGTATTCAATAATCTTTGCATCCCAGGGGTAACTTAGTTGATCATGATATATGATCCTTTTAATGCGCTGTTGAAAAGTAGGTTTACTAATATTTTGTTGAGAATTTTAGCACATATATTCACCAGGGATATTGGTGCATAGTTTTCTGTTCTTTTAGCTGGATAGATAGATAGATAGATAGATAGATAGATAGATAGATGATAGATAGATAGATAGAATCTTTATCTGGGAGTGACAGCGACGCAAGACGGCAGCCACCACGGGCTCGGCCTCGTCCCCTACCTGGCCCCAGTGCCTCGGCTCTGTTCTGGAAAACACCCAGAAATGGCTCAAGCCTCAATCTGAACTCAGGAGTAAAAGTCCCTCGCAATTTTCGACTGTTAGAAGAACTGGAAGAAGGCCATAAAGGAGTAGGAGATGGCACAGTTAGCTGGGGTCTAGAAGATGATGAAGACATGCCACTTACAAGATGGACAGGGATGATAATTGGGCCTCCAAGAACAATTTATGAAAACTGAATATACAGCCTTAAAATAGAATGTGGACCTAAATACCCAGAAGCACCCCCCCTTTGTAAGATTTGTAACAAAATTTAATATGAATGGAGTTAATAGTTCTAATGGAGTGGTGGACCCAAGAACCGTATCCATGCTAGCAAAATGGCAGAATTCATATAGCATCAAAGTTGTCCTGCAAGAGCTCGGCGCCTAATGATGTCTAAAGAAAACATGAAACTCCCTCAGCCCCCCCGAAGGATAGTGTTACAGCAATTAATCAAAAAGAGAAACCACCCTCCCCTCCCCGCCCCATTCGATTTAAGCAGTCATTTTCCACAGTAGTACATTTTCTAGATACGTCTTGTAGACCTCAAAAGTACTGGAAAGGAAGCTCCCATTCAAAGGCAATTTATCTTAAGATACTGTAAATGATACTAATTTTTTGTCCATTTGAAATATATAAGTTGTGCTATAACAAATCATCCTGTCAAGTGTAACCACTGTCCACATAGTTGAACTTCTGGGATCAAGAAAGTATATTTAAATTGATTCCCATCATAACCAGTGGGGCACATCTAACTCAACTGTGAAAAGGCACATCACACAATCACCTTGCTGCTGATTACATGGCCTTCGGTCTCTGCCTTCTCCCCTTCGCCTCCTGCTGGCTCCCTTCCTCCCTCCCTCCCTCCCTCCCTCCCTCCCTCCCTCCCTCCTTCCCTCCCTCCCTCCATCCGTCCCCCCACCCACCCCTCCGTCCCTGCAACAGCCCTCCAGCTTGGGGTGGCTTGCTAGAATAGGCATGAAGGTTTCAGGTCGCAGCCTGTGGGAATACTGCTGGGTGTGCAGGGGTGCTCCAGCTGCACCCCTGGTTTCTTTTTTTTTTAAGTCTTAAATGATGCCCTCCCCCCTCCAAGCCATCATCCTTTCTCCACTTCCCATGACCACCCTTGGCCAAAAAATAGATTGTAACCCCCTCTGCTCCCCTCTGAAATTGGCCTTTGGTGAGGGATTCAGGGCTTTCCCCATATCTTCTCCCCTACCTTAATTGAGGGGTACTACTTTTTCCTTCCTCCTCAAGTCCCTTTTTGCACCATCACCACCCAATACTTCCTTGCTTTGGCCAGAAGCCATCAGGTAAGGTTGGAAAGAGTCTCTGACTTACCTCGTTTAGTTTGGAACAACATTTACTCACTCTCCACCAGCCTGGGAATGAATATTGGGTCCTCAGCCCTACCACCCTCTGCTGTCATCATCAGCTGATGCTGTTTTTTCAGCTCAGGTTTTGATAAAATGAAAAGAACCGTCACCAGGGGTACTCAGACCTGCCAGCTCTCAAAGTGCTTGGTGGTAAAATTTGGAGAAAGGCTACAGAAGACACTTGTAAGCACACACGATCCCTCTGAATGAATTGTTTTCTTTTCCTGTAATTGCTTTTACTTTTAACAATTGAAGAAGTTTTAAACAGGGTTCTCATGTGGTCATCTTATAATCCATTTGGGTCTAGTTTGGAATCTGACAACTGGAATGAAAAGAACCTTGGATTCGGTGCATACTTTGGTTTTGGTGCTGCTGTGTCTCATGTTCCTCAGCAGGGATCTAGAAAGAACTCAGTGTGCACAGCAGATCCCCAAAATTGGCGGGCTTGACTTCCTGGCAAATGCTGCATCTTTCCACTTTTCTGTTCAGGACCACTAAATGCTGAGATGTGGATGCATACGGAAATAAAAGTGATTCATTGTGTTCCACAAACAAACAAACAAAAAAAGAATCTTTATCTGGCTTTGGAATCAAGCTAATGTTAATCCTGTAAAATAGGTTTGAAGTGTTCCCTTCTTTTCATATTTCGGAAGAATTTGAGATGGATTGGCATTAATTTAAATTTTTCCTTAAATGTATTGTAGAAATCATCAGTGAAACCATCTGGTCCTGGGCTTTTTGTTGTTATTGGGAGGTTTTTGGTTACTGTTTCAGTCTCCTTTCTCATTAATGATCTGTTCAGATTTCCTATTTCTTAGATTTTTGTTTGGTGGATTATACATTTCTAGTATTTATTCATTTCTTCTATGTTAACTGATTTGTTCATGCTCCTACTAGTGTCTCTCATGTTCCTTTGCGTCTGTGATGTGAATTGTAATGTTTCCTCTTTCATTTCTAATTTTCCTTATTTGAATCTTCCTTTTTCCTTGTTTAATGGAGCTAAAGTTTTATCTAATATGTTTGTCTTTCAAAAACCAAATCTTAGTTTCAATGATTTTTCTTCTGTTTCTGGTCTATTTTATTTCTGCTCTACTCTTTATTATATTTTTCCTATTGTTAACTTTGGACTTAGATAGTTCCTAATTTTCTAATTTCTTTATATATAAACTTAAGTTGTTTATCTGATATCTTCTTTTTATTAGTGTATGCATAAATTTTGCTATAAATTTTCCTCTTAGAATTGCTTTTACTGCATCCCATAATTTTTGAAATGTTCTTTTTATTTTCAATAGTCTCAAGATTCTGATTTTCCCTTTACCTTCTCTTTGACCCATTATTTGTTGAGGAATGTGTTAATTTCATTGTTATATCTGAATACTTCCATTTTCCTCCTGTCATTGATTTCTAGTTTCATACCATTTTATTTATATTATTTCAATCTTTTCATATTTGTTAAGGCTTGTTTTGTGGTTCAACATTTGATCTCTCCTGGAGAGCATTCTGTGTGTGCTTGAGAAAAGTGAGTTTTTTGCTGGTATTGGATCAAATGCTTTGTACATGTCTGTTAGGTCCATTTGGTCCATAGTGTTATTCAAGTCTGCTGTTTCCTTATTAACTTTATGTCTAGGTATTATATTCTGTGTTGAGATTGGGATATTGAAGTCCTCTACTATTAGTATATTGTTGTCTATTTCTCCCATCATTTCTGTTAATACTAAGGTGCTCTAATGTTAACTACATATGTTCTTATAATTTTATATCCTCTTTTTGAACTGACTCCTTTGTTACTATATAGTGACTTTCTTTGTCTCTTGTCACCAATTTTGACTAAAAGTCTATTTTATGATAGAGATAAAGTCATAACTAAAATAATTATGGACTTTTTATGACTCTCATGTTTTCTTATTATTACTAGTGTCCTTTCATTTCAATTTCAAGAACTGCATTTAGCATTTCTTATAAGGCAAGTCTAATGGTGATGTCTTCTCTTAGATTTGTTTACCTGAATATCTCTTTCCTTTATTTCTGAAGGACAGTTTTGATGGGTATAGTAATCCAAGGTGGTATTTTTTTTTTAAGATTTATTTATTTATTTGACAGAGAGAGAGAGAATAAGCAGGAGGGGCAGAGGGAGAGGGAGAGAGAATCTTAAGCGGACTGTACCGAGTGCAGAGCCTGATGCAGGGCTCTATCTCACAACCTTAAGATCATGACCAGAGCTGAAACTAAGATTTGGATACTTAGCCAACTGTCAACCAGTTGTCCCTAGGGTGGAATTTTTTTAAGTACTTTTAATACATTATTCATTCCCTCTATGCCTGCAAGGTTTTTGGAGAAAAATAGCCTAATAGAAGTTCCCTTAAATATGATAAGTATTTTTTCTTTTGCTGTTTTCAAAGTTAATTCTTCGTTTTTGATATTTGTTTTGATATTGCTCAGGATCCTTTTAGTTTCCTGTATTGGAATGTGGTTGTCTCTCTCAAGATTTAAAAGTGCTCAGCTATTATTAACTTAAATATGCTTTCAGCCCTTTTTGCTCTTTCTTCTCCATCTGGAATTTTTAGGATATGATATTTGCTTGACGTTGTCCCATAATCATTTAGCCTTTTTTTTTTCTTTTTCATTCTATTTTTCTCCAGAATCATAGTCATGCTGAGTTTGAGCCAGTTTTGAGGCTTCCCTGGGTCTGCAGTGGGGTCTACAACTGGTATACTTGTAACTAGAGGCTTGAGGAGGTATGGATTCTCTCTGGTCTCTGGGTGGATGGAAATGTTTCCAGGACCTTGTTCAATAGGATGGCGATGAGACAGAGATCTATTTAGGGTCTGCATTTGGGTCCTCAACCAACAGGCTTATTGCCAAGTGTGCAGATGTGGTTTCTGCCAAATCCGTGGGAAAGCTTCTTCCTGGTCACTTTATGAGCTCCCAGGTAGACAGGACTTGCCCCATACTGTGGCTGAGAGGGACCCGAAACCACGACTTAGTGCTATTTCAGGTTCCACTGCCAATATTGAGGTCTGCAGACCTGGTTCAAAGGTATAAATGGCCAAGTCTCCTACTAGTTCTCTTAGTGGACTAGACTCCTTAAAACTGCTTAGGGGGGGATCCCTGGGTGGCGCAGCGGTTTGGCGCCTGCCTTTGGCCCAGGGCGCGATCCTGGAGACCCGGGATCAAGTCCCACGTCGGGCTCCCGGTGCATGGAGCCTGCTTCTCCCTCTGCCTGTGTCTCTGCCTCTCTCTCTCTCTCTATGACTATCATAAATAAATAATAATAAAAAAAAAACTGCTTAGGGGGACTGGAGCCAAGTATAAGACCATTTTTCGGATCTCCTGGTATGTAGATGTGAGCATTTCTTGTGGGGTCTCTGTGAGAGCAAGACTGCTTGAGGACTATGGTTGGTAGGAGCCGACACTGATTATAGGGCTATTTCAGGATCTTTGGAGGTAAAGACAAAAGTGTTTCTTGCTAAGTTCTTTGGCTACTACCAGTACTTCTATGGGCTGTGTCTGGGAATGGCTGAAGTGGGTTAAAGGGTCTAAGGGATCTCTGGAGACACATGAGAGTATCTTCCACTGGAATTTTCAAACCTCAGGACTCCTGACAGATAGTGGCCATAAGGGGGCTAAAACAAAGTATAGTCATTTTTAGGATCTCCAGAGATATAAATGGAAGTGTTTCCTTTTAGGTCTCTGTGCAAGCAGGATTACTTGCAGACTATGGCTGGGATGGGCCGGGGTTCAGTTACAGGGTCCTTTCAGGATTTATAGTTTGATTGAGCTTGTTGGGCTTATCTCCAGGGGTTCCTGAAACACGGTAGAGAGTCTTGGACTGCTCCAGGGTTTCACTTTCCTACATGTGTCCCAAAGTTCCCTAAAAGACACTTTTATTTGTGGATAGATGCAAGTTGTTGTTGAGAAGGGATATGAGAGGGGGATGAATTATTCAGCCAACATGCTGATGCCACTCAAGAGATTCACTTTAGATTTAAGACATATATAGGGTAAAAGTGAAGGCAGGACTGACTTTATGTTGGGGGAGGAGAGATATTCCATTCAAATGGTAAATAGTAACCAAAAAAAGAACGGAGTGGCTATACTTATTTCAGATAAAATAGACTTTAAGTCAACAACTGTCACAAGAGACAAGAAGGTCATTATATAATGAAAAAAGATTCAATTCAGCAGGAAGATATAACAGTTATAAATATATATGAGCTTAGCATCAAAACACCTAAATATATAAAAAAACATTGGCAGATCTGAAGGGAGAAATAGACAGCACTACAATAATAGCAGGAGACTTCAATACTCTGCTCTGTATAATGGATAAATCATCCAGATAGAAAATCACTATGGGAACAGCAGTTGTGAATAACACTACAACAAATGGACCTAACCTATATATACAGAACATTCTATATAATAGCAATAGAATATTTGTTGTTTTCAAGTGCACAAAAAATAGTCTCCAGGATAAGCCACATGTGGGGTTGCAAAACAAGCCTTAACAAAATTAACAAGATTGAAATCATTCCAAGTATCTTTTCCAACATGGAAACTGAACAACATACTCTTAAACAACTATTGGGTCAGAGAAGAAACCAAGTTGGAAATCAGAAAATAATTGGGGACAAATGAAAATGAAAACACACACTAAAATGTATAGAATGTGACAAAAGCAGTACAAGAAGGAAGAAATTTAAAAGCTGGTGAAATAATAAATGTCTTTTTGGAAAAAAAAATACATAAACTTTAGCTAGGCTAAGAAAAAAGAGAGAGAAAACTCAAATAAAATCAGAAATGAAGAAGACATTACAACTGATCTACAGAAATAAAAAGAATATGAAGGATCCTTACGAATAAATATACACCAACAATTTGGACAACTTAGAACTAGCTAAATTCCTAGAAACATACAACCTACCAATTCAGAATCAAAAAGAAGTTAAAAGCCTAAAAGAGCAATAACAAATAAGGAGACTGAATCAGTAATCAAAAAACTCCCAACGAAGAAAAGCCCAAGACAACATGGCTTCATGGTTAAATTCTACTGACAGAAGAATTAATACAAATTCTTAAACTGTTCCAAGAAATATAAGAAAAGGGAATACTTCCAAATTCACCTTTGAGGTCAGTATCACCCTAATATCAAGGCCAAACAAAGTGACCACAACAAAAGAATACATACTACAGGCTGATCTCTGTGATGAACATAGATACAAAAATTCTCAACAAAATACTAGCAAACGTAATTCAAAATGGCATTAAAATAATCATATACTATGACTAAGTAAGTTTATCTCTAGGTGCAAAGGTGGCTTAATATGCACAAATCAATCAATGTGATACACTATATTAACAGAATGAAAGATAAAAATCATATAGTTATCTCAATAAATACAGAAACTTTTTGTCAAAATTCCATTTACTCTTTCATGATAGAAATATTCAATAAATTAGTTATTTTCAGAACTTATCTCATGTAATAAAGTAAAAAATCCACAGCTAATATCACACTCAATGGTAAAAACTTAAAATTTTCCTCTAAGATCCAGAACAAGACAGGATGCCCACTCTTGCCTGTCCTATTCATACAGTACAAGAAGTCTCAGCCAAATTAAGAAAAAAAAATTTTTTAAATATTAAAGGCATTGAAATAAAAAAGGTAAAACTATTATCTTTTGGCAGATGATATGATCTGATACATATATGAAAATACTAAAGAATACACACATACACACACACACACACTTAATTTGTGAATTCAGTGATGCTGCAAGATCTAGGATTAGCAAAAAAATCAGTTACATTTCTATACTCTAACCTACTCTACTCATGAAGAAATAAGAAGGGAAAAAAATCCATTCACAAGAGCATCAAAAAGACTAAGACACTTAGGAATTAATTTAACCAAAGAGGTGAAATCCTGTACATTGAAAAATATGCACACTTAACAAAGATTTTTAGAAAGACAGAAATAAGTGGGAAATATATCCTGTGTTCATAGACTGGAAGAATTAATATTGTTAAATGTCCATACTCCCCAAAACAATATATAAATATAAGCAATATATAGATTCAATACAATCTCTATCAAAATTCCATCAGTAATTTTACAGAAATAGAAAAAAATAATTCTAAAATTCTTTTGGTACCACAAAACAAACAAAAATCTGACTAGCAAAAGCAATTTTTAGCAAGAACAAACCTGGGGCTATCACACTCTCTGACTTCAAAACATTCTTCAAAGATACAGTAATCAAAAAAGCATGATACTGGGGTAAAATCAGATATATAGATCAATGGAACAGAATAGAGAGGTCATAAATAACTCACACATTGGTCAAGTGATTTTCAACAAGGGTGCCAAAATTACACAATGGGGAAAAGATAGTTTCTTGAATAAATGGTGCTGGGGAAATATTTACATGCAAAAGAATGAAATTGGACACTTATTTCACAACATACACAAGAATCAATATGGATCAAAGACTTAAATGTGAAATCTGAAACAATAAAATTTTAGAAGAAAACATCTTCTAGATATTGGTCTGGGCAATGATTTCTTGGATATGATGCCAATAGTGTAGTTTAGAGAAGCAAAACTAGAACTGAAAAGCTTTTACATGGCAAAAGAATAATCAACATAGTAAAAAAGCAACCTATGTCATAGAAGAAAATATTTGCAGACCATAAATCTGATTTGGGTTAATATCCAATCTCCAATTTCTGGAGATCTGCTATAAAACATAAGACCTGTAATACTGTATTGCATACTTAATAATACTATAATACTAAGGTAATACAATAATAATTCTGTATTGCATACTTGAAAATTTGCTAAGAAGGTAGATCTTACATTAAGTGGCCTCAGCACAATGAAAACAAAACAAAACAATATGAAAAATAAAAACAACAGGGTAGGATAAAACTTAGAGATAATGAATAAATTTATGGCACTGATTGCAGTGCTGATTTCATGCTGTATACTTATATCCAAATATATCAAGTTGTATACATAAATACCTAGAGTTTTTGTTATGTCAATCATATCTCAATAAAAAGATTAAAAAACATTTTCCTTATCAAACATACTGTCTAAAAATTATAAGTAATCCACAGACCAGGATAAAATATTTTGGAAAAATACATGTATTATACTATATATGAAAACTAACATGTATCTAGAATATATATTTTAAATTTCTACAACTCAATGGTAAAAATATTCAAATGGCCAAAATATTTGTATTGATTTCCATGTGGAAGATATGCAAAAATTCCGCAACACAAAAGTCCTCACTCATAGAGATTCTTCACTGTCCACACAAAGCCTAGCACTAGAATGAACATCACAACTGTATTTTTATAAGAGCCTCAAACTGGAATCAACCAAAAGCAACCAACAGAATATTTGGTAGAGCAATCTTAGTATATCCATACTCAGCAATACAATGAACTAATCTACCAATAAATGTAACAACCTGGATAAATCTCTAGGTAAAAAAAAAAAAAATCAGACACAAAAGAGTACCTGTGTTATGTTTCTATTAATATATAAATATCTGAAACATAACTAAGCTTGGTTAAAAAAAAATAGCAGTTCCCTTTATATGGAAACTGACCAGGAAAACTTATAAACATTCTCATACCTTAAAAGGGACGTGGGTTACATGCCTACATGCATTTGTGAAAATTCACTGGGTGTAAGATTAATACTTTTTCATTGCTCTTGGTGCAAAAGTTATCTAACAAAGATTTGAAAACAAATATTGAACATTAGCTCATGGATTCATTTTACCCATTTCTAGGGTTAAATATAAATGCCTATTCTGAAACTACCTTCTGTGTAACCTGGTCTTGAGCAATGAGTAAATTTATTGAGAACAGAGAACTCCAGGTTACTTGCTGTCAGGGAAGGAAGTTTTGACTATGCAATGGGGAAATCTAGAATGCATTCTGTGCTGTTGGATTGGATATGGAAGCGTCAGTAAAAAGTTGTGTGTGTGTCAGGGGGAAAGACAGAGAGAGATGGGGGAGGAGGAGTCAGAGAGAGAGAGATAGAGACATCTCAGTTTTGTCTTTTAAGAGAGACGAAAAATAATGTCACATGAGTAACAATGAGTAAACCTGGTTTTCAGATTTCAGTGTCTAAAAATCAACCTTTATGGAAAGAATCTGGGGTCCTTGGAAGAAATACTGATTTCAAGGCTGAGTCAGAAAATGTAGAAAATGAGCCTAAAATATTGTGTTCCAGAAAGCAAGACAGTTCTCAAAGTATGATGGTAACATGGCAATAGAATACAGGTGCTAGTTTAAAGTGTCTCCCAGTTGCCAATTTTGGGAGAATTTGAGCATCAAAATAATGATAATTTGTGGATTATCACTGAATTAAGTAAGAACATGTAAGGTCACTTACATAAATAAAGAAAGAAATACATAGTAGAGAAAAAAAAAAGAATATTCTTTCTTATAGTAAAACCCTAAATAATAAACATAGGGGGTCTGAAGGAGTTATAAAAACTTCAATGGATGCTGTGAAGTTACAGTGAGAAACAAGGTATTGAAGGTTCTCAAAATTCCTTCCTCCTAAATATTTATTAACTAAAGGGATAAAAGCAACCATATAGGCAAAAACCCTGATGGGCACAATCTTAAATATTAAAACACAGCACTGCAGTAAACTATTACTGTATGCTTCTTGATATGATGCACTGAGAGGCACACATCACTTTTGTGATATTCCTAATAAAAATGTGTATTACTTGATTTTATCAAGATGAACCTTAAATTGAGAGACATCATACAAAATAGCTGTCCTATACTGCAAAAAACTCACAAAACAAAGCTAAAAAAACTGTTCCATATTAATGCAAACCAAATGATTGAATATATACAGAGTGATCTTCAACTTTTTTTTTATTAGAGTGTAGTTGACACACAATGTTACATTAATTACAGGTGTACAACATAGTGATTTGGCAAGTTTAAACATTATGCTATGTTCACCAGAAGTGTCACTACCATCCATCACCTCACGTTCCTATTTCAATATCAATGACTGTATTTTTTATGCTGTGCCATATTAAAAGTTATCTTGAATTTAATCCATGGCTGGAGGGAAAAAGTTACTATAAAGGCCACTATTGGGACATATGATGGCATTTGAATGTGGAATACTAAATAATAGAAATTATAAGAGTAATTAAATAATAGTATTGTTTCAATACAGTTTTCTGATTTTGATAACTGCTCAGTATGTAAGAAAATGCTCTTGTTCCTAAGTAAGAGACACTGAGTATTTAGGGTTAAAGAGCATACTTATTATCTTTACATGACTCTTAAATGATTTATTTAGAATATGTGCATATATGTAAATATCTATGGACAGATAAACCAATACAACAAAAAGGAGAAAATATAAATAATAGATGAAGCTGGTTCAAGAGTATATGAGAATTTCCTGTGAGCCTCGGTGAAATATTCTGCAAGTTGAAATTAGATCAAATTAAAAATATAAGTAAAGGGCAGCCCGGGGGGCTCAGCGGTTTAGCGAAGCCTGCAGCCCAGGGTGTGATACTGGAGACCTGGGATCGAGTCCCATGTCGGGTTCCCTGCATGGAGCCTGCTTCTCCCTCTGCCTGTGTCTCTGCCTCTCTCTCTCTCTCTGAATAAATAAAATCTTTAAATATATATATATAAGTAAAGAACTGTTAAAGACAAAGTTTACAAAAGAGGCAAGATGATGAGATGAAACACACAAGCAGCTTCAAAGTGATGGAGAGATCTAGTTCTCAGATGTTGTGGTGGTTCACAGGCGTTCATTTTACTGCATCCCACGCCTTTCATATGTGTATTCATATTATACAATAAAAAATTGGGTATGAAAAAAAATTTAGATGAAACTGCTACATCTGTAATTTGAAGCTTCATTTTAATGACTCATTTACCACAGTAAAGAGCCACTCTATTACCACAGTAGCAGAAGATAAACATAGAGACAAAATGAATAATTAATTTCAAGTTACAGATTATAGAGAAGAGTGACACTTCTGCCCAGATGCAGCTATATTCTAAGGCCTAAAAAAATCACTTCCCAACAGCACAGTTAGGAGGTTTCTAGCTTGGGACACCCCCTTAGTCTCTTGACATCGTTTTACATATTCAAATCTGTAATATTGTTTTATTAACTTACATTTTGTTTCCAGTGCCTCAGTTTTGTTTTTAATCAATAAGAGTCATTTGTATTTGATTTTACATTCATAGTTCATTACCATTCTGCTTCATTGAACAGCTCATAATAGTAGTGAAAAAAAGAGACATTCACTCTAACTTGCCTAAATAAACTGATAAAGATCCATGAAGTTGCTGGCAACTTTATATTACTGAAAATACTAGAGCTATGGCAAGTCGTTATGAACTGGAAACAAACCTAGAATTAATCTACTAATATCAAGATTTGGGGATCCCTGGGTGGCGCAGTGGTTTGGCGCTTGCCTTTGGCCCAGGGCGCGATCCTGGAGACTCGGGATCGAATCCCACGTCAGGCTCCCGGTGCATGGAGCCTGCTTCTCCCTCTGCCTGTGTCTCTGCCTCTCTCTCTCTATGTGACTATCATAAATAAATAAAAATTAAAAAAAAAAAAAAAGATTTGAAACATGATTTTTGAAATTTTGTGGGGAGCTATTTTGGACATTTGCTCTATTGAGGGGAAAGGTTTTCAGCAGTGACTGCCTGATAAAATGTCCTGGGTGTAGGTGCCTGCCTAATACTTTTTCATAAGAAGTATTCCAAAGTTTGGGATGTACAGTAGGCTTTTCATCAGAATCTTGACTTTATTGATTGATATAATCAAACCAAAATAAGTCATTTTTCTTCCTTGCTGAAGTTGTCAGCATTTGAATATAAGAAATATAATAGATATATTGATGGTTGGATACTCTTCTAATAAGAATATCTAAATTGTGGTAAAAATTATCTTAGAACTAATTTGATTTTAGTGAAGGTTAAAATAAATTTTTCTGAAGATGCTTAACTCTTTTTAAATTGAGAGCTTTCCGGGATCCCTGGGTGGCGCAGCGGTTTGGCGCCTGCCTTTGGCCCAGGGCGCGATCCTGGAGACCCGGGATCGAATCCCACGTCGGGCTCCCGGTGCATGGAGCCTGCTTCTCCCTCTGCCTGTGTCTCTGCCTCTCTCTCTCTCTCTGTGACTATCATAAATAAAAATAGAAAAAAAAAAATTAAAAAAAAAAAAAAGTTATAAATTGAGAGCTTTCTCTGAGAGTAGTGCTGAAGAAGAAAGACCTACGTTCTGTATATTGATATACAAAGCAGTTGAAAGCAGTTTTTTTTTTTTTTTCCCATTCTGAATCCTATCATAATCAGGTTATTCTAGTTGAATTAGCATAGCTCGGGATCCCTGGGTGGCGCAGCGGTTTGGCGCCTGCCTTTGGCCCAGGGCGCGATCCTGGAGACCCGGGATCGAATCCCACGTCGGGCTCCCGGTGCATGGAGCCTGCTTCTCCCTCTGCCTGTGTCTCTGCCTCTCTCTCTCTCTCTGTGACTATCATAAATAAAAATAGAAAAAAAAAAATTAAAAAAAAAAAAAAAGTTATAAATTGAGAGCTTTCTCTGAGAGTAGTGCTGAAGAAGAAAGACCTACGTTCTGTATATTGATATACAAAGCAGTTGAAAGCAGTTTTTTTTTTTTTTTCCCATTCTGAATCCTATCATAATCAGGTTATTCTAGTTGAATTAGCATAGCTCGGGATCCCTGGGTGGCGCAGCGGTTTGGCGCCTGCCTTTGGCCCAGGGCGCGATCCTGGAGACCCGGGATCGAATCCCACGTCGGGCTCCCGGTGCATGGAGCCTGCTTCTCCCTCTGCCTGTGTCTCTGCCTCTCTCTCTATCTCTGTGTGACTATCATAAATAAATAAAAAATTAAAAAAAAAAAAGAATTAGCATAGCTCTTTATTTGGGGCCCTATATAACTAAAAAGCAAGTTGGAAACTTTACTGCCAGTAAGTGACCTAATGAACATTAAGCAAAATAATGTAACTATATAAAAGTAAAAAATATGTTGAAAGTTTATTTCAAATGTCCCATTAAATATTTCAACGTTAAAAATGTGAGCAATTAACTTAAATAGCATTTTCAGATGATCATTGCAAAGTATCTTGTTCAGCTGCACTAAGATTGCAACTGCCCAAGAGATATATGTACTTAGTAATTATCCATGGGACAAGTCCTCACTGCTTTCCTCCTGCCCTCCTTTTCTGCTACTCTCCCTCCCTCCATCCATCTCCTCCTTTTTCCTTTGTATATGCATATGATGCCCAATATGTACGTGGAATTTGTGCACTCGCTTTAATTATATGAATGAATAAAGAAAACATCTTATTTAAATGAGGACATGAAGTTTAGGGAGAAAAATGCACTTCAAAAATGATCAAAACCTTATTTTCAATTGACTCTGCAATTGTTTTTAGGCCGTTATTCTTAGAATAAAATCACCTTTATTTTATTTTGCACAAAATTTTATCTCCAGAAAAGGACATGTTATCCTTTCCATTGTATTAGCATAAAAAATAGAAAATAAATAGTATTTGGATAAATAAATTATATTTACATAAATATGTTACCAAAATATACAATAATATTTGATTATATGGGAAATGTTTACCGTTATTGGTAACTGCAAAATAAAGAAAAATACCGGCCGCCCAGATATATGCGAGTGCACGTGTGTGTGTTCAACCAACCTTCTCCACTGGTATGTTAAATACATTAAATTCTTAACATAATATAGTACATAGTAGGGATTTTAAATTTATAGGATAAATTCCAATAGCACAAGTTTCCATCAATGTGAGTGGCAAATAGTCTAGCGTTTGCATAGTAGCCTCATTATGTCTGTAGGAATGCCTGAAAAGTCAGGGAAAGATTCTCAGATGTTCACTTATTATCAGAACTGCTTTTACGTGGTGTAGAATTTCCATGTTCATTACTCTTAATGGCCTTCTCTGTTGATGCTGGTCCTGATGCATAATGGGTTGTCATCATTGCAGGCACGTCCTACCTTTTTATAACTGTACCCATTACCATGACCTGTGGTCACTGCCAGTGCCATTATCATTTACCTCTAAATACCTGAAAAGTTAACTGCTCTTCTTTCTCTTGATGTATTATTTCCCAGACAGGTTCCCAATTATTATCCCCTAGTACAAAACACATTTTTCCCCCAAGACACTGCTTTCCAAATCATGGATTATCAGACATTAATGTGTGGAATAAATTTTGTGGGTCATCATTAGAAAATTTTAATTGAAATAAAAGGGTATGAAATTGAAAATAATATAATGCATCAGAGCAGACAAGAGTGAGATTATTTTGTGTAGTTTTTGCATGTTAAAATGTTTTTTTCTTCCAAAGAGAAAAATCAAAACATGGAATAATCGTAATATTAGTAATAATAACAGTTCATGGTTATAGACCATTTTATATTTATGTGTTTATGTAGTCATGACAAACCGATGTGTTAGGACTTTATTAAGGCCATTTTGCCCTTTGAAGAAACAGAAATTAAGACATTTTAAATAATTTGCCCCAGGACACAATTGTAGTTGGTGACAGAGGTGAGACTCAAATCTGTCCCAGACCAATGTTCCTGGGCTCCATCAGCAGCCTCATTTCCACCAAATTCTATGTGACAGTAAAGAATTTTGACAGAGAACCAGTGTGCCCTAAGTACCTGGAAGACTGTTCTTCTCACTTTCCTCAAGTCGGCCTAAGTGAGTCCCATTTCTGATCAACACAAGTTCTAATGAATAACATGGATAATGAGTTGGATTGTAACATGTTAGCAATGTCTCTAAATTATGGAATTTTCTTTTTCTTTTACGTTTTTCATAATTTTTAATTTTCCTAAAGTTAATATTTGTGAACTAAAACATAAATGAAAGAATCACAATGCTCAGAGGTGTGTGGTTGTTTTACATGTCAGAATATGACCACCACAAAGGGAACTGATATTTAGTATAGCAAGGGAAAACTGAAACCTGCAGAGTGGCAATCATTTTGCTTGGCAAGATCCCTTCCAGCCATGCTAGACTAGTTTCCATCACATTATGAAAAAAAAGTACTTCCTTGAACTAGTGCTGTATAAATTTCAGATCTAGACAGATCCTGTAATGATGCTGATTGACATCAGAGTATCAGATAGCTTTGTCACTTCAAGTCATCGTCAAGTCAGAAACAGCCTACAACTAGAATGACTGTGCTAAGTGACAAATGACAAAACCTCCTCCTTAGGTTGTGACATGGAAAATATGTAGTTAATAATTTGAGAAACTGTCAGGTACTGCTTTAAATGCAGAAGAGTTTTTGCTTAACTTACTACTCTAAATGGTCAATAGACAGGTTTGTTATTGTTGTTCAAGACCAAATCATTATTTTAAATAATTAAAAACATCTACAAAAATAGTTGAATAATGTTTGCAATAAACTTATTACTAAAATGTCTAAAACATTCCAAGCATAAATAACAGGGAAAACAAAAAAAAGAAACACCAGTATGGTAAGAATAACCAATAAAAGTAGAAAAATATCAGATATCAGTGATTGTACCAAGAAGAAAATGGAATAAAGTACTGAGGAGGGACAGTAAAAAAGCTCCTACTTTAACTCCTGCTTATTCATTCACTATTTCCTATTTTATCTAAATGTGTGTTAACTGCCACTACTTCTATATGCCCTTAATTCTTTATCATACTTTAAAATATAGATGTATGGATACTTCTGCTATTAATAAAAATACCATATATCTATCTAGTTCTTATCAGACACTGCTAAAGCCACTTGACAAGTATTAGTATTTTTCTACTTAATAATAGTCCTGAGACTATTTTTCTGAAGTTCGGGGTCAATGTGTGTGTGTGTGTGCCAGCATGTGTGTATGTTATAAATGTATATTATATTCAAAGCCAAAAATACCCTTCTACGATCAATAACCAAGATATAGAAACAACCTTTATCTGTCAACATAGAAATGGATAAAGAAAATGTGACATATATATATAATCTTGATACATATCAAGATTGTTTTAAGGCTGAATAATATTCCATTATATATTGTAACAAAATGGATAGAATTGGAGGCCATTATGCTCAGTGAAATAAACTGGACACAGAGAGACAAATACTACATGATCTAACTTATATGTGCAATCTAAAATAATCCATTTCTTAGAAGCAGAGGGTAGAATGTTGTTACCAAAGGCTGGGGATGGGAGAAATGGGAAATACTGATCAAAGGGTACAAAGTTTCAGGTATGCACAATACAGAGTTTTGAGAGATTTGATTCACAGCATGGCTACCATAGTTAAAATACTGTATTGTATACCTGAAATTTGCTAAGATAGTAGATCTTATCTCATTTTAACTCATTATGTGAGTTAATGGATATTTTAATTAGCTTGATTATGGTAAATGTTTCACAATGTGCGCGCGTGCGTGTGTGTGTGTGTGTGTGTGTGTGTGTGCATGTGTGCATGTGTGTGATCGTATCAGGCACCTGGGTAGCTCAGTGGTTGAGCATCTACTTTTGGCTCAGGTTGTGATCCTGGGTCCTGGAATCGAGCTTCACATCAGGATCCCCCCAAGAAGCCTGCTTCTCCCTCTGCCTATGTCTCTGCCTCTCATGAATAAATAAATAAAATCTTAAAAAGAGTCATAGCATACATCTTAAATACATACAACTTTAATCAATTATGCTTCAATAAAGTTGAGGAAAAATGACAACCTCATTAAAGAAAGCAAAATTGTAATTATAACTTTTCAACAAATAATACATCAGACCCAAGTGGTTTCCTGGGAAAATTCTATCAAATATTTAAGAAAGAAAAAACGAAACAATACCACCTCTTTCTGAAAAAAAAGAAAAAAGAACACTTCCCAATTCATTGTATGAATCCAGTAATATTTGAATATCCAAAGGAGTCAAGACATTACAAGACAGGTAAACTACGGATTAATATTCCTCATGAGTATTAACACAAAATAATTGGCCAAATATTAGCAAAATATATATTCAGTAATACACAGAAATGAAACTTAATCATGACCAGTCAGCTGTATCCCAGTATTGTATACTGGTTCAACACTTTTAAAAGCAACCAATACAATTTCTTGTTATCAACAGCCTAAAGAAAAAGCACATGATCATCTCAATAAATGCAGAAGAAGCATTTGAAAAATTCAATATTCATTCATGGTGTATCTATGTATTTGACAGACATTCAATAATCATGTGTTGGATGGATAAATTAAATTGCTCATTAAAACCCTAACAATGAGAGGAAAAGCAAACTTTTTCATAAGATAGTTATACAAAGAGGCCAGAAATAAAGCCATGTTATGGACTGCAGAGTTATGACACAGAAGCCAAAAAGAGAGAAACTGTTTTTTGAAGTAAGGTGACTAAGAGTAATGAGTTGCCAATATCTTTAATATGAGAACTGAGGAAAATATACTTGAGAATTAGGAAACCCATGGTGATCCGCATAATACAATTTCAATAGAACCTAAAACACAAAATACTGAAACAATAGTGAGAAGCAAGTTACAGGACGCTAATTAAAGAGTTTGGGCATAAAAAATGTAAACAATATATTTAACTTTAAAGCTGATTAAGTGTTTTATCTTATTGTTCTCATTTTATTCATTCCAAAAAAAAGGTGTCTATGCATACTCGAAAGACTGACAGTGCTGTAGACTCTTGAAGAATATGGAAGAGCAAAGAATGATAGTAAAGTAAGCACAGGGCATTTGGATAAAGAAGACTTACCTAATCTTTTGTGAGAGGAAAGAAATATGAGTATATATAAAGAGGGGAAAAGGATTAATGCCTGATAGTTTTTCTTAAATCTGTGGAAGAAAACCTACTGAGAGGCAATAGGAAAATAAACATAGAAATAGTTTTCGAAATATTTTACAATTTCCAAATACGTCATGAAAAAAAATCCTATGATGATTAAAATGATTTTCAAAGGAGGTTTCATTTGAAATGACCATGAGTTTGTTTTGGAGTAGACCACCTTAGGGAATTCTATAAAATTTTACTACAAGGCTCAGAGATTTCAGAAAATAATATGCAAAAGACAGAACATCTGATCCAAAGTGTTTGTTTTACTAAAGAAAGACTTAAAAAAATAGATATCTGTATAGTGCTTTTTGTACTATAGCAAGCAATTTAGAAAAAAAAAATTGAAAGCTAGTCCTTCAAAAAAGAAAAATAATTAATTGTATAAGCATTGGTTTAATACTGACAAAACAGTGTGTGTTTCGAATGACACATTTGTTGGGGAGAGAGAAACTTCACTAGCTAACCCATTATCTCTCTTGTCTGAATAGCCATTCACTGATGAATTAAATAAAATTGATGTTATAGTGAATTAATTTTTGTAGTGCAGATGTTTGTAGTAAAATTTATGTGAATAGTGAATTAAATGGAATCAAGGCTCTATTTTCTAAAACAACAGTATATTTACAGATCTTAAAGTAAACTCAGTTCTTTTGCAATAAAGGTACACAAGGAAAAAATTACATAAACTATGCCTTAGAAAATGACATTCATAACTGAAGAAATGAATGTATAAAAGGACTGTTCCTGTGAGCTGTATATACTCAGAAAGCATTTTGTTTTTATTCAATTTAAAATGAAAAAGAAAGCTCTTGTCTTACCTACTGTGTTGAAACTTATCCTTTGCCTGATTATAGAGGTGATGGATTATTTAATGCCATCCTCACAACTCTGGCACATTCTAGCCTTAGCTTAGCAACATTCGTAATGAGGGATAATTAAGATAATATTGGACTGTGCCTCCAACACGACAACCCACAGCTTTAAGTTATCTTACTTAATCAATGCACCAGCAAGGGAGCAGAGGCTGTATAATGTCACCTAACTGATTCAGAAATTTTCATGCAGTTGTGATAAATCATCTTTCTCTTTCTAAAACATTACCTTGTTAGCTAGCGGCTAAAATGGTCCCAATGTTAATGTCTTATGCTCAATTCTGTAGCTTTCTGGGGGAATTCATTTCATTGACTTCAGTTATGATTGAGCAAAGGACTATTGATTCAGACCCCAAAGGCTTAAGGTAATAACTTTACACAGACCTTCTAACTAATTTCATTGTCCCGATTCATTACAATTCACTCAACCTTTGTAATAAAGACTTACTCATAGAATACAGTGGACATGGTTTTCATGCTGGCCAGTATTCAAAGCTATAGATCTAGATCAATGTGGTTTTACACTTCTCTTCGAGGTCTCTATATCGGTGTAAATTCTGCATCAAATCAATATCACACCCTTATGGAGACTTTCGGCAATCCATCTCAACTATTGGCAGTCCGTATCTTAGATGGGTAAGACATAGATTTCGGTCTGTTTTTATGTAGAACTATATGCTGATTAGATAAAACAACCTCAATCAGAAATGTTTAGATATAAATCTAGAAATGATATAAAACTAAGACAAATTCGGAAGAAATTTATTCTTCAAGGCCTTTTAGATGAAACAAAATAAAATGCAAATGAGAACAAGATATGGCCTTACCCCCAATTTTTTTGTTCTGGTTAAGTCTCAGTCCCATAGACTAACTTAATGCTTGAAAATGTCCCATTTCAAAAAAAGAAAAAAGCAAATGTCCCATCTCAGCCATTAGAATGTTGCTCAAAAAAGAAATCCCAATTTTATTATTATTATCAGCATCTGATAACTTTTTAAAACTTTATTATGCTAAAGTAATAAATAAAACCCAAGCTCCAGTGGCTAACACAACGCAGGCGTATTTCTTGCTTTTGCTTCCTGCCCATGGAGGCCTGCTTAGTAGCCTACTTCCAATTTTGTTTCTCTAAGGAAACAATACAATTAGATTACTTAAAATAATTTAAGACACTTGTACATGATACTTTCATTTTTCAATCTTCCAATTAAACTTTCCTTCTTCTTAAAAACTTTCCCTTGTTTTCTTCTTCCAGGCTATAACCATTTCCTTAGAATACATGCAGGTTGTGAATAAAATGAAATGGACCTATTTACCACTCATCTGCCATTAATTTCCTGCCACTGGAGAGTGGCCATTTATAAAGCTACAATTTTCTAAATAATCAGCACTATTCTTCCTGGAGTTGCCAAAAGCAGTCTTTGAATTCAAAGACCATCTAGCAAAATCTTGCTTAGCTGTGAAAATAAGCCTGAGGATGCTCCACCAAGCATATAGCCAACTAGCTAAATCATTTACTATAATCCACAACAAAGAAGCTTTTAAAGAGAAAAGCAACTGAGTTGGAAACTTTTCCTTATGAGCAACAGTAGCAGCAAGGGAAGGGCAAATAAATGAAAGAAGTATGCACACTAGTTCATAGAACCAAAGCAGTGAAGACATTGTGATGTGTTACAATGTACTAGTAATGCTCAGTTTGAAAAGATGTATATTGGAATATTGCCTAAAAATACTATTATTATCCCAAAGCTACTTGTGTGCTACTTCACTAGCAATAAAAATTATTGATATCATTGAAAATGACAGCACACATAGTAACTTATGCACTGAAATGCCTAAGCATGAAGCTTTCTCACTTGAGCAAGCTTACCATAAAATTGATACAAAACTGATTTTTCATAGCTGACAGACTATTTTAAAGAAAGAAAAGTATACTTCCATTTTCAATAAGTTTTGCATGTAAAAATCATGATACACATAGGAAGTAATACCTATCGTGTGGTCAGTGAGATAAACCTTACTGTAATACATATATACACAAGTTTTTAGTTACCTGTGCCACCCTTCCAGCATTATTTGTGAATAAAAAGCAAAAAGTATGACAAACAAAATAACAAATGATCATTAAAAGTGACAGATTTTCTTTTGGGGTGGCAGTATAAAGCAGTGACTGGGGCACCTGAGTGGCTCAGTGGTTGAGCAGACGCCTTTGGGTCAGGTCATGATCCTGGGGTCCTGGGATCGAGTCCCACATCAGGTTCCCCATGGTGAACCTGCTTCTTCCTCTGCCTCTCTCTCTCTCCATGTCTCTCATGAATAAATAAGTAAAATCTTTCAAAAAAAAAAAAGAAAGAAAAACTGCAACTAAGATTTAGGATCAGAAAGGTTGTGTTTGAAATCACAGGTTTCCTACTAACTAGGGGCTATTTCATGTAAGTTACTCCACCTCTTCAAGCCTCAGTGGCTGAATCTGATAATAAGGTATTAATATCTTGTTCATTACGTGTGAATATTTAGTAAAATACTATAAATTTAAAGCCAGCACACCGTTTGATGAGAAGTCAGTGATATGTATAATAGAATAGTATGACAGAAAGGTTACTCAACTGGAAGTCACTAAACATTGGTTTATCACAAGTAGAACATTAACTCAATGTCTTGGCTTTTTCACTTATTTCCAAGTCTTCCATGTTCCATATATATAAACTATGAGAAAAGAGAGAGGGTGAATAAGAACTTTCTTTTTCTTTCTTTCTTTCTTTCTTTCTTTCTTTCTTTCTTTCTTTCTTTCTTTCTTTCTTCTTTTTTTCTTTCTTTCACTCTTTTACGGAGCACTACTTATAGGCTCAGCACAGGGCACAATGGATACAAAGATGAATAAGGCAAAGTCAGACTCTTTCTCCAGACATCAACTGTCTAGTGGGGAGTCAGAGAAGTGAACAGAACAAATGTCATGCAGCAGGATAACCTTCACAGAATGCAGCTGGTACATAGGGAAGAGATGAACTAAAAGCACCAGGAAAAGTCAGAGTTTGCTTGATGATCTATGTGGACTGATCATGAGAAGAATTTTTTAATATAGTTTAAGAAGAGAAAAGTTGAATGCCTTTTGAGAAGAAAAAATAAACACAAAGCCAAGGATGAGTGAATGACTCTGCTGAAGTAGCAGGGCAATAATGAGTTCAGTGCTATAAACGCTGATGTGAACAAGTTCAATCTGGTTCAAGATCTTAACTGAGGAGGCAACGTGGGAAGTTTTTATCACAATTTCTGGATATGAAGTTAAAGTTGAAGTTTGGATAACTGAATAGAATGGTTTAATGCCTAATAATATCACAGCTAAAGGCTTAAGTGAGCAAAGGGGAAGGGATTGCAGTGGGTGACAGTGTTCTCCACCTTGTCAATCCTTTGGAAGGACTCATCAAATATTGACTCAATAAGACAAAAATGGTCCTTTGTTAAATGGAAGAGAAACTCAGACAGGCACAAAGCAAGGAGGCTAAATTTATCTACCTTACCATCCACTGGGCAGATGAGCAGCATTAAACTTCTAGGTTACAGTGCATATGTAGAAGAAGGGGAAATAAGAAAGACAGGGTCATCCTGTAAGTGCTGACATGGTTATTGGTAACTGGGGCAAGCCTGTGAACCCCAAGAAAAATTATAAAGTCACAGCTCTATTCTTTGAAATTATAATTCTAGAATTTCTTTTAGACCACTAAAACTTTATCTCTTCCTCAAACAATCATGAACTAAAATAATTTACTTTATCTCAAAAATAATGTATTTAAGATAAGAGGTAGGCCAAGTATTTGTATTATTAAGCTTCCCATTGTGTTGGGAATTTATAAGGTTTGACTTTATAAATCTGTTCTGAATAAGCTCTTGTTTAAAGTCCAGCTTGTCACTTTTTCCTTATTCACTTTATCAGCTACAAATCACATTCAAGGCATAGAATCTCCCCATAGTCTGAGATCCCAATTACCACTCATTCTCTCATCTGAGTGAACATGATTGTGATGCTTAGCAATCTTAGTAATTATCATGCAAGAGGGAAGGTGAATTATTCTGAGATGGTCCTTAGAAAGGATGAAAATCTGTAGTACATTTGTCTTATGACATTCCAAGAATTTTAAGATATCAGAACTATTTTTTTCGAACCTTGGAGGAAGGAAGGTTGTGATTTTGAAACACAAGAAATTATCTCCTCTTTAAAGCATGTGATAGTGCATCATGGTGACTAAACAAATCACTGGAAAACTATAAAATCCCACACTTTAAATACTGCATGTCATATGAGAACACAGGCGGTAATTTCTCTTCTCTGACATCAGCTGTAGCAACATTTTTCTAGATAAGTCTCCTGAGGCAAGGGAAATAAAAACAAAAATAAAGTATTGGGCCTACATCAAAATAAAAAGCTCCTGCACAGCAAAGGAAACAATCAGCAAAACTAAAAGGCAACCTACAGAATGGAAGAAGATATTTGCAAATAACAAATCTGATAGTTAGTATCCAAAATATATAAAGAACTAATACAACTCAACACCAACACCCCCCGCCACACACACACACACAAAAATTAAAAATGGGCAGAAGACATGAACAGACATTTTGCCAAAGAAGACATCCAGATGGCCAACAGACACATGAAAACATGCTCAACATTAGTAATCATCAGGGAAATGTAAATCAAAACTGCAATGAGATACCACCTCACACCTGTCAGAATGCTAAGATCAAAAACATAGGAAACAATAAACATTGGTGAGGATGTAGAGAAAAAGGAACCCTCATGAACTGTTGATGGGAATGCAAACTGGTCCAGCCACTCTGAAAAACAGTATGAAGGTTCCTCAAAAAATTAACAATGAATTCACCATATGAAACAGTAATTCTACTACTGGGAATTTACCTAAAGAATATGAAAACACTGATTCCAAAAGATATATGCATCCATATGTTTACTGTAGCATTACTGCAATAGCTAAGAGATGGAAGCAATCCATGTGTCCACTGACAGATGAATGGGTAAGGAAGAAATGATGCACATATACCATGTTTGCGTGTGTGTATATAATGGAATATTACTCAGCCATAAAAAAGAATGAAATCTTGCCATTTGCAATGACATGAATGGAGTCAGAGACTATTATGCTAAGTAAAATAAGAATAAGTTAATCAGAGAAGGACAAATACCATATGATTTCATTTATATGTGGGATTTAAGAAACAAAACAAACAAACATAGGAAAGAGAGAGAGAGAAAAAAACAAACAAACAAGAAATAGACTCCTAATGATAAAGAGCAAACTTTATGGTTAGCAGAGGTGAGTTAGGTGGGCAAATAGGTGAAATAGGTGATGGGGATTAAGGAGTGTAGTTTTTGTGATGAGCACTGGGTGATGTATGGATTGTTGAATCATTATATTTACACCTGAAACTAATATAACACTGTATGTTAACTATACTTAAATTAAAATACCATACAATAAAAACAACTTTAAAAACACATTTTTCAAATTCTCTCATATAGAGTCTATAGTAACAGTGGAGAATGTATTTTTTTGGGAGGCAAAATTGTTATTTTCAAGGCAAAGATATATTAATGTAGATTAGGAATTGTTTGACTTAATCTCCAATATTAACACATAGGAAAAAGGTGGGATGAAAGCAAGAGGGACTATAAAAATAAAATTTTAAAAAGGAAAGTACATAGATCAGTTACCATAGTCTAGTGTATATATTTTTGTGAGTTACAGATGGAGGCAATTAATGTACTATATATTCCTATTTTTCAATTAAGTAACATAAGATTATGAAATTTTTGTTTATATGTGGGTAGATAATATGTGTATGATGCCAGAGTCTGAATTGGGGTGATGAAGACATAGGTTTTTAACCACAGTTCTGTGTTACCCATGACTTCCCATCTCATATTTTATTCTATCTCATTCAAAAATGTGGGAACATCCAACTATTCTGTCTTTAACACGTGACAATGAAAATGACATAAGTAAATTATCTGCCAGCAAAACAAAGATTTTAGGATTCTGTAAAAAAGATAGCACTGCAAAATATATAAAAATTGACTTTCAGATGATAGAAAAGAAATGTTAAGAGTTGGCTTTAGAATTAGAAGTAGCTCAGAAAGATTTTATCTGTTGCCATATATTTGAGAATGAGTGACATGAAAGGACTCTTCTCCAAAACAATGACCTATTTCCTTAGTTCTTTATGTCTATACATCCTGAATGACTTACACAAAGAAAGGTTGTTTTTTTTCTCGGTTTAACCACGGTTGTAACTTTTTATTTTCCATTTCTAGGACATTGTTAACTAAGTTCAGATACCCAGACTGGCCTAAGAAATTTCCCAAGGGAGAAATTTAGAAGTAGCAGCAACCTGAGAGAGTGTCAAGTCCCACCGCTCATTTATGTGAGCAAACTTCTGGCTGCAACACACAACAAATGTAAAGCAAATGAGTAAATATACACAGAAATGAAATAGCCACACCAAGCAAAGCATAGCCTCTTGCCCCCAATTTCATGGGAAAAAGCTCCCCCTGATTTCATTTGGTAGCTTGGTTGTAATGCCACAGTGCTGCTGTGCATGGTTACCTGCTGCTTGTAAATCGGTCTCTGCCTCCTGACTGTGGATGCCACAGTGAGATGGTGCATGCTAGCTGATATTTGCTGTTTTAGATTTTTGCTCAACTGAGTATTCCTGTAATGGAGCACTTTTGCTATGGGAGAAAAATACATTTTCAGTGTGTACTTCCCGCTTTTTTAACAGAATTCCCAGCACGTGGGAAAATATGTAATATAAAGAGATATCATGTAAAAAAAGTATCGATACCCTCCTATTCAGAGACTTTTCTGAACCGCACATTTCAATATTATCCATCAGTTAAAATCATTTGGAAATATTAATCAACCTGGTTTACTGGCCACGGGAAGATGGCAGGTTGTCTGGGTGAATTAGTGATAGAGTTTGAGGAACTGTAAAGGTATGTTTGTAAAATTTGAGATAGATTTTTCCTTGATTCACCACCAGACCACCACTGAAATTACCAGTGATTGGCAAAATGAGGAATTACCCCTACAACGTAGGCAAGAATGATGTTCAAAAATCAGAAACTGATTACTTTCTTATGGAAAAAGTGTGTATAACCCAGTGTCAAAGTAAGAGCCCATTGACGAATCTCTGTATCTGAAAAGCAGCAGCAAGTCAAGAATGAGAAGGCAGTGACTTTGGACAGAATTTCAGTAAGACTTCTTATCTTGGCACAGATGACAAGAATGAATGTGGTATATGAAACGGGTTAGCTAACATGGAAATAGATGTTATCTGCCCTTCACAGTGTTTAGAGTCTCCAGACTCAGCAAATAAAAATACAGGATGTCCAATTAATTGGAATTTCAGATAAGCAGCCAATAATGCTTTTAGTATATGTATTAAATATATGTGGGATATACTTACACTAAAAATGTTTGCAGTTTATCTGAATTCAAGTTTACCTGGAAGTTCTGGATTTCATCTGGCTACTCTGAATTATGTGGAGAGCCTATCCGGGGAGGTTTCCTCTCAGTTAAGAGTTGGCTGAATATTTCTTAGAAAACCACGACTGGAGTTATTTGTTAGGAAATTCCTAGATTCCATCTCAGCACACTATTTTCGCTTCTCTGAGGTGATACCCGGTGTTGGGACTGCCTTTGGCCTCTCCTCCCTGGGCTGCTAGATCTCTAAGGCACTCATAGAAATTCACTGGGAATAAAAAATTTCCTTTCGAATATTTTCCAGGATCAAAAGATTCAGGTAAGGACTCAAAAGAGTCTCTGAATCCGGAGCTAGTCTAGGCATCAATCTTTAAGGATGTATTCAGAGAAAATACTGGACATTAATGGAAACTGTAGTTCAAAGGAATACACTGCTTTTAATTATTGCAAAAACGTCATCCTATAAAATAGATTTTCTTAAAAAATAGATCATAGATTCCAAAAGGGTTAAAGTGTCTTTCCAGTAAGGTTTAAACTGATGTTAAATTTATAACATAGAATAAGGTAATCATGAATAGAATTTAAATCCAAAAAAGAAGTCATGAAAAAAAACAAAATATTTTTAAAACAATAAGAACAGTAAATAGCAGAGTAGATGCTGCAGAAAAGTATATTAATGGAATAAAATTAGCTTAAAACACCCTCATATTATTCAGAGAAAAAAAGTAAAGAATTAAAAATGAAGACTAGAGACAGAGAAATAGAAAATACACTGAGGCAATTTAATCAATTATTAATGGGAATTCTATAGGGAGAAAACAGACAAGAAACATGTAGATAACAACTGGAGAGGCACAAATATATCTTTATGTAAAATGATATTATAAAACCAAAAAGCCCAAGTGAATCAACTAATTAAAATATATAATATTTCTGTGCACAATTTTATTATTCTTTCTAAATGTTTTTGGAAAAGTAATGAATAAATAAATATTTACATTTTAGTTTACAATAAAATATTTGGCATTGTAAAAAGTATGCAACTACATAATAATGACTTTCTATTTATAATGAGTTAATATTTATTAAAATGTCTGAGAACTCAAAATGTATTAAAAATCAACTCATTTTATTTTTAGTCCTAAACATCACTTTTTTTTCTCAAGATTTTATTTAAATTATAATTAGTTAACATACAGTGTAACATTAGGTTTAGGTGTAGAATGTAGTGATTCATCACTTACATACAACACCCAGGGCTCCACTTTTCACTCAATATAAAAGATACGAAAAAGAACATTAAATAGTTCGTAAGAAAATAAGTGACCATTTAATCAAATATAACTAGATGCAGCTCACTCATATTTACTCATTTGTCATACATTTATATTTTACTCTCTTTGCATACATTTATTTATCTCAATAACCTCATGAACTGGTTAATATCACCTACTTTTAACAGTTGAGGAAACTGAGAAAACTGAAGTGTACTGAAGTTAACAGACTCACAGAACTAAGCTGTGGAGGAACTGGGTTCCTATCCGTTATCAGTTGGGTTCCGACCTTCTTTCTCTTATGAATGGGTACACTACTTCCTATACATTTACTTTTACTATTAATTAAAGTGAGCGATATTTTTTTCTGTTTTTTACATAAATGAATGGTCCAAAATATAATGAGTAGAACTTGGAGTATACCAGAAACAACAAAAACTAAAAAGTATTTTTTTCACTGTAGGATAAAAGGGAGTGATTTAGGAACGTATATCATGATCTTTTTATGCTTGTACCTTTTGAATCAAGTAATTTTCTTTCTACAATTTATACTAAGGTAATAACAGTAGTCGAATCCTAAGATGTTTACAGTTCTTAATTACACTTATTAATGATATTGAAATTTGGGATAGTTAAATAAACGTTCAATAATAATTGAAATTTGGGATAGTTAAATAAACGTTCAATAATAAGGTAATGCTTAAATAAATGATGATGTACTAGTAGCATAGTGGTCAAGTACCCAGACAGTATTGTGGTAGGCAGAATTGTGAAACGGCTTCCCTGCCCCCAGCCCCAACATTTCCTGCCCTAAGCCCCCTAAGCCCCAGGACTGTGAATAAGATGAGATATTGCACCCATGATTGTGTTAGGTTATACAGCAAAAGGAATGTTGCACCTATTATTAAGGTCATAAATCAGCTGACCTCTAGTTAATTAAATGGGAGATTATGTAGGCTTGATGCAATCACAGGAGTCCTGTAAAGCAGAGTTTTTTTTAGCTGGTTGCCCAGAGGAAATCAGATACAATGTAAAAGAAATATCTCTTGTGCTGGTCCTGGCTTTGAATATGGAGCTAGGCAAGAGGGAAGACAAAAATAAAGCTCTCTAGAAGCTGAAAGCAAATCCAAACTAACAGTCAGAAGAAAACAGGTGCTCTAGTCCTACATTTGTAAGGAGTGAATCCTATCCAACACTTTAAAGACTTGATAAGTGGATTCTTCTCTAATGCCCCAGACTGGAGCCTCACCTGGCAAACAATGATGGCAGTTTGCGAAACCCTCAATGACAGCAAGTGCAGTTGAATCTGCCCTAACTTCTAATCTATAAAACCATGAGCTAATAAATGGGTGCTATTTTAAGCTGCTATTTTGCGGTAATTTGCTTTGCAGTGACAGAAAACTTCTACAAATCATAATCATGATTTCAATGAAATTTAATATAATAGTTTGACATATATCATAAAATAATAAAAATGCAAAAATGAATATATAACTCAAACTAGCCGAAACATTAATAGGAAACATTAATGTTGCTTAACTATGAGAAATAGAATTACAGTTAATATATTTAAATATACATTTCATTATAATTGTATTCATTGTGCCTGTTTTCAATAATGCATATGGATATACTCGTAATTAGAAAAAAATATCTTAGCAGTTAACAGGATAACTAATCTTACATATTGTTCACATTACCCAAATAAATTCAGGCATTTATACACATGCAAAAAACTATAAGGACATATTTTGAAATTTTGACATTGAAAATACCTGATTCTTAGGATTAAGGGAACATTTCTGTTTTCATCTCTGTAAATACATGTAGTTCCCTCTTTTCGACAATGGACATTACCTTCTAGTAATACCAGAAATTTTAGACACTTTATTTGTCCCTAAGGATAAATAGTTACATCCTCTCCAAAAACTAAGAATGCCTCTTTCCCCTTTTTTTTTTTTTTTGGCAAGTCATTTGCTTCCTCCTTCCTTCCCTCTCTTCCTTCCTTCTTCTTTTTCATTACATCAAACTGGAGATTTCAGTTCGTTGAGATAGAAAGATCACACTATTTCTGTCTTTCTGCTTTATGATCTGCTATTTAATATATCAGATGCTCTATGCTCTCTGAAGATAGGTGCATTCCTTCAACTATCTGAACAATCTCACAGTCTTACTATAGTTCACTTGGTTGTGGCAGAACAGGAGAGCTCAGGTTATAGCTAAGCACAAATAGAGAAGGCATGTTCCTCAAATTTTATTACCCAAAAAAGATTGACAGAGATTGAAATCCAATAAAAACATTTCTTTCCACTCTTTGTATGTTGAAAGACACGTTTTTTAATTTCTACTCAAATTATGCAGAGAACTATGTAACATATAGGCAAGCAGTCATAATTTCTGAAGTGAGGTCTCGAAGATCCTACAATGTGTCCTTGTATAATGCAGTGCAGCCTCTCAGAAGGGCATGCGTTGTGACAGTTCAGTATTTAAGAATGTAGGTTCTAGAGCTAAAATGACGGTTTTCAAATCCTGGCTCTGCCACTTATGGGCTATGCGGGCTAGTAGCTACATTCTTCGTTTTTTCATCTCCAAAATGGGGCTAATAGAGTATCAACCTCATAAGGCTGTTTTCAGGTTTAAATAAAATAATCTATGTATAATATTAAAGACAATCTCTGCCAAATAGCAAATACAAAATAAACATTAGCTAATATGATAACCGCTTACTAATATTGGTCAAAGTATATTAATGCCGTCAGTTACCACAAGAGGGAAAATGTCATTGCATTGGGGTGCTCCATCCTCAGCTATTAATTATTCAAGTCTGAAATTATTATAGAAGTATATATGATTTATTTATATAATATATAAATTTATTATGTAAATCTTATTTCATATGTAGTATTTTATTAAATTATAAAAGTAAAATTAAAAAGTTATTAGTATTTATTTTGTCATTTATCTTCAAGTCTCCTTATTTGGTTAAAGTTATCCTAGAGGAGAACACAGGCAACACCCTTTTTGAACTTGGCCACAGTAACTTCTTGCAAGATACATCCACAAAGGCAACGGAAACAAAAGCAAGAATGAACTATTGGGACTTCATCAGGATAAGAAGCTTTTGCACAGCAAAGGATACAGTCAACAAAACTAAAAGACAACCTACAGAATGGGAGAAGATATTTGCAAATGACATATCAGATAAAGGGCTAGTTTCCAAGATCTATAAAGAACTTATTAAACTCAACACCAAAGAAACAAACAATCCAATCATGAAATGGGCAAAAGACATGAACAGAAATCTCACAGAGGAAGACATGGACATGGCCAACAAGCACATGAGAAAATGCTCTGCATCACTTGCCATCAGGGAAATACAAATCAAAACCACAATGAGATACCACCTCACACCAGTGAGAATGGGGAAAATTAACAAGGCAGGAAACCACAAATGTTGGAGAGGATGCGGAGAAAAGGGAACCCTCTTACACTGTTGGTGGGAATGTGAACTGGTGCAGCCACTCTGGAAAACTGTGTGGAGGTTCCTCAAAGAGTTAAAAATAGACCTGCCCTACGACCCAGCAATTGCACTGCTGGGGATTTACCCCAAAGATTCAGATGCAATGAAACGTCGGGACACCTGCACCCGGATGTTTCTATCAGCAATGGCCACAATAGCCAAACTGTGGAAGGAGCCTTGGTGTCCATCGAAAGATGAATGGATAAAGAAGATGTGGTTTATGTATACAATGGAATATTACTCAGCAATTAGAAACGACAAATACCCACCATTTGCTTCAACGTGGATGGAACTGGAGGGTATTATGCTGAGTGAAGTAAGTCAATTGGAGAAGGACAAACAGTGTATGTCCTCATTCATTTGGGGAATATAAATAATAGTGAAAGGGAATATAAAGGAAGGGAAAAGAAATGTTGGGAAATATCAGGAAGGGAGACAGAACATAAAGACTCCTAACTCGGGGAAACGAACTAGGGGTGGTGGAAGGGGAGGAGGGCGGGTGTTGGAGGGGAATGGGTGACGGGCACTGAGGTGGACACTTGACGGGATGAGCACTGGGTGTTTTTCTGTATGTTGGTAAATTGAACACCAATAAAAATTAATTTAAAAAAATAAAGTTATTTTATTAGGGAAAATGCAAAATAAATATGAATTTAGATAACTCCACACTCTTCCAGTGCAGTGTTTTTCTTTCCCACTCATTATTTTCCATTGATGTAAGAAACAAACAGTGGAATTATTTTCACTGTGTAGGAACCATCCTGGTAAAAAATACTTATGACTAGGGCTTATTTTGATTAAGAGGTCAGAGAAGCTTTCTTTGAGGAAGTGATTTTTGAGCTAAAGGACAAATGAATGTTATTGATGAAAAGAATGAGAAAGTGGAGATGGGTAAAGGAAAGGATTTTATTTCATGTATTTTCATTAATTATTTAAAATTTTTGGTGTGAGGATATCTGAAAGTTATTTTATTTCCTTGCAAACTCATTTATAGACATCAATAATTGCTCTCTGTCATCTAATGAAGAATGCCATCTATATCTGATAATAAAAGGTGGTGTCACATCAAACTATCTTCGTGATAATGTGTTATCTGTCTTTATTTCCTATCACACTGCTGCTGATTTACAGGAATTATTTTAGCCCCTGATCTCTTGCATATCATCAGTTGCTATAATCTAGGCAGGGTTGTTATTTACTTGCCCAATTAATGATGCAGAAGACAGTTCCTTAACACTTTGTCTATTTCAGGAGGCAGATGAACTACTTACACACTCCTATGTAGTTCTTATTATTTTGAGGGGGCATAATTACTTTTTTAATTAGTAGATTACATGAGACCAATTGTAAATGTCAATTGCTGTAATTCAAAAACTTTTTTCTATTTTTGTAACTATTATATCAAGTATAGGTTGTTGAATATTGCTTTTATTCATAATTCATGGACTTGTATACTGGTGAGGCATGCAGGAATCTACCACACAAAAAAATTTAAAAATGTGTCCCATCAGTTACTTTATACCATATCCATGTTAATAATACTATTGCCAGAGAATTTTGACATACGTTATACTTTTTTTAAAAATTTTTGTTTATTTATTCATGAGAGACACAGAGAGAGAGGCAGAGATACAGGCAGAGGGAGAAGCAGGCTCCATGCAGGAAGCCTGATGTGGGACTCGATCCTTACCCCTGGGCCAAAGGCAGGAGCTTAACTGCTAAGCCACCCAGGCATCCCATATTATACATTTTAATTTTACATATGTGATTGCTACATATTTGTCTGAAATAAGTTTACCAACATTTGAAATCATGTTTCAATATTTGGAATAGTTTTATTAATCAAATATGGTTACATATTTGGAGGAAGACTATCACTAATACAGACTTTGGTCATGATTCCGGATGTTTAAATCCAACTGGCATTTTTACCTGGATGTCCCATAACTCAAACTCAACCTATCCAAAAGTAAGATCTTAATTCCCTACCCCTAATCTGTTTCTCATTTACTAGTAACACTATGATGATGTGTATGAACTACATCCACGTCAGTCAACTAGAAACCTCCTTCCTTATATCTTATTTCACAGTGACCCAGTTCCATTGATATCACCACCGTAACTTATCTCTTACCCAGTCTCACTGTCTTAGTTCTAGCATCCACTGTCTTTTGAAGGAATATTACATGAGCTTTCTAACTGATGTCTAAAGATTTCTATCGAATTGCATTATTATCCCAAGGATTGCAAGTGACCTTTCTGCAATATACCTTATCAGGCTATTTTCTGTAAAGGACTTCAGTACTCACCCACCCCCTTGGCCCCGCCATTTAACCTCTAGGTTATAAAATTACCCTTAAACACTTATCCAGTCTTCCAAGATCTGGAACTTGACCACCTCTCAAGATTTCTCTTTTGCCTCGCTCCTATTCTGATGCTACGTTGCAGCCATATTTAATAAAAATCTCTGAAAACATCCCAGATCCCTGCCCTCTGTCTGCTTGTTTACCTAAACATCCTCCAACTCTCCTTTACATCTTCCTAAAAATACTCTTTTTTTTTTTTTTTAATCTCTAAAGCTTTGCTTAAACAAGTTTTCTCACTTCCTCCTAACTCCCTATTAGCCACCAGAGAGAAAGGCACTCTTTGTCTTTTGTACTCAAATGCACACTGGTCCTTCTCTAAGCTTATGTACTTTAATAAAATCACTCTGGATGGTGAAGAAACAAACCATTGCAGCCCTCTGGAGAGTGTTCCTTCTGCTCCTTTCATGGAGTTCTCTCCCTAGCCTCAGTGGTTTCTTCACAATGTGCTAATCAGCACTGAGCTGGAAAAAGCAGAGGACCCTCAGTACAGATCTGTAACTGTCCTTGTTCAGGGAGAAAAACCTCCTGGCACTCTGCCTTGATCATTCTAGCGCCTTTAAGTTCCCTGAAATGATGAATCCTTCTCCGTTCAGGTAGTTCAGCAGTCTTTCTGTAGCTCCTGAGTCCTGTCAAAGTCCCACATACTCTCCGCCCCCAGTATGTAGCTTGATAACTCTGCCAATAGGAAGCTGGGTCAGTCATGGGGCTCACTTCATTTAGTGCCCCTCTTTCAGAGATTATTGTTCTGTACTGTCTGTTGTCCAGTGAAAACAATTTTCCATGTGTGTGTTTACTTTGCTGTTGTTTGAACGGGGAGCCTAAATTTGACCCTATTACCAGATCTCCCTGGAAGCAGATGTCCACTCGGTGTTTGTTCCTTTTAAGCACTTTCTGAATTCTTAACACTGCCCAGGGCAAGAGTCTAAGAAGTTAAGGAGAACAATTTTGGTGAAGCAAAACAATGTTCAGCTGTCTTGTGGCTCTGAGAAGGCAAAGAGTAAATATTCTCTCTGAGAAGACAGCATCACCCAAAGGCTCCACAATATTTCTTACATAGTGTACAGAATCCAATAAAATATTGTCAAGCGTACAAAGAAAGAGGACCAAGAAAATATAAAAAGAGATACACATACAGACAACCACAGAGAAATGATGGGGTTATTTGCATTTTCAGACGTGGGTTCTAAAGTAATTGCGATTGATATATTCAAGGAAATAGATAAGAAGGTACAGAATTTAACCAGAGAATTGAAATAAACATCAAATGGAAATTATAGAAGTATAAATTCAAAAATTAAAATTAAAGACACAGTAAATTAATTCAACCACATATGGAACAGAAGAGAAAGACCATTAGTAAGTTGGAAAATATTCAAGTCAGAACACTGAGAGCCGAAAGAATAAAAAGTACATAATAAAGAATAAGAGATTTTGAGATAATAAAAATGTCTAACGACAAGTAATTAAGTCTTCAAGATGAAGACAGTACAGGGCACAAAAGCAACCAAAGGTTGATATATTTGCCCACCTAACCATGTGTTTTTATTTACCTAAATATATATAGTATATGCACTTACTTTTTGTCATATATTCATATAATTCCCATTACAAAATTATTTATATGAAGTCCAAAATTTAAGAATAAAGATGGAAGTCCTCAGGTAAGTATACTCTGAGAACTGAGCTGGATAAAGAAAAATAAATTCATATCCAGAATATGCTAGTTGTGTGGGATAGAGTCATTTTACGGCTGGACTGGGAATGCTCTCTCTTTATCTCTGGGGATCTCAGGATTTCTGACTTAGACTCTTGGCCAAGATAAGAGCAGTGGGGTTTATGACATGCTGTTTAAAGTCTGAAACTCCCCTGGCAACCTCCAGGGCCAGTTTGTTTACTGATGATTTTCACCCAGCATAATCGGTTAGACAGCCTGGCTTGACCAGAGAGGCATAAAAGACTCCACTGGGAACCTCTGCCCTGAGCTTTCCTGAAGTCAAGATTCATTGCACAGATTTTGGTGATTCAAACTGGAGAAGGGTGTCCATGTGTGAATAAGAACCCCATTAAGCTTGCATCTGGATGTTTCTAAGACCTGTGATGACTATCTGCACTCTCTCTTGCTGTGTCTTAACGTCAAACCTAAAGAACTTGGATTTGTATACACCTATGCATTCTCATGAGTCCTTTCAAATACCTGAACTTGTGAAATTTTTTTGTAATAAAGTATAAAACTTTAAAAAGAAAAAGAAAAAAATAATCAAAAATACTAGTGAAAACAGAAGGACCAAATTTGACTGACAGCTAATCCCAGAAACAGTAAAAATTAGAAGTTGAATATTAGTTTTGAAATGATGAAAAAATTTTCCTAGAATTTTATGGAAACAATTTTTTTTTTAGGTATTGAGTAAATGAAGACTTTTTAAAATGCAGAGACAAAGTATTTTCTCTACATTTAGTCTAATAAATATGATAGACTTTTCAGAAATAATAAATCCAGGAAGACATCAATTAGAAAAAAATGGCAAATACGCTATATTACATATATCAACACATCCAACTATCAACTGTAAAAATAAATATTTTTCTTTGGAATATTAAACAATATCATGATGAAGGCAAATTGTACATAATACTAACGTTGTTCACTATTAGAAAGTATTTAAGAAAAAACGTTTAAAAAGTCTTTTAAAAATATGTAAATATATTTGTTAAAAATGTAACATAATTAATAATAAAGGTATTATTACTCTGATTTGTAAAATACTTTTTTTATAAAACTTACAAATAGGCAAATGATGACTAGATGGACTGATCCAAGTAATTAAAAATAATTATTAGTATAATATAGTATACCTTTTCATTAGTACATCTTTGCAATATTTTTGTTTTATTTGTTTGCCTGCCACCTTTTATTTTTTTATATTTCAGTCTTTCTTTTTATAATTTAACCACATCTTTAGCAAGCAATATATATTTGATTATTTCTTATCCAGCATGATATTTCTATTTTAATTGGAATATTTAGTTCATATACAATTACTGTTATCATTTACATATTTATCCTTAAACCTGTCATGTTACCCTTTGGTATTTATCCCTCCTTTTCTTTTTATATATATTCTAAGTTTTATGAATTGAATAAAAATTATTTTATTATCTTCTTCAATTGCACTCTTTGTTACATATACCTTTTTCCTAGAAATTATAACATGATTTTGATTAATCAGAGCCAATATAAATTGGTAATTTTACCACTTCCTTACAATTAACAAAAATGTTTTTGCATCTACCAATCCATGTTACTGTTGCTATATATTTTAATTTGAGATACATTATAGATTTCCTCAACACATTATTAGTTTATAGTTTTCATTTAATCCAGATATTTATGCTATATCTTGTTCATAATTTTTTCTTGCATATTCATGCTTCCACCTGGGATTAATTTCTGTCTATAGAGAGAACATTTAAAATTATTTCCTATAACTTTCTTTTCTCTGCCATAGACAAAGACTTCCAGGGTTTTTGTTGTACCTTTTAAAAATCTTTTGTTTCCTAAAAATGCATTAATTTTACCCTTGACATATATTATTGGGTTTAAGGTACAGATTTCTAGACATGAATTGAAAACACTTTCAATCCATCATTTTCTGGCTTTATTTATGATGAGACCATTGAAGATAATACATATTTTGCTTTGTCTGTTGTTAAGGTTTTCTTTTTTTAGTTTTTTTCTTAGATATGTCTTGTAGTGGTTTTCTTTGTACTTATACAGTTTATAAGTCTTGATAAATTTTTGAAAAATCTTGAAAATTCTAAGCCATTTTTAGAAAGAAGTAGAGACATAAGCAGAGGAAGAAGCACACTCCCTGTGGGAAGCCTGATGTGGGACTCTATCCGAGGACCCTGGGATCATGACCTGAGCCAAAGGAAGATGCTCAACCACTGAGCCACTCAAGTGCCCCAAGCCATTATTTCTTCTAATATTCTCTCTACTTCATTTTGTTTTTTCTCTCTGAAACTACAAAAATATGTGTATGCTTTTAATTATTTCTCATTGTCTCTCTTTTTCCCTTTGTTTTCTTTCTTTTCTTCCCCCCTCTATTTCTTAGGACTGAATGAGCATATTCTTTTTACCTATATTCCAATTCACATTCAATCCATTTGTCCTTGAGCAACCTGCTCCTACACTCAAGTTTTGAGTTCTACATTTTAGTCATTGCATTATTCACTTCTATAATTTTAAGATACATTTTCAAATTTTCTACCAAAATGACCATTTCCTAAGTTTTTTGGTCATTATTTCAGGTTTTAAAAAGTGTGCCTGATGACAACATTAAATGTTAAATTAAAAAATATTACATATGTCAAAAGGCATTACTGACAAGATAAAAAGGCAAGCCAAAGGTAGGAAAATAGTTTTGTTTTGCAATTAATGCCAAAATATATCCAAAATGAGAAAAGTAAATCGTAAAAAAAAAAATTCAAAGAGAATAGATATGTAAGCCATAGCAGAATAAAGATGTAAGAATGGGTAAGTCTCGTTAGTATCTGCAAAAGTTTAAATTAAAACTCCTCAGATTTTCTATCCTCAGATACACAAATGTCAGACATTAAGTAGTGGTAAATTTTTGAGAAAGAATTCCCTTACACTGCCATAGGTGTATAAATCGATACAACACTTTTAGAGGCAATTTGACATTTTGTAGAAAAGTCATAGATGTTCATACGAAATAAACCAGAAACTCCTCTTTAAGAATAACATCCTAGTGAAATTTTATCATATACGCACATGAAAAAACTATGTAATATACTTATCTCAGCATTGCTTTTTGAGAAAAAAGTGCAGATAATGTAAATAACCATCAAATCAGAATGAATAAATAGATTATGATATATTTTGGAGTATCTCTGTTCTTCTGGTCACAACTTTCAACCACAGCAGAACTGAATAAGGATCCCTATTCCTATTTGTAAAGCACTACCCTTTCTCCAATTTTTTTTTTTGCCATACTTATACACAAATTTTGTTTCCCTCCACCTTATTTTATCTTTTTAAATTAATTAGACAGGACATATTGAGTATCATGAAACCAGAAAGCCATAGCAAGTATTGCTCACATTTTACATCTGTGGCGCACAGAAGGAGGGGTTAGAGAAATACAGAATATAATGGAGTATCTCCCTTTCCTAGAAAATCTCCATGGATGATTATATTCTAAGTTCAATTTTCCATGCTTTGGTTCTTTTTTTTTTTTTTTTTTTTTGGTGTCTAAGGTATGAAGATAGCTGAAACTAAAGATCAAGGATGAGGAGTGACAGAAGGTTTATTACTCTTTTCCTCCAATTTTACCTTATAATCCTTCTTTTGACAATACAAAAGCAGACACTTAACAGATCTGGAGATTAAGAAAAAAAAAAAAGATGGGGAGGTGAGTATACACAGTAAACAGTTGTATTTTGACATAGAGAAGGACATAGGACATGGAAGAAAAGTGGAAATTTACAAGTGATTGCCCCCTGCTTCCTCTGATCCTGGTGTTTTTGTGTGTTTCTCTTCAGAGTGATTTCTATACTCACCACCTGCTAATTTGTGATGAATTTTTGCTATATTCAATCTTTTCTGAGTCACCTTTTGGTAATAGAGGTCCTTCTTTTCTACTAACATATATTATAGAATATCTTCCATAGAAATATTTCCCAAAAGAGAGAAAAGAATCTGAAATGATTTAGTTTGGAAGAAGATTGTGGTGAAAATAGGGTGATGTGACTTCTGGTCCTATTTCATTTTGTGAATTAAATACTTCACCAATGATGTGCTTGTAAGGCGTAGAAAGTCTGCCGAACAGTCTCTTTCCTCATCTGGGTCACTTCCTGATGCTGAATGCCATCTCTAAACTCTAAAGCAAGAAAAAAATGCAGACACGTCTGGACCACAGATCAGTTATATCGATTTGACAACAGTTGTTATTTTTAGAAATAATTCTCCACTTTTCATTTTTCCTGGGGGCTTACAGTGTATAGTCTTCTTTTGATTAGAAATGATACTGAAAATATTTCCAAATTCTGGTCCTGATATTGGTGGTTTAGATCCAGCTGCATTACTTAAGACAAGTTATTTAATCTTTTTGAAATTTAGTATCATTAATTCTAAAATGAAGAGTTTGGACTTAACTATTATAAAATTGCTTCAAAACCAGTCTGCCTTTCCTTGTTTCATTTAACATCGTTTCTTGCTTGACTCCACCTTCATTTTAGATATTTGAGGTTGTATTAAATATAGTAATTCTCTATATTTTAACTCAATATTTAAGTTAAAAAATTAATGGATTGCATAAATGCGTTATTTAAATAGTAAAACAATTTTCAACTTATAAAAATTTATCTTTATAGAAGTATAGGTCTGAAAAGATTCCATTATTTTCTTCACTGTATTCCATGAGTTCCAAGCATTCAAGAATTGAAAACATTAATTTGTCTTAAAAGATCAAAATGTAGGCATAGAAGCATTCTGAAAATCAAATTTTGTTACCTTAACATGTTGTACTACCAATTTGATCACCTATTAAGCAACTTATTTGGAATTAAACACAGGAAATTCTAGCAGTAAGATGAATAAAATGTGATATTCTAGAAACAGAAGAGAAGTTTTCATTGTCTAAATAATTTGGACACAGACCTCTAGTTTAATAGCTTTGGATTTCTTTCACTGCAAAATTATATTGCATCTCTGTAATTTTCCTTTTTGGCACAGAGGACAGGTGTTCTACAGATGGAGAAACAGTTGTGGTTTTATGGGACCTCCTCTCCTAAGCACATTAGTATTTGTCACTCACAGGGGTCCTTTTTCTAAGAATGACAAATGCCCTCATGTACACTTATTGTTAAAAAAGACCTTTGCATCTGGGAATAAGACATGTTTACCTTTATTGAATGTGGGATAAGGAATGAAGGAGGTTTCCTGGCACAGTCTAGATATTGATTACGCAATAAAGTGGTTTCTTGATCATATATACTATAGAAAAGAGGCTATGGTTGCATTAAAGATAGTTTTGAGTCAGTAAAAAGCCACTCCCATTTCTACCTTCCCCACTCCAACATACACAAACAAAAAGAGAAAGTTATACCATGTAAACTGATGAGAAGTCTCTGGTGTCAATAACAAAAATAACAAAATGTTTTGAAAATGATGATAAATGATGAGAAAAATTGAAATTATATATATATATATATATATATATATATATATATATATATATATAGTTCCATTTATCTGCCCACAAGACCACTTTGCAGAACAAGCTTTGTTATCTTTCAATGAACTAGGTCAATAACACGGTTTATAAAAGCCCATGGGTAGTAGCAGGTGTAGAAAAATTACTACAAAGCACTCCTCGGTGGTACAGTGGGTTGGGTACCATAAATGAATGGAGGGACTTCAGGCGTTCCTTTGTGTCCATCACCCTTAAGCCTCTCTGGTTCATTGAAACTTTCAGTAAACCCATTTCGTAATGCCTCTGCTATCAGTAGTAAAAAATCAGAATGCTAATATCTTGCTCACAAAATTTTAATTTGGATTTCATACTTTGCATTACATTCTGTGTATAACAATTTTGTTTTCAAGTGGGAGATAAATTTAGAGTATTAGACATTAATGGCATTTTTAAAATTATGATGTGCTAACAGGTTCTCTAATACTCTGGTAATTCCACAGAAAAATCATGCTGAAGCAAAACCTGCCTCTTAGAAAATGTTTTTCTTAGCCAGAGCAAACACTAATACTTTTGATTAAACATTTTCAAATTCACCTTTGATTTCTTGGTAATATCTTTCATCTTAAAAAACAACAACAGTGATTTAAGTTTTTGCAGAAGAAATTTAGAAAAAAATGTGCTCATATTAGTTATGAAAATAAATATCCATTAGATCTAAATAACCATTAGAAAAAGCAAACGAATATACAAAAAGATGAACAAAAAACATAAAAAGAAAGCTCCCATTCATATTCCACAAAATATTTAGTCTTTATTCTTTCTGAATAGTAAATAGTTGTTATGAATTTTTCCTGTTCACCGGAAAGGGATCTGGAGGCAAGAGCATAATAACAATCTAATTAAAAAAGGAAAATAAAACCTCACTAATAAGAACAACAATAATTCTTTGGTAGTCTCTAAAATAAAACCAGTATAAAATTTTGGTACCATGAGATTATTAAAAAAACAATAATGAAAAAATCATCAAATTCAATTCTTTCCTTACAGTTTTTAAATACATAGATAACAAACATGATTGTAAATTGCAATTTAGAGAATCTTAAGTAAAAATTGCAAATTAAAGGATGCCTGGGTGGCTCAGCAGTTGAGCGTCTGCCTTTGGATCAGGGCATGATCCCAGGTCCCACAGGGAGCCTGCTTCTCTCTCTACCTATGTCTCTGCCTCTCTCTGTGTGTGTGTCTCTCGTGAATAAATAAATAAATCTTTTTAAAAGTGCAAATTAAATTGTTATGTAAAGCATATAGTAATACTTAGATAAATTAATAATCTGAATTAAGTAATAACCTGTAAATCTATTTTACATGATAGGAAACACAGGCAGAAAAGCTGCAGTCTGTAATGTAATGTAAGCATTCATTGTGAGGTTAAATACAAATGTAGTTCTCAAAACATGCTACATTTTAAATAAGTAATTTGCATTATACCCATATTAATAATCAAATATAGTACAATTGAAATTTTTATTGTAATGGAATTTTCCATGATTCTGTATCTATGTGGTCCTTTCTTCTTATTGTTCAATATCTAATATTAAGAAATAATCACTGACTCCAATCTCCTGTGTCTGGTCTTCTATTCAATTGTTCAATATTTAATATTAAGAAATAATCTTTGACTCCATCTCTAGGTTTCCCTTGTAGTTTCAGTGATAGGAAGCAACCTGTTAGTATGATACTGTGTACCTAATTAAAGACATTGCACCTAATCAGAATCAGCATGGAAAAGGCATGGTTTTATGAATCTTCAGGTTAACCTTTCTGAATACTAATTAGCATGTGAAGTACTGAACACCAGTCCTAATTCTCAATAGGTGCTCTGTAAGCCTTACATTATTGGAATGTTGGTTTGATCTGAAATTTTATGTATATGGAATGATATCAAAGGTCACACAATTTTGAAAACCAGTCTATGTACACTTAATAAAACATCCCAACTTTAATTACTAATCCTTTAAACATTAAAAAGATGTTAGTATATGACAGCTATGATTGATGTTTAAATAACAGCAAGTATTTATTATTTGAGTATTACTAGGTAGTCAGCATGATCAACCTGGTCTAAAATTATATATTAAAAATTGTGTTGAATAAGAAGCAAATTAATTTAAAAGGTTACATTTGCTATGAATATTACAAAGCAAAGAGAAAATATAGTCTCTGAAACCTAACTTTAATTTTTTAAAGATGCTTGGTAGTGTCCAAAATAAATGTAAAGTATGGCACATTACTTTGAACTTTCAAAAGTAGCTGAAATGATTCTTTATTCAGTAAAAACTATTTTGGAAATGGAAGCCAACACTAAGGAAATCAGAATCAAATATGCTCAAAAATCCTTACACAACAACATATACAAAAATGAATTATTTCTTTGATTCATTCTGCTCAAGAATCTAAGGAATGTTTACCTTGGTCAGGGCTATTAGCAAGATGAGTGTTCTTTATTTTTCTAAATAAAGAAATTATGATTATTGCCTTAAAAATAATGTATAAGGGGGTTCTAAGCTTTCAATGAGGGAAGGATGCTTGTAATGTGCTACAACACTCCAATGGGGATTCTCTCATCCAACAACCACACTTCTGGCTTCATTCTTTAATTGCAGGGTGAAATTGCCTATACATCATGCTCTGTTACGTAAAGTAGTTGTGATTAGATGTATTATCATCATGGCATAATATTTCTGCCCCCGAGGAAGGTATTAAAGAGATTTAAAAAATCAACCCTTTTAACTATAGAGCTAGTGTAGCATCCAGAAAGTTAGGTTTCAGAAGTATTCATATTCTTGAAATGAAATTCATCTCATGAGCAGAGGAATGGATAAGAGTTGAATGTTGTTCAAAATGTCATGGATAGAGAAAAAAATGTGAAGAATAGGACTTTTTTTTTTTTTTATTGGCTTCTGTGACTTGGTATCCTCAAACTTTTATTAGCTAGATACCCTCTTTTTGGTAAGGTTTTAAAACAGCCACTGTAAAACTCCTTTTTAATTCAAACGCATTTTAGAGGAATGTTCTAGAAAGAATCTTACAAATAATTTATTCAAATTCTGTGTAGTGATATAGTCTACCACTGAGCTATCCTCCCTCTAAAGACTGAGAATGTGTGGAGCAGAACTTTAGTTTCTAATAAATGGGTTACTTATGTAAAGTACGCTATCAAGTCAAATCTTAGGTTTCTTTTTTTTTCTCTTTTTCATTAGATCATTTTACATTTGCATCAATTTATTTGCCATTTAAATTTTTTTCATAAATAGCATTGTATGATCTTCACAACACCTGTTACAAGAGAAAAACATTATTTTGCACCTCTACTAGGTCAACACGGAAACCAAATCTCAGAAAGGTGCAGTATATTTTTTGCTCTAAAGTAATTTAGGGTTTATTTTCAGATATCTCCAAATGTAGTTAACACTTCATAAAGTTTCCCCAAATGGCCAATTCACCTAGACAATACGACTCAGACTCTAAACTGAATTCTGAGAAAAACTTAAGCTTTTTTATTTGTAAAAGCTTTAACCTTGCCAATAACAGTACAAGAAATGTCATTTTTCATCTGGCTACAGCCAGCTTCTTATGGATCTCCACAGAACTGCTCCAATTCTCTTTGTCATGGAACTGAGAAAATTGAAGCTATTCATCAATCCCAAAGAGTAGCATGCTAGGGTGTAAGACTTCAGTGACTTTGTTTTGACCTTGTTTTCTCTGGTGATTCACCATAGGTGAAATAGACCTAACTGGTAACGATTTCAAGGTCACTCTCAAAATTTTTTTAAAAAGGTATGAACTAATATTGATGGATCATCTTTATTTAAATTTGAGAAACTATATATCTAATGATAAATTGAAGTTCTTTTTTTAAATAAAGATTTTATTTATTTATTAATGAGAAACAGAGAGAGAGAGGTAGAGACATAGACAGAGGAAGAAGCAGGCTTCCTAAGGGGTAGCCTGATGTGGGACTCGATTCCAGGACCCTGGGATCACAACCTGAGCCAAAGGCAGATACTCAACCAACTGAGCCACCCAGGAGTCCCTAAGTTAAAGTTCTTTACTGGTACAAACTATTGTACAGTAATAATGCTTGTGGAAAAAAAAGATAATATTTAAATTTATTTAGCTACTTCTGATTACTGATCTCTTTACTCTTTTATGTATTTAGTTAATTATGATGTATTCTGTCAAAGGAATCTGTGAGTATAAATATCTTTAAGTAAATCCATTAATACTACTGGAAACTAATCTTCTGAAAATAGGTGAATAAAGCCATCTTTGTTTATGAAATCAACATATCATAATCTTTTGGCATAGCGATATTTCTGAACTCCACATCTTAAATTCTGAGACTCTTAGAACCAAACTTTCTATGACCCAATGGGATATGCTTAGGCAACAAAAAAATAACATCTGACGGGGATCCCTGGGTGGCTCAGCGATTTGGCGCCTGCCTTTGGCCCAGGGCACGATCCTGGAGTCCCAGGGTCGAGTCCTGCGTCGGGCCCCCGGTGTGGGGTCTCCTTCTCCCTCTGCCTGTGTCTCTGCCTCTTTCTCTCTCTGTGTGTCTATCATGAATAAATAAATAAATATTTTTTAAAAAAAACTGAATTTTTATCAACCAGTCATATCATCTAAAGTAATAAGCATACCAAATTACTGATTTAACAAATATTTGTTATATTGAAATGTTGACCTGGCAAGGAGTTTTTGTTGCTGTTGTTGAGAGACAAACATTGACATGATTATACAGTAAAAACTGCCTAACACTATCACCTCCCATGAATACTCTTTAACCTTGGAATAACTGTCTTAGTGCAAAATGATGAAAGTATTTTGATAGCTGATTAATGCCATTTCTCTCCACTTATATTTGAAGGTATTTTTCCCATTGTTTCTTTCTTCATGTTTGAACTTTGCAAAAAATCATCCACTGTGTGTGATACAAAAAGCACTTAGCATTTTAAAGTGTTATGGTTATACACTGTTGAATATCCAGGGTCATATTTATGTTTCACAAAAATTTTAGCCAACAGAAAATGACCCTTAGATATAACAGAGCTAAGAGAATACAAAAGAAATGCAGTGTTTCCAGGGTAGAAACTGTAAGTTACTTTTCAAGAAATATAACCACTAAAGATGCATTTTGAAAGTTGAATTTTGAGTCTTACATGTTCTGAAGAGAACTTGTTTTATTTCCTATGGTAAAATGAATATATTAACATATAATATATAGATAAATGGTTGGGTAGAATTATGGAAAGAAGTAGACAAAAAAAAAGTAGACAGGTAGATAGATAGATGATAGATTTTTAGATTTTGTTTTAGTAGCTCCTTATTCTCTTTCTAAGCTACATAAAACTATACCTAAGGATAAGCCATAACCAAAATGTCACTTAGGCTTTATTTGAGTAAGTGAGGTAATTCATTCTTTTAATTGATTTTTTGTAAAGATGTAAAAAATAGTTTTAAAGCAAATTATTTTCAAATGTTTACACACTGACTTTTTTATATGGATGAAAATGAATTATATCATTATAAATCAAACTTTCCAAATTAATACAGTTAACAAGTAACATATTTGAACTTTTTCTTTTTTTACTTCTCTAAGATAAAACATGTTAAAAATGTAAATACAAAGAAATGACTGAAGTAAAATGTTCAGTAAACGTAACGAACCATTCCCTGTGGAATGTTACCATCACTGTATTCAAGGATTTCTCTGAAACACAAATCTTTGCTTTGATTTCAGTGACTCAGATTGATAAACTTCATGAATTTGTCAGCACGTATTTTGCATTTTCCCTTTAAACTGACACATTCTTAGTGTTTAAAGATTTTATCTGTACATGCTATGAATCAAAAATGACAATTTTTCAGATTTATGACAAGAACTTCAGTATGCGAAAGATACTTCAGTATGTTTTTTATTTGGCATAAGGGAGTAATAGAAAAATAATTTGCATTCTCTAAATGTGCCCAAATAATAACGTTATTTTTACATCAATGAAAAATGACTTCACTATATTATTCACAAGTCATCAAGTTTTTTTTATTTAACAAATACTATTTACCCTATATAGACGTATATGAAAAATGCAATCTTCGTAGGCATTTGCAAATACATGTCTATAGATGCTCAAAATAAAATCATTGACTGTACAAGCTATCCTATTTGCTAAAATACAAAAGAACACACCCAGGTGACAGAAAAGAGAACTTTTTAAATATTTTATATTTTATTTTTATTTTTTAAAGATTTTATTTATTCATGAGAGACACAGAGAGAAAGGCAGAGACACAGGCAGAGGGAGAAGCAGGCTCCATGCAGGGAGCCCGACGGGACTCGATCCCGGGTCTCCAGGATCACACCCTGAGCCAAGGCAGGCGCTAAACCGCTAAGCCACCCGGGCTGCCCTGATTTTATTTATTTTTTAAATAATCTTTACACCCAACGTGGGTGCAAACTTACAACCTTGAGATCAAAAGCTGCATACTCTACCATCCAGGTGCCCCCTCTAAAACACTTTTAAAAATTAAGACTAGTAACCATACAGAAGATAATTAGAATAGAATCTACAATCATAAGTAAAGATCACTTACCAAAATGGATAATGTGCATATTCAAGTTGTTTAGGACTCTAATATGGTCTTCAAAATTACAAAATTTACAGGTACATGAAATATAGTATTTTGCCATTCAGAACAGGTACGAGATTTTCTTACTTGAAGGTCTTAGTGTCATTATTCTAGTTCTGTGGCCCTTGACATCTTTTTAATTTTCATACCTTGAAGAAAAACCTTTAAATTCAGTTAAGTTACATGAAAATATAAAATATGAATGAGAAAATGGAGGAATTGGCAGGTTAGTGAAAATGAATTCAGTCTGAAAAAGCCTACATTTTGCATGCTTGTTTTCCAATATTCTACAATATATTTGCTGTAACAAATTTATTCTGTTTCAAGTAAATTGGTTACTGAGTCCGAATGCTATTCCTAAACAACGTCCTTTCAGGATTAGAGAAAGATTTTAAAAGAAGCAATGGAATAGCAAAAATAGCAAGAATGAGGTTTGGAACCAGGAAAGTCCCTGGCTTGCTTTGTGGAACAGCATATGATTCTAGTGCAGTTAGACCATATGGTGTATTGTAGAGATGATGGACCAGGCTGTGAAAGGTACCAAACTGGCAGGATAAGGAGGTTGGTGTTTATTTTGGTGGCAATGAGAAGAGACAATGGAAATTTTTAAGCAGAAGAACAAATGACAAAAACAAGTCTGAGTTGTAAAGGAACATGATAACAATATGGCGGACAGTATATTAGTGGAAAAGAGTGAAAACAGGGAGGTCAGTGAGAACGCTGCATTGACTCAGAGATAGGGTGAAAGTATCTGCTATCTGGAGTAGCATTGCACAGGCTTGAGAGAAATGGATAAATTTCATGCAGTGTAATATAAAGAGCTGAGTTAAGAATATAGAAAAAATAAATTTTAAAAAACCCCCACAAATCACCAAAATGGCTTTATTATAAAACTCAGATTTAAAAGATACACATTAATACTTTTCATTACATTTTTTTGTAGTTGATTAAATTTTTACTTCTCTTAGTATTAGTAAAAGAAGCTATAGAGAATTCCTTAAAATTATAACTTTGATCTAAATGTTATACATATATATTTATATATATATACAGATATGCATGCATAACACACATGTACATATATACACACCCATGCTTATGCACATATTATGGATGGAGTACCTAACTGAAGATATTTAAGAGAGCAGAGTCATCTCCTAATTTTTAAAAATGTCTATTCTTGCTTAGCTATTTTGATTTTCTTAATTGGGAAATACAACATACAGCATTTTTTTCCATTATGGAAGACTTTCATTCATATACACATATGAATATATATATTTATATATAATATTTATTTCATATATAATTATTTCATTCATATAATATTATAGATTATATAGGTTTTTATCTCTTTTAGGAGATGCCCTCAGGTTTACTTGGAGCTACAAAAAGAGGATGATAAAATGAATATTTGAAATAGGGGTATTTGTAAAAAATGTAATGGGAAGTAACAAAGAGATAACTGAATAAATACACCTATATATGTAAACTCTACACATAATTTAAAAAGCTGTATCTTTTTCTTAAAAATTAATATTAAGGGAAACTGACACCACATAGATGCAAACAACAAAGTAGATACCATTAAGCGTTACTGGTTGTTTTTATTTTAGTTCACTATATTATACTATGTTTATTTATACTAATGGAAGTAGATAATGGCAAGAAAATAAAGAATTAGATAAATCATGATCATTTGTGTTTCTTTATGTTTCATCTAGAGTATTAGGTGGTAACAATATTTGATGCAGGTTCACTTTTAATTTGCTCAAGAGATAATAAGCAAGAGTAATTTGGAACATTAAGTATGTGTGCAGTAATCCCTCCTTATCCATGGATGATATGTTCCAAGACCCCTGTGGATGCCTGAAACTGCAGGTAACACTGAACACTAAATATACTATTTTTTTCCTATACTGTACATACATACCTATGGTAAACTCTAACTTATAAATTAGCCACAGTAATTGACTAACAATAATAATTAATAGTAAAATATAACAATTAGAACAAAATATAGTACTAAAAGTTACATGAATGTGAACAAAATATTGTGTACTCATCCTTCTTGTTATGATGTAAGATGATAAATGCCTCCCTGATGAGATGAAACGAGGTGAATGATGTAGGCATCAGGACATAACATTAGGCACTATTGACCCTCTGATCATACCTCAGCAGGAGGATCATCTGTTTCTGGATCACAGTTGATCACAGGTGACAGAAAATGTGGAAAGTGAAATCACGGAGGGGAGTGGCTGCTATATGTGTATTTTGTGTTCAATATATGGTAAATATTATGCTGGCTACAGAGTATAAAACAATTGGTAGAATTTAGTTCATCCTTTCAATGATCTTGTATTCTAGTTATTGAGATCTTTGTATTCAAGTGACTGCATATAAAATGCTGTGGTTCCTAGGTTGAAACTTTGGGAGCCTCCCAGGTAGAATTAAAACCAGCCTGTGTACTCATGGAGGATAGGGAGGGACCACAGAAAGAGACCACTCCATACTGGTAGGTAGCAGGTTTAATAAGCAAGGGAACTTACTTGTGAGACTTGACTTAGGCAGCCACAAAATAAATAGATCTCTCTATACCTATCCACCAGAATCTTAAAATTTCATATACAGGCCTTAACTACATCAGTGTGCTTGGTTAAGGTAGTGCCATCACCACATTGCCTATCTCAAGGTTTTATCTTTGGGGCAGCTTCTGGGAGTAGAGAAGGCAAGCAGAACACACATTCCAGGGATGGGAAGGGGCTGAGGAGTCTTTAAGTTACCCACATCTAGCTCATGGGTCAAATCTGTGGTCATGTCTTCTTGGTGACATCCTCCAACAGTATGGCCACTTGACAAAATATTGAGATAACTCCCCAACAATTCTGATAAACAGCCACTTCCTCAAGTCCCCTGAATGACCTATCACTACTTTCCCTCCACTGTCTACCTTCTGGAAAGGACTTTAGTAAGAAGGATATAAAATGTGGTCTCGGGTTCAAACATCCAGCTTCTCCACATCTTGACAGAATCACTTCTTAAAAAATGAATGAATGTTAAGCAAAGGAGGTGTGAGTTGGGAAAAAATTTACCAGGTATGAAGAAGAAAGAGCAAGGCCACTGTCACTGAAGTACACTGATCAAGGCAAAGAATGGCAAGGAGATCAAAGGAGGAGACTACTGGTCCAACTCACTTAGGACCTCTTAGAACATGGTAAAGGGTTTTGATTTCATCATGTGTTAAATAAAACAAGCACAAGAATATATTAAACAAGGGAAAGAACAAAATCGGTCTTACATTTTTAAAATATTACATACTAGGCACTTGGGTGGCTCAGATAGTTAAGCTTCTGACTCTTGATTTTGTTTTTTGTTTTGTTTTGTTTTGTTTTATTTTTTATTTTTTTGACTCTTGATTTTGGCTCAGGTAATGATCTCAGGGTCGTGAGATCCAGTCCGTCATTGGACTCCATGCTCTCTGCCTGAGATTCTCTCTCTCCTTCTGCCCCTCCCTCCCTGCTTGTGTGCACACTCTCTCTCTCAAATAAATAAAATCATTCCATAACTTCTATATAGAGAATACACTAGAAGTTCCTCATTGCAAATTCTTTTCTAGACTCATAGTAGTTTTGAATAATTTAAAACCAATTGTATGACTAACTTCTATGTAAAACAATAAGCTCCCCAAATAATTAATAGTCACTCAGTAACTAGGGACACAGTCGATTTTTTTAGGACCAGTTTTGATAGCAAATGCTATTACATTAGATTAGGATGTTCGATTTAAAAGGATTATGTTTGTTAATCATAATAAAATACAATGGTTTGCATCTCCCTAAAATTCTATCCACTGATCATATTTAGTAATTTCTCAGGGAGAGTAAATGGGTTGCCTCTCACTTTTTTTTCTTTCATTGTGCAAATGATTTCAAACCCAGATGGGTACACAGATGCAGTAAGTTATATCAAAGTGTGAAGTATGTCCAGTGTAATATAATGAGTAGTGACTGGGGCAAATTACCTATTTATGACCATGAAAAAAATCCAAGTAAAGGGACACCTGGGTGGCTCAGCGGTTGAGTGTCTGCCTTTGGCTCAGGGCATGATCCCGGAGTCCCAGGATCAAGTCCCAAATCACGTTTCCTGCATGGAGCCTGTTTCTGCCTATGTCTCTGTCTCTGTCTCTCTCTCTCTCTCTCCCTCTGTGTCTCTCATGAATAAATAAATAAAATATTTTTTTAAAAATCCAAATATATTTTAATACATAACAGGAGAAAAGAAAATAAATTTGCGTGCAGTTTCAGTTCGTAACAAAAAATGACAAATGGAATATTCATCCCCTTGGTCTCTTAAATGAAACTGGACAATGCTTTAGGAAGGTTTGCTAAGAAAGGTTTCAGCTCCAGAGAATAGGCAAGTGATGACTCCTGTGAAAATCATCTCATACCCGTGAAGAAACCATAAAGTCACAACCTCATAGAATTTTTCGGCATAATGGAACTGTTAAGATAATTGAGTTCAAACCCTTTAGTTTTCAGGCAAAGTGACTGAAGATTTATGCCTCAGTATTCCCTATAATACACAATTTTGATTTGCTTTTCGTAGGAATCAGAACATCTGAAAAAACAGAGGATACTTACATTAACTTCTTCCAGTAAATATAAATGGAAGAAGAGAGTTTTCAAATAACATAAGAAATGATATTTAAAAATTAAATTCATGGGAAGAAATCTATTTAGTAGCCTGGGTAAAATTCACGGGATATAATGTGTGGGTGACTAAATATATAACTGAGAGAAAATGTTAATAACCTTACATTTTATCCACTGAATAATCTAATAGTTCTTTATTATTTATTGTGCATAAAAATCTGTATTCTTGTATAAATAATACTGTGCATTTGCAACATGTAATACAAAGAATCATTTAAGTTACAATGCCTTTAAAAAAATTATCATCACATTTATTTCCAGAATCTACTTCATAGGACTGTTATGAGGATTCACCAAGTTAAAATGCATTCAGAATTTATTTACTTTTTAAAGATTTTATTTATTTATTTGAGGGGGAGAGAGAGAGCTCATAAGCAGAGGGAGGGAGAAGCATACTCCCTGCTGAGCAGGGAGCCCCCCAGTGAAGATCCATCCCAGGACCCAGGGATCATGACCAGAGCCAAAGGAGATGTTTAACCCACTAAGCCATGCAGATGCCCCCACACTGAGTGCAGTGCTAAGCTAATAATCACATTTGAGAATTTCTTTTTTCCCAATAAGAGAAAATGATATGTGAAATATCTATTATGTATGTAATTTTGTGATATGATTATATATTGATATTTTAGAGTAAAAGAAAAGTCAATTCTTAGATTATCCAAGTCAGATATAAATGGTAATCTAAAGTCACTTCATACATATCAATCATTATCTGCTTTTATAAAATCTTTAATGTATTCAGAAGTCATTTCATGACAGTAGCTCATTAAGTTCTAAGACCCTTTCTAGGTAAATAAAAAATGTATTAGTATTTTCATTTTTTAGGGGAGGAAACTAGGGTTCAAATAACTCAAGTAGGTGAAGTCTGTAATGACCCTGCAATCAGAACTCCACTTCTGCCTTCGTATTCTATGCTGCAATTGAAGATGAGCATATTCACAGTGCTTCAGGTGAAGCCCTTGGTATATGGTCCGTCCATTTACCATATCTATCAAGATTTTTGTGCTTGCTGGTTAACTTTATCAAAATTCACATTATTCTGATTTGTTAGGAATAAAGGTGATAGGAGAATGATTTCCTTAGGCATTTTTCAGAATTTTGGAGGTCACTCAAGAGGTCTTATGTTGAATAGGTCCAGTTTTTGAACTGAATTCACTATTATGAAAATATAATATCTTCAGAGAATGTCTAGGAATGATTTTGCTCACCTATGAATGGTATATTCTCCCGTTCAACTCTTTAATTGACCTAAAACACATTGTGCAGCTTTTGGTCATAATGACTTAATCCTAGAACAGACATTTTCTCAAAAGAAGGAAAAAACTCAAATTATATCAGCACACAGTATAAAAATGTGATATCTTTGAAAAGAAGTCCTTTTGTTTTCTATTGTTTCTGGCATGCATTATTCTGCTTAGAATCAATAGAGTTAATATTCATATTTTTATTTTGTAGTTTTAGAAGAATTGCAGGGACATCCCAATTCATAAGTGGAATCTTCATTAGCTAATTCCCTATTTGATCCAATTTTCCCCACTGATGGGTTTACTTGTTATGTAAATAGAAGCTAAGGGTGTTGGCAAATAGGAAATTCCAGTTATTTCTATTCACAGGCTGCTCAAAGCTCAGTTTGCATCAGAATAATATCTTAGATCCTTATTAGATAACCTTGTAAGAAGAACTCAGGTTTTTACCAGGATGAACTTTCACAGACATTAAACTATGAGACACCATTTCCTACTTAAACACCTGATGTATTAAAGAAATGTCAGAAAAGAAACACCAAACAAAATCATACTCTGAGACAAGTCAATATATCAATGAACAATGAACAAAGCACAGGGCCTGTCACTCATGATTCTCCCTCCCATCAAGAGGTCAGGTTCAGTGAGGTAGCTTCAGGGTCTTCTGTCAAAGTTGAAATATTTTTTCACAGCTATCTTGGACACTGTTCATTATATAACTTACTGAATCTATACTAGAGTTTGATACTGAAAGCACAAGAAAAAATATCTTCCAGTTAGAAGGATAATGAACCATAGGAGAGCTAAAATGTTGAATTTGTCTTTTTATTAACTGAAGAAAATATAGCAAAATAGAAATCCTTATTACATTAAATTGTAGAAACATACATTGTATATAATACAGTTTTTTAAACTACTGTCTTGACCCAGTTTTGAAGCCCTGGCTAGTGACTGGTTAGTTCCTTTTCTTGAATGGCCAACTAAACCTATACCCAACCTGTCTCTGAGTAGGCTTTCAAACTCTACACACCTTAATCAGCCCAACCCAGGTACCAGACACTTAGGGATAGCCAACCTGTGTCCCAGAGCCTAGGAAATTATTCAAGAAGCCAACCCACACCCTGCTTGCAATACATACTCTCTACTGCTCCAACTTGCTGTTACCCTACCCCTTGGTTCAGTCCCTTCTGTGACCTTGCCTGGAAGTTTTCTCTTTGGGGGCTATAAATAACAAAAAAATTCTGCCTTTCAGCTGAGTGTCACTGCATTGCACCCTACCATCAAACAAATCTTTATGTCTTATAAAACATTGTGATATAGTATAATGATTACTGGACCAGGCCACAGAACACATAAATTCTAATGAAAGCTCTGTCACTCATTAGCTAGATGATGCATTGCAGATATAACACACAGTTTTAAATTATCCCCACTGAGGCCACATTCTGTGAGGGAGAGGTAATGTTTCTATTATTGCTTTGACTACAATTATCTGGTGGAAATCATCTCGCCCTAATATACAGAGTGAGATTTCTTAAATTAGTATATTTAAGCATACGTGCACGCATACATACATTTAGTGCAGAGAACATATATTTTTTAACAAATTATTAAATAAGTTGATAGCTTCTCAAAATTTAAGTATCACTGAAACGGAAGAATCTTTATCCTGAGATTTTTATGAAGTCAAAAATGTAAGAATGATTGAATCAAAACTATTGAAACCAGTCTAAATATACTTTAGAGTTAATTTATGTATAATAGTAAATGTAAATATAATATTAATTTCTTATTTTTCCCTAAGAAGAATCTTATAAAACCTGTTAGTAAAGTATGGCCCATAGACTATATTTATCCTGATTGCATCAGTTTTGAACTTTTCCATATATTTCCCAGGTTCTGATGATGCTTAACTTTTACACATCACTGATGATCTATTTGGTGATGCTTTCTGATTTGAGGTATTAGCATTCTTTTAAAAATGTTCAACTGATTCTGCACTATTTTAACAACACAAAACATCCAAGTATCCAAGTGTTTAGTTTTCCTTCCTTCTACTCTAAGCAAAAAATCTGTTACTCTGAGGGAATTACTTCCTTATTTCTTCATAGAGATAGTTGCCATTGTTTTCTAATTCCTAGTAATTTAAGTACTCTATGCTCAGGCCTACTTTCTTTGTGTTCTGCCTGTGGAAGGGCTGCTTTATTAGTCTCCACTTGCAGTAAAAAAATAATAATTTGTACATTTATTATAAACTGAGAAAGTCATTGTTAAAATAAATATTAAGACAATGACACTCCCTTTATAAATATATATGTTGCGCCTTTACAAATAAGTGCTAGCACCAGCAATCCTTATAGTTTATTGTTTCTCTTTTCAACATTAACAATATATAGTTTATTCTCAAACTCTTAAGTGCTCTCAACTCTTAGAGTCTTGCTTTATTCATCTGTAAAACTGCTTTTGCCTTCAGGGTGTTTCCCAAGCTAGGTGAATGGTAGCCTCTGATTTTCATGATCTCACAGAGCCCAAGGCCTACTGAAGTAATTTAATTTAATAAGAAATCAACTACTTTAAGCTCATTCCTCCATATGGAAACACCATCAGTACAGTGGGAACTGGAAATAAATACCACTTTATATGTCCCAAGAAACATTGAGCTGATGATTTTGTTAAAAATGGTCCCAGACCTTTAGTGTCTTGATGGGTCTGACAGAAGCAAGTACAGATTTTCTCAAGCCTCACAAATTATCTGTAAATAAAGCTCTGGGGAAAAACGAGTAACTCTCTCTCACACATACATGAATATAGCTCACACACATTGCAATATACACAAATACATATTACAAAATACACAAAAACAAACTGTAGAGTAAGGCCTGATAAAGACTTCAGATAAAGGAATTATTAGACAGATAATTAAAATAGCTCAAAAATCATATGAGCTTGAACATAAAAACATTAAGCAATGAACTCATGAACCAAAGAGTTCTATAAATTAAATAAAATAAGATAAAAATAAAATAAAATAAAGTGAAATAATTGAAATGCAAAATCTAGTATATGAGGGGCACCTAGGTGGCTAAGTTGGTTAAGCATCTGACTCTTGGTTTTGAGTTAGGTTATGATCTCAGGGTTGTGAGATCAAGCCACTCTGTGTAGGGCTCCAGGCTCAGTAGGAGTCTATTTGGAGATTCTCTCTCTTTCCCCCTGGACCTCTCTCTTCCTCTCTCTCATTTAGATAAATAAATATTTTTAAAAATCCAGTGGATGAGTTTAACCACAAATTGATATTTCAGGAGAGAACAGTAAACCAAAAGATAAATATATAGAAATTATGCAGAATGCATCAAAGAGATTAAAAAAATGGAAACATGAAGAAAGTCTTAACACATGGATGATAGGAGTTATGGGAAGACAAAAAAGGTTATTAAGTCACAGATATCACTGGAAAATACACAAGCCAAAGGTTTTCCACAAGTGATAAAGTAAAATAATTTATATATTCATGGAGCCAAATGAATCAAGGTAATATTAATGAAAATAAATCTAGGCCTAGACACATCAAGGTAATGATTCAAACCACTAAAGATGGGGATCCCTGGGGGGCACAGTGGTTTGGCGCCTGCCTTTGGCCCCAGGGCACGACCCTGGAGACCCGGGATCGAATCCCACATCAGGCTCCCGGTGCATGGAGCCTGCTTCTCCCTCTGCCTATGTCTCTGCCTCTCTCTCTCTCTCTCTCTCTCTCTCACTATCATAAATAAATAAAAATTAAAAAAAAAAACCACTAAAGATTAATAGATCTTACAAATAGCAAAAATCAATGGCAAATTAACTTCAGATAAATCAAACTGATACACAATTTGAAAAGTAACATTGAAGTTAGTGGAGTAATGTAATGAAACTGTAGAAAAAGTAAGAATATGCCATTTATCTAGAATATTATACCTAATGATATCCTTTAAGAATTAAGTATAATAAGAATATAGTTTCAAAATCAAAGCTGGATTGGCCCCAAACAAACCTTAATTAATGGAAATTCAAAATGTATTAGAAGAAAAAGGAAAAAGTGATACTACATGGAACTTCTGCAATTGAAAAAATAGGAGGAACCAACAAAATACTAAAAATACATCTAAATTTAAAATAACAGTAGCTTTTCTAAAAAAAAAAAAGAGCATGATGAAATCAATAATGTAAAATAGGTCTAAAACATATGATGAAAGTAATATTTAATTGGAATGGATGATTGAGCTTTAAGTGTTTTAAGACCCTTCTAGAGTTTACGTGGGCAATAAAAATGTTAAATAATATTAGAATGAATTCAGAATGGGTATTATGATTTATATCATATATACAACAATTATATGAGTATATAAGTTCCCAAGTACTTGAGAAAATTTGTAGAATAAGAAAAAAGACTCCCCCACAAAAAAAACTCCCAAAAACTAAGAAAAGAGAAACATATACATAAAAAAAAGATGCAGGGAAAAATAAGAATAAAATAAGGTGGTGGAAATAAATCTAAGTATCTGTGGTTACAATAAATCCAAATGGAGCAAATATTCTTATGAAGATAAATAGTTTCACACTGAACAAACACAGAAAGCAATTAGACATAGTTTAATAGACACACCAGAATACTGGTGTCTCTTTTTATTTGAGAGAGAGAGAGAGAGAGAGAGAGAGAGAGAGAGATAATGTGTGTGCACAAGCAGAGCAAAAGAGAAAGGTAAAGCAGACTCCCTGCTGAGGCTAGGGCCAGATGTGGGGCTCGATGACCTGATCAGAAGGCAGATGCTTACTGGTACACCCAGGTGCCCCTGAATTTACTTCTGTTAAGCTCCAAGACTATATTTTTACCAAAATTATTAGCTGTTGATTATTTGGACCACCTAAATATATAATTTTTGTCTGAAAACCTATGTAAGACATCTTCTATGGTAACAAAATTAGTCTTTTTATTCCTCTTCAGTGAGCTGTGAAGTTCCAAACAAGCATTTTTTTTTTTTTTTCCAAACAAGCATTTTTTAGTGTGAATGAAGACACTTGAGGTGAGTATGGGGGAATAGATTTATTTCTAGTTTTACTCTTATACTAAGCACACAGCTCCTTGGGATTTTAGCCCAGTAGGATCACTTTGGCATACTCTGGGCTTAAGCTTCTTTTCCCCAAGCTACAGGGCAACTACTTGAGCAAATATTCTCAACTCCAACAGTGTTCTGTCTTCTCAGTAATTTCACTTCAGAGAGTTGATTTAAATTAAAAGCACAAAATATAAATAACTATATGGTTATTTATTAAATGCCATAATGAAATCCAAAATAAGAAAGAACTTAATTATAAAATGATGGGTAATTAATTATAGATCATTCCCAGCACATAGATCAATACAGTACATACACAATAGTCTAAAAATATTCAATTGTGTTCAAAAGTTTATATGTTTATAAAAAAAGAATTCATACTATTTCAACATTTAAAATAAATATATATATTATAATAGTTTCTAAAAGAGAAAAAAAATAAATTATAATTGGAACGAACTAAACAGGACACTCATAAAGGGTAAAGGGCTTAACTTCACCTTTTAAGAAATAACTGACCCTTATAGCTTAAATTAAATGTTTATAATTTCACCCCCTAGTAAAATTAGATTTTATTTTGAAAAAAATCAAACATGAGGTCGAGGCAAGATGGAGGAATAGCAGAGGTCCTCAACTCATCTGGTCCCACAAACTTACCTAGATAATTTTCAAAACATCCAAACGAACACCTATGAAGTCAACCTGAGATGTAAAGAGAGAACAGCTAGAATGCTACAGAGAAAAAAGTTTTTGCATCTAACAAGGTAGGAAGGTGAAAATAATAAAAAATAAATCAAGTGGGGTAGGGGAACCATGACAAGTCGGTTGAAAGCGGAGCCTCAAAAGCCTCTGGGGTATGAAAACCCAGCCCTGGACAAGCGAGATCTTTAAAAGTCTGCACCTGAGTGTTCCCCTGACAGAAAAGTGCTTAGCAGAGAAATAGGGCACAATCCCAGGAGGGGCAGTGAAGCCTCAAGATTCCTGAAGGAATAATAATAACTGGAGGGGAGCCCCAGAGAAAGCTCACAGCAAACCACTGTCTGATACAGGTAAAGGGCTGGAGCACCATAGTCCTCTGGGGCATTTGGGAAAAGCCAGCTGTTACATGGGCCGGCTCTGGAGCTCCCTTTAACCCTAGAGCCTGGCAATGGACAGAGGTGGCTGTCCTCTGTTCCCTTTGGGAGAGGCGGCCCCCAGGAGCGCAGGTCCAGAGGTACAGGGCCGTTGATCCGAGGGCACCAAAGTGGACAAAGCCAGCTGTCCTTTGTTCCCCCTGGGACAGGCAGAAGTAGGAAGGGCACAGGAAAGTGAGAACTCTCCTGCCGCTGGGTGCTTGCCCCCATGAGCTTCTATGCCAGTGTGTAGTGGGAGACTGAGGCTGAGTACTCAGGAGGAGTAGACTCCAGAGCTGGAAATCTGGCCGCTGCCATTTTTGTTTTTTCTCTTGTTTTCATCTTGCACTTGGAAGAGGCAGGGCCTCTAGAGAACAAAGACCTCACAGGATAAACAGCTCAGCACCTGGCAAGGGTCAGGGCATTTCTGCCCAGGCACAGACACCTGAGAATGAGTGCAGCAGACCCCGCCCCCAGAAGAACTTCTGGAAGTACAAGGGAAAACCAAGTTTACTGAACAAGCAGCACTGGAAAGCTCCAGGAATGAGGGAAAATAGTATATAGAACTAGAGAGTTTTCTTTTCATTTTTCTTTTCTTTTCGTTTCCCATTACGACTTGTTTTTATATCAGGTTAAAAAATTCTAATATTTTTTCTCTTTTCCTGCCTTAACCATAATACTTTATTTATCATCTCCTCATTTTTAAGCTTTTCCCTTTTTGACTTTCATATTTCTACAATTACATGTCTTAGATATATTTTTCACTTCTGGATTCCCTTCAACATTTTCAATTTAATTTTGGTATATATATATATATATGAGATATGGGTTTCTGTTTTTTGTTTTCCCTGTCTCGTTTTGTTTTATAGTGGTGGAAATTAGTACCTTCTAACACACGACCGAAATACGACACCCAGAACCAAGTGGAACACCATGTTGGTTCACTCTGTGAGACTGTTCTCTCTTCCTTCCCATTCTGTCCCCCTCTTTTATCTTGGTTATGCATTTGTGGTTGATATTGGGTCTTTGTGTAAGTATTGCTGATTTATATAAATTTGGGATTGAGCATCTTCTAACATACAAAACAAAATACACTCAGAACCAAAAGGATAAACCTCTAGGTCCCCTCAGGGAGACTGTTTTCTCTCCCCACCACCACTTCCTCACCAAACCCTCCTTTTCTTCTTTTTCTTCTTTGTTTTTGGTTTTTTGTTTTCACTATTTTGTTTTAAAATTGGTTTTTCACTTTAGCGGTCCTTTCATTTTATTTTGTTCTGTTCTTCTTTATCTTTAATTTCTGGTCTCTGACCTCTGCAGAATCATCTAGACTGTATTTTATTTAGGTCGTGGTTGATAATTTTTGACTCACCTCACTCATACAGCCACTCTGCACTGGACAAAAATGACTAGAAGGAAGAATTCACCACAAAGGAAAGAACCAGAAGGAATACTGTCTTCCACAGAGTTACTAAACATGGATTTAAATACGGTGTCAGAAATTCAATTCAGAAGTATAATTATAAAGTTACTGGTGGCTCTGGAAAAAAAAAGCACAGAGGACTCTGGAGACTCTGTTACTACAGAATTGAGATCTAATCAGGCTGAAATTTAAAATACTTTAACTGAGATATAATCCAAACTGGATGCTCCAACTGCTAGGGTTAGTAAGGTGGAAAAGAGAGTGAGTGGCATAGAAGACAAGTTTATGGAAAGGAAGGAAGCTGACGAAAAAAGAGAAAAATAATTAAGAGCCCATGTGGAAAGGGAAATAAATGATAGATTGAGAAGGAAGAATATATGTCTAATTGGGATTCCAGAAGAGGAAGAGAGAGAGAGAGAGAAGATCACAAAGTATATTTGAACAAATTATAGCTGAGAACTTCCCTAACCTAGGGAAGGCAACAGGCATTCAGATCCAAGAGATAGAGAGGACCCCCGCTCAAAAAAAATCAATAAAAACTGTTCAACATCTTGACATTTACTAGTGAAACTTACTCAAAGGTAAAGAGAAAATACTTAAAGCAGCTCGAGATAAGATTCTTAACTTATAGGAGGAGAAATATAAGATTAACAGCGGACCTCTCCACAGAGACCTGGCAGGCCAGAAAGGGCTGGCATGATATATACAGGGTACTAAATGAGAAAAACATGCAGCCAAGAATGCTTTATCCAGCAAGGCTGTTGAAGTAAAAAATATGTGACCACCAAACCGACTCTGCAAGAAATATTAAGAAGGACCCTATAAAAGAAAGAGGGAGCCCAGAGAAACAATCCACAACAGGAACTCTAAAGGTAATATGATGACACTAATTTCATATCTTTCAATAGTTATTTTGAACCTGAATGGACTAAATGATCCCATCAAAAGATGCAGGGTATAGGACTGGATAAAAAAGCAAGACCTATCGATGTGCTGTGTACAAGAGACTCATTTTAGACCTTAGGACTTCAGCCTGAAAATGAAGGTGTGGAAAACCATTTACCATTTAAATGGTCCTCAAAAGAAAGCTGGGGTAGCAATCTTCATACCAGATAAATTAAAGTTTATACCAAAGACTGTAGTAAGAGATGAAGAGGAACACTGTATCATACTTAAAGGGTCTATTCAAAAAGAAGACCTAATAATTATGAATATTTATGCCTCTAATGTGGGAGCCACCAAGTATATCAATCAATTAATAACCAAAGTAAAGAGATACTTAGATAATAGTAGACTAATAGTAGGAGACTTCAATATGGCACTCTCAGCAAATGACAGATAGTCTAAGCAAAACATCACCAAAGAAACAAGGGCCTTGAATGATACACTGGACCAAATACATTTCACAAATATAGACAGAACATTCCATCTGAATGCAACTGTATACACACTCTTCTCAAGTGCACATGGAACTTTCTCCAGAATAGATCACATACTGGGTAACAAATCAGGTCTCAACCAATACCAAAAGATTGGGATTGTCCCTTGCATATTTTCAGACCATAATGCTTTGAAACTAGTACACAACCATAAGAAGAAATTTGGAAGAGACTCAAACACATGGAGGTTAAACAGCATCCTATTAAAAGATGAATGGGTCAACCAGGAAATTAGAAAAAAAATTAAAAAGATTCATGGAAACTACTGAAAATGAAAATCCATTCAAAATCTTTGGGATACAGCCAAGGCAGTCCTAAGAAGGAAATACATCACAATACAAGCCTCCCTCAAATAACTGGAACAAATACACAAGCTAACCTCCCACGTAAAGGAACTGGAGAAAGAACAGCAAATACAGCTTAAACTAAGCAGAAAACAGAAAATAAAGATTCGAGTAGAATTCAATGAAATAGAGACCAGAAGAAATTTAGAACAGTTAAACAAAACCAGGAGTTGGTTCTTCGAAAGAATTAATAAGATAGATAAACCCCCAGCCAGCCTTATTAAAATGAAAACAGTAAACACTCAAATTAATAAAATCACAAATGAAAGAGGTGAGATCACAACCGATACTAAGAAAATACAAACGATTTTAGAAACGTATTATGAATAGCTATATGCTAACAAATTAGGCAATCTTAGAAGAAATGGATGCATTTCTGGAAAGCCACAAACTACCAAAACTGGAACAGGAAGAAATAGAAAAACTGAACAGGCCAATAACCAGTGAGGAAATTGAAGCAGTCATCAAAAACCTCCCAAGACACAAAAGTCAAGGGCGAGATGGCTTCCCAGGGGAATTTTACCAAATGTTTAAAGAATAAATACCTATTCTACTAAAGCTGTTCCAAAAGATAGAAAGGGATGGAATACCTCGTAACTCATTTTATGAGGCCAGCATCACCTTAATTCCAAAACCAGACAAAGACCCCACCAAAAAGGAGATTTATAGACCAATAACCCTGATGAACACGGATGCAAAAATTCTCAACAAGATACTAGCTAATAGGAACCAACAGTACATTAAGATTACTCACCATGGCCAAGTGGGATTTATCCCCAGGATGCAAGGATGGTTCAATACTAATAAAACAATCAATATGATAGATCACATGAATAAGAGAAAAGACAAAAACAATATGATCCTCTCAACACATGCAGAGAAAGCATTTGACAAAGTAGAACATCGATTCCTGATTAAAACTCTTCAGAGTGTAGGGACAGAGGGAACATCACTCAATATCTTAAAAGCCATTTATGAAAAGCCCACAGTGAATATCATTCTCAATGGGAAAAAAAACTAAGAGCCTTTCCACTAAGATCAGGAACATGACAAGGATGTCCACTCTCCCAACTGTTATTCAACACAGTACTAGAAGTTCTAGGCATCAGCCATCAGACAACAACAACAAAAAGAAATGAAAAGCACTCAAACTGGCAAAGAAGTCAAACTTTCTGTCTTTGCAGATGACATGATATAGAAATGTATATAGAAAACCCAAAAGACTCCACCCCAAGCTTGTTAGAACTCATACAGCAATTCAGCAATGTAGCAGGATACAAAATCAATGACCAAAAATCAGTGCATTTCTGTACACTAACAATGAGACTGAAGAAAGAGAAATTAAGGAATCAATCCCATTTCAACTGCACCCCAAACCATAAGATACCTAGGAATAAACCTAACCAAAGAGGTAAAGGATCTATACCCTAAAACTACAGAACATGTCTGAAAGAAATTGAGGAAGACGTAAAGAGATAGAAAAACATTCTATGCTCATGGATTGGAAGAATAAATATTGTGAAAATGTCTATGCTACCCAGGGCAATTTACATGTTCAATGTAATCCCTACCAAAATATCGTAGACGTTCTCTCAGAGTTAGAACAAATCATCTTAAGATTTGTATGGAATCAGAAAAGACCCCAAATAGCCAGGGGAATGTTAAAAAAGAAAACCAAAGCAGGGGGCATCACAATGCCAGATTTCAAGTTGTATTTCAAAGCTATCTCTTGATCATAGACAAGTACTGGTACTGGCACAAAAACAGACCCATAGATCAATGGAACAGAATAGAGAACCCAGAAATGGACCCTCAACTCTATGGTCAACTAATATTCTACAAAGAAGGAAAGAATATTCACTGGAAGAAGGACAGTGTCTTTAAAAAATTGTGTTGGGAAAATTGGACAGCCACGTGCAGAACACTATACACAAAGATACTTTAAATGGATAAAAGATCTAAATGTAAGACAAGAATCCATCAAAATCCTAGAGGAGATCATAGGCAACAACCTTTTTGAACTTGGCCACAGCAACTTCTTTCAAGATACATCCATGAAGGCAAGGGAAACAAAAGCAAAAATGAACTATTGGGACTTAATCAAAACAAAAAGCTTCTGCACAGCAAAAGAAACCGTCAACAAAACTAAAAGTCAACCTTCAGAATGGGAGAAGATATCCGCAAATGACCTATCAGATAAAGGGCTAGTATCCAAGACCCATAAAGAACTTATCAAACTCAACGCCCAAGAAACAAACAACCTAATCATAAAATGGGCAAAAGACATTAATTTCTCCAAAGAAGACATACACGTGGCCAACAAGCACATGAGAATATGCTCTGTATCCCTTGCCATCAGGGAAATACAAATCAAAACCACTATGAGATACCACCTCACACAGGTGAGAATGGCGAAAATAACAAGACAGGAAATAACAATGTTGGCAAGGATGTGGAGAAAGGGGAACCCTCTTACACTGTTAGTAGGAAAGCAAACTGGTACAGCCACTCTGGAAAACTGTGTGGAGGTTCCTCAAAGAGTTAAAAATACAGCTACCCTATGACCCAGCAATTGCACTACTGGGTATTCACCCCAAAGATACAGATGTAGTGAAATGTCAAGACACCTACACCCTGATGTTCATAGCATTGTGTCTCAGTTAAAACCAGAGAAGGCAGAAAAGGAGAGAAGGATATAGAAACAATGAACAAGTGCAACGACTGGAAAGCAGTTACAAAAAAGATAAATATAAGTCCAACTATATCAATAATCACTTTCAATATGAATGATCTGAATAGACCTTTTAAGAGACAGAGACTGACAGATCAGTAGGCTAAAAACAAACAACTCAACAATATGTTGTCTAAAAGAAATCAATTTTGTTATTTGGTTAGTTAAGATTTTATTCATTTATTTGACAGAGAAAACACAGGAAAGGGCAGTGATAAGCAGAGGGACAGGGAGTAGCAGGATCTCCACTGAGCAAGGAGACAGATGTTGAAGTCAGGCTGGATCCCAGGACCCTGGGACCATGACTTGAGCTGAAGGTAGATGCTTAACCAACTGAGCCACCCAGATGCTCCTAAAAGAAACCCATTTTAAATATAAAGACACAGATGGATTTACAGTAAAGGGATAGAGAAATACATACCATGCCAATGCTAATCAAAAGAAAGCTGAAGTAGCGGTATTAATTTTAGACAAAGATGACTTCAGAGCAGGGAAAGGTTTCAGGTTTTAAAGGGGGGCACTACATATTTATAAAATGTCAATCCTCACGAAGACACAACAATTCTTAAAGTGAATACACCTAATGATACACCGTCAATATCCATCAGGCAAGAAATGGTAAAACTGCAAGAACAAACATATAAATCCGCCATTAGAGTTGGATTTTTCAATGTACTTCTATCAGAAATTGATGGATCCAGCAGGCAGAAAGCCATAAGGATACAGTAGAATTGAACAGCTTTATATTTGTCAAGGTTCTCCAGAGAAATAGAAACAATAGAATATAGAGAGATACATACGGGAGAGAAGATTTATTACAGGAATTGGCTCATGCAATTATGGAGACTGAGAAATCCCACAGTCTGCCATCTGCAAACTGGGAAACCAAAAAAAGCCAGTGGTGTAATTGGACTACAAAGGCTGGAAAAGGCACAGGGAGAAATGGTGTAAGCCCTGGTTCAAGTTCAAAGGCTGAAGAAAAAGAAGCACCAATGTCTGAGGACAGGAAAAGATGGATATCTCAGTTAAAGCGAAGAGAGCAAATTTACTCTTCCGCTCTTTTGTGCATTTGACAAAATACATCATATTTGTCTTTTGCCAAAATGAAGCCTTAAAATCTATCAATAGAAATATGCTTCATTGAAAAAACAAACTTTAAACAACATTGACATTTCAAGCTGAATGCTCATGATCTTATATTTATATGATACATAACTTTTGCAAGTTTTAGAATAACTTGATTCAAATTTGGTTGAGAGACCATGGCCCCTTATTTTTTTTTATCTCACCTTATGAAAAAGTCTACCCCATCAATTCTTTTTTTTTCTTTAAAGATTTTATTTATTTATTCATGAGAGACACAGAGAAAGAGAGAGAGGCAGAGACATAGGCAGAGAGAGAAGCAGGCTCCATGCAGGGAGCCTGGCGTGGGACTCAATCCGAGGACTCCAGGATCACGCCCTGGGCTGAAGGTGGCGCTGAACCGCTGAGCCACCTGGGCTGCCCTACCCCATCAACTCTTAAAACTACTGATTCTCTTTTTCATCTGTTTTATATATATGTACTTATTCTAAGAATTTTAATGTTTTTGCTCCAACAGAACAATATAGTTAATGATCAAGAAAAGAGCATGGACATATTAATAAGTGAAAATCCAACTCGATTTTTTTGTAAATATAGAAATAAGAAGGTTTAGTTCAAATGAGATGAATACATATTAACATTTTGTGACAATTTGTCAGAGTTTTGTCTGTTTTGCTTAATAATATATCCTCAGTTCCTAGATTAGTGCCTGGCATATTGTATATACACAATTAACTTATGGTGAATGCGTTCATTTATTTATCGATGTCTGGCAATATTAGCCATTTTAATATTGATTTATGTATCACACGATAACTTATATACATTGTAATGTCCAATATATTGGTTAAAATCGTATGAAATTGTCAAAATTTTATCTTCTGACATTTGATAAATATGCTATCAATAGACTGGGTTATGTAATAAAAATGATATGGAGGAATCATAAAATTATGTTAAAGTGACTATTCTGGATTCCTGTAAAGAAAAATCACAATGTATTATTTTCAAATTATGGATTTTCCCTCCTCTATTGTGTGCCAGGAATTTATAAGAGTATAGCTCCAGCACCACATTTCTGAGCCCTATGTCTAAAATATTCAAAGATCTATCATTTTAAAAGCTTCCACAATCAAGTTCTGAAAATAGACCATGATGCTTGATGTTTGCTGGCCATTCAGAAGATGAGTCTCCAAAAATTTGGGGCTAATCAAACCCCAGCAAACTACATAAGTATCATGTTAATAGTTATTGGTGGCCATGCTTTTCTTCATATTGATCTAGGAAAAGATGAATTCACTTAACAAAGACAGCGACTAATCAGTAACAACAACAACAAAAATGATAACCCTAGAAAAGGCAAGAAGATGGGATAAAGAGCATCCAGTTTCTGGATTAGAGTTCTTGCTGAGGTCATATTGTGTCCCCCCTCTTTTAATAAGACTCCTCCATATCCTCATAATAAATTATGCCTTTCTCCTTAGGCTGGAGTTGATTTTCTTTATTTGAAATCAAAACAGTTCTAAGTTTTTGTCATATCAAATAAAAAATAAAGTATAATAGAGCCTGAAGGATATTAATTAATTATACTCCCCTGTATCTACTTTGTTCTTTATCTGACAGCTACCTAAAATAGTGTTTTAATTATTCATTGATTAGCTCTTTGTTATAAAATATACCACAAGAAAAAAATTCCATATAAAAGTGCTCTAGCTTTAAATAAATCACTGCAACTGGTGTTTTAAAAAGGAGAGATGTTTATCTTTGTTCATATTAAAATCCAGTATTAAAATGTTTTCTCATGGAGCTTGAATGATATGCATGTGTGAGCAAAAGTGACTACTGAGACATATCATTAAAATTGCAGTAAGAATTTTATTTGTTATGATAGATCATAACTTCTGCTTTCTAAAAAGTAGCCAGTCAATGGCCAAGGAATCAGGAAATTCACAAGTCAAGGAAGAGAGTTTTAGTTTCATTATTTCTGAATGATTAATAAGAGAAGTAAATTCAAGGGAAAAAAATAACTTGTACACCTAAACAGATGTGATAAACAACCATGCTGAAATTATCTAAATCATGGTAATTACTGAGAAAAGTGTATAAGATAGATATATTTTGGGGATCCCTGGGTGGCTCAGCGGTTTAGTGCCTGCGTTTGGCCCAGGGCGCGGCCCTGGAGTCCTGGGATCGAGTCCTGCATCGGGCTCCCGGCATGGAGCCTGCTTCTCCCTCCTCCTGTGTCTCTGCCTCTCTCTCTCTCTCCCCCTATGTCTATCATAAATAAGTAAGTAAATAAATAAATAAATCTTTAAAAAAAGATAAATATATTTTTTAAAAATCTGTACAAAAACAACAACAAAACAAACTTAATGTATGGGGGTAAACCTAGTGTATGGGGGATAAGGTTTGAAACTATGTCCATCCAATTTTTTAAAAAGCAAAACTTAGGGGCACCTGGGTGGCTCAGTGGTTGAGCATCTGCCTTTGGCTTAGGTCATGATCCTGGGGTCCTGGCACAGGGTCTCGCATGAGGCTTCCCACAGGGAGCCTGCTTCTCCCTCTGCCAATGTCTCTGTCTCTCCGTACGTCTCTCATGAATAAATAAATAAAATCCTAAAAAAAAAGCAAAACTTAAGTATTATCCCCAGATGAAGAATTATGCAGCCTATATGTCTAGGTAAGGATATGAAATAACAAATTATATTCAAATTATTGCCAATAGGTAATAACCAAATATAAGTGAAAACTTGGCATCTATTTATCAAATGGAATTGTAGACAACTTCTATAATTTGAGCATTCCAGTTTTAATTTTAATATTGCTTTGCAATAAAGTAATATATATATAAATTTATTTTTTATTTTTATTTTTAATATATATAAATTAAATCAAGAAATAACATCAGAAGAAAAAGAGTTAGGCAATGCCAGTTTGTGTTGGCTTCTTTTTTTGTTTTGTTTTGTTTCATTGTTTTACAACTGTCTGCCACTTTTTGTTGTATCCTTTCTTAGAAACACAGAACTGAGAATCAGAGGTTTGCTTGTTATCCTAGAGTACAAACTAATAAAGAACAAGACCAAGTATAACACACATTTATAATTTCAAATTCCATGATGTTTAAACTGCAAATCTCAATTCTTTGGAAAATGGGCTTATCCAAATTTGGACATTTTAATATGAATTTATGGTAGAATTGAAATAAAAGTGGGGAAAAAATCTAAAATATATAGAAAAGGAGAGACTCAGACTTCATCATATTTCTAAGAACAGGAAAATAAACCTTGAAATATGTTATAGTCCTACATATTATTTCATTAGCATCAATTTACAAATTGACAGGATTTTGTCTAGGCTGAAGTTTTATTTTTCTTTAAGTTATTTTACTTGGACAAATCTATTGGATTCTGATTTATTTGAATTCCATGTGATTTACATTACTACAAGTACCGAAGCAAAAAAAAAAAAAAAAAAAAAAAAAAAAGCCAGAGAAACCACTTACAATATTGGCTAGGTAAAAATCAATCACAAAATAGACTTTGCAAATTCCTTCAGAATATCTGAATATGATTATATTTAATATAAAAGTAGACATTAGTTTCAGCTGCCATATTTATGGAAAAAACATCACGAATCACTATTGGCTACTTAGTAATAGTAAAAAGCAAAGGCATAGCCAAACAAAACACTTCTTTAAGTTATATAAAAAGACTTTATCAGGTTTATAATTTAGTTGCGACTGTCAATGTACCTATGTAGCATTATATTAGTATTAAAACATGCTGTATCTATCAAGTATTTTTTTTAATTTCATTGGACAGAAACTACATGTGATTGAAAGCTATGTTGTGTTTAACAAACATTGATGAAATCATTTTGGCTTCTACTGTGCTTCATAACATTTTTAGTTTAGTTTAGTTTTGTTGGTTTGGTTTGGTCTATCTTTTTTTGTTTATTTACAAAAAGGGAATAAGGTCATTTGCATAAGCTCCATACAACAAATATGAGTTACTTTCTATGGCATTTTAGCGGGTCTACTGAACATACACATTCTCTTCCTTTTGCTCTTTAGAGTTTACCACAGAATTTACCTTTATTTCCTAATTTTTACTTTCTTTTTTTAAAAACATTTCTAAAGGGCAGCCCGGTGGCTCAACAGTTTAGCGCCGCCTTCAGCCCAGGGTGTGATCCTGGAGACCAGGGATCAAGTCCCACATCGGGCTCCCTGCATGGAGCCTGCTTCTCCCTCTGCCTGTGTCTCTGCCTCTCTCTCTTTCTCTGTGTCTCTCATGAATAAATAAATAAAATCTTTAAAAAAAATTCTATAGATCTGCAAACCTAGAAACACTAATACTAAACTCTAATATGTGATGTCTTTTTACCTGATACTGCTTTACCACTTAATATTATCTATAGCATACTGAGGAGACTCTTACAGGACAAGGCTGCTATAGCAAATCTGAGTTTCATGCATATTGGGGTGAAGGGCACCATCCTTCAGCTCTGTCTGGAGTTTAATTTAACATGGATGTCAGATTGTTGGCTGTCCAAAGGACATGCTGAGATTTTTGATTCACTTCTCTGATTTTTGTCTGTTAATAAATTATTTGACAGCATCCTGCTAAGTAGCAAAATTCCGTAACAACTTTCAGGTAGGTGTTGCCAAAAGTGATTCTTGAGTGCATGTAGTTTTCATCTGTTGTAATTTAGCGCATAACTTTTGTTTTCTTTAGGTTATATTAATCCACAACACTAGGTTGACTGTTTAAAATGACTCATGATATTCAATATATCTTCTTGGGTGATTCTGAGGAAAATATTTGTAGGTTATAGCAATCTTTATAAAGATAATGTTTAAGTTTTATAATGAAGTGTTGAGGAAGCAGTATTTCCAGGATATAAGAAATATATCAAATGAAAAATACTGTATCTTATATTTGTTTTATGTTTTATCACAGAAAAAACACAGGCTAATTTAAACCTTTGTTGCTTAGTTACTAATGGGCTATGGAGAATATCTTCATTATTATTTTTCACAATCCTCTCCAAAAAAACAATTCTAATGATTCATAGGAGGTTGAATTATTTGTTTCATTTGTTTCCTATTTTTTCTTTCCTTCCAGCTTTATTGAGCTGTAAATGACATAAATGTTGTGTAGGTTTAAGTGTACAACATCTTACTGATTTACCAACCTGATTTTATTTCTTTTTCTATTTTTATCAATTTTAATTCCGGTATAATTAATTTTCAGGTGTACAATATAGTGATTCAACAATTCTATACATAACACAGTGCTTATCAAGGTAAGTGTACTTATGAACCCTTTAACTGTTAAGTATCCCCTCACCCCCCTCCCTTCTGGTAACCACCTGACTGTTCTCTACAGTTAAGAGTCTGTTTTTTGGTATGTGTCTATTTTCTTTGTTACCTTGTTATGTGTCTTAGATTCCACATATGAGTGAAATAAGGTATTTGTCTTTCCCTGACTGACTTATTTTGCTCAGCATAATACTCTCTAGATTTGTTTGCAAATGGCAAGCTTTCATTCTTTTTTATGGCTGAGTAATATAATATATATTATAGAATTATTTACAGTAGCCAAAACATCTGAGTAATATCTATCTATCATCTATCTACCTATCTATCATTTCATGTTTATTGAAATGAGCATCCAGGTTTTAGCCTTTCTCTTGTTGATGTGATGTATCATGTTGATTGATTTGGGACTCTTGAACCACCACTGCATCTCAGGAATAAATCTCACTTGATGGTGGTGAATGACTTTTTAAATGTATTGTTGGATTTGGTTTGCAAATATTTTGTTGAGGATTTCTCCATCTATTCTCATCAGAGATATCAGCCTGTAGTTCTCTCTCTCTGTCTCTCTCTCTCTTTTTGTGGGATCTTTATCTGGTTTTGGTATTAGGATAATGCTGAACTCAAAGAATAAATTTAGAAGTTTTCCTTTCTCTTCTATTTTATGGAATAGTTTGAGAAGAATAAGCATCAAACGCTTGGTAGAATTTGCCTGTGAAGCCATCTGGTCCTGTACTTTTGTTTGTCAGGAATTTTTTTTAAGGTTTTATTTATTTGAGAAAGAGAAAGAGAGAGAGAGAGAGAATGTACACAAGAGCACAAGTGAGGGAAGGGGAAAAAGGAGAGGGACAAGCAGACTTCCCACTGAATATGGAGCCTGACTCAAGGCTTGATCCCAGAACCCAAGATCATGACCTGAGAGGAAGTCAGATGCTTAACTGACTGTTTATTTGTCCCTGTTGAGAATTCTTTGATTACTGATTCGATTTCCTTTCTGATGATTGGCCTGTTCAAATTTTCAATTTCTTTGACTCAGTTTTGGGAGGTTATATTGTCTCTAGAAATTTACCTATACCTTCTAGGTTGTCCAATTTGTTGGCATATAATTTTTCATAATATTTTCTCATATCTTTTATATTTCTGTGGTATTGATTGTTATTTCTCCTTTCTGATTTTGTTTGTTTGAGTCCTATTACTTTCTTTGATTAGTCTGGCTAAAGGTTTATCAATTTTGTTGATTCTTCAAAGAACCACCTCCTGGTTTCATTGATCTATTTATTTACTTACTTAAATTTTTATTTCATTTATTTATGCTATAATCTTTAATATTAATATTCTTATTCTAATACCCCTCCTCTCACGTTTTAGGTATATGTTGTCATAACTTATATCCTTTTATTTTGTGAATCCCTTGACTGACTTCTATAGATATACTTCTTGCTTTTGTGCTTCCTAATTTTATTTCTAGTTATTGTCCTTTCTGTCTACTCAGAGTCCCCTATAAGATTTCTTATAGGGTTGGTTTAGTGGACATGAATTCCTTTAACTTTTGTTTGGGAAACTCTTTGTGTCTCCTTCTATTCTGAATGATAACCTTGCTGGATAGAGTATTCTTGGTGGCAAACTTTTTCCTTTCAGCAGCTTAAATATATCAAGCCACACTCTTCTGGCATGCAAAGTTTCTGCTGAAAAATAAGCTTCCAACCTTATGTGATTTCCCTTAGATGTAACTGGTGTTTTTGTGTCCATGTGTTTTTTTGGGGGGGATCTGGGATCACTATACTGCAAATGTTTTATATTTGATGGTGTCACTGAGTTTCCTAAGTCCATTTTCACTTGTTACTGTTTTTTTTTTTTTTTTATTCTCCCTTGTTCAATTCAATTGCTTTCCCTTAATCTGCCCTCCAGTTCACTTATCCATTTTTCTGCTTCCTCTAGTCTACCATTTATTTCATCTAGTGGACTCTTATATTCAGAGTTCATCTCCAATAGGTTCTTTTCTGTTTTTTTTTTTTTTTTTTTTTTTGGGATCTGGGATCACTATACTGCAAATGTTTTATATTTGATGGTGTCACTGAGTTTCCTAAGTCCATTTTCACTTGTTACTGTTTTTTTTTTTTTATTCTCCCTTGTTCAATTCAATTGCTTTCCCTTAATCTGCCCTCCAGTTCACTTATCCATTTTTCTGCTTCCTCTAGTCTACCATTTATTTCATCTAGTGGACTCTTATATTCAGAGTTCATCTCCAATAGGTTCTTTTCTGTTTTCTATCTCTTTGTTAAGTGTCTCACTGAGATCCTCCACTCTTTTCATAATCCACTGGGTGTCACTGGGTGAATTTAACTGTCATCTTAAATTCTCCATTAGGTTTATTACTTATTTACATTTTTATTACTCTCTCACCATAATATTGTCCTGTTCTTTCATTTGGACATATCTGCCTCCTCATTTTGCCTAACACTTGCTTCTATTTCTATATGTTAGGATATCAGCTACATCTCCTGCTCTCAAACTATTTGTCTTACGGAAAAGAGATTCTATAGTGCCCTGTTCATAAGAACCTGGTGCTTCATGAGTGACTCCTATGTGTGCTGTGTGTGCCCTGCTCTAATGGCTGGGCTGCTTTTGCCTTCAGTTCAGTCATCTGCAATGGCTCTCTTTGCCAGTTGTGGGCAGGGTTTGATCCCTTTGTTGTTAGTGGGCCAGCCTGGGACCACCTTAGGCTCTGAGTTAAATCAGACCAAGCATTTGGTGGAAATGTGTTTTAAGCTCTTTATATGAGTATTCTTATAAGTATTTATAATAACCTATGAGTTAGGCATTATTACTATCACCATTTTAGCCATTCATTGAGAAACAGTGAGATTAAGTGACTTGTTGAAGGTCATCCAGTAAATAAAGAGCAACACTGATAACGAATGTAGGCAATGTGGCTCCACAGTATGGCCATAACATGGCCAAATGGTGTATCAGAGAGAGATTTCAACATAACCCCAGACTGAGTTTCTTACAAACGGAAGTGAAATCTTTTGCTAATGAAGTTGGCTAACAGTTTATGTCAAGTTAATATTCAAGAGAGGTATTATATATTACTTGATAAACAATAAGAAATGATGGTTAATAAACTGTCATTTATAAAATTATTGCTACAGTCCTTGTATTAGTGTGCAGATGTGCCATAATAAAATACCTCAGATTGGGTGGCTAAGATCAAGGTGTTGGTAGGTTTGATTTCTCATGAAGCCTCTTTCCTTGGCTTGCAGATGGCTGCCTTCTCACAATGTCCTCACATGTTTTTTTCTCCATGCACACATATTCTTGGGATTTCTTCTTTTTCTTAAAAGTATATCAGTTGCATTGGATTTGGGCCTACCTATATTATCTCATTTAACTTTAATTACCAAAAGTCCCTATCTCTGAATATAGTCATGTTGGAGATTAAAAATGCAACATATGAATTTTGGAGGAACACAAGCTGGAACATAGTATATGTTGGTATATGTATGCATAAATATTATGTCTATGTAATATATATATATATATATATATATATATATATACGTATACATAGTATGCTATGTGTAAATATATAGAACATGCATATATGTCAAGGGAGATTATAAACATAGATTCATTATTTTTTATTTTACTTTTGTTTTTCTTTGAAATAAATGTTCTAATTCATATGGAATTCTTTAGTGATTATTCTAACTAGAAAATCTCAAAAGCCTCTATAGATTTATAACATAAAGAAATATTTTACTTTTATATGCCCTACAGATGGTAAATTCACTGCACATTCACCAATATCCAAGTAACTTGATATTTTTAAATAAATATAGCAAAAAAATATCTTGTTATGTGTTGATGTGAAACTAGATTAACAGATTTAATGCAATTCTCAGAATTTCACCTTGAAAACCTGTGCAGCTATAAATTTAAAATAATTCCAAGAGGAATATTCTGAGAAAAAAAAGACTGCCAAAAAACCCCAAATCTGGACTAAGTTAAGGAAGGATTTTATTCAAAATAATTCTTTTAATCAGAGAGAGAGAGTCAGACTAGGGAGAGTGCTCTGACCATAAGATCGTCATGTGTCTCAAAGGGCAAGCAGAAAGGAATTTTCTTTCATGAGGAGGTATAAATGAGGCCAATAAAAACCAGGAATGGGGGAGTAGGATGGGACAGAGGCATGACTGGATAGTTGAGCAGGGACACTTCTTTCCCTGACGTCAGCCTATTCTCAAGAGTACTTTTACGGAAAAAAAAAAAAAAAAAAAAGAGTACTTTTACGAAGAATTTGTTCCGTGTTCCTCTCTGATCTAGACTGAGGTTTGGTCAATGTTCAAGGGCCTGTGACAAGGGAAAGAAGCTTAACTAAACTTTACTCAAGTCAAACTCATAGGTATTTTGTTGAGGTAAGTAAAAAGAGTTAAACAAAATATGAGGCAAAGAACCTGTGTGTTCTTTGTCTAGCCTTGTAATAGGTGAACATGTGTTTAGGTCCCATGGGACTCACTTTTGAGGTGTGCCTTTTCTCAGAACACAAAAAGTGGGGTATTTTCTAAACCTTTGCTGTTTTTCAGGAGCACAGACCTCAGGTAGTTTAGTATCATCACAATCAATGTACATGGATAGATGTCATCATGAGTTATTTTTCTTTGAACATTCAAACATTTAGCATATACAACATCATGCTAGCCTGACAGGGAGCTTCATAAATATTAGCATTCATAACATATTTATAATTATGATTAACTGAAATTTTCTTGGGAAACCAGACAGAAGTCAATTCTTAGCCCCAGTTATGCATCACAAAACAAATTCTGAGATGACTAATATTTTGTGGATTTATATCAGTTGGATACAGGATTGAAAGATACTGGTTGCCTTCCCTTCACAAGAAGATACAGGCTGAAAAGTTTAGCAGGAGTAGTGAACATCTGTGTCTGTTACTTATTTTGGACATACGCTTTGAGTCATAGGGATTAAATATCACTTCAACTTCTGGAGTAGGTCAATGGAATTGTTGATGGCAGATTTTGTCTTCCATCTCTAATGCCAACTCTCTTACAACAGATGATCTTGTCTTCTTTTTATTTTTTATACTTCCAAGAGATATAAAATCTTGATATTGTCACAGTCTTTTAAAATCAATACTAACAAGGGATTGCATTGACATTTCCTTATGAAAATTGTTTATCTTTGCTCCCTGTGCATATTTTCCATGCAAGAGTAGAAAAAAGCAGTACAACTAGGGCTAAGACTCCTTCTGCTAGTGTGCAATCACCAGAAATGCTTAGCTCTCTTTTGTAGAAGTAATTTAGATTTTACGTGTTTAAATAACAAATTTAAATATACCTATTGGCTTAAGAAGTATCTGCTTGGTAAATAAACCTATAAATACATACATCTTAATGGACTTGAAGTATTTCATCTGCAGGTCCTTAATTTCCCTTCTTAGGGAAATAATTTGAAAATGCTACCATTTATATTAAAAGGGAATTTGTGGGCAGCCCGTGTGGCTCAGTGGTTTAGCGCCGACTTCTGCCCAGGGCCTGATCCTGGAGACGCAGGATCGAGTCCCACGTCACGCTCCCTGCATGGAGCCTGCTTCTCCCTCTGCCTGTGTCTCTGCCTCTCTCTCTCTGTCTCTCATGAATAAATAAAATCTTTTAAAAAATAAATTAAAAAAATAAAATAAAAGGGAATTTGTAGCTTGAAATAAAGTGCATTTTTTCTAGTCTACATTAAAATCTTATTTTCCTTGGTCAAAGTCCATACTCTCAAAAATAAATTGTAAATCTCTGCAACTGAGTAAAGAACTCCTTTAACTAAACATTTGGAACATTACTAAACTCCTCAAATTAAGACGTGAGAACGTTATTCCAAATTACACAAAATATTAATATATTTTTAATTCAATATGTTTACTTAAGAGGTTGATTAAATTTACATTTTTATGGATAAGTTTTATACATATATAATTAAAATTTAATAGATATATAACATATTTCATGATACATATATGCCATAAAATATAAATGTATTAAAGTCTTTGAATCTAAAAAACTCAATAATGCTTATGGCAAATCCCTGATTATCTGAACTTAAATTAATACCACCCACAAATACCCACTACTAAAACTTTACAAATAAATTAACTCATTTGAGGCAGCTGTATCCATTCAAATCCATAATTTTAAGAGGTCATTATGAAATTACAAGAAAATAAACATGGACTTTGAGTAAAGATATTCACTCATGTGGAATACTACCAAAATGGTAAATTTCTTGATCTCTTTATTTCATTCAAAACATAAATTATGTAAATAAACACAGGAGTACAGATGTCTCTTTGAAATACTTATTTCAAATATTTTGAATATATATACTCAGAATGGGGATCACAGGTTCATATTTAGTTCCATTTTTATTTTTTTGAGGAGCCTCTATACTTTTGTCTATAGTGTTTGCACCATTTTACATTTCCACCTATGATAAATGAGGGTTCTAATTTCTCTGTATCTTCATTAAAACTCATCTTTTTTTTTTGTAATTATCATTACTAACAGATGTGAAGTGATACCTCATTGTGATTTTGATTTGCATTTCCCTGATGATTACTGATATTGAGTACTTTCCATATACCTGTCAGCCATAGTCAAAATATGGACGTAACCTAACTATATATTAACAGATGAATGCATAAAGAAAATGTGTATACATAAATAGAATATTATTTAACCTTAAGAAAGAAAAATCCTGCCATATTCAACAACATGGATGAACCTGGAGGATGCTAAATGATAATGCTAAATGAAATAAGTCGGTCACAGAAGAACAAATATTACATGATTCCACTTACGTGAAATAATATAAAACAGTCAAACTCTTAAAGCAGAGAGTAGAATGGTGGTTTCCAGAGACTGAGAGAGAAGAAATGGAGAACTCTCTACGGGTATAAAGTTTCCGTAATGTAAGATAAATATGTTCCAGAGATTTTCTATACAACATAATGCCTATAGTTAAAAATACTTTTTTGTATGCATAAAAATTTAAGAGCTTAGGGGCACTTGTGTGACTCAGTCAGTTAAGCATCTAATTCTTGATTTCAGCTCAGATCATGATCTCAGGGTGGTGAGATACTGAACTCTACATCAGGCTCCCAGCTCACAGGGAGTCTGATTGAGATTCTCTCTCTCCTTTGCTCCTCCCTCCCTACCCCACTGCTTGCACTATCTCTCTCTAACAAATAAATAAATATATAAAATATTTTTAAAAAATCTTAAGAACTCATGTTTAGTGTTCTTACAACAGTTTTTTTTTTTTAAAGGAAAAAAGAAAGAAAAGAAGGACAAGAGGTTATTTGGGGTCAGTAGCAAAGTCAGCCTTTTCAGTGTTAGAAAGGTGAAATATGACTATATATTAGTATATTTTGCTTTTACACATGAACATTTGTGAATTTATCCATAGCATCACAGATACATTTTTACTAATTTTTAAATAAATTATTACTCCTTTATACTACAGGCTTATGTAACATTATAAAGTAAAAAGTGACAGTAATTTATCTTTTTTTTCTTATATCAGTGTGCCTAATTAATAGATTCTTCCCAGCAATGTGTGCATAGAGGTAAGAATATGGGAAATTCAGTAATAAAGCCAGGAAAAAAGTAGAAGTAACTTGTGTCATGTCTATGTGTTGCTATGTGGAAATATAAGTCATGCTATCCAGTGGTTTCCCCTTATCCTCTATTTCTTCACTTCATGAAACGATGGTCTAGATATATGTATGTCACTCTTTTCTAGAAAGGTTCAGATTTCCCTTTGACACTCATTCCTATTCACTCCAGTTCACACAAATCCCTATGAAGAACCAGCTATTCCTCAAACACCACATTTCAGAGTGCCTGAGAGAGGAGTGCTCTTCCTCAGTTTGGCAAATGCTTACATGGAACACATTTGTTTTCTGGCAGTTTGATTTATGAAGAAATTATATATAGTGTTTTATGCTAACTATAGCTATAAATAAATAAAAGCAATAACCTGATTGTTAACAGTAAACATGATCAGAGCTGAGAAACACTTTGGAGCAAGCAACATCTGCTTAGAAAAGGCTGATCTCAATCTCTTTTTTTCTTTTCTTTTCTAAAGATAAATTATTAGGTATTCTTGCCTTGTCACTCCGCATTTTCTGAAAAGGTATTCTTACAATTAGTATGTCATAAATGAGAATAAAAATTAAAATATTAATATAATTGAATTAATGCACAACCTAATACCCAAATTAAAAGAAAAAAAATCTATTGCTTTCTTTGGTTCACAGTTTAACAAAGGGATAGTAATCCAGGTAATAGAACTCTGTAGGGAATAATTTAAGAACTCTTAGCATAGTCATTACAGGCTGGCCTGCTGCTCCATATAATTCCTGTGATAAGTTACTGAAAATTTAATTGGGGTTAGCTCCAAAATATTTCTTCATAACACAGATACAACAGATGAATAAACCTTTTTGATTCATTTATTTATAGCAACTTAAGGAAGCTTATTAATACATTTCCTTTGCAGATATTTGTACTAAATGGAAATGCTCAATAAAATACTGCAAGGATCCTTAAGAACCCATATTCTCTACCATCAAATCATGTTAGTAGATGACAAATTTGATTAAGTGGATTAAATATTCACTTAATATGCTGCCAGAAAGGACAAGTACTATTTTTGGCTCTTATTGAGATATAATAGAAGTTATTACACAAATTTTTATTTTTCTTAAATAATGTTTCCCCTAAAACCTTATAAATACTACCTACTTACTATTTCTTATATTGATATTTTCCTTATAATCCATTTAAGAATTAGCCACAGGCTCTTATTTCAAGCGTTGTATTATCATTTACTGTTTCTCTTTTTGTGAGTTTCCTTGCTCATTTCAATTAGTTCTTTGCGTGAATCATGATTTGTAAGTAAGTAAAAAGCTGCAGCAAGGGATAGCCTCAAACTTCCCTTGTAATTCAAACACAGATCTCATTCAAACAATAAGTCATATTACATAAAATTTTCACTGCTACCTTATGGCATATCAAATGCCTTATGTCAGCATTCCCATGAGTCATTTTGACATCTTTACTCTTGAATCTGTTCCTTCATGGAACAGATATCACATTAGCTTCATTCCTTTATTGTCTGTAAGGATTTCTCCCTCTTAATTTTCCTTCCAGTTAGATGTGAAGTCATATACTTGTTTCCTCAGTGATGACCTTAGTTTTTAAACAAATTTCTGTCATTTTTCCCTACAGCTTCTTTCACTGCTTCTAAATATTTGGTAGGATGAAACAGACATGCATTGGAGATATTGCAGGTTTGGTTCAAGACCATCTCAAAAAAGTGATTAATGCAGTAAGGCAAGTCAATGAACTTTCTGGTTGCCCAGTGCATCTAAAAGTTATATTTATACTACATGAATGTTATAGAAATAATTTATGTTTACACTATCCTGTAATCTATCAAATGTGTAACCGCACTATGTCTAAAAAAGCAATACACATACCTTAATTTAAAAAATATTGCTTAAAAATGCTAACCATCATCTGAGTGAAATTTCATGATCTCTTTGCTGGTGGAGAGTCTTGCCTCATTGTTGATAGTTTCTGACTGATCAGGGTTGATGGCTGCTTAAGGCTGAGGGGACTGTGGCAATTTCTTAAAAAAAAAAAGAAGTTTGTTGCATAAATTGACTCTTCGTTTCATGAATGATTTCTCTGTAATATGTGATTTTTTGGAGTCAATCCTCTCAAACACTGCTGCTGCTTTATCAACTGAGTTTGTGAAACAGTCTAAATCCTTTGATGTCATTTCAACAATTTTCACAACAACCACACCAGGAGTATAAACCACTTTCTCTGTTCATCCAAAGAAGCAACTCCTTATCTTCTCAAGTTTTATCACAAGATGCAGAAATTCAATCACAGTATCAGGCTCCATTTCTAATTCTAGGTCTCTTACTATTTCCACCAGATCTTTTTTTTTTTTTTTTTAATTTAAATTCAGTTAGCCAACATACTGACAGTACATCATTAGTTTCAGATGAAGTGTTCAATAATTTTTCAGTTGCATATAACACCGAGTTGCTCATCATATCATGTGCCTCCACCACATCTTCAGTTACTACTTCCACTGAAGTCTTGAGCCCTTAAAAGTCAGCTATGAGAGATGTAATCAATTTCTTCTAAACTCCTGTTAATGTTGATATTTAATCCCTTCCCACGAGTCCCCAATGCTCTCTTAATGTCACCTAGAATGGTGAATCCTTTCCAGAAGTGTTCAAATTATTTTGCCCAGATCCATCAGAGAATCACTACCTATGGCAGCTAATATAAAATATATTTTTTAAAGATTTTATTTATTCATTTGACACACAGAGAGAGCACAAGCAGGGAGAGCAGCAGGCAGAGGCAGAGGGAGAAGCAGACTCCCTGCTGCAGGGCTTGATCCCACAGGGCAGATGCTTAACCAACTGAGCCACTTAGGTACCACCAAAACGCATTTCTTAAATAATATGACTTGAAGGTCAAAATTGCTTCTTGATCTATGGGCTGCAGAATGGATGTTGTCTTAGCGGATGAAAACATGAATCTTGTCATACAACTCCAACAGAGTTCGTGGGTGACCAGGTGCATTGTCAATGAGCAGCAATATTTTAAAAGAAATCTTTTTTTTTTGAGAAGGTCTCTTCCTCTCCCTCTCCTTCTGCCCCTTCCCCCCATACTTTCTCTCTCTTCGTCCCCTCAAATAAATAAATAAAATCTTTTAAAACTTCATCAGATCATGTTGGAACCAGATGTGCTATCATCCAGGCTTTGTTCCACTTATGTAACACAGGCAAAGTAGATTTAACATAATTCTTAAGAGTCTAGGATTTTTGTAATGATAAACAGGCACTGGTTTCATCTTAAGTCACCAGCTGCATCAGCTCCTAACAAGAAAATCAGCCTATCTTTTGAAGCTTCGAAGTCAGGCACTGACTTCGCTCTAGCTACGAACTTCCTAGATAACATCTTCTAATGGAAGGCTGTTTCATCTATATTGAAAAGCTGTTGTTTAGTGTAGTCACTTTCATTAAAAATTTTAGCTAGATCTCCTGGATAACTTGCTACAGCTTCTACATCAGCACTTGCTGCTTCCCTTTGCAATTTCAAGTTATGGAGATGGCTTCTTTCCTTTAACCTCATGAACCAATCTCTGTTAGCTTCATGCTTTTCTTCTGCAACTTCCTCACCTCTCTCAGCCCTCATAGAATTGAAGAGAATTAGAGCTTTGCTCTTGATTGGGCTTTGGCTTAAGAGAATGTTGTGGCTGCTTTGATCTTCTTTCTGTCCAAGCCACTAAAACTTTCTCCATCTCAGCAATAAGGCTGTTTCACTTCCTTATCATTTATGTGTTCACTGGAGTAGCACTTTTAATTTTCTTCAAGAAATTTTCCTTTGCATTCAAACCTTGGCTGTTTGGTGTAGAGGCCTAGCTTTTGACCCATCACAACCTTTGATATGCATTGCTCACTAAGCCTAATCATGTTTGATTTTGATTTAAAGTGAGAGATGTGTAAGTCTTTTTTTCACTTAAATGGTTAGAGGCTATTGCCAGGTTATTAATTGGTCTAATTTCAATACTGTCATGTCTCAGGGAATATCAAGACCCAAGGAGATGGGGAGAGACTGGGCAATGGCCAATCGGTGGAGTAGTCTGTACACATACAACATTTATTAAGTGGCCATCTTATATAGTGCAGTTTGTGGCACTCCAGAACAATTACAATAGTAACATCAAAGATCACTGATCACAGGTCACCGTGACAAATATAATAATGAAAAAGTGTGAAATACTGTGAGAATTACTAAAATGTGACAGACATGAACTAGCAAATACTGTTGGAAAAATGGTGCCTATAGACTTGATGCACGGCTGCCACAAACCTTCAATTTAAAAAAAAAAAAAGTAATAACTGAAAAACATAAAGAGAAGTGCAATTAAATGAGGTACATCTATCTTACACATTGAGGATAAATGAGTGTATCTATAGTACTACATATATGTTGTATTTTATGTATATTTTTTCTGTGCATGTTTATATATGTACATCTTAAGTATATGAATAAGAGCCAAATTAATTATATTATATTAAAGGTATGAACCTTTCACTTTACCAGGTATTTCTAAATTGCTCTGAAGGTGATTGTAGAAATTGATCCATCAGTGTATTGATCCATACAAGCAATGCATAAAAGTTTTAACTGTTATATATATTCATCAGTCTTACTCATTTCTGATTTTAAAAAATTTTACTCTGAAAGTAATGAATAGTTTTCTCCTATTGAGGTTTGAATATATGTTTTTTTATTAGCAATTTGGAAGAGCTTTTCATATGCTTATTTAGTTTTCCACTAGCTGATTTGTAGAAATACACTATATTCTAGAGGTACTTATTTCTTAAGGTTTTCAATATTGCACGTATCTCCTCGAAATCTATCTCACTTGTGAAACATGTCAAATCTTGTGTTATAATCTGAAATTAATTAAGTGTACATATAAACATATATATACATATATATTTACACACATATGTGTGTCACATCAGAATGTATAAATGTATGTATCACACACATTATATGATATATATATATATACTTATACATCTGTTTACATATATAATGGTATTTTTCTGTTTTATTTTTTTATTTTTTATTTTGTTTTCTGTTTTAACACACAGACATCCAACACACACATGTGCACATTTACCAGTGAGCAATATCTAAAACGATGCTGCTGGAAAAGGTGATTATGATTCTGATGACAACATATTATTAGATGAGGCAATTATGAATATATTTCATATTTAATTGTCTTTATTTCTTTAATAATGAAAGTATTTATTATGTAAAAGTATATTGTACATCAAGAAAAATTAAGTGGCCAACTACTGTACATAATTAAGAAATGTTCATGGCTAAAATTCAAATTTTCCTCTATAATAATCAATCGAACATATGTGGTATTCTTGTCTTTATTTCTGAAAACCATAGGCCTGATTACCTTCATGTACTCAATTTGTACAAAATAATCTTAAAATTTCCTCTTCATATCTTTGAGGTAAGATCTATTTTAGTTTTAAAATCTTTATTTCTCAGGCAGCCCTGGTGGCTCAGCAGTTTAGCACCTGCCTTCAGCCCAGGGCGTGATCCTGGAGGCCCCGGATCAAGTCCCACGTCGGAGCCTGCTTCTCCCTCTGTCTGTGCCTCTGTCTCTCTCTCTGTGTCTCTCATGATTAAATGAATTTTTAAAAATCTTTAAAAAAATAAAATCTTTATTTCTCAAATAATTTAAATTATTATGGATCAATCTTATATCAAATAAATAATAAGAATCAGAATGTCAAATATTTTTTTAAGTATAATTGATCTCTTTTCAAATTTTATTAAAGTTATTCTGAAGTATAAGACGTCAAGAACTGAGGGCCCCAAAAACTAATTTATAATTTCATGTTAAGAAATAAGTCATGGTTATATAAACTGTTTCCCCCACCCCCCACTGTCCTAGACAACAAAGAGTTGGTATCAAAGGTTGTTTGGGACTTTTTTTTTTTTTAGTAACAATAATTCTGGGGTTGGTATAATCCTTTTTCCAAATCTTTCTGTTAATATTTGAAAAAAACAATGCGAGAATGACATATTGCTAATACTAAAACCTTGTCTTTAGTTCTTAGTATTAATGTAGAATTAAATTTTCTTCAGGTTTTTTTTTCCAGTTCAGATAATGAAGCAAAAATTTTATTTTATGCCTTTAATAAATAAACATCATGTATAGCTTTCCATTTCTCATAAGAAGAAACATTTCTTCTTACTAAATTTTCTTTTTCCTCACTGTTTCCCAATCCCCAATCTTATACTCTCAACACAATATTATATTTGTTGTTGGTCTAGAAATCCAGTTTAGTATCACAATGAATATGAAAATGGAGAGGTTTGTTAACTTTTCTTGCACAGTCCAACCATATGATGGTGAGTATATTCCCATACTGTCTTTATTGAAACTATATTAAATTATATTCCTTTCATCTAGCAAAATAATATTTACACAAATGAATAAGACAGCAATATCTAAACATTTGATATTTCATCTAAAAAGAAATCTAGATTTCTTTTATATTAACTGTAATCACTTCAAGCTCACACAAACAGTATCACAAGGCTCTTGTGAAATATATTTACTTATATCTTAGTGGTTCTGCCCCTGTTCGTTTCTGAGTGATCTATATAGAAGCATAATAAGAGGAGCCTATATCATCTATACAAAGGTTATTCCTCTCTATATTCTTGTTCTCGTGATTATACATTCATATATAAATATAATCTAAAATTTCATTTAATTGTACAAACTGAGATTTTTCTTTGCTTGTTATTTTGGGTAAAGTGTTGCTAAGATAAGACAAAATTCACTCTGGGATGCCTGGGTTCCTCAAAGGTTGAGCGTCTGCCGTTGGCTCAGGTCATGATCCTGAGGTCCTGAAATTGAGTCCCACATCAGGCTCACCACAAGGAGCCTGCTTCTTCTTTTTTTTTTTTTTTTTTTGGAGCCTGCTTCTTCTTACTGTATCTCTGCCCCTCTCTATGTGTCTCTCAAGAATAAATAAAATATTTTTAAAAGATAAAATTCACTGCAGCATACAATACTACATGGACTTTAAAGACCAGATACATTTTTTTCACTATACTTTTGTTAGCAACCTTTCTCAGATATGTATCTTGAATGACCTAAATTTTTATATTAACCTTCTGCATAAAGGGTTTAAAAATATTTTATATAACTTAAAGTAAAGCACACTGGAGCTATATCATTAACCTAGTCAGTGACAAGAGATTTGCTTTAAGTTTAGAATTTACCCAAGGAAAGGATGTCAATAAGCAATGATGAGTTCCACAAAGCAGGTGCATAACAGCAAATAGAACAATCACTCAAAATGACACATTTCAAGCCTAAAGAAATGAGAGATCTGTGTCAATTGACTTCAACTAACAATCTGTAGAAAATGGACTTGAAAACTCCTTAAGGTAACTTTGTCTACTGGTATGGCATGTTAACCCAATACTAGAACGTCATAAGTAATGAAAAATTTTAGAAATACCTGGGGTAGCCACATCAAAGACTTCATGACAGGTAGTAATCAACTTGTACTATTGATTGTGTTAGATAAATGTTATAATCCAAATAACCCATAATTGATAAGATGCAATAAAAAAAAGGTATCTGAAGAGTAAAATGTGTTTTTTCCAAAAGAAATATAATCCCCAAAAGAAGGTGCCATCATTTTTTATATGAATAGGCAATGTCAATCAAAGCGCCCCACATTTTAATAATAGCTTGGATTTAAAATATTTATTAAACAAAATCTGGATACTATAAGTTATACAATAAATTATACAGCATAAACATCAAATGTCAGGTAATGTCTAAGGGGCTGTGATTGGAAAAAAAATGCAAGTTGTCAGCTCTAGACATAATTTAAAGTAGCAGTGGGATATTTAAATGATTCCAATGAGAGTACAGGAAGTACTAATGGAACAATATGCATTTTTACTTAGAAATCATTCATAGAGGGTTCACACAGATTACAGTTTATTTTTATTACAAAAATGATGTTAAACAACAATGTGATAATATACTGAATATTGGGAAGTAGCTCTGTATTTCTATGAAAGGAGACCAGTTTTTAAAGCATAATTTACATACAATGTAGTATTAGCTTCGTGTGTATGACATATTCATTTGACAATTCCATACATAATTTAATATTCACAAGTGTAGTCACCATCTGTTCACCATACATTATTAGAAAACTATTGAATATATTCCCTTCACTGTACTTCATTTCCTTGACTTATTTATTCCATAACTGCAAGTCTATACCTCTTCATCACCTTTATGTATTTTGCCCAAATCTCCAAACCTCTCCTCTTACATCCACAGTTTATTCTCTATATCTAAGAGTCTATGTGCTTCTGTTTGCTTGCTTGTTTTGCTTTCTAGGTTTCACATAAGTGAAATAATATTTGTCTTTCTGTCTGACTTATTTAATTTAGTGTAATACCCTCTATGTACATCTATGTTGTTGCAATGGCAAGATCTCATTCTTTTTTATGGCTGAATAATATTCCATCATATGTGTATTTTCTTCTTTATCCATATATCTAGGGATGGACACTTGGGTTGCTTCCATATCTCGGCTATTAGAAGTAATGCTCAGTAAACACAGAAATGTACACGTCTTTTCCAATTAGTGTTTTTGTTTTCTCTGGGTAAGTGTCCAATAGTGGAATTACTGGATCTTACTATATTTCTATTTTTAAATTTTAAGGGACCCCTGTACTGTTTCCCACAATGGCTGCATCAATTTACATTCCCACCAACAAGGAACGAGGGTTCCTTTTTCTCCATATCTTTGCCAACACTTGCTATTTCTTGTCCTTTTGATATTTGCCATTCTAACTGGTTAATGAGACTAATGTTTAATAAATGCAAACTGTGTCTCATTCTTGGCCTTTGAAAATAAAAGCTCTTTTATTCTCACATTCTCCATAGGTTCCCATTTTCTGTAATTTGTCTGTTAAACTAATGAATGCTAAGTAACTAACAACTCAGCTATGCCTCGTCTGAGAAATAAAAACAGAAAGATACATGATACTATCTCCATCTTTCTTTTTCTTTTTACTTTATTTACTTTTCCAGAACAATTTGACCTCTAGGGCACCCACTTCAGAACACTTTCTGAATGAGGTGAGTGGCAATTCTATGCTCAAAAATGTTGCATTTTATGCAGTAAATTCATAGTGCTTTGATCTTACAGGAAAAAAATGAGCTTTTTAGTTGTGAATTAAACTAGCTGGTAAGTCAAGAAGAAATTTTTGTCTTTATACAAAAAGCATTTTTCTTTTTAAAATTTCAGACTTTATGTTTTAGAGCAGTTTTAGGTTTCCCCACATACTTATAGCCAACCCCATTTTCAACATTTCTCACAAAAATGGTACATTTTGTTTTTACCAAGAATTAAAGTATATTAACATATCATAATCACCCAAAATCTATAGCTTATATTAGGGATCCTTCTTGGTATTTTACATTCTATGAATTTGGAGAAATCATCATTATAATCATACAAAATATTTTCACCGCATTAAAAATCTTCTGTGCTCTGCCGTCATCTCCTCACCACTGCGACCACTGATTTTTTTTTTTTTATCTTCTCCATAGTTTTGCCTCTTCCAGAATGTTATATGGTTGGAATTGTAACAGTATATAAACTCAGAATGCATTCTTCCACTTAGTAATAAGCATTTAAGTTTCCTCTATGCTTTTCATGCCTTGATAATTCGTTCCGAGTTCTAAATAATATTCCATTGTCTAAATGTACCAATTTATCCATTATTGAAGACCACCTTGGTTGTCTCCAAGTTTTGGCAATTATGAATAAAGCTATTATGAACATCTGTGTGCAGATTTTTGTGTGGATGTAAGTTTTCCACTCTTCTGGGCAAATAACAAGGAGCACAACTACCGGATTTTATGGTGAGAGACTACGTGTAGTTTTGTAAGAAACTATCAGACTGTCTTCCAAAGTGGCTGTACTATTTTGCATTCCCATCAGCAATGTATGACTGTTCCTGTTGCTCTATGCCTTCACCAGCATTTGATATTCTCCATGTACTGGATTTTGGCTATTTTAACAGTTGTGTAGTAGATCTTATTGTTATAATTTGCATTTCCCTAATGACATAAACTGCGGAGCATCTTTTCACATGCTTGTTTGCCATTGGTGCATTTTCTTATTTCTTCTTTATGTAATTGCTTAAGATCATTAATAGATACCCAAAGGATACAAAACTACTTATTCAAAGGGGCACAAGCACCCTGATGTTTATAGCAGCATCATCAATAATTACCAAATTTGGAAAGAGCCCAAATGTCCATCAATCGAGGGACATATAAACATACATACACACACACACACACACACACACACACACACATACATACACATGGAATATCACTGAGCCATCAAAAAGAATGAAATCTTTCTATTTGCAATGATGTGGATGGAGTTAGAGTGTATTATATTAAGCGAAATAAGTCATTCAGAGAAAGATAAATAGCATATGATATCACTCAGCTGTGGAATTTAAGAAATGACACAGATGAGCACAGGGGAAGGGGGCAAAAGAGGAAACAAAACATAAGAGACTCTTAACTATACAGAACAAACTGGGTTAATGGAAAGGAGGCGGGCAGGGATGGGCTAAATGAGTGATGGGTATTAAGGAAGGTACTTGTCATGAGCACGGGGTGTTATATGTCAGTGATGAATCACTAAATTCTACTCATGAAATCAAAAAAAAAAAAAAGAAGAAAGAAACTATCACTTGTTAACGTTTGGTGTAGTAGCAAAGAAGAATAGCCACAGTCATCTAAAATGGCTATTAAAATACTACTTCTTTTGCAATTACAAAAAGAAAAGAAAAGGGGTCTCAGTGGAGTATAATTAGCCTCAGGGACTCCCTTAACAAGATTAAAGAAAAGAAATTTGACTTAGAACAAAATTTAAAGTCCACATCCAACACAAATTCCTTTTAAAAACCCAGTCCTGTTACTAAATTGTACACCTGAAACTATTACAACACTGTATGGTAACTAATTAGACTTTAAATAAAAATTTTAAAAATTTAAAAAGATCAATAATAGTGTCTATATTTACATATAAATTAGTATTTCAAATAGTTCCTAATTGAGGCTGAAATTTTATTTTACCCAAGAAAATAAAGAAAACATACACATTTTGCCTTAGGTATACATTTTTCTGCTAATCAGAAAGTGATGAAACTGAGTCAAGTATATTATAGACAATAAAGAACAATCCACAAGTTCATCAATCACAAAATATCAAATATAATGCAAATTTCTTAATTTCTACATAATAGCAACTATCTTGCATAAAATATTTGCCTTTATTATACTTATTTAAAGTACATTTGCAGGACTCCTGGAAGGCTCAGCAGTTGAGCGCCTGCCTTTGGCTCAGGGCATGATCCCTGAGTCGTAAGATCAATTCCTGCATCAGGCTGCCTGCATGGAACCCGCTTCTCCCTCTGCCTATTTCTCGGCCTCTCTGTGTGTCTCTCTCATGAATACATACATAAAATCTTTTTAAAAAGCTTTAAAAAATAAAGTACATTTGCTTCCAATTTTCTAAAAATAAATTTGGTTAAATTTCTTAAGAGTAACGAAATAATCTACAATTTAATTGTGATAGAAAACAAAAGGCAATGGGATATAAAATGTCAAAAATATCTTAACTGGAAAATTCAAGGACTATTTTCCTTTCCTCTCTTCTGAGATTTCAACGGTTGATTTTGTAAGAGTATAAGTGAGGTATCATATGTTAAAATGTCTAGCCCAGCACATGGTTGGTACTTAATCAATGTTAACTGTATTTGAATTCTAGGCTTGTCTTTACAGAGATTTCCAAGAAATTCATTGATCCATACACATTGAATGATCAATAATTTTGAAAGATAAAATAAGAGTGAATCTAAACTTCAAAGGCCTTTAATGACATACCAATGTTTTTGTTTTTGTTGCTGTTGTTTACCTAATAAACAAAGGAAATCCTCTAAAGATTGTTATTAGGGATATTAAAATATGACAATTTGGCTTTAAGATAATGAATCTGACTTGATTGGCAAGTGACAGTGTGTATACACGTGTGCGTTCATGTGAGTGTAAGAATGAGAATAATCAAAAGTCCCTCAAAACTCAAATAGTCTGAATGGAAGGCAAGCATCTTGATTTCCTTCAATTTTTTTTCCTGACATATGATCCTGAGCTCTTTTCTGTATTGAACTGCATGATTTGTATGTGATAATAAGTCTCTCAGTATGCTCAACTGGATAATTCTCTTTTTTCCTGACAGTTCACACAAATAGCAATAAACTTATCTGATGCCCGCTGCTTTCTTTATGTCATTTGGAAATGAGTTACTGTTATACTTTCAGAATAAATTGAATTCTATTCTTTTAAACATGGATTTGAGTAGTCTGGTACTTTAGCTTTTTTCTGTTACATTACAGAATATTATTAAGTCCAAAGTGATACACTGTAGGAATAGTGCCATATAAATCCTGTTGCTCTTATGGAATCTGGGATTTGTCTCCATGGACACTGAGCAAAGCTAATATTCTGGGTTTCACAGCCTAACATTGACACTGAGGACTGAAAACCTAAGCAGTCTTTATTTAAGATGAAATGGCTATAAATTAAGCAAACATTGTGCATGTGTATGTGTTTGTGTGTGTATAATACCTTATCAATTTTTTTCTACAGTAACATATAGAAGAGAGATTATTAAAATTCCAGAATTTCTTAAAGCAGTAAAGATGACTACTTTTTCCAGTCTTAGTGTTTACAGGTTGATGATTTTGATGCCTCTACTAACACACACTTATCATAATGAACTGGAATGCAAACAATGTGATACAATGAATGACAGCATATTTCTTAATCTAGAGGAAAATTAGAAGCCAACATAATAACCATCTCTGCTGGCTTCAAAGTAGTAAAAATTCTCCAGCTATATTTCTGTCTACATTAAAAAATAAAAGAACAAAATGTTTTTTAAAGTGATGATATTTTATCAGTTATGCAGAAAGTTCTGTATCAAGATGATTTTTTTCCTTGATTTTATTTGAGTAGTATAAATATAGCTTTCCAGTGTGGGTTGCTGTGACTGACCTAGGTGCAGATTCTTGCATTCTGTGAAGAAAGACATTTGTACTAAATTGTTTATCTGTCTTGCTTACTGTTTCACTCACCCATTGATCAACTCATTCATTCTGGAGAGTAGCAGATAGACTAGATTTTACATGGCATTGATAAAGTTTCATTTCATCAATTGTTGGTTGACCTCTATTCATCATTTTCCTTAGAATTTCAGTAAAGTAAACCTTCATCTACTAATGATATAATGGACTCATTACCCAGTTGTTAATTAAATTCATGTATTAAGCTACTATAACAATTTTATGCTTAATTTCAAATAAATTAGGATAATAATGTTTAGTATGAGCCTCATGTGATATTCAACATATAATAAATTTTCAATAATTTAAAATTACATGCAATATAATAATAATTCTTTTAAAAAGAATTCTTTTTTAAAATTTATTCATGAGAGACACAGCGAGAGAGAAAAAGAGAGAGGTGCAGAGACACAGGCAGAGGGAGAAGCAGGTCCCATGCAGGGAGCCCGACGTGGGAGTCAATCCCTGGTCTCCAGGATCAGGCCCTGGACTGAAGGCAGCGCTAAACCGCTGAGCCACCCAGGCTGCCCTTAAATAGAATTCTAATTAAGGTTTATTATGGATTATTTATAAAGCCAAAAACTTGCAGCACATACTTATACATACTTGTAGCACTCACCCCTATGTTTCCCCAATGTATCAATTTGATTGGTTCTGATTTGGTCTGGATTTTTCAGGACTACTACAGCAAGGCAAAGATTCTAATCATTTTGGATATCTATGCAAATATTGGATAAACTTTTAATTAGGTTCTTTTAGCAAGCCCTTGTTCCAGCCAACCCAAGTATATTCTGTTCGTTGCTAATAAACAATGTGCCACATTGGTGGCAAACAAACATCAGCTAAGAAAGAAAGAAAGAAAGAAAGAAAGAAAGAAAGAAAGAAAGAAAGAAAGAAGAAAGAAGAAAAAAAAGAAAGAAAGAAAGAAAGAAAGAAAGAAAGAAGAAAGAAAGAGAAGAAAGAAAGAAAGAAAGAAAGAAAGAGAAAGAAGAAAGTAAGAAAGAAGAAAGAAAGAAAGAAAGGCCTTTGAAGTCTGTTTACTTTTAAATAGGAACAGCAATTATTGATATGTATGTCAGAGTTTCAGAAAAGACTTAAAACAGAAGTAATCAAATGTGACAATATAAAATGAAAATCTGTTGTCTTGCTATATTCAGCTTTTGTAGCTGAAGAACATATTGGAAAATTGTGTGTTGTAGAAGTGGAAGACATATTTAGAGACAAATTTCCAGCTAAAGAACCAGAAATCATCTGTTGCTTTGTTTAAGGCTGTATTGCAAAATCCAACAGCCTTACAGAATGAGCTCATTTTTAACATGGAATAAAAATAATAGCTAATATTTGGCAAAAGAAAAAGTATGTTAAACTATGGACTGGTATTGGCACTAATTACTCTATTAAAATGTGGGGGGCGGGAGCTCTAAAGATACAAACAATAAAAAATTTGTTACTAAATTCCCCATTCAATTTCATATATTGATGACACAAAGATTGCTTGTGGACATCTTTTAATGAGGCTGCTTGAATTCTTCCCCAAATATAAAGCCATTGAACTACTTTCTGTGTTCTTTTTTGACAATGATGGCAAAATAGCACATAAAGTTATCTCATTAAAAAAAAGGTATCTCATTTTTGTGACAAACCCTTTACTTACTGAATGTATGATCATATTAACTTCCTCTTTCAAACAAAAATTCCTACAATTACAGAATCAGCCCAGGAATAATTGCCAGCTATGTTTTGTGTTGCTAATTTATCTACCTTTGTAAAAATCATATAACATTTTGATACTTCAAAACATGATTATATCTGTAGGGTAATAAACACCAGTGATAATTATCTATCTCGTGTGTTCTCTCAGGCCACAGGATTGGACTTCTTCCAGTCACATTCTCCATGGTTCTAATTGGTTATTAACCCTATTCTTCTTATCCCACAAACTGGTGAGGAAATAAAAATGTGAGAGAAAAAGATGATCATCTTGAAACTAATCCCTTCCAGGCAAAAAGAAAAAAAAAAAAAAACTCAAGTTAATGAGATAGCCCTAAGTAGAGAATTTCCTTCTTTCTCTGAGATGCTAATTAAGGATATATATATATATATTACTATATAGTTATATCTAGACTGTAAAACAAAAAGTAATGTTTTCACCTTATTGACTCTTTTTTCAAAGTACAGAAAAATATATAACTATTTTCTGCAATAATCAAAATGGATATACTATAGTCAAAGATATATTTAAACATATATTTGAAATAAGCTCTGGGATACATAGCAATTTTCTTTTTATTTTAAGTTAGAGAAAAATGAGGCTCCGAGATTAGTAAGTATTATTCCAAAACTCACTTAGTAAGTGTAAAACTTATATTTAAACTTCAAAGCCCATTTAATTTCCAATATATTATGAAGTAGAAAAATGACCCTGGGTATAAGGGTTTGGTCAGAGAGTAAAATTCCACATTTTAAATTTTGCAGATGGAGCAGGTTAAGATCCTGGCAATGTCTTGCTGACAGACAATATTGCAGAAGTGGATGAAGAGACAGGAGGAGGTCAATAGGTTACTGGATTTAAAATTAGTTAAGGATATAGGACAAATGCAAAGGAAGATGTATTTAATTTAAAATGAATTTAACATTAGCCACGATGCTAGAAAGACCATCTGAACTGTATAGAAAGTCCCAAAGTTGCTGGTCATTTGATAATGATTGGATAAATATGACTGGTTTTAAGAATAAGTATTTTTCTGGGGGGTCAAGTATGGGTAGAGGATAAGACTGAAAAACAGTGCCCCTGATAAGAAATAAAAATTAATGAATTCACATGATCTGGGACTGGATGAATGTGGGAGTTTGAAAAGCATCAACTGTAAGGTAATTATAAAGAAGGAGAACAAAAGATAAAGTATAGTAATACATGACTAGGAAGCATTTTTGAGTGCTGCAATTCAAGACTTAATTGTTTGGAACACGTTTATCAAAGAAGCAGCTGAATATTGTTTATTGTATTGTTTTACTATGCATATTATACTTTTAGACAAATAAATGAATTTCATTCAGGAAGACATATTAAGTATAATGTGAAAATCAATAACCTTTCGTGATATAAAGTGACACGTGATTAGAACTATAAAGAGTAGTTTTGAATCTATTACTAAGGATATTCTATTATAACAGGTACTTTAAAAGATGTAACTGACTGGAAAGTGTTAGAATGAAGAAAAATATTTTCACTACTTTTTCAAAATAGAATTTTCATTTTTATAATCTTGGAGCTTATCACCAGATAAACACTTAAGAAATGTATCAAGGAAACAAAAATGCTTAAATATCATATAAGCTAGGAAAAGATATTCAAAGAATGGGTTCTTAGATACTATAATGTTCATATAATTCAAGTAGCACTGCTGTCACCATGATCCCAGTATATATGTTGTTGTAACACTTGGATAAGCAAAATTTAAACATATGAATTTTTAAGAAGTTAAGTATAATGGAATTTAAATAGTGAGGTTCATGGAAATTTGGTAGTATTCTTGACTGCAGACATAGACCTATGTAATACCTCTCTCATGGAATGTAACTTGCTTTACATAATTTCACATAATGACATCAATCAAAGGATCAAACCCCAGTTGACTGAGGTAGTATAATTCTGCGAAGTTGGTACTCTGCATCACTTTCAGATCTCAGGCTTGTGCTATCCAATCCTAGAAATATAAAAATGAGTAAAAAACTTGGGCAATTCAGAATTCAGAGTGAAGTAGGGGGCAAGGGACAGGTGGCTCAACAACTATCTAAATTCTTACCATTAATTTCCAATAGAATGCCATTATTCTATTTGGTGGGTTTCCTGAAGCTCTAACATGGAAATACTTTGAGAAAAACAACTCAAGTGCTTGCTTTGGCAGCACATTTACAAAAATTGGAACAATAGAGAGAAGCTTAGCATGGCCCCTGTGCAAGAATAACATATGAATTTATGAAGTATTTCATATCATTTATTTTTTATTAAGTTGAGCTTTCTTATGGTAATAAACAATTTTTGGAAATAGTGGTGATAGTTGCACAACACTGTGAATATAATTAACGGTATGGAATTTGCACTTAAAATTGTTAAAATAGCAAATATACATACATGCAAATAAGCTTACTAGAGCAAAATATAGTGTATTTGTAGAGATTCAATTGTATTAAGTGACTGTTCCCCACTGTCCTTACTCTTATAAAAGAAAATTGAAAACTAATTAGGACAAAAGTGTAACATTGTAATCACTCTTTCCCATTTTAAAGCTGAACAACAAATATAGCAATGATTTACATATGGATACTCTGAAAAGTAAATGATTGAACTGTAATGAAAGCCATGGTACCGAGGGACGCACGGGTGGCTCAGCGGTTAAGCGTCCACCTTTGGCTCAGGGCGTGATACCAGAGTACTGGGATCGAGTCCTACATTGGGCTCCCCGCAGGGGCGGTGGTGGTGGGGCCTGCTTCTTCCTCTGCCTGTGTCTCTGCCTCTCTCTCTCTCTGTCTCTCATGAATAAATAAATAAAATCTTTAAAAGTTAAAAAAAAAAAAAAAGGAAAGCCATGATAGGACATGGGGAGTGGTGATTTAATCAAAAAAGGAACATCATAGTCTAGATTTTAGGGTACAGTCATGGAGGAAAGATAAGAGGGAGAAAAAGGTTTTGGTGGATTTGATCCTAGCCATAATGAGATACTGAACTTCGACAGTTTGCCATGCATGCTCACTGGACGATCCAACAAGGGTCCTTTACTTTCCTTGCAGTTTTTTATGTAGCATCTTTTTCTTCCTTGTATTGGTTTCCCTCTTCTAGCACTTAGCGTTTCTTTTTTTTTTTTTTTTTTGCTTATGGTGTTTCCCGCCCCCCTCACTTTTTTTTTTTCAAATCTCACAGGCTTATTCCTCAAAATATATTTCTTGTTTATATTCAAACTGTTTTGCAATTTAATCTGCTGGTACATTTGAAATTTATTTCCGAATCTCTGGCCATTTTGCTGCAACTGCCTCTGCCCACTGCCCCCCACCCCCCAACTTCAGTTCTCTTACTTATTTGGCTCAAGACCCAAAATATTTTTTTTACTACTGTATCTATAAAAATGAAGTTTGGAATGTTAACATCTTTTAATTTTTGTCTCACAAATAATAAGATGATTGTAGAACTGTCCTAAAGCCAAAAGTATGTTTATTAAACACACAGGATTGTCTTCTGAACTGCTTCACAGAACATCATCAGCATGACGGGCAGAAGATGCCAGATATAGGGTGATAATCACTTACTGTTCTCTTACCTAAAAATGCAAACCTAAGTAAGGTTCATTTTGCATCTGCTGAATTACCTAAAACTATTACAATTATATAAAATAATAGCAGAATGTAGTCATGACAGCAATACAGAGTTTGGAGTAAGAAAATAGGTTAGAGCTCACACTTTTCTGTTCTTTGGAAGATCTCTCTAACTTGACTTTTTAAAATATAGTGTAGGTTTGCTGATAATAACTTGTGCCTGACCTAACTACTTTGGTTACCTTATGAAATAACTGAGACAGTATCATTGAAATCATTCTGTAGAGTAGGGGAAATAATTATTTTAAATATAATTTTGTGGGTTTGGTAGTTACAACAAATGGAATTTAGGGAGATTAAATACTTCACTGAACACACAAAAAAACTTCACTGAAATAGAATGCAATTCATAAGAAACTGTCTTCAGGGTAGTACTTTTTCCCTAAACTACCCAACTTTCACTTGTCTTTTGTCATTTTCATTTTCTACTCTTATCCCTGAAAGAAAAACAGAAATTTCCACTCATCTACTGATAACAGGGGCTGGTTGTGTCTAGTGAAATTCATTACTGCTTTGATTTTTACAAGATCCTTTAAACTCTATTTGAGTTGTCGTCCTCTTGCCATGTCCATTTTTGTCTGTCGTCTAGATCACTCTGATGTGTACTTTGATTCCATATTCATTTCTTTGCTGCCTCTTGAACACTGCATAATGACACAAATGTCCATCATGGGGAAGAAAGAAATTTTTTTGGTACCTTAAATAAATTTAGAGTTTTAATGCTGCATACACAGAAAAATGTCCTATAGAGTTTAAAATTAGTTTTGATTAGACAAAATCTGAATGATCTTTAAATGTGTAAAGACCATAAATAATTATCAAAGGGAAAAATCAGAGAAAAGAAAAGAAAAAAAAATACCATAGTCAAGAGACTAAATCTATATTTTTCTTGGTGTTGTTTCCCTTAATAGTTATAGAAAATATTACAAAGGATCTCACTGTTACTACTTATGCATTGTGAAATTGCCACAAATTATTTATGTCTATAAAAAATTAATGTATATGACCTTTTATCTGTATGATATATGCATCAGCAACTCATCCTAATATAAGCTTCAGGAAATCCAAGATATTTGTATGTTTTATTACCCTTATTGAGCAAGGCAAGAGTATGGTTGTGTTATTGTTCAAGCTGACATATTCTTGATGATGGAATTTTTCTTGAGTGTGATTGTCTAAGACAGTAAACACAATATACTGAGCACTTACTTTGGGCTGAGCATAGAACATTGCATTTGGATTTCTGGGAGAGTTCCAAAGATATTTCTATGACCAGGGGACTTTATAGTTTCACACAACATACCCAGCAACAGTTGGGATTATATTCTTATGTGGAAGTAACTGAGGCTTAAAATGATATCCCAGTGTATTTAACCAATGTTGTTTAATGTCAGTGATTTTAAGCACAGCACATGTCTTCATATGCTTATTGACTCTTTTGGTTTCCTATTCTGTGAACTGCCTAAATATATATTCTTCATTTATTTCCTATTACAGTTTTGGTATCTTTATTGTTAATTTGATGAAGTTATTTATATGTTCTAGATAATAACCTATTTCTTCTGTTAGACATCTTCTGTCCTCTACTTTTAAATTCATGCAAATTCTATACATTCTCACTTCTAGGATTTTTCTTCTTTTTCAGAAACCTCAAAATGTTCTAAATTGTGTAAAGAAATATAAGAATGCACAAAGAGCCCAAGCAATTTTTTTAAAGGAAGATAAAAGACATACTATAGTATGCTATAGTATTAGTTAGATGTTTTACATTTTGGCATTTATAAGAACCCACAGAAAAGCCAATTGAAAGAACAGAGAGCTAGAAACTAGACCATTTGTATTTGGCCATTTAAAATACAATAAAGCATTATCATAAATCACTGGGGAAAGATGAAGAGGTCAAGTGGATTGCAACAGAAGCCTAGTTCTTCTTATAGAGAACAAGAAACTTAATCAAACACGACATTCAAGGATGGAAACTAGATGGATTAAACATTTAATTTTGAAGGTTAAATTGTAAAGTTAATAGAGGAAAATTAAGGAAAGCTTCTTTGTATCCTAGAGGCAGAAAAGAGACTTCTTGTATAAAACTTTTACAGAACAAATGACAAGGCAAAACTTGATATGTTTAGTTACATCAAAATCAAAGATTTCTTTTCATAAAGGACTTTATCATTTACAACTTTATTCACTCACTACCAATACAGAATGCAAAACATATTTTTTAAAAGTGGTACCAGCAGAGTATCAAATGTATACAGGGTCTAGAAATAAAGATGTGCAAGAAGTTTATTTAAGGGTAAATTCAATATTTTAAGGATTTTTTTCTTTCCAATTTGACTTATAGATTCATCTCAATGAAACTCACAGTTTTGTGAAGTGGAGTTAATAAGCCCTTTCCAACATACTTACACCCAAGAATATATAAATCCTATCTTCAAAAAAGTAAAGGATGAGACTTGTGTCCTGTTATTAAGATTTTTAATAAAACTAAAGTTTTTAAAAGAACATATATTGGGACAGGGATAGTACAATGGACTAATTCAATAGACTGATGGTCCCAGAAACTACCCCCACAAATACAGAAACATGATAAATGAGAGAAGTGGAGTGATCAGAACCGGAATGGGGAAAATTATAGTTTTTAAAATATATGCTACTTTTTATAGTACACATCAACTTACAAAACCGATTTGCTTGGTAATTAGTAGATAACAGCTAAGCAAGAATTCAGTATGATTAGAAGCTGTCTGTGGTTCATCAGGAATATAATTATTAAATTGCTATATTTATCGACAAATTGATACTACAAAAATCTGTTTTAAATCTTATTTCTTTAAATAATCTCCAAAAATGAATATATTGATGTACAGTTGATGAACTCTTGTGCTGTTTATTTCTTCATTTGTAGTAAAAGGCAACACATTATCGTCATATGTAATGTGGGTCATATGTGTCAAAAGGACTTGCTAATTCCAGGCTGCTCTTTTCTCTGTGCATTTTGTTAAATGGATTTCCTCTGGATAAAAACCCTTATGTGATCTGACAAGTAACCCTTACATTACGTGAAAAGTTAGATATATTAAGACTGCATATTATACTTCCTTATCAAGGTGCCAAGTTCTGGATGCCTTATGATTACATGTTAATATGCAATTATAATGCTATTCCCAGTTCTAAGCAGTAAGGAAAAACAGTGGAAACAGAACAAGACAAAGCCCAAATCACTGCCTATGTTGGTTAACATTCTAGTTGGTAAAATGGTAATCAAGCTAAATAAAAGTAACAGTTATCTAGTACTACTACTACATAATTCATTATGCCAAAAAGTGAGTTATTTAAAACATACATTATCTCAGAGTTTCTGGGGATCACAAATCCAGGTGCAACTATTCAGGCTGCTTCTGGCTCAGTGTCATAAGACTGCTATCAACATCTCATTCATAGCTGTGATGAGAAGCTCCAATAACGAGCTCCCTCATGTGTCTATTGGCTGTTCTTTGGGGACATCATTCTTTAATGATCTTGACCATATGATCTTGACCATATGATCTTGACCATAAAGTTACTCATAAAGTATCAGCTTATTTTCCCCAAAGAGAGAGATGGAAGCCACCATTCTTTGGAAACCTCATCTCAGAAGTGGCATCCCCCCATTAGGTCACACTGTCCTTGTTAGAAGTGTGTCAATGAGTCCTGCCCACGTTTAAAGGAGAGGAAGTTACACAGGCATGAACACCAGAAGGTGGGGAGCATGGGGGACCATTTTAGAGGCTGCTTCCTACAGTAAGTAAATATAGTGATAAGGGCTAAGAAGAAAATAATACAGGGAAGGAGATAATATGTTTTAGGAGAAAAAAGCTGAAATTTTAGATAGGATGAGAAAACTGCACTTACAATGGCATTTGGAAAAAAAAAAAAAAAAGGATGAGTGGCACATGTGGATATGTGAGGCAAGACCATTTCCAATTAAGAAAATGGCAAAGAGATCCTGATAAGTAGCAAATCTGTAATGAGAAAATAAAAAATTAGCACATGCTAAGAAAGTAAAAATTCACTGCCTAATTCATTAGACTGGAGTAACAGACAAGGCCAGCTCAAAGTTAACATGAAACAATATATCTCTAAGGATTTGCTGCAGCTGTAACGTGTCATAACAACCACCTTCTTTAGTGACTACTGATTTCTTAATCACTGAGAAACTCTGTCCTCTGAAAATCAGACCAGCAGAAATGTGGTTTGAAAACATATCACTGAGAATAAATCATGCCACTCTTGCATAGTCATCTTGATACAGAGCAGCAGCCTCAATTTTTAATACAGGGGCAAAGATGCAGATAATGGGTTTCTGGACACAACATTCCACATTTAAACGGACTTTGTAGTTTCCACAGGAACAGACTCCTTGATCCACTTTCCAATCCAAATGACATTGACCCCTTCACAAGGCCCAGCTTTGTTATTGGTCTATCAAAACCCTACTTCATTTAGATTTGGCCTAAATGCCACTTTCCCAAATCTTAAAGTAACTTTCTCCTTTTTTTGTGGCAAAGTCTCACAGTTGCATCAGTTTACAGTCCATCTCACTGAGATAGGTCCACAAACCTGACTTTGTGAGACAACAGATTTATCCCTATTGTCTTAGATTGATTGGGTTGGCAAAGTAAGGAGTGTTAAGAGAATGAGGGGAGACAGTAGCAGAGGAGAACAAAGAACTAGAGTTTCCTTCCCTCAAGGTAATAATAGGTCCATTCAAATGCAAGATACTAGTATATTGGTGGCATTTCATAGATAATATCACTTATTTTCATTGAGGACAATTAGACTAACTGGAAGAGCATGGTTGGAGATATTTTCAATGGATGGATAATAAAACATGAAGTCAATTTTAAGCCTTGGACACATAGCGGAATTAGAACTAATTTAATATATTATTTGTTTTCTGGGAGAAGATTCTACATTGTCCCTTTTGGGAACTAGGATAATGAACTAAGGAGCAGTAACTTGTGCCTTGAAAGCAGCTGATAGAGCTAAGAGTGGGGTAACCAGGAGAGACTTCTGTTCTTTTCTTCCAAAGGGGATAACTAAGCCCTGGATGACCAAAATTTGTAATAGCAGGCAAAAATATTCAGTGCTGAGTATGGGTGGTGGCGTATTAGGATCTGAGTAATTTTTCTAGTAGCTTGTCTCTGCTCTGGTTTCCTGATTGGATGAAACCAATCTACGACTGGTTGTGAGCACATGGTCTGTCCTGTCCACCCCTACAGAGACCAAGCAACAGTTTGGGGTAAGGGTGTCTATAGAGATAATTAAAGCTTTTCCTCAGGAGCTTTGTTTTGAAGTTCAACCTTTGGTGGATTGAGGTGAGGCAGAGTATATTAGGAAGTTCATCTGGAAGCATACTTTAGCCATATATTCCAATTTAAAATTTACCAATAAAAAATGTTCCATAATAATCATTATTCTAGGGCAGCCCAGGTGGCTCAGCGGTTTAGCGCTGCCTTCAGCCCAGGGCCTAAGCCTGGAGTCCCAGGATCGAGTCCCACATCGGGCTCCCTGCATGGAGCCTGCTTCTCCCTCTGCCTGTGTCTCTGCCTCCCTCCCTCTCTCTCTCTCTCTCTCATGAATAAATGAATAATAAAAATCTTTAAAAAATAAATAATTATTATTCTATTTATTTCATTACTGTGTCTACCTCTAAATTAACTTTTAATTTGTGTGAGAAGCACATATGGATTGACATTACAGAGCCCCAAAAATCTGCTCTAGCTAACATACTAGTATCCTATTCCTCATCTTATCCAAATATCTGGAAAATGTTATCTACGTTTGCTATTTCCACTTTCTTATTTTCCTAGCAACATATCCCAATTTGCTTTCATTACCAAAAGTATACTGAGCCCTTTTTAAACTTTATCATCACCTTCATGTTGCTAAAATTTGTTACCCAAACTCTTAACATTTGAAAAGTTTGATCATTCTCTCTTTCACGGTATTTCTTTTCTTAGCCTCTATACACCTCATCAACATATTTCAGTTTCTTTTTAATGTTATCCTTTACTCAACCTCCAAAATCGAAAATTTGGTCCTCAGGTTTGCCTCTCTGTTCTTGTTTTCTACTGTACTCCCTAGGTGACCTCATCTCTGCTAACAATCTTTATCTTAAATGCAGTTTACACACACACACACACACACACACACACACACACACACACACACACAGTTGCTAAGATATTGTATCCACACATGATATTTTTCATTAGCTCCTTCAGACCCAAAATCAAATAAGCCTATACTTTCCATCTTTATCTAGATAACTAACAAGTACCTCAGATTTGTGATTTTGAAACTTGACTGTCTTCATATTCTCCAAAGACGTTCATGATTTCATATTAAACTGTATCCCAGTCCATTCAGATCTTCCAATATAAACCTAAAAGTCATTCTTTTTTGTGGTTACCTGTCCCACCTGATATACACTGAAATCTATGTAGAGAGATTCTATAAATTCACTTCAAAGTGCCATCTTCTCTGTCTTGAAGAAATGCAATAAACATCTACCAGATCTCTCTTCAATGATTCTTATTTCCCTCCAAACAATTTTATTCACTGGACTCAAAGTTTTCTAATCTAGTATGATCACATTTCTATCACTATGGTCAATCATTAAAGCTTCTCCTTTTTACCTCGTAATCCATTTTTTTCATAAATAAAAGCAATTTTTTCCTAAAAGGGGAACTAGGTCAAGCTATTCCTTCCTTAAAATAATCCCATAACTTTTTCATTATGAATGGACACTTTGTGGTAATTTTAGCATTGATCCTCAAGTTCTCCATAGGATGATCCAATTTACTGTTCCATCCTCAATCTTAACCACTACTTAATCTCTCCCCTATCTCCAGCAACTGGACTACTACCATTGCCACAAATGAGTTGGGTATTTTCTAATACTGTTTCTTGAAATGTCTGTGTTCCTATCTCAATGAGAAAATATCTAAACCAAGTACTTCAAGGTCTAATTCAAATTGTAACTCTCTAAAAACCCTCCTTCCTCTTCAATGATTTCTTTTGTGGATATCTTTCATATCACATACATTTTGTAAGCTGATGAGTATATATCTACTTTTTCTCTTTATTTTGGACCCCTGCAGTTCTAAGACTTATTAACCTACATATCCCCAGATCTTAGCAGAGTGCCTGGTCCAATGTGAATATTTTGGAACTAGTGATTGGATCACATTGAGAAAATCCTGATTATCAATAATAAGTGGTTCATAAAGGTGGGCAATTTAGCCTGAGATTTTATACATGTTAAATGCCATCATGAACTCCTTTTTCTCTTTTACTTTTGAGGCTTCATACTCTAAAATGCTACTATTATAAATAAGTAACAAGAATATATTTTGTCCTATAGGTTAAACAACTATGAAATCATTTTCACATAAACTTTGAATGTGTTCAATAGTGTAGCTACCTTGCTATCATTAGTATAGAGGACATTCGAAGTAGTACTATATATTTCCTTTATAAGTAAAACATACTGGTATTTGGGAATTAGTCCCTGCTACTTAGTACCATGATAAAAATCACCGGTAAATTAAACATATATAAATAAGGCATAGATTTCTTAGAATTCATGAAGTAAGCATATGCTATTGCTAATATTAATATCATTATTGTTAGTCTCAATATAATTTCCAACCACATCACTTGGCCTACAACATATAGTTGAATAAACAGGCCTAACACACTTTCTTTCCACTAACCTCGAATTTCCTTACCCTAGCTCTGTAGAGAACATACAGAAATAGCACATCTCTAACTCATTGCCTAAATAAACTGGCTTTATTTAAGAAACTAGTAGGAATATCTCTATAACACATAAGCTGGTTAGCATTTGTGGGTTGCACAACATGACTTTAATAATGAAATGAATTAAAATTAGAAAAACAAGTTAATATGTATTTATACCTTTAAAATTTTCATAATAAAAATGTGATGCTCTAGAATGAGCCAAAAGAAGAGTTAGAAAGGCTAGATTTCCTCATGCATTAAATGGCCTGAGGGCTATATTTACGATATGTCACTTAACCAGTTATCCCTGAAGTACTATTACAGCTTAATCGTGTGATGGTCTCAATCTATGTGGCAGACAGCCTGTTGACAAACAAACTCACACTCTTTGATTTTACTTTTTCCCCCTCTCATCTTCATTTTATATTTTGTAATCTCCCTTATCCCCAATATGTGTGACTTAACACACCATCTACATACACGATTCCTCTAAAGTGATTTTCCATAAAGCTTGGTCAAAATATGACTTATAAAGGAGATTTTCAATATATATTTTATAACACAGAACTGAATCTTGAGGAAAAAAAAAAAAAGTAAGAAAACTCTCCTCCACAAGGATTTCATTCAGCCCACTTTTAAACTTGATCCATAATTTGATCGAATGCTCTTGGGCACTATTAAATAGTAATAATGAACTTCACCTAAAGCCCTTAGTAATTTTGTTCCACATTTCCTTCTCTAATTATCCACTATTCCCTATTTATTATTACTTCATTCTCTGCCTTGAGGCTGTCTAAAAATACTAAGAATGATAAATTAAACAATACATTTGGCACCAAGTTAACCTGTGGGGAGGGTTATAATTTAATGGGTTGTCTTCTGAATTAATTATTTCTGAATTATTTAATTGCAGTTTCTAAACAAATTTCTTAGAATATGTGACATTAGAAATTTCAATACACTCCTAATAAAATTATTATGACAAAATCACAGATATACCATAATTATCTATTAGGCTAAATTTTACAGAACTCGACTATACATCCATAGGGAGTTACCGATTATATTTTTACTAGCAAACATTGTCTCCTATAGAAGTTTAACATTATTTCGTTAGTATCTCACAAGTGCAGACATTAAATTATTGGAATTTTGAAGCCAATGCCTTTTCCCCCCTAAGTAACAATTATTGACTTCTATATTAAAGTTTCACGAGTCTCTTAGATTAAGTACTACTTTAAAGAACTTGATGGTACATTGTACACTGTTTACTTACCCCTATCATTCTCATTAAAGCTCTGTGATAATCAGTTTCTTATTCTCTGAGCTAAAACCTCCATGATTTATGTGGAAAAGTTGTCATTTAGAAGAATCCACATTGCAAAATGGCAACCTTCTATTTGTGTTGTGAAATTTTACCCATGTTTCATAGTGATTTTTAGTTTTCCTCTTGGAGAAGCAGAACTCTTATGGAAGTTTTCTTCCATAAACAAAAACTTCTCAACCATTTATCAGCAGCACCAGGTCCAGAAGAAGTGAAACAGCTCATCTGGTCTTAACCTCTGGAATTTTCCCAAATTAATTACCTACTACATCCAGCCCACAAAAGCCTTCTCAAATTTCATGTATGAACGGCTGCAGTGGCGATCCAAAGCTCTTTATAACCTTCTTTAATACTTTGAAATGCTGGACAGCTGCTTTTTAATGCTCTAAAAAGCTCAGTGGTAGAAAGAAAGTTTTCACTGAGTGTTAAGATATTATTCAACTGTAAAGTCTTAAATTTCAAGTATATTGAGTTTTTTAATATATAATGTTCTTTTACATACTGTTTAATCTTCACTATAAGAAATAGACTAAAGTTCATTATGTGTCGGTAATCGTGGACTAACTTTATTCTTATACCTTGAATAATATGGCTTCTGCAGGTCTCAAAACTAGTGATAATTTAACTGTATCAGAAAAAAATGTTTAGGAAGGCAAATGCCTTTCAAAAGGAAAGTGATATTTTCATATAGTACAAATAAGGAATACAATTGCTATAAGGACTTTGGATACTATATGTCTGTAGTGCTTCAATTAAAATGGTAAAAACAATTTTGGGTTGCCTGGGTGGCTCAGTTGGTTAAGTGTCTGACTTGATTTTGGCATGATCTTAGGGTCCTGAGATCGAGCTCTGCACTGGGTACCATCCTCAGTGAGGAGTCTTCTTGTCACTCTCCCTCTTCTCCTCCCCCTACTAGTGCTCTAGTGCTCTCTCCCTCTCTCTAACAAATAAAATCTTCTTTAAAAATGGTAAAAAAAAATTTTAACTTGACATATTAAAACATATGTTTTAAACATTAACATCTATCTTTCTTGACTATTATTGCCATCATTCCCTCAGTTCTCTACCTTATAGACTGTAATTTGAGTCATCTCTTTCTCTCACTTCCAAATACAAACTGTCATGGATTATTTAATTTTTGTTCTTGAAATATGTTTTACAATTGTCCTTAAAATGATTCAATTTGATCTTCATGCCCATTGTTATTCTCCTAGTGGAGATTCACACACATTCAAGCTTAAACAATTGAACTCCTTCAGGTTAATCTTACTGATTTGCATTTCTTTTATCTGTCATAGATTATTTTCCTAAACCACTACTTTTAGAATTTGACACTTACGATCAAATAGTTTCTTTAGTCACTTTGATCATCTACCAGAACTTCATTAAACTATTTTGCTTTCCTTTGAAGACCCTTCATTTTCTGACCCTCACAATTTCATTATTTACCTAAGGTTTCAGTACAAAGTGCCTTCTTCGGAAAAACTTCAATTTTCATCAATCATTCAATCATCTTACAGAAAATATATTCCTACAGTAGTTCTTTTTTTTATTATTATACTTGCTTATTTATTTCAGAGAAAGATAGAGAGAGAGGGCACAAGCAGGGGGGAGAGGCAGAGGGAGAAGCAGAACCAGGCTTCCCGCTAAGCAGGGAGCGCGACGTGGAGCTCACTCAACCCGAGGACTCCGGGGTCATGACCTGAGCTGAAGGCAGATGCTTAACCGACTGAGCCACCCAGGAACCCCTCTTATGGCAGTTCTTCCTTAGTCTAGATGTTCTTTCATTTCTTTCTATATTTATCCACACTTTATTCTTCAAAGGTATCTTTGTTTCAGTTTCTTATGGCTTTATTTGATTACACTAAATTGATCTCCCTCCCTTTGTAACATTTCTACCATTCCAACAAAATGCACAGTATAATGAATGATTAATTACTTTCCCAATTATTTAGAAAGATACTATTAATATTATGGCTAAGAATCTGCACATAATAATACACATATGTAGATGTATAGAAAAGCTTAATCCCCTCTTCTCCAGAATCTCATAATCATGTAGGAATAAAGGTAAGGAAACACATAATGAGAAAATAAGTGTTAAACCTTGTAATATTTTTGTTTTTTGTTTTTTTTTTTTTATTTTTTTTTATTATTTATGATAGTCACACAGAGAGAGAGAGAGGGGCAGAGACACAGGCAGAGGGAGAAGCAGGCTCCATACACCGGGAGCCTAACGTGGGATTCGATCCCGGGTCTCCAGGATCGCGCCCTGGGCCAAAGGCAGGCGCCAAACCGCTGCGCCACCCAGGGATCCCTTAAACCTTGTAATATTTTTGAGTGTTAAGGAAACATAGGCAGAAAGCAATAAGACACTTATAGGAAAAAGCACTGTGGGTTTCACAGAGGGGCTATCAATTGGTTTTGGTAGACGAGGGTAAGAAGTTTTCCTTTTGTTTGGGTGAGGGACAGACATTGAAGTCACTCAAGTTAGTATGTAGTGATTTAATTTTCACAAAGTTTTGGCAAGATTTTGATGACCACATCTTTATACCATCACTTTTGTGTATTTCCCACAATGCTTTGGGACATTTTCAAGTATAGTAGGTACTCAATATTTTTTCGGGGAGGGGGGTGTTTATATATATTGTAGTGGTATATATGCAATGCAAACTTAAGTCAGGCATACTCTATTTCTGGTTCTCTAGCTGCATGCCTTTAAATTCCCTTAAATAGGGGATCCCTGGGTGACTCAGCAGTTTAGTGCCTGGCCTTTGGCCCAGGGTGTGATCCTGGGGACCCAGGATTGAGTCCTGCACCAGGCTCCCTGCATGGAGCCTGCTTCTCCCTCTGCTTGTGTCTCTGCCTCTCTCTCTCTGTTTCTCATGAATAAATAAATAAAATCTTTAAAAAAAAATTCCCTTAGAGATAATAATACTTTATGTCTATGATATATATAACTGCTATATGTATATATAGTATTACATACATAAACTATTAGATATTTATCATTATATATATAAACTATTATATATTATTGTATTCATAAGCTATATCAATGCAGGTTTTTAGTAGTTTTGATATATTATTTTGCATTTTATATCTAAATATAAATAAATATATGACATTGTAAAGATATAATCACCCTTAAATTGATCCAATTAAAGGAGAAACTGATTATCAAAGAATTAACACTGTACCTAACAAAGAGCAAGTTTACCAAAGATTATCGTTAATGTTTTTTTCTTAAGATTTATTTATTTGAGAGAGAGAGAGAAAGCTCATGAGTGATGGGAGGGTCAGAAGGAGAGACTCTCAAGCAGACTCCTCATTGAGCCTAGAGCCCAATGTGGGACTCCATCTTACTATCCATGAGATCATGACCTGAGATGAAATCACCAGACAAATGCTTAACCAACTGAACCACCCACATGTCCCAATTGTTGTCAATATTTTTAAGGTCAATATAATTATTTTATTTTCTACTCAGTCATAAAATCTAAATCTGAATTCAGTACAAATACAGAGAGCAAGAGTAGAGGTTCAAAGCTTTTAGTCAATTCTTTTCTATTTCGATTTGGCCTTTTTTTTTTTTTTTTTTTTTTTTTTAAACAAAGCAAGAGTTTACCAACTCTTAAGCCTTAGCACAATCAGTAGGGTTAAAATGACAATGAGTCCTTGATACCAGCAGGATAAGCGGCACAGACTTGTAAATTATGTGTGTAAAACAAGTGTTACAATTCCACAAAATACATGGATTTTTTTTTTTTTTTAAAGAATTTTTGAAAGAGGGACACCTGGGTGGCTCAGGGGTTGGGCACTTCGGTTCAATCCTGATCCCAGGGTCCAGGATCGAGCTCCACATTGGGCTCCCTGTGGGGAGCCTGCGTCTCCAGCCAGTGTCTCTGCCTCTCTCACTGTGTGTCTCATGAATAAATAAATAAATCTTAAAAAAAAAAAAAAGAATTTTTGGAGGAAAGGTGTTTAAACCACCCTTAAAAGGTAGGAAGAAATCTAATATTAGAAGAAACTGAAGAGACAGATATTCTATTTTTATCTAAAAGATTTATGCTTATATTCCCCTGGGAGAAAAAGATAAATTATTCATAAATAAGTTGTTTTATATTTCTTTTATGTTTCTATTAAAAACATATATTTTTATATATGGAAATAGTAATGTCCTATATTTTAAACATGAAAAATCTTATTGTGCTTATTTAATTTACCACTGTACTGAGCATATTTTAAATACCCATAAAATATTTTATAAGACACATACATCACAAGAACATGTTGTACTATTTTAAAAAATTGAAAAATTCACTTGTAACAGATCTTAACTAAGGGGTTTATATACCTGTATGTGTTTCAATTTCTTTAAATAACTATTGAATTTGGCATCCCTAAGATAAATTTGTGAGGGAAAGTATAAAAAGTTAACATAAAAAATTTGTTTAAAAATCTATCTATTTTTCAAATGTAATAAATTGATGACCTTTCTACGCAAAAAAAGACTTTCAAATTAAGTAAATGTATATAAACCCTCTTCAGGTGATAGAAATTTCCAAATGTACATGCATTTTTGTATAGTATAATTTAAATTGGTTTTCACTAACAAAATAAGAAAATAACAGTGTGGCATTTGCAGATAACTATGCCTGAGTTGCTGTGTTAATTTTGAAAAGATATTCATAATTGTTTTATGTTAATTGTGTTTGAAATAGCATCCATGAAATTACAGTTTTATATTTATTTATTGTACAATTATCTAAAATTATTTTCAGTCAAAGCCACCTAGCGTGTAAATAATGCCCTAAAATTAAATCTACAGAAACAAATCACGTTCTTACCACTTTATTTATTTCTAAGTAGCATCATATCTGCATGCATAATAAAAGTTGCTTTTTCCCCAAAGTTAACAGTCAATTAACTATAGGAATGCAGGCTTGGGTAGCAGTTGTTTTGATATATTATTTTCTACTCCATTTTATAAGAATACAAATAATATATATATGCTTTAATTCACACATCTAAGTAGTAATATATGATATTTTCTAAATATAATGTGTATTGTTAGTACCAAATCTACAGAAAGGAAGCAATTTGCAAACAGAATGTGTTGTTATGAAAGTAAAGAAATTATAAAGCGCAACTTTCTTTTACAGTTAGATCATTAGGATTTGTTTCCTTTAAAAAACATTGGAATTTCATTTTCATTTGAAGACTGGGAAATAAAGACTACCATATTTTCTTATTCAGTGTCAGTGTTTTGTTTTTATTATCATGTATTAGACATGTGACATACATATAGAAATGGAATGAATGACCCACCCAACTGATTTTTTCTGAAAATGCATTATATTCTTTTAAATGGGAAACTCAAAACCACAAGTATTTTGTTAAATGGACATATATTTACAATTAAAATATCATGAGTATATAAATAATTCTATATAATCCATGTTTTTTCTTTACTACTATATACATGGAAATCCACACAAAACATATACATAAATATTTATGATCCATGTGGGTATTAATAAAGTCAGATAAACATGTTAAATTATATGTGAGTGCACCTGTATGTAAGTGCAAAATCTTTCACAAACTTGAACACTGGGTATACCTGGATTTGCATCCAAGCAAGCTTTGGCATTTATTAGCTGGCTCAACAGATAAATATATTGCAAGTTACCATATCCTCAGTTGCTTAATTTGAAAAATGAAGTTAGTGTTGTTATGAGGATAAGTAAAATCAAATACATGAAGTGCTATGCATGCAGTAAAATATGTCATTATTGCTCAATAAGTTCTATAGGCATAAATATGTAAAATGTTAAAATCTATACCTAGATGCAATATAAATTGTTTCAAATTGATGTATTAATTTCCTAAATGTTTAATATTTAAGTACTACACAAGAAATACAAATGAAAACTATTTACTTCAAAACAGATATGTAGGGATGCATGTGTGGCTCAGTGGTTGATCATGCCTTTGGCCCAGGGCATGATCCTGGGATCGGAGATCAAGTCCCACATTGGGCTCCTTGCAGGAAGCCTACTTCTCCCTCAGACTGTGTCTCTGCCTCTATTACTCTTTCTGTGTCTCTAATAAATAAATTAAAAATCTTTAAAAAATTAGATATGTAAATTCTTTTTTATACATACACACACACAAATATATAAATGATCAACCAAAATGTCTTTAATAATAATTTTTATAGAATAAAAAATAAAATCAAGATGACTTTAAGGAATATCTCATATGTGCTAATTACAAGGTTCAAATAAATAGAGACAACATTTCTTGGGAAAACTGTTAGATTGCACTTTCTATTATGCACCGATTACAACCTCTCTTTTCATATTGTAATGCACATACAGAGAAGGTCTACCTGCCGTGATTAGATAATTGTAATTCCTTAGAGCTGAACGAACATGACGAATTTTTTTTAAGATTTTATTTATTTATTTATTCATGAGAGACAGAGAGACAGAGACAGAGACACAGGCAGAGGGAGAAGCAGGCTCCATACAGGGAGCCTGACGTGGGACTCGATCCCGGGTCTTCAGGATCAGGCCCTGGACCGAAGGCGGCGCTAAACTGCTGAGCCACCCAGGCTGCCCTGAACATGATGAATTTTGAAAATCACAAATATATCAATTTTATAGGTCATGGCAGTTTGTCTACTATCTTTGAAACTACTCTCTGTGCCATTGTCCTAATACCTGACTTTTAGAACATCAATGCAAATTACTTTTTGTGTGGATAAAAAATGTAGAGCAAAACTAGCAAAGTATACATATAATGATCAAAGTTTTTTTTTTAATTTTTTTTTAAATTTTATTTATTATTTATGATAGGCACACAGTGAGAGAGAGAGAAGCAGAGACACAGGCAGAGGGAGAAGCAGGCTCCATGCACCAGGAGCCCGACGTGGGATTCGATCCCGGGTCTCCAGGATCGTGCCCTGGGCCAAAGGCAGGCGCTAAACCGCTGCACCACCCAGGGATCCCGATCAAAGTTTTTTTATATATATATTTCAAATCTTTATATTGTCCATCATCTGTGTTACCACTACCTGTTAGTTCCAGTTCCCATTATCTCAAAGCAGGTGAGAAACTGCATTAACGAGACAAATGCATAGTTACTAAAAGTCAACTTTCTTTCCACTACACCATTCTCAAGGTGCTGCAATCTAATAAGAAATAAAACACTGGTACATAATATGCATAATATAAGATTGAATATGGTACATTTCTAAGAGGGGTGCAAAAAAGTATTAAAGGCTGAACAGAGGGAGAATTTGCATATAGAGTGCAATATGAGAAAGAACATTATTAAATAGTTATCATTTTAATAATGAACATGAATGGGGGTGCCTTGGTGGCTCAGTAGGTTAAGCATCTGCTTTTGCTTCAAGTCACGATCCCAGGGCCCTGGGATGGAGCCCCACATTGGGCTCCCTGCTCAGTGCTTCTCCTTCTTCCTCTCCTTCTGCTTCTGCTCCTCTGCCCCTGCTCATGTTCTCTCTTTCTTTTCTGTCTCAAATAAATAAATGAAACCTTTAAAAAAGATGAACCTGAAAGATTCTAAATAAGCCTTATTTTCATGGTCAAATAGGAAATATTTCAAACACTTTAAAGCCATTTCTTCTAAAAATCCTTATAAGCTCATTCCACCTCTAAAATGTAGGGCAACTAAAAGAAAAACAGTTTTTGTCTAACTCTTGAGACACTTACAAATCTTATGGTCAAAGCCTTCTCTCTCCTGCAATAGCCGCTTTCCCAATTCTTGCAATATCATTTTGAATAAAGTCTCTCCTTACTAAGTGCAGATTTGTTTTTTATTTGACATCACATTTGAATGACATCAAAATTCCTGACCAGAAAAATATTCATACAGAGAGAGCCAGCACTTCTTTGTTATATTTTTGTCTTCTGTATATAATTTCAAGCATAAAACAGACAATGTTTAGGAGAGCAGTATCTTAAATAAGTAAAAATGTATGTCATAAGTAAAATAACAGAGAAAATTTATTGTAATAAAAGCATTTCAAAGTCAAAACATAAGTCACTTTATATTTAATTGGAAATACTAATTATTACTTCATGAGAAGCATATACATGTAACACATGCACATGTTTGGCTTTCTATATACAATCCAATGGCATCAAAGCTCGAGGAATGTTAAAATATAAAAATATTTTTGAGGGGCCTACGTGGTGCAGTTCCTTAACCATCGATCTGACTCTTGCTTTCAGTTCAAGTTGTAATCTCAGGGTCCTGAGAGAAGGCCCACGTTAGGATCTGAGCTTTGAGTGTGGAGTCTACTTGAGATTCTTTCTCCCTCTCCTGCTGCCCCTCCTGCTTGTGATCTCTCTCCTTCTAAAATAAGTAAGAATTTTATAAAGCATGCCTGAGTGGCCTTGTCAGTTAAGCGTATGCCTTTGGCTCAGGTCATGATACCTCTGCTAAGCAGGAAGTCCACCTTGCTCTCTTCCTCTATGCTCTCTCTCACTCTTGCTCTCTCTCAAGAAAAAAAAAAAAAAAAAAAAAACTTAAAAAAATATTTAAAAAAATATATTTTCACTATAGATTAACCTGCAAAAGCAAATTTGAAATGTATTTACATTAAGACTTAACAAAAACTCAGGCATAGCCTAAAAAAATGCTAGCTAAATAGAGTAGCAAATATAATGAGTCCATAGGTTATAACTGAAAAAATTAATCAAGCTATAAACAGGATAAAAAATAGATAACTTTGCTTAGGTAATTTTTCTTATACTCTAAAATAAAACTATAACATCAAGCTTAAATTTTTTTTGGCATTACTCTTATTTCAAAAGTAAGGTGTGTTATTCCTGTTTCAAAATGCAAGGGAAAAATACTGAAGTTTTATAGTTTATTTTACAGGTCAGTTTTCTTTAAACTAAGTCTTCTGTATATGTTTTAATCTCAAATTTCCAAAAATCACATTTCTGTTCTTCATTGTGTATCTTCTGCAGAAATCAGTTACATTACCAAGAGACTGGATCATTTTAGTGCATTACTGACTAGGAAAAGAGAATAGATATGATTAATACCTACAAATGACAATACTTACATTTATATTCTATAATTTTTCTTGTTTTAACCAACTAATCAGCATAGTATTTTGTTTCAGCAACCAGAGATTCTAAATTAATTGTAGCACTGTAATGAAATAGATTTCAACTTTATAAGTTGCAGAGGGAGAAGCAGGCTCCATGCACCGGGAGCCCGATGAGGGATTCGATCCCAGGTCTCCAGGATCGCGCCCTGGGCCAAAGGCAGGCGCCAAACTGCTGCGCCACCGAGGGATCCCCAGATTTCAACTTTAAAGGAAGAGGAAAAGTATAGGACATCCTGCATGTTTTGTAGTAATGTTACAGTGATAAGCCTCAGAAATGCATTTCAAACTACTTAAACTTTACTATACTGGGATCCCTGGGTGGCGCAGAGGTTTCGCACCTGCCTTTGGCCCAGGGCGGGATCCTGGAGACCCGGGATCGAATCCCACGTCGGGCTCCCGGTGCATGGAGCCTGCTTCTCCCTCTGCCTATGTCTCTGTCTCTCTCTCTCTCTCTCTCTCTCTGTGTGTGTGTGTGTGTGACTATCATAAATAAATAAAAATTAAAAAAAAACCTTTACTGTATGTTCACTGAAGAGATACAACTATTTGTAGCTTAGTGAAGGCACACTAAGATTGTGTTGTGATATACAGTCAGTTATATTCTACTCCATAAATTAGTCTATGATCCTTTTTTTAACTCATACCATATGTGATTTCTATTGTGTACTGCTTTTATATGTGAGTGTTAGATTATTACATTCCTTAGTTACCAAAATTTTAAAGTAATCATATCTTCACATTTATCCCTCCCATATTCATCTACAAATGTTGAAAAATATTGCAGTTACTTAGTATTCATTTTTTATGAATTTATGTGAAATGAAATCCCCCTAAATATAGCATATATACAGGTGAAGAATATTTAATGAAAAATTTCACACTCAAATTTATTGCTGAATTATTGGTCAGGAAATCCTCACTAGTCCATCAGCTGACGCTAAGGCGGATGCTAAACCTCACACGCAAAATCCACTTATCCCATTACTTCTCCTTCACTATTTTGTTGTTTCCAAGCTAACAGACCATGATTTCATTTCCCAGGGAACAAAAATCTTTTTCTAGGGAGCTTCCTAAACTCCAGCAAGCCTCATCAGAAAACTGATAATCAATGAAGTGTGTACACATAAAATCTCCAAAGAATTCTGATAAAGTAGTGCATTTTTATAGCTTGCCTGTCTTCAGAGAAGCTTTACGAATGAATCCAATTGCTTTCTCCCCTGGGAGTTCTAGATGGTAGAGATCAAGGAAGAGGCTAATATTTACCGTTTCACAAATTAAAGTCTACATGTTAAGTTTAGTGTCAGACAGCTTTAATTATTTTCCCCGCTTTGTAGTTTGGATAGTTTAATCCGGGTTTCCCTGCAGCTGACAACTTGGAGTGAAAACCCAAGCAGAATGACAGCGTTTGCTGAGGCAGATAATGTAGCTCAAAAATGCAGGCGATTTTCTGGGATGCAAGACAATGTTTTGCATCCCTTTAGCTACCCAACTGAGTGAAGATTCCAGTATTCATCTAATGCAGTGAACATAAGTAATGATATGGTTTCCTACACATTTGATTGAGATAGAAAAAATGTAAAAATAACTCAACATAAAATATACAGTATTTGTTAAAATTATATCATTTATACTGAAAGATACAGAGAATCAATGTATATTTTGAATGCAGTACTAAGAAAACATTATTGTTTGTACATTACATGTAATTTATGGACTATTTTAATGTATTCCTATTATTTTTATTATATCTTTTACAAAAAACATAGTTTAGGGATGTGAAAACAAATCAGGATGTTGTTCTTCTGATGCTGAGAAAGTTTTAATAGCTTTCAATTCTAATTGGGTGTTGTATATTTTCAAATTTAAAGGACTAATCGTTTAAAAACCTGAAGCAGCCCCATTAGGAACACACCATTCTTATAATGGAGGGAAACTACAAGAAAGTGTTTGGTTGGAAATTCATTTTCTTATTCTTCTCTAACAGTCTCTAATTAGACCCATTATGAACCGTGAGTTAGACTTCTGATCTTTGAATTTCATACCACTATGTTTCTCAGTATATATTCTCACTAATTCATTAAATTTTCCTTGCGTCTTTTATGATTCCTTGAGGATATTTATTTCTTATTGAGTCTCCAGTACCTAATATAATGTACTCACTTTCAGGTGTGGCATTTATTCAATCAATCATTCATTCACTCATACATTCATTAATTCATTCATTGATCAACCCATCAGTCAGTGGATAATTTTTAATTACCAATTATGTGTCATACCGCATATTAAACCTTGAGAATTCAAATATAAATTAAATTTAGTCACTGCCCTGGAGAAGTACTTCACAGAATTACTGTGAAGTAATTGCTACTCATCTTAAACCCCTTATTGATTTACTTTCAAAACAAACAATAGAGTCTTTAACAAGACATACTATATTAGTCAGCTTTACTATAGTAAAAAATGTCAGTGGCCTAACAATGAAGTTTTATTCCTTGCTTATGTACAAGCTAGGGGTTCTGCTCTCTCCATGTTCTGTTTTCATTTCAGAATCCAGGAAACACCTGAATGAAAAAGAAACCTCCATTTGGATTATGACATTAATGCGGTAGAGTAAATTGCCAGAGAATTAGCAGAAACACACATGGCATTTTAAGCTTCTTTTCAGAAGTGGTATGAAGTTACTTCCTCTCCTGTTTTACTGGCCAGAGAAAGTCATATGAAAAAGACTGACAAGAGAATAAGGATCAAGTCTCTAGGTCATGTGGGAATATGCAGTAAGTAGAGATGGACAAATCCCTCTAGCAAAGGAAGGAAAGGACCTGGAGTAAATACATAATCTGCCAATTTATCTAAGAGCTTGCTCTCTATGGGGGTTTTGTGACTTTGATATGATATTCCATAATGGTATTTCTAATTAGGTAGTGATCAACAATTATTTTAAATATTTTAATCTAAGACATTTTATTCCTTATGTAACTTTTAACCACATCCCCCAAACCAAGTCCTCATAGTTTGCATCATAAACATTAAATTATCAGACGAAAGAACTGCAAAATAGTTTTTATTATGAAGGAACACATAAAAATTAGTAGAGAATAAGTTTTGGTATTTTCCCTGGGAAACAAGTCGGATACTGCTACACATAATTCTCTCTATATTAAAAGGATCATTACACATGCTAAAATATGTGCTGCATGCTGTTATATAAAATATTGCTAAGTAAGGTACTTAACTTTTGAAAAGCAAAATGTTTATTTTTTATATATACCTATATATGAGAATAAGTTTATTCATTGAAAATTAGAGTTTCTGTCTCAGAGAAGCTTATCTTCTATATTCCTCTCAGCTAGTTAGAAGCCTAAGGAAGAGAAAAATCCTATGAACAGAATGTTTCAGGTGAAATACAGCTGCAGGGTTGAAATTTCATTATGATTCTATTCTATTTCCATCGCCCCACAGGAACACATATACTTAATTCATCAGAGCCCCTTTATTATCTTTGCAACACCCCCAACATCCACATCCACCCCAAGCCCATTAATATGGCCAGTTATAACATTTACAAAGTGAATCAGGCTTTGAAATAGAACAGTCCTGGCAGCATGCTTCATATGCTTCTAAAACATATACAGAAAAACTGCACAGCATGATTTTTCTCAAAAGAATAACAATAGTCTCTTTATACACTTAAAATAAGAAACCTGTGTTCATGCTGATACAGTTAGGTGGTTTCGATTCCCATTCATAAGATGATGTATTGATTTGAAGATGAAACATATAACAAGTTCCTCATTTGGAAGAAGTCATCTCTACTGCCAGGTATTGTAAAATACTCTACTTTGTATAGATAGAAGCCAGCCACTCAAAAACAATTCCAAATTAGCTAAAAAAAAAAAAAAAAATGCAATGTAGATAAAATGTTATGCCTCATTACATACTCTCTTCACACTAACCTGCATGCACTAACCCTTTTCTCCCTCTTTTCAAACATTCAGAAAGTAACATGCTCATTCCTATAGTGAATGAATGTTAAGATAATAATGATTTAATTTTACAAGCCTGTTTATGAATACAAGTTTTATCTTATGTTCTCAGTCTTAAATAACCTTCTCTATTTTCTTTCTTACGTGATATATGTTATATTAAATACACTTATGAGTTCTTTTTTCTTTTACCTCCTTGGATATTTCTCTCTTGCCTTTACTTAGTCTCCTTTGTGTCTTTCTCATGCTTATTCTTTAAATTATATTATATAACAAAGGTTATTTTTAAGTTTTATTCATATTAGCAATATTAACAGCAATTGAAAGAAACAATGTTCATGGAACACTTGCTTTTTTTTTTTTTTAAGATTTTATTCCCTTATTCATGAGAGACAAAGAGAGAGAGAGAGGCAGAGACATAGGCAGAGGGAGAAGCAGGCTCCCAGCAAGAAGCCCAATGTGGGACTCCATCCCAGATCCCTGGATCACGCCCTGGGGCAAAGGCAGATGCTCAACTGCTGAGCCACCCAGGCGTCCCAGAACATTTGCTTTAAACTTGAAAATCCTCAATGTCATTTACATGTAGTGATTCACTGACTATCCACAATAACTGCAAAAGGTAGAAACTATCATCATCTACCATTTACACATGAGTGCGACAAAACAATGTTAAATGGCTTGTCCAAGGACATTAATCTAGGATAAAGTACACTGGGTTTCTTTCTTTCTTTTTAAAGATTTTATTTAGAGAGAACCGGGTGGCCCAGCAGTTGAGTGCCTCCCTTTGGCCCAGGGCATGATCCTGGAGTCCCAGGATCGAGTCCCACATCAGGTTCCCTGCGGGGAGCCTGCTTCTACCTCTCTATGTCTCTGTGTGTCTCGTGAATATTTTATTTATTTATTCATGAGAGACAGAGAGACAGAGAGAAAGAGGCAGAGATGGAGAAGCAGGCTCCCCGCAGAGAGCCTGATGTGGGACTCAATCCTGGGACCCCAGGATCATGCCCTGGGCCAAAGTGAGGTGCTCAACCGCTGAGCCACCCAGGGATCATGTGTACCAGGTTTCATATCTGGAAAGCCTAACTCAAGGATAAGCTATTGTGTACTATATGCTTCTCATACCAGCCACTCTCTGTATGAATATATCCTGAGCCAACTGACTCCCAAATTTACATTTCCAATTCAGATATTGCACAAGAGCTCCAGATTCACATACCAAACTCCTTACAAAAAAGTGCCTACTCATAAAAATAGTTGAAATTCAGCAGCTTGAACACTAAACTAATTTATTTCCCAACACCAAATGTCCCCTGTGATGTTCTCCATGTCAGAGAGACAAACCACTGACCTTCCAGTTTCCCTAGTCATAGATCTGACCTTGTTTCATTTATTGCTTCCAATTCAAAACCAAATCCTATCAATATGGTTTCCTAATTATACCTCAAATTATCCACATGTCTCTGTCTCTGTGGCCACCAACACTATTTTTCAGAGATCTAAAATATCTTCATTTTTCGATCTTAAGTCCATTCCATCTTCCACGATTTGACTAGAGAGATTTTTTTTAAACTCAAAACTGTGTCGTCATTCCCTTGCTTAAAACCTTTCAACAGTCCCTCATTATTTATATAAGATCCCAAAGTCTTAACCTAGCATACAGCTTCTTCCCCAGATTTTCTCTTGTTAATCCCCAGCCCCTCAATGTCACAACACTGACCCATATTCTTGAGTTTCCTCTGCTGCACATTTTGTTTCCTCCTTTTGCTCTGCTTCCCTGTTCACTGAGCTGACTTGATAGTTCTTGGAAATTTAAACTATGCTTACTCTATGCTGTTCCATTTCTAGGTATGCACCTAAGAGAAAAGAAATATATGTCCAAAAAAGACTTGTATAATAATCTTCCTAGCAGCTTGAACAGGAATAGGCAAAAACTGAAAACCCAAATATTCATCAACAATAGAGTGATGGGGTAGTTTGTTCCCAAAGATGACTGCCTAATTAAACACACTTCCTATTACTCATTCCCTTATGTTATCCTCTTCCTTGAATTTTGTGTTGTTCTTGTAATTTGCTTTTGATTAATGGAATATATCAATGGAAGTTTCATGATTTCCAACGCTGGTTCATAAGAATACCTGAAGCTTCCTCTTGAGTCTCTTGGAACATTCTCTCTTGATCTGGCCTCTCATACAACCCAGTCATGATGCCATGAGAAATCCAAGCTACATGAAAAGCCAACTGTTGGCATGCTCTCTAACAAGCCAGATAAAAACCTGGCCGATATCCAGCATCAACTTCCAGGCATGAGACTAAGCCATTCTGGGACATCCAGTCCCACTATCAATCTGACCATGAATTTAGGAAAAACCCTGAATTGATTATTGCTCAGTTAAGCCCAGCCAATAATCAGAACTGTTAAAGGTAATAATTGTTGTTTTGTGACAATTATATAGAAATAGACAACCACAAATCATAACCGTAGAAGCAGAAAATCATAAACAAAATATTGTATATTCCCCACATCTTCCTTTTCCATTCATCAGTCGATGGACACCTGGGCTCTTTCCATAGTCTGGCTATTGTTGATAATGTTTCTAAAAACATTGGGGTGCATGTTCCCCTTTGAGTCTGTATTTTTGTAACCTTTGTGTAATTGCTGGATCATAGGGATGTTCTATTTTTAACTTTTTAAGGAATCCCCACACTGCATTCTGGAGTGGCTCTACAGTTTGCATTCCCACCAACAGTGTAAAGGGTTCCCCTTTTTCCACATCCTCACAAACATCTGTTGTTTCCTGAGTTGTTGATTTTAGCCATTCTGACAGGTGTGAGGTGGTATTTCATTGTGGTTTTGATTTGTATTTCTCCTATGATGAGTGATGTTGAGCATCTTTTCATGCAAGTTAACCATCTGGATGTCTTCTTTGGACATCTTTTCACTCTGGAAAGTGTCTATTCATATCTTCTGTCCATTTCTTAACTGGATTATTTGTTTTTTTAGGTGTTGAGTTTGGTAAATTCTTTACAGATTGTGGATACTAACTAACCCTTTATCAGATATCTTTTGCAAGTATCTTCTCCCATTCTGTAGGCTTTTTAATGCTTGTTTCCCTCATTGTGCAGTAGCTTTTTTATCTTGATGAAGTCCCAGTAGTTCATTTCACTTTTGTTTCCCTTGCCTCTGGCAATGTGTAAGACGTTGCTGGGACCAAGGTCAAAAAGGTTTCTGCCTGTGTTTTCCTCTAGGATATTTATGGTTCCTTGTCTCACATTTAGGTCTTTTATCCATTTTGAATTTATTTTTGAATATGTTGTAAGAAAGTGGCCCATTTCATTCTTCTACATGTTGCTGCCCAGTTTTCTCAATACCATTTGTTGGAGATGGCCTTTTTTTGATTGGATCTTCTTTCTTGTCTTGTCAAAGATTAGTTGATCATATGATAGTTTTAATTAAAACAACAACAACAACAACAACAACAACAACAAAACTCCTCTATGGTGACAGAATCAGAGCAGTAGTTGTTATGGTAGGTAGGGATGGACTGAAAGTGGTCCTGAAGTAATTTTCTGACACAATGAAAGTATTCTCTATCCTAACAAATGTGTTTGTTACCTGAGGGCTTATGTTTGTCAAAACTCAAGTTGTGCATTAAAGGTATATGTGTCTCACACTATGCAAATTGTACCTAAAAAACTTTCATTAAGCCAAAGCAGTCTTTCTACAACAATAGCCACTAGATGGTCCTAGGTAAGTTTTTAATAGCTACACATTTTTCCTATATCAATAAAAAAGCTATTGTAAAAAACAAACAAAACAAAAAAAAACAGCTTTTGTAATATATATGATAGCAATGTATATTCTCAAAACTTTGAGAATTTAGCATACCTTATTTCTTTAATTATTTCTCATATGAAATATTTTCAAGTCTTTTCAATACCTACATATTTTCCTCCATTTAAGCTGTCATTTGTCAATAAATATTACTTACTGTCCAAAGGCTCAACATACAGTTCCAAAAGAAAGAACCATTGTGGAGAATCAAAGGATTATTATCTTATCTGTATCTTGCTACATTATGTGTAGCAAAATGATTATACTGGTACAAACCATGATTTGTTTCCATTTTGGCAAATTCGTAGTACCCACAATAAATTAAAAAAAATTGAGGGTCTTTGTCTATCTATATTAATTGTTCTCTCTGATAATTTTTTTAAAAAGATTTTATTTATTTATTCATGAGAGATACAGAAAGAGAGAGAGAGAGGCAGAGGGAGAAGCAGGTTCCATGCAGGGGGCCTGACGTGGGACTCAATCCTAGGTCTCCAGGATCAAGCCCTGGGCTGAAGGTGGCACTAAACCATTGAGCCATCTGGGCTTAATCTCATTCTTGAAATAAGTGACTTCTACATAGCAGTTCTGAAATAATTTTTTTTTCATGCCCACATTTTCTGAACTACAAAGCAGTTCTACAATATTTTTTTCATGCTCATATTTGCTTACCCAAACCATGTTACATGCCCTCACTCTCAGGCCTGTACCTATCTCTGTGATTGAGCTTAACATGTTGTTATGAATTAATTCAGAAAAAAAAAAATTCAGTACTGCATTGGCCATATTTTATCTCCAGCGTTCAACACAATCTTAAAATTCCCTTGTGACAAAAAATTGTTATTGTAATTTTAAATATTCACCTATGTTATTATGATCAAAATTATGCCAGAATGCATACTGACAGATTCTGTCCAATAAGTCAATATCAGATACATTAAATAATAACTATAAGCAACAACCACAGGCTATGGAACATTTTAGGTTTTAGTTTTTAGAAATGTGTGATCTAAAAAACATGAAACATATGTACACTGGGATACTGAAATAATAAAAATATCATAACAACACAATTCAAATTTCTCCCAGTTCCTTAAGGGGATTTATTGGCATTATCTTCAAAAAGCCCTTCAGATAACCATGAAGTCAGTGAAAGCCTTGTATTAAAAACACTGAAGAAAAATGCTTCCAGGAATTAAAACACATTTATCAGATTTAGATATTGCCTATTTACATTTCTATGAAATTTCATGGTGACAGTTTACTGGTAAATACTTTTCTCTACATCTGATACGAATCAGGCACCATTTGGTTCATAGTAGAAGTTTTGAATAACCACTTTTACATCTGTAAATATTTGTTTTCTTTTTGTCTCAAGAGGCATTATTCACTTCATTGTTTTTAGGTCAATATCCACCTCTTACCTCCAACTGCATCATTTAAAATATTAATAAGAAGTAATATGATTGAAATACTTAGATAAAATAGGTTTGAGAATATAAATTTTTAACTAAGAATGAGATAATCATAATTATCTCTCAAGATACCATTTGAAAGCACATAAATTTTTAAAATCCAGAAAATGAAGGAAATATGTATAATAAAAACAATAAAATTGCAAGATCTCTCAATCATCACAATTTGTATCACATGATAATATGTATGTTATGCCTAAGTAAATACAAGTTTAACCTATAAAAGACTTCCAAACAAAGAATCTGAAAAAATCACTTATTTTGTCAATATTTCCTTTTCCATGAAGCTCACTCAAAGCATTAGGGATCCATAGCTTCCAGAATCATGTTGCATAACAAAGTTTCGATGACATAATTTTTTTAAAGCTTTCTTAATTCTGATGCTGACATATAGAAAAAAGAAGAAAAGAGAAAGTAGAAAAAAGGAAGGAAGGAATAGAGGAAAAAAGCAAAGAAAAAGAAAGGACAGCCTGATGTCAGTCTACACTGACATTTATTAAAGTCTCTACATATGTAAATAACATATCTTAATAACAAATTATGAACTAGGCTAGTCTGCAATTGGGTTAATTATTTCTTCTGCTAAATTATGAGTATTTATTGTAATCTTATATTAATTTTCTTTTGAAGCCAATTACATTTCCTCTTCAAATTACTAAGCCAGATGATTCAAAACCAGGATTTTCTAAGCTTTAGATTAACACATGCTCAAAAGCTCTTTTGAAATGAAATGTAAAATTAACTTCTTTCCAGGACCTTCCAAACCTATTTCTCTCATTGAATTGCCCATCCTATTTAATGGCATACAATACGGCATTCACCCCAGAAGAAAGCCTATAAATGTTCTTGACATCTTTTCTACTTTTTCTTTATCCAATTTACAACAAATTACTCTGTATTTAATCTCCTAAATATCATTCAGCATCAATGGTTATAACTGAGACACTGCTTCTAATCTAATAATTTCATACATACAAATGTCTTCTGAAATTTATCCTCTAAAATGAAAATCAGACCTTGTCATTTCTCTTTCCAAAATGCCTGATGCCTCTACATTGTATTCATGACAAAATGTAAGTTATTTTGTAGGATATAAAGTTTCCTTGAATTGCATCTTCTGCTTCTTTAGTCCACCTTGCAAACAAGTTATCACTGATCTAATTTGGTATCTCATCTTACAATTTCCTCTTAGATGAACTCCCATACATGAATTCTCCCTCACTTTATCTGACTAGCTCCTATTCATTCAACTATCAAGTCTAATTAACTCCTTAGGGAAGCATTCCCTAGCAGCCCCAGCTGATTTAGAATACTTTCCTGATCCTTCTTTAGTCCTCAGTGCCTTCATTTGCATAACACTTATCAAAATATATGGTAACTTTCTGTAGAATTACTGTCTATGATAAAAAACTCTAAAATTCTTGAGAAAGATTCTTCATTTTATTTCTGAATTCCTAGCATCTGTGTCCATGCTACATAAACACTAATACATGGAGAGATGTTCATGATTTAACATAGAAATCCTCAAATAAATAAGGAATTGCATAAATAGAATTGTGCATTAAAAATAGATTAAGGAGGAATTCCATTTAGGAAAATGACAAATTGTATAAATTGGACCACCTCTCTGCTGAAGATTTATTAAAACAAGATAAAAGAAAGACAAACAATGACACTGTTAAGCCTGACATTTATAACTACCAATATCTGAGACTGCCAATTCAAGTTGGGTAACCTAGATGCATGAAGGCTAAAAGAAACTTCTGACAGTCTTTGGGGGCTAGGGTGACAGAACTGGAAGTTGAAAGCAAATAAGAGACTGTGAAGGACTATACCTTTGAAGTAATGAAAAAACAGATATATTTCAGATATTCATAAGGGATTATAGCTCATTTTTAATTCATACCAATCTCTAATATTAGATACTAACAAATAAAAAATAATATAATCCAAAAGAAGAAATCAATAAATGTTTCTAATTACCTATTAGACAGAACTGAAAAGAGAATTAGTAGAGTGGAAGATAGGTTACAACAATAATATCAAAATCAATCACAGAAAACCAACACAAAGGTAAACACATACAAGTATAAAAGGTTTAAGGAGACAAAAAGAAGGTCCAGTATACATGCAACTCAGGCTCCAAGAGGAAAGGAGAACAACTTAGCAAAAGTAATTGTTGAAGACACACCTGAGACTATTCCAAATGTGAGGAGATAGTTTCTTCAAGGAAGCAACAAGTAGATTGACAGACATCTTTTCACAAGTAACAACAGAAGACAGAAAAAAATTTTAAAGAAAATATTTGCAAACTTAGAATTCAATACACAACACAATATTCTTCAGGATCAAAAATAACATATACAATGTTTTCTAAGAAACAATAACTGAGATAATTTGTCCAAAGTAGTCCTGAACAACAACAACAAAACTATAAAAGTAGTGCTTGTGCTTTAAGTTATGGGAATATAACAGTATATGGAAATAGAGAAATAAAGGGAAAATGAGAACCTTGAAAGATATATTTGGTAATGATGAACTTGGTTGCTCAGTCTAATTCTTCCATTGAAAACAACTAGAAAATCTTTATAAAGGGGCACCTGGATGGCAGATGGTTAAGTGTGTGACTTTTGGTTTCTGCTCAGGTCGTGATTTCAGAGTCCTAAGATTGAGCCCTGCATCAGGCTCTGCACTCAGTGCAGAGTCTGCTTGAGATTCTCTCTCCCTCTCCCTTTGCTGCTCCCACTCATGCTCCCTCTCTATCAAATAAATCTTTAAAAAGAATAAAATATTTATAAAAATATAAAGATCTTGAAAGCTTCAGTGAGCCAACCAAGGAGTGAGGGTTGGTGAGGTTAAGATATGTAAAAAGAATAAAGCTGGAAAAAGTAGGCCTCACAAGAGGGACTGCTTTTCCATTAGCAGTATCTGACAGTTCCTGTCTATTTAGAGTATACTGAAAGAATCATTAGTCTAGGGTAAAATTCTTGTGTCAGACCCCATGATTAGGCTCCCGTAGCAATACACTGTGAGAATACAGGTGAACTAGAGGGGAGAAACTTTAAAATTATTCATATGGATTAAAGTTCAGGTTTGTTTCATTATTTTATTAAATTTCCAATTAAATTAAAATAATCTTCAACACCCCTAGCCCACTGTCAAGCAAAAGCAAGGTAAATCGTCTATAAGGGATGATAACAAAATATCCCACAGTTTCAAAATACTTATATAAATCACTAAAATAAAATGTATGGCTTTCAAATACAATGCACCAAACTAAAAAATAACCATACATATAATGGCAAAAGGAGTGACTAAAAATAAAAAATAAATATCATTTGACACAAACATACAGGAGAGCCAATAGAATTATCAGACAAAGAAAGTGATTCTCAAATAATTTTTTTAAAGATTTTATTTATTCATGAGAGACACAGAGAGAAATGTAAAGACATAGGCAGGAGAAGAAGCAGGCTCCCTATGGGGAGCCTAATGTATGACTTGATCCCAGGACCCAGGGATCATGACCTGAGCCAAAGGCAGATGCCCAAGCACTGAGCCACCCAGGTGCTCTTCAAAAAATATGACGACTTAAATGCATATATACAGGAAATTTGGAGGCAATATAAATTAATTAAATATCTATCCCATCCCAAGGATTCAGGGGAAAAAAAAGAGAATAACAGATTTAATAAAAGTAGAAGTAAGTAATAAAAATTACTTAAATTAATAAAAATAATTATTTTATCCATAAATTAATTAAAAGTAAAAATATAACAAAGTGATCATACCAAATTTCTATTCTTTAAAATGATTAATAAATTTTATAGTCTCTTGCAGTAAGATCAATAATAAAGAGAACACATAAACAATATCAATAAAAAAAAAAGAGGACATCGCTACAGAGCCTACATACACAAAAAATACCAGAAGAGGCTTTATGAGCAACTTCCTTTCAAATAGATTTGAAAATTCTAAATTTTTTTTAATCTCTTTAAAAAATCTGTAACAGCTGGAACTTACAAGGAAAAAAATAGAACACCTAGATATTAAAAATACCCTACTAAATAAAATTGAATTTATAACTAAACTCCTCCTTGTAATTGTTACAATTCCTACATGACTCTTCTATTCCAGGGATTGGGCATAACACTCTTAGAGTCTCAGAGGAGGAGAGTGAAAGAGAAATGTCAAGAGTAAATACATATTCAATTTTTAATTTCAGTTTCAAAATGGGGATTTCAAAACTTGTGGCAAGAGGTAAGAGTTTGAGAAAAATGTTTTTGCATTTCCAAAGGCTGAAGTTTCAAAAGCCTAAATCTGAAGGTCCCAGGGCCTAATACATATATATATTATATATATATATATATATATATATATATATATATATATATATTTAAGTTTATTAATATATAAACTTTAGAAGGGGCAAGCTATAAGTTAAAAAAAATAAAACAGTTAAACAGTTTCACTACAACAAGCAAAATAATATTAATTATTGGAAGGATTGGGATCCCTGGGTGGCGCAGCGGTTTGGCACCTGCCTTTGGCCCAGGGCGCGATCCGGGAGACCCTGGATCGAATCCCACGTCGGGCTCCCTGTGCATGGAGCCTGCTTCTCCCTCTGCCTGTGTCTCTGCCTCTCTCTCTCTCTCTCTGTGTGACTATCATAAATAAATAAAAATTAAAAAGAAAAAAAAATTATTGGAAGGATGAAGAAGAAACCCAGAAGACCACAGACGTTAAGATAAATTTAAGGAGATAAAACCAATTTCCTAATATCCAGCCAAGAGTAGAACATTAAAATTTTCCTGTGTGCTACCTTGCAAAGGCTGTCTCTCACTCCAGGAACTATAGGCTATTTACTGCTCCTTTTTATAAAACCCTAGGAATTTAGATCTAAAAATGGGAAGAAGGAAGATGGGAAACATTGCCAGAAGGAATACAAAATGACTTGGTTTCTCTTGACTACCTGGAAATGTAGGAAGTGAGCACACTGACACTTGAGATAGAAAGTAATAACCACTGGACAAAGTTACCTTTCAGGAACAGATGAATTTATAGTCTGTGAAACTTCTACTCCGTTAATAGCTAAAGAGATCTGACAACTGCATTCAAAGAAATGCACTGGGTAATGGAATGGACAGTACTAGACAGTACTAGACAGATCTATGCTAACTGTTGGTTAGGCAGATTGTTACCTTAGGATTCTTAGGGGTGAGCAACAGAAGCTGACTTTGACTGAATAAATAGAAAAAAGGATACTGGCTAGCTCAGAATTCTTGGAAGACTAAAGAACAAGGTTGAGGCTAGACTTCCAGAACCAGAACAAAACATCACAACAAAACAGAGCAAAAAAAAAAAAAAAAAAAGAGCTAAAGAAGAAACTGGTATTGCCAAGCAGTTCTAAGCCAGGAATGACACTTGACGGTTTCAACCGTGAGCAACAAAGCTATTGTGTTCAACGAGCAATACTAGAGCAACCTGCTGTCTTAAGAAAATGAATACCTCACCTACAGGTTATGAAAAGCAAACAACCAAAGAGTAACACAAAACAATAAACAAATAATACCTAAGGAAATAAAAATTAAAAGATTCTAAGCAGCAGCTTTTCCATTCTCATTTTCTTGTATCAGAATTCAAAAATATTAATTAGGGAACATGTATGAGCTGGCACAACAAAGATGTAAATATGAAAGTGGTTCATAAAAGAATGAAGTTTCAGGCACAGAAGTCTGAGTGCAAGTAGGCTTGAGCTGAAATGACAACTTCATTTCAGGAGACCAAATTCCTTTATCTAGCACTCTGGTCTTCTCAATATAGCGCTCCATTTTCATGTCTTGGGTTTAGAGAGACACGAAAGACAGGAAGGTGGGGGGTACATTCCTTTCCTTTAAATGCTACTTCTGCTCACATGCCATTTGCCAGAACCTAGTTACTCAATGTTACCACACAAGAGCTTGGACAACATGACAGATAAGCTGTGCCATGTGCCCAGGTAACATCTGCTACTATAGAAGAAGAAGTGAGGATAATTGAGGGGAAAGCCTTAGCAATCTCAGGCATATGAAGTCTCATATAGACATTTTTTAACTGGAAGTATTGAATCATAGGTCTGTGACCCATCCTCAAGACAGCTAAGGAAAGTCTGTTTTCTAAATTCCATACTGGGGAAGTGGAAATCAGGGTAAGAAATTCTAACAGGAAATGTGTTCAAATGGTGCTAAGCAGCCAGAAAGGATGGTAAATATTTGTTAGATGGGAGAAGACCTTAAGAAGGTGACATTTACAACAAGGCCTGGAGGAACAAAACGAAGCAGCTTTGAAGACTTGTAGGAAGATTATTTTTTTTAATTAATTAATTAATTAATTAATTAATTTTTTTTTAAATTAATTTTTATTGGTGTTCAATTTACCAACATACAGAGAAACACCCAGTGCTCATCCCGTCAGGTGTCCACCTCAGTGCCCGTCACCCATTCCCCTCCAACACCCGCCCTCCTCCCCTTCCACCACCCCTAGTTCGTTTCCCCGAGTTAGGAGTCTTTATGTTCTGTCTCCCTTCCTGATATTTCCCAACATTTCTTTTCCCTTCCTTTATATTCCCTTTCACTATTATTCATATTCCCCAAATGAATGAGAACATACACTGTTTGTCCTTCTCCGATTGACTTATTTCACTCAGCATAATACCCTCCAGTTCCATCCACGTTGAAGCAAATGGTGGGTATTTGTCATTTCTAATTGCTGAGTAATATTCCATTGTATACATAAACCACATCTTCTTTATCCATTCATCTTTCGATGGAAGATTATTCTAAGAAGAAAGTGCATCAAGAGCAAAAGAGGTAAGGCTTAGAAAAGGCTTGATATTTTTAAGGAATATCATGTAAATCATGGTTGATAGAGGATAATTTCTAGAGTGATAGAAAACTAAGTTGAAGAAATAGGAGCCATTAGGCTGGGGCAAGAAATACAAATTTATAGAGGAATTGCAAACCACTGAAGGTTTTTATAGATAGTAACAGAAGTATGATTTGTTCTTTAAACTAATCCCCTTGAAAAAGAAATAAAATAATCCCTCTCATTTTGGGATAGAAATGGATTATTGACCAGCAAGAGAAGGGGACAGGGCACCTAGGTGGCTTAGTTAGGGTGAGTGTTGGACTCTTGATTTTGACTTGGGTCATGGTCTCAGAGACGTGGGACTGAGTCCTACAACAGGCTCAGCGAATAGTCTGCTTCTCCTCGCCATCCTCCCCTTCAAATAAATAAACAAATAAAGCAATAGATAGAAAGATGATAGATAGATAGATAGATAGATAGATAGATAGATAGATAGATAGATAATGATAGATAGATAGATAGATAGAAAGGAAGGGAGGGACCAATCAGGTGGGAAAGTATTGCTGGAATCTTGGTGAGATGTGATAGTTTGGCAGATAGATTCAGGGTACATATTCTCTACAACTACGCAGAGAAACTTTTTAAAATATAGTACAAGTTCCCTTGTAATTTGTATTTATATTTTCATGTTAATGAAAATAGTCTTTGGGGTTTTTTGTCTTTTTTAAATTTTTATTTATTTATTTTTTACTGGAGTTCAATTTGCCAACATATAGCATAACACCCAATGTGAAAATAGTCTTTGATTCACAATGTTCAGGTCAAATGATTTTATTCTAAGCTCCTCACAAAGCAAACAAAACCATATACTGAGTGTTTCCACTGAGTCAGAAGCTATAGCTCAAATGTTTAGGGAGAAGGAAGCAAAAAAATAAAAACTAATTATTCAAGGTCATTTAGCAAGACTATGGTTAATCAGCAGTTGACTGGTATGCAAGAGAGAGTTCAATATCAAACCAACTGTCTTCAAGTTCAAGATTTTTTCCAGGGAAACAAACATATATCAATAAATTGTTATTTATCTATGTTGAAAGTATTTTTAGAAGTTAGTATCTCAATTCCCTCCCTGCCTATAATAGCAGTAGTTTTATGATGAAGAAGATATACAAAATACATTATTATAATATAGAAACTATGAATGCATTTTAACTTTTCATTTTTAATGCATTTAAAAGTTTAATGTTAGATCAGCATACAATATACAATATAGGAATCATTTTTCTAAACAGTAGACAGACCAAAGGGTATGCACATAAAAGTCTAAAAGACATAGTTCAGGGAAGCCTGGGTGGCTTAGCGGTTTGGCATCTGTCTTTTGCTCAGGGCCTGATCCCGGAGTCCCCGGATTGGGTCCCGTGTCGGGCTTCCTGCATGGAGCCTGCTTCTCCCTCTGCCTGTGTCTCTGCCCACCCACCGCTCCCTGCTCTCATGAATAAATAAATAAAATCTTAAAAAAAAAAAAGTTCAGAATCTGTCTCTTTTTCCTAAAACAAAATAATAAAATAAGTAAAACATATGGGTTCATTCATAGTATTCTATTAGAGTTCCTTTATTATATTAGAGTAGCATAATTGGGGGGGAAAAGGCAAATATTTACCAGTTTTTATAAAATGTCACATAATATACCATTATTCATTGTGTATCAATTCAATAAATCTTTATTGGCTGTCCTATACACTAAGAAAAATGGGAAAACAAATCCATCAACTTCAGGGCTTGCAGAGGGCTAGATCACAGTGGGAGTCAAAGGAAGAGAAGAGCTTGAAGAATTAAGAGAACTAAGACCATACTGAAGAAAACATTTGAACTGTGTTTCTGTTTTATCAGAAATCCTTTGGCAAATCCTAAGCGGAAGAGTGACTGATGTATGTTTTCACATGCACAGTTTGGCTGCTATATGGAGTGTGGAGGCAGAGCAACAATTTAGGAGGTTCTCCAGAATTGTCCCAGATTAAAGATGACAGCCAGAGGCTGGGACAATTATGATAACTTCAAATGATTTAGGAAAGACTGGACGGGAATAGGTTTGGTCCTGAAGGGGGTCATAAGTGTGAGAAAAGTGAAGATGCAGTTCAAATTATCTATGGAAGCTGTTAAGGCTGAAAATCTTAATTAAATTATATGATTAACTATCATAAAATGACTGAAATAAAGTAACTTGTTTATGCCATTTTAAACACAAATTAGACACATATGTGTAGAACAAATTATATTAACATTTGAACTACAGTTTCAGTACAAACTATTTACAATAAATGAGCATTCACATTTTGCTCTTTGCACACATTACTTGAACTAAATGCAAAAAAGTGACAAAAATATAATCTGTAAAGGACTCTAATCCTCTGCCCCCTGTTATGTGAGGTATTAGCCTATTATCCTTGAGATCGAATTTTCATCAGTGCCAAAAGGCTGGCAGGTATATTCAGCATATCAATTCCACATAACTAAAAAAGGTCAGAGAAGGTGTTATTTTTTTAAGTATAATACAAATTCCCTTGTGTTTGTATTTATATTCTCTATGTTAATGTAAAATATATTTTGATTCACAATGTTCAGTTCAAATGAATTTATTCTGAGCCACTACATTCAGAGTTGAGATTAAACCTAGAAGGACTTGTCATCTACTGAAAACTACATATTTAATCTGTTATACAAAGAGAATTTACTCGGCCATCTTGATTTTAAAGGCTTTTGGCTTCACCCATCATGTTTCTCCTCTTTGAAATTACTGTAAATAGAATGGCACATAAAAAACATTAAGATCATTTTATTTTTTGAAATAGAAAAATTATTACTGTACACAAATGCAAAAGCAAGTCTAAATCTATCTTAATATTTTTAACCCTTCTAATACTTCACAGATGTTTTAAATCATAGTATTTAAGCAAAACTATATTCTATTTTGTTTCTTGATTTCTGTACTTGGTAAATATTCCTGCTTTTACATTTTAGGAAAAATTAAAGCCTCATTTGACTTCACACTTGAATTAATAAAAACCAACATTTAAGATCCCAAATATTCTTTCTTTTTTAAAAAGATTTTATTTATTTTTGGAGACAGAGAAAGAGCACAAAAGCAGGGGGAGGGGAGAGAGAGAGAGAGAGAGAGAGAGAGAGAGAGAGAGAGAAGCAGATTCTGTGCGGAGTATGGAACCAATGGGAATTTGATCTCACAACCCCAAGATCATGACTTGAGCCAAAACCAAGAGTCTGAAGCATAACCGAAGAGCCGCCAGGCACCCCCCAAAATTTTTAAATTATATTGTGACCATTTGAGATAGTCTTACTGACACCAGTATAATAAATTCTATAATCTGCTGTTGGCATATGGGAGAATTTTTAAAAAGTTAACGTAAGATAAATAACCTTTCAAACTGATCAAAAATTTTCAAGGTGATTATTAAAATGGTAGTTATTTTTCACTCAGAAATGTACATCTTCAGGTGTGAAATTTTACCAAATTCTTTGTTTCTTGTGTCTCCAATATCGTTGATAATAGTTCTTCTGCTTATCATTCATTATATTTTACTTTTCAGGAATAACTTCACCTATCAATTTCTTATGAAATCTTTACTTCCTTGAGGTAAATTTGTCTACTTTCTCCCTTGTACTTCTATAGTAGCAAAAACAATTTCTATTTTAAAATCTGTAACATTGGGGTGAATCCCTGTGTGGCTCAGCAGTTTAGCTCCTGCCTTCAGCCTGGGGTGTGATCCTGGAGAAGCAGGATCAAGTCCTGCGTCAGGGTCCCTGCATGGAACCTGCTTCTCCCTCTGCCTGTGTCTCTGCTTCTCTCTCTCTGTCTCTCATGAATAAATAAATAAAATCTTAAAAAAAAATTTCATGATACCCCAAAAAATAAAATAATAAAATCTGTAACATCTAGCTAAATTTAAGAATTATGTAGTTATCTTTCCAATCAGACTATAAATTCCTGGAATGTGAGGCATCTAATTTATGTATCTCTCTACCTCTAAAAATAAACACCATTTCTGGCAAATGACCATTGAATGAACAAAAATCTTATGTCTTAGTCACTGTGTCTAGGCATAGAATATATATCAGAATGGTGGAATTTTTTTCAATTTGATAAGAAAAGTGTCAGTAAAAGACAAAGAACCTTGAGAAAATTTTTATGTGTGTGTTATTTAATATTTTTTTAATTTTTCCTATCCGTAACTACAACTATGCATTAAGGACAGAAGCTTTTGTTTTCTAGGAATTCAAGAAAAAAAAAGCAATTCTTTGCTTGTCCAATGTGACCATGAATTCCCACTGACTGTGATTCCTTGAGAGAACTGTGACCATTGTCATTAACATCTAGTACTACTGCATTTAAAAAAACATTTGTATATTCAAGGATGTCGTGGAATATATGTACAGTTTTGCTGATTTAACTGGGTTTTGCTTGTTTGTTTGCTTTGGGAACCACGATCATCATACCATTGATCAGTTAAAATAAACAGACTAAGTGCAATATAAGTGGTGATATATGTATAGTGTGTATTGGGCACACAATCAAGCTATTAAAATAATTAGGTCTTTAAAATATTTAGTTCTTTAACACACTGGCCTTCATTCTGAAAAATGCAACTTATTTCAATGCTACTGTTTAAATTTGACTAGAAATCACTGTCATTTCCTTAGCAATCACGGGCAGCTGTAGCTCAGGGCATCTTATTTACTAAATTAAATCCCTTAAGTACCAGAAAACTCAATAGCATCATAGTTCTTATGATCATAATGAAATAACAGCTGTGGGAGGCACAGGGACTTCCAGAGAAAGTGGTCGTGTGTAGTATACAAACTGCCTCGTTTACTTTGTTCTAAGCTTTTAAAATTTTCTTTCTCTTTTATCTTCTTAATAGCAGAATGTTTTGACATTATGACTAATTGAACTATATGCTTCAAAAATTAATTTTATAAGCTGCATCATAATAATGCATTAATGAATTATTTTGATAAATTTTAAATTACCACCACAAAACAATTTTCACCAAATATTTATGTTCTATAATTGTGGAAAGACGTTGCCTTTAAGAGGAAATAATATTTGGATTAGACAGTTTCATAAATAGCTTACTGTTGATTTAAGACTCTCATTAATGAAAAGCTTCATTCATTTTATTATTAATAATTAACATTTCCTAAGAACTTATCTTCTCAGTGGTTGAGCATCTGCCTTTGGCTTAGGTCATGATCCTGGGGTCCTGGAATCAAGTCCTGCAACAGGTTTCTCACAGGGAGCCCACTTCTCCCTCTGCCTGTGTCTCTGCCTCTCTCTCTGTGTCTCTCATGTATAAATAAATAAAATCTTAAAAAAAAAACAACTTACCTTCTGCCAGAATCTCTTTTAGGTACTTTTACATACATCATTTCATTTAGACTCATTAGCCAAAAACAAAATCAAAACACCTATGAGCTGGGCCCTATTATCATCCCAATTTCACAAATAAAGAAATAAAAGTATAGAGAGATTCAGTTCCTCTCTAATATTACAGAGGTACCTTATGTCACAGTTCGGATTTTAAGTGGGATAGTTTGACTTCAGAGACAACATTCTTAGTCACTATGTTGGAATACTCATGTCATGAATATCAAATTGCTTCTCAGTGGACTTCTGTATAAATTTGAGCAATTGTGTCAGATATTTACATAATTATAAAAGAAATGGTGGATCATTAATCCATTATTCAAATTTCAGACTGGCTGAAAAATATTTTTTCATATTTATATAAGAGATTCCAGATTGTCAAGTATTATACATTTATACACCTGGAAGCAGTCAGCTTCTATGTTTCAACTACAAATATTCCTCTGTAGACCTTGCCTCTCTAGGATCATCCAAAAGCAACATGAAAACAACCAGCATCTACAGACTATTACCTTTAACAATTTAGCAGACCACACTTGATGGGATGAGCACTAGGTGTTATACTATATGTTGGCAAACTGAATTTAAATAAAACATTAAAATAACAGTTTAGCAGACCACATATGAACTTATATGAGGAAAGGCCACCAAATATTGCCAAATCATGTCAGTAGGGAGGGAACTCTGCTGTCTCCAGTTGACACGGCAGGAAGTACATGTGTCAAAGTGAGAGGCATCTCTCACTTTGGAGTACCACAGGTCCCCAAGACCATCTTCAGGATTAATAATTCATTACAAGCATTCTTATAACTCCAAATAGCCAAGGTAAAAGACATATGGGATATAGTTAAGGAGTGAACAGGCACAAAGCTTCCATTCATACTCTCCCATTGGAGTATATGAACTGTACTCAATTCTTTCAAAACTGATGTGTAATGACATTTCCTAGCAGGCAAGCCAAATGAGACTTGATGGTCAGGATTTTCATTGAGATTTGGTCTCATAAGCAAGAAGTGTCTGTGTGACTAACTTTAGTTACTCAGTCACCAGCCTCCTGCCCCTCGAGGGATAAAAATGGTACAGTGTGACCCAGGGCTCCTACCATAAATCACACTGCTATCACAAGGCCACAGGTATGCTAAGACACTCTTATTGGCAGGTTATTTTAAGTATATTATAAATTCTTAGAAGTTATCTCCTAGGAATGGGTCAAGGAGCTATTTTCTCTTTGGATGGCATGTACAGGGTTTGGATATTTCTAGTTTTGAGTTAATAATTTACTGCACAGGAAAAAAACACAATAATCTCTATTTTGGCAGAAGTTAAAATTTGGAGATTATAGGAAGCATCTTGATACCTATTTCTGACATAATAAAGGTCAGAGGAGGCTTGGCTAAACTAAGACAAATCTAGCAGATATAGTTACAGAAAATTCAGGCTGGGGAGGTGTTGAGGTAGAGGAGATACTGTGCATGAAGAAAAGTCAAATGTTGATGTCTGACAGTTTAAGAGAAGTGTATGAGGTGATATACGTAAACCCACAGAAGTACATGAAAACATAAAACTGTCTGATATAAGATTTTTCTGCGTGTCATAGTAAAGCCATATACAGCTAGAACACAGTTAGACTCCTAGGATTGATTGTTGATAAGAAATGTTCCATAGAATTCTGCATAAAACTCAATTTAGAACTATTTAAGATTTCTGTTACCTTCAATCACTCTCCCAGGTCCTTCCTCATATATAAAATATTCAAGAAGATTTCCTTTATTTAAAATAAACAAACAAAAAAGTAATATAACCATATACAATATTTAAAAAGGATAAGCAGGGGCACCTTGATGGCTCAATCAGTTATCTTAATTTTGGCTCAGGTCATGATCTCATAAATCTTGAGACTGAGCCCAAGCTGGGCCCCATGCTCAGTGACATGTCTGCCTAAAGATACTCTCCCTCTGTCCATCCCCCACTCTCCCTCTTCCAAATTAATAAATAATATTTTTCTAAAAAAGGGTAAGCAAGAGGGAAAAATTAAGCAATTGAAATGACACAAAAACAAAACACATTTATGCATGCACATGTGCAAGCACACACACATATACACCAGAAAGATTATGGCAGAAAGGAAGTAAAAACATAAAAATATTATTATAGAAAATTAAATATGTTAACATAAAGATATCTTTGATATTATAAAACTGTAGGAATAAAAAAAACTTTCTTTCTAAAAATGATAACTCAGGGAAAGGAGGTAACAACTGAGCAGGCACAAAGTAAGGAACAGAAATTAAGTTCATATTAGAAGAATGTGAAAGAAAAATAGACACAGATTTAACAAAAAAATTTGTTACATACTGAACAAACATGAAGAAACAGCAAATTATTAAAAAGAACAGGTTTCTGAAAACATCAGCAAGAAATTTACAGATACAAAAATGACACAAAATATTAATTTTAACATCTCTCCAAAAAAGAGAATAAATGAAATGAAGCAGGCAAATACACAATTCAATATGATGTACCTAAAATGGAGAAAAACAAATCTTTGGATTAAAAGTTCAAGAGGAAAAAAAATGATGCAGTTAAAACGATGCAATTAAAGCAATACAGACATACTGCCTGGGCAGTTAATTGACTTGAAAGATAAAGAATCCCAAAGGTGGCCAGGTGAATCTTTCAGTCAGCTACAAGTAGGATAAACTAGGTTTAGTTCTAACTTGTTAATAACAACAATGTCGTTCATAACAACATTCTCCACAAGAGGACAACTAGAGCAAATATCAACAGGATTTTCAGAGAACAAAATGTGACCGAAATTTTAAAACTTGGTTTAATTGCTATTCAAGTATAAAGGCAATGGATAGATAATTTCAAAGAACATCAGACCCCAAACTCATAAAATTTTTATAAGTAAATGATATCTTGAGAATATGGAATAATTAGGTAAAATTCCACAAATGTAAAGCCTTCCTGATGTTTGCAGCAATGCAGCACAGGAGTAGCAACTGAAACTCTACTTGGATGAATATGACTTTAAAGTTACATGAAAAGTTATAAAAACATCTTGCCTAACTCAAAAAGTTAATCAGGTACTACTGATAACTCAGCCATGAAACTCTTCATTCCTATGTATTACTCAAATTTGAATCCAGGATACCAGACTAATAACGAGGATAACATCAGAAATTTGGTTTTCATTAAGATCCCATCTATCCCAAAACTGTCATGCTACAGTGAGGTATGTTGAGTATTTTTCTATGAACCATAAACTATGTTGAGTATTTTTCTTTAAATGAAGCAAAATTGCTATATACTACTATATAAGTTTCAGGTGTATGACATTATAATTCAACTCCTGTATGCAGTTCAATGTGATCACCATCAAAAAGGTAGTTGTCATCTATCACCATACAATTGACCTTCATCTATTTTGCCCATCTTCCAAACCCTTCTCCTCTGGTAACCATCAATTTGTTCTCTGTTTTTGTATTGTTTTGCTTTTTATATTCCACATATGCGTGAAGTCATATGGTATTTGTCTTTCTCCCTCTGACTTACTTCTCTTAATGTGACACCCTCCTCAAGGTCCAAAATTGTCACAAGTAGCAAGATTTCATTCCTTTTTTATGGCTGAATAGTATTCTATCATGTATATATATTCCATATCCTCTTTATTCCTTCATCTACTGATAGAAACTTAGGCTGTTTCTGTATCTTGGTTATTGTAGATAATGCTTCAATAAACACAGGAGGGCATATATCTTTTCAAATTACTGTTCTCATATTCTTTGGTTATTCAGAAATGGAATAGCTGGATAATATGGTAGATTTATTCTTAATTTTTTGAGGAATTTCCATATTATTATCCATAATGGTTGCACCAATTTACATTCCAGGCAACAGAGTATAAGCATTCCTTTTTCTCCACATCCTCTCCAACACTTGTTATTTCTTATCTTTTTAATAATAGCCATATTAAAAGGTATAAGGTGACATATCTCATTATGGTTTTGATTTGAATCTCCCTAATAATTCATGATGTTGACCATCTTTTCAGATGTTGGCCATCTGTTGTTTCTTTTGGAAAATACTCAGATCCTCTGCTCATTTTTTATTGGATTATTATTTAATTTCTGGATTACAGGAATTCTTTATATATTTTGAATATTAACCCCTTATTAGGTACATTTACAAATAACTTCTCCCATTTAGTAAGTTGTCTCTTCATTTGAATGCAAATCCTTTACTATGCAGGTTTTTAGTTTGATGCAGTCCATTTGTTTATTTTTTGCTTTGTTATCCTTGCCTTTGGGGTCAGAGACACAAATACAACACTAAAACTAACAAGGATTTAATTTATTGTTCTTAAATCATAAAAAGATAATATAAAAGAAATAATAAAAACAAAACCTCCCTTTGGTCTGAATCATTTAAATGAATGATGCTTTGTGTCAACATCATTATCTTTTCTTTTTCACAAATATGACCCATGTCCAGAGAAACAAACATTTAAAGATGAAAATGAATTATTTTATAGCCAAGCAAATGCAATGAATAATTGCTCACAGAAATGTTTCAGTTATTTAAAAGTGATTAATATTCAAAAAACTAATAATATATTTTGGTAGCATAATTTATTGTCCAAATAACATTTGGAGAGTGAGTTAATATTTAGGTGTTATCTCAGATTTTCCAAAGAAAACTGGGACATATAGTTAGCCAGCTATAAACCAAGTTAGACAGTTTGAATTAATTCTCTCAACAACCTTATGAATCTATTATTATCCCCATTAGTTACATAAAAATATTAAACCCTAGAGATGAAAGATTCATACAAGGTCTAAGACAGGAATTCCAATCAAGCATTTACTCTCATCTATGGGTCTAGCATTTACTCTTATTCTAGGGTCTCAGTCTTCAAAATAGTGTTATGCAGGTCAATAATTCATTCAAGATAACAGACGTATGTTTTAAATAAATATTTTAAATATCACAGCGATGACATAATTTTTCATGCTTATTTTTAATTTCTCTCTAAGCCATAAACAGAAATGTGTATTAAAAAAATCACCAAAAAAAATCTCACTTTTCAAAAGCAACGCAATAGATCAAAATAAATGTACAGTCCCTGACTTATAATGCATAAATTTACATTTTTTAAAAATTTTATAATGGTGCAAAAGTGATACATATTCAGTAGAAACCATATTTTGAATTTTGAACTTTTCCCAGACTAATGCCAGGATGGTGGTAGCGACAGTGAGCCACAGCTCCCAGTCTCAGTCATGCAATCACATACACTTGACAATCATCTTCTATCCAATCATTGTTTTTTGCTTTTAGTATGGTATTCAATAAATTACATGACATATTCAATACTTTATTACAAAATAGGCTTTAGATGACTTTTAGATGCTTTTGCCCAACAGTAGGCTAATATAAGTGTAGCACATTTAAATTACGTGCTACACTATGATGTTTGGCAGGTTAGGTGTATTAAATGAATTTTTGACTTACGAAATTTTCAACTTACCATGGGTTTATTGGTACATAACCACATCATAAGTCTATAAATATCTGTATAGATGTAAGTATCAGTCGTTGAAGTATCTATAGTTGTGTGGAGTATTGTCAGGGGAAAAAGTTAATAAGAAAACTTTCAAGAAATATAAGCTATTTAGGTTTGTAGCATGATTACTTCAGGGGAAAGTCTATTACAACACAGGTTCTTGTTTGATTTGGCGACTATTTGTTTTATCATTTAAGTTTAAACAAGTCAAATCCCTGGTTGCTCCTAGAGTGGGGAAAGCTGCTCTATTTATTTAGCAGGTATTTCCCCTGCTTAATAGAACTCTCAAGGCCTGTCCTATAAAGGAAAAAAATATAAAATTAAGTTCAATTTGGTTGAGAAGGAAAGTGGTACTTCATTAACATGACTGACAATGAAATTCAAAATCAGTCAGAAATTACTGGCCTGTTTTTTTTTTTTCAAGAGGATATAGTTACGACTTTTGTTTTTTTTGAGTGTCTTATTCATTTCAAGGATGTCCTTCAATCTCTGCAGTCTTTCTCTATTATTATCAGATCAACATCTCAGCTTATAATGCTATTTTAAATAACAATATCCATAAACATCACCAGATCTACAAAATGTCTTAGAAAAGAATGGATGACATCAGCTTTATTTCTTGTTCAGATTATTCACAGAACTAGGTACCAGCTTGGAAAGTTATTGTACAGTAGCCTTTCTAGACAACCCCCCTCCCAATTTTCCTTCAAAAAATCAGAAAAGCACCAAGTAAGATTTCAAAGAGCTATGAAACCAAGGGGGTTGGGAGGGTGGGACAGAAAAGAGCTAGTATCAATGGCTTGCCTTGCATTAAAATATTTTTATCTCAAATCTAGCTCTTTGGACTATAACTGTATACTAAGTTCACATCTCCATACATACAAATTCTCTGTTCTGAACAAAGCACCAACAGACAAAACATAGAGGTGACAAAAAAAAAATCCATAAATTTCCTTTATAAGTTTCTCTACTAGAAGGTTCACAGAAACGCAAACAGTGAGTTTTTCTCACTGTGGGACTGCTGAGCTCTCAGTCCACAGAAAAAAATGGTGAACGGAGTGCAAATATATTAATAGGTAGTAAATTTTCTCTAAGTCACCTGGGACACCAACTTCACTTCTTGAAGCCAGTATTTGGGAATCATGAAAGAACCTGGAGTATATCACTGACAACCTGCTGCCAGACTCACTGGTTCTTGGAGAGCTAAAGGTGAGGAGACAGAAGGAAACGGAGAGGCACGCAGCCAGCGTTTCTTCCAGTGGTAACTATACCTGGGGTAAGGGTTCAATAAAAACTCATAGAATCTGGAACCCACTGTATAAGTTTTTGGAAACTAAGAAAACAGAACATGAAAAAAATGGCTGCCATGGGAGAGAGAAAAAGGAAAACTGATACAAAACAAAAATTATCCCCTCAAAACTGTCCTGCTTACAAAATGAGAAAACATATTTCTAAAAAGCTAATGTTAACAAAGTTAACTAAGTGAGCAATCAGACCTATGAATGAAGTTGTCTTTATAAATTTAACAAGAACTTTGAAAATCATATGTTTAGTATGCTCAAAGAGATGAATATATAAATAAGGCTGTGCAATATAGTTGATTTACTACTTTGGGAATCCTATTCTCCTGTGAGATACCTTCCAATATTTCAGAGAAAGCAAAAATTTAAATATGACCTAGATCATTTTGTGGTTAAAGTTACAGATAAAAAAGTAGGTTTTGTTAATCAGATGCACTGGCACAGACTTGAGTCAGTTGTTGAAAGGAAGTGTCCCTCTCAATAATGTGGATCGTAGCAGGTACAGTATGGCCCTGGACTGTTCAAGCAGCAGTTACCTCATCCTTTAATTTAAAAAAGCCATGGTGTTTATTCCTAGAGTTGAAGTTAGTTCTATTTATTGATCCTTATCATGGCTGAGTTGACGTGATCCTAATGCCAACAGTTGGAAACTGTCTTCCTAATTTCCTGAATATTGTCCAAGTTGTAACTCTGTCTGTGAATCACTTTCTTCAATCATTCATATTCTAAAATTTGTATGAAAGCAATCAAACCACACATACCACAAACATGTAATAGTAGCAAAATAAAGTTTAAAAACATAAGAAAATGAGGGGATAATCATTCTTGTAATTATAAGAGGTACTATTAAAAACCAAGAGGTATTAAAACATATAGAAGTGGTTCATAAATATATAGATAAATCAACAGCGCGGAACATAAGGACAGAAATAAATCCAAATAACTTAAATAACTTTAACACACATTGGCTTTTCAAAGTACGAGAGGTAATTATGGACTAATACATAAGAAAAGACTATATACCAGCTATCTGATGAAAACAACAATAGAAAAAGGCAAGGGGTGGCTGAGTAGCTCATTTGGTTGAGTGACTGACTTGATTTCAGCTCAGGTCATGATTTCTGGTTCCTGAGATCAAGCCCTGCATTGGGCTCCACACTCTAAAAGTAGCAAGGAGTCTACTTTTTCTTCTCCCTCCCCCTTTGACACTCCCTCATCTGATGATCCTCCTGTGCACAGGCATGTGCACTATTTCTCTAAAATAAATAAATAAAATCTTTTTAAAAATTTAAAAAAATAAACATTAAAAAAGGCAAATTAGGATAATTTCTCATACCATCGACCAGGATGGTATGAGAAACTGCAAAACATTATCAAACTAAATGTATAAAATGAGCAATACATGTACTAGAAGAAACCATGAATCAACTCCTTTAAAACTGAGAAAAGAGAGATGCATTCTAATTATGAATAAAAATCGAGAAGCAATAAAAGGAAAATATGGTGTTTGTGTGAAAATAACACAAGAAAAATAATTCTGCTTGAAAAGTATACTATGGCAATTAAAAAAAAATAGAAAATTGACAAAAATATTTGCAACATCACAAATATATGGCTAACGTCCTTTTTTTACATAAAGATAACCCTAAACATGGAAGAAAGTAACAAACTTTATTAAAGACAAAACACATAGAAACATGGTTCCCATAGGGATAGAGGGTACATTCCTCAACATCTTAAAAGCCATATATGAAAAGCCAACAGCAAATATAATTCTCAATGGGGAAGCACTGGGAGCCTTTCCCCTAAGATCAGGAACAAGACAGGAATGTCCACTCTCACCATTGCTATTCAACATAGTACTGGAAGTCCTAGCCTCAGCAATCAGACAAAAAAAAAAAAGACATTAAAGGCATTTGAATTGGCAAAGAAGAACTCAAACTCTCCCTCTTTGCCGATGACATGATACTCTACATAGAAAACCCAAAAGTCTCCACCCCAAGATTGCTAGAACTCATACAGCAATTTGGTAGCATGGCAGGATACAAAATCAATGCCCAGAAATCAGTGGCATTTCTATACACTAACAATGAGACTGAAGAAAGAAAAATTAAGGAGTCAATCCCATTTACAATTGCACCCAAAAGCATAAGAAACCTAACCAAAGAGGTAAAGGATCTATACCCTAAAAACTATAGAACACTTCTGAAAGAAATTGAGGAAGACATAGAGATGGAAAAATTTTCCATGCTCATGCATTGGCAGAATTAATATTGTGAAAATGTCAATGTTACTCAGGGCAATTTACACGTTTAATGCAATCCCTATCAAAATACCATGGACTTTCTTCAGAGAGTTAGAACAAATTATTTTAAGATTTGTGTGGAATCAGAAAAGACCCCGAATAGCCAGGGGAATTTTAAAAAAGAAAACCATAGCTGGGGGCATCACAATGCCAGATTTCAGGTTGTACTACAAAGCTGTGGTCATCAAGACAGTGTGGTACTGGCACAAAAACAGACACAGAGATCAATGGAACAGAATAGAGAATCCAAAAGTGGACCCTCAACTTTATGGTCAACTAATATTCAATAAAGGAGGAAAGACTATCCACTGGAAGAAAGACAGTCTCTTCAATAAATGGTGCTGGGAAAATTGACAGCCACATGCAGAAGAATGAAACTAGACCACTCTCTTGCACCATACACAAAGATAAACTCAAAATGGATGAAAGATCTAAATGTGAGACAAGATTCCATCAAAATCCTAGAGAACACAGGCAACACCCTTTTTGAACTCGGCCACAGTAACTTCTTGCAGGAAGTTATCCACGAAGGCAAAAGAAACAAAAGCAAAAATGAACCTTTGGGACTTCATCAAGATAAGAAGCTTTTGCACGGCAAAGGATACAGTCAACAAAACTAAAAGACAACCTACAGAATGGGAGAAGATATTAGCAAATGACATATCAGATAATGGGCTAGTTTCCAAGATCTATAAAGAACTTCTTAAACTCAACAGCTAAGAAACAAACAATCCAATCATGAAATGGGCAAAAGACATGAACAGAAATCTCACAGAGGAAGACATGGACATGGCCAACAAGCACTTGAGAAAATGCTCCAGATCACTTGCCATCAGGGAAATACAAATCAAAACCACCACGAGATCCCACCTCACACCAGTGAAAATGGGGAAAATTAACAAGGCAGGAAAGCAGAAATGTTGGAAAGGATGTGGAGAAAGGGCAACCCTCCTGCACAGTTGGTGGGAATGTGAACTGGTGCAGCCACTCTGGAAAACTGTGTGGAGGTTCCTCAAAGAGTTAAAAATAGACCTGCCCTACGACCCAGCAATTGCACTTCTGGGGATTTACCCCAAAGATACAGATGCAATGAAACGCCGGGACACCTGCACCCCGATGTTTCTAGCAGCAATGTCCACAATAGCCAAACTGTGGAAGGAGCCTCGGTGTCCATCGAAAGATGATGGATATAGAACATGTGGTTTATGTAGACAATGGAATATTCCTCAGCCATTAGAAATGACAAATACCCACCATTTGCTTCAACGTGGATGAAACTGGAGGGTATTATGCTGAGTGAAATGAGTCAATCGGAGAAGGACAAACATTATATGTTCCTATTCATTTGGGGAATATAAATAATAGTGAAAGGGAATAGAAGGGAAGGAAGAAGAAATGGGTAGGAAATATCAGAAAGGGAGACAGAACATAGACTCCTAACTCTGGGAAATGAACTAGGGGTGGTGGAAGGGGAGGAGGGCGGGAGGTGGGGGTGAATGGGTGACGGGCACTGATGGGGCACTTGACGGGATGAGCACTGGGTGTTATTCTGTATGTTGGCAAATTGAACACCAGTACAAAATAAATTTATTATTTAAAAATAACATGGTTCATGGAGAATTAAAATACATGTGGTCCTTGATAGAAGATGCATAACTTCTCTACAGTTTTACAATAAGGTACAATCTCCCTCTCCCTGCTAAGTATACGAACCTTCATACCTTTATAAAACACGAGTTAATCATGGAAAAAAAACCTAAATAAATCACATACGATGGTAAAGCCATAGGGGCACTCTCATCTGTCATGGGAGAAATACAAAATACAATGGGGAAATGTGATCTGGTCATATTTACTAATACTGCAGAGTCTTTTACATTTTGCCTTAACACTTACACTCATGAAATAAATCCTACATGTACTCCTGCCCCTGACTAAGATATAATAAATAATAGTAATAATAATAATTTTTAAGTTTTGTTATAGCAATAGATTGGAAACAATCATATTACCAGCAAATAAACTGCAATTATCTACACAATGGGATATTAATGCAACTTTACAGGAAAAATTAGGTATATCTCTGTATCAGGAAAGAATATATTCTAGGATATGTTTTTAAGTGAAAAAGCAAGGAGTAAAATAGTAGATATAAAACATTACCTTCTGTGTAAGTAAGAGGCAATTGAAAATATATTTCCAAAAATGTGTATGAAGAAATAATGGGAAAATATGCACAAAAATAATAAAAACAATAGAGAGAGGGCAAGGAGATGAGGTAGATGGGGTAAAGTAAGATTTTTTTCTGTATATACATTTTATATACTTTTACATTTTAAAAGACATCATATACTGCTTTCCAAAAAATGTCTTAAAGTTTAGTGAAAAAGAAAGTACTAAATTATATATATATGTTTTCTTTCATATACAAAGAATAGTTTGAATGAACTGCAAATAAGTCCCATATCTCAAAATATTCCAAAACTGATAATACATTTCAAAGTAGCATTAACTTAGAGTAGTTAGGGATCCCTGGGTGGTGCAGCGGTTAGGCGCCTGCCTTTGGCCCAGGGTGCGATCCTGGAGACCCGGGATCGAATCCCCATATCGGGCTCCTGGTGCATGGAGCCTGCTTCTCCCTCTGCCTGTGTCTCTGCCTCTCTCTCTCTCTCTCTCTCTCTCTCTCTCTCTGTGACTATCATAAATAAATAAAGTTTTAAAAAATTAAAAAAAAACTCAGTTAAAAACATTTAGCTTTGAAATACATTAATCCGATTCTAAGTAACACATGAACAGCACAATAAAAATGATAAAATACTGGGGTAGCTGGGTGGCTCAATGGGGTAAGTGTCCAACTCTTGATTTCATCTTAGGTCATGAGCCCAGGGTCATAGGATTGAGCCCCACATTGGGCTCGCACTCACCACAAGGTCTGCTTAAGATCCTCTCCTTCTCTCTGCCTGCCCTGTCCCCCCTCGAACTTCAAAAACTACTGCTACAGAAAGAGAAAGTGGGGGTTCAGGGTACTTGGAAGGAAGAGAATAAAGGAATAGTTTTCTAGACCAATATAAGTTACCAAATGTTTTTAACAAAGGAAGGAAATACAGAAATTAAAATTCAAAACATAATGTAGAAAACACATAACATAAAAAAGCACATTAGAAATGCTAAACATAGTTAAAGAGTCTAACATAATCTGGATTGGAGTCCCATGAAAGAAGCAGAGAGAGAATGGAGACAAAGCAACAATTTCTTGTTTTATATTTTCTACAGTTTCATTAAAATCTTCAAAGAAATCAAAGACAATTTGAAACTCTATTTTCAAATAAGAGTACCTAAAGACTAAGATGAAGACTTTTGTTGGCATGATTCATCACCTGATATACTACAAGAAGCATGATCCTTGGTAAGATATGCTGTATCAGATACATCTGGTACACAAGTGTCCCCGTTTGAATGTCCACAGGATTATTTCAATTTTTTCCTCTATTTGTTTTTGGCCACAGGATTATTTTAGTTCTAACTTCTGAATCAGAAAAATCAAAATCAAAAAGGTTTTTGAATCAAAAAAGTTTACTCAGCTTCACAGACCAATCAAGAGAATGATAATGCATGCTCTAGTTAGTGTGTTGTAGACAAGGTAATTCAACAGCTGCTATTTTTGACTGAGCACTGGAATCTGGGGGAGAAATGAGAACCTTTTGATTGTTTTCAATTTAAAAAAAGAAAAATATTTTAGGATTGTAGGATTGTAGAAGAAAATACTTCAATAATCGCAGTAATTGTTGATCTGAAATTTTTTTTATTGTTTCCTTAGAAAACCTATTTTTCTAAACAAATTAGCCCTGATCAATACATATACTATCATTCGTTGCATTACTACACATTAGAGAAGAATTAATCATCCCCCATTGTTAAATCACAACTATTTCCCTTTAGTGATAAAATTTGTTCCTTAATATATTTCATTTAAGCTCTTTTAATAACTGTGTAGTCTGTATTGTACACATACTTTATGATCATTGTCGAAAATATGAATGTGGATGAGCTAATGACAGAAAGTACATGTGACTATATTCTCAAAAGCGGAGACTACTATTTAGTAGGATAAGGAGAGAATCATAATTATTCATTAGCTTTTCATATACAACACAAATATAGACATCACATACAAGGTATGTGTAACACAGATATGATCACTGTACATCAATTTCTTTTTTTTCCCTTGAAAATATTTAGTAAAGGTATATCCAGTGCCAATAAGTACTGGTACTAAACTATCCAATAGCCAGAAAATAGTCAAAATTTATTTAATATTTGATTTTTAATTGATTTAATACATATTTTAATACTTTGATGCTGATTCTCAATACTGTATTACATTTTCTAGTGAACATTTGTAGATTTACATTCTAATGTCAATATCTTAAGTAATTAACTTAAAGTTATAAAGTTCCTTTACATACTTTAAACAAAACTTGCACCTACTTACATTATATTGTTGAAATTCTTGTAACTCTAATGACAAGTTTCAAATAATAGTTATTTCTGAGAGTAGTTTTCATTTAAAATTTTTCATTATATTTGTTGTATAATCTTCTGGGAAATCACTATAAAATTATTAATTTCTGCTCTTTTTAAAAGGTTTATTTATTTATGAGAAGGAGAGAGAGAGAGAAAGAGCGCGCATGAGTGGGGGGAGGAGCTTAGGTAAAGAGAGAGAGAGAGAGAATCCCAAGCAGACTTTGTGCTGAGTGTGGAGGCCAATGTGGGTCCCATCCCATAACCATTAGATCATGAACTGAGCCAAAATCAAGAATCCAGTGCTCAACCAACTGAACCATCCATGTGCCCCTGTATTCTACTTTTTAAATAAGATTAACATGACAAAACTTCTTTTAAAAATTACCTTTTTGTAACTACAGTCCTGTAGACTTAATTTTTTTTTACTTACTTGAAAGTGCTATTAGAAATATAAATATCGCTGAAAGCCTCAGTCATCACATGAAAATTCATTGCTTTTACTGACAAAACACCTCAAACACTGCAAAATTAATGACCCCAAAGAAAAATATTCATAATTTTACTTCTATCTCAAAACAATCTTAGAGAATTCTAAGAAATAATAGCCATGATAGCTGTATTACCTGCTTAAATGCCCAGACCAATGTAGTATCTTTAATAAATATTAGAAATTTTTATGAAATTATAATTAAATTTATAGCAGTTATACCAGGCTCTTATTTTTCTTGATTTTTATTCAATTCTATGATTAATTGGGAAAACATAAATTATCTGAAGCCTGAAGTATATCCATTAAATTCTCTATCACTTGCTTCAAACCCATGTTTAGCCTACTTAACCTTGAGCTTTGAGTTTTCCACTTATAAAAGATAAAAGCAATACTATTTAATTCACAGGTTATGATAAATAAATTAAAAATATAAAAAGCAATTGGCATAATATCTGATAATCAATGAAAGTACAAATATTATAGCTTTATATTAATTCATATTTTATTTATTTATTCATTCATATTTTATAATTACTTAATTTCATAAAGGATTTTTAAAGCAGTTTCTTACCCTATTAAGATAAAGTATTTATCCTAACATTGCACCAACCTTTGAATATAACAGAGAATCTGATTAACTCACCTCCCAATCCCAATACCTACTGAAATAGAAAAAAAACAATTAAATATTAATGTAGTTATGTATTCGAACAGTTCTACAAAAATTAAGCAGCTATCATGGCAGGAGGATGGGAAACAGGAGATGTGATTAGAGAGATGGAGGGAAGTAGATGATTTAGAGATTTATATAGCCTCCTAAGGATTCTGCCCTCAATGGAAGTCATTAGGAGGCTTTAGCAGAGGAAATATATGATTTAATTTATGTTAATTCACTCCTGTTGTTGTATGTAAAATGGATTCTCGAAAGCCAAAAGCACAGTGGCCCAGCCATGAAATTATTGCATGCTGTGTCAAATAAAAAAATAAATCTGGGTTTAGGGAAGGAGAGACTTTATTCAAAAGGATTATACTGTGATATCTACAGGTGCCTCAAACATCAGACAGAAAAGAAATTTTATTTTATAGGAAAGAGTAAACATGGCTAAGGAGAAATCTGTGTGAGGAAATAGGATGGGGTGGGGATGAAAGGGTGGAGGGAGTGTGAATGGACTGTAAACCACAGAATATTTTATCTTAATACCAGTAAGAAGGGGTTGTTTGTTAATGGGTTGTAAGGACATCTAGTATGGCACAGACTGAAGGTGGGTCAAAGTTTAGGAATCTGGGGAAAGAAATGCTTAACTTAAATTTGATCAAGTCAGTTTTATGGGTGTTTTATTCCAATTAATTAGTGGGGACAAACAGTTCAGCTAATCATTTATGAGGCAAAGAAGGGGAATTTGAAGGATGTCTGTGTCTAGTCATGTCATTAGTGAATATAAAATGCATCAATGAGTCCTATATGTCATATAAATAAGGATAATTCTTTGCACCAACCATTGAACAGAACACAAAAAGATGACAGGATTTCTTTACCTGCTACACTTCCCAGGATCATAGAATTTCAATAAAGTTTGACATCGTTACTTGACAAGGTGAAAATGGCAAAGTTTAATTAACTTATACATTAAAAATACTTATTAAGAATGTATAATATTTCAAAAACTATTCTAGGCACTGGTTGTACAGAATTCAGCAAAATAGAGAAATCCTCTTCCCTCGTGGAACTTTCATTCTACAGGAAGAACACAGAAAAAACAGATAATATATAACATAACAAGTAATAAGTCCTGTGAAGAAAAATAAAGTGGGGTACAGAAAAATGGGTGGGGAATTCTTTTAAGATAAATAAGTCAGGAAACCTCTATGCAAAAACGGTGACATGTGACCACCTAGAAGGAATAAAACCATAATGATATTTGGAGAAAAAAAAAAGATATCTGGAGAAGATTGTTTCAGGCAAGATAAAATGCATATACCATGGCTCTGAAGCAGTAGTGTGCATGACTTTGATGTAGTAGGGCAGAGTTAGCGAAAGAAGGAATGATGGGTATACTCAGGGTATGGATTATGCAAGATCTTGTACATTTTGGTGAATATCTGCATTTTATTCTAAATGAGATAGAAAATAATTGAAGGAGATTTAGCAGAAGACTGACCTAGACTTATGTGTTAAAAAAAGAAATTACTATGGCTGCTACTGGAAAAAAGACAAAGAAATAGAATAACAAATTAGGAAGTCTTTGGATTAGTGCAGGAAACATAATGGTAACTTGGACTACAATGGTAGCAATAACTGTAAAGAAAAGTGGTAAGAAACAATTAACTGTAAGCTATGACTCAAAGTTAATTCATGGTGGGAAAATGATGGTAATGTGGAGAACTAAATAAAGACTAGAATCAAGAATCACTCTTAGAGTTATTATTTTAAAAGTTGGGTAGATATAAAACCAGGAGTGGAAAGTGTTAGTGACAGGGTGAAAATTCAGCTTTCTGTTTTGATCATATTATGCTTGAGATTTTGAGATGGCTATTAGACTGCCAAAGAAAAGTCTTCTGAAGTGTATTTACTTTTCAAATGATGACTTTCTGTTGCTAAGCATGAAGGTACTTAATAGATATAATATTCCATTCTGGCACTTAGTTAAAATGTCCAGGAAAAAAGCTACAATTTTGGGTTCATTGACATATAGGTGATATTTATATCCACGAGACTGAATGAGGTCACTGAATATGAAAAACTAGACAGATGTTTCTATCAGCAATGGCCACAATAGCCAAACTGTGGAAGGAGCCTCGGTGTCCATCGAAAGATGAATGGATAAAGAAGATGTGGTTTATGTATACAATAGAATATTACTCAGCAATTAGAAACGACAAATACCCACCATTTGCTTCAACGTGGATGGAACTGGAGGGTATTATGCTGAGAGAAATAAGTCAATCGGAGAAGGACAGTGTATGTTCTCATTCATTTGGGGAATATAAATAATAGTGAAAGGGAATATAAAGGAAGGGAAAAGAAATGTTGGGAAATATCAGGAAGGGAGACAGAACATAAAGACTCCTAACTCGGGGAAACGAACTAGGGGTGGTGGAAGGGGAGGAGGGCGGGTGTTGGAGGGGAATGGGTGACGGGCACTGAGGTGGACACTTGACGGGATGAGCACTGGGTGTTTTTCTGTATGTTGGTAAATTGAACACCAATAAAAATTAATTTAAAAAAAAAGAAAAAAAGAAAGAAAAACTAGACAGAGAAAAAAAGTACCAGGTCTAAGCTCAATGTTTAGCTGATTTAGAAAAGATGAAATAAAGTGATGCTATATGATGGTGATGATGGTAATAATACAAACATTAGAAATAATACACATATTGCAGCAGAATGTTCTTCTTCCCTTTGTCTCCTTGACTCTCAGATTATCATACCTATATCAAAATTACATATTGAAAAGAAAACAAAGTATCAGAACAAATGATTCTTTATATATATATATATATATATATATATATATTTCACTACAGAGCATCTGAAGAAACCCTAGAAGGAATCCTCAGCTATTAGGCTGTAATAATAGGTGTAGATTCAGAGAAAGACTGGACTGATAGGTGACCTCATGTGAAAAGTCATGTGTGTGTGTGTGTGTGTATGTGTGTGTGTGTACATTATTTAGTACCATTTTCTAGACTGTTTATGTGTTTTTTCACTAAGAATTTACTATATTTTATGACCCTCTACAAATGTCAGTGCATAACATATTTAACAATAATATCAATAATAATAGCAGTAACATTTATTGAGTCCTGAATGATGCTGCACTCTTTGCTAAAAAGCTTTAAATGAATAAGCATATTTAATCTTCACAAAAATTTAGTTATAGTAAGTTTTAACATTTTCAGTTAAAGAAAGTGAGATAAAAAGTAACAGAGATCAATCTGATTCCATAATTTTGTTCCCTGCTTTCATTATCTGTCAAAATGAAGAGGAAAACAGTATAGTTTTTAAGTGCAATAACATTATGAGACAGGAAAATGGAATAGCAAAACCCTACATTTTTTGCAGTCAAGTTTACACCAGAAGCTTCAGTTGATTCTAACGATAACATTGATTCCATACCTTAAATCGAGTGCTTATTATATGCAGTAGGAGGTATCCTAAGTGCTTTACAAGCATTGACTCTTTTAATCCTCATAATTACTTCACCTAGAAATGCGGGCTTTGAAATGATAGTACATTAGCCAAGATTATGTAATTTATGGACAGCAGGGTGGGGGAAGTAAAATCCAGACCTTGGTTTGAGTTCCTATGCCCTTAACCACTACCTCATATGACCTAAATAAGTCTGTTCTTTGTTTTGTTTTGCTTTATTTTATTTTAATAGGTAAGATAGCTCAAGTACAAAGATCCTAAGCAACTTGATCACACAAGTCTCATGTGCTAGTGTCCAATGCCTGACAGTGATTGCAGTGGATTCAGGTCTCCAGATTGCAAAAGACACTAAATATCATCAGCACTCTCTGATTCTTTCATCTCAGCAGATAAACACAACAAAACAGTTGCTTCTTACACTGAATTGGTTAGACCAAGATATTAAAATGTGTAGAAAATAAATTTTACAATGCAAAGTTTCTAAATAAAATATCGAGCTTCCTTGAGAAGACCTTTGGCAAGAATAGAAGTAGGAATATAAAATAGCAATTATTTCAGCTCCTGTGTTATCCATTAGGGACCATCCTTCTCTAATTAAAATCTACATTTTATCAAAATTCTTTGAACTATTTTACATTTGACAAAACTGCTGATATTATTCTGTGATCTTTTTAACATAGATACTGTGAAAGAAGAGATGGGAAAGTGTATGTCATCAGATATCACATCATCTGTTGGTTGTCCGTTGCCTAAGGCAACAGGCAAACTGTAATCCTGCTTCTGATTTTAGTTTATTTTATTTAACTTGACTTGTTTTCTGAGGTTACTAATTAAGTTATGGGTTGTTATTAAATAAAAAAAATATCGTTATTTTATACTCTAGAAGAAAGGTAGAGGAGGATTTGAGCAATAGATCATTTGACTTACAATTTGTCACCTGAATATCGGTATTTCTTATGTAGAAATCAGAAAACAGTTCTAAAAATAATCTATGCTTAAGGTGGCTGTAAACTTTAATTTCTAGGGTAATCTCCTTTAATCAATGTTGTGCTGCTAAACTGAGCCCTTTTCCAGTACACTGTGATATGTAATGCCCACCCGTAATTACTGATTAAATAATGGGATTCAAAGTCCGTAGAGTGTTCTATCAAAAACAACTAATTTGTTGCCCTTTGCTAGCAAGTGTCTTGAATTCAACTTTTAATTTATAAATCTGTCTGTATATACATAAAACATTTGTGTCTTCTCAACATTTTATTTTTACTAAGTATACATAGCATATTAAAGGCAGCTATTACTCGAAGAGATAATCCACTGACTGATTAGAATAGAACTTTTTTGTTCCTTAACACTTTCCTAAAAATTGGGATTCTATACATTATAAACATTTATACAATATATCTTGCAGGAATTTTCCTCCCCTTTTTCCATTGGTAAGAGTTTGTTTTCATTTTTTTTTTTTTAGGATTTTACATGTTAAATGAGCAGGTGTTATGCTATTTTACACGTCATGAAGTAACATTTTGATAAATGAGGTTAATAGATAATAATTGTTTTAAATTTTATTATGGTAAAATCTTCTTAGGTGTACTGTTCTGGAACATTTACAAACCAGTTCCATAAAATAAAGAAGGAAGGTTATGCTTGCATTAAGAAGTATCATATTAATTATGACACATGATGGATGGAGAGACATAAAGATTCAGCTGAAACTCATATCTTTTCTGTGCACGTGTGTGTGTGTGAGTGTGTATGCGTGTAAATATGAGCATTTTTGTGTATATGAACCAATCTTGTTTCTGTGTTCCTAAATTCTTCTAGAGCAAATGGTGTGTCTTAAATCCATCTACTTCAATCAGGCGGAGTGAGTAGCTCCAAATCAGAGTATTTTCCCAGGCACTGCACAGCATCTGTAGAACCCTTGTTTCTTGAACTTCTCATTTAGTTTGAAAGCCAGAAACTCAATGGAAGCAATTCAAAAGGAGCATTTGTAAAGGTTAAATACTATAAACATTATGATGATTCTGTTGCAAATGACACAAAAATAAGGCTCCTGCATAAAAACAAACAAAAAAGCAAAACGAAAATCCTACAATACATTAGATCATATAAATTAAAAGTACAAGGATAAGGCTTTCTTCTAGCACAGGTGAATTTTAGAACTCAATGATACCATTAGAATTTCATGTGTTTCTATTTTCAGCTTTTTTCTTCGAAGGTAACACAATTATTTCTAGGCCCTAAAACTACTCAGCCTTCACATGCAGAACAAAAGAACCAGAATTCATTTTTCTAATAGCCCAGGAAAAGTCTGCATTGTGTCTCCTTAGGATTAGGTCTCCTGATGTTCCCTCAACAAATCACTGTAGCCAGGAGAATAAAATACTTTGAAATACCAAGACTGACATACACATTTATCCCTGAGCCAAAAGGAACCAAAGTAATGATGTTGTTTATGCCCCAATTATAAAAATTATCTAGGAGCAATTTTTAAAGATATAGAAACCATATTTTCTAACCAATTGAGTACAATTAAACCAATATTAACTGAGAATCAATAATGCACCTAGCACTATGTCTGGTACTGCACTAGATAAAAAAAATAATTCATAAATTCCTCATTTAGTTTAGGAGACAATCACAGGACAGACCAGATGGACTATATTACAAAAATGGTACAAAATATGATGGGAGTTTAGGAAAGAGATAATTTATCCTATTAGAATTCATTATCAAATGGTGCATATTACTTTATACATAATTACTTTGAGCACATAAGTACTCAATATTTTACTTACAATATTGAGATTCTTTATTCCTCACACAAATGAGATCAAACCAAACAAACAAACAAACAAACAAACCAAAAAAAAAAAAAAAAGACAATGTTTAGTGCAATGTCCAGATAAACCTGAGTATTTAAATACCATCTGGTAAAACAATATTTTGTCAGGATAATGAGCAAGCACCTACCTCACATGCATTACTGAATAGAAATTTTGCAAGTTAGGGAAGTGAATTCAATACTTCAACTGTACCAATGTACTATTTCAACCATAGCCTTCTCTGAACACTTAACTTTAAACAAGTAAATTTAATAGCATGAAAAATAAAACCTCATGACTGAAAATACAGATGTAATGGAAAATGTAAGTGCCAGTCTAGCCAAAGGCAATCGAAGGACCCATTGTGGATAATGAAAAAAAAAATGAGGCAAATGGAAAAAATATAGTTACCACTGAAATGAGGGAGAGTTGCTTTCAAACACTATTACCTATCACCTCCCAAAGGATTATAGGTTACAGGAACTCAGAGTCAGAAATAAGTACCCCAATCCTGGCTCTACCAATACATAGCTATGGGACTTTAGAACATTTATCTCTCTGATCTGCTTACCTATCATAAATAGGCATCAAAGGAATCCACAATGAACCTTATGGTCACTATGCTGATTATCTAAAAATCAGGGCTTGTGAGAAAGTAGATAGGCCTGGTATTGACAGAAATATAAAAATGTTTGAGAAGAATGATTACCTGAAGAGGAAAATACTTTCTAATGAATCAAGTTAAAGTCCGAGAGACACAACTAAATGAAGTTCATACAAACCTACCTGTATTCCTTTTCTAAAAATGCCATTACACGTATCTTGTTTTGTATGCAATATCTCACAGCTTCTGTAATAGTCCCATTTCTATAAATGTTTTAAGAGTAACTGATAAGTGATATCATTTAGCTGGGAAAGCAACTTGAAAATCTAGGGTAAATGTAATGTGCAATCCTGAAGCATTCTAAATAGGAATGTAATTAGATTTTGCTATTCTCTCTAACAGGACTATACTCGAGGACAATTCCAAAATTTCTTTAGGTGAATTTTTATTCAGAAGGGATAGAGGTGTATAAAAACCACACACTCTAAATTTAATTACTGGTGAATGTTAATTATTTTTTGTTTATTTGTTTTGTTTTTGGAGAAATCAATAGGATTTCTCAGAGGAATTTGTGAATTCATTCATTCAAACAGATCTTTAAAGGGCATACATAGTAAGCATAGTATGCTTAAGAAGGTCAAAGATAGACTACAGAATAAGCTCAAATCATTGATTGTATTGGAAATATTTTTCAAAAGCATTCCCTGCATTTATTTTTCCTAAGAAAAGAGTTGATCAAATTTGGAACAGGTTGCCAGATTCTTATGTCACCCAGATCAATATGAGCAATTTAAATCTCATCATAGTTATCATTCTCAAATATTTAATTAAGCAGGAACTGAAAGCCTGAGCTTTATTTTCTTTTTGACATTTAACAATTAGTTTCAGGTATACAACACAATGATTCAGGATATGCATAAACTGTGAAATCACCACAGTTACACATTTTTTTCTTGGGATGAGAGCTTTTAAGATTTACTCTGTTAGTGATTTTTGAATATATAATACCGCATCATTAATATAGTTGCCGTAAATTAGATCCCCAGGATTAGATCCCCATGCTGTAAATTAGATCCCCAGGACTTATTTGACTCATAACTGGCAACTTGTACATTTTGACCACTTTCACCCATTTCACCCATTCCCTAACCCCATCTGTGGTAACCACCAATTTTTTTTTCTTTCTTTCTTTTTTTTTTTTTTTTTTGTATCTGAGAACCTGAGCTTTGTATGTGTTACTGAAATATTATTTTTGGCTTTCATTATTTTTTATATATTTTGATTATATCATCTGTAATGATGTAGGATAATTCTGACTATCCCTCAGATAAAAGTCATGGTCCTCATTCAAGGCTCTTTTCCTACAAGAGCCATATAGCATTTCCATTTGTAAAGAGCATAGGCTTATAACCTACTGAAATGTTGCTTACTGGGATTTGAAGTAAGCTATAGGAATGTGTCTAATGGCTGGCAATCTTTATGTTGTTTTGATGCAAAATTTCATTGTTTCTCAGAGAGCATCATTTTGACACACCAGGAATCCAGACTCTATTTACTGAAGAAAACAATTTGACTGTAATCTTTAAAACATACAACTCATAGTTTCTGTGTTGACAGAAAATCATATTAGATGTAGCTAGCACTTGCTAAAATATCATTTCTATTTTTCCACCTGTGTGGTTTAGCATTAGAGGAGAAAACATTTTTTCTTAAGCCTGAAAAAGAAAGTGTTTTTTTCTTTCAGCTTTGCAAAAACACAATTAAATAATAAAAATACACATTAATCTAAGAGAATCTGCTTTTACATTCAAATATGCCACATTTTGAAAAAGATATATACTCTCAAATAAAGAGCAAATTATCTAATACCATCAGCTATTAAAACATACTATTAATTAGATATTTTCCCTAGCTATAATATATATTACACATTGGTAATTCCATTATAAAGAGTTTCAAGGCATTTACAGTACATAAGAGAAGTTATGGTTTTATAAACCAATCAAGGGGTGCCTGGGTGGCTCAGCTGGTTAGGCATCTGCCTTGGGCTCCAATCCTGGGGTCCTGGGATGGAGGCTCCACATCCATCACATACCTACTCAGTGGGGAGTCTGCTTCTTCCACTCCCTCTGATCCTCCCCCCTGGTCATGCTCTCTCTCGCTCTCTCTCAAATGAATAAATTAAAAAAAAATTATAAGCCAATCAAAATTTCAAGTTGATTATCTCAGAAAAATGGGAGATAGAAAAGTCAAAATGAAGAATGAAAATACCATAAAACATTAACATAATGTTGAATGTTTATGGTATAGTTCTGAACCTTTTGAGCTCTTAAAATAATTTCATAAGGTCTTCATTATTCTTTCCGATGAAGATGTATCCTGGGTACTATCTGCAGTGTGCCATATTCCTTTTATTCCCAATTACCAATGAATATGGAAACTATAAAAATCTCAAAATGAAAGCTACACTGTTTTAAAACTGTTAGAAAAATTCACAAACATAATTTTCCATGACAGGAAGGTACAAAGATACACTAAAGGAGTTTAAAGAATGATTTTATTAGTTACAATCATATGGGCTGAAATTAGCCTTCTTGTTTTCCTCTATAGGTGAAACTGCTCCCCCAAAATCAACAAGTTCTCAACCCACAATGGATCCACTTTTCCCAGGACAGGTAATTCCAGGCTATAAGCAGAGAAGTCAAGCATGTTTAGGCATAATGAAGCCCTAGGCCATTGGGAACTACATTAGGTTTAGTGTAATGCAGAGCACCATTGAACAAAATATTTATATTCTGTATTCTCAAATTGAGAAGCTACTTTTGGAATTCAGAGAATTCAGTCTTTCTCTATGCAGAGTATTTTGTTAAGTAAAAATTAATTATTGTGTACCTTGTTTGTAAAGACTGACAAAAATGATACAAAATACATTATTATGGTATTTCAACTATGAACTGCATATTATTATTATTATTTAAGATTTTATTTATTTATTAATGGAAGACACACAGAGAGAGGCAGAGACATAGCAGAGGGAGAAGCAGGCTCCATGCAGAGAGCTAGATGTGGGACTCGTTCCGTGGACCATGCCCTGGGCCGAAGGCAGATGCTCACTGAGCCACCCAGGTGTCCTTGAAATGCATATTTAATAATAGCATTATATCAATGTTGAAATTCTTCATGAATCCTATGAGACACAGAAGTATAGGATTGTAGTATCTGCAGTTTCCTTAGAATTGTTGAGCAAATAATAACAGATATTATAAGATGCATGCGATGTGTGTATGTGTCTGTACTGGAGAAAGAAAACATGTCAAAATATGAATGTTAATAAGTGACATATACCAAAAATTCTAAGAAAAAAGTGAAAAGAAAAAAGTTATCTCACCTTTGAGAAAAAGTATTTTTGTGAAGTTCTTATTCTTATTAGGCTAGTGAAGTCCAATTCATGTTTGTGAAGAGTAGACATTATTCAAAACTTTGTTCAACTTTTGAACAGAAAAAAATAACAATTTCATAGAAATACCTAGTTATGTTTTTCTGTTGTATTTTAGTTTGAAATACTAATAGAATTACCTCTTAAACTGACAAGATACTTGGAACCAAAGATTTGTTTTTATTGTTCTAGTAGCAAAAAAAATCCCACTTGTGTCTTTTAAAGGTGTGGGTAAATAGACTTCTGTCGGCATAGCCATCATCTGTTGACTGCAAACACGGTAGGTTATTATCTGTCTTGTCATATGAAAATAGTGACATCATTTAGAAGGATTTGACTTGAACAATCAGCCATATTCAATTAAGTTGAAAGTCAGTTATTCTCATTTGTAATGTGAAAGATACTAACTTTTCAGTAAATTAAAACCAACATTTCCTGCTTAATCCCATTGTAAACCTAATTGCCTTTCTAAATCTAATACTAGTGCAATAGTAAATGAATTCAAAATACACTTGATATGATTAAGTTTTTTCTCTAACCTACTTTATTTCAAATTCTGATTTTATTGAAAGAAAAAATATTAATAGCATAGAGATTAAGTTCTTTTACTTATTTCTTCATTATTTTAAATGCATATTAAATGTCTACAATTTGCTAAGTCTGTGCAGGTCTCTGCAGACACAAACATGAATTAGATTTACTTACTGATCTTAAGTGGTTCATTGGACATAAATGAAATACAACTGTCAATGTGACTTTACTTTTATTGATTACTAGTTTATCTGTTTATTCATGTCTTTATTTGCATTATTCACTATGAGGTACATATAATGAATGTTGCGGGGCTCAAGAATAGTGCATATGGTGTGGAAAGAAAAAGAATATTCTTATTAAAATCCATCAAATAAAGTATGAACTCTACTTATCAGAAGTATACATTTTTGGAGGAGGGGGCAAGATGGCGGAAGAGTAGGGTCCCCAAGTCACCTGTCCCCACCAAACTACCTAGATAACTTTCAAATCTTCCTAAAAACCTACAAATTTGGCCTGAGATTTAAAGAGAGAACAGCTGGAATGCTACAGTGAGAAGAGTTCGCGCTTATATCAAGTTTTTGGCCACTCTGTATTGAGAAAAATGACTACAAGGAAAAACTCACCTCAAAAGAAAGAATCTTAAACAGTCCTCTTTCCCACAGAGTTACAAAATTTGTATTACAATTCAATGTGAGAAAGCCAATTCAGAAGCACAATTATAAAGCTACTGGTGGCTCTGGAAAAAAGCATAAAGGATTCAAGAGACTTCATGACTGCAGAATTTAGATCTAATGAGGCCGAAATTAAAAATCAATTAAATGAGATGCAATCCAAACTAGAGGTCCTAACAATGAGGGTTAACGAGGTAGAAGAATGAGTGAGTGACATAGAAGACAAGTTGATGGCAAGGAGGGAAACTGAGGAAAAAAGAGAAAAACAATTAAAAGATCATGAGGATAGGTTAAGGGAAATAAATGACAGCCTCAGAAGGAAAAATCTACATTTAATTGGGGTTCCTGAGGGCGCCGAAAGGGACAGAGGTCCAGAATATGTATTTGAGCAAATCATAGCTGAGAACTTTCCTAACCTGGGAAGGGAAACAGACCCAGGAAATAGAGACATCCCCGCCCCCCCCCTCCAAATCAATAAAAACCACTCAACACCTCGATATTCAATAGTGAAACTTGCAAATTCCAAAGATAAACAGAAGTATACATTTTTGGTGTTTTATGTAAAACAATGAGAATATAAATATGCATGCTTTCATTTTCTATAAAAAAATTTAAATAAATATAATGTTCCTATAGCTTAAACAAATTGTAGTTAATATTTTAAGACAGAAAAATTCACTAATATAAAATTTTCTATGAGAGGAAGGTACAAAGATACTTCAAAGAAGTTTAAAGAATTATTTTCTTTATTGGTCAAAGAGGTATTGCAAAATATATCTAGTTTTCCTGGTGTTAGAATACTCACCCACAGTCTCATTAAATATTTGAATTTCTGTCTAGATTGTTTTACTACACTGTATTATGTGTGCTTATAGAGCTCAGTTTTCTTAAAAATAAACATACCTTCCCCCAAACATATTTTTCCTTTAAAATATCTACTAAGCTAAAATATCTACTCAGCATTGCAATATGGGAACATTTCTGAAATACCTATCAGTAAGGTTTAACACTTAAAGCTGCATTCTTTCTGATGTATCAGATTTGAAGTGCATTTAAAAAAACAATAGCATCGCATTTTCCTTGGATGCAATAAACTTTTACATTGTCTTGTCTTGCCAGTAAATATGCAGATTATTTAATATAATCAAGATTTCAGTTTTTATTATTTTGGTGAACATAATTGCTTTTCATTCAACATACCACCTCAATTTTGTTTAATAAAATTTGTCAATGTAACTTTCTGTTGAATTGCCTGATACATAATATATTACTATTAACAAATTTAAATTACTCACTTTAATATCCATATAATTATCGACTCTCTAAATATAACACAGATTACAAATTCAATGAAGTTCTATAAAACAGTTAAAAGACTCAGTTAACAAAATGGAGTTTTAGACCTATATTTTACAATGAATAAAAGTCTCCACGTTTCAATCTTGTTCAGTATTTATTTTGGTTTAAGTCAATATTTATCTCAGAATTAAATGGTACACATTCACTGGAGACATTATAAAAATTAACTCCATTAAATAATCCTCCACATGAAGTACTTAGGGAATTTCAGATGGTATTTGAATCATCAATGTTGTTATTAAAAGATCTCTAGAGTATAAAGATACTGAAGAAGTACCTGGAATTTCACCAACATTTTCTTGGATTATCCATTCCATAACAACATCAATAAATATGAACAATATTTTAAAAATTTAAGAGAGACTTTCTCTAAAATAGGTATTAGGAAGCCCAGGATGTCTATCAACTACATTGTACCTTGTAGGTGAATCTGCTGTATGAGGCTTCAAATATATATATATGTGTATATATATATGTATATATAATATTATATATAACTATATAATATATATATATAGTTATGTATGTAGCCCCTGTATGAGGCTTAAAGTATATATATATATTAGTATATATATTATGTAAGTATATATAATATATATATTATATATTTTTTGGTAGTTTTATGGTTTTATTAACACAAATATGACACGCACATAAGCTGTTTATTCATTTTCTTTGCTACGCAGCCTGGCATTGGGATTGGTGACTCTGATGGCCAGCTGGGCTGCTCTTTCCACAATGGCTTTGCGGTTCTTGGAGAATATATTGTGAGCAATCTCTGCACAATAAGATTTGTTGCACATCAGCAGCACTTCAAGCTCCTTGACGTTGTGGGCTAGGAACTTCCGGAAGCCACTGGGCAGCATGTGCTTTGTTTTCTTGTTGCTCCTGTAACCAATGTTGGGCATCAAGATTTGGCCCTTGAATCTGCGTACCCTATTGTCAATGCCTCTGGGTTTCTGCCAGTTGTGCTTAATTTTGACATTTTATATATATATATATATATATATATATATATATATATATATACACACATATATATATTAGTATGTATATTATGTAAGTATATATATAATATATACTCAGCAAAACTAATATATATATATTAGTTTTGCTGAGTTAATCACACTTTTCCCCAACAATGGAAAAAAGATATTCATCTGATGCAAAGGTAAACTGTTGGCTGGAGTAGAGCTTTCTAAAGTGGTCAGATGCCAGTCCTTGAATTAATAAAGATGCTCTAAAGTAACAAAAATATCCAATCCATTTTTCACTCTTGGGGAGTTTCAGTGTGAGACACACAAGCAACAACAAAGCCAGTAGGAAGAGCATAAACCGATACACACACTATAGAAACTGCTCCAAGCAGAAAGCCTACCTTAAGTATGAAGCAACAGAAGAAATAAACAGAGGGGCAGAGATAAGAGAAGCTGAATCAGAAGAAGAGCAAACAACTAAAACTGTTGTTGGATAGTTAGGATTTTTACTGCAGCCTAAACAAAAGTGATTTTACTCTATTCTGATTTTGCAACTGACTGTGCCAATTTCCTGCGCTTTCTTGCTTTTCTGGGCATCTTTACAGTAACACCCTACCACCTGAAGAAACCTGACTGTCTCCCTATTTCTTTCAAACTTAGAGCTAAAAGAACACACATTCACCTCAAAAGCTATTTGAGAAAAGCAGTCCATACTAAATAAAATATGTAGCCAGTCCAAACTAACCAGTACAGCAACAGAAAACAGCATACAGATTCATTTAAAAATATATATATATATAACAATGCTATAAGTTGGAGGGAAAAAACAAAAGCAAAAAAAGCACTAGGATAGGAAATAATATAATCTGCTAAGATGTAAATACCATAGAAGTCTTTTTTAAGTTTATTAAGTTTATTATTACGAATTTTCTATGGCTAGAATATGGGGAATTGAGAGTGGATTCTGGAGGCCATTTCACAAAATTCGGTACATCTGAAAAATCAATGTAAACTGGTTTTCGACCCAGTGAGTTTCTTTTAGATTAGTACATTTTCAATGCAGTTACAGTGCAGAGCACAGGGTATCACTTATTTATAAAGATGGTCTCTCTCCTATAAAATGAAACATTACAATATATCTCATCCAGAACCTAGAGATTTGGGGCCAAACTCATCTTTTATGGACAGCTATTTTTAGTCATTTCAAAAAAATGTAAGTCATTTGAGGAATGTGGTAATACTAGAAATGAGAGGAACAAAAAGATAATTAAATGCTTAGCTCTAATTAGGCTTTCTATTAGTGTTTCTAACCATTAGTGACCTGACTCTGACATTTGATTTCCTTTCGGATTCAGCCATTCCAGAATTCTATCTCAACAGAATAGAACTATGGAGAGCAAAGGTGATTGGACCATAAAGACTATAAAAAGATGTATGTATTGTGTTCAGGACTGTGCTATCTTTGTGTTTTCTTTGAGAATTCTTCAGGAGAACACTATTTTCAGTCCATGTGCTTTGTTTGAGTTAAGCTCTATCTCCAGTTCTTAGATGCACTGAAGGTATAAATTGTGTTTCTAGATGATGAAAAAACACATCTGGATAATAATAATTATTATTATTAACAGTATATGTATTTCATTACACATTAAACACTTTTTCAAGGGGGCTTTATATTTTAAAAACTTTAAAAACATCATTGTAGTGTATAAAGATTCTCAGATGTGTTTTTTTCTTTGAAAATATCTAAAATGGTTCTACTTACATTTTATTATAATTGTGACTTCTTATGTGAATGCTGGGATTGTATTTTGATGACTAGTTTATGTCAGTCACATAGCCATACATAGACACAAGTACATTTCAGACTTTATTACCTGGGGCTGATTTAATTAACAAATTTAAAATTTTTCTACTTATAAAAACATAAACACCAACACATACCTCTTCCTATAATGCTGAGAATCATTATTATTCCTTACAAAGGAGATACGAGTTTGCATACTTTATAACAGGAGGTTGATGCAAGAGATAGAGCGTTTTTTCTCCACTTTCTGCCTCTATTACCCTGTAAGCTTTCTGAACAAAAGAATCATTCTTGATTTTCCTGAGAGTCACAGGACAAAGGACAGTTACTGTGCATCTAATGAACATTTATGGCATGAATGAACATTTTCCACATAAGGAAAGTTATTTTGCATGAGAGCAAGAGAACTTGTGTATTAGCAAAACTCTTTACTGTATGAGGTTAGATTTATCTTTAAGTACCAAAAAAATCTAAGAGGAAATAAATATAAGGTTGTGGCTACTCTATTTTTTAAGACAGCTTTTGATGTACTGTGTTTGATGTCCTACAGGGGAAAAGAAAATAGTCCCTTGTTTTTAGGGGTCTTGATAGGTGCCCTGGAATCCTATGTCAGGATCTGCAATAGTACTTACTGTATAATCCCATTACTCTTCTTTCCACTAGTCTCAGCACACTAGTCAACAAAGTGGGTACTCAGTTCAATTTTTACTGATGATTATTATCCAGAGTATAATTGGGAAGTGATTAGTCACCTTTTTAGATATTAGCAGAGTCAAGGCTTTATCTAATGCTTACACTAGACTTAGGCTTCATAAGTGTCGAAGTTAGAACACATATTTACAGAACCACCACTACAGCTGATTGGTCAAGTAGAGATTTATTTTTTCCCACAAAATATGAAGTGTAAGCAGGTAGTCTAGGACTAATACAATGGTTCCGTGGTAACAAAGGGGATGTAGTTTCTCTCTGCCTTTTCACTCTGCCATCTCCAGTCTGTGGCTTTTACCTTCATGCTCACATACGGTTTTTGTACCACAGGCATAAGATGCATGTCCCAGACAGAAAGGGAAAAGGATAAATATCAAAAAGCCAATGCCTGTTAAGAACTTTGAATTAGGAAAACAATAGGTTTCCTCTAATCTCCACCTAGTAACTTTTTGTAGATTTCACTGTCCAGAACAGACAACAGCCATTAAATAGTTACAATATAACACCCTCATCCAAAGTTTGGTCCAGGTAGAATCACTCAAAGCAAACAGCACCAGGTGAAATATCTGGGATTTGAGAAGCGACAGTTTAAACATTGTTCCTAGAAAGAACCAACATTGGCAAAATGTCCATATTACCCAATGCAATCTACAGACTTAAAGCAATCTCTATCAAAATACTTACAAAATTTTTCATAGAACTAGTACAGATAATCCTAAAATTTGTATGGACTCACAAAAGACCTGAAATAGTCAAAGCAACCAGAAAATGAAGAGCAAAGCTGGAGGTACCACAGTCCCAAATTTCAAAATTTACTACAAAACTACAGTAATAAAAACAGTATGGTTCTGGCACCAAAACAGACACATAGAGCAATGGAACAGAATAGAGAGTCCAGAAATAAGTCCATCCTTTTATGGTAAATTAATCTATAACAAAGGAAGCAAGAAAATACAATGGTAAAAGGAAAAATCTGTTAAACAAATGATATTTAGAAAACTGGACATGCAGAAGAATGAAACTAACATTTCTTACACCTACACAAAAATAAACTCAAAATGGATTAAAGACAATATGAGACCTAAAAGCATGAGATTCCTAGAAGAAAACATAGGCATTAATTTATTTGATATTGGCTGCTGAAGTATCTGTCTAAATATGTCTCCTCTGGCAAAGGAAACAAACACAAAATTAAACTATTGGGACTGTATCAAAATAAAGAGCTTCTTCACAGTGAATGAAACCATTAACAAGGTTCACCTACTGAATGGGAGAAGATATTTATAAATGATATATTTATAAATGATATATTTAATAAGGGGCTAATATCCAAAATATATAAACAATTTATACAATTCAACACCAAACGAACCCAAATAATCCAATTAAAAACGGACAGGGAACTTGAATAGACATTTTCCCAAAGAAAACATACAGTTAGCCAACAGACACATGAAAAGATGGTCAATATTACTAGTCATCAAGGAAATGAAAATCAAAACCACAATTAGATATCACTTTACACTTGTCAGAATGGTTAAAATCGAAAAGACAAAAATTAAGTGTTGGCAATGATGTGGAGAAAAAGAAACCTTCACATACTGTTGGTAGAAATACTGGCATAGTTACTGTGGAAAACAGTAAGGAGGCTCCTCAAAAAAATTAAAAATAAAATTACCATATAATCTAGTAATTCCCCGAATGGATATTTACCCAAAGAAAATGAAAACACTAATTTGAAAAGATACATGCACCCCTATATTTATTGCATCATTTCTTTTACATTAGCCAAGATACTGAAAACAACCCAAGTGTCCCAATAAATAAATAAATAGGTAAAGAAGATGGACTATTACTCAGCCATAAACAAAGAATGAGACCTTACTGTTTGGGACAACATGGATGGATCTAGAGGGTATAATGGCAAGTAAAATAAGTCAGTCAGAGAAAGAAAAACACCATATTATTTCAATCATATGTAGAATTTAAGAAGCAAAACAAAGTAAACAAAAAGATGAACAAACACAGACTCTTAAATATAGAGAACAAACTGGCATTTATCAGAGCAGAGGTTGGAGGGGATGGGTGAAATAGATAAAGGGGATTAAGAGTACACTTATCTTGATGAGAACTGAGAAATGTATAGGATTGTTGAAACATTATATTGTATACCAGAAAGTGTTAATTACACTTGATTTTTTAAAAAAAGTAAACAGCACCAACACTGCTTTTTCCTGGAGATCAGAAATGCCCATATCAATAGGGTGTTTAGTATTGAAGTGGCAAAAGCATGACACCCAAAGATGTGAACCAGGAATAAATCAGACATGGCCAGAGATAAAGCAGTGGTCAAAGCAGGCAAAGGAGAAAGGAGTGTGAGAGAGAAAGGGATAGATAGATGGAACAAGGGTATCCAAAGCAGCAATATGTACAATGAAAAAACATTCTTTTAAAATATAACTGGAATAAATGTTTCTATATTCATCTCTGCCAACCACAAACTGTATGACTATGGATGAAAGTGCCTACTCTTTTTTGAGTCCCAGGAAATTTTTTTTTATCACTGCGATTATTATTGTCCTATGCTAAAATAATATAGTAACCTGAATTTGGTGACTATTAATTAAGAAAGCACACATAAAGTTTCCTATAATTTCTGAAACAGTAACAGTAATTTAATTTTATTTTTGAGAACTGAGATCTTGTGATGAATTCTTGAGATATTTACAAAATCAAAACATACTTTGCATATAGCAGACGTCTAGTATATTGTGACTTTTATTTTTCAGGAACTCACACCTGACTCAAATTCTGGAGGAATGCCAGGAAACATAATAAAACATTTAATCCAAGTCTCATCTTCTTTTCATATATAAGCAAGTATAATTTTCACAGCAGTATAAAATAGTTTAATGACTTGAATGATTTTTAATTTGGTAACCACCTTCACTAACCAAAAGGTTTATTTATTCTTATTGAAGCATATGTTATTTTTGCCTATCTTCTCTATTTCATGGGAAGAGTTGCTATCTCCATCCATCAAAATTTCTATTCTGTATATGGTTTATAACATCTCTTCAAATTATTTTCTAACACTGTTAAGGACATTTTACTACTAAACAGAACTGAAGAGAAAGTTAAATATCTGGGGCGCCTAGGTGGCTCAGTCAGTTGGGGGGTCTGCCTTTGACTTGGGTCATGATCCTGGAGTCCCAGGATCGAGCCCTACTTTGGGATACCTGCTCGGCAAGGAGTTGGCTATTCTCTCTGCCTCTTTGCCCCGCCACTTGTGTTCACTCTCTTCACTCACTCCCTTTCTCAAATAAATAAATAAATATTTAAAAAAAAATAGGTATCTGACCACATCTTATCAGAAACACCAACTGAATGAACTGCTTGTATTTTAAACCACTGGTGGCAATAGAGAAGAAAAGAAGAAAGAAACAAAGAAACAAAGAAAAAGAGGGATGCCTGGGGGGGTTCAGCGGTTAAGCATCTGCTTCCGGCTCAGGGAGTGATCCTGGAGTCCCGGGATTGAGTCCCATATTAGGCTTCCTGCATGGAGCTTGCTTCTCCCTCTGCCTATGTCTCTGCCTCTCTCTGTGTGTCTCTCATAAATAAATAAATAAATAAATAAATAAATAAATAAATAAATAAAATCTTAAAAAGAGAGAAAGAGAGAGAAGGGAGGGAGGGAAAGAAAGAGAAAAAGAAAGAGAAAGAAAGAAAGAAACCCAGTAGAGGTAAGAGGAAACTTCATTCAAATGCATTCTATTTCAATAACATGTTGGGATTCCTGGCTGAAAATCCTTAATTGACTATCTGATTGGATTGTGGTCATGTCATCAAGTTAAAGATCCAGCGAGGAATAATTAGGTTTCTTTTGCTAGATATGCCTATTTCTGCCATCACAAGTAACCTTATCTTGCAATATCAAAGCAATTTCTTTCTTTCTCCATTTTCCCCCTTCCTTGGGAATTCTAATTTGTCTAGTCTGTGGTAAATACTATTAGTAAAGTCATATATAATTTTAAGAGTGGAAAGTAACTTGCCACATCTCATCTAGCTCATGCCCTGTTACGTGCTCAGTGGATGACTGCATATGTTTATCCATTATCAAGACTTGTCAGTAACTTAGGATGAAGGTTAGTGGTAAAATAAAATGTGGATTTTTAATAATGTTGCAATGCTGTGTTTATATATTTATCAGTAGCAGAAGAAAATATGCAAATTTAATTTTCAGTAAAACAAATCAGTTCAGAAAATCAAGTATCTTTGTGATAAATAGCAATACAGAAACATTGACAAAATACATATAGTCAGTCAGCAAATTATACACTTTTTGAAAATACAGGAGATTCTATGCCTTAAGTGCATGCAGTTCTCATAACCTCAAAAGCCACAAGTCCCATAACCCCAAAGTACTTCAGAATTTTAGAATGAGATCAGGAAATGCCATCCTCTGTTAATAAAATTGATATATTTTACCCTACAATATGATTGACTGACCATCAATATATCCTAGCCTTTCCTAGAAGGATGAATGGCATTGCACATACTGCCAAAGAGGGCAACAGCTACTTGAAATGAAATTGAGATATGCTGCCATCAGATCTGATAGGAAGCGTGAATGATGCAAAGTAACAACAACAAAAAAATTACAACCTATTCAGCTGCATAATTACATCAAATATCAACGGATATACTTTAGTAACTTATTACTAAGAGTTTCAGAAAGTACGAATTTAACCAGATTAAAGTATAGATTTAACCAATTAAACCAGAGGAGAGTGTTTGTACATATAAAATGTCCAGTATCAATGATCTAGTCTTAAATTTCTTTATTTGTGGAGAAAGGAAATTCATACAAGAAAATTAGTTTCATTTTGATCATCCAACTCTCCTCTCCCCAATTCACCTGCAAAGAAGTCAGTTGGTCTTCAAGTATGCTTATTAGGCTATTTACTAAGATATAATAATTTACTAGGATAGTGTTTCAGGTAAACATGTTTGCATTTGGTTGATACATTAATATGTTTTGGCTTGGGTATTTCATCTATCTACAAAAGAAACATTTCAATAGCAAGAGAATTCATGCTGCTGGCTTGGGTTTTGCTCCCTCAAGCCACCTTGGCTAGCCATTGCTCTTCTTAACTTTTCACACTTTATTATAAACTGCTCACATGGAATTAAACTACTCAGGAAATTTTGATAATTCTTCCATTAGCAAGCTTTTCTCCACACACTCTGGAGTCTACATTTTGGCTCCTCCCAGCCAAAAGCCAAATTTCTTCTTCATCCTTTTCCATTGGCTGTTGGTTTGCCTTTTGAATTTCCTCACAAAGAACAACTATACTTCTCTTATGAATCCTCCAACAACCATCAACCCCTGAATGAAGTCCACATATTTGAACTCAATTTTTTATATATCTTCCTGGTTTTATAGTATACAATTTAGTTACACACACATGCGCGCGCGCACACATACACACACAAATAAAATCATGCTGCTATCAAGACCAACACCACTACAATACCAATACAAAGCATGGCAAAAATAAGGCTCAGTGCCAACAAATGATGTAACAACAAAGACTATGGAGCCAAAAGAAGAACATAATCAATATGATCTGGAATAGAAAGCTGAAGTTTACAGAGGCGAAACTTTAGCATTGAAAAAAAGCAGCAACATGAAAAGGTGGGAAAGGAGAAAATAGGGTAGTCTTGGAGAGAAGAGTGTAAGCAGTTTGGCTAATTGACTATTTTGAACTAGCCTATGTGTTTAAATAATTATATTCAGATACACTTTGCATGGTAAATGGACTAGTCTGAATGAATCAGACTCTGCATGACACATAATTGAATGGTTAGGTTGGAAATTTAGAATAGTGACAGTCTATAAAGTAATTAAATGCCAATGTGAGAATTTGCTGACTCTTACATGTCAGGTATTGGAGAAACAAGATGAAAAAGGCATGCCCTTGAATATTTTCAGTTTAACGGAAAAGAGAAGCATATGCAAAAATAAAAGTAAAGCGCCATAGGAAAAGGGGAGTATTAGGGAGGGGCATGGAAGGTAGAGGAGACAGGGAAGGACATTCTAGGCAAAGAGAAATTCTTCTATGTGGGTAATAAGACTAGCAGTGGGTAAATTAAGTTGGAAAGAATTAGTAAAATCCTAAAATCTTGAAGAAGAAAGTTATGGAAAGGGAGAATGATACCTGATGGAAGGCCCTTTCCTCCTTCAATTTTTTTTAAAGTTCACACACTTACAGAACTCATTTCTTCCATAAGATTCTTTAAAAAATTCATTTAGCAATCTTCCACTTGAATTAGGAAACAATGGTCTTCATTCCTCATATGAACATACATATGCAAAGAAAATTTAAGTCAAGGCCAAAAAAACAAAAGGGTTAAATAATCCATTAATAGAGCTTCTAAGCTACTGAAGACTCTAGAAATAGGAAAGGGACAAAGTAATTACTTCATTGCAGGATCTGTCTGAACATGGATGTGAATGTTTCAGTTATTTTCTCCACTTTCCATTATTTCCATGTTTACTGGAAAGGTAAGAATGTGTCCTCTCAAGATGACTCCTTATGTTTCAGTTTCCGCTCTAACTAGTGCTCAAATAAAATAAGTCACACCACAAAGAGTAATTGAAAGGACAATTCAGGCCTTTATATATCCATATCCTCCAGACTGTGACTCACTATACTTTCCCTTTGCTCATTCTGTGGCTTAGCTCTTTCTTACATAAAACCAGTGTATTGTCTGGCTCCTCTGTTTGTTTTTGCCCTCATCCACTCTTATTTCAGTAATCAAATATGTGTTATTGAGAAGCAGATGGAAAATGATACTCATAATTTAATCATTTTTCCTTTTCACTTAAAAAGCAAAGAAACTTGTGTTGGATTAAATCCATTTTAATTTTCCAAAACATACAGCATACAATAATTTAGGATATTAAATATGTAGTCATATATTCTTTGCCTTGGAAACATACACATTATTCACACTATCACTGAGTCTAAAATATTTTGATCTATTATAATGAAGATGGCCACATCTGTATCTTGTGGATTTATAAAGGTTTAAATGAAAATGTGTGAAAATATAGAAATATGTATTTATACACAACTGTGTACATATTTAGTAATGATACAAATACTACCTTATAGTTATAGCTAGTCTACACTACAGGCTTGAGTCTCTAGGAAGCAGAAGCTAAGAATGAACTGGAAGTGGAAAATACTCAGTGAAAGACAGATGAGAGAAAGCAGGCATTAGGCATGGAAAGCCTAAGGACCACTATTCAAGGTTGACACATGTAAAAGGAGAGGCAGAAGGAAGGTACATTGGGTAGAAAGGGCCTCAGACTGTACTTCAGCTCGAAGAATGTCTCAGAGAACAGAAGCAGGAGCCTCAATGCAAACATTCCCCATTAGAAGAGTCCACATTGGACAGAAGTGGCCAGGCTAAGAAGAACTACGTGCACAGTCTTTGGCTAATGCTGCCGTGAAAGAGCAAGGCCTCAGCTGCAGTGCTGCAGTGGATTCTAAAGGCATTTCAGCTAGGGTTTCTCAGCTAACCATACCCCCTGCAGAAACTTCTCTCTTCAAGTGAGATGCACCTCCATGGTTGTCACTTATGTACAGAAAAAAAGCCAAAAATTACAAGTGGTATTCCTGTCACTATTACTCAATGGTCCTACCCATACTATTATTGACAGACAACCTTCTGAAACTTTCAGTTTTATGGAACACTCCTAAATCATGGTAGAATTTTTAAAAATGTTCTTAAATGTCCTTCTCTAGCTCAAAATCTACGGAGAGACTGTCAGAACTATGCAAACACTCATCTGCTTAGGTTTCTTCTTTCAACTGTATAATATGGATTCTGTGATCAGGTCACAATTCAGTTGAGATCTATTCTAAATTCCCTTTTAATAAAACATTACACATTTCAGTATGATAAAAATGGTGTATTCAAAAAGGACCTGTGTCCTCCATATGCTGCAATTTTGTTTAATGTGTGCACGCACACACGCACACACACACACACACACACAGAGGTACAAAGTTATGCTTCCTTGTAAATTATTCCACTGCATTGCATCCATCAGTAGTATGTCAAATACAGTGGGCAACAAGTTCCTTGTCAGCTACAAAAGGTATAGACCAATTGGCAAGTAAAGTAGGCCTATAGGGATAGTAAAACCCTTTTGACCTTGCAGAGAAGAAAGGAGGGTGGAAAGAATTGCTGATTCATGAAGGAAAACCTTCCTGAAGAGTTGAGTGCTCAGGTTAAACTTCCCTTCCAGGCAGCACTAATTTGGCTGACAGATACCAAGCCATAGTTAATCTAAACTGACACTGACCTTGCTGCCATTACCTGCAAAATCCCCTCATACAAATTTTCCTCAAATAATTATTCCCGTGCCTTATACATAGAAAAGCTGTCTGTCAACAAAGCCAGAGATATTTAACTTTTCTCCAGCGAAAATTCACCAAATAATTTGCTATTGAGGAGAGAAAATTTCAGCTAGACATTGAAAGTTTTGTGGCTTTGATTTTGTAGGGAAGCATAGGTGGCTAAATGGAAAAACCATACATTAATAGTATGGGAGCTGTAATTCTGGAAGTTGTAGATGACAGAGATGCAAAATAATTATGGTATACAAGTATGCAAGTGAATTCTGTCTTGTGGAGGAATAACCATCCCTGCTTGTGGAAAAAAAAATGGTATTGCCTGCATTTGTATATTCATTTCAATATTCCTGGTTTATAAATATGTCTGTTCTTTAGATTTGCTTTTGAAATGGTTTTAATATCTGCATGGTTCCATCACTGGATAAATGAGCTAAACAAAATCTTGGTAATTTTTATATCTGTATGAGAGTCTTAATAAATAAACAAAATGCATGTTTTAAATGTCACATACTGATGAATATCCAATGTCTTTTGAATAGCTTATTTATATAAATCCAATTTTAAGTCATAGAGTTGTATATATATGTTTAATTCACTTTCACTTATTCATCTATTCATTTTTTAATTGAACATCTAATAGAATTCTAGACACAGTGCTAGTATACTGGAAATTCACTGATAATTATACTGTGTGACACTATTCCTGCTATGATGCTGACAGCTAGGATTTTTTACACGGGAATTATGTCTTGTAACAAGATAAATTACAATGCAACACAGTTAAGTGTTAAAGAATAAAGAACAAAGTACTTTAGAAGGAGAAGAAAATAAGGTAAAAGAGTTCACTTTCGGGCCTTTGGAAAAGTTATAAAATATGAGGTGAGATTTAAAATGGGTTTTTGGAAATAGTACTTGATTGGGAAGGTGAGAGCATTGTAGACAGGTGCACCTATTTTATATTTGTCCTTAGACCAAGGACTTCATCATGAACTTTAACATCACTAAGCAAATGTCATAAAAATACATCAGAAATGAAAGAGATGGATCCAGCATTGTCTTTCTCATTTGACAGACTGGGATTTTAAAGCACCAGAGAGGTTAAGTGAATTGCAAAAGGTCACACAGATGGTAAGAGAGTGAGACCTAAAGTTTTACCATTTCTATTCTTCCTCAAGAGAATCTTGACATTCACAGTGCGTAAGAAATCAGAGCAGATATCAGAACACTCAAAGTGTAAAAACAAGCATAGTTGTAGAGCTTGGCAAATTACTTGATGTGCTAATTTACTAAGGCTGCCACCACAGACTAGATGGCTTCAACAACGGATACTAATTTTCTCTCAGCTATTGAAGCCAGAGTCTGAGACCAAGGAAGGTATTGGTGGTGTAGATTTCATTCTAAGGTCTCTCTCCTTGGCTGGTAGATGGCCTTCTACCTCTTACCCCTGTGTCTTCCCATGGTTTTTCCTGTGTGCTCATGCATCCCTAGGGTTTCTTTTGTATGGCTTAATTTCTTCTTCTGATAAGGACCCTAGTCAGATTGGATTAGAGGCACCCTAATGGCCTTGTTTTAATTTAAGCTCTTTAAAGATCCATCCTATATGCAAATACAGTCACACTCTGAATAGAGGCTAGTCCTTTAACATAAGAATTTGGGGGACTCAGTTCAGTACTTGACACTTGGTTTATGTAACACAGTGTGAAACAGAGAGAGAGAGACAGAGAGACAGAGAGAGAGAGAGAGTTAAATCAATTAAGTAGATAAATGGTGGAAATACCCTATAACAGATCTCTTCTTAAAAGTCTAGACTCTTATCAGTTCCTGGGGAACAGGCTACAGTAACAGTGGTATTAGCTCTGGATGGAGGGCTAATAAATGCCAGAAGATTCAAATATTTTCAGGTAGGCCATGAAGGGAAATGATCCACACTATGAGCTCCCACAAAGCTATGGGGAATTATGTCAGCCATTATTTACAACCAGTGAGGGTAATAAATGGAAGCTTCATTCATTTTACAATTTGCCTAAGGTCTAGTCCTATAAAAGGAAAATTTTTAATGTTGAAAACAGGAAAAATATCTTTGTTTCACTTATATGAAGAACAGTCTACACATGGCATTTTGTTGTTAAAATACTTCTCTTAAAACTGTTCAAACTTTACAAGCTTTGGGTCTATAAACAAAATTTGTTTCTTTAAAAAAAATGTCTGGGCACCTAATTGGCTTAGTCAGTAGAGCATACAACCCTTGATCTGAGTTGTTAGTTCGAGCCCCATACAGGGTGCAGAGATTACTTTAAAAAAAAATACTATCTTAAAAAAAAAAAAGTTTAACTACTGTTCTTTAAAGTCATGAGAGGGGCAGCCTGGGAGGCTCAGCAGTTTAGTGCTGCCTGTGGCCTAGGGTGTGATCCTGGAGACCCAGGATCAAGTCCCATGTCTCAATCCTTGGTTCTCTTCATGGAGCCTGCTTTCTCCCTCTGCCTGTGTCTGTGCCTCTGTGTGTGTGTGTGTCTCTCATGAATAAATAAATAAAATCTTAAAAAAAAAGAAGTCATTATGAGAAAAGAACCACTTGTTTGTAAGCATTGTAAGTCAGTCATTCAATTAAACTTTATTCCTAGCTTTACTGAGGTATAACAGACAAGTAAAAATTGCATATATTTAAGATGTACAAGTAAGGCTTTGATATACACTGTGAAATAATTACAATCAAGCTAATTAACATATCCAGCACCTCACAGTTACTTTTTGTGTGCGAATAATTAAGATCTACTCTTTTAGTAAATTTCAAGTATACAATATGGCATTATTTACTATAGTTACTGTGCTGTACATGAGATCCCTGGAATTTATTCATTTTGCACAACTGAAACTTTGTACCCTTTATCTCATATTTCTTCAGTTCTCTCATCTCACAGCCCCCGGTAACCACCATTGTATTCTCTGCTTCCACATATACATGAGATGAGAGAATCTGTCTTTATATGTCTGGCTTATTTCACTTAACATCTTCTAGGTTCATCAATGTTGTTCCAAAGAGCAGAATTACCTTCTTTTTTCAGGCTAACCGATACTCTATTGGATAGATAGATACATATCACATCTTATTTATCCATTTATCTATCCATGGACTTGTAGGCCATTTACATATCTTAACCATTATGAATACTGCAATGAACATGGGAGTGCAAATATCTGAGACGCCAATTTCCTTTCTTTTGAATAGGTACCTAGAAGTGAGATTGCTGGATCATTCAGTAGTTTTATTTTTAATTTATTGAGAAATCACCATATATCACTTTGCATAATGGTTGTACCAATTTACATTCCCATGAAGAGTATACAAGAATTCCCTTTTTATCCACATCTGCACCAATATCTGTTTTGTCTTCTGATACTATTCATTTTAACCGGTGTTAAAGTGATAACTTAATGTGATTTTCATTTGCATTTCCCTAAAACTTAGTTGAGCAACTTACCATATGCCTATTGGCTATATGTATATATCTTCTAAGGAAAAATTTCTATGTCAGTTCTTTGCCCATTTTTAATCATATTATGTATTTTTTTGCTATTGAGTTAAATTCCTTATATATTATGGATATTAACCCCTTACAGATGTATGGTTGCAAATATTTTCACCCATTTCATAAATTGTCTCTTCACTTGGTTAATTATTTCTTTTGCTATGCAGAAGCTTTTATTTTGAAGCAATCCTATTTGTCTATATTTACTTTTGTTCCCTGTGTTTTGGGGTAATATCCAAACAATCATTCCTAGACCAGTGTCAAGATTTTTTCCCCCATGTTTTCTTCCAGTAATCTTAGTGTTTTAGGTCTCATGTTTAAGACTTTAAGTCATTTGAGTTCATTTTTGTATATGGTGTGGGACAAGGTTCCAATTTCATTCTTCTGCATGTGGATATACAATTTTTTTTGAGTACCATTTATTCAAGAGACTATCCTTTCCCTATTGCATATTCTTGGCACCTCTACTGATCAATTGATTGTGAACGGGTGGGATTATGTTAGGGCATCTATTTCATCCAACTGCTCCATGTGTCTACTTTTGTGCCATTATTATATTGTTTGGGTAACTATAGGTTTGTGGTATATTTTGGTGCTTCCAGCTCAGTTCTTGTCCAAGATTGCTTTGATTATTTAGGATCTTTTATACTTCCATATGAACTCGAGGATTTTTTTTTTCTATTTCTATGACAAATGTCATTGGAATTTTGATAGAGATTGCATTGAATCTGTAGATCACTTTGGGTGGCATGGATATTTTAACAATATTTATTACTCCAATTCATAAACACAGAATATTTTCCCCTTTTGTGTTTCAATTTCTTTCATTATTTTTTATAGTTTCCATTGTACAAATCTACCAGATCTTTGGTTAAATTTATTCTTAAGGATATAATTGTTTTTGATGCTATTGTAAATGAACTTTTAAAAAAAGTTTTTATTTAAATTCCAGTTATTTAACAGACAGTGTATTAGTTTTAGGTCTACAATTTAGTGATTCAGTGCTTAAATACATATATATCCAATGCTCATCACAAGTGCACTCCTTAATCCCCATCACCTATTTAACTCCTCCATCACTGCCTCCCCTCTGGTAATCCCCAGTTTGTTTTCTATAAGTTAAGAGTCTTTCTTGGTTTGCCCCTATTTTTTCCCTTTGCTCATTTGTTTAGTTTCTTAAATTCTACATATGAGTGAAATCATAGGGTATTTGTTCTTCTCTGACAGACTTATTTTCTCAGCATAATACTCTGTAGCACCATCCATGTCATTGTAAATGGTAAGCTTTCATTCTTTTTTATGACTAATATTCCATGATCTATCTATCCATCCATCCATCCCACATCCCACATCTTCTTTAGTCATTCATCAATGGACAATGTTTCCATGATTTTGCTACTGTGGATAAAACTGCTATAAACATCGAGATCCATATATTCCCTTTAAATTAGTATTTTGTTTTCTTCAGATAAACACTTTTTTATGCAATTGCTAGGTTGTAGGGTGGTTCAATTTTTAACTTCTTGAGGAAACTCCATATGTTTTTCCAGAATGGCTACACAAGTTTGCATTCCCACCAATAGGGCAGGAGGACTCCCCTTTCTTCATATCCTTCTAGCCAACATCTGTTTTTTCTTGTGTTGTTGATTTTAGCCATTCTGACAGGTATGAGGTGATGTATCTCCCTGCAGTACTGATTTACATTTCCCTGATGATGAGTCATGCTGAGCATTTTTTCACTTATCTGTTGACCATCTATATGTCTTCTTTGGAATTCAAATTTATCAAATTTGTTTATTAGTTTTAACAGCTTTGGATGGAGTCTTTTGAGTTCTCTCTATATAAAAATATATTGTCAATATTAGATAATTTTACATCTTCCTTTTCAATTAGAATGTCTCTTATTTGTTTTTCCTGCCATATTACTCCAGCTAGCACAACCAGTACTATGTTTAATAGAAATGGCGACAACAGGCATCTTTTTGTCTTGTTCCTGATGGTAAAGGAAAAGTTCAGGTTTTCACCACTATGTTGTTAGCTATGAGTTTATCATATATGGCCCTTTATTATGTTGAGGTACATACCTTTTATATTTAATTTGTTGAGCATCTTTATCATGAAAAGATACTGAATTTTTTCAAATGCTTTTCTGCCTTTATTGAGATAATCCTACCATTTTTAGCTTTCATTCTGTTAATTTGGTATATCACATTCATTGATTTGCATTTTTGGACCATCCTTGCACCCAGGGATAAATCTCCCTAGATTATAATATATAGTTCTTCTAATATGATACTAAATTCCACTTACTAATATTTTGTCATTTTTACATTTATGTTCATCACAGATATTGGCCTGTAATTTCTTGTTGTGTCCTAACCTAGCCTGATATCACAGTAATGGTGGCCTCAAAAAATGAGTTTGGAATTCTCCCCTCCTCTTCTATTTCTTTGGAAGAGTTTTAGAAGGATTGATATTAATCCTCTCTTAAATGTTTGGTAGAATTCACCCATCCTAGTGTTTACTTTGTTGTTTTTGGTTGCCATTGTTATATGTTATTCTTGTTGTTGGGTGGCTTTTATTACTAATTCAATCTCCTTACTCATTGTTGATCTGTTTGGACTTTCTTTTCCTCATGATTCAGTATTTGTAGGTTGTAGGTTTCCAGAAATTTATCCATTTCTAATAGGTTATCCAATTTGTTGGCATAATTGTACCATTGTATCCCATTACTATCCTTTCTATTACTGCACTATTGGTTATAATGTTCTCCTCTTTCATTTATAATTTTATTTGTATATTCGTTTTTTTTCTTAGACTATAGCTGAGTTTTGTTAATCCTTTTTCAAAAAAGCTAGCTCTTAGTTTTGTTGATCTTTTCTATTGTTTTTTCTATTCTTTATTTCACTATTTCTTCAGTGATCTTTATTATTTCCTATCTGCTGCTAAGTTTGAATTTCAATCATTCTTTTTCTAGTTTCTTGTAAAGTTAGGTTGTTTAGGCTGAGTTTTGTTAATCCTTTTTCAAAAAAGCTAGCTCTTAGTTTTGTTGATCTTTTCTATTGTTTTTCTATTCTTTATTTCACGTATTTCTTCAGTGATCTTTATTATTTCCTATCTGCTGCTAACTTTGAATTTCAATCATTCTTTTTCTAGTTTCTTATAAAGTTAGGTTGTTTATTTAAGATATTTTTCTGGATTTGCCACTTAGTACTATAAACTTCCCTCTTACAACTGCTTTTGCTCCTTTCAAACACAACCCACTACATCACATGATGTGTTGTGTTCCCATTTCTATTTGTCTCAATTTTTTTTTTAATTTTTCTTTTCTCTCTTTTTATGTATTTTGTTTGTCTATGGCCATCACACTCTGAACATGCTTGATCTCATCAAATTTTTCTTTTGATTCCTTCTTTGATCCATTGGTTGTTCATGAGTGTGTTGTTGCATCCCAGACCAATGGCAGAGCTGGGAGCTCATTACACTTTCACTTTCTCAATGGCAAAATTGGGGACTGAGGAGTTTTTACTGGCACTGAGCTTTGTTGCTCTGGGGAAAGAATAATGCAGGTAAAGTGATATTGTCCTTACCCTTTCCAATGTGTCTATTCTTGGTGTTTTTTAATTACAGTAGGGTATTCATACCTCTCTAATGGATTTTTGGGCTCCCACACAGGTACTTTTTTTTAAGATTATTTACCAATTTATAAAGGTTAGGACTTTCAGTTATACAACCAACTAAATATTTATGGAACTCAAAAAGGTCAATACTCAGGTCCCAAATTTCATTTTTCTTTCTTGAAATTCAGTCATACCACCTGTTACTATCCCCAGAGAATTTAAGGCTGAACCATTTTACTTTCTGGTATATCTTGCTCTAGTCTAAAACATAGGGAATGCCTTGCTGCTTCCATCTCTGGAGTAGGGTTATCTAGGACGTGTCTACACCACTGAAAAGGGCTCAGGGATTGCTCTGATGATGTAAATGTCTTTGAAGAGCCAGCGTATAACCAGCTGTAGTCACCCTTGTCCCATCAGGACAACCCATCCATGGCTGTCAAAACTTTTTTTTTTTCTGTGGGAAGAATGAAGGCTCAAAACTTCACTATCTTACTGACAGCTCTTTAGAGAAACTAAAATTCACCCTCAAAGTTGTTTTCAGCATGATAAAAACAATACTGGCTACAAATCATCACTTGAGAAAGGAAAATTAGGGGGAATATTAGATCCACACAACATAATAAAAAATGATGTATATCTTGTTTAATAAAGTTTTTAACTCATTTCTAGGTTCCTATTACTTGTATATATGTTTTTACTGTAGCCAAATTTATGGATTTTATAAGTAATTATAATTTATAACTCTCAAGACTTACAAAAAAGAATAGATGAGTTTAATATAATTCATAAAGTAAATTGTCCGATTGTGTTCTTGTATCTATTGAGCAAATATATAATAACATAGTTTAAGTGATATAATATCAATTCAACATCAATTTTAACCTTTCAATAATTATTCATCCAATTATTCATTGAATGCCTTCAATATAGAAAACATATTGTTGGCTACCAGATGCAGAGCAAGTAATAATATTCCATCCTCCAGGAATTTGTAGTCTATATAAAGAGAGACAATACATAAGTACATAAATAAGTATGTGAAGTATAGATTTTGAATAGTGGAACAAGAACATTTTTCTTCATCCTTTCTTTCAAAGTCATCAAAAGAATAAAAAAAGAGAGAAAATTTATCTTTTGGAATAAAGCCCCACTCATAGTCTCAAAGGAAATACTATGAAGCTTGTTTGGCAAATGTTCTGAATTTGGGAACAAAGAATTGATCTTGAGAGCTAATACATATCTCTCAAACATTAGGGAGACTCTGTTTTTCCCTGGAAGTAAACTACATAGGGCTGAACAGGCTATTCAGTGATCCTATGATTAAAGTAACTAAATCTAGTACCATGGGTGAGTTGTGGTAATAGAGAGAATGTCCCTATAGATACATTATTTGATCACACTAAATGGAAAAGAGAGTGAAACAGATGAAGATAACTTATTTTCAATATCTATGGTGCAATGCCTCTGACAGACGAAAGTGACAAAAATAAGTAGAATGAAGACAAGAAAGCAGCAAACACCAGATAATAATAGTACTAAGAGTCTCTGCTATAACGGGATTAGAGTAAACCACTGCAATCTCCTAAGTGCTAAAAACTAGGTGAAAAATATTCCAGTGCATTTCACTGATTGATGAAAAAATGTTTAAAATATCAAAATTATAGACTGTCTGCCCTTTCTCTGGAATTCTTTATCATATAACAATAATTACACAATGGTTGTAACAATTAAAAGCAAAGTTCCATGGTACCTATGTACATGGAAGTTAGGCTTGACCTAACTCAACGTAGAATCAACACAAAAATCTATGTACAAAGGGAAAAATTAAGCTGGCTTTATTGGCTTCCATTTAATGCTTCTAAGCATGATGCAGTATCTAAAATGTTCTTTAAAAATGTGAATTAAGTCAAATTGTCATCTTTATAAAGACAAAATATATCTCAAAAGTATCAGGGAATGCAACGTTATCTTGACAAATCTGTATAACAAATTCAAATAACCTCCAATAGCCACAGTAAGAAGATATCTTTGATGGACCATGCATTAGTGATTGTAGTGTCAAGACATAATGTGAAATGTCCTATTTCTATGACAAATTCTTTAGTTCTATAAGGTTATCATGGCAGATCAGATATTAATGTGAATCAGATATTGGCACAGGGTATTATGCTGTCATTATAGTATTTGGGTATGTACTTATCTGGATCAAGATCTGAAGTTATTGGAACTATGATAAAGTTCCTTCTGCTTACTCCTTCACTCATGATCACTATTCTAGAGATAAGTCTTTGATTTATCTGATTTTATTCAGTGCTGATATGTTTAGACATCTCCCTGTAGTTTATGTTATTTGGCCTGTCTTACCCACCTCTACCTGTGACTAGCTAGCTGAAAATGTCTTACTCAAATAATTTTTCAAGGGGGTGGAGGTCAATCTCTGTTGCCCCCTTAAGGAGCAATTTTTATTTTTTTTGAGACAGAATATTTGTGGCTTTAATCATGCAGCATGTAACAGCTAGTTAAGTACAAATTCTCATATACAGGTACCCTTACTTCCCTGGGACATATTACATGTTGCCATGTTTGCTTTAAGTGCTCTTGACTTAAGTCTTTGAACTGTACTGTTGTAATTTGCTAGAACTGGGTGGCCCACTCGGTTGGGCATCTGCCTTCAGCTCAGGTCATGATCCAGGGCCCTACAATCGAGTGCCACATCAGGTTCCCTGCTCAGCGTGGAGTCGTCTTCTCCCTCTGCCTCTCCTCCTTGCTCATGCTGTCTCTGTCTCTGTCTCTGTCTCTCTCTCTCTTAAATAAATAAATAAATAAATAAATAAATAAATAAATAAATATTTTTTTGAAAAAACTACTGCAGTAAAGAGAATATATTAAAATGTAGGGCCCAGGTCTGCCTAACTAGGAAAGGTCATTTGTAAAAGTGGTAAGGTCTATATGATCATGATCCAATAAGCAAACTGAGTTTCTCTGCAAATCTGGTAGGGTCATGAAAATCCCAAGGTAGATACTGGCTATCATCACTGGAAATCTTGTGTTTTATGCATCTCTTTTGCTTCTCTATTTCTTCTTTATCTTGCCTCTTAGCCCTGGAAAAACACAGTTGCCTCTAAATTCATACTTTTTTTCTATATTCCAAAATTTACCTCAGTCACTTCTAGTTGTTAAGAGCTATTTTGAGTATTTACTCCACTATGACTTCAACATCTATGTCCTACTCCCTTTTATGCACTGGAGATATGAAATGCTTCAAGAGTTCTTTGTTCTAGCTCTTCAAGACCAACTGTCTAAACCTGTTTCCTGACACCTTAAACATCTTAGGCTTTTTAAAGTTAAAAAAAAAACATTTTAAATTCTGAACATTTTTCAATTTGTTAGGAGAATGTACATAGCTTTTGGACACAAGTTCAACTATCTTAACTACTTGAATTTATTTAATTGTGTATTTCCCTTAAGATAATTCCCTTAAGACGTTGCTTAACAATTTATGTAGCTAATTCTTACATTCTTTTAATAGTGAAGCATAAAGCCATTATTTCTCTTTTTTCTTTATTCATTACAAATCATGTTATTTGAAGTGACTGGTTATTTGAAGCTGCTATCAGAAAGAATAGCTAATTTTTTCTTGTGCCTGTGATCACAAGTACCTTTCATTGACCATATTTCATAGCCAATTATTCATTGTTTCTGTTTCCTAAGGTTGTAACTAATTCACTCAAATATTCTCATGATCACTTTTTTCTCTCTTTCATTTTTTGTGTCTGACATATATCCTTAATGACCTTGTGTTCTTTTGGTTTAGTATCTTTATATACTTATAATTTTTATTAAGTTTATGGATGTGTCTGACTTATGAAGAGCAAATATATGGATAATTTGACATATGTATTTAGAGACTAAACAAAATTTCATTACTGTATGTACCTTTATCTGTAAAACGACCTTTTCCACTGTATGTATATGTGTTTTATGTGTGAGTTTAGACAAATTTTATCATTTTTTTAAGGAATTTCTCCAATCTTCATTGATTGGTTTAAATATTTTTCTATGTATACTTCCCTTAGAAATATAAAAGATGTCTTGCTTTTTACTCCCTCATTAATGGTTTTGTTTCTTTCTTTTGAGGATATCATAAAATACTAACTTTTCCAAAATTGTTAGGTACCTTAAATCCAGCCATTGATCTTCAGTCTGCATTTTTGTTTTTGCATCTGCTATTAGGTTATGTTGTCTTAGGTTTGCAGGCATAGGATAATATATTTATTTTATTATTTTATCTTTAAAAAATTCTAGTGTAATATTTGATGTGCCAGCAAATCCCACAGTTAGTTGAAAATAAAAGGAACAACCACATCTCTAAATTCTGACTTTCCAGTGGAATATAGTACATGCTGCTTGCTCCCAGTTGGACATTGTAATGTACCAACAATATTAATTTGGAAGCTTTCCAAAGGTAGAATTACTCGAGCTCTTTCTTTGGTTTTGGGCTGCCAGATTCCGTCTACCCCACATTGTAGTTCGATTATGTGCACAGATCATTATTGCCATTTTACCATCTGATTGTGTAAAGCATTTCATTCTCTCCACTGTTTTAACTAATCCATCCATGCTTTGTAGCACCAGATGGTAGGCATCCACAGCCAGTCCTGGTTAATCTGCAAACGTTCTCCATGAATACTCTATTTTTATTAACATTTGGAAGACACTAGATCAAGAAATCAACACTGCCTCACACATAGCTACCTTCAGTTAACACCAAGTATGCTGATCAAGAGATTATACTGATGATCAGAAATTCATTTCGACTTGTGATCCTAAATTTTAAACATTTGAAATCTAGTCTGCCACATTCCAGAGGATATGTTTCTGTACACCTACACAAAATTTTATATAAAAATAAACTCTGTGGTACTGGGAAGAATCCCTGTTCATACCACATGTGGTCCTATTGGCTCTCTGAAACACGAGAAGGGTCTCCCCTATTAACCATTAATGCTAGCCTGCTTCTCCCTTTGCTTCTCTCTCTCTCTCTCTGTGTGTGTGTGTGTGTCTCATTAATAGATAAAATCTTTAAAAAAAATCAATGCTTGCTCTAGATGTCACTTGCTTTCCTATTTACCTCTTTGGCTACTTCAGGTCTTTTAATTATATCCTGATGTTGATAATCTTGAAACCTACACAATTCTGTTGAGGTTTTCTAAAGGTTCTGCTACTACTGCTGCTAATTCAAAAGACATAGTAATAGAATAACTGTAGTAGATACTAGTATAAATCCATGATCTCTGTGGTAGTCCATTAGCCAGGTTATTTTTAGTATATCACGTGCCCAAAAAGATGCAATATCTGTATGTGCCACAAAAAATGTAAGTACATAACAGTGAAGCAGTAAGAAATTCTCTCCTGTGGTGTCAGATAGATCCTTTTTGTTCTTGCCTCCACCAAAGTGAGTACTCCCAGAAAATGGAGAGTATCAAAGCACAAAGCTCTGTCAGGAGAAAGGTGCAGGGGTGTATCAAAAAACTGAAAATGAGACTAGTAAGTAGAAGGAAAGTAGGAGAGCATGATGCCCTTCAAATGAAGTGAAGAATGCTTTTCAAGAACAAGAAATAATTATTACATTTAGTAATTTAGTAAAGAGATGATTATTAATGATTTGTCAGAGCATTTTTGATAAAATAGTAAAGAAAAAACAGCTTTACTTTATTGGTTCCAAAAGAGAATTTAAAAAAGGAATTGGAAAAAAAAAAGGAACTGGAAATAATTACTATAGTCAACTGTAGAAATTTTTTACTTAAATAAGAAAAGAAGTAATAACTGGTGAGGGATGTGAAATCAAAAGGTAGTTTTCTTAAAATGAGAATATAAGATCATATTTGTTTTAATGAGGCTGTGATACAAGAAGAAAAGAATTGAGAGGAGAGGAATAGTTTGCCAAAATAATGACTCTGTGGAGATGAGAGGAGCTAAGATCTAGGACACAAATGGAGAAATGGAAAGTTGGCCTCATAGGGTACTAGAGAGTTCTTCCATAGTAATAGAAAAGTAGGCAGGGTAAATGGTCAGAGTGGCAGACAGACAGACAGATCTGGTGAAAGTCAGTCATGGAAATTTTCTGATTTTTGTTTCTATTTTCTCAAGCTAATAATATGAAACAACATTATAGACTGAGGTTGAGGATAGGTGTGAGAAGTTGGAAGTTTCAGGACAGGAGAAAGTATGACATAATCATGTATATGTGTGGGACAGTGAGTGGACTAGAGAAATGTAGTATGAAAGCTGGCCATTGAGGCTGGTGTTTTCCTCAATCTGGAGTTTTTCCCTCAAGTATTGCAAGTTTTGGTGGGATTGGAGGACTGCTGAAGTCAGGAAAAAGTATAAAGAGTGAGCAAGCTGGAAAGATGGCTGGTGATGTTTGCACAGTAAGATCCTTGAAAATGAAAATTTGGAGACTTTGCGATTACTGGTCATGGCAGGACTGTGGCTATGACTAAAGAAGACAGAATTCAGGACATTACCTTTTAGAGAAGCCAAAGAACTGAGAATCAGGTTTCAATGGATCATCAACAGGGAATCTGTTCCTTTGACTTTATTCTAGTCCAGGTAATAAACATCAAGTTCTGCATACACTAGTTAAAATTGTTTCTTATTTTCTTGGATACGTTTTTTTTTTCTTCTCAAGCTATTTATTTCCTATAATACATCCAGTAATTATAAATTTAGCAAGTCTCCAGTGAGATCTAGAGACACAACTACAGCATCATGTATCAAACGTTGAAGAAGGAAGGGCCAAAGTATTATTTTTCCTGAGCTCCTACCATTAATGATCTGTTTCCTGTTCCTTATCTAGACTCTATTTTCTAGATTCTGGAGAGACAGCATCTTTATGATAGAGAGTCATACCTGTTCTGCCATAACTGGCTTTGAGTTCTACTTTTTCTTAAAAGCAAGAGAAGTAAGGATGAATCTGGCTCCTTCTTTTCCTTCCTGATTCAGTGTTTCCCTATCCCGCCTTAGGCCTCAGACTGAGCACAAAATTGTCTCTATTTATCTTCGACAAGGAAGAAGAGACTTTAAAGGACAGGGAGTTGCTTAGCTTTGTCTGCATTCCTTTAATCTTAACCAGAGCCTGGAACTGGTAACCCAAGCTTGAGGATTCTGGCCAAGAACCAAAGCCCTTCCAAGTTCTTAAACTTCTTTATTAAAGATTTTCAAGTTTCAAAAAACAAACAGCAAATTATTTTCATCCAATACTCAAAACCCTTTGGTGATTCCTTTGCTTTACTTATAAAAGAATACAGGAGCTCATCTCTGGAAACTTCCAAGATCCCCTCTAAACATTCTTCCTTCATCCCCTATAATCCATCTTTATGGGTATGCACATGTTTCCCTCTCCAGGGGTGAGCTATGCCCAATGTGCATCCCCTTTCTCACTGCCTGGCAAAATGCACCTCATCTGGAAGGTGTCAGTTCATGCTTCATCACTGCAGAAAGGTTTCCAAGCCAGGTGAACTTTTCTTGCTCTACAGTGTCATAATCTCTCCCCTCTCTTAACTCTCATCATTCTATCGTAATTTATTGTAAAATGTCATTTCTGCCACTGAACTCTTAAGTGTTCCTGACAGCAACACTTGACAGCAACAGGAGTCTCTGTCTTCTTGACTAAAGTATTTCCTATACTAAGCACACAGTTCCTAGTGCAGATAGGGCTCACTTCAAAAAAATGTTAAATAAAAAAAAAAGTTAAATAAATGAGTTAAATGGATCAATAAATAACTGATTCTGCTTGTTTACTTCATGACAAGGTTGTTAACTTCTTACACTTGAATTGCTAAATTTAGTGTCCAGTTTTTCTTGCTTTACTTCTACTGAAACTGCTGGCATGACTGTTGCTAAAAGCCTTGCAACTCCTCATAGAGACATGTAGTGAAACAATTCTTTTATAGTTTATATTTTATATCTAATCCATTCCCTTTATACTATATCTCAAACATAAACTCTAGGAAGATAAGTAATTTTGGGCATAGATTATTTCATTCCCTACTTCTTAACTTTTATTTCTAATTGCCAAATCAAATTTTCTATAATTTCTATAATTTACAAGTCTAATCATAGTATCTTTTTAACATCTGGGTATGACATTTCAAACTATAACATTTAGCTATAAATTTATATATAGATAAATGTCTAACTTTTTAATCAGTTCAGTCAAAATTTCCATCTATCTCTTTCTCAACCTATGGAAATCTTATCCTCTCTTTGATGCCACTCTTTTCTTCTTGAGACATTTTCTCATCCCCATACTGCAGCTGTTTTCTACCGCCCATGTTCTACCCCACTCTGGAGCTATTGCCCAATTTACAAGTAATTTCAGTGCTTCAGTGATTGGTACACTTTACTGGAACTTCTGTACTTTGAGAGTAGCAGCCATATGGTTTCCATTTAATGTCCTATCTTTGGTATAATATCTTGCATGTTGTTTATTTATGACGTTTTTGTTAAATGGCTGAATGTTCTTAACTACTATAAACCTAGATAATACTCAACTGATAAATTAAAATATAGGAAAGTTAATTTATATACCAAATAGGGAAAAGAGAGGAAGTAAGTTTCATCATATATTTTTCCAGAGTCAAGGTTTAAAATAACATCTTAATTCACGTAAGTAACAATGAACCAGAATTGAGTATGCTATACCTAAAACAATACAATCTTCCTACAGTCCAGTCCTTTCAATATTAAGGTCTCAAATTATCTCTGTACAAACTCATTTCATATAAAACTTATTTCATGTAAATAATCATTTCATGTAAAATTTGTCTTTATGCGAACTCCCCTTTTTAAAAACATTTTACTGGAGAAGTAACATTTTATAAAAGCTAGAAAGAAAAAAAATTACAATATATCTTCTTAGCTGCTATCCACCTTCCAAAAAAATTAATGAAGTTCAGTTAGAACAACTAATATAAATAATGAGTAAAGTACATAGTTTTAAATACAGGAATCAAGCTGCAGGTCCCGTCTTTTGAAAACTGGCCATGTGGGGAAATAAATGAGAGATGGTTCTTTTGAGCAGTGTTTGCCAAGCATATGGACATTTAGGTTAACGGAGTATCTAACTTAAATTTTGGTATAGTGAAAATACTCTTATTTTACAATATCTGAAATTATATATATATTCTTTTTAAATTTGAAGACCACTTTCCTGAAATAAAATTAAGAAATGTATAAATGTGTTGTTTATTATTTGCTTTATTATGAAGATTAGCATATGATAATGAAATCATAAAACATTTTAATTATTCTTTTTATATACAAGAAAACTTTCACAGGAAGTTTTTTTAACTGTTAATAGCTTTAGCCATTGGAACCCCGTCATTGCCTTCAGATATTTATCTCAAACCAGAAATGCAACCTAAACCTAAAGCCTCAGTAACTGGTGTTTTACTAAACTATATCACCAGTTGTAGGATACCAAAACTGGAAATGCTTAGCAATTCTAGAAGTATCATTATCATTGAAAATAACTGAAAGGAAAGAAATATTCTCCTTTTCCTTATTTTCCTAAAAAAGCTTTCCAAAAATCATTTTCCAAACAATGTGTTCTACATACAACTGTGTATCAAACACAATATTAAGTGTATTAATGAGTTGGAGAAACAAATATGTAGCAAGTTTAATGTGTATGCTGTGAAAAGAATTCCAGAAATGTTTCATATAACAAAGCATACAGGAATTCCATTGTCTTTCAAATAATCTATGCATTTTCCTCAATAAAGATACCATTATTTCAAACATTTTGGGAACTTGTCTTAAAATTATACTCCAAGCTAACTTAAAAAGTCATATAAAGAATCTCTCCCATTACTTTTTAGAAACATCTTTTGGGATTAATACTCATGTTACTTGCCTGGAAAGCTAACTTAGTCTCAGACTTTGGATTTATGTAATTTCCACTGTATATTTTTTTAATAAAAAAGGACCTTATGGATAAAAATTATTCACTATCGAAGCTTTAACAATAAAATATGATGGAGGCTTCATCTCCATTTTCAAAGCAAGCATTCCAAAGTTAGTTGCTTCAGAAATAAGGGCATAATTTAAATAAATATTTAGAATCAATGCTCTCTAACCTCATTGGGAATAATACATTTTTTGATATTTGGCACATTCTATATACCAAAATAATATTAGTTTTTTTAGAAATTCTACACTTAGAAGTTGACTGTTCGATAAAATATTAAAAGCACTAGGTCGAAAATCATGAAAAGAGTATCAAGGAGTTTTTAAACTTATATTGCTTATTTTTCTTTTTAGAAAACTTGAATTGGCAATAAAATTTGTAGTCCAAAATCAAAAAATGAAAGCATTAAGGAAAAATTCTTAAGATAAAACACACATCATCCAAAAATATTCCAGGATGCAAAGGCTAGTTGTAAATGTCCTACTTTACAAATTTAGTTACGGTAAATTTAGTAGTATTTTTCCCATCATCAATTTATTAGCTTCTATTTCTTCTGTGAAATACATCATACAGGTAAAAGTGTTCTTTATGAATACATATTTTGATGCATTAAATAGGTATTGAGTGTCTTTGTATGAGCAATTATATATAATTCAGGGGCACAAAAATTTTAAAGAAATTTGGGCTTACTTAACTATGAAGATGATCAGAATTAACAATTATATGAGATAAATTATCGAAATGTTATAAGGAAAAAACAAAGTTGTGAATATCAAAGGAAAATATGAATTTTGGTAAGATATAAGAAATTAGAGGAATGTACACAAATGCGGCATTTGAGCTGACCTTCTGAATGATGAGTGATTTGAAAGGAAGCAACAGAAGAGCACTGGAGCACAAAGAATGATACAAGTAAAAAAAATGAGAGGATATTGTGGTTAAGTAATATGAAGTGGTGTAAAATGACACAATATGTTTGTACCTCATTTCAGTATTTTTTCTATCATCTTTTTAGAGAAAGAGATGAATAAATCTGTTTTAATTAGAATTCCTATTAATATGAAAGGTTTGTAGGTAAAATATTAGAATGAGGAAAATCAACCATGGCTTTATCAGTTTGTTTTATCTACTAAATTTTAGAGAGCACAGCCTGCTTCTCTTTGACATAATTCCACTTTAGAAGATATCACACACATATGCACACACACATTTGGAAGGAAATAGTTCTTTGGAGCATCTGTGTATAAATTTTATATATATATATATTTTATATTTATTTTTTTGGTATATATTTATTTAGTGATTCAGTCAAAGGATATACTACTTGGATTTTTAAAACTAATTTTACAAACTACTAACTTGGGTTGTAGAAGCTGGTCACTCTCAATGACATCTGCTTTAGTTTTTTTTAAATTTCTTTATCATTTCTCTGGTGAAATAAAGATGCAAATCAGGAAGAAAAGTATTTAATTTGGTAGCAGCTGTATTTCCTCACATTGTTCACAGATGGGATAGAAACAGCAACAGGAAAGCTAATCTGTAGTTTGGTGAGGAAGTCATATACATTTTGAAATTCTCTCAGTGTTTTCTTAAATTGGCATCAGAACTTCTTTTTGAATATTTATGGCTACAAAATCATCTTGATTTTCAAAAACCCAAATTTAATGATCTATTTCACTTTTTAGGTCAAAATTAGCAATCTGAATGGTTACTTTGTGTAATTTCAATGTCTAATTTTAAAGCAAATAATGTTCCTTGATGTTACGTTAATGGACATAAAACATTGGGCTTATTTTATTGCCACCGAAACATTTTATTAATTCCAAGTTGGGATAATGGTAATCGTAGATTGTTCACCCTATCTTTAATATGGAAGTATATCTCATCAGACTAACTGGGTTGTGGTTGGGTCAGCCATTCTTATTCCTTCATCATGCCAATTTCAATATGGGTTATTAATTATTTCAGAAGGATGAGGAGTATCTTAACAATGGGAAATACATGACAAATTGTGACAGTAATAGCAATACTGTATCTTGGGAATTTCCCTTCACTCCCCTCCCCTCCCATTTCTTTTAATCTTTTCTTCATATAACTAGCTAGTTGTACATGTTATGCAGTGCTACTTTCTCTCCAGAATTTCAAGTTTTCTTGACAACTCCTCTTTCTTTACTTATGCAATTGTTTTTCTCTTTCACCAACTTACACAGGTGCACACACACAAACACACACACAATTGTGGAAGTTAAAAGGATTTTATTAAAAACAATGAAATTATGTAGAGGATGATCCATATGTAGTAGTTTGAGATTGTCTTGTTTTGTGTGAATTTTGAAGGACTTCACAAATGTATGCTAATTTGGAAAAAATAATGTGTTTTCCAAAAGTTATAATACACTAAAACCTGATATGTGTCGAATAAAATTTAATCATTAATTCAATATTTAATATAAATATCAAAATGTATTGATTTCAAAAGAAACATCAATAAAGTGAGCAGATCTAAAACACAAAGTGATTTTGGTAACAATGTGTAATGGCATCATTCCATGGAAAATCTAAGTAAAAAAATATTTAAACATGTTTAGAGTAAGTAGAGCATTTGAATCCTTGAATAGATTAAAGCTTTCTAATATTTGACATCTACTAAAACTTAGGGGAAGATAACTGCTGCTTCTTCATGGAAAGAAAAATAGAATTTCTCAGGAAAATCTCATTCTCCAATCAGCAGGCTACCAATTCACTGGTATTCGTATCTACATGCTTTACCTATCCTCTACAGAAAATGGGTGAGCTCTCTCTTCTATTATAAGGTTCCTGTAGGTTAAAAATAATTGCACATCCTTTGCTATACCTCCCATTAGCAGGTGAACTCTTATTTCCCTTCACTTTAATCTCACTGAATGTAGGAACTTGCTTGACTAATAAATTCCAAAAGAGTTAAGTTCTATGTATTTTGACCTAGGTCACAAGATGTTACGTAGCTTCTGCTGAGACTCACTTGGCCCTACTTCTTTCAGGTTATTAAGCCACATGTAAGATCTTTGACTACTGTAAGACTGCTCTGTTGGGTTGGCTATGTGAAGGCTTTAGTCAACAGTTCCAGCTAAAGTCTTCTAGTTATCCCCGCCAAGACATCATATCTGAGAGAGAAATCATTTTAGTCCTCCAGATGAGTTTCTCTGCCAGACAATTAACACCAAGTGATCTAGTTAACATCTTCTAAAGTAAGAGAGCCATCCATCTCGGATCTGATCCAATTTCCAATTCACAAACTTGTGCAATATAATAAACTGTTTCCTGTTTTAAGCCAGTAAATTTGGAGTGAATTTCTATGTAGCAATAGATGACAAGAAGAAAAACCAGCAAGTGTGCACTTGATTTCATCTCCTTTATCATTTTCAGGTGTTTTGTTCCCTCATCACACCTTCACTTGTCAGCATTATCATGGTTTTTTTTTTTCATTGCCACTGGTCACCCATTCTCATCTAAAATGTTGTGATAATTTTCTTCTTAAAAAAATAATTTTTCTTGGGGTGCCCAGATGATGCACTGGTTGAGCATCTGACTCTTGATTTCAGTTCAGGACATGATCTCAGGATCATGAGATCAAGCCCTGTGTTGGGCTCCATGCTTAATGGAGAGTCTGCTTGAGATTTTCTCTAAAATAAATAATAAATCTTTTAAAAATTAAAACATAATAATTCTTCTTATACACTATGCCTCCTTCCATCTAGTTTCCATTTTGTTATTACTTCCTCATTTCCATTAAAGTTTATACCAAAGATTTCTTAAAAATCCATATAATTGTATTTTTCCCCACTTTCTTTTTAAAAAATATTTTATTGATTTATTCATGAGAGACACACAGAGAGAAGCAGTGACATAGGCAGAGGGAGAAGCAGGCTCCATGCAGGCAGCCCAACCTGGGACTCAATCTCAGATCCCGGGATCATGACCTAAGCCGAAGGCAGATGCTCAACCACTGAGCCATCCAGGCATCCCTATTTCCCCACTTTCTATCCCGGTTTTAATCCACTCCAAATAACCACCACATTGTCTTATCAGAGATACACAATATGTTCAAATTTAATATTGACTTTTTGTTACTAATTCAAACTCTCAAGACTATTTTATCCTATCTATATACATATTTCTGTACTTAGAGAAATTCTTTCTTCACTGTGTTTCTGAGGATATAGAGATACACTCTTCTCTTATTCCTCCTACTTCACTGGCCACCTCTTTTCCACCTTCTTCTTCCAATTTTTTCTCCTCTCTTTCTAAAAACAAAATGTTGGAATGTCCCCAGACTCATGCATGTCAAGGGACTGCATTTGAATATGGATATTTTTTAAAATTTTATTTATTTATGATAGTCACAGAGAGAGAGAGAGAGAGAGAGAGAGAGAGAGAGAGAGAGATTGACAGAGAGAGAAGCAGGCTCCATGCACCGGGAGCCAGACATGGGATTCGATCCTGGGTCTCCCGGATCGCGCCCTGGGACAAAGGCAGGCGCCAAGCCGCTGCGCCACCCAGGGATCCCCGGGACTGCATTTGATTGGAACGTACGTTTCCATAGAAAGAGCAGGAAGCAGGCTATATAAGATAGCCTTGACAGAATAATCAGTACAAGCTTTTTCCTGAAGTAGGATGCAAATTCAACTAAGAGTGACAATAGGGAGGACACGGTGAAGAGTAAGAGAGTAGAGTGTGGAATCATTTTCTTGGAAAACAGAGACTGGAAGGAAATGAGAATTAAAATATGATTGTTGGGAAGAATTGAAGCCCCATTTGAGGTCAATATTCATAATTCAAAGTTGGGTCAGTCAGCATGTTGTAAAACAAGTTTCACTTTTCCCCCTATCTGTGCATACATACAGAGAAATTGAGATAAAGCTTCTATATTTTTATCTAACAATACTTATTCTTTCTCTAGCTTCTTTATGCTGCACAAAATTGAATTCAGTCAAAAAAAGCACAAAATGAGATAGGAAGTGGCATTAAAAAAAAGTCTATAAATACGGCACGGTATCTATTCTTTAGCTATGCATTTCTTTTCCTCCATACCACTCTTGTTGGCACCAATGTCTTCATTTCCTCATGAAGCAACTGGGAAATTAGATTTGGTATATAAGCTTAAACTAATAATATAGTTGAAACAATGGCAGTGGAACACATGTAAAGACTGAACTATATTATGTGCTGTGCATTATAAATAAATGTCATCAATCATTTCCTGGAACTTATAAGTAAATAAAAAGAAGTTTAAAAATCCTCACATTTTTTTCCCTCGTTTCGGATTCAACATACCATTTCAAGGCAAAGACTGAGACATGCATAGAATAATACGGATAACTTCCAAGAAAAGTTACTCCAATACACATAACACATCTAAGAGTTGAAATACTGGATCCTATCCCAAAGTCCTAGAGACATGGTAAAAAAGATTCAATACTGAATTTATTGGAAAAGCATATGTAGTAGTTATCAAATTTTATGAATCTCCTTGCTAAAATCAATTTCATCTTTACTTTGTCGATTGAGCTCTTCTGTATGAGATATATAATAGCATAATGTGTGCCTAGTTTTCCTTTCAGTTCCCTTCCCCTGTCACACACCAATGTAGCAGGTCAGAGTGACCTGCAATACTAATGTCCTAAATTACTAGGTATTATGAGATATATGCAAAGTTTCTTTCAGAAAATACTATAAGAAATGTTATCTACAATAATGTAATATAGTGACTCTACATTCTAAGCTAAGCAGAATCTATGAAATAATAATGATTATATATCAATCCAAGGGAATAACTGCTATATAGTAGGACCATAGATTGATTCCTGGACTTTAAATGGCCCCTTACCATGTTGTTTAATGATAGCAAATAGCAATGCGAAGAAAGGCTGACTGCCAGAAAAAAGTATTTTCAAAGTTACACATCATGAACATTTTATCAGGACCCATTAGAAGAAGTAAGAGGAATTTCAATAAATTGTCTATTTTTTAAATTTTAAGTAGCAAGGCAGAAAGCCACAGCCATTTCTTTGGGTATAGGCATAAAAAGCATAAAGTCACTTGCCGATTATGAGGTACCATATGCAGGAGTAACAGCAATGCATATAGTAAAAATTTCTATTTTAAATTATCTCTAAGTAGATAGAGAAGCATTAGATGTAAACAGACATACTAGAAAAAAATTTCCTGATTGGTTGAATATTAATAAGATTTAGAACCAGTTATATCTTTATGATCTTCCCAAAATATAAACTTATTTTAGGAAGTGAGTTGTATTAATCACGTACAGTTTGCATGGCAGCCTAGACCTGTTGCAGAATTTTGTTGTTGTTGTTGTTGTTGTGGACCCCTGTACAAGTAGCAGCTTTTGAGATCACTTAAAATAAGTTAGAGTAGCACACCCAGATGATTGATGTGTTGCCTCCAAAATCCAAAGAGGTCCACTAGGTGTTGTGCTTCTTTATTAGTTTCAGGAGAGACCAGATGCAACAACGTACCCTTCACCTCAGAAGGGATATCCAATAAGCCTCTGACCACTGGACTGCTAGAAATTTTGGGTGACATGGAAAGCCCTTGAAATGGAGTAGGGGGATTATTCCCTACCCTTTGACAAACAAATGTCTCACCCACACATCTAAACTAATTGCTACTTAGCACTCACCAGGTCCAATTAGTATAACAGTATCAATGTAATGTACCACCATGACATCTTGTGAAAAGGAAACAACCAAGGTCTCGATGGACTAAATTATGACAGAGAGCCAGATAGTTGATAAAGGACAGTGTAGTTCCTTCTGCTGAAAGCAAACCATTTCTGGTGGCTTACTAACAGGTTTTTTTTTTTTTTTTTTTTTTTTTTTAATGCCACATCAGTAGCTGCCTCTCAGGTACCAAGGGTGTGTTGATTTGTTCAGGCAATAGAACTATTTGGAATGGCAACTGCAATCTGAGTCACCACATGATTACATTTACCATACTCTTCTGTCATTTTTCATATTCATCTGCTTTCTCTGAAAAGCCAAATAAGCAAGCTGAACTGGGATGGATGTGATAGAAATAACCATCCCTGCATCTCTCAAGTCCTTGCTGGTGCCACTCCTTTCTGAAATCCCTCCAGGATTGTAGCATTGCTTTTGGTTAATTTTTTGGTAGGTAAATGTGATTCTAGTAGTTTCCATTTTGTCTTTCTAACCAAAATAAATCTCATTCCATAGGTCAGAGAACTGATAGGGATCCTACCAGTTGCTGAATATTTTTATTCCAATTATAAGTTACAGGAGGAAATAATCGTTGGATGTGTTTGGAAAGCCACCAGAACCACTATGAGATGTATCTGACCTAAAACCTCATTGATCACATGACCTCTTTAAGCCCCTTCTCTGACTGGTGACCCAGAGATATTTTGAGATTTCAGAAATTAGAGTCAGTTCAGAGCTAGTTGTCCAGCATATCCCCAAAAGTCTGATCATTTCCCTCTAATGATGCACTATCACCCTGGTACCTGGCTCTCAGTACTTTTGGGTAAGGCTGAGGGAAAGACAGTATAAATTTCTAGCAGTGTAATAGTGTTCTCAATTAAGGACATCCAGCTTGCCTTAAATTCAAAATGGTCTGAGTCTATAAACTGGCTCAAATCTGGGGAAGTTATTGAGCGGCTGTGACTCTATTTTACTTATTCAAATTAAACTAATGTTCACTAGACTTAGAACATTGTACCCATGCAGGTCAAGTAAGAATTTAATAGGACTGCCTACCTATTCCTATTTTATAGGTACCATAATCATCTAGTCAACCCCATAGGTCTCAGTGAGTCAGACTATTCTAAGAACTGCTTGCCTCTGCTGTCCATTATGGTAAACACAATCCCCTTGTCTTTGCTATTAAGTGAAGCCACTTGGCCTCTGCTAACCTGGGCCCTTATTATTCCCATTATACATTAGGGATCCAGCCAGGTTTGATGATAGCAGTCCCCAGTCTAATTTCTAACTTATGGCGCCAAACAACCACAGAACACTTCAATAATTCTAGAGCTCCTTTCACAAAATTATTTCTCACAGTCAGGTTAAAAAAATGGTGTCCTCTGGAATCTTAAAGGTGAGTGAACTTGCAATATAAATCCACTCTAACATTCCAATATCCCTAAGTTTTTTCATACCTTCTTTTGTTGTATAATAAGGTAATCTGGAATTTCAAACTCATTGGAGCGTAGGATACCCCTGGATCCATGTTTCTGGCAACCAACTAAACTGCTGGAGCTCTTTTTAACTCTTCAAGGTACAACAATGAATGCAGAATCTCTCCGGAGTGAACCCATATCAGTAAGTTTGGCCCAATACAATTTTATATTCTTTTGACTATAAGCCAATGTTCTTAAGATCTCTTTCTACATATGTTCCCCAGATTTCTGTTTTTATAAATGGGAAAAATGCAGTTCTTTTGATGTATAGTCTTTCCCCTCATGGAACATAATTTGTACATTATGATTTGGAGTCTTCTGGGACTTGTGTCATTGGTAAATTCATCAAAATGTTTACTAAATAAATACCATTAGACTAATATAAGGCATTTTGTCCCATCCCCTTTAGTAGGCCGTCATCTTTGTAATAAAACACAATTTTAAATTGGAAATTTTGATCATGGTGCCAAGAAGCAAAAAGCAAAATTTCAGAGAAGATATTTGAAATTAGTCAAAGTACTTTTAATCTCCATAGCCTTATTTAAGGTATAAAAAGTGTGACTATGTGGAGATAACAAAAATTAGGATCCATGTTTTCTATAATAATGCTCAACAGTTACAAATCAGTTTATATGTGATGACCAAATACATACTTTATGAAAGTAATGATAGTGAAAACATAACAGACTACTCAGGGAATAGAGAGTATTTGGTACAAACATCCACTTAATAATAACTAAAGGTCACTCATACCAGAGAAAAAAAATTAAAAATAATCTGGAAACTTGATCTACTGTGACAAAACCAATTAGACAGGCTTATGACTCATATTTTCACTTTCTTTTCCCATTTTCATTTAGTTAGAAATATCTAAAAAATGTGTTAGAGACAAGTGAAGAAATTTCAGATTTTGGTAATGTGAAATTTAAAAGAGCTCTGCATTGGGGCATCTAGGTGACTCAGTTGGGTAAATGTCTATATCTTAATTTCAGCTCAGGTCATGATGTCAAGCCCCATGTCAGGCTCCATGCTTAGCATGGAGCTTAGGATACTCTCTCTCCTCCACCCTGCCCCTCCCCACCACTCACTCTCTGTCTGGAAGAAAAAAAAAAAAAAAAAAAAAAAAAAAGCTCTGCATTTCCTTTATCTCTTTCATTAAAAAGTAGACACTGCCAAATAAATAGTACTAATCTATGCCCAAAATCTTTTTTTTTTTTTTTTTTGTAAAATAGAATATTAAGTCACTGGTTCAGTTTTATGGTATTACAAAACTGTTCTTGTTCTTTTGGGAGCAAATTTGTTAATATTTATTAATCATTTAAAAGATGAGTATCACTGTGGTAATTATATATCATTAAAGCAGAACCCTTTAAAAACTCGGTGATATTAAGTGCCAAATAATAAATTCAATACACGATTTGTGAGCAAATCGTACTTACCAAATCACTGCCTGCTTTCTAACAAAAAATGCCATTTTAAGACATAGCTTTTGAACTTTTCCCTTCACAAAATTTATGTTATTAACAGTTCATGGGTAATTATGATTTTCAGGTTTTTCATAGATTTTATAAAATAATTTTAAAGATTACCATATTACCAAGATAATAGTACAAAACAGTCTATATTTGTATTTCCCTAATATTCAATAGGCCGGCTTTTTTTACAGATATTTAAATCAATCTGCCTTATGTATATATATGTTATATAATTATGCAGATCCTCTGAGTATTTAATAATGAACTAGCATATATAAAGTCAATGTATATGGTTGTTAAATAAATACAAATAATTTTCTCAATTATTACAAGTTGTTTCATCTATTTTATTAATTAATTAAGTTAAAGCTATGCTATCGTACAAAAAGTAAAAAGAGAGAGGGAAAGACCCAATAAAACAGGAGGTTAAAAAAGAAAAAAGGTTTTCTTACTGTTGTTTCTCTTTCAAACAATAGTCCTGAAATGTACATTTTAAATACAAAAAGCAGATCCATTTCCCTGGTTAACAGGATTGATTCTTATAAATACTTGTTGCATTATCCCCCAAAAGATTTAGGTCCTTTGTTAGGTCCTTTGTGCTGGAGGGATGAGACTGTCCAGAGCAAAGGATTTCCTTTTAAGGAAGCAGATATGAGGGGTGTCTGTGTGGGGCTAGTCAGTTAAGTAACTGGTGCTTGACTTCAGCTCAGGTCATGATCTGAGGGTTGTAAGATTGAGCCCTGCATCAAGCACTCTTTCTCTCTCCCTCTCCTTCTATCCCTCCCCACCCCATTCACTCTCCCTTTGAAAAAATAAAAATAAAATAAAATACAAGTAGATATGAAATACCCACAGCAATTTTGCTTAAACTTTATTGGCAGTAAGCCAGTCACATGGGAAAATGGAAAATGTAGTCTACACATGAACAGTCAGTCATACGCTCACAACGAAAACAGCAATCAGTCACTCTTTCAAAATTGCACAGGTGGGCAGCCCGGGTGGCTCAGTGGTTTAGCGCCACCTTCAGTCCAGGGTGTGATCCTGGAGACCCAGAATTGAGTCCCATGTTGGGCCCCTGCATGGAGCCTGCTTCTCCCTCTGCCTGTGTCTCTGCCAGTTTCTCTCTCTGTGTCTCTCATGAATAAATAAATAAAATCTTTAAAAAAGCAAAATTACACTGGTCATCTATTATATGTTGACCTCTGTGCTGGGCACTTTATTAGGTACTGCATTATAGTGGGATATAAAAATATTCAAGAATTGGTTTCTGGCCTACAGAAAAGGGAGGATCAGATTGAATTCAAGAGAGGAATGATAGGGGGCACTTGTAAAGTATACACATTTATTTCAAAGAAAGTCATATAGAACCTGAAGGATCCAGTCGGTTTTTGCAGAAGAGCCTTTATGAGTCCTACAGGAAGACAAGGAATTCTATAGATGGAAACAGGACTGTGAGAGGTTGAAAGCAATTCTTCTAATAAGTATGAGTAGAATGTAGAAAAATACAAAATTTCCCTTCTAAAACTGTATGTAATACAGTTATATTCCAGAAAGGGTTCAGTCAAAAATTTAGAAAGTAAACTATATAAAAGAAATAGAGTACTAAAAGCCAGAATGTAATTTCGGGATATTCTGTAATAGCTAGTACTAATAAAGAATAAAAAGAAATAATCAAAATGCCACGCATTTAACATACGGTCTTTCCAAAAACCATGTATATTTTTAACAAATAGAGCAAACAAACAAAACCCAACTAAATAAAACCTGCAAAAAATAGAGAAAATGTTTGTGGCCCAAAGTAATTCCATAATCAAAAAGAAAAAAGCAGTTCCCAAGAACATATGTTTTCTGGTATCTAATTCAAATAACAAGCTATTAGAGTGGATACCCATGTTCCCTGTGAAATTCTATATATCTAAGTGCTAAAATATGGCCATAGATTAAATCTGTCATATCATGCTACAGAATAGCAGCAGGATCCCTAGAATTTATTAGACATACTAACTTGCTGCTATAGTAACCTAATGTGTCCCAGTTGTGAAAATCTCTTGATGAATTTGAAATTAACCCATGTCACTAAATAAAATGTCAGAAAATCACCAGTGACTTCAAATAAAATGGAAATAGCTGGTTACTTAAGTACAGAGCATCAAAATGTGGTTAATCATAGCTCTGTGGGAATAAAAAATAAAATCATTTAAGAACTCCCCTGTAATTGAAATGCAGCAACATGCCTCTATTCAACCTAATGATGGCCAACTGCAGGAACTGTTGACCTAGGCAAACATGGATATTATTTCATCCTAAGCCTCCTGAATCCTCTCCTAAAATGCTATGCTTCTTTAAGATGAACCTGACAGAATGACACTCACACAAAAGCCCTGTATGGTAGGCTTGTACCAAGCATCACTGTGACATTCAGAGATATTCTGGTTTTGGCAACTGTTTGAGATTTGTGGCTCTCCTTTGACATTTACAAAGACTCTAAGACTATTTCCGAAAAGGGCTGGAGCTTTTCACTAGATATGTGGTTTCTTCAAAGGCCACGTTCAGATTAAAGTTTCTACGAAACTCTGGACGGAAGTAACGTGGGATTGGACTGGAAAAGTATTTATTTTATTTGAAATAAGAAAGGCAAAAGTAAACAGATGGCTGGTTCTACAAAAATCTAAATGACAGCAAAAAATAAAAACTCAACATTTCTTTGGTTGTTTCATCTTTCTGATTGCTAAAGTTCCAACACACTCTTGTTGGTCTTTGTAGAATAGCAGTCATCATATACAATAAATCTCATCACTCTCTGAGTATACTCATACTAATTAATACATCTTTTCAGGACACAATTTTTGGTACTATAACCAGTTTAAATTATAGAAATGTATTTTGCTTTAACGGATGCTGAGGTTAAGTTAGAAATCTATGAACCTCCTTGGATGGTTGGATGAATCGAGTTTAGGAAGTTTATGTGAGTAATGAGACATAGAAATACAATAAAAATCCTGAGAGGATATGAAATGCAGTGAGGGCAGCAGGTTAGACTTTAAACTACACTTTTACTTCCTTCGGCCTTAATTTTTTCATCTGTGAGAGTATGATTTTGGTAACTAATCACTACCATGGAGCACCTGCAAAGAAATTTGTATCTTTCATGTCAGGATTTGATAGGAAAGACAGCTTTTAGTAGTACTCAGAATTAGTTTTGACAATTAGAAAAATACATATTATGTATATATACATAACCTAAAGGATCAATTAAGTTTTTGCAGAAGAAAATATAGATAGATATGTGTGTATTTATATTTACCTTATGTGTGTATGTGTGTGAGTCTGTACTTCAATGAAAGGTAGAGAAGTATACATTTATGAAGATGCTAATTTGAGTATCTGTTGTTCTTATAAAATTCACTGTCTTCTCTCTAGGAGAGACTGAGCTATGGATGCCTGGTACTTAGCGAGGCTGTGGAGGCCTATCAGATATCAGTTCTGACTCCCTCCACACCAAGGCCACCCTCAAATAGATCTTATGTTGGGCTGGAGTTACCCCGGGTCCACTTGATAACACATTTAATCTATACTAGGGCTTTCAAAGGTTGGTAATGCGCTCTAGTAAGGGTAAGAGCCACACTATATTTGAGAGGTGAGAGTTTCTCACAACAGGATGCTGAGTTTTCTGTTATTCTAATATCTACATTAACAAATCATTGATGTCAGGTGGAGGCTAGTTTCTTAGCCCAGATACACTATGAGAGTACATGATCTGTGCATCTGAATGAGATGTATATTCCTCCTCTCTTAAAATTTTCCACATGTCCTTGAAAATGTTCCTTTCCCTTGGCATCTGTTTGCTGTCAACACTGACCAGCTTTAGGATTTTAATGACTTTACAAGCTTTTAACTGAAGTCTCTCCCATGATGAGGCCCATGAGACTTTCTGATGATGAGAATAGAGCACCTAGTGCTCTTATGTGTCATATAAACAAAAATGTGAAAAGGGCAGCATTTTTAATTTTCAATCACCCAGATGCAGATTTTAAAGCAAGGATATAAGAATGCAAGAAATATATTTAGGAAGAGATTCAGAGAGCAGCAGTTGAGGAGTGGAATAGTAAAACAGGAAAGGATAACCTATCAATAAAAGATGCTTTATCAAGTGCACTGCCACTATGGATAGTTGAAATTTAGTCCTGCTACTTGTCAATGACAAGAATGCAGCACAGGAAGAGAATTGTGGCCACAGCTAGAGTAGTAAAATTATCTCCATTCATTAATGCCTAACTAGATGGAGATGGAACAGAATGTGGGGTAGGGGATATATAGATTGAGATAGATTTCTTCTATATCTATCTATATCTATATCTATATCTATATCTATCTATATCATCTATATCTATATCTATATCATCTATATCTATATCTACATCCAAATGTATCTATAGATATCTACACACAGATATCTATAGATATAGATAATGCCTTTATTGTCAAAATATTGAAAAAGCTTCTAGGATCAAGGGCAATGTAGTCTCTTCTTGAAGAGGTATATTTCAAACTTGTGAAAGAAAAGCTGAAGGAAAATTCTCTGCAATACCTAGAAAATCCTCCAAACATTTCATCAACGTGAAGAAGATGTGGCTTCTCCTTTAAAACTCTGATTCTGTCATCACTGAAATAAATCACAAAACTGTGACATCATCATAATGACCAGAACATGGATATGAAATAAGGAAAAGAAAGAGATTCCATCCTTTCATCTAAATTTACAAATACATTATGTAAATTTAAAAAGTTAAGAATAAAAGATAGGTCAATAATACCACTTTGAAAAATTATATCTAATGATATTTGAAAGAGACAGAGATGACAAGCTTTTGAGGATAACTGTTTGATAGAACTATTAAAGAGAAGTGAATACAATATCAGTTTGGTAGAATAAGATATTATCTAAAGAACTATATTCACCACTGTTACCACACCTAGAGGATTGGGTGTAAGAATGCATGCTCTTTTCCTTGTTTGCAGCCAACCTATCTGCCTTGGCCTTATCTCTCTCACAAACCATGCCTCAGTAAAAACAAAAATATCTGCCTTTTTAATCTGGTTTTTAGTATCTGTTCCCAGCATCTTGGTTTTGACAAATCATCCGGTCTTCATTTTTTATGAACTCTGGTTTTCCACCACATTAAAATTTGTACCCTTGATCAATTTGAGAGTCTTTCATATCTCGAGATGAAAGATCTCTACTATTTGCTCTAGCAAATAAGAAAGAACACTGTCTCTTGAGTCCACTTCATCCCAATTTTTAAACAGATGACAGCACATGGAGATATCTGACTTGGAATCCAAGACGACCAGGATGTTACCACCCAAAGAACAATGGGAAAAAATAAAAGCCATGAAGTATTATAGGATCACAGCATCCTATGTGGTGATGCAAACATATGACAGCACTTTTAGAGGAATCATGAAATACTACTACAGGTTTCCCTTTTTCCTACAAATGTGTTTTTATATAAAATCTTTTACTTTAGGGCAGGCCATATGACGAAGGGTAGCTCTTTAACAAACGAAGTGTCTTAGCAGATAATGGCAAACGGGATATTTTGTACTAAAGAAAGTGGGTATTTTATTCTAGATTTTAGAGATTATATCGTTGCCATGGGGAGCCACACAAATTGTCCATGACTCCATGCCTACATTAAAAAAAAAATCAAGGCAGACTAATGGATTTTAATGCAATACAGTATGAAAAGTTCAGTTCAATGGTTTTTGATTCCATAATGCAACTAACCTTACCTTACCATTTGTCAAGTTTTGGTGTAGTATCAAAGTCATAGTTATCTAGAAAGCTAATTAAAAATTCTATTTTCCATTTCTGCAACTGAAAGCAGAAGCAGTTGTGACATGTTAAGTTTTCAAAAAATATAACAATGCCACTCTTCTCACATTTGTTTTAATTTTTAAAAATGTTATTTTATCATGTAATAGTTATGTTTTTATATTTAAAGAAATAAATGTATGAATTCCTTTTAAATTTTGTTAAAGTTTTATTCTCTAATGCAATACCGTGGAGGGTGGCTTTGTTACCACTCGGTGATAGCAAAAGTCCTCCAGTCCTCTCTAGCGTTACCCTGGCAGAAATAGGGACAGGTAACCTGTTACAACTGGTGAAGTAAAAATTCCAGTCTCCCCATGTGGTCTGACACTAGGAGAGGGTGGACTCTGTACTGCCAAAATCTTGGTTCCCAACTTGGACTTCTTGAACATCATTTTTGAGGGTAAGTTGGTATGCCTGGGTAGGGTGGAAGTCTATCTAGATTTCCTTTCAGTCTTAGCTAAATGAGCTGTAATTTGTTCTCTATTGTTTGGCAGTTATTGTCCAAAAGTCTTCTGTGTTGCTAAGTTGCCTATTCTTGGTTCTTTGGATAGAGAAAATATACTTATCATGGGTCTTTTTTTTTTTTTTTCTCCACTGTACCCATTCAATGTTTCTATACTTCTGGCTTTTCTAGCACCCAGTCTAGGATATGTGAAAACAAAAAGAAAACCCAGAGAACTTGCCCCAGTGTCCTTCCACATGTCCCAAGGTCCCTAGCTGCCCTGCCTTCTCTCTACATTTCAGAACCTTCTTATATTTGCTTTATATATCATTTCCAGGGTTTTCTGTTACACTTTGCAAGAAGACTAGGGAAAATTGTGTCTATTCTATCTTCCCAGGAGCAGAAGTCTTACAATTATTCTTTTTTGAATTACCAATATATCAAAGCACATATTTCTTTTGGAGTCATAACTGCCAATAAAACATCATGTCATTGAAAATTATTGCTAATGGGGTGATGTAATAAGTTTACAATGCCTAATTGTTGAGACACCCAGGAACCTTTGGTGGATCTATTTTAAGTAACGTATATTACAATAATCTAAATAGCACAGATCACAAAGAAACCTTCTTTGATTAGGAGACTTCATAGATATTAGTAATGGGAGAGAAAGATGTGGATTTAGAACAGGGATTTGTCACAAATTGTATTTAGCCAGATCCTGAGCTGTAGAATGTCCTGAAAAAAGGCACCAGTTTTTGCAAAAATTTTGAGTAAACCCACAGAAACTCATAGAAAAATTAGCACAATGAAAATACTACTTTTACAAGCTAATTTCTACAATATTTATGGGGAGAAAACAATTACCGGAAGGATCAATAAGGTTTTCAAAGTTCAAGGATATGAAGATGACTATTTTATTAGAGTAAGCATTACATTGAAAACTTTAAAATATTTAAAATATTTGGTAGGTAACTGAAATATATATTTAATCATAAATTCTTTAAGAATAGTCAAATATTAAAAAAAGAATATTCAAATATTAAGTAGTAATAAATATTTAATTTCTTAATTTAAAAAACATTGGTATATTATTTGTGATTTTTTTTTTTCAGATTCAAGTATTAGATGAATTCCCATTAACTAAAAAATAAGTATTAGGAATCTGAATACATCCAGTTCTATCTTGATTTCTTCACAAGTAAATTTTTTAAAAGATTCTTCTTAAAAACATTTAACACAATTATATAAATTATTTTGTTTGGAAAAGTACCATTAACTTTAGAGCAAAAACAAGACTTTTCTTGATGCTATGGGAAGTATACTATAGAAAAATTAATAGATGTTTTCTAAAATGTAAAATAAAAAAAATAAAAATAAAATGTAAAATAACTTATAAAATAAATATAGAGAGAAATCTTCAAAACAACAAATTTCTCTCATTACAGTGGCTTTTCTGTCACATTGACATTTCATGTTAATATTTCATCAGTCAATAAGAAAATATTCATTTTGATTTGTATTAGGTTTTGAATACAGATTATGTTTATTTTTTTTTAAAGGTTCACTCTTTTTTTTTTAAAGATTTTATTTATTTATTCATGAGAGACACATAGGGAGAAAGAGAGGCAGAGACACAGGCAGAGGGAGAAACAGGCTCCATACAGGGAGCCTGACGTGGGACTCCAACCTGGATCTCCAGGATCACGCCCTGGGCTGCAGGCAGCACTAAACCGCTTAGCCACCCGGGCTGCCCCAGATTATGTTTATGACAAACATACACATTGCTGCTAGAAAAGAAAATGGTCAAATTCTCTAAGTCTTATAAAGATTTTGAGTGCAGATAATAAATTAACATTGATCATTTTGTATACATTTACATATCTAGATATTTCTATCGATATTTGTTCTTATGTTGCACTAATTATAGTTGAGTTTTGCTTTTAACATTTCCAGAAGAGTGTAGTAAATCTTTGAACACGTACAGATATAACTATTTTCCTGAAACGAGTGTTTGTAAAAAAAAATTTGGTATATAGAACAGACATGGAAAACCAATAGTATTAGTCATGTGGGGTTCAAACAATAATGCCCATTGGCTGTGCTTTCCAGGGGACTTTCCATGGTATACTGAGATGTTAAGGGACAGCGAACAGTTTGAAATTATTATGCCAAACAAAAAGACTCATTTTATTCAAGAAACTTAAAAACTCACCTCCTATTGCCATTGAGCCGTCAAAATCTATTGTAGTCTGAAAACACACAGCAGTGAAAATAAAGGGCTCGAATAAAAGGCTTAATTAGAACTGGCCCTGGAAATAGGAGAGTTGTATAGGCAGTTTTGCATTTGTTTGGTTTGATTTTAATCTAACGTGCATTATTTTTCTGAATATACATACATTATGGAGAAAACCTATACATATAAACCGTATAAAAATTGGAAATCACCCTTAATTCCTACAGTGATAAATAGCCACAATTAATAGTGCACTTACCTATTTGTTGCTTGTCTATCCAGCTATTTAACATGTCTCCAAGTCCACTCATTTCACTAAATTTATAGTTTTGAATTGGTTTCTTCTTGCTTTCTAATATTTAAGCATTGTTCTCATTTTTTTAAAATATTGAACCAGGGATCCCTGGGTGGCGCAGAGGTTTGGCGCCTGCCTTTGGCCCAGGGCGCAATCCTGGGGACCCGGGATCGAATCCCATGTCGGGCTCCCAGTGCATGGAGCCTGCTTCTCCCTCTGCCTATGTCTCTGCCTCTCTCTCTCACTGTGTGCCTATCATAAATAAAAAATTTTAAAAAATTTTAAAAAAATAAAATAAATATTGAACCATATTTTCCTGACTATGAAATACTGCCTGTTAGATATGTACAGTCTTAAATAACTATAACCTTACTTTTGAGCAATAACCTAATTTCTAATATTGTATTATTTAAAATATACTACAATATACTAATGTACATAAGTGTTTTATTTCAACTTGTTTATTTATGTAGTATATATTCTTGGAGTATATGACTGAGAGATTATTAAAACCTTCTAGTTTTCTCATACATTATAAAAAAATCAATCCTAAAATCTTTATACCAAACTATGTTCCCATTAAAACTGGATAAGAGAATTTTTCATTTGCATCCTGTTTGCTACTATGATGACAAAAAAAATGTATATATTTTTATATTTACCTAATGTCTGAAATATATGCATTGAGAATAAGTAATTTTTCTATTCTTATAAAATCTTTTATATAGTCAAAAGGCATTTATAATTTCTACACATTATATGTGCATATATTTTGTAAGTTGTACAATATAATATGCTTTACTGACTTTAGTGAACTACAGATATGTTAATACATTAAGGATCTTGAAAATTCAAAGTATTTGCCAGACAGTGTCTAGTTTTGGAATTACTACGATTTTTGGCTTAGGAATAGTTCGAAATGATCTTGACACTCAATGTGGGCCAACCTATCTTTAAGAATTATGATTAAGTCCAAGGCAAACATTCAAAACCAAAAAGAAATAGCAGTTATAAAGAGAATATCCCTAGTCTAAAGAACCTTTACCAGCCACAGATCTTATAAAAATATATTAAAATTTAACAAGAGTAACATATCAGATGCTTGATCGACATCTGTGCCAAACATCAATTTGTGTATTCCCTTAATACACACAATTCTAAAGCAGAGAGAAAAAAATGCCATCAAATAATACTAATGCTTTTTAAGCTAGTTTTAAAGATGGCTTTAAATCTCATTAACAGCTCTGACAAGAGGTGCACTGAACCACGTTAATTGCAGATGTAACATAAGAGACAAAAGGTCAGAAATGTAGAGCTAAGTCCACAGTCTGGTTAAGAAATGAAATAGTGGCAGGTTGCTAACTTTGGCTTATTCCATTTCTTCAAAACCTGAATTCTAAGATAAGCAGAATTAAGTCCAATTTGGGTTAACCTTATCCTGGAAATAATTAAATATCTAGAATACTGAACTGCATTTACATTTACAAAAAATACTGTGGTTGTGTTTGTGGCAGTGATGTGTGTATATGTTTGTGTGTATGTGTGGCTATCTCCATGTGTAAAATCTGCCTTTATGGTTATTATACTGTATAAATTTTATCTAGTTTATAGAATTAAGTTATTTCAAAAACCTTCTGTTTCATACAGAGAGCTAAAAAGTTAGCTATTAAATGAACCATGTGAGAATGTGAAATTTCCCCTCTTCTAACTATAATGTCTTTCAATTGCATGTCTGAAATAAAGGAGAAAAAATAAAGAAAGCCAAGAGAAAAGGTTAGTGTCTTTGATTCAAACAGTCTTGAGAGTGGGTACGCCTAAATTTAACTAGTGAGAAAATAACAAACAAGTATATGTGAGCAATAGAAGTATAATAATTGATTTTAAAATGACAACTGCTTTATGTGAAGTTTGGAAGCTTAGAAATGCAAATATATCCAGTTTAAAACTTCTTAAACATTACAAATGGAAATGGAAAAGGAAAGGAAGCAAGTGAAATATCATCAAACAGTTTAATACTTTTAAAAGGAAAAGAGAAAATCTTTATTTTACTACTGAATTGTATTTATTTCAATTGTTTTTTTGGTTGAGAAAAATAATTGATTTTTCCAGAAAATCTTGTTAAAAACTATAAGATTAAAGGAACAAATGACTTGATGCCATTGTTCTTTCAATAATATACTATCATTATTTATTGTGGTCAATTTGTGGATTCTGAGATATATTTAGATGTTTTTACCTAATTTTACTAATACACTTTGTTTAAAAAAGACATTTTAAAACTCTACCATACCGCATTCATATCCAAATATGCTAATACAATTTTAGGACTTTTAATTGGAGTTTCCATTGCTCTATATCTGATAAATCAATGTAAGTCTGTAATAAAAGCAGTAAATGCTTGTAAATGATATATTTGAAGCATGGTATTTTCAGGACAAAATACCTGGAATTAACTAAAAGAGATGCTGAGTCCTTTATACTAAAACCACAAATATTGCTGAGAAAAATACTGAAGATCTAATAAATGGAAGGGCATACCATATTTAACAAATTGGACACTCAATGTGGTTAAGACATCAATTCTCCTCAAATTATCTACAAATTTAATTTAATCACAATAAAAATTCTAGTAGACACTTTTCAATGTAGAAATAGACAAAATAATTATAAATTCCCATTGAAATGTAAATAGCCTAAAATAGAAAAAAAAGTATGAAGAAGAATGAGATAGAAAGGATTTATATAATTTGATTTCAAGAGTTATTAGAGAGCTACACTAATCAAGACAACATGGTATTAGAGCAAAAGGACAAATACTGGCAAAAGGAACAGAGTCCAGGAAAAGACCCAATTATATATTTTAAGATGATTTTCAAATAAAGTACTAAAGAAATTAAGTTGAAAAAGGGCAATCATTTCAAGAAATTCTTTTTTTTTTTTTAATTATTTATTTATTTATGATAGTCACAGAGAGAAAGAGAGGCAGAGACATAGGCAGAGGGCGAAGCAGGCTCCATGCACCGGGAGCCTGATGTGGGATTCGATCCCGGGTCTCCAGGATCGCGCCCTGGGCCAAAGGCAGGCGCCAAACCGCTGCGCCACCCAGGGATCCCCATTTCAAGAAATTCTACTGGAACATTCAGGTATTTGCATGAGAGAGGGAGGGAACATTAACTCTTCCTTCACATCATTATATAAATACTAACTGTAAATCTCTAAATGTATCTGAATTTAAGGGCTACAACTGTACAACTTCTAGAGAAAACATAGGAGAAAATTGCTGTTACTCCAGAGTAGACTCAAATCATCCCAGACTCCCTTCTTCTTAACAACCAAGTGGTTGAAAATAAGATTTGTAAATGATGATCCAAAAATTATTATCAAACCCATTACTATTCATATTACAATGATATACACAATAGCTAACAGCATGGAGGAGTAAGAGACCAAATAACAACTGATGTCATGCTCATCTTCCCTTTAGTTAAGCCTGGTGTCCAATAAATAGACTTTTATTTATTTTTAATGCCTGATATTTAAAATCCTGTATTTAGTTGAGTTGTACCATTAGCTTGTGTTGTAAAATATATATAAAGTAATCTCTATCTAGTCATCTAGTTGAGACAAAATATTTTAGGTTTCTTTGAATCTCATTTTAAGAATCTATTATGGCAAGTGTTTATTGAATTTCCTCCTCTCTTTCTTACCTCAACACATCAAATAGAATTGGTATCTCTCTCCTGAGTCTAAGAGCATCCTGAGTGTTCCTCATTAGAAAGCTGAGTTCACTTATTAGGTTGTTATCTTAAGTGTCTGTCCCCTCCACCTTCAATTAAAAGATCATATTTTACATATATTGAACCCAATGCCTGAACACAGTGACTAATAGATTATCTATGTTCAATAAATATTTTTATTAGAGAAACATTTATATTCCTAGCAAAATTATTTACTTATGTGTAATTTATAAATATTTTTCATTCTTTACTCTCAAATGGAAAATATGTCTATAGAAGTACATTTACTTTCCTAAGATCCCTAGTTACTTTTTTGGTCCTCTTAATTCTCTTTTCCTTTATTTATTTTACCACTCGTACATATTTTTTTCATTTTTTTTTTAGTAACCAGAAATTTCTAGAGGAAATAACTTTGTTGTCTCATATTAGCAAGAAGACTATGAGATTTTAAAGATAAATTTCAGAAAACAACAAATGTGAAAGATATTTCGGTTCCAAGCTTTTATTGTGAATCATACTCTAAAGTGCTAAGCCAAAAAGGCAATGACCTAGTTCTAAGATTTTGATCTATGAGAAGACCAATTAATAAGCTTTGAATAAGATTTAAGATAACTTCCACAGCTTAGAGAGGAATAAGTATTGATCAGAAAAATAGAAGATATTTTTCCTTCAAACCTGCAATATAGCTCCATATGCAAAAACTGAAGAATTTTACATACACAACAAAAAAAAATGTAAAAAACAATATATTTTTAAAAAATCTAACAAATCTAGTAAACCTTTAAAATCTAGTAAACACACAAGACATTTGAGCACCACAAATGTAATAAAATTGGCTAAAGTGAATGTAGAGAGATTAGCTAATTATGATAAATAAAAAAGAAAGTGAATTTCAAGCCAAAGAGGATTGCATTTAATGAAATTGTTATAGTAAAAAGCCAAACCATAAGAAGGAAATAAGATAAACACATTTACATAGTCAGAAATTTTAAAAACTCAGCAATTCTTATTCTTTCTTCTAAGAATTTGAGTATAGAATTGTTGAGGTTTATTTTATATACATAACTTAAAGTACATTCTAGTGCTCGCTTCGGCAGCACATATAACTTAAAGTACATTCTAAACAAAATATTAAGAAGAAAACACTTCACTCTTGACATTTCAAGAGGAAGAACATGAGTTGACATGAGGCCTCTGGTTTTCTCTTATCCTTCATTTTTCCACAACAGAAGTGGAGAAAGTTGTCCAAATGCTGTGTATGAGAAAGTGAATTTCCAATCATCTAAGGCTTTACCCCTGATTCCATTTTTTTCCCCTTAGAAACTGAGCCTTGAAAAAAGAAGACTAATTTTTCATTGTTCCTCCATGATATAAATAATATAAGGTGCAGATTCTGCCTCTGAAAATGTGGAATGGCTGGTTCAATTCAATGTGGTTACTGGTGGGTAAATCTATCTTAGGGTGTTCACTTGGGTCTATTTTCCCACAAGTATAAACCACATTTTCCAATAAAAACTTCACGCATAATAAATATGACATGTTGTTCTTTATTTATTTACTTAGTTGAACTGGTTCAGAACTTAAATAGGGAAATGTGCCGCTATATTGGATGCCCTCACACCCACTACCTGTAGAGTCCCAGCCACACGGAATAATTTTAGAGATAGTTAGAATTAGAACTAATCTTTAAACCAATCTTATTATTTTACAAGTCCAGGAATCCACGGCCTAAGAAGGTTCATTAACATATTTAAGGGCTTACAGTTAATTCATGGCAGAACTATAAACTGAACTCTGATTTACTGACCACCAATGTCATATATTTTAAGGACTCCTTCCAACTTGCTAAATTTGAATATCCATGACCTACAAAGCCAAAGGTCTCAATTCTACATCTAGTTCCTTTTCTTATTACTCATGCCATTCAGTTTTCTTCTCCGCAAAAATGATGCTCAAGTTCACAAGGTTATTTGGGAGTAGAAAGGCATATATATGTGAAGAGTACCCTATAAACTGTGCCATGAAGTAAATATCAAGTTCCTTATGTTATCTCACTAAAGCTACTTTTTAAATTGGAATCAAAATAAGTAAAACAGAACTTTTTAATGAATGAATATTTTAAAGCTTAACAAAAACAACAAATTCTCATTCATGCTGCTGTTACCAAACCAGTTGCAATGACTCTTGATTCCACCTTTCTCAGATACCATTTATTGTTTTTTATCCCTTTTCTTACCTTTCCAAAGCAGATTCATATACACTGACCCAGTAGTAACATCTATTTTTATTACTATATTTGACAATGAGTTTACTAATTGACACAAATCACAGAAAATATTTCTCCTTAAACAGAAATGCCCTAAAATGTTTTATCTTACTCAATGAATATTTTGAGAAAAGTAGACAAGTTCAAATGCAAAAGTACCATTTATTCGCCCTTCTTTCCAGCTGTCAATCTTACCTGTGAGATGATTATACTGATGGTGTCTCTGCATACATGATGATATCCCTAATCCCAATTTCCTTTTTTAAAAATCTCGCACCAAACTAAAATGATGTGATTTCAGAGAAAGGTCACAAAAGAAACCCAAGCTGAATATACTTAACTTTAAATAACTCTTTGCTTTAAAAATGGCCTACTATTAAAAATATTTTTTAAAAAATTCTAAAGGGCAAATTACTAAACTTATGGAGTATTTTATAAAGTACCTCTTTTAATTTTGATAATTTGTTGTAGTTTTTAGAGTAGTCTCAACAGTATTCTTTATTTAATGGTGAATCCCAAAGCAACCCATGATAATTCTGTCTTGGACATTAAAAAACAACCAACAGAATCCAAAATTGGGTCTCACTCTGTGAAATACAGTTAAATACAATTTATATTTCACATGCTAACCCTAATTTTATAATCAACCAAATTTACAGTACTTATTTCAAGAGTGCCAACTGATTTTCATTAATTCATCTGTTTATTCATTTCAACAAATATTTATTGGATGCTTGCTACATCAGAAATTGACTTCTCCTGAAAGGGACTAAAGTGCATTCTCACTGCTGCCATCACTATTCTTGTACCAAATGCAGTGAGTCAAGAAAACTTCTATTACAAGATATATCAAAGCAGCATATTATGCTGTGACATACACAGAGTTTATTAAAACTCTAATATCCAATAATTTCTCTTTTTACCCTCTGTCATCTAAGCTTGTTTCCTAAGTGACTCTTCATACCATTACAGAGGGTCAGAAATGGCTGCTACATGCAGTCAGTTGTTGTTTCACACAACTACCAGGGAACTCACCCTGTATTTCTTCTCCCTCTCTTGTGGCCTGAGATAAAGTCAGAGAGGCAGGCAAAGTCCAATTAGCATAATCTTCTAGGTCATTCATTGTAAGCAACATGGATCTGAATTTAAGCATAATAAGAAGTCAAGTTATTGACAACTTTATACAAGATTGTGGACATAATTCTTACATATATGCTTTAAATTATCAAGATTAAAGTTTAAAAGTATGTGATGTTTTCTCCATGAATTTGTTAATGTCAATAAGCATTAACAAAGAGTTATGTGTTGAAAACACGCAAATAATTTTTAATCTATTTAATTTCAACAGGTAAGCCTTATAACATGCACTTTTTATTTAATATTTGATACATAAATTAATTTCTGAGGCAACAATGGATTCCAGAGACCTCACTTACCTTCTACTATTTATTTGACTTTGGACAAACTGGTTATCATATCAGAGCTCCTTTTTCTTATTTGTGAAGGCTTAAGCTTCCTGAAATGTTGGGCAGCAGAGACCACAGTGAGTGGTTTGATGAGTGAATGAGTAATGTGAAAGATAGGAGTCAGTGTAGTCGGCAATAAAAAGAACTGGAGGTAGGCATGAAAGGAGAGAGGTGCCAAAATATCTGAATAAGAACTTGAATCTGAGTTACTTTTGTGTGTATGTATGTTTTAGGAAAGAAGACACTTAACTACGTTTTAGGGCTGATATGAGGAAATTAGTGTTTAGTCAAGGTTTAAAATCATGAGGGAAAGAACATATAATATAGGGAGGGAATCCATGAATAAACTTATGAAATCTCTATCATATTAGCTGGAGGATCACATAAAATTAATAATATTCCAAGAAATAGGTTAAGTTCTCTCTCCATCCATACTCATAACAAAATCATGACATTTACCAAGTTGTATTATATTTGTATATCTAATATATAACACTCAGGTTAAATTGTTAACTTTGAAATTTGGGAATTTATTTTAACCCCTACAACCTAATATCTTTTTATTACACTTATTAATGATGTGAAAGTGCTATGTGAAACTATACATATATAATTATTACAGTTATTACTTTTCAAATCATTAAATGATAAAATGTACATAAAGTGCTTAATGAATCACTTGTTTTGACACCTTTAGGACTACATGTTTACATTCAATAGTTATAGGAATCATCTTTGGCTAGATAATATAAAGGAAAACCACTTCTGAAAGATGCTTCAAAACTTTTAGCATTTAACAGTTTTCTCTTAATTCTGTTCTCACGTACTTCTTTAAAATAAATTTTAAGTAAAATATTCTAACTTCTTATTGGGATTCTACAGTAGTGACATAACCAGAATCTTCAACCAGTTGTGTTCCTAGCCCAATAAAATTCCTAGTTAAATATCAAATGGGAGAGAAAAGGATTGGAAGCATTCATGATTTTGTTTAACCTGGTGTTCCCATCAGAGATTGAAGAATAGGTTCCCCTCTCCAATCAGTTAAGCTTAAAATTTGTGTGTGGACACTCAGTTTTAGGCACAATCACTGCTCTTTCCATAAATGCTCTAATAATGATATTATCAGCAAATAAGCACCAAGCATTCCATTTCTGACAACAGACTATAACATATCACTTTCAAACTCCAAAATTATCAAAATTAACTAGTTCCAGGGTGCCTGGATGGCTGAGTCAGTTGTGTCTGACTTGATTTCGGTTCAGATCATGATCTCATGAGTCCGGAGATAGATCCCTGTGTCAGGTTCTGCGCTCAGTGGGGTGTCTGCTTGAGATTCTCTCTCTCCATCTCCCTCTGCTCCTTTTCTTCTCTCTCTTAAATAAATAAATAAATCTTTAAAAATTATTTTAAAAAATTAACTAGTTCCCCCTTGGCTTAATAATTACCTATTTTCCAATGTTCTAAAAGTTCTAAAAGTTAGAGGTTTCAGGTTCTAAAAGTTCTAAGCGTTATAGGTTTTCACTTAAATAGAACTGAAAATAGTCCTTACACAGCAACAAAATATTTTTTCAATTAAAAATACCATTTTATCCATACATATATGTTTCCTAATATAGATAATTGTTAGTTTTCATAATTAGAACTTTTCCAGCAGCATCTAAGGCAAATCATAAATAGAAGACTTTAAATTTTGTTCACCTTGTCAAATGCTGAAAAAAACATTTGTGATGATTACATCAACCAAGAAGTCAGGAATTCAGTGAGAAACTGGGTTTTAAGGTTTAGATCTTGTAAGACAAAAAGGAAAAGAAGGGGTGTTTTTTTTTTCCATAGAGAGGTCTGACTTAATATGATTCTCACTAAGCTTGGAGGAGCTTTATTCATATTCAAAAGTGGATCAAATCATATGAATTTCTTTGAACTGACAAAATTAAAAGGAAATGGCCTGTGGGAGAGAACAAGTTACCCACAACTTCTCATCAGTGGTCTAATCAGGAAGGGGACCTGACGGCAGATCTAAGAGGCCCACACAATTACTTCTGGAATTTGCTACCAGTAAAATATCTATCTGGAATTCAAGTTTGTAATTGTCACTAAGAATGTTCAAAGCAGGATACCAAGTACAAAACATTTCATTAAATGTTTCTTCGTTTATGCTTTGGTATCACCCTCCCACTTTGTTTATGTTTTCACACTAACCATCTTATATACACCCTCAGGCAAATGTGCATATATCCCAGAATAGTAATTCATAAAGTGATATAGTACACAAAATTATTACACCACAGCTTAAGTTTATATTTTTAGAGTGTGTAAGAACATGTGAAAAATTCCTCTCCCACAGATGATATGTTCTTTGATATTCAGTTTTGAAAAGGTTATTAACTCTAATAAAAAACTTTAAAGCTAGGGAAACTTCTATAGAATATTCCGTCTATATAATGTTTGGCAAACACATACAGGAATAGATTCTAGAAATACCAGGAAAGGAGGAAACCCTCACAACATGAAAATGTACCACACTGATGAGATGGGGCTTAACCTGGAGACTATATCCAAACATACACCACCATCGTAGAACTATTAGCAGGATTTTGTGTTCACATAGAGGATAGGACAAATAATATTCCCAGCAAAGGAATTCAAATCTGATTCAGAACCTCTAACAGAGAGAAAGAAAAATGGCAACACACATCCTACCACTTCTCTCTTATTTCCTCTCTCCCTCCTTCTCAAGGAGGAGGATGCACAAACTAAATGACAAATTGAAAAAAAAAATTATCTATTTCCAACTAAGTTGAGATGAGATTCTTTCAACAATAAACAAATATCCACTGAGCCCTTTTGGCTTCAAGGCTCTTGTCTGGATACCAAAATGTAAGGGATACAAGAAAGAAAGAAAAAAAATGACAGGAACTGTTCTTCCTATGATCAATTTTTTTAGAATGCAGATATATAAATGCTACCTATGAATTTTGGGGTACTATATGAGCACGTTGCTTGTGAACCAGGGCATTATTTCAAAACATTACCCAATATATTTTCCTCCTCAATAATTTTAGACGCATTCTTACCATTAAAATTGAACTAATTTATCCAACTATAAGCATATAATTTTTTGCAATTCATTGCACAGAAATCATAGATCAGTTAAAAGAACAAGCTGAGGGGTCATTACCCTAGAGAGGAGTATAGAGAAACTGGAAAGAACCAAGACTCAAACTTATGGCATTGAGTCCAAAAAGGAGTTTGAGAAACTGATTAAATGAAGCTAAAGAAATAATATATAATAAATGATAAGGAGTATAATTTTTAAATAAATTATTTCTATTATATATTTATTTACTATTGATAATTTTTCATTTACTATTACATAGAATCATAACATCTGAACTCTTCAAAGGGTACATGTGTGTATATGCATGTGTGTGTGTTTCATTTGGGAAATTTTGTAGACACTTTAGCACTATAATTATTTATTAAAAATGAAATTTTATTAAAAGAAAAAATGATTTTATCAGCATTCTAAAGAAAACTCAATTGTTTATGTACTTCATCACTTCACTTATACGAATTACAATGACACATAACTCTAGTAGCCCATTTTGTTGTCATTGTATTATTTCAGTGGTTGCATACATTGCAAGTACACATAAAGTCCCAAAAAAAGCTTACCAAAATGCATGCTGATAAGCTCCTTTACCCAAACTCAGAATCAGCATGTTTATTTGGGAGCCTAGAAATCTGAATTCAACAAGTACCAAACAGGATTCTGATGTATGTAATCCAAATATCACATTTGTGAAATATGGAATAGTCAATAGCCCCTTGACAAAGAAAGAGAAAGCCAAACTTACAGATCTTTCTTTAACTTTACTACACATGTGACACCAGAAAATCCTTTATCGGTTTATTTTTACTATATTCTCTTTGCTTGTAATATTAAAGGCATTTAAATTTGAATTTTCAATGAGGAATTAAATTCTGTTTAAACTTTAAATTAATAAATAAAGAAATAAACTTTAAATTTTAATATCTGTAACAATTTCTAGTCTATAATATCACATTGTTTATTAAATCCAAAATTAAACATACAAACTTTTCTTCTCTCATCATCCTCTGTATGATAAAGACTGATTATATTTAATTTACAAAAAATAGGTGTCTGGATTTCAACATTGAAACTATGAGGTTTATGCATTCATGGTCTTATAATTTGAGGAGATTAAAGTAATGATAAAAGAACCCTTTTGAATTATTATTAAACACAAATATTTCTTTCAAAAGTTCTAAATCATATAGTACAGAAAACTACTTCTGACTAGCCCAGATTCCACTTAGCAAAATACAATTACATATACTTACCCCACCCCCTTTATTTTACAGGGGAGATAGAAAACATAAAATAGTACCTAAGCTAAAAGAGGTAAGGCTTTCTAGTCTTCCTTAACTCATCCTAGGGTAGTGTTCATTCAAAGCCAACTCCTACACTTCCATCTGCAAAATCACTCTAAGACAGTATGTATAAAAAACAATAATCCAAAGACATTTTAAGACCTTATTTATTAAAGACCATTTGACTTTGACCATAACACTCTATGATGTAGGAAAGGATACTGATACTTGTAAAAAATATCCAAGTCATAAAAGCAAAAACAAAAGATGGTCATATCAACTTCTAGTTTACCTGAAAAATAAAAGTCAGTGAATAGGATTCTGGTAGTTTAAGTATTACTAATAATATCAAACTTTGTGTGTTCTATAATTTTAAAAATATTCTTATAGTATGTCAATTCCATAATTAGGGAAGCTGTCAGTCAATATGACAGTATTTATGTCTTTGCAGAGGTCTCATAACTAATAAATATCACATCCATCACTGGAAACCTGAGCCTTCTTTTACCAAACCATGCTCCCAAATTAAGTCTCTGAGTTAATAAAGGATTTTTTTAAATCACTGTCTAAGGAAGCCCTAACTTAATCACATTTCCTCCAATCATCTCCATTTTCTTCATGGTACATACCTGTAATTTTTTTAATGTATACCTAAGAACTGTACTCCATAAATGTGGCACCATGCCCACTCTGTTCTCTATTATCTTGAAGAGTCCATAGTGTGAAGTACACACTTCTTAGATTTGATTAAATAACAAATGAGGAGTCATTTTTTTCTTCTTTCTGTTCTTGCATTTTCTTTTTTCTTTTTCTCTTCATTATTATTTTGTAAAAGAACAATCTAGTATATTTCTATTCACAACTTAGTTTCACTTCTAGAAAATGAAATAATGAGAAGATATATTTTGGTGTAGTACAAGGGCTTCTGGGAATTTATCTGTTTATAGTTGTCAGGTACTATGAAGGGTCTGAGATTTTACCCTACTCACACGCTGACAACTTAGCCTGCCACTGTTTCATAGATGTTGACAGAAGCCATAAGACTCCCAGGTCAGAGGCAAAGGAATTTATTACACATGGCACAGCAGGCACCATGAGCTTCAAATTCCCACCTCAGTTCCCCATACTGTTCAAGACCCAGAAAATGATGCATAGATGTCTAAATAATTCTGCACACACAGTGATGTGTATCATAGCAGAGGAACCACAAACCTAGGAAATGCCAATCTTCTAAGAGGCAAAACGGTAGACATTACCTTTAGTTTCTCCTTTAGAAAATAAATTCACTATCTTCCCTGGAAGGAGATTCTATTTCTATCACTTGAGGCTGTTTGCTACAAACATCCTTCAAAAGACAGTCCTGAACAAAGTTAATAGTGCCATGCATAAATCAAAGAGATGCAAGGATTACTATGTCCTAAAAATAGCCTGAGTCAGATAAAATATTGCAGATTTATATGTTCTTTCATTTTACTCAGGATTCTTTTCCTTTCGATTAGTGTGGGTTGGTATGCATTTAAATTATAAAAGGTATGACCCAATTTGCTATAGCTTTTTTTTGAAAAAATTATTTATTTATTTATTTATTTGAGAGAGAGAGAGAGTGAGTGAGTGAGTGAGTGAGTGAGAGATAGAGCACAAACAGGGAAGGGTAGAGGGAGAATGAGAAGCAGGCTCTCAACTGAGCAGAAAGCCTGAGGTAGTGCTGGATCCCAAGACTCTGGGATCATGACCTGAGCCCAAGGCAGATGCTCAACTGATTAAGCTGATCAGGTACTCATAATAAAGCTCTTGTAATAATCTTAGACACTACAAAATGAACAATGTTTCAAAATGTTTATGTCTCCAGGGCACCTGGGTGGCTCAATGAGTTGAGCATCTGACTCTTGATTCTGCTCGGGTCATGGTCTTGGGGTCATTGATTGGAGCCCACCCACAGGCTCCACACTCTAGGCAGTCTGCCTGAAATTCTCTCTTTCCTTCTTCCTTTGTTCCTCCCCCTGATCTCTCTCTTTTTCTCTCAAATAAATAAATGAAATATTTTTTTTAAAAAAGTTTATGTCTCCTTATTTACATGTTTTCTATTCTCCACTGTGTGGATCTAATCTTTACAGCTTTTCAAACCTAGTGAGTAGTCTCTTGCAATTTTCCAACAGAAACTGTATCATTTCTATGTTTTAGACTCAAATAATTATGAATGAATAACCTTAGTAAGACACACTTCCAAAGTCAGAGTTGGTAAAATGCTTTGTAGATGAAAAACTGTTGATAGTCACTGTGCCAAATGTTCAATGTGCCTCACCCCTGTTGCGATGATCTAACCAAATAAATGAAACAAGAGAGGAGCTTCAAACAAATTTCATTTGATCAGAGTGAGTGAGAATGGGAATAGAGGTAGGGAATAAACTGACCACTTATGAGGAAAGGATTATTTAAAATATTAGTAATATATATTCAATAGAGTCAACAATAAAAAAAAAATCCCAGTATCATATTTCTCAAACTACCAGTTAGAATACAATAAAAAGAACAGTATTTAAAAGTCAAAGAACTTAGGGATCCCTGGGTGGCGCAGCGGTTTGGCGCCTGCCTTTGGCCCAGGGCACAATCCTGGAGACCCGGGATCGAATCCCACGTCGGGCTCCCGGTGCATGGAGCCTGCTTCTCCCTCTGCCTGTGTCTCTGCCTCTCTCTCTCTGTATGACTATCATAAAAAAAAAAAAAAAAAAAATTTAAAAGTCAAAGAACTTAAACAATTTGTGATGCAGATACTTATGTACATATATGAAATCAAAGAGAACATGACATACACTTTGAAATTACTGTGTCAAAGGGTCTGTGAATACTTTTTAGGATATTACAGCTTTCCTACATTGGAGAATCCATTTAGTCAAGAGAGGAATTAGTTTAACTGATTTAGTAAGAAGAATACAAACATATGATCATGAATGAATTAAACAAAAAAAGTTTTTAAAAAGTAAGTGATGAGGGATGCCTGGGTGGCTCAGCAGTTGAGCACTGTCTTCAGCTCAGGGCGTGATCCTGGCCCAGGGATCAAATCCCACATCAGGTTCCCTGCAGGGAGCCTGCTTCTCCTCCTGTCTATGTCTCTGCCTCTCTTTCTGTTTCTCTCATGAATAAATAAATAAAATCTTAAAAAAAAAAAGTAAGCAATGATTGGCTCTAAAGTAAATGAAATTGAAATGAGGAAAAGTCTAAAGAGTTTTCACCTAAAGCCTACCTTATGATCAAATTAAGCTGTCACAATAATCAGCAGAAGCAGCAGAAGGTCTTAATATAAGATTGTAAGTAATTATACTATGAAGAAGGAAAAATATGCTTTAAAAGAGGGAAATATATTAGTAAGTGGAAGTGATTCTACTTTGTATATTTTTTTAAAAGATTTATTTATTTATTCATGAGAGACAGAGAGGGAGAGAGAGAGGCAGAGACACAGGCAGAAGGAGAAGCAGGCCCTTTGCAGGAGCCCGTTACGGGACTCGATCCGGGATCCTGGGATCACGGCCTGAGCTAAAGGCAGCCACCCAACTGCTGAGATATCCAGGCACCCTACTTTGCATGCTAATAAGGGAAAAAGAAACAAAGTTCACAAACCAAAACTTAGTCACCTGATACAGTAAGCCCATAACATCAGGCAACGAAGATTAAATGGGAATTTAAGGAATTAGGAGACCTATATAATAATCGGTTAGTTACCAAGGTGCCTTTTAGATAGAAAGTTTTGAATGGAGACACTTCAGAGTACAAACAAGAATCAGTTACAGCAGCACCATGAGCTGTTTTTGTGATTGTTTTATTTTATTTTCCCTTGGTAAGTGACACGAATGCAGCTATTAACTAGTAAAACAGAATTGCCGTTTCACTATGTAACCTCAGCAATTGCCACAATCAACTTTGCAGTGAATAACTGACTCCTTTTCTTTTTTTTTTTTTTTTTTCTGACTCCTTTTCAAAGATAAATTTACATTAAAACATTCCCATTGCCAAGGAAATGACTATCACTATGCTTTCAGAATATGAAACCTATGAAAATAATCGATTCTCCTATTCACATCACAGCCACGGTTGAATATCAGCCTAGAACTCTGCCAGGGAGCAGAGTCCAGAGATATAAAAGTTTTTCAAAACTGTTAAAATAGAAAAGTTAGGTTAGGTGATCTCTAACTTTACTTCCTACTAAAATATAAATCCAGAATGTGACAATTCATAGTTAGACCAGTAGTTATAACTAATAGCAAGATATGAACAAGATACAATAATAATTGGCAAAAAGAAAATGCAGCCATTCTACAGCTAGGAAAAAGTAGGGTAGACCCAAGCTTTTATATGGTCATAGTATCCTTTACTTCTCCTTTATAAAATGGATAATACTTTCAACTATTGTTAAATGATTCCCTTTATAAGTTCAATAAAGGCAGGGACTATTTCCATTCTCTCCATTGCCAGAAAACAAGTAACTATAACCATTTCATAGAATTTTAGGGATTTTTTTCATTTGTTCACTTTGGTTTTGGCCAACAATGAGATGCATATATGCAAAGCTCAATGAGTTTTGACCAATGTGTTCAACCATGCAGTCTACACCTCTAATAAGATATGAAAAATTTGTAGAGTTCCTTCATTTACCTTTCCAATCAATACTTCTCCTTTTTGCTTACTTTTCTAAATTGTCATTAAACAGTTTTTGTGGTTTTTAGATTTCATATTTGAAAATGGGTCCAACAGTTAGTACTTTTTTTCTTTTTTTCCCCTTTCTTATATATAGCAATACATATCTACTAAGCCTGGTAGTGGCTGGTTAAGAGGTTGATGAATGAATATTGAAATACCTATCTAATGGAATACTAGTGAAGAATAAAGAGAAATGCACTTGTGATGCATGTTTTTTTCAGCTCAGCATAATGTCTCAGCAACTGAACTGTGATTTTGCATGCATCACAATGCATGCTTTTTCAGCTCAGCATAATGTCTCAGCAACTGAACTGTGATTTTGCATGCATCACATTAATAAATAAATAAAATCTTTTAAAAAAAAAAAGAACCTTATTTAAAAAACCAGAAAAATCAAAATTGGGGAAAAAAGAAAAAGAAAAAATGAAACAAATAGAAAACAAAAACAAAAAGGGTGGATATTAATAAGCCAACAATATGGATAATTCCTTTAAATGTAAATAGTTTAAATATACCAATTGAAAACAAACTGTCAGAGTAGGCTAACACATAAAGACCCATGTCATCTAAAAGAAACTCATTTTAAATATAAAGACTCAATAGGTTAAAAGGAAAAGGATGAAGAAATATATATCACATTAATATTGATCAAAAGAAAGAACAGCTATGTTAATTTAAAACAAAGGAGAGGGCACCCCCAGTGGCACAGTGGTTTGGTGCCACCTGCAGCCCGGGGTGTGATCCTGGAGATCCCGGATCGAGTACCACGTCGGGCTCCCTGCATGGAGCCTGCTTCTCCGTCTGCCTGTGTCTCTGCCTCTCTCTCTCTCTCTCTGTGTCTCAATAAATAAATAAAATCTTTAAAAATAAATAAATAAATAAATAAATAAATAAATAAATAAATAAATAACAAAGGAAACTTCAGAAGAAGGAAAATTGTCAGAGCTAAAGAGTAGAACTACAAAATGATAAAGGGATCAATTCTCACAGAATACCTAACAATTTCAAACATGCATGCAGCAGTTAAAATAGAGCATCAAAATCTGTGAGGTAGAAACTGACATAACTGTGAGGAAAAAGTAGACAAAATCACTATTATAACTGGAGACTTTAATGCCTACTATCTGCCAGTAATTGACAGAATAAGAATGTAAAAAATGAACAAAGAAGGTTAGTGTGATCAGCACTAGTAAGCACAATCTAATTAATATTTATAGATACTCATCCAACAACTGAAAACATATTCAAGACTGAAAGAACATTCACCAAGATATACCAAATTCCTAGGCATAAAGCATATCTAAGGAAACTGTAAATAAATCTTACAAAGTGTGTTCTCAGATCACAATAAATTAAATTTAGACATAGTAACAGAAACATAGTGTGAGCTGCAAATAGCAGTTTTCTCCAAAGTATATAGTATGCAAAGGGGGAAAACAAACATCTGACAAACTCAAGGATCAAGGTTAACATCACTAATGATAAATCATGTTCATAGCATGTACCTTTGGTATCATGTAATGAAAATGGAACTTTACCTTTGTATCCTTCCTCCCAAAAAAACATAGCCCTAGTCTAACCATAAGAAAACTACAGAGAAATACCAATTGACTGACGTTCTACAAAATACCTGACCACTGCTCATAAAATCTCTCAAGTCATCATAAACAAGGAAAGTCTGGAAAATGGTCATAGCCCAAAGGAGCCCAGGGAGATATGGCAACTAAGGATAATGTGTTATCCTGGATAGGATCCTGGAACAGGGAAAAGGACATTAGGGAAAAAGATGAGGAAATTTAGAGACGACTTACTTAATTGCAAGGTATTGACATTGGTGCATTTATTGTAACAAATTTATCATATAAATTGAAGATGTTAATAATGGAAGAAATGAGTATGAGAAATATGAAAACTCTTTGCCTTATCTTTGCAATTTTTTTTCTGTAAATCTAAAACTCTCTAGGAATTAAGTTTGTTTAAAATATATTCTCATAAAATATTTAAAAGTTTTGAGTCAAAGTAATGAACACATTCATTACCCTTCAAATATTTTCAGTGTGTCACTTTATCAATTCCTATACTTCCCCCTCAATTTTCAGTCAATTACTAATATGCTTGCTATTATGGAGTAATTTGAATTTTCTGGTTGCATATAAATTAAATCCTATAGAATATGCTCTTTTTAGTTTGGTTTCTTTCATTCAGCATAATTACTTTGGGATCCAGTCATTTAGTCACATGTATCAACAATGTGGCTCATTCCTTAGTGTTTCTGAATTACATTACTTAAATAGATGTGCCACAATTTTTCTATCCAGTAGAATATCCACCTATTAATGGACATTTGGAGTTTGGGGCTATTACATATAAAGCTGCTAGAAACATCACTGTACATGTTTCCATATGTGTATATGTACTTTATTTTCCTTTGATGAATACTTAGAAGTAGAGTGACTGCATTATACGGCAGCTGCAATTTTATATTTTAAAGAAACTACCAAATGACAAATTTGTAATATTTTGCATTTCAACTAATACTATGAGATTTTCATTGCTCCATATCTTCTTCAGCACTTAAAATGTCAGTCTTTTTTATTTTAGCAATCTAATGGATGTATAATGCTATCTCGTCGTTTGAATTTGCATTTTCCAAATGACTAATGACATCGCATGTCCTTTTATGTGTAACTTGTTCTCCATATATCTTCTTGAGCCAGGTATCTATTCAAATCTTTTGCCTATCTTTTTAAAAATTGGGCTATATCTTCTTGTTACTCATTTTGGTAAGGTGTAAGTGACATATTATGTTAGTTTTAAGTGTACAACATCATTCAATATATGTATACACTGTGAAATGATTACCACAATAAGTCCAGTTAAGATCCATCACTATATATAGGTACAAAAACTTCTTTCTTATGAGAACTTTTAAGATTTACTTTCGTAGAAACTTATTTTAAATATAGATTATAGTATTAATAACCATAGTCACCACACTGTACATCACATCCCCAACACTTAATTATTTTATAACTGGAAAGTTGTAAATTGTGACTAGCATCACCTACTTTTGTCCACCCACCACTCTCTGCCTCTGGCAACCATCAATCTGTTCTGTGTATCCAAGATATTTTTTTTTTCCTCATCACTGGAACACTGGAAATTATAATGGCTAATAGTTTCTTGACTTAAATCTCTATTGTTATTTCATGATGCTATTGGAGTATAGAAAACTTTCTCATCAAATCCACCTCATATTAAATAACAAATATGATTGGAACTCATCAGAAACTATTTTTTATTCAAAAGAGTCATAAGCAGAGTAAGCAGACCTTACCAGTTTGAAACAGGTTCTGGATCAAGTGACAAATACTTTGAATCTACTCTCTGAAACTTCAGATTTTCTGTTTTATTTGAACATATAGAGAAAAACAGCATAAAACTGAAATAACAATCAGATAGTTAAAACCACCAGAGTACTGTCTAAATACAATTTTTTTTTACATAGAAAAAAAAGATAAGCCTCTGCTAACATTTGTTGGTGCCCTAAAATGTTTAGTATTTTTTTGTTTTAAAATTAAAAAAAAATTAGGCTTTCCTAGTGAAGAACATGCCTTATGACTATGGCAGTAACCCATTATTAATATACTTAATCAGAAACGAAATAATTCTAAGATCTTCCAGATATTATATGAAATCACAGATAAATGGGCAAAGAAATAATCCATCAGATTTCATTATTATGAATGAATATGATATTGAAAGCTATGTGAATCCTCCAAATCAAAAACTTCTTTAATGATTCAGCCAAGTTTCTTCTTATAGACATAAGACTTCCAGAGTCAGATTGGTTGGCCAATCTTCAATGTGACAATTATGATAAAAAACAATTGTTTCATTGAGATGGAGACCTATAATAATATTTTTTATATCTGAACTTCAAGGATATCATTTATTGAATCTCAGCACAAAGCCACAGAGAAAAAATCAGTTTAATTGTTTTGAAATTACTAAAAAACGAACTCAAATGACTTTTACCAAAAAATGTCATTATATAACATTACATTATTCTTCTAAATTAGATATATAGCATTTTCTTTTTCTTGAGTGTAATTAACATAGCAAGTAACTTTCTTTGTAATTAAACTTTTGTTTTTTATTAAAATGTTGATAGGTGTGGTACATTGTGCCCTCACTTTTAACTTCTCCCTTTCGTTTTTTGGTAGTAGTCAAGGTGTCTTGCTGTCTCTGTAATATTAATGGTCAAACATTTCTTGCAAAGAATGGAATAGAGTGTGCTATAGGAATTGCATACAAAATCTTCAATGAATGGAAAAAAGACTGGGACCTTGGATGTCAGTTCCAGGAGAGACAAATTTATAGGTATAACCATCTGTCTTTTAAAACTGATGTCTGAAGACCTAGAGGCCTTTCCCCTATCACTAAAGATTTTTCATACATTTCCTACAATATGAAAAATCTGTAGTGTAACATTTAGACATTTTGCTGCACATAAAAGGGACCTGTCAGGTCTGTTCTAGGTCCATATGCAAAATCAATTTTGGTATTAGATTAAAACTTTATTTAAAAAAAACTTTAATAAGAAAAACAGACTTTTACACTTTTGCAATAAGGAAATCTTAAAAGCTTGCTCAGCAATTTCATATTTCACCAGGAACTAATAATAAAATAGCCATCTGCCCTTGTAGCTTAGCAGGCACCAAGTGAGGTATGTTCTCCGTAGGGGTTGCTTGAAGAGGAGTGGTTATCACTCAGAGAACTGCAGCAGAAATACAAATGACTTGCACTAGTGGTCTCAAGGGCTAAGTGAGCTCTTCAAAATGGCATTTGCGATGAAGTGTCTAGGGTACTGACAAAAAATGATAACTGTGGTTCAAGGCTAAAATGTTGGGCAACACAGTACTAGGGGAATTATGCTAAAACTGGTTGAGATGATATTAAAGTATTGATCAATCAATAGGACTATATAGGGATGCCTGGGTGGCTCAGCAGTTGAGCAGCTGCCTTTGGCTCAGGATATGATCTTGGGATCAAGTCCCGCATTGGGCTCCCCAAAGGGAGTCTGCTTCTCCCTCTTCCTATGTCTCTGCCTCTGTCCCTTGTAAATAAATAAATAAAATCTTAAAAAAAAATAGGGCTATGTAGGCACGAGGGCCAATTCCACCTACAAAGTAATAATTTCTTTTCAAAGATTCATTTCTGTTTATTACCAAAATGACATTATTTTGTCAGTTTCACGCAAAAGAGCGTAACAATTTGGATTCCACCAATCCATGAGCATGGTATATATCACTTAATTTACTGAATCTTTCTTTGCTTCTTTGAGCCATAATTTGTAATTTCTAGTCTACAGATCTTGTACATATTTAATTGTACTCATCATCAAATATTCCATGTTTTGGATACTATTGTGTATAGTATTTATATTTATATTATTTATATTTTAACTTTATGTTTTATTGCTAGTAATGTATCTTAACAGTGGTGTTGTTTTATGCATTCTTTTCATAACTCAGTGACATATACACTTAAAAATAGAAAATTTTATTATATGTAAATTATGTCTATAAAGTTAGTTCAAGAATATTTCTGATAAGGTGTACTTTATAGGATTTTCCAGACATGTGAGATGATTCCTATACATGCTTATTATATTTCCAAACAAAAAATATGTGCTTGACAAAAATTATCTATTATCATTTTTGAGTTCTGTATTGATACTTAATATTTTTACCAGAAGTTAAAATTTCATTTTAATATTTATACTTGTGAATTCATACAGAATATTATCTGCATATAAAACATGATATATTATTGAGCATTTAAAAATATTTTAACTTTATCGACATATTGACATACTGACCCTATAAAGAAAAGAAATGTCATTCTTTGATTTAAATCTTCCAGTCTCAGCCCTTTAAAATTACTCTTGGTTGTATGCTTTTAATATTCCTCCTCACACCTCAGTCTTGCTTGCCCAGAATTCAACACTGTTTCATTTCTGACTTTATAAGTTATGCTCAAAAACATTTGTGTGCTTTACTTATATTTTTCTTCAGTTATTTATGGACACAAAATACCTCCTACTCTAATCTTAGAAGAGGGTGTGAATGGGCACCTGGGTGGCTCAGTCAGTTAAGCGTCTGCTTTTGGCTCAGATTGTGCTCCCAGGGTCCTGGGATCAAGTCCCACATCTGGCTCCTTGCTCAGTGGGGAGTTCGCTTTCCCCTCTATTCTTCCCCACTGCTTGTGCTCTAATAAATAAAATCTTAAAAAAAAAAAAAAAACAGAGTAGGGTGTGACTATGTAGTATTAGATACAAAATTTTGTTGGGTTCATGTGCTTCACACCATTTGTTATTACATCAACTGTTTATGCTTCCATCCACAACATTCTTGGCAGTAAATACTCAAATCCCCCTGGGATGGACTTACATATGTGCAACATTAATCATGGTAATAAAATAGGAGTAATAGCAATAATTAGATATATTAGGTACTGCATGGCAGGCAGTTCTAAGTGTTTTCTATATGTAGACCACTTAGTCCACAAAACAGGAGTACTAATTATACTCCTATTCACAGAATTTGTAGGACAAAGTGATTAAGTGGCTTCCTAATTTCTCATAATCTTTAAACAGCTTCAAACCAACAGAGTCTTGAGTCCAGTAGCCAATATCTCAAACATTATATTATTTTACCTACTACTCTCATTCTCTTTTTAAATAAGATGAGAAACTTTAGTTACAATGAATTATGGGACTTAAATGATCCATGGTTAAATCAGTGCATTTTATACCCTCAAGCTAAAACATAATGATGGGCACCAATCTTATATTTTTAATATTTAAGTTCAAGGTGACTCTGAATTCAAAACTCATTTTCAAACTTATATGATGTAGCTTCACAGTCTACCTTTAAAATGTTAGTCCTCCTTGGGCAATTAACTTGGTTTCCAAGTAAGAGTACATGACATTATGTTTTCATAAAACAGGATATGAAAAAAATAAAAAATAAAAAAAAAATAAAAATAAAACAGGATATGTCCCTGTGCTTCAATTAACTACTATCTTAAAGATATGCATTAGCTGTGGGTTCTTAGAAGCCTTCAAGAAGTTTGGAACACATAAATCTTGAAGGTATTTCTGAATGAGTTGCCCAAATATAATGAATATACAATGAACAATATTTTATAATTTGAAAGGATGATGACAGTATTTTTGCCTGTATTATCCCTGGTTCTTCAAATAATGGCTCTGATATTGCATTTAATTAGCCTTGAATTCAGTCAAACTCAGTTATATATACATATCTATAAACCTTCTTAGCTTATAATACTGAAACATGACTATCAGAAAAGGCACAAGATCACAGTTGCTCAGATCAATCTTCATTTTGGATGAATACTTTGATCCAAGTAAAATCCTGTTAAGAAGCTCATGTGTAATTTCTACTTATGGTGGTGAAATGAAAACAAGTTTGACTCAAAATATTTTACATCTGAATTCTTTGAAAGGATAACTGGCATTTGATTAGTGGCCTACTTGTGCTCAGTTTTATGACCTCTTTATTTACAAAATGAGTTTTTATACTGCTTTTAAAAAGTCAGTGGTGGTTCAGATCTGTCTCACCATCACATCCTAGGCTATGCAATATGTGTCTTCTATAGTTTGATGCTGCTCTGTTATAGGTGTTTCTGAAAATAAGGCCACTGGGAACAGCTTCCAGCAAAGAAAGTGTGGTATAATAAACACCTAGTTTACATTCATTCTTAATTCTAATTTTGTTGCTGAGGACTACTAAAAACTGACAAAGTTTTTTTTTCTCAATATTTTAAAAAATTCACTGCCCCTTGTAATTAGTACATAACAGAAAATATATGTAATGCTTGGAGTAAATTTACAAAAACAGTAAAATTGAGATAAATGAATTCTGTTATTTGGATTTCTAGCTTCTTGGAGTGAATCACATTTCATAAGGATGATGACAATGATGATATAACAATAGCAGCAGCCACAATAAGCCACTGAAAGTATGATTGAAAAATAAAAAATAAAAATAGTTAAGAAGGCTAGTTTGGTAAGTAGATCTGAAAATGTCAGTACTAAAAATCAAAATTGGTAAATATCACTTTCCATGTAATAAAACAAGACAAAGGGAAAACAGAAAATAGTTATTTTTAAAATGTTTAAGCAAGAATACAAATAAGCATGATCCCATTGTGGTTCTACTTGAATTACTGTTAAATTTCTTCAGTATTTTCATTCCTGTAACCTGAAAGGAAGCTCTTAAGGTATTAGCAGCCATTCTGAGATGGCTCCTAACCCCTTTCTTCAGTCTCAGTTCAAATATTAGGAACCATACAGTCTTAGCCTTTAATTGGGACCTTAATTGGGCCTTTGGTGCCCTAATTATGAATAAGGTAATTATAGTAATTATAGGTGAATTAGAGTAATAATTAGTAATTATAAAAAAGTCAACCTAAAGTACGTTTGATATATACTTTCAAAATAGATGTTTAAAGTGACAGCACTCACCTCAAACATGATGATGTATTCTACTCTATATCTTTCATTATACATGGATTAGAATTTCAGGAAATCAAAAAATTATATGTAAATATATAAGTATATATAATACAAATATAATTAAATACATATACGTATTTCTTGGAATGAGTTTAATTCTTAGCCTATCCTCAATGCCTTAAAGAAAGCATGTTTGTTATTTGTGGAACAGAAAATAACTTTTTTTCCTAAATTATGTGCATAATTCCCCAAAATTAATAAAGATCAGTATATTTACCTACTCAGAAGTGTTAAAAGGTATGCACAGGTCTGACAACAACTTATTTTGGAGATAATTTCAATTTATTTTAAAATATAAAATCTATGTTCATAAAAACTTTTACGAGTCCACTATACAGTTTCTCTTAAGCCATAAAGGCTATTACAATTGACTAAGAAGAAACAAGTCTGAATTAGGTGATTTACGTGCATCTAATAACCCATTTAACCTTACAACAAACCTATAGGAGTTGGGATGAGGCTGATATTATGCCCTTAAAAAAAAAAAAGTTTTTGAGTACAGTCAACACTCAATGTTAGTTTCAGGTACAAAATGGGAATTCAACATCTCTATATGTTATGCTATGCTCACCGCAAGTACAACTACTACCATCTGTTTTCATAAATTATGACATTATTATTGACCATAGTCCCTATGCTGTGCCTTTATTCCCATGACTTATTCATTCCATAACTGGAAGCCTGTACCTCCCACTCCCTTCACCCATTGTGCCCATCCCTCTAGCCCATCCCCCTCTGGCAACCATCACTTTGTTCTTTGTATTTATACTTCTGATTCTGCATTTTTGTCTCTTCATTTGCTTTGTTTTTAGATTCCACAGAAGAGTGGGATCATATTTTTGTCTTTCTTAGTGCAATTTCACTTAACATAATCCCCTCTAGGGCTGCCTCAGTGGTTCAGCAGTTGAGCATCTGCCTTCGGCTCAGGGTATAATCCTGGGGGTACAGGACTGAGGCCCGTATCAGGCTCCCTGTAAGGAGTCTGCTTCTCCCACTACCTATGTCTCTGCCCCTCTCCTGGTGTCTCTCATGAATAATAATAATAACAACAATAATAATAATAATCTTAAAAAAGAAAACAACATAATACCCTCTAAGATTATCCATTTACCCATCCATGAACACTTAAGTTGCTTCCATAACTTGGCCATTGTAAATAATGCTGCAATAAACACAGGCAGGAGTACATATATATTTTTAAATTGGTGTTTTTGTTTTCTTTGGCTAAGTACCCAGTAGTGAGATTGCTGGATCATAGGGTGCTTCTATTTTCAATTTATTGAGGAAACTCCATACGGTTTTCCACAGTGTCTATACCAATTTACATTCCCAACAGTACCTGGAGGTTCCTCTTTAGCCAAATCCTCACCAACACTTGCTATTTCTTGTCTTTTTGATTCTAGCCATTCTGACAGATGTAAAGTGACAGATATCTCATTGGGGTTTTGATTTGTATTTCCCTGAAAATTAGTAATGTTGAACATCTTTTCATGTGTCTGTTGGCCATCTGTGTGTCTTCATTGGGAAAATGTCTTTTCGGGTTCTCTGCTGAATTGTAATCTGATTGTTGGTTTGTTGGTGTGGAATTGTATAGTTTTTTATATACTTTGGATATTAACCTTTTATCAAATTTATAATTTACAAATATCTTCTTCCATTCAGTAGGTTGCCTTTTTGTTTTGTTGATAGTCTCCTTCACTCTGCAAAAGCTTTTTATTTCAATGTAGTCCCAACAGTTTATTTTTGCTTTCATTTTCTTTGCCTTAGGATATTACATCTACTTTTATTTTTTTGTATAGATTTTATTTCTTTTATTTATTTATTCATGAGAGACACACAGAGAGAGAAAGAGAGGCAGAGATATAGGCAGAGGGAGAAGCAGGCTCAAGGCAGGGAGCCTGATGCGGGAATCATTCCTGGGACCCCAGGATCATGCCCAGGCCAAAGGCAGGTGCTAAACCTCTCAGCCACCCAGGGATCCCTACATCCATTTTTAAATGTTTAAATAACTAGCCTAATATCATACAGCTAAAACAATAAATGACAGTATGGGGATTTGAGTATAGATTCAATTCCAAAACCCATACTCTTTTCAAAATGTCAGACCATCATTTTTTGTAGGTGAATTACTAAAAATATTTTTAAATGCCTACTGTATTCAACTTAAATTTCTAATATTTTAGAAAATCAAAAAAAAATCTGCCAGTTTATGGTAATAAAATACTGAAATTTATTGCATCAGTAAAATGACTACTATTATTTGAATTGCTTTCTTTAGATATGTCTCACTTATTTCCAACTTTGTAACTATCAATGTCTGTTGCTCACTTTTTAAAAATTTTCCCTCATAATCCCTTTCCCATAATATGTTCTTCTCTAATGAAAAAGAATACAATTAACTCTCCAATTTTAACCAAATCTATGTGTCCTGATTAAACATAACAGATACACAGCCAATTCATTTATTACAATTGTCTTGATTAGAACTTTGACAAAATTAGTAAAATTAACTAACATAATGTAGTTCGTTACTTAGACCACTTTCATTTTGTTACTGTCCTGACAGGATTGTTAGGAAAATAGTTATCAAAATTTCAAAAAAAAAATTTCAGACAACTAACGAATCCACACCTGGCTACTTGTAGCTGGCTGATATTGAGCTACAGTGCTCTTCTCAAAAATAAAGATATAAAATCAATTTTTTTCTATTTGTTGAGAGTTAAGATGCTCAGGAACATAATTTAAATGGATGGTAATAAATTATAGCCATAATTATGAAAAGACCCTAATGAAGTTTTGATGAAAATGCATCCTAATGATTATTTATAATCATGAAACATACAGTAAGGTTAAGCTAGATATTCCTCTGTATATTACCAAGCTTAACAATACTGCTGATTTAATTGAGCTTCAGGGAAACCACCTTTTTCAAAAGTGTTTCAGCTCACATCCTGGAGGAAATTGTTAAGGAAGCACTTAACATAATAAAATAATAAAAAAAGGAAATTGTACCTCATTTAAAATAATAAAAAAAAATTCAAGAAAATATGTTTATGATTTATTAGAATCACTGACATTATGACTGAAGATATCAAAGAGATCTAAAAATGCCAAAAACGTATGTCATTTTATCTGAGTTTTAAATGTAAAAGTTGTAATTTTTACTTTTTGTTGACCTATCTTGAAAACACTGATAATTTTGACAGATTTGTCCACAGTACAGATAAGCATATAAAAGGCATTCTTTATCTCTCTTACTGTCTTTCTGGTTTCCATCATTTTAAAACTATTTTTTGTTAATTTCCATTTCTCTCTGAAATTATCTGATTTTGCATTCTGTCTACTTTTTCCATTAGAACCCCTAATATACTAATCAGAAATACTTCAAATTTCTGGTCTGATCTTTCCAACATCAGTATCATATCTGAGTCTAACTCTTTGACTTGCTTTGTCTCTTCAGACTTTTTCTCTTATCCTTCTGCATATCTTGTAATTTTTGGTTGAATGCTAGAAAAATTGCTTAGAATAGATGACTAAGGGTAGGTTGGTTGGTTATTTGTTTATTTATTTATTTTAGTGCTTACATAATTGTAGCATGGACACAAACAACATTAATTACCTGAAATTTAGTTAAGCTCATTTTTATGGCTTAGCATAGGTCAATTTTTATAAATATCCTATGTGTACTCGAAAATATATGCTTTAGCCAACACATGTCTAGATATAAATGTTTATAAATATAAAAGTTTATAAATGATATTCCTTAAACATTATATACAGCAATCATTTTTTGTTGTTTTGGTTTTGAGCATGTATCAATACCTTATGAAGGTACTTTGAAGTCTCTTGCTATATGTTGGTATATTTATCAATTTCTCATATGAAAGAGCTATAAAATATGCTTTATATCTTTGAGTGTTATTCTTACTTATATACTTAGAGTTATTATAGCTTCCTCGTACATTGAGCAGCTTTTCATATTACACAGTTACATTTTTTAAACTCAAAATGTTTTTCCCTTAAAATCTACCTAACTGAAATTGTATAATTACTTCAGTTTTATTCTCTTGTATTTGCTGGGTAATTCTAATTTGTATTTTATAATTTAAGCATAAATCAGTCTTAAACTTAGGTGTGTGACTTAGAAGCAGAATAAAACTATTTTGTGTTTTGTTCAGACTCATCATAGGTCATTTTTCCCTCTAATTTTAATGTTTTCTTATTTTCTTCATATTAGTTTACAATGATTACCTATGTATTAACTATTATTTATCCTGTTAGAATTTGGTGAAATTCTTTCAATAATCCTATAAAATTGTTATTCATTATATCTTCAAATATTCTAGCTTCTCCATTCTCATTTTTACTTTTTATATAACATCAATAAGTTTTCTGTTGTATCTTATCATTCTATTTTCTCTTTTGTGATCTCTTTTTCATACTAGCATTCAGTGGAAACTCTTCTTTCAATCTCTGAGTTGGCATATTGATTTAAGTTCTTCAGATTTCCCTGCCCTCCATCCCTACTTTTGGTCCACCAGTTCTCTATACATTTTGTTCAATCTGCTATGTATACTATATTCATTGTGTGCTTTTATTTTAACTGTGTAGTATTTAATTGCATGATTTAACTTTAACTCTAATCCACCAATTGTATAGTCAACTATTGTATTTTATTTCTAGATTTTTCAATTTTTTTTCTAATTATTTGATCCTTTACATGTAATTTTCTCATCCTTACTTGAAATTTTAAAAACCTATTTTTTGGTGTTACCTTTATTAAAATACAAGTTTTATTTTCTAAAGCATAAAGCCTTTGTAAGTTCTCATCTATTGCCTTTTTTTCCCTCTCCACTTTAAGTGCATTATAATGTACATGTTTATGATTTTTTAAATTTCAAGTCATCTTTTCTTGGAACTTTGTATAAGTACTATGACACTGAGCTTAAGTTACATTCTTTCAGAAAGGATTTGTTTTTTCTGTTGATTACTCAAGAATAGCACTGACTGGGAAAACTACAATTAGATTCTTACCTTGATGAGATGGATTATTTTTGAAATTTTCTTTGGTTTGTTTAGTTTTTCTTTGTTTATTTTTGCTCCAAAGTAGGGTAATTCTGAACTACAAAAATCATATGAGGTCCATTAGGTGTTACATATTTTCCAAGGAAACTTCTTTCTTCCCTCTCCTAAGTACTAAAACATCAAGATAGTTATGTCACTCTGACTCTTGACCACATTGTTCTCCAGATACAGCTCCTCCACTCCCTCCTCCTTGAATCCACAGCCTATTCTTACACTTTTTGAAGTAAACATGTTTTTCTCTGCTTCCCTAAAGTTAATCAATCATTCCTATAGCCAACCTGTTGGCTTTTTTTTTTTTTTTTTTAAGATTTATTTATTTATTCAGAGAGAGAGAGAGAGGCAGAGACACAGGCAGAGGGAGAAGCAGGCTCCATGCAGGGAGCCCGATGTGGCACTGGATCCTGGGTCTCCAGGATCCCAGGCTGTAGGCAGCGCTAAACCGCTGAGCCACCGGGGCTGCCCCACCTGTTGGCTTTTAATGAAAACTGGAGGAGACAAAGCCTCAGAGTCCGAACCCGAGTGCAGTTTGAGTCTGAGTCTGAGCCTTGGTCCTCCTGCCCTCCAGATTACGATTCATTGAGACTCCAAGTCTTTCTTCATATCATCACTTCCAACTATCCTGGATCCGCGGCACACACATGTGTTGTGGGAGCAGGAGGATCTTTTGTTAGATTCCATCTTGGAGAGAACCCAGCTTTATCCTGGTTCATCATACCCCCAAACACCCATTGTATCAGAAGCTCAAGTTCTCTGAGGATTCCTCCTTTAATGTCCTTTTTTTTTGGATGTTATCTGATTTTTACTTTTGAGACTTCTCAGTAATTAACATAAGGATCTTCAGTCTTTCCAAATGGCACTTATTCCAAGATACCTAGTTTTATATACTATTATCAACAGAAGCTATGAATGACTTTTTAAAATTATAAGCATTTAAAATTGCAAATCTTTACACTAGAGTTACTCTTAAAAGAGCAAGATTACTTTAGTAGCTCAGACTAACTTCAAAGTGCAAATCAGCTTAGAAACTAATTTGTAAGAGTAAAATATCCAACTCTAACTTCCTCATTTACACCCTATTTTTAAAAAATCTGATCACCTAGTGAAAAAAACTTGAAAATATGAGTTTTCTACTTTTAAAAGCTTTAATTGCTGAGGGTAATGATTCTGAAAAGAAATTATATTTTTATTGCCTGGGACGTTTCTTCCATAGCAAAATCTGTTCATCATAGCAGTGCAAGTCTTAGGAGATTCTGTTAATGGACCATGCTGTCACCAATAAACACCTTGAACTGGTAGTTATTTCAGAGAAAAAGGAAGTCACTCTTTTATAGACTGGGTCTTTTAAATGCACTGTGAAATAAAGGGCACACAAGCTTAAGAGTAATTATTCCCATTATGCATACTTTTATGACTCAAGATACTGAGATAACAAGGAAAATAAATGTAAAATAAGCATGTACGGGAAGCTCATCTAGAATTAGATTCTCAAAGAGTGTATTAGACTAAGAAAGGTGGATAGATAATACATTCACAAAAATTTTTAAAAATCAATCATGTCCGGATAAAAACATAGGCATATTTATTAATTGATACTTAATTTCAATAAGTGACTAAACTGCTTCTTATAACAGATTATATATCATGGTGCGGGGGACAGGGGGACATTAGTCTTTTATACCCAGTGTGTAAGTTCTATTATTCAGGATACTTCAAGGAAATAAGATTTTTTTTTTTTTTTTTTTTTTTTTTTGGAAATAAGAATTTTTATATTAACAGTAAATCTCTACCACTTAAAGGAAAAATAACAAGTTATCAAGACTTTATACTAAAGTAAAGCCTCCACAGAAACCTTTCTGGATAATTTCATCTTCCCCTATATCACCTCCTCAAAAGAACTTATTATATAAAAGGTGATAAATATTGCCACCATGTTCTGTTACATGGGATGCTTTGGAACACATAAAAATCAAGAATTTTCTTGTCCTTCAATTTTATGCTTTTGAATATACTGTAAATTGAAATCTGGGTGGAGAGATTTTTCACAAATTTTCATGTCATCCTTGTAAATGTTAATCTTCCCTATATCATTCCAAATTTAGTATATGTGCTGCCAAAGTGAGCCTGGATAGGGATTTTTTTTTCAACATAAAATTATTTAATATTGAAGGGAAGTGAGGAAAAATCTTTAGTTTATTTGAATAAAGTTCACTGACAACCTAAGTATTTCAAAACTATCATGTTTAAATAATCAAATAGACGAGCAAACCATCATATTAGATACCTTACTTAATTTCTGGCAATTCTGGCCATTTTTTCAGGGGTTTTCTTTTAGTGAGTACTTAACCCTGAAGGAAACATCCTATCTTGTGAGTTTCTGGACTACTTAGCCTTTACTTATAACTACAGTTAGTTGTCAATTTATTAGTTATCACTGGGGTAGTAAAACTGCATGTTATGGAACCAGTGAAGAGAGACCCTTAATTTAGATTTCTTTGGGGAATAGGGACAGTTAAAGATCACCACACTGCAAATAAGCTTAGTCTTAAAGGAGCAATTAGAGAAACATCAGTGAAAACACTGGAGAAAGCATTCCAGAAAGAACAATTAGAATGTGCAAAGTCAAGAAGACATAGAAATGTGTAATTTTTTAAAACATAATTTTAGGAGTGAGTGATATGTCCTCCTGAATTGGGTGAGTTTCTGATGATGTGGCAAGAATATGAGGCTAGAGAGCAAATCTGGGACCAAATTATTGATGGCTTTATGGAGTGGAGTGTTCTTTGTAAACAGAGAAGTGACAACTGAAGTTTTATATTTTACAAACATCTTAGGTCTTTAGGGTGGGGTGCAATGATGGTATCATATAGGAAGATGATGCAATGATACAGGTGAAAAAAATGAATTAAAGGAGGTCACCATCAGTTAAGGAGAGGGCTGATTTGGAAGCTATTAAAGAGATAAGATATTAATACCTGATCTATGTATTTTGCAAATAAAACAAAATTTGTCTCAAACTACAGTCCAAAAACATGTCCTCTAGCCACATGTGGCTATACACATTTAAATTTATATTAGCTAATCTTAAGAAAATTAGCTAATCTTAAGAAAAAGTTCAGGGTGTTATTCTGTATGTTGGCAAATTGAACTCCAATAAAAAATAAATTTATTATAAAAAAAAAAAGAAAAAGAAAAAGTTCAGTTCCCCAGTATCATTAGTCACATTTCAAGTGTTCTGTAGTCATATGTGGTTAGCAGCTGTTTTAGAAAGCACTCATATTAGACAGTGCCAGTGTAGACTGAATCCTAGGTACTTAATGTGGGTTACCTGTGATTAAGAGTGGGTCCTTGATATTTGCAGGTATTCTGAGTGGGGGACGGGGATATAATGTTGCAATTATACTTTCAGGTACTGCACTTTCAGGAAGGACCAGAATATCTTGCAGACCCAGATGTAAACCAGGCTCCAGTGTTTCATTTTCAGTCAACTGGTTGTATGGAATTCTCATGAGGCAAAAGAGGGGGACTGAAGGAAAGGAGGCCATGAAGAAAAAAATCAGTTTCAAAAAAAAAACAACTGAAACATTGGCTTATGCAACTTACCTGTATATCCTGGTCTTGCTCAAACACATTTTTTATCTATTATTTCTACTTGATGATACTTGCTGCACACACACAACTTTATGAATAAATGGGTTAGAGAGGGAAAACTCAGGCTGCATAATTATCTGATGTCCCAGGCAGCACCAGCCTCCCTTTCAATCAAGGTGCTCTATATTGGTAGCCTGGCTTTAATTTAGTCTAAAAACTGGGTACAAGGTCATGATTTTTCATTGTACTGATTCAAGTCAGATTTTTGGCCAGATCTAGAAGGCTTTTTTCTCTTTTTTACATAAGTCATGAAATATTCTAGTAAGTTCTCATCTATTTGATTTCTTGGGAGGTCAAGATTAATGAGGTGCCACCAGAAATTCCTGTGGGCCAAGAGTGTCCTTGCTGTTCTTCATAATGAATTGCTGAAAGATACTCCCTTGAATATTGTCATGCTTTTACATAATCCAGGCTTTCTAAGTAAAGAGGAGATACGAATAACAAAGGCTTTGGAAGCTAGAGATAATGTATCACTCTGAAGATTTACAGGATTGTCTCCCTGGAGCCATTTCTTTACTTTCATGTTGAGATCTGACTCTATTCCTGGGTCAAGTAGCAAGAAGAATTAGTAGAATTAGTACCCGCCCCCCTTGCAAGTGTCTGCCCCCCAACCCCCACCCCGAGAGATTATCAGAGTTTTTCAGCACAGTTTTTTGGCTTATTTCCTCAGGCACAGGTGGCCAGGCTGCTTAAATGGCACAGGGAGACTTAGAGTTATTATAGGTTCAAGTTGTCAGTTTCTTTAAGTCCAACCCATTCACAGGGTTAAGCTCCAGTTTAATGAAACAGGAAATGAAATGAGAGGCAGTAATTTGATAACTCACTGCCACAAAATAGGATTAACTTTTTGAAAAAGGAGAAATCGCCAACAATTACCACAGATATAAAGGTGTGAATAAGATTGTGCCAGTAAAACAAGTTGGTTATTTGATTATTTGGCTCAGAAATAGCCAATATATTACTCTACACCTCACTGCTGGTGAAACACAATTTATCAATACATTCTCTCCATCCTTGAACCCTATTGAGATACAAACACGATCTTTCTCAATGAAACATTATAGGCACAATGGTCACTCCATGCTTAAAATAAAAATTCCATTTTGAGATAATTTAATATAAAAATATTTTAATAGAGATTGATAGCATTTGCTTGCATTTAATAAAAGTTCTCATTAAAATTAGTATCCATAATAAGGTATGAAATGGATAGTATACCTAATACTGTTTACTTTTTGTGGAAATTGAGGAACACAAAAAATTAAATGACCCCAAAACACTGAATGATTTAAGGATTAAATTTTCATCTGTCATTTCACTATTGACCAACATATATTACTTCTGTTATGACAACGGCTATTTTCATGAATTATTTTCTCTTTTTTCATGCAGGGCAATGGACACTAATCATCACACTATTGTGTTATATATGATGGTAATCTCCATCTCAAAGTCCAAGAGAAAATATATATATATATACTCCACTGTGTAAGAGAAAACAGATAGAGGTTTTCTAGGTAATGGGGCTTGCCAAAGTTAAGAGCAAATGAAATAATGAGAAATTTTCTTTTAAGTCAATTGAAAATAAAACGTAAAAACTTCCCAATTAATCCTTTTATTCCATCTGCCATTTTCACACTTTATTACATTAAATGTTCCGTTCTCAGCCATTTTTACTTACTAAAAATTATCCATATTCTTCTATATTAACCTAAGAACTCCTGGCATATGCACTAGTCCTTACCTAGTAGGGTAAAAATTTACCTTAAATTTTGTTTGTAGGATGTTCCTCTGCTTTCCCATTCACGTATGACACCCATGTGTTATGCTGATAAATACTCTGAGCCTTCCGTGCTGTGGGTACTACTTCCCTGCCTTGAGGTTATAATCCAAAGTAACCTAGCTGTTTTGTATCCATCTACGTTCCTTTCATGTCTGTCACTCCATAAATATTCCAACATCAGAGTATCATAACAAGTTAAAATATGATTAAAATATTTTTTATTATACTGTTGATGAACTACTTATAAACCATTGTGACTAGTCCCAGTCATGACAATAACTGGTGAAAGGAAAAAAAGAAAAAAGAAAAAGGATGGTTTTCTTAGACTTAAAGCTTTTGCTATTAGCTATGGTCACATGCTTGTCACGATGGGTATTTCCCTGAGAGTAACAGGAGGATAAATGAGAGAAAACTATAGTCCGTGGTGAGGATATTTTTTTTTTAATTTTATTCATTTATTCATGTGAGACAGAGAGAGGGGGAGAGAGAGAGAGGCAGAGACAGAAACAGAGGGAGAAGCAGGCTCCACGCAGGGAGCCTAACATGGGACTCCATCCCAGGTCTCCAGGATCAGGCCCTGGGCTGAAGGCGGCGCTAAACCGCTGAGCCACCCGGGCTGCCCAGTGGTAAGGATTTTTTAACACCTACAGAAATACACTTGTCTTTCTATCTATCTTCTGGGATTTATAGGTAGGGGAAATAAGAGCCCAACTGTATAAAGGTTCTTCACCTCAACTTCTTGATTTATTATCCAGAAACCAATAACATTCTTAATCAAAATTGTGTTAGAATATAATTTTTCATATTAATATCACCATTGGAGGGCAATTTTCTAATTTCAGTTAAACTTAAATATAAGAAAAATAACTGATAATAATAATAGTATTAAGTACAAACAGGTAATAAACCAAGCTCTATGCCAAGTGTTTTCCATAAATTATTTCATTGATACTCATTACCATATTACTTATCAAGAAAGTGAGAATTACATGTATGAAATAATTTGTTCAAGAAGACACCAAGAAGTTAAAGAGGCCAACTGTCTATCAAGTTCACCACCATGAGTCCTCACATAAAGAAAAGCCCTAATAGACCTCAAATCCTCTGCCTTTATAGAGAAAACAAATCAGATTACTTTCCCTAACTTGCTAAATTCAATTAAGTGTCTCTACACTGGGACAAGAATTTGCAGAAAAAAACTATCTACTCCCCCACTCTACTAATATGCTATATCTTTTATATACAAGGATGTTAATAAACTTCAACTGATACAAGGTTCTTAGAGTGTGGATCATGGCTATCTCAGGACCTATTAGTAAACAATCTTGTGTTTTTTATTCACTGCTTTAGAAATAATAATAGCTATGTGTCAAACACTGCGCTAAGAGCTTTACATATATTTACATATATTTTCATATTCAGTTCTCAGAACAAACCACAAAAGGTAAGCTTCACTATCCCTATTTGGAGATAAGGAAATTTATGTTCTGTGAAGTTAAATAACTTGTCCAAGATCTTACAGTTGATATGTACCAACTCAGGATTTTAACCAAATCATGTCTGTGAAAGTCTTCAATCTTAATAACCACTGTATAACATTTCCTTTTCTAACTGCTTTGAAGCAAATTATTGTTATTCTGACAAACATATATTTATGTCAAATTATGTACCATATTCTCTACACACCAATAAACACATGCATAAATATAATTAATAATATAGATTATTATAGAAACTTCGGTCCTTTAAAAAGCAAAACTTATACTGTATTGACAGTCCCTGCAGTTCCTAGATTAGCACGGACTCTATAAATATCAAATCACAACAACAGATCATTTAAAACAGTGAGTATCATGCAGCTAAAAACCAAAACAATAGAATTCACCTTAATGTTGCTATACGCAAACATGCTTTCTCTAGTTTGGTTTTGATCCACACATGTTGCTCTACAAACAGAAGGACAGATGCTGCAAGATAATTCACCTTTATAGGTAGATTTAATTTATATCATGTTGGAGTGAAAATGTCTGACAGAGCTCTTTAATTTTTCTGCTATAGAAGAATATTATAATAATCACAAAAAAAATCCTGTCTTTAAATGACAGTCCTTTGCATAGTCTAATCTAGAATACCTGCAGTGGGTGGGAGTGCAATGACCTGTTTTATAATATTATAGTGATGTGTGATGCAGGTTCAAAAAAAAAAAAAAAAAACACAGACTTTACATGTGAGGTTCCCCAGTCAGTAAAGACAAAGCTTGTTTCAGGTATAAAAACACTTGGTCTCTGTGTCAAGAGAAAGAACTCCACATTGCTTTGAAGCACCCCTGGCAGTTGATAATGGAGAGCTGTTGGCAATGATTATGGAGGCAGATGCTTACCTGTTCTCCTACAGTGTACAATCTTGGCTTGATGACAAGGTGAGGAGAAGGAGAAGCTGTCACAGAATGGGGGCAACTGGCAGCTGGAACCCTAGCAGGGAAGGGTAAACTGGTCACCCAGGGCTGCTTGCTTGACTGTAGCAGATCTCATCAATCATGCCAACATATGCAGCTGCCTGAAAATAAACAGGCTTCTCAGACAGGAGACAAAATGAGGCAAATTAAAAGACCAATAATTTAAACAAATCTGTTTCCAGTTTCACAGCAAAGATGGATGGATGAATTCTGCTGATAGACCCAGATTTCTGGTTAATTGATAAAAGTCACTGATACATACTAATGCAGTAAGTTGAAACATGCGATTCTGAAACACAATCCTTTCATACATTCCTCAAAAGCCCTTTTTTTTAAAATATAGGTATGACCTTTTTAAAAAATCTACTGATCATTATCTTCTGCCTAATTTTTCTAAAATTATTACTGAAAGAAACACTGCAGCTCTAAGAACCTTACTGAAGCATACGTCTTCTTGTTCTATCCAAAGCCCTGAATAAAACCAGTAGGACTTTAACAGTGACTGCATAATTATGCTCCTAGTGTAAGATAATCCTTTTTATTTTCATTTCATTTTCCTTTATCTTATTACTCTATTACCTATCTTGAAAAACATCAATTACTTCCTCATTACACTCTCTCATTTACTTCTTTTATTCTAAGCAAGTTAACATTGTTTTTACTCTTTCTTACATATGTATATACATTATCTATTTTCTGAACATTCTTTTCGAATTCCTCATAGTCCTGCAGCAACCTTCTATTTCACATCAAGAAAACAAATTACTTGCAGTCCTTCCTTTTCTGGCTCCTCACAGACCTCTACTGGGAACTCTTGACTAATAACTGTAGATTCCCTAAGGTTAAATGATGATGAACTCCACCATTAGATACTTAGTAGTTCTTACTCCTTGTTATCACATTTCTTCCTTGAGTCTATCCTTTATCCATCTGATTTAGATTAAAAGGACCAAAGAGCTCATGTCCTTTTCAGTGATGTGTTCTGCATTTATATGCTTATGATTGCTACCCAGTGCCCTACAGAGAGCACTGAGGGGTCTGATGAGACAATATCACAAGGTGGTGATTTTCTTTTTCAAATCTGACAGTAGTGCAGAAATTAGAGAAAGACAAAACTAGCCTGAGGTCAATGTAATTCTCTCGTCTCTCAGGCTCATCTCCTTACACAGGTGGTGCTACAGCTGCTGTTGTGTCTGCAGGGGAATAACAGTCACTGGCAGCCCCATACACAGCTGGCAGCCGAATGCAGGAACATGAGAATCAGGTTCGACATTGCTAAATGGGAAGCATCCACCTTGCCTTCCAAATGTCTGCTTTCCTTTAATCCACACTACAAGACGGGTTGTTGTTGTTGTTCTTGTTTCTATCAGGGCTGAGAGTTCAAATTTCTCCTCACCTGGTAGATTGCTTAGTTATTTGCCTTGGCAGCTGTCTCCACCTGAGACACCTCTCAGAAATAAATTAGCTCAATATTTCTAACAATCACTTTAAGCTAGTAGTTCTTTTTAACTTCTCTTTAGAATTTGTTAATAGTGTGGGCTATCCCATAACAACATACCCCCAAAGAAAATAAGTTCGATTTTAGCACAGTGGTGTTTTGCAGTAGCAATTACTGTAAACAAACAAAAAAACTATGGAAAACATGGCATTTGGGAAGAGAAAAAAGAAACTATGAATTCAGTAACTAAAGCACTAACAATGACATTTTATATATCCACAGGTAATATTCAGACATCTGGGTACCTAATTTTATTTTATTTATAGTTTTGGGTATCTTCCTACTGCATATACATCAGTATAAATTTATACAAAGTATAAATTCTTTACTGCTTACCTTGGATTTCATTTCTGTCAGATGGTTACTATAGTCATTTTAGAATCCCTAGGACAAATTTCCATAACTGTACTGACAGCCATGACTCTTTTCAACCCTCTAAATCGGTGCTAGTGATAACCTGGGTTCCACAAATCTGTGCTTTATCACAATTTTCCTTTGACTTCAAAGAGTGTCCATAGTACATGTACACTCTAAGCTTCATTAGCTCCGATGGCCATGCCATATGCTTACCAAAAAAAAACAAAAAACAAAAACAAAAAAACAAGATCATATACAGGACAGTCCAAGCACAGGTTAAAATAGTCACAAAGAACTGCCTTGCACATCACCTCACATCTCAACACACTTCTACATAAGCATGTCTGCCACATTTTCTGTGACATATAAGAGCATCATGAATTGGGTCTAAGCTACTGTGCATGAAGTCCCATCATAATTAATTAGTGTTGTTATAGCAACACCTTTTATTATATTGCTTGTCACCCACAGTAGGCAGTGGCATGGGGTAAACTGAAAAATAATTTTATCAATCTCATCCTCAACCACTCTCATGTACTATCTTTTTTCCTTTTATTTTTTTTAAGATTTTATTTATTTATTCATTCATGAGAGACACACACAGAGAGAGAGAGAGAGAGAGAGAGGCAGAGACACAGGCAGAGGGAGAAGCAGGCTCCACACAGGGAGCCCAATGTGGCACTTGAACCCAGGACCCCAGGATCACGCCCCAGGCTGAAGGCAGGTGCTAAACTGCCACCCAGGGATCTCCTCCCTTTTTATTTTAATCATGTTTGCCCTCAACTTGAATCTCTCTCTTTCTCTTTTTTTTTTTTTTTTTTTTCAGAAACTGTGTAGTCAAACCTAAGCACAGGATCAGGTCTTTTTTTTTTTTTTTTAAGATTTATTTATTTATTCATGAGAGACACACAGAGAGAGGCAGAGACATAGACAAAGGGAGAGGCAGGCTCCCACAGGGAGCTGAATGTGGGACCTGATCTGATGACCAGGATCATGCCCTGAGCCAAAGGCAGATGCTCAATCCCTGAGCCACCCAGGCATCCCAGGATCAGGTCTTAATATCATTTTGCCTGCAGTGAATATTGAGAAGCTAGCATTAGTTTCCTGTCATGCAAAACACAGTATTTATTTTAGTTAAAATTATTATTTTTTTATTTAGCATGATTGCCTACAACATGGAAACAGCATGCCACATTTGAAGACTAGTAATCACTTCCCTGCATCTACAGTATACCATCACAGGAAAAAAAAAAAAATGTATTTTTTTCTTATAACAAAATCTATGAGGCTAGCTATGCTTGTTAGCATTTTTTTTTTTTAAATCTGACTTGGAAAGGAATTTACAGTCCATTTAGTACAGCCCCTCCAATTTATAGGTTCAGAGAGAGGGAAAAGAAATATCCAGAGGTCTCATGAGTAGTTAACCAGAACTGGGACATGAACCAAGGTCTCCATGTTCCCTAATTGGTATACTTTATACCAAATGACAAGCTGCCTCCTGTTACACAATTGTAACACACACAGCGTCGTTATTGAAGATATAAAGTAAATTTAAGGAAAGCTGTGTACAAAGGCTAGCTTCAATGCATGACAGTCTTGCTTTGTTGGTGGTAGAAAGGCCACGCTAGTGAGTCAATGCACCAGATACTGTTTATATACCAACTTAGGATTAATTTAAAATAAAACTGAGTATGAGAGAAAAGAAAGTCTGAATAGGCAGGAAAATTTCAGCATTGGGAGAGTATGGCTGTAGGTGAAGAGTAGAAATTTGGGGATTTCAGGAGTATTGTGCAACTGCAGCAAAAGGTAACAAGTGGGTGCTAGCTGAAGCTCCAAGGAAGCTGGGAAGATGCAACACACTGATTCAGTGAAGAGTCAACAGAACCAACACAATCCTGGGAAGTGGGATTTAGAAAGGCAAGCAACAAAAGCAAGACCACAACAATTGTCCTTGCAATATTAGGACCAGATAAAATGTCAGAGCTCTATACCAGGCTGACAGAACCAGCTACATAATTTTGGGGGCTCAATGCAAAACGAAAATATGAGCTCCTTGTTAAGAATTTCAAGATGGCAACAGTAGAGCATTAAACCAAATGCGGGGTCCTTCTAACCATAGGGAGGTTTGGAATCTGAAATATGCATTTTATACAAGTTCTTGAAGCTAGAATTTTGGAGATGACTGGTTTTGCCAACTGGATGTATTCATAATTGATTAAAATGGCAGAAGTAGGCCAAGGTTTTTGGCCATGGCTACTAAGAAGCTATTTGATGTAAATTCTTTTTTTTTTTTTTTAAGGTTTTATTTATTTATTTATGAGAGACACAGAGAGAGAGGCAAAAACACAGGCAGGCTCCAAGGAGGGAGCCCATGTGGGACTCCATCCCGTGACTCCGGGATCACGCCCTGAGCCAAAAACACTCAACTGGTGAGCCACCCAGGTGTCCTTGATATAAGTTCTTTGAATCAAAGGTATGGGTCTCCTACCTCCAGCTTCCTTGATATTGAGAGGCAAATGTAACAGTGAAGCTTCTGCTTCAATCATAACCCAAGAGGTTACCTTAGGGTATTAGCTCCCCCAGCAGATTATTGTTGAATTAATACTAGGAGTTATTCAAGGAGATTCAGACTAGAACCTGCTGCCTTAACCTTCCTATTTTATGAGCATCTAATTCCCTGTATAGGTCTTGTCCTCCTTAAAATATCTAATATGGTTTCTGTTTTCCACTGAACCTTGTCTGATTCAATGAAATTCACTCAATTCTAAAGGTGGAAGTTAGGAATCCAGAGCAGTAATTTTGTAACAGATATTCTGGTAAGCTTTTCTAATGCACAAGTGACATGACTTCAACTTACATCCAAAGAAAGATACTTGTGGTCAATGAAAGGACAGAGAAATTTTAAAACGAAGTACACTGATCTATCATTCATGAATAGTGTCTTAAATTTCCTAGGGCTGTACTAATACACTACCACAAACTCAGTAGCTTAAAACAACAGAAATGTATTCTCTTACAGTTCTGGAGGGCAGAAGTCGGCCCAAAGTGTCACTAGGATTGGTTCCTTCTGGAGGTTCTGGACAATCTATTCCATGCCTCTCTCCTAGTGTTGAATGGCTATTGCCAATCGTTGGCATTCCTTCATTTGTAGATGCACTATTCCATTTGCTTCCTTCATTTTCACACGAACTTCTGCCCTGTGTCTGTCTTCTTTTTTTTTTTTTTCCTTTTAAAATCTTATTTATTTCAGAGAGAAAGCATAAATGGGGGCCGGAGTGGGGTGGAGGGTGTTGGTGAGCAAAGCGAGAGGGACAAGCAGACTCCTGGCTGAGCAGGAAGGGCAATGCAGGGCTGGAACCCAGGACCCAGGGATCATGACCTGAACCAAAGGCAGATGCTTAACTGACTAAGCCAGCCAGGTTCCCTTCCTTTTCTGTCTCGCAAAAGGACACTCATCATTTTATTTAGGGACCACTCAAATTCAGCATGATTTCTTCTTTCCTTACCTTAATTATACCTGTAAGGACTCTTATGACAAGTAAGGTCACATTCCAAGCTCCTGGATCGACATGTATGTTGAGGGGACATCACTCAACTTGTGACACTAAAAAGGTAATGAAATTAAGCTTATTAAATTTAGTTTGTTTTTTGGTTCTTACAGTTTCCTTTGTAATAGAAAATAATGTATAGTTAATACATGAAAATTGGCCTTTTGAAAAGACTTAAACAAAAGGGATTTAGAAAAGGACAAGTCCAGGTTTAAAAAGGACTGGTTCTTGAAATAGAAAAACACAATGTTTTTAAGTTACAAAAGTTACAAAATTATCAAGATTTTCAATTTTCACGATAGAAAACCAGCAATCTTTTCACTGTTTATCTTCAAATATCAGTACTGCAAAAAGTCAGGAATAACACTGTTTTGCTAGGGTTCAATAACTTGTGGAAAATGCTCAAGATTTAAATAATTTTTAACTAGAATTAGAGGTAATAAGAATCTCCCCTTCACACACTTGCATACTCATCTTTGGCATGTTTATGCACAATGATAAGAGGACAGTAATCTTTCAAAAACTTACTGATTTTCAACATTTAGTTTTATTCTAAATGTTAAAAAGTCATTTAAAAAAATCTTGGGGTGCCTGGGTGGCTCAGGTTGTGATCACAGAGTCCTGGGATCAAGCCCCACATCAGGCTCTCTGCTCAGCAAGGAGTCTACCTCTAACTCTCCCTCTGTGCTCTCTCTCTCAAATAAATAAATACAATATTTTAAAAATAAAAATGTTTTTGTGTGCAATATTTTATTTTTACTGCATTCTTTTGAGACAGAGACAAAATTCCCCAACAGTGGTCAAAATTTGAAATAATTTGATCTTATTTTCAGTTGTGAGGAAAAATAAGTATGGTAATGAAGGGAAGACCCTAGGGATTACAGTGAGAGAACGCGTAGTAAGACTTAACTCTTGACAATCCTAAAATCTAGAGCAAACAAATTGATCTTGCCATGCCTTTCTTTTCTTATTTGACAAAGCAAAAATTATAAAATCATCTCTTTAAGAGATGTAAAAGTCTATTATTTGAAACTATGTGGGACGCCTGGGTGGCTCAGTGGTTGAGCATTTGCCTTCCGCTCAGGGTGTGATCTCAGAGTCCCAGGATGGAGTCCCACATCAGCTCCCTGCAGGGAGCCTGCTTCTCCCTCTGCCTGTGTCTCTGCCTCTCTGTGTCTCTCATGAATAAATTTTAAAAATCTTAAAAAAAAAAAAACTATGTAAATTGAAGTGATTCATAAGTACTTGTGAAACATAAAAATACCCCAACCGACTGTAATTGATTATATTACTATTCTAATGTCGACAAACACGCTTTCAGTACTAAATAATCAGTAATCATAGTTTATTTTCCAAATCAAATATGTAAAAATAATCTAAGCCTGAGGCAGAGCAGGAGCAGGAGATGAAGTGTATCAAGTCACGCCTTATCTGAAGCCTACTTAGCAAGCCTCTTCACAAGCTTTTACTCAAGTATAGCTTTCTCTGCTATCTCTAACAACCAGTCCCACAGTGTTCTCAAAACACCTGGTACAGGGCAGCCCGGGTGGCTCAGCAGTTTAGCACCACCTTCGGCCCAGGGCCTGATCCTGGGGACCTGGGATCAAGTCCCACGTCAGGCTCCCTGCATGGAGCCTGATTCTCCCTCTGCCTGTCTCTCTCTCTCTCTCTCATGAATAAATGAATAAAATCTTAAAAAAAAAAAAAAAAGAAAAGAAAAACCACCTGGTACATGTCTTTCTTGAAGCCTATTTACATGTGTTGCCAATCGAGCACTCTCTTCTAGACTGTGAATAAGTTGCAAGTAGGAATACTACTTTATCTGTCCATGCATCTTTCATTCTTTCTTCCCCTTCTCTTCCCTTCCTTTCTCTCCTATCTTTCATTGGGTATACTCAGTACCTAATACAATGCTTAGCTCTAGGGCAGTTCTAAAACTTTGATGTCTATAAGAATCATCTGGATGCGATTTTAACAAGAACAGAATGCTGGGCCCATTCTCAGAGTTTCCCATTCAACAGGCCTAGAGTTGCATACCCATGGTTTTATCAGTTCTAATAAGTTTCCAGCTGATAATGATGCTGCCTTTACAGAAACTACATCTAGAGAACACAGCTCTAACATTTAGAAAATGATCAATGATCAATAAGTATTTGCTAAATAAAAATTAGAATCCTATACAAGAGTGTCTGTCACTACAATTTTTTTCCATTGCTCATGAAGGTTTTGATCAGTTTGATGGTCAACTCCAATAACTGCTCTTAATAATTTATTGTGATAGGACATTAAATTAAATACATCTGTCCTCTCTGTGGACTTCACAGAACCTAGTAAGATAATATCACACGTAAGTTAGAGAAACAGATTTAGGTACAGGATTGATGGTGATTTATAAAATTATCCTCAAAAAATATGAATTTCTTGAAAAATAGCAACAAAAGATAATAAATTTAAACTTACAGTTTCCACACAATTGCTTTCACTAATGTGTTTTTAAGTTGTTCGCCTATGAAACTTGAATATCAGGCTGGCAACACCTGCTCTAAGTCTGTTGATTCTTGTTTACTAAGCAAAACTCTTGATCTCTGCCTTTTGAACAGCTCATTCAGTAAGCAGAGAAGGGAAACGTGAATTTTATTAGAGCAGGGCTAATATATTCACTGCTAACAAAGCCAAGAAAATAAATCACATTTCAAATTTTTCATTCAGAAGCCAGTTGCTAAATATTCATTTCCATGATTTTTTAAATCTTATACATTTACATATGAATACTAAAACTGGCCATTGATAATTATGTGTAACCTGACCCAATGATTGAAGTCATGGTATTCAATAAGCATAGAATATCATATGAAATCCAAAATTCAAATTCCCATCATGAATTTCATTACAATTATTAGTTCATTCTAAGGACTTTAGAAAAAAATAAACATTTTTGGAATTTCTAAAGGAATTTTCATGAAAAATAATGAACTCACCTTTTTTCACTGTTTTTAATTTGTTTTCTCTAAACCCAATTTTGCACTCTAAATGAGCTATCCATTGGTTCTTACTTACTCTCTGAGAATAGCTAATTTTTGTCATTAAAACTGGTTTACTATGGTTCTCAAATTATACTGCATCAGAATCACCTGGAAGACTTGTTTAAACACAGCACTAGGCCCCAGTACCAGATTCTAATTAAAAAGGTCTGGGATCATCCCCCCAGAAAATTTGCATTCTAATGAGTTCCCCACATGATGCTGACTATGCTGGTATAGGGGCTCTGCTTTGAGAAACATTCACTGGTTAAGTATAAATGAGGGCACTTCTTATTTTCTCATCTTTGTACAAATCTACTTTTAAAACAGAACGAAACACAAACATAAAATATAATTTGTTCCTTTCCAATTATTTGTAAGTTAATAATTGATGCCAAACTACAATTTTTCATTGAAATTACAAGTGTGAGTTTCAAATTTATTAGTCATGATCCCATATGTGTTCATCTCTGATGAAGGGGAGAAAGTATCTACAAAAATAACCCCATATTCTAATAATAGTATTGACAAATGCTAATGTATTTATATAAACATAGGTTACTTTTAGATTTGATTGAATGGATAAGTCTACATTTAAAAATACTTTTAAATTATATTTTTAATCCATCTAATGTCAGGTTAGCCATAAAAAGGAGAATAAACTTTAAAAATAACACTAATTAAATACACTATTCAAAATTATATGGCACATTTTATAACAAATATGTTATTGCTCAATCCCATTTAAGTTTACTACCATCTTAGAGTTCCACCGCTGTGTATAGATTATGGAATTCCTCACACAGAAATATTTTAAATACAAACTAGAAGTTGTAACCTTAGGGGTAGCCAAAGAAAGAGAATGTGAATTGAATCCTCAACAAATTGGCTAGAATGATTCAGAGAATCAGTCGTAGAGATATGGAAAGAACATAGTTATAGGGAGGCATTTATTAATCCTGGAGAGCCAAAGGGGAATTGGTTTTAAAATCAAGGAAAATTTTCAATACTAAAAATGGTCCCAAAACCAAAGTTTTATAGTATAAGAAAATATGTCTATTTGTGGTTCCCGCTTTTTTTTTTTAATCTCTACAATCAGTATTGGCCTTAAAAATTGGGCATGAGTTAGATCTTCAAAGTAAAAGCTAAATGAATCCAACTATTACAAGATGGGGACTTCAAGGTCTGAAAACCAACTGGAACCTATACAGCAGTATTTTAATGTTTTTTAACTATTTACTCTTTCACTATTAGACAATTTCTAGAACTAATTTTTTGAGTCAAGAAGCCTAAGATCAAGATTTTTCTAAGTAATAAAGGGAACCTGTGAAAATAAATGTAAGACAAAACATTTGTGCTATTTCAGAGAAATTACCTTTGACTTTCTGGCTTACAAAGGAAGAAATAGATAAAATTATAAGAAAAATAGTTTAGAGCACCTTGTGCAAATACTGGCAACCTACTATTATTCATGTCAGGTTTTGAGATACCACTCAAGAGTGAAAAGATCGTTCCCATTATCTCACGGGACTACTGGAGAAATAATATCAAAAACTAAATAAAGTATTTTTTCTATTTAAACAATGACTGTTTAATAGTACAGATATGAAAGTTTTAAGTACCTATATTATAAAATGATTCTGGCTATTAATATACACATTTATGGACAAGTTATGTATAGTTAACTAGAAAATTCTCTAAGAGAACACCTGATTTTTTTTCCCCTTGCTTTTTACTAACTTACTACTTAAACCTACTTCAAATTACTTAAACAATTTCTGAATCTCAGTTTCTTCATCTTTAAACACAGACACATTCAAGGCTATTTGAGTTCTTAAAGCATTTGGTCTTTTTTAGTATATTAGTTACTAATAAATAATCCATCAACTAATGTAGATACTACTTTCTATAGCGTAAAACATGTTCGGAAATGCTGAGTTCAAACCTAACATGAATAACACCAGAAGTGAAGCAGAAGAATTTCAGCTTAATTTCTCATCTGCAGAAGAATCAATAATCTAAAGCTCTGAGAGGCCAGCTACAGAAAGACAGCATGAGAGCACAGCAGAGTCTGCATGAGACCTAATAAAAAGGAGTTTAAAGCAAAAGGGAGTTAGGAGCTGAGTGGGTAAACAGGGGTAGTGACTAGCAGAGGAGGCAGTTTGAAAGAGAGGGAAAAACAGATCAATCAAAAGTTAGCTTAACAATCGGGGAGCAACTATGGTAAAGGAGGTTCTGACGGAGTTCAAAGACATTCAAGTAGTTTATGTCCTTGACATTTTTAAGATCTCATGTATGAGGCAGCTTACTTACAGGAAGATACAAAGAAACAAAAGCAGGAAGGTAGAAAAGGGGCTCCAAAGAGCCATTCCTGTAGAAAAAGAGCATGCAAAATGTTTATTTTTGTTTGTTTAATACAAGACAACTGAGAAGGGGAAAAACAGCAAGATCATGTCCATTCTAGAGAGCAAAACTGAAGATGAATCTACTTTTAATATCATAACTTGAGAAGAAACTGTGGGAGGAAAAAAAAATGGCAAAGGTGTTTGCATTTCGATGCGGACTATTCTTTGGGACAAGCCTGTGAATAGTTCCTCCATATTATACCATTTGTTAAACCTCTCAAGAGTGATTTCCTTCCTGGAGAACATATTGCTAATTAGTGTAAGATCAATGATTTCCTTCATCAGAACAATTTGTATTCACAGTTTAAATTTCTTGGTGTGCAACCATGTGCTTTGATGAAAAAATGTTTCCTACGGTCCCATGCTTTGGAGAAGTTTGTGCTTATGGGATGAGCACAATGTACATACCAGTTCATTCTGCTCCTGTTTGTGTAGGAAAATACCTTCCTAATTAAATACGAATATTAAAGATTAATATTAAGTAATGGTTTCTTATAAAATGAATCTAGAGAAGACTGAAGTGTCATTTACTCCTCTGAGAGGGTTTTAAATGATTATCAGTGGACATACACACATACAGAGAGCTCCCTAGCCAAATGAGGGGAACAATAATTTTACTCATCTATGGAAACACTTCGTAATACATAACACTTGGAAGCCAGAGTGGTACAACTGCATGGAAGAAGTATCCATCCTTTTTTCAATTCAACAGATGTTTACCAACATCTTAAGATTAATAATACATATTTGTTAAAGCAACAGGTAGGTACTATAAGAGGGGAAAAAGGGGATGAATAAATTATAGCTGATAACTTTTAGCATTGGCAGTTTTGCTAAGTATAAGCAGCCGACATGACGACCAGGTAGAAAAGTCCAAAAATATAAATGGAAACTGAGAGTTAAAATTCAGTATAACTGAAGCACTGACATATACGGCTGCTTCCAGTTTCTTTGTTTTAAATTAGATTTAAAGATTTTCTCTTTAAAAAAAATGATAGTAAATGAAAGGACAGATATTTAAGAGAATTAGTCACTCTTTCTTCAACGATCAAAATGTTTTATTGATGGTGGTTTGATATGATATTTGGGCAGCAAAATACAACTAGAATATAATTAGAATATAACTGCCAAAGTTTTTCATATCCATCCCCCCACCAAATGTGTGTGTATGCGTGTGATGTGGGTTTTAAACTTTATTTTACAGGCAATGGAGAATTACAAAAACGTCTTCAGCACTTAACATCAAGATGACTACTTATAGAAGGAAGTTATAGTGATTCTCAAAATGTGGTTCCTGGACAGGCAATATCAGCATCACCAAGGAACTTTTTAGAAATGCCTATTCTTAGGCATTGTTACTAACTTACTGAATCAGAACCCTAAAGGTGGAGCCCAGCACTCACACAATTCTGATGCTCACTCAAGTCTGAAAGTCATGGGATTAATCAAAAAAGAGGAGTTGAGGATAATTTTAAATTGTCTGAACTGTTTGAGAAGATACTGATTTTATTAATTTTACATAGGAGAGTGGATGCTGTGTAGCTCAGTGGTTGAGCATCTGCCTTTGGCTCAGGTCATGATCCCAGGGTTTTGGAATCAAGTCCCACATCAGGCTCCCCGTAAGGAGCCCGCTTCTCCTTCTGCATGTGTCTCTGTCTCTCTCTCTGTGTCTCTCATGAATAAATAAGTAAAATCTTTTAAGAAAAAAATCTGACATAGGAGATATGGTAGACAGATCCAGTTTGGGGAAGAAAAATTAAAAACTTAGTATTATACACTGTTTAGCTTTAGGTAATAGCAGAATATCCACCTGGAGATGGCCAGGAGCAGGTTGGAAAAGAGAATTTGGAAGTCAAGATAGGGTTAAATTTTAAAATTTAGGAGTCTACACATATGTTTAGAAGTGAATAGCTACTCATCAGTTTGTATAAATTAGATACAGAATATTATTTTAAAAACCAGGAAAGCTAAGTGGAGACTAAGGAATATCTATATATCATGGCTTGACAGAGGAGGTAAATCTAATAGAAAGAATTTTTCACTCTAAGTCCCTTTATCAGATTTAAAAATGGTTTAACTACGCAAAGTCTGCACAGACAAGATATGTGTGAATCAAAGTTAAAATGATCAATTTTGTGCAGTATTTTAAAAATTACTTTGCATTTTTTGCACAATATAAATCGGAAGGAGCAATAAGTATTGGCCTAAGGTTTATAAACATGATTTTACAATATGAAATCACACAAAGATATGGCTTTTCCTAAAGCTGATTTCATTTTTTAAAATTTTTGATAAACAGTAAGATATAGTCTCTTCAAAAACAGATAAAATTATTCTACGCAAAAAGTAGATATAACAGGATAATAAAATGACTACTCTTAGGTAACTATTCCTATATTAGAGAAGAAAAGGAAAATCAGAATTAAAACATTTGTGTATAGCTAAGGCCCAAGTAGGGGACTCTGATAAATAGGATTTCAAATAGATTAATTCATTGCACCTGGCACTGATGAAAACATTAGATGTGTTGGAAGAAATCTCTCCACTATATATCAAAAGCCATAGAAACATAACACTTCAAACACAGCTAGCTACTTAGCTGCTTTTGCAGAATAATAAAAGCATTTAAAGTAAAAAACATAAAATAACGTAAGTCAAAAAAATTTGCAGTGAAAATTGGCTACAAACTTAACAAAGGCAGATAGAATGGAAGCATTCTCCAAGACCGGCTGGAATTAACAGATCTCTGATTTTTTTCTTCACGATTCAGAAATACAGTCAACGCAGAATTTCTTAAGCTTTTAAAATAATTTTGCTTTGTTAATTTTGCTGTCACTTTAGATCAAATTTCCCTGATGTCCATTTTGCCTTGGCTCTTCAACATTTTTCTTGTCCAAAGTGAGAATATTCATAAGGTCAAATACGCCACAGAAAACTAGAATGACTGATCCACAAAACAGTAGAACCTTGGATCTGAACACAGTCTTAAGGATCATCAAGTTCAGGCATATCAGTTTAAGAGAGGCTAGAGAGGGCAGCCCCGGTGGTGCGTAGCGGTTTAGTGCCACCTGCAGCCTGGGGTGTGATCCTGAGGTCCTGGGATCAAGTCCCACATCAGGCTTCCTGCATGGAGCCTGCTTCTCCCTGTCTGTGTCTCTCTGCCCGTCTGTCTGTGTGTCTCTACGAATAAATAAATAAACAAAATCTTAAAAAGAATAAAAATAAAAGAAGCTAGAGAACTGATAAGGTGTGGAGCTTTGTTCAGGACAGATATTCAGATATCCAACTGGTGGTGAAGCTGGGTCAGAACTCGGTGCTCCCAAATTTCATGGCAGGGCTTCATCTGTCACCGCATGCTACCTATTACTTATAAATAAATATAAACCTAAATAGATAAATATTGTCTAAATTAGCAAATAGAGAATAAAACGTGAACACTAATATCCCCAGTTGTTATATAAACTATTTTATTTTTTTTATTTTGTTTTTTAAAGATTTTTATTTATTTATTCATGAAAGACAGAGGGAGAGAGAGAGGCAGAGAGAGAAGCAGGCTCCATGCAGGAAACCAGATGTGGGCCTCGATCCTGGGACTCCAGGATCACGCCCTGAGCCAAAGGCAGATGCTCAACCACTGAGCCACCCAGACGTCCCTATAAACTATTTTAAATAAAGTTTTAAAAGTATCTCTCCCTCAGGGGATCCCTGAGTGGCTCAGGGCGTGATCCTGGGGTCCTGGGATCCTGAGATCGAGTCCCACGTTGGGCTCCCTGGATGGAGCCTGCTTCTCCCTCTGCCTGTGTCTCTGCCTCTCTCTATGTGGCTCTTATGAATAAATAAATAAAATCTTTAAAAAAAGTATCTCTCCCTCAAAACAAAACAAAAAAGGAAGAAATGTTGCATACCATCTAAAACAGTTTTGAAAGTATACAGCGGGAATATATTCTGACCTATCAAGTTGTTCAATAATCTATACAAACGGACAAAAATTTATCTGATATCGTTTCTTCATTTGATATTCAATTTTGAAGTGCAGGAATCCCATCAGTTTAAACAACAGTAAATACAAAATCGCTAAGTCAAAAACACAGTCAAGAAATGGGAAAAAATGGGATCCCTGGGTGGCGCAGCGGTTTGGCGCCTGCCTTTGGCCCAGGGCGCAATCCTGGAGACCCGGGATCGAATCCCACATCGGGCTCCCAGTGCATGGAGTCTGCTTCTCTCTCTGCCTGTGTCTCTGCCTCTCTCTCTCTCTCTCTCTCTGTGACTATCATAAATAAATAAAACTAAAAAAAAAAAAAAGAAAAAACTCTACAACTTAAAAAAATAAAATAAAAAAAAATGGGAAAAAATGTTTCAGCTTAGCGCATCACGAAGTAATTCATCAAATGGGGCATAACTGAAAAAAAAAACAAAAAAAGACCAAAGTAATAATAACAACAACGTGCTCCACTTCAAGGATGGTGAGGTCTATTCTCTACTACTCCTCTTACTAAGTACAACTACAAACAACAGTGATTATACTAAAACAAAACAACTCTTGGAAAACAATAAAGCAGACCAGCAGAGCAGCTCCGTGACTGTGGGCTTTGCGGGATTTCGTTGTCTCCTGCACACACCGCTGGGAGCTGAAGCAGCCAGCAACCCAGGAATGACAACCCAGGACAGACAGACACACAGCAACAGAGAGAGACCTGCTCTCTCTCTCTCTCTCCCCCCCTCCCTCTCTAGGTGATAAAACAAGGGGCAGCCTAACAAAGGAGAAAACTAAACACATAAAAAAAAAAAATCCTGAAAAGCATCCAGCGATAGTCATCACCTCACTTACAGGGAGGGAAAAACCATTAGAAAGACGGTGACGGAGCAGCCCGGGTGGCTCAGGCGGTTCGGCGCCGCCTGTGACCCAGGGCGTGACCTTGGTGACCCCGGATCGAGTCCCGCGTCGGGCTCCCTCATGGAGCCTCCTTCTCTCTCTGCCTGTGTCTCTGCCTCTCTCTGTGTCTCTCATGAATAAATAAATAAAATTAAAAAAAAATAAAGAAAAAGAAATGCGGTGGCTATTATTCATAACAAACAACAGAGGTCAAGGAAGTGGCCCAAGAATTTTCAAGCGCGCAAAGAAAACATCAAGCCGGAATCCTACACCCGGTGAAAATATCCCTCAAGATGCTTGAGGAGCAGAAGCGTAGCTTTCAAATCACTAGGCACAATTTTATCTCAAAAACAGCACCACCTGGGTCACTGGCGGGGTTAATTTCCTCCTATTGAGCGCGACGTCCCCTTACTGGACTTGAGCTGCGGCCACAGGCACGTGACACAGCCCCACCCCCAGCAGCTTCCCAGGGACCACTGGGGCATGCGCAGTGTGGAGCTCGGGGGAGGCCAGGCGGATCCTCACGTCACTGCCGTGTCAGTGGCAGCCCCGAAGGTGCCCGGCCAGTCCCCATCGGTTTACGGCAGCCGAGGGGTGGGCGGAAGAGCGGAGGCAGAGTCGGGCTTCCGGTAGAGGACGCCCCGCCCACGCGCCCCCATTGGTCCTGCGTGTCCCCGCCCTTCCCATCATCCCACGGCCCCGCTGCATGTCGGGAGGATGCGCAGCCGGTGAGGAGGTCCCGGGCCTCAGGTAGCTGCCCCTGTCGCCGCCGCTGATGCCCGGGCCCAGGTACTGTCCTCAGCCCCCCGGTGTTCAGCACTCGCGCTGCACCTGCCCTTGGCACCCGGCAGGCCTTGCGTGAGCCAGCTTCGGTTCACGGGCTGGGTCCCACCGGAACGGCGGGGAGCGGGCCTTCCGCCTCCGCAGCTCCCCGGCCTGGGGAACACGTCTGCGCCAGCCTCGGTGGCACTCAGCGTTCCCGCGCCGTGGCGAGGAAGAGCCTCCGCGCAATCCCCGTGGATGTCCCTGTGCCCGGCAGCTTCCTGCCACCACCCCGACGCTGCATGCCGGGCCCAGCCCGCCCCCACACCAGCCTCCTCCGGGTGCAGGTGCCCTTGTGCCCCCTGGAAAAGCAGAGAAAGCAGGTGCACGCCCCCAGCCCCCTGACATCGTGTCTGCAAACGGGGGGGGGGGGGGTGTGGAATGACCCAGCGTATTCATTTACTGTGTGTCCTCCATTGCATTGTGAGTGTCACATTTGGTCTTGTGCGTGTGGGCTGTAGCACCAAAGCCTGGCGTCGTACCTGTCCCTGCTAGAAGCTCGATGAACAACAGCTGAATGAGAACCTATTGAGCCACGTGCCTTTGTCTCCACAGAACTTCTTCCACTTTTTTTTTCAAGATTTATTTATTTATTTATAAACACAGAGGGGGGGGGTGGGTAGAGACACAGGCAGAGGGAGAAGCAGGCTCCATGCAGGGAACCCGACTCGGACCCGATTCCAGGACTCCAGGATCGCGGCCTGGGCCAAAAGCAGGTGCCAAATCACTGAGCCACCCAGGGATTCCCCCTTCTTCCACTTTTAAACCGCAGGCCGAAAACACAGGTATCTTTATTGCCACTGGGACTGACACTTTGAACTCCCTGCCATCCAAGAGAGCTGCCCAAGAGGGCTTGTGCCCAAGATTGCAAAGCTGAGAAACCTCCAAGGAGCCGACACCGATGCAAACACACGAGGGTTTATTAACAAGTTCGAGCTTGGGTCCAAGTATACCCGACACAGCGGAGCAGGGCCTTGGACCCCGAGGTGGGTTTCAGCTTAGTTTTTTTTTTTTTTTTTTTTTTTTTTATTTATGATAGTCACACACAGAGAGAGAGAGAGAGAGGCAGAGACACAGGCAGAGGGAGAAGCAGGCTCCATGCAGGGAGCCCGATGTGGGATTCGATCCCGGGTCTCCAGGATCGCGCCCCGGGCCAAAGGCAGGCGCCAAACCGCTGCGCCACCCAGGGATCCCTCGCTTAGTTTTAAGGGCTAGTCTGGGGGACCTCCAGAAGGGGTGGAGGAATTCCTCAAGTTCTGTTTACGTTCTGATATGGGGTTTTCAAGGGCATTGAGCCCTGTTCTTATTCTAATATGGGGCTTCCTGTCCCTGGCTTGGGCTCTGTTCTTATTCTAATATGGGGCTGTCTAGGACCCATGCAGACCCCATGCAGGGAGCCCGACGCAGGACCCATCCCGGGACCCCAGGATCAGGCAGGTGCCAAACCGCTGAGCCACCCAGGAATCCCTGAGCCGATGACCTTTTGATGGGGACGGAATAAATCAGTTTCACAAACAATGAAACATGGGTGCTCTCGGACTTCTCCTGTCTTTTGCATTATTGCATTGAATGCATTACCTCTTTTAGTGTTCTACCTTAAAGTAGAAACAACTCTACATGAAATTTGATTTTCATTGTGTTATCATATGGAGCTTATGAAATTCGGTTTATATTGTATTTTCATTGTGTAGAGTTTAGGATGCCTTGCGTCTTCTGTGCTCACCATCGTTCATCCTCCCTTACTGTATGACTAGCGCTTGCTCAGTATGGTGTCTCTGAAATTTTAGAGAAGCACTGACAAGAACAAAAGACTTGGCAAAGCATTTACCCATCATTCCTAAACTGCTTTTCAGGGTAGTGATTTCTATGTATATTTAAATACCAAAAAATCATAGTCTGACCCTTTATCCTGAAATTATCAGTACAGGTTTGTTTTTTTCAAGACTTTATGTATTTATTCATGAGAGACAGGCGGAGGGAGAAGCAGGCTCCCTGCGGGGAGCTGAATGGGGCACTGGATCCCAGGACCCCAGGACTGCCAACTGAGCCAAAGGCAGCTGCTCAGCTGCTGAGCCACCCAGGCGTCCCCAGGATCAGGTTTTAAATGGTGAACTACTGACTCAAGTATACATTGATTAAAGGAGAAAATCTCTCTTCAAAAACATATATACCTTTAATGATAGTGTAGACTAACCTATTTTACATTTTTTAAAAAATCAGTCTGTTTGCCTGGCCACAGGCAGCTTCATCATGTTAGCAAGATGATTACAAATCTTTGGGGTTTCTCCAATTCTACATTGCCTTTATTGTTACCTACAGTCCTCTGTGTGCACACATCATGTTTGTATAAGGGTGGGTCTGAGAGAATTAAATTAACCTAGATTCAGATTCAGGCCACATGATTTACTAATTTGCAAAAATTACTTGGAAAAAACGTAGTTTCCCTTTCTGTAATCCATTATTTTCCTTATTTATAAAGATAGTAGTAGTTAATTATAATTTGTCTAATCTGAAACACCATTTATTGTAAGGGATGGTTTATCTGCCCTCAAGAAAGAATAAATGGTAATAAATATATGTGACAAATGAACAGTTATTAAAATAGACTCTAAGTTTAGAGATATGCTTCCTAAAAAAATTAAAACATGGTATTTCACATGTTTATTAAATAATAAGTATGGAATTTAACATATGTAACATATAACATGTATCCTGAGAGCTTCTCTTCTCAATGTTCGTTGCTTTTCTGATTCACCTTCAGTCAGGCTGTTATTACAGTGGTTTTGATGATCAGATTAAATGCAGTTTATAAGCATAAGATCTACAAATCCATTGCCAATTCTCTTGCTTACTGTTGCATTATATGATCAGAATCTATGAATATTTACTCAAGCACTGTTATTAATTTGTCTTGTGATTTTAGAGAAGTAACTTAATTTTCTTGACTCTATTAATTAGTAAAATGGCAATACAAGCTTACAAACATATTATTGAGTTTAAAATATACAGAAGATTTTCAAATAATTTCTGAATCTAATATGTTAAGTAGTAGTGGAAAGAATGCCTAAAGCAAATGAAATCTATGTAGCATTGTTAATTCAAAAAACATTTCGCCTGTGTAAGTGCCACTGAATGAGGAATCCTCTCAAGAGAAAGACAAAGGCAAAGAGCTTGAAAAATCCTCTCATCCTTTATAGGTAAAATCTCCAGAGCAGTGGTTTGGGCAGATGGGAAATTTTTACTCCCTGTGCTGTATCTGTTGAGTTGATAAAAAGAGGACTTTGATCTCTGAGACTGTCAATCCAGCTCTTTTTATGAAAAATTTGCTTAAAGTAAACAGTAAAAGTAGCAAAGCAGTTATTAAAATTCCACCCCAATTGGCTATGCTCCCAGTTCCAAAACCCAAAACATAATGCCCACTGATTATTCAGATTATGTTTAAACCTTTTTGTGTGTGTTTTTAAAAAACAGTACTATAAATAACTGATCTAGTTGAGAAAATTACAAATCTTCTCTTTCAAATTCTAATCATATTAGATGAGTTAAAGTAAGATCCAGCAAAAATCCTTTCAGTGACATTTCTATTGATAGAAGCTCCAAGTACTAAATTCTGAGCTGCGTTCAGCCACTAGAGTTTTATGCATAAAACTATGAAATGTTACACTTGAGCTTAAGACAACTGGCTGTCAATCACCTGAAAAGCACACTGATCTGTATAATTCTCTTATATATGTGTGTGTGTGTGTGTGTGTGTGTGTGTATTTTTTTTTTTTTTTAAAGCTTGTTATGTTAAGCTATTCACTGAAGCGGCCTTTTCTCACTTTTAGTCTCCTTCAGAACTATTTCATTTTTTTGCTGTTGCTGAATTTGTTTTGAGAGCTGCCCACTGGGATTTTCAAAAAAACTACCAATATATAATGAAATAAAACCTCCACCTAAGACATCTGTTTGACAACCTTGTTGTATATAACTATGTAGTAGATATATTAAGTCTTATCATTCCATTTTTTGCTATTTAGAGAAGATAGGGAGGATAAAAAAAAAACTATGTTTCTTAATCTCTACTGCAGCAAAGGTTCTCGAATGAATTCATGTTTTGGACTTACAGAAGGCAGAAGTGTAGCAGAAGCCACCTTGCTGCTGTTACAGCTAGAACAAGGCCATGAGAAGTGAGCATTAAAACGTATCCAGACTTAGCATTGCAGGCTCTTTGGACATCTGGAGACAGAGCTACCATTGTGAATATGGCAGCAGAAGGAGCATCCTCACCACTGAAGCATGTTCCTCTGTCTTTACTTCTAATACTTTTCAGTCCCCTGTATTGAATTCCTTTTGTGGGAAATACATAAAGTGATTTCTATTTCTTTCACTAAATCCTGACCACAAACCTGTTATAAGAGAGTAATTTTTATTTTTAAAGCATTTTCCTAACCTAAAAGGGAAATTAAAGATTGCTGATAAATGTTTTTGCATCAAGATTGAAAGACTAATAAACCTAGGGAATCACTTATATGTTCAAAGGAATTAATATTGTGGAGTATCTCAGAATTCTGTTCAGAGGAAGTTTTCTATGGAGTCGCTTCTAAAAGACATCTTCATATTTTTTGTTTTGATCACTTTCCTCATGGAGATTAATTTAATCTTCATTAAATTCCTGGGCCTGTAGATCTAGTCTCCAGAGTGATAGTATCAATATTCCCATTGTCAGTAATTTCTCTTAGAATAATTCAATTTATATTCATTCAATTCAGATGTTACTTTTAGCATTTATCATTTTCCATGTTTTTGCTACACTTCTATGTATTAACTCACTTGTCTAATTGTCTGTTTTGTAAAATATCATTTGGGTTTATCACTGGGAGCCAAGAAGGCAACACAACTACATGCTTTGCCATCTGTTTGAGAAATGAATAAATGTACAGTTACCAATCACTGACACACTTGGAAAAAAAAGTGATGATTGATTACAAATAATAATATGCATCTGTTATGTAGTGATACATAAATTGAAGCACGAGCAGCAATTACTTAAAGTTAATATACCAAAACTGGAATTTGAACTATGTGAACTGCTGTTATATAATTAAACCCTGGTAAATTTGTGCATATAAGTAGAATGCAACATGAGGATTTCCCATGTAAATCAATCTGAAAATTTGGACAAAAATAAAAAAAAATTGTATAGACCAATGGGTATTAGATTTAAAACTGTATTCAAAGCTCTAACACCCACATGCTTTTACAATTGTGTAAGACACCTGCTTTCATATAGTAAACTAAAATACAACAAAACAAAAATCATAGTTTTCTATGAAACTAGGAAAGAACATTGGACCTAAGAAAATCTTGCTGAACTGAATTACAAAAAGAACCAAAGCAAACTGTACTTCGGCAAGCAGAGAATGGCAGTGCTCTTCTACTTGCTTATGCATCTTGTCTGGGTATAGGCTGGTCTTAAAGATACGCAGACATTACAGGTTATAAGAGAAACGGGATTTTTTTTTTTTTTCAGAATTTACTGAAGAAAAATAAAATCATTTGTCAAATCATCATTAATAGTTGAATGAATGAACTGTGGTATATCCATCCAATTGAATATTAGTAGCAATGGAAGGAATGAGTTACAGATGCATACGATAATACGTGTGCAAAATAATTATGGTGAATGAAAGTAGCCAGAAAAAAATGAGTCCATACTGTGTGATTACGTTTAAAAAAATTTCCAGAAAATTAAAACAAATCCACTGTGACAGAAAGCCTAGGAATGGGAGAATGGAATAAGGAGTAATGAATTACAGTGTCATACAAGGATTTGGGGGGATAATAGACATGTTTATTCAATTGTATAGTTTAAATATATGCAGTGTCATACATCAATAATACCTCAAAAATCTGTCTAAAATATAAACTGAGTTTGTAAACAGAGAAGGTAAAATGAGTCCTATATTAGCATACTATCCGGGATCCCTGGGTGGCGCAGTGGTTTAGCGCCTGCCTTTGGCCCAGGGCGCGATCCTGGAGACCCCGGATCGAATCCCACGTCGGGCTCCCAGTGCATGGAGCCTGCTTCTCCCTCTGCCTGTGTCTCTGCCTCTCTCTCTCTCTGTCTCACTGTGTGCCTATCATAAATAAATAAAATAAAATAAAAAAGTTTATATTAGCATACTATCCATGGAATTTCAAAAGAATAATACACAACTTGCAGTAACACAAATAATACTAATACACAAATAACATTAAAATAATTGTTTATAAGGAGAATAGTGTGAAAAGTTTAATTAATAAAGTAACAAATATACATAAATTTACCTATGCAAGAGGTTATTTTACAGACCAATATTACAGGTGTTATGAAGTTAAAAATATAGTTCACTCAACTCAAGGTCCAAAATTAAAAACAATGGCACATAAGTAAATCTTCCTAATTCTCCAAATGTTAATTCTTCCAGTTGTTAAATAGGATGATGAGCTTTAAAGTATTTAATAATTTATTTAAAGTTCATTTGGCAAATATTTATTAAATGCCCCTTGGGTAATGGGCACCATGCTGGGGTCAGTGCATGGAACCCTTGTGGTTCTTGCTCACATTGAGATTTTATTTGCATGTGAAAAAATATAGATGCATTCTTTCCTGTTTCAGGACCTTCTCACTCCTGCTATTTCTTCTGCCTTGAGTTGCATTTCTTTTGCATTTTGCATAGACTGATGACTGTGATCTTTCTGGTTTTGCTTTAAACATCTCCTCAAAGAGAGTGATCCTGATGATTCAGTCTAAGTTACACAGCCTGCTTCTGCTTCTTGCTTTTTGTCTGTCTCCAGCACTGTACCTTAATTGCTTTCTTACCTGCTGTCTTCCTAACTTTATTGCAAACTCCACAAGAAAATTACATATTTGTTAATGTACAGTGTCCAGTGCCTTAAACATTGGCACCAACATGTATACAATGGATTTTTTAAAAAAGATTTTATTTATTTGAGAAAGAGTGTAAGAGAGAGAAAGAGAACACAAGCAGGTGGGAAGGCGAGAGGTAGAGGAAGAAGCAGACTCCCCGCTAAGCAGGGAGCCAGATGTGGGACTTGATCAATCCCAGAACCCCGGGATCATGACCTGAGTGGAAAGCAGACACTTAAGCAACTGAACCACCAAGGCACCCTGGATTTTTTAAATACATGTTTGACATATATCTAAACACATAAACTTGGTGGTAATAAACTAATCAAAAAAGGAAAAAAGCATATTGTGATGTTGAACAATGGTGGAGAAAATAGTACAGTGGTCAAGGAACTATTTGTAGAGGCATCCATTTATTTTCAAGATGGGATAATCCTGACCAAATATACATTTTCCAAGTCCAAGGTTAACTTGAAGGGGAAAAAAATATTATAAAAGTTTAAAGGGCACAGCATAGAGAAATTGCAATAAATGCTATCATAGATAAACTTTTTTTTTTCTCATCAGATCATATAATAGACCAAAATGCACTTCTGACTGGTAAGGATAAAACTCCTAAATGGGGAAATACTTAGATACAGAACCAAGAAACTCTCCCACACAGATATTTTGATATTCTTGTAACTTTGAGATTCCTAGAATTTTAAAAGTACAACCACATGCCAAGTACTTTACAGATTAAATATGCATTAGGTTAGAGATATTTATGATTAAATTCTGTAACATGAATCTGTAGACTGAAATAAAATATGCCTCTGTGGACACATTCCCAATCAAGTGTCTCTAAATGCAGTTCCTGCACAAATAAAATTGCCAAAAATTCTAATTTTACATACAGTGATTGTGACCACTAAAGTTGTAAATTTTATCTTAATGTATTTTTATTGTCGAATAGCAACTGAGTCTCTAAATGTGGCAGTCAGATTTGATTTTCAAAAAGAGCATAACCAATTCTTATGTAAATTGTAGTGTTAGAAAAATCCATTATACTCATTTTATATGCAACTATTAAGGATGCATGCACATGCTTCCATGTACACATACTAAAAACAAATAGATCTATTTGTAAATTAGATATACTGAAACGTGTAAAAAATGAATGTGCACATACATATACACCCACATTCACACTTATACCCAATCAGCATGTCAGTTTTTGTTTACCAGAAAATTCTGTTTCTTTAGAAAATAAACAAGAATAAAGATTTAACAGTGTTGGGAAAGATAGGTGATTTTTAAAAATCCAAAAATCAGTGAAAAAATACATTTGCTGCTCGTGGCAACTGCTTTGCTCCTTAAAACAAATAAACTCTAAGAACTACCAGATAATTATCGCATACAATTTCTGTTTGATTAATATTTGACATTAGTAGAATGAGTCAGAATTATAATTTAACTTCATTCCAACATACAGAATTTTTAAAAATCACTAGGAACAATTGACAAAAGAGAGATCTCTAACCCTAATAGTCTTGAATTGGTTTTATTTCAGGAAGGTAAATGAAATAATCATGAAAATTTTGGAAAAATAAAATGTATAGATACGTATTTTTCATAAAGAGTTAGATTTTCTAAATTATTCATTTGACAGCAAAATCTTAGAGTTTCATATGGCTTAAAGGCATACACGTTTATCATGTGTAGCTGCCACATTTTAATTGAGACATATGGGAAGTTTCTGATTGGGCTTAATAGTTTTAACAGCTTGCTATTCTCGAGAAATTCAATTGCAGTAAACATAGCAGTGTTAGTAGTCTAGCACTGATACTACCTGAATGACTGGCAGAAAGACACCGCATTTTACCAAATGAATACTTAATGATTTTCATTTCATAAAGATGAAAAGATATATCTCAACAGTAGCAATTTGCATTATAATAAGTGCTGGCCTTAGAGGTGGGTGAGTTGGAGTAGAAACTAGATAATTTTATACTTATTTCAATATAAACAAATAACTGATGGATTTGAAAGTAAATATTGCCTACATTTTGTCTTATTTCCAAAATGTACTTTGAAAGATTTGGCCTAATAACAAGGGCTAAGAGGAAAAAAAAAAAAAAACAACCTAGATTCAAGCATTCATAACAACAATCTACTTTTTTATATTTAGAGAAACTGGACATAAGTAGACAGAAATCACTGTTATGGTCAACAGAGTAAGGATTTTCAATCCTTTATATAGGGAAATTACTTGGCAGTGAAAATAGCCCTTGGTAGGAGATTACATGTTATGTGTTAGTTATGTGCAGTCCCCCTTATTAAAAAATAAAGATACCAATAAATAAAGAATAAATATAATTCAATAATGTGGGGTTTCTTGATATTAGATGTGGTACAGAAAGTTAATATGAAAAGAAATCACAATGTCAGACCTCAAAGACACTACTGTTTCGCATTAGCTTTTACACAGTTTGAAATATACACACACAGTTGTTTTTTTAATCTGTTTCCTTAGATTGAGAATTCCTTAAATATAGGAATTGTGCCTTACTTACTTTTATGACTCCAGAATTCTATGATACTTTGTATAAAGACATTAAGAGGTATTGAAAGTATCTTTGATCATGTTAAATTATCTATGCGATAGCATGGGTATTATGATTTTGAATGTGATAAACTGTCTATTTACTATGAAATATTCATCTACATAAGTACTGAGGTATTTGGCTGGGGGTATTGACTAGCATTTGTTGAACATCCATCATCTATCACTTGATGCATTATTGATTCACTCATGTAACCAACTCATAGGGTGGGCATTGATCTAGGGGAAGCAGAAGTTTACTAAACAAGTGGAAAACTTTTTAGCTAATATTTTAGTGAAGGAATAGACATTTAATAAATTTTATGTTGGTGATGATGAGGAAAGCAAGATGACTGATAATGAATGATACATTGAGGGATGCTTGTCCAAGAAAGATTGTTGGCCAAGATTTCACTGATGAGATAATACTTAAGTAGAGGCCTGAGTGAAGTGAGAAAGCAAGCTATGTGAACATTTTGTTCAAATCATTCCAAACAGAGATGACACTAAGAACAAATGCTGCAGAGTGAGAGTGAGTTTGGCACATTTTTTTGTGAAAATCAAAAAGACAATAGTGGTTGGAACCAACTAAACAATGGGAAAAAAACAATATATAACTCTAGTCTAATTTGAGCTGAGCACCAAAATTGTACTTTTCTCTGGTATTGAACATATCACAGAGTCAAATAAAAGCAAGAATTCTCCAGTCAAAGCAACCTGTCCTCTCTATTTCAGAATGCCATAGGGAACAAACTACTACAGAAAAAATGAGTCTTTATAAGCTTAATTTCCCAAGACGGACAGGATTTTTGCACAATCACCTGTTGAAGGTCACAAATAGAAATACTGGACTGAGCTGGAGAAGCAAAGATATTTATTAACAGGAAAAATTTCTGATGATAAAATGTAGCCAAATAACATACAAGTAAATTAAGGTAAATGGACAGGTGAGGAGAAAGGAAAAATTTTAAACATATTGCTTAATCAAAAACACATGTGAATTTTAGTGAGAAAACATACTCTATGCTATAATATTTAACAATGGTTTTTGAGGACATGAGAAAACTGTTCTTTCATGAAACTTGCAGTCTAGTGTGAGAGACACAGGATAAGAAAGAAAAAATGATAAATATGATGATCTCAAACCACTAAGAAATAAGCTTATAACATGTTAAGCCATGCCTTTTGCTAAATTTGTTATAATAGTTTAGTATACTCTAATTAATTCAGGAAAAAATATAGTGTAATAGAGAAAATAAAAAAGAAACCATCAAAAAGAAAGCATACTACAAAGGGAAGTGTCAGACCTCAGACTAATGAATGTCATTTCAATAAATTAAGTGGAGTAAAGGTATCTATTGCTAGAAAAAAAATCTATTTTGTAGTATATGTTTTTCAAAAATGATATAATAAAATAATGAAAATATAGGCAAAGATTGCAAAATGCAAACCAAAAGAAAGCATGGCCCATAATACTAATATTAGAAGGAGGATAAAATTAATTCAATTTATGAATTACAAAAATCATATAATGTAAAAGTATAGAGGTCAGCACTAAGAGAAGCAATGATAGGAATAGAAAGTCATTCTGTCTGGGGAGTGGGAATCAGTCAAGAGTTTCTTATTTTTCTTTGTAGAACTTTCATATTATTTGATTTTTTAAAAAATACTTTATTTATTTATTTTGAGAGGAGAGAGCAAGCACAGAAAGAAAGGGAGAGGGAAAAGCAGACTCCCCGCTGAGCAGGGAGCCTGACATGGGGCTCAATCCCAGGACCTGGGATCATGACCTGAGCCAAAGGCAAATGCTTAACCAACTGAGCCACCCAGGTGCCCCTTATTTGATATTTTTTAACAAAGTTCATGTCTTAAAAAAAGAAAATGAAAACAAAGTTCCATTACAAAACAAACTGAAAAAAAGTTCCATTGCAAAAACTCCTACTAAACACTGTCAATATACTGTGACAAATGAAAAATTTTTAAACCAATCCAAGAAAGATATTTTATTCATGTTTAAAATTTTTCATTCGATAAAAATTTGTGACCTTTCCATATTCTTTTACCACAATGCAATGAAATTACAAAAGAAAATTTTAAATGTAGAATTATAATAACAACTCAAAGCTAGCAGCACATTGGAAAAATAAATACAAAATTCATTGAATGCTTAAGAAATGCTTACAAATATGTAAAGCAATCAACACTGCACTAGAAAATGTGCACATGGCAGTAATAGGCTGTTTATAGGAAATATACGACTAGCTTGTAATGGCTTGTAAAATTATTGCTACATTCATAATAAATAAACACAAAGTTAAATAACAATGATTTATCTGTTCTACCTGTTGGATTGCAGAGGTTACAAACTTTTAATATAGAGAAATGGTAAGGCAATTCTCATACGAATATAAATTGGTCGAAGCTCTTTTTGAGGAAAATTTGGTGTTATTTCTGAAAACAACCTCAGTAATTCTATTTCTAAATATTTATATCAACTAATACATTAATACAAGCATTAAATTGCTAGCTAACTAGTGTGTTCATTTCATAATAAATTATACTATAAATAAAAAAAAGATTCTTAAAAATCATAGTATTTTCATACAATAAAATTTTATTTAGCAACTGAAAATTATGTGATTAATGTTTATAGTCAGAGAAAGATTTTCCAAGAAATATCTCAAAGTAAATAAACCAAATGTTTAGTACTCATTTGTCTTCAGTACATACATAAATAATATGAGACACATAACTGCAATGGAATACAATTTTTTTTGAGAATAAGGAAGAAATTACAGATGGTAATAAAAGGTAAGGAATGGAAGCAGAGATCTAGTGGGAAGGATGTTCACCTTTTATTAAAACATTTTTGTACTTAACTTTTTTAGTCTGTAAATGACTTGCTTTTTCCTAATATTTTTAAGAGGCAAATATGCAAGACTCAGTGATTCCAAAAAAAGTGAAATTCTCAACATGACTAGTGCTTCTCATATATTTGTGGTAGAGATGACAAGGTTAGAGGTCAGGTCTTTGACAGAGAAAATAATGTATACAGATGCTCATAGAAAAGAAATTAGAAAAGGGATATGATTAATTTATTAATATATCTTTTCAAATTCTTTATAATAAAAATGAATATTTCTACTTTTTAATTTTTTTCCTAACACCTTATATGACTTGTCACTACACTTCAGATATATTGGGAAAATGTCAAAATTATTTATTTAATCTACAATACCCACTTATTTATTCCTTCACCAAAGATTTATTGAGTACCTAAATGTGGCAGAGCAGGCATTCTTCTAGGCACTAAGGTACAGTGATTCAAAAAAAAAAAAATACATAAAACCTTTGTCTTCAAGGAACTTTGGGAAGAAAAGAAATAACAAGCACATTTATGATATTGTCAGATATCAATATGGACAATGGAAAAATTTTACAGCGTAAAAGTATAAATTGTGAAAAGAAAGAAAAGGGCAGAGTGGTCAGAGAAAACCTCTGATGTTTCAACATTCATGTGGAGACTTGAAAGAATTGAGGGAGGAGAGTTCCATAGTAGATAGAAAACCAATACAACAGCCATGAGGCAGAAAGTGTGTTTTGCGTCACGATCTAAGGAAAGTGAGGAAGACATTGAGGATGAACACAACCGACAAGAGGGAGAGAAGTGAAAAATGAAGCTTAATAGATAGGTTTGGGGCCAGATTACAGTTACTTTTAAACATCTTAATAAAGACATGACAAAGGTAATATAAAATGCTTATGCAATGATTTCTTAGGAATGCTTAACCCATGGTACAAACATACAAGAAAAGATGAATTTCTTTAAAAAAAAAAAAGATTTTATTTGTTTATTCACAAGACACACAGGCAGAGACACAGGCAGAGGGAGAAGCAGGTTCCCCACAGGGGGCCTGATGCTGGCCTCCATCCCAGGACCCCCGGATCATGCCCTGAGCCAAAGGCAGACAGTCAACCACTGAGCCACCCAGGTGCCCAAAATGATGGGTTTCTTAATGGTTAAAGGAGAGAACTTCTTCCTTTCATATTTCTTTCCTTTCTACTTCTTCCTTCCTCCTTCTCCCCCTGCCTCAAACCTTCCCTTTGCCCTCTTCCCTTCTTCTCCTCCTTCTCTTCCTCCTACTTATTCTCCCTCTCTTCCTACCTCTTGTCCTCCTCTCCTCCCCACTCCTTCTCCACCTCCTCCTCCTTTTCTCTCTCCAACTAGCAAAAAGAGTATAGCTAAGCTCCGATTTTTTTAAATGCCATCAAGCTTTAATATCAATTTCATTCCCTTTATTTTGCTTTATAATGCATACTCTTACATTGGACCATTGAAAGACATTAAATAGGTCATCATTTGTTGACCGTCAACAGAATTTCTTTTATAAAATTCAAGTTGCTTATTCAGGTTGTGGGTCAATATAAGTGAAATATACAGTATCTTCTCTTTCCTAAGATTTATTTATTTATTTGAGAGATAGTGAGAGAGAGAGAGTGAGCAAGCAGGGGGAGGGGCAAAGAGAGAGAGAGGACAAGAGGCTCCTCAAGCAGACTCCATGCATGCCCAGTGTAGAGGCTCTCTCTTACAACCCTCAGATGACCTGAGCCAAAATCAAGAATCAGACATTCAAACCACTGAACCACCCAGGTGCACCTACAGTATTTTCTTCACAAAAAAACATGAAGAAAATTCCAATCATGTCTTGCTGCCGAAAATAATATTTTTCTCCTGAGAAACTTTTGTTGTTGGTGTTGCTTTTAAGCTCATGTCATTTTGAATGATTTGATAAGTTTTCTTTTCTTTTTGAGTTGTCCATCAAAGGATAAATCTGTTAATTGAAATTTAGTATCCATAAAAACATTATGTTTAATAATTTTAGCCTTACTCATTCCTTTACTTTTGCCTGCTGTTTTCATTTTCCCCTTTTCCCCACTTTCAACTCACTTTATAATGAATTAATTATAAAATTTTTGTCAATGAAAATCAATTTTCTGAAACAAATCTAGGGATAAATAATTTTCTGAAACAAATCTAGGGATAAATAAAATATCTTAATTAAATACACAAAAGTTAGGGACCTGAGTGGCTCAGTGGTTGAGCATCTGCCTTCGGTTCAGGGTGTGATCCTGGTCCAGGGATTGAGTTCCACATTGGGCTCCCTGCATGGAGCCTGCTTCTCCCTCTGCATATGCCTCTGCTTCTCACCCTCTGCATCTCTCATGAGTAAATAAATAAAAAATTTAAAATATATATATATATAAGTTAAATAACAATACAATTTAATAAATTAAGTATATATAGGGTTATCTAACAAATTAACATAATTACGATGGCATTCACTACTTAGGATTTCCAGTACTTAAAGCAAAAGCATTTTCTGTCAGAACGTTTCATTACCTTTGTGAATGCTTGCTGATGTTTAAAACACAACGTTACTCTTCAGTATTTTTCTATAAGACTATGGAAACCAATGGCTCATATTACATTATCATGTTTCAGTTCTGTGAGAATATTAATAAAATATATATAATAATTAAGTTTGGACAAATAATTTTAGTAGAAATCAAAATAATAAGCTCTTCTCAGTAGTTAGAGCAGTGCCCTTAGCTGTGGATACATGATGGAAAATCAAACTGATATTTATTTTATATCTATCAATTGCTTATTAAATGAAATGAGAAAGTTTTTGCTGATAAGAATCATCTAATGAATTCTAAGAGATAATGTGTCAAGGAAAATAATGAACGCATCTCTCTCCTTATTTACTTCCTATTCAGTAGCCTTTACAGTAGTATCTGAATATTCTCTGAAGATTGTATCTTGGGGCACCTGGGTGGCTCAGTGGTTGAGCATCTGCCTTTGGCTCAGATCGTGATCCCAGGGTCCTGGGATCGAGTCCCACATGTCTCTGCCTCTCTCTATGTCTGTCATGACTTGGCTCAGATCGTGATCCCAGGGTCCTGGGATCGAGTCCCACATGTCTCTGCCTCTCTCTATGTCTGTCATGAATAAATAAATAAAGTCTTAAAAACGTATATCTTTTTAACCTTTTAAATGCCTTTTTAATATGCCTTACCGTTACTGAAAACGTCAGCCCTTTCTGGCTTCTTGATCTTTCCTGAACCGTTTCTTCATTCTCTGCTCCTTCTTGTTCCCCAGGTCTTCCTTTTCCTGAGCCGTGTAATCCCTCACCTACTAGGTAAAATTCTACCCATCCCTCAAACTCAAAGGTCCAATGCAAAGGTCCCTTCTTTGAGGTCCTGGGAAATAACTTTCCACTTTCTAACTCCATCCACAGAAAATGACTCCTTAGCTACACATGAGAGTATACATTTAATAATGAACTGTCAATATTACTGTTTTTTTCCTTTGATCAAAATATCTTTGTACCTCTAAATGCATCTAATATCTCTTGTTATATGTGTTGTTTATTCGAGGAAAAGCTCTGTCATCCCATCCCTAGCACTACTTGAAGGCATATTTAAGTGTTAAAAGTTACCAGCAGTTCCTGGCCTGGTGTCTGGTACAGGGAAATATTTAATGCATATTGTATTGAATTGAATTAAATCCCCAAAGTGTGAAAAACTGAAAGTAGAGTGGGTAGTGATCCATTTGTATTAAGAAACGATATATTTAACCTTAGGCTTGTAAAATTAGTAATTTTCTCCTATAAATTAGAGAATTCCAGCATGTGAGGACAAGCAAATATACAGAAAATCCCCTTCCATTAACCTCTCCTGTTCATTTAGTTAAAAAGCAAATTAATTTGCTATTATAGAAATTAATAAAGTCTCAAAATCTCAATTTGACTTGGAATTAATAAAGACTGTGGTCATAAAAAAATTAAAAAAATAAAATATCAGTTTGAGCTACAAAATAACTGATGCCTTTGTATATAGGAGCCACTGTCAATTCAGAGAAATAAGAAATTTAGTTTTGTCTTCAGAGGTATCAGTATTGAATCAAGACAGAAAGAGCTTACTAATCAATTCAAAATTATTATCAGAAAGTTCAAAGACACTTATCTACCATGGAATCATACAGGAAGTCTCTATATTCCCCATTCCTTTACACTTAATGTACTAAAAAATAACGTATTTTTTCTTTCTTTATCGTTTTCCTATGTTGTATCAAAAATCCTTAACATCACTGTGTGGTTTTTTTTAAAGATTTTGTTTATTTATTTATGAGAGACACAGAGAGAGAGAGAGAGAGAGAGAGAGGCAGAGACACAGGCAGAGGGAGAAGAGGCTCCATGCAGGGAGCCGGATGTGGGACTTGATCCCAGGTCTCCAGGATCACGCCCTGGGCTGAAGGCAGGGCTAAACCGCTGACCCATCCTGGCTGCCCAATATCACTGTTTTAAGTAAGCTTTCCCAATATAGAAATATTTACTTTGGTGGTTATTTTGTTTTGTTTTTTAATGGGTATCAACATGACTACACTAACATACTACCTCCTCCTTGCTATTCCATGAGGAGTGACATTAGTTGTTCCAGCTAAGAGCTTGTTAAAGCCAGATGAGAATCTGCATTTTAATATGATCCTCAGGTGATATGCACCATAACATATGAGAAATACTGATCTAATATAAAGTCAGAACCTTTGTTTATATTAAATAAATGCTATTTTGCTTTTTTATATGCTCTTCCATGGTCTTTGCAACCGCCATGTTCATAGAAAGAAAAGAGCTTGCATCCCACTCCTATAGTCATAAATCTGATTGTTTGATATAATGAATATAAACCTAAGGCCAAATTTTGTCATGTAAATAAACCTTTTCAGAGGTCAAAGGGAAAAAATCACTATTTGTACTACAAGATTTGGCTACATCTCTAGTTAATCAGGTATTCATCTTAGTGGTAGGATACAGGATTGAATGGGGTTCTTGGTCTCAGGAACCATTGCAGTGTGTTAAACATCTGGTTTACAATATTTCTAGTAAACCTCTACATAGTAGTACCTATTAGTATCATCAATGATGAATTATTTGTGGCATTCTATTAATGCTTATGACCATAAACTCCAGCTTAGTCCCTCAAATGTTAACAACTATACCTGGAGCGTGTGTTGCTAATTATTTGTAAGAAGTATTACCTGAGTAGAGACCCAGTGTGTTAAAACTAAGGCAAAAAAATATATATACTGCACTCTGTAAAACAAAGCAATTTTAAATAAACTATAGTACTCTCAATCTCTGATAAATTTCCTTGAGGAATGTGTATCTTAAAAATGAAAATATGTCTTCATCTCTTTATGCCAAGTTTTCAGTATAAAATTGAGGTAGGTTCAGTAAGTTTGCTTATAGAGCTGTTTCACTGGATTAGGTCTGAACCATGATTGTTTTTAACTATAGACAGGAAACTGCAGACACCGGATTGCTATGGATGATTTGCAAAGGTTTTCTGCTTTACTGGAGCACTGGAGCTTTAGTAGGTTTTCAAAAAAATAAATAATGGGAATCTCCTGAAGAGCAAACATTTTCCTTTGGTTGTATTAACAATCACCTGTGGAAGAACTTCAGTGCCTTCAGGGATTAAGAAGAGAATTTATTGGCCAAATGGCTGACTCCAGAACTATTCCAGGAATAAGACAAGCAAGGAGAGAAAGGAACCCTCCTGGGTCTGAACACCAAGCAATTTTCTGGGAGAAGAAAAGACTGAAATATATTTTCAGGACTTTATGGAAGTTTAATTCAGATTAATTGTGATATTCCTTTCCAAATGCTATGTGTGTGGAAATTGATTGCACCTTGCGTTAGTTTCCATGGATGGAAGCTAAAGTTTCTTGATGAACAGAGATATGTATTTTATGTTGCTTGCAGGGTACCACAGATGCCTGGATATGAACATCTGAGTGGAAAAAGAACAGGAGAGGGCTTTAATTCTATGTAGTTAGTGCTGCAAAATGTCTGTGCTATATTGTCTAAGGAAGCCAAAACATATTATTAACCAAAATATTAAACTCAGTTAATACTGTTGAGTAGAATTTTAAAGAATGACTTTCACTGATTAAATCTCACTAAACACCAAGTATGTAATGCAGAGAGGCAAATAATTAATTTACAGTGAGAAATAATACAGGAGGTAGGTCAGACTTCTGTGTTTGCCTAACCACTAATTTGTTTTCCCCATAGACATCTACAGGGGAAGAAAAATTATCACTTTTCTGATAATAACACCATTCAGATAACTGAATGGACATGAATGTAAGGCAAAAGGATCCAGTTAAATGGATTTAGATATTTAGTAACATGAAAGTCTGGTAGCTTTATGAGTTCATCTCAAGACATTTTAACACTACCCACTCACATGCTCTGACTTAAAACTTTAGTGTGATCTATCATCCTTTTATTTCTTTTTACAGCCCACAATAATTGCATGACCATGTGTTTTCAATTCTACCTCTAAAATAATTCATCTCCTTGATTACCTCTCACAATTGCATTATTTAACCCTAGTCAAAGCTAGCTTCATTTCTAAAGTGGACCATTACTATACAATAGTAACTAGCCTCTCACTTACCACTGTTTGTCTCTGTTCTTATCTCTAGGTTTTCTTTAAAGCAGCTGGGATGATTTGTATAAAAAAATAACACAGCTGAAAATATTTTATATAGACTGTATTTGTATTTTATATAGACTGTATTTGTATTCAAGACAAATACAGTCTTGAAATATAGACTTCAAATGCCTCTCCTTCCCTTTATGATAAAATTCAGATATTTTGGAAGAAACTCTAAATTCAACTCCTACCACTCACCCCCTCAGTCAATATGCTCAGATACCTACCCTTGCTACTCTACTGTTCCTATGTTTTGTTGGACGTGACACCTGAAAAATGCATTGATTATCAGAGGTTAACAGTATCCTCAGTGTTCATTGAGAGACAAGTGTGCAAGACAATGTGGTCAAGAGTCCTCTGAGCCAAGAGGAGGATATCATCTTGTATGGTTAGAATCTACATCATAATTTGTATCAACTTGATGGCTTTATTGTATACTCCAGGTCATAGTTATGCAGACTTGTTTTTTATTATTAGGGTCCAGCTTTGAACATCTAGAGAAAAAAATCCTTTTTCTTTCTTCCTATAGTTAGAAAGAAAAAATTCTGTGGGGCACCTGGGTGGCTCAGTGGTTGTGCATCTGTCTTTGACTCAGGTCATGATCCAGGGGTCCAGGGATGGAGTCCTGCATCAAGCTCCCCACAGGGAGCCTGCTTTTCTTTCCACCTGTATCTCTGTCTCTCTGTGTCTCTCATGAATAAATAAATATAATCTTAAAAAAGGTCACATTCCTCAAATTAAATATTTGTCTTCAAAACCTTAAAATTACTATATGCAATGAAAAATCTAAGAAAAGCACTAATTAAAGATGAACTCCCAACTATTGACTTCTAAAAGGTTGTATCTTTACTAATTCAGATGGAATAAATGGTATATAGTCATTGATTGAGAAGATGTGGGGTAATTATGAATATTTGGTGGGGGCGATGGGGAAAGATCAGAAATATCATCACTTTGTTGCTTCATTAACTTCCAAGGTGTTAAATATCTTCAGTAGACAATATGAGCATATAGAGAAATATGTGCTTATACTGGTTTTTGAAGCTTATATAAAGCTACAAGTGATATGCATTACCTAGGAAATAAAGGGCAAATATGCAAAAACCATAGCAGATTATTAGTTTTTTAATCACATATATTGTGAACCAAGTAGTGCAGGCAAAATAATTCTAAACATAAAATAGAATGGGATAACCAACAGTCATTAAAGCCTATGAAATAATAGTGTTATTTTAGTATCTAAGAAAGTAAGTATTCATTTAATTTGGAAATTTTGGTGTTGGTCAAATTTTCAGGGTTGTATGCAAAAGTAGTTTTGTTATGCAGAATACAAAAGCCTATGAATTTATCTCTGTAAGAACATCCAGATTTGTGCTCTAAATGCAACTTGCTTTTTGTATCATATTTCTAATTTTACCTAGATGAATTGCCAGAGCAAAAATATATATATATGTGTGTATATATATAATCAAACCTTGATTATATATATAATAATCATATGATTATATATATATAAATATATAATATTCAAGGTTATATAATATATAACCTTGATTATATATATAATAATCATATGATTATATATAGGATTATATAAATAATCCTATATATAATCAAACCTATATATAAAATATATATAATCCTATATATAATCATATATATATATATATATATATATATATAATCAAACCTAACTTACGCTTTTTTTTCCCAAACTTTGTTCTTACTCTTATAATTCCATATTCTATTAATACTATCGTTATTTAAACCTCAGGTTGAACCTTTGGACCCTTGTCAATTTCCCCCTGATTTTTGTTACTCTATGAGTCCTCAAACCTATCTACTCACCCTGAGAATATATCTCTCTCTGTCTCTCTCTCTCTTTCTCTCTCTCTCTCTTTCTATCTCTATTCTCTTTCTCCCGTGAAATGTACTATCTCTGGAGTCAAATTGTCTATGTTTGAAATCAGGCTCAACCACTTATTAGCTATTCATCCTTAATTTAGGATGATACTTTAACTGACTTATTTTTTTACAGTTTCCTTCTGTATAATATGAATAGTTAACAATAGCATTGATTTCTTGTCATTATTATGAAACTCAAATGAAATCATCTCTGTAAAATGCTTAGTATCTAGTAACCTCGTATGAATTTTTTTTGCTATAATTATTATTTATGCATAAATTTTGTTTGGAATCGACTTTCTTTTCTTGCCCCCTGATAATACAAAGTACCTCATTACCTTTCATTTGAACTACTGCAATACATCATTTGCTTTGTGTCCATTTCTAGTTTCCTTATGGTTCCCATTCATTGACTTCTCTGTTAACAATCATATAAATGCCATGTTAAAAAAGTGTCTTGGAAATAAGCTGCAAAGAACTTAAAATAGTATTCAAGGGTCTCAGTGATGTGGTAAAAAAAAAAAATCCCTCTTTTAATTATTTGTTTACTTTGCTTATTTTTAGGTTCCAGCCCAACCAATAAACCAGTTTGCATTTTCCTAAATGTGTGCTTTTGTATATCAATGACATTACATGTACTGAAATTGCATTTCCTACTTTTTCTGGTTGTTGGAGAATTCTGTATTGTTCTTATGATATTTGCCACATTCTTTTTTATATTTAATATGAATTATAGATATAATTTTAAGAGTAACAGTAAAAAAGGTAAGTCTATCTTTATATCTTACACAGTTGCTAGATCAGTTTATGTTTTACTACTTTTTAAAATTTATTTTTGAAGTTGAAGGCTTTCAAACCATCACCAAACTCTGTATTCTTAAGGAATATTTTCGAATCATGCATAATGCAAAAAATATATAAGAATATTATATTGGCATGTATATGTGCATATAAAATATACATGTAAAGTGTTTTGGAAAACAAGTGAACTACAGATAAATGTGTAAGAAGTTATTCATAACAAATTTGTTCTTTTCAGAAAAATTAGAAATAGATTAATTTTCTGAGCTTAAATTTAAATTCCAGGTAACAGCTGAAATTCTCACCTTCATACCTGATTAGGTCTAAAACTACAAAGGAATTCTGGAACACATTAGACTGGCATATTCAACATATATAAACAGCAATTTTTTCACTAGATGAAAAATTCCTGGATCTTTAACTACTTCTATATCAATTTCTTTGACATAAATTTCACAAATTTTGGGGATACTCTTCTGAGTTGGCACGTTATCATTTTGCTCTTTATGCTGTCATTAGATTTTGTTTATATCTTTATTTTAGTAGGTAAAAGATAACTGTTGCATTGAATCAATTTTCCTCCACTGACGTAGAAGTTGCCTTAGGTCAGGAGGTAAATATTTTTCCTCTGTTCTACCCCAAATTATATTCGAATATTGAACTTTTGTCTTTTGTTAGAGTTCTAAAAATATAGATATTAGAAATATAAAAAGTTGGCTATGTCTGTCTATAATTTATAATTAATTTGTTTTTCATTTCCATAATCTGTTTAAAAATAATTTAAGTATTTTTTTAAAAATGTTAACTGGATTACCTCTTACTCAACTGACCCACAAGATACAACAAAATGTAACAAAATCATTTTTTTATTCAGTCAATATGTTCCTCCTTCTCAAACATACAATTTTTAAGAAAAATTAAGTCAATGTTGACATATATCACAATTTTAAAATATGCCAACTGCAGGGAGGAATTTTAAAATACACCTTTTAATGTATAGAAAAAGTTTCAACCACTTAAATGTTGCTTGAGGAAGTGTAACTAAGTATGTGTTATTTAGTTGATTTAAACTTTTTATATAAATGACAGGAAGAACCTTGAGGATATATATATATTATTTCTAGTATAGCAAAGATGTTGTGAAAAGCAGAAGTAAGCTGTATTTACAAACTAAACAATAGACAAGAGTGAACAAGTCAAAAAATAATTTGAATTTACCCTGAGGAAGAAAAGCCTAGAGGCAAATTTTAAGACAGGACTAAGTATGGAACAATTTTTCTATTATTTTAGGATTATCATAAAAATTCTAGATGTCTGCTTCTCTATTCCATACAAAAAACATGTAAGAGCCTACATTAATGTGACCACCTCCCTAATAAGACACACTAAATATTACCAAAGTACAATTTAAAGAAAAGAAAGAACAAGAGGGAGTGAGGGTTATTTCCCTACCAGATATCAAGGCTTATAAAACTTATAAAAATTAAGGCAATTAACTGGTATGGGTACAGGAATAGCTCAGTGAAACAGAATACAGTATCAGGGATAGGGAGGAGAAGGGAAATAAATATACATGCTTAACTTAGCTCAGAGTGATTTGTAGATTTGTAAGGACATTGACTGGGCTACTAAAAATAATGGAATTTTTAATTATATGGAAAAAATAAGTCCCCTACTTCATACCATATACAAAAGTAATAATTTAAGGTAAATTAAAGATCAAAGTGAGAAGAATAAAAAGACCAAACATTTAGAAAATATTACAAGGGAATAACTTCATAAGCTAGTTTTAGGGAATAACTTTAGACCTAATCTAAAACCTAAGTCTTAGTTTTTTAATAAGATGTCCCCCACAAAACAATAAAAGTTTGACAAGTTTTATTAAATTAAAATTTAATAACTTCTTTTTTTATAAAATAGATTATATAGAAGATTAAAATAGCAATCCATAAATGGAAGTTACTTACCACAGGTATACATGACAAAGAACTGATAGTTTTTGTTTATTTTTTAAAAATCACCTATGGTAGAGAAGAAAAGATATGTTTCAAGAGAAAAATGGGTAAACAACCTTAATAGGCAATTCAAAAAAGAAGGAAAAAAAAAAGATCTATAACAATCAATGTGACATGAATTTTAAAGTTGTACAATGTCAAGGGATGACAAGGACGTGAAACATGTTTACATTCTTCAACTGAAGGGCAAATTAATAAAGCCAATTTATTAAACAACTCAGTATTGCCTAAGAAAATCAACTATATACAAAAACTATAACCTCAAAGTTCTGCTTTTAGATGCACCTTCTAAAAAAATTCTTATGAGCATGCACCATGATTCATGCCTAAGAATATTGTTAGCACTACGGGTCTCCATGACAACAACAACAACAAAATAATAACTGGAAATTAAACAAATGCCCATTAACAGTAGAACGGATACAATAATCGTGGTATATTCTAAAATGGATCACCGTAGAGCCCTCTAAATGAATGAACTAGAGGTAGCTGTGATAACATAGGTAAATATCAAAAATATAGTGTAGCTTAAAGAAGCATGACACAAAGATTATTTACAATATGATTCAATTTCAAAAAAAATTGTAAACATGAAACAAAGAAATTTATTATTTAGGTATATAAACATACAACAATAAAAAGCAGTGAAATTATAAAAAAGAAAAGAAAGTAAGGCAATAGTAAATAAAATATTCAAATTAAGAATCACCTCTGGGGATGGTGAAGAGTTGTATGTCATTAGGGTGGAGCACACAGAATTTCTGGGGCATTGATAAGGTTCAACTTATTGTCCAAGTCTGTAATGAAAACTATAAAAATAAAACTAGCACAAATATAGCACTAATTATGTGCCAAAAACAAAACTATGAGACACGTATCATGATTCTCCTATTCCAGATTAGGACACTGTGACACAGAGTGACTCATAGGCTTTTCCAGCTTCACATTGATAGTAAGCCCCACAGGCATGATTCAAACCCAAGTACCTTGGTCTAGATATCTTGCTCTAATCTAGGTCTAATGCTCAATCCTGGCTGTACATAGCAATTACCAGTGAAGCTATAAAGATATAGATGCTTGAGTCTCGCCCTCAGAGACACTGGTTGACTGATCTGGCAGGCATTTGGGGTGTTCAGCTCCTTAGGAGACTCTATTATACAACCAAGCTAAAGAATCACAGTTTAGTCAGTTCTTCATAGTAGATTCCCAGGAGTGGATTGTGTTTTATTTCTTAAACCTTTCCTCAGATGCATCAGAGAATTGAGGTAACAGGGCAAGCCACCACCCTAAAACCTGGAGAGACAGGTGAATAAAGAAGATTGCAGACATAATTACCTTACCTGAAGCCAAAGCCACAGGAGCCAATAGGAATATTTAAATGATAACTTCGCAGAATTGCTAAAGGCTGAGTGTAGACTACCTTGAGAGTTAGAAAGTACTGAAGAGGGACACCTGGGTAATTCAGTTGGCTTGGGTGTCTGACTCTTGATTTCAGCTCAGGTCATGATCTGAGGGTCATGGGATCGAGGCCCATGTCAGGCTCCAAGTTCAGTGGGAAGTCTGCTTGAGATTCTCTCTCTCCCTCACCTTTTGCCCCTCCCCCTGCTTGTGTGTTTTCTGTCTGTCTCTTTATCTTTCTAAGAATAAATAAATAAAATATTTTTTAAAATCTACTGGAGAGGTGTCTAGTTCCACATGTAAAATTCATAGAAGTTGTACTCTGCTTAATAACAGAAAGCTGAACACACTGAAAAACAACTCGTCTGGGATTCAGAAGAGTGGAGGGCAGAGGGCAAACTGCTGCCTGCAAGACTGGAGATACAGACAAACATACACAGGAATCATGGCTTACCATTGACTCAGAGACTCATGGTGGGAAACTGCCACAGGACCAAGTGCCAGGGAAGGAAATCTTGAACTGTAATCCACAAATATCTGGAGCCTTGGTGAAAACAACTCTGAGAATTGAAAACTCAAAGAGACCCAGTCATAAAGAGGTATCCCACAGTATTGTGAGATTTATCACCAGGACTTTGAACAGGTTTCCACACCAAATATCATAGAAAAATCCCCTTGTGCTTCTCACGTGGAAAAAGGAAAAAGAACCACTTTGAAACGTGTCAGAGAACTCTGTTCTTCACAAGGCCTACTCTCAGGGAAATCTTGTTAACCAGAGCCTAACATGTTGGGATATTATCAGATCCAAAGTGACCTGGGAGAAGGGAAATACTCAACATTTGTTTCATCTAAGGAAGGATAAAAAACAAACAAGCAAACAAAACAGAAACTCTTGTGAAGATCACAATCCACAGGCATAGGTTCAGTAAAATCTAAAGCTCTTAGATGTAATCAATCATAGGACTATAGAGCACTCCTTTTCCCCTCATGCCTTACCATCATATTACTAAAGTTCTTTTCACAGCAGTTCTTTTTTCCTGGAACATCATATCTTGCTACAAAGAAAATTACAAGACATTTTTGAAAGCAAAAACACAATTTGGAGAGACAGAGCAAGCATCCGAATTGGACATGGCAGGATGTTGGAATTATCAGATCAGGAATGAACGATGAACAAGTATATTTTGAAATTAAAAACACAGTTTACATTCACATTGCCAAAAATGAAATACTCAGGTATAAATATAACAACAAATTTTAGATCAAGATCTAAGTGAGGAGGGATCCCTGGGTGGCGCAGCGGTTTGGCGCCTGCCTTTGGCCCAGGGCGCGATCCTGGAGACCCGGGATCGAATCCCACGTCAGGCTCCCGGTGCATGGAGCCTGATTCTCCCTCTGCCTATGTCTCTGCCTCTCTCTCTCTCACTGTGTGCCTATCATAAAAAATAAAAAAAAAAATAAAAAAATAGATTCTTTAAAAAAAAAAAAAGATCTAAGTGAGGAAAACTACAAAACTCTGATGATTGACATTTAAAAAAGAACTAAGTTAATTATTTGACAAAGAAACAAAGACAATACAGTGGGAAAAAAAAGTCTTCTCAAACAAATGGTGTTAGAACTGGACATCAAAATACAAAAAAAAAAAAAATAGAATCTAGATGCAGACCTTACACCTTTCACAAAAATTAACTCCAAATGTATCATAAACCTAAATGTACTATGTGAGATCATAAACCTCCTTGAAGATAGTATAGAAGAAAACCTAGATACTTTGGACATGGCAATAATTTTTAGATAAAACACGAAAGGCATGATCTATGAAAGAAACATTTGACAAGCTGAATTTCATTAAAATTAAAAACTTATGCACTGAAAATGTCAAGTCAAGAAAACGAAAAGACAAGTCACAGACTAGGAGAAAATATTTGCAGAGACACATCTGATTGTGGACTATAATCCAAAATCTGTAAATAATTCTCAAAACCCACAATAAGAGACAATCTGATTTAAAAATGGGCCAAAGACCTTCAATATCTCACTAGAGAAGATCTGCAGATGGAAAATAAGCATATGAAAATATGTTCCAAATCATGTCATGAAGGAAATGCAAATTAGAACAATAGGAGATACCATTGCACACCTATTAAAATGGCCAAGATCTAAAACACTGACAATATCAAATGCTGGTAAGGAAGTCGAGCAAGAGGAACTCTCATTCATTTCATTACTGGCAGGAGTACAAAGTGGCAAAGCCACTTTGGAAGACAGCTTAGGATCTCTTACAAAACTATTCTAAGATCTGGCAATTGTCCTCCTTGATATTACCGTAGAAGTCAAAAATTATGTCCACCAAAAACCTACACATGAATGTGTATAGCAACTAATTCATAATTGCCAAAACTGGAAAGACCCAAGATGCTTATCAACAGGTGAATATATAAACACATTGTGGTACATATATATAATGGAATATTGGGGATCCCTGGGTGGCGCAGCGGTTTGGCGCCTGCCTTTGGCCCAGGGTGCGATCCTGGAGACCCGGGATCGAATCCCATGTCGGGCTCCCGGTGCATGGAACCTGCTTCTCCCTCTGCCTATGTCTCTGCCTCTCTCTCTCTCTCTCTGTATGACTATCATAAATAAATAATAAAAAAAAATTTAAATTATAATGGAATATTATTTAACCATAAACAATGAGCTATTAAGCCATGAAAAAGAGACAACTTAAATACATTTTGCTAAATGAAATAAATCAGTCTGACAATGCCACGTATTGTATAATTCTAACTATATGGCATTCTGGAAAAGACAAAACTATAGAAACAGCAAAAATATCACTGGTTACCAAAGTTTTGCAGGAGGTGGGGGAGATGAATAAACAAAGAAATTTTTAGAAGGTTAAAACCATTCTGTAGGACACTGTCATGGTGGATACAGGACATTATGTATTTGTCAAGACATAAATTTACAATGTAATATAAACTATGGGCTTTAGTTAATGGTAATGTATCTCTATTCACTCATTAATTGTAACAAACATGCAATATTAATGCAAGATGTTAATAATGGGGGAAGCAGTGGAGATATGGGAAGTGGGAAATAAAGTGTTTGGAAATTTTGTGTACTGTCTCTTCAATTTTTTCTTGAAATTCAAAACCATTTTTTTTAAAAAGTATGTAAAATAAACTAAAACAAGTGACAGATCATGCTTGTCATCAGAAGGCAAATGACCAATGGGCATATTCAAGAATATTTTTAAAAATAAATTCAAAAAGACTTATCATTAAAGTGACCAAATAATATATTTTATCAACAAATTAAAAATGCAATTATAAAGCTTATTTTTGCCATGAATCCTTACCGGACTTCTAATAATTTTTTTTCTCTTCCTGATGTCGGACCCAGGTGTCTGTGTCCTTCTCTATAGTCTTGTTACATCAGTCATTAATCTGTATACTTGCACTTGTTTTACTTTTTTCATTTACATTTGAATATATGTATTCTTTGCTTCTAATTCACCCTCCACAAAACTGACATTGCTAGTTAGTAACACTCATGTTGGCTCCAATCTCAGTGATATCAACCACTATATGGTAATCTCCCTGATCAGTTAGCTATTTCCTCATTGATAACTTTCATGATTGGCTCCCCTTTCCTTCTCTATTAGGAAATTATGACTTATAGATGTCTGCCTTTCATTTGATCAAGAAGACCTTGTCTTTCTATGAAGGAGTGATATGTATCAAGGGAAGGCCATCAGGTAAAGTGGTTAGAAGTCCAGGTTCTGTAATCAGAATATCTTCTGACCTTCTGTTTCTTCTCATACTCATTATGTGATTTTGGCCACGGAACTAAAAATCCTGCAAGCATCTGTTTACATCATCTGAGAATAATGAGTCAGTGGTAGGTAGGACAATATTATTGCATATTGAAGTTCTTCATAAAATCATATCCTGCTACTTCTTCAGTCCCTCTGGGTCACATTTCTTCAAGAAAGACAATGTCACATTGCAACAGTGAAAGCATAGTGGATACTTTTTAAATTAGGCATACCCATAGATGAAGCATGAATTATTCTTTTTGAATTTTTAAATTATCTGGTTGATACTTATTTGTGAAAGTTCTCTGAAGTTCATATTTTCCTTTAAAGTAAAATCTAATTGTTGATATTAATTCCCATATCCTCTGTCAAGAAGACTTAGGATTCAAATTGCCTTTCTTTGTTTTTTATTTAGAAATTATAAAATATCAAGGCTTGTTTAAAACTCTCACATAATAAATAAAAATATAAAGTTCAATTATAAAAATAATAATTCCTAATTGCTATTATGTTCTAATAACCAACACATGAAAGCCTATTGTTTCTATGACTATGTATGTATTATAATCAATTTTTCTAGAAATTATATTTACAGAATCTTCAGTTTGTTTTATACAAATAATATTCAAATATTTTATTCATAGTAGACAAAAGAATGAAAAAGAAAATCAATTACAAGTGTTGAAAGAAATAAATAATGAAACATTATTTTAAAATAAATTTATCATAAAATATGTCTTTATAAAATATATTACTTTCAATAATGATAATATATAATATTTTCAGAATAACAGAGTTAATGATTTTGAGCTACAGACTAAACATCCTTAAAATGCAATGAAAAGGGGGTAACTGGGTGACTCAGTTAAGTATCCATCTCTTGATTTCTGTTCAGGTCATGATCTCAGGGTTGTGAGATCAATTCCCACAGTCTCAGCAGAGAAACTGCTTTTATCTCTGTCTACCCCTCCCTCTGCCCCTCTCTTTGTTCGTGTACTCTTTTTCTCTAAAATAAGTAAAAAAATTAAAAAAAAATAAACACAGTGAAGGGCTTCTTAATATATAAATATAATTTTAATATTTTTACTATTTTTAAATATTTGAATCTTGACATAAGTAGGTTTTAAATTTTAGTTATTTTAAGAAAAGAAATTCACATTTAATATGAGATGTTCAATCCTTTCCAAGTGACACATATTCATAAGAGAAATACAAATATAAATTAAGTAGCTACTATATACCAGCATTCTGAATCCAAACACAGCATATCCAAAAGCACAAAGAAAATATAACTTATATTTTCTAATATCCACTTTGTAGTCCTTTTGAATCCTCAACCTACTTAGTAACATCGGAATAAAAAATAAATGGAGATTGCTCCAGTAATTGCAATTCAATTAAATAACCTAAATATTCTCTTTTCATAATTCACTTCTTTTGTTTAAGTATCTAGGCTTTACAATGTCCTCCTCTTTCTCTCTGTTCCTGACATGTTGGCATATGCAAAAGAAGGGCTTGTACAACCTGTAGCAAGTGGTAAAAAGTTGACCTCCCACTGAAGATCCATATTACAAGCTAGTATCTTTCTTCATGTCTCCTGGTCTCCAAGCAGTGGTCCTTTTCCACATGCTACTGCTTATCTTCCTGAGACTTGATATTTACTTGATATTTTACAACAGGATGGCTGGTTCCCGTAGGTTTATTATCTAAGTGGAGCCCAATAATTTCCCAGAGACTCTACACCAGCTATAGTTGGAGTTTCGTAGACCTTGGACATAAGTCATATTTTCCTATGTCCCATTGGCCTGCACTGAATTCTGTGATCACTGAGCCATTTTGACACTCTGGAAAAATCCTCATTCAGGTTAAGCCAACTGTCATACAAAGTCCTTGAAGGCATTTGGGAGTTCTGGACTCCCAACTGTTTGCTACATCCCTCACTGGCTTGCTTACCAACCTGGCTGAGGTGAGCTCTGGTATCCATGCCAAAACACATTTGGGTCTTGAGATTTCATAGAGCATTTGTTGTTATAAAACCTAACCTAACTTGTTTTCTCATACTAAGAAATGTAAATCTACTCTGCTCTAGTGGAGCCATTTTGGTGCTGTATAAGGAATTTAGGTTTTTTTTAGGGAATAAATTTGCTTTGGGTGCAAAAGAACAGGAATCATTTTACAAGTGACTTAAGGACGGCTTCATGGAAGAGATGGCTTCATGGAAGGCTTCAGGGAAGGCTTCATGGAAGAGATGATGCTTGAGTTTTCTGAAGGATAAAAAAGGAAATTAGCCAGACAAAGAGGAAGGGGAACTCTATTCCAGAAGGAGGTAATAAGATTAGCAAAGTTGAAACATAGAGGCATAGGCTGATAGGGGTATAAAGTTAGCAGACTTCAATGTTTGCAACTATTAAGGGAAAAACCCGTGCTAGGAAGTGGTGGGAGGTGAGTGGACAGAGTATCAGTATGAGCCTCAGATCCAGGAAAAGGGAGTTGAACTCTATCTTAAAGCTAATGAGAAGCCACTGATGAGTTTTAGGCAATAAAGTGACAAAGTCAGATTTCTTGAGTTTTGCAATATGAGCCTGGTGAATTGTTAAAAGGACAATTTATCATATTAGCACTCCCTGTGCCTGCTCCCACATCAGAAAAGAGCAATAAAGAAGATGAAGTGTTGTGCCCCCAATATTGTGCACTAAAACTCATACCTACAATGGAAAGCCAATTCTTGTTGCTGTGAACCCAGAAACCAAGAGTTAATGGCTAGAGGTAAATTCAAGCCCTAAAACATTCTCTTCTACTACAGTTACTATAATTCCAGGTTGATTTTTATGCATTTCTAGTATCTTAAACATTTTTCCTAGAATTACCCTCAATTTTGTGACCTTCTTCCCAGAAAATATGCAGAATAAGAAGATTATACATATATCCCATTTTTGTCTTTCTGATGCATTCCATTGAAGCTGAATCAATAAGGGTAGGTTTCTCACATACACTGTGGTATGAACTTTCACTAAATGATTTTGTCCATTTCTACTGAACTACATTTACAACCTGGGCTTTCAGTGATGGAGAAATTGGCAACCCTCTAACAAATAGAATGCTATGCCACAAAGACAGGTAAAATTAAACTAACAAGGCAGTACATAGAAATATTAAAATTGTCTGTTATTAAACTCCATATCTTGTGTCTATTTTCCCACAACAATTTAGGAAAAGATAATCTTGATGACATTAAAAAAAAAAAAAAGACAAGTACACCAGACTTAACTACTACGTCTTTACTGACATTTAAAGAATTATAAAATTTAGGAAATAATTTCTTTCTCGGGAAAACCTGGTTTTAAAACTATGGTTTCAAAATAAAATTAAATTTGCCATCAAAATATAAATACTACATTTCACTTCTGCTATGCCGATCTCATGTAAAATTCCCATTTCCCATATCCCAACATAGCAGACAGATGCCTTGGGATGTCCAGAAAGGGAAACCATGCTTTAAAAAAAATGCAAAAAATAAAAATAAAAAGAGAGAAAAAATAAAAATCATATTCACCTATTTTTTAATTTTTTTCACTTATTTTTAAAACATTTTTTAAGAGTTTCAAAGTGATTTTTAAAATTAAATCACCTATATACTGAAATTCCTCCACATCTTAAAGATAAAAGTGACAAATGGAGTTAGCATAATGGAAAAATAAAACAATTTGTCATCATTAAAATCATGTAAAGTTTTAATTTTACAATTATATTTCATTTTATGCATCTAACGCTTCAGAGTAAGAATCAAACTAAATCAAAGTATTCATTACTGAACATTTTTTTCATAATTAAGTTGAAAATATTGCTCTTCATAATGGAGGCAGTCTTCAAAGGGAAGTAAAATGAAAGGATTTCTGCATATATCTCTTTACTATTCTACTATAAATATCTACTACTGAGTTCTTACTGATTCTGTGTAACGTAATTTCCATTTAACATACATTTAGGTTCATTATATGTAGAGCTTTCTGTTTAGGCAGAAGAGACAATTTCCAACCTCTAGAGAGAGACAGTAAAGAAGAGATTTGTATTTTCTTTAATTTTAACTGCTAATTTGAGTTAATAAGTCAACATATGCTTTCACAAATGTATAAGATCATGTACAGACACACCTACATCTACACAACCACAAAAACTGAAAACTCTTATTCTGTGATTTTTTTATCCATATAATTTTTAAAACTTAAAATATTCTTCCCTTTAACCTGTCTGTACACATTTCCCTTTCCTTCAAATCTATAAGGTATTTAGTACATCAGCTTTTTACTGATTTATGCACATAACCCCAAAGTACCTAAAATACTGTCTTGTGTGTATATATTTTCAATAAAGATTAATATTAAAAATAACACAAGTAAGTAAACTTAGCATGAAAATAATGTAATGTAATGTAATGTAATGTAATGTAATACAAGTAGAACTTTGGGGTCAGAAACCAAGATCTTGGAGTTAATCTGTCTGCTTTGGGAAATCTTGCATATTTTTACATTTATTTTCACTGGCTAAATTCATGGTTAGTTATCATAATCTTTATTTTCAAGTTCTTAGAGGATATGATATTGTCCATGTAGTAGTAACATTTTTTAATCATAATATTTGAAAATTCTTTGAGTATCAGAAATTATAATATGGCAGGGGCAGAAAAGAAAGGCCCAATAGAAGGAAGATGTATTGACAAAAAGTTAAAGTATACAGAGTAGAGGCTTTTTTTAATATGAAAGAAAATTAATACAAATTACATTCATAGAAATAGAAGAGCAAATATTTAGGAAAAAATGTGAATTTACAAATATCTAAAGTATATTCAGTTGAAGATGTCCAATAGCAGTTAAAGATACATGTCTAATTCAGTGTTTCTCAAAGCAAGACTAACAACTGTCACCATGAAACCTGTTAAAAATAAACATTTCTGGTCCTAGCCCAGAACAATTGGCGGGAATCCCTTCGTGGGGCTTGAAAATATGAACCCTAAGTAAACATCATATATGCATTAAAGATTTTTTTAGAGTTGACTCAGTTTTACATTAGTTTCAGGTGTCCCATGCAGTGATTCAACAAGTTTATACACTATGCCATGTTCACCACAAGAGTGGCTACCATCTGTTACTATATAGCACTATTACAATATCATTAATTGTATTCCTTATGCTGCACCTTGTGTTCCCATGATTTATTCATTCCTTAACTGGAAACCTGTACCTCCCACTCCCCTTCACTCATGCTCCCATCTCTCCATCCCCTTTGAGATTCATTGGGAGTATACATTTGGAAGTAATCCAGTGGACAATTATGTATTGAATACCTGTTATATCTGTGCCAGACACTGTTCTTGGGACATGCAAATGGTGAAAAAATTAGAAAAATATCTGCACCCTAGTGAAGCTTATATTTTAGAAGAAAAGAATCACAAGCAGAAAAAAAGATAGATGAGGCCATAATGTGGTTGAAATCCCCAAGACAGAATAGGCAAGATGGGGACAAGGAAAGTTATACAAATAATTTATGGGTACTGAGGTATAATAAAAATTACTGGACAAAAACAGATGGAGAAGAGTTAGCAGGAAGAAAGCAAAACAAAAAAATACAATTCATAAAACTCAAAGGAGAAAAAAATTAAGAAAGAAAAGAGAGATTCTTGATCAATCTTACCAAAAACTTTAGATAAGTCAAAATGGATACACATTGAGAAAAGGTCATTAGTAAGAACAGGATGGGGGAGATAGAGAATGTTAATGAAGCTGATTAAGATGTGAATATAGTCATAATCCCTGATAACCAGTCTTGTCTTTTCTCCATGAGAGAGTAGCAAATTATATTTGAATGATAGTGTGCACAGGCATACTATGAAAATTGGGTAGTGGCATAGTAAAAATAAATGAGTGAGTAAAATAATACCTCAAAGACTATTCTCTTTTTTATGGAAGCTTTGCATAAATAATAACACAGGAAATAAATCATGTAAAGATTACACACTGAGACTGATCCATCCACCAGATTCTTGCTATTGATAGCCTTATCACTGTTAGCATAAAGGTAAAAATTTGGTATGAAAGTATGATTTGGATTTTAATAGCATAGGTGGAAAAAGGATGTTGACAAATGTCGGGTCTAAATTGATGTAATCTCATGCAACTCTACTTTTTTTTTTAAAGAAAATAGGATGCTAAAAAAATTGAAATTAAATGGTAGATGCCACGCCTTCTCAGTGTAATTAAAAAATAACAAACTATAATGTACATGCAAACGAATTGAGATGAGAAGACCCTGCACACGGACTTCTATCTGTTTCTGAAGATTACTGAACTCATCCCTTTCTAGAGGTCATTGCAGTTAACAATAAGTATGATATTAGATGTGAGATTTTTGTAAATGCTCTTTATCAAGTGTAGAAAGTTCCTCTTCATTCCTCGTTTGTTGAGAGTTGTCTTTTTTTTTTTTTATCATAAATGGGTGCTAGATTTTACCAAATTCTTTTTCTGCCTCAAATGATATCTGTTCTTGCACATTGTCCACTTTTTCCAATAGAGCCCTTAACATTTTAACCCATTATTTTAAATTCCTTTCTTGCTGAATCCAAAATCGGTATCATAGCTGGGTCTGGTTGTGATGTTTGCCTTGTCTCTTGATTCTGTGTTTCCTAATCTTGCCTGTTAACATGTCTTACAATTTTTTGTTGTAGTTGAAAAGTCAGATATGATACATTGGGTAACAGCAAAGGAAAAATGGGCCTGTCTTGTGAAGTTTTAGGTTATTTTGACTGAGAGTTCAGCTGTGATTAAGGTTTGCTATAGCTATAGGAGCCAGAAGCATCAAATTCAACAAGAGGCACTCTTCCTTTTACCTTCCCTGATGTCTTTGCATTTACCTAAGAACTTCTACTTTGATTGCACCTCTTTGAGCTGTAATCCACTGTGGTTATACTGGAGCTCTACTGGGGTGGTGGTAAAGTACAGGGCAAGTGAGGCATTAAATAATTTTATGATTTAATATTAGGCTTTTAGAGGACCTATGTTACTCGACTATGACTTGTACAATTTTTTCCGTTGCTTTCCCTCCCTAATCCCCTTACATGAGACATGACGTCAAACATGAGCTGAAACAAAGAAGTGCCTTTCCCTCAAGTTCGAGGGGCCTGGGTAAAGCCTTTCTCTCAGGAGAGCAGGTTTCGTTATGAAATCCTCCCTGAGCATATTTCATAGTATTTACTTTTTCCATTCCCTTGCCAGAACTATGAAGGAATATTTCTCTGATTTTCACTGTGGAACTTAGCGGGGTTCCTGGAAGTTAAATCCTTAAAAATGTGGGACTCCCCTAACTACGCCTCCAACTCCATTCCCAGTAGTTTCTCCCTCTTAATGGTAGTCCACAACCAGCTTCCAACAATTTGTCAGCAGTATCCTGACAATTACTGGCTCCAGTAGCTCCTACTTCAGGTATTGGAAACTCTGAATTTGCCCATCTCCAAATTTTGGAGTGGCAGTTTTATCAAATTTATCAAACTGAAAGTTCAGTTTTCCTATTGATCTAAAAAAAAATAACTGATTTTCAGTTTACTCAACTTCTAGTTGAAAGAATGGAATGATGACTTCCAAACTCTACACATTGAAGCGAAACTGGGAGTTCGGAGTTACTTTTTAAGTAGCATTGAAATATTGCCAGGAAGTGTTTTGTTAAGAATCAGGTTTTTTAAGAACAGTCTTAAGTTCTCGGCAAAATTGAGAAGAAAATACAGAGATTTCCCATAAACCCCTTGCCTCCCCCCATACATTGCTTACCCCATTATCAGCAGCCTCTGCCAGAGTGGTACATTTGTTACAATTGATGCACTTACATTGACATATCATATTCACCAAAATCCATAGTTTATACTAGGGCCCACTCTTGGTGTTGTATATCCTATGGGTTTTGACAAATGTGTAATGACATATATCCATCATTATGGTATCCTAAGGAGCATTTTCACTGCCTTAAGAATCCTCCGTGCTATGCCTATTCATTCTCCTGTCCCCCACAAGCTGCAAGTATTTTATAAAATACATTTTTATATTCATGGTCATATAATTCAGGTTTCTTTATAAAAACAAGAACTAGAATAATTACTCCATTTCTGTAATGCTTGATATTATGCATTGATTTACTTGCTGATTTACACCTTATTATTTGAATCCATTCTATTTAAAAATTATGTTCCAATGATTTATTTTTCTGATAAATATTTTCACAAAGCCTTGGTCCATTCTCATTATACAGTCATAAGAAAAGTATATTTGACATCCTGAGGCAATTTTATCATTTTTTTAAGAAGAGTAAATTTGACAAAAAAGAAAAACCTCAGTCACATAAATATGCTCCTAGCAAGGATTGCATATTTTTTTTCTTGTTCTGATATTTTCCAAATAAAATGAAACAATTGAGGAAAACAAGTTTGGGTAACAGCTGCTCTCTTCAACTTATATGGTATGAAACAAAGGGTGTGCTAGAGTATTTCCCATTAATTGTTTCCATTGTGTGTGAATTACCCTGAATATCCAATACATTTTATTCCACAGTCTCTGATTAAAACCAAAGCAGCTAAAGTTTGTGGGCCATCATTTTCTATGCTACATTTAATATGCAAACTAATTTTGAAAGGCATGAGGCACCTGCACCACAGATTTCAAAGGAATTTGCATAATAAATACAGTACAGACTTAAAGCTTGCCTTGTAGAGGACAATGACAGATGTGTAAGCAGTTTTGTGTGAGAGTCCTGCATAGCAAAATTTGCTTTAGAGTTGAATTTCAGGGTCAGGGTAGGACAAGCAATCTATTATAGGATAAACATTTTATGTAAGCAAACATCCTATATTGGAGTACCCATGCGAACTGGGGAGTGCTTTTCTTCTATCAACAAATCTTGAATTCTGTATTGGAACTTATGACTGGCTCAAATCTGAAGACAAGAACCTGTAACCTCTTTTCAACATTGCAAGAGAAAGATCATTACATTCTGATTTTGTCCTTTTTCCCATTTAGTTTATTTACTGTTTTGTGCTATTTAATCTCCCAGGAAATTATATTGAATCCTTTTTGTGTATGTGGTTGTGATGGCCTTAAATATTCATAAACAAATAATAAAATATTACCAATCAATAGGACAATAATCCTGTTTATAAATGTATTATATTTACCAATTCTTCTCCCCCTCCCCCGCTCAAACTATGATAATGCATAAATCTAATTGACTAACAAAGTTAACTTTCTGGGATAGCTCAGAGGAAAATTTTCTCTCAAAAGTGATTTGTCAAGTGATTGATTTGTGATGCAGAGATTTATTACACCCATTTTTATGGGCATCAAATACCTTGAAATAAAGAATAAACAATGCCCTACATCTGCCTACTGGTAGCTCCAGGTAAATAATACATTATAGTCAGAGGAACTGTGGAAAAAACACTTGCTTTTCTGGAATAATGTCCATGCATATTGTAATTTAGTGACGTTTCACAAGAGAATTTTCATCATAATACAGAAGGTTCTTTCTACATATCCATCTCCTAGAAACCTACAAGTGGGAGAAGATAAATGAAAGTGTACAGTTTTAAGAGTCCCATCTTACGTGAGGTGGCATAACAACACTTACAGGTAGAGTGTGATGAGTTAAAGATCTGTACTACAAATCTGAAAGCAATTATTAAGATAAAAAAGCAAAAGTTATATGTAAGCCCCCCACAAATAAAATGAAATTATTAAAGATACTCAAGCAAAGAGAGAGCGTAAAAAGAATTAAGAGGAAACAAAAGAGATGGAACAAATAAAAAAAAATGTCAAACTGAAAGTTTTAAATCTAAACATGTCAATAATCACATTATATGAAAATTATATAAATTCTATAGGAAGTTCAGGCTATCTTTATACATGGGACAGCAGACACTGAGTTTTGGCTTGGCTCCTTAAGGCAATACACAGTATCTTATAAATTCCACAATAACAAGTCCCTTAGGTTCAGGATATACTGGTTAGGCTAACTCTTTGATTAATATGTCTTTTCCTCTCTTTTTCCTTTCCCCACATGGATAAAAATGCTTTTAAGCAATGACCTAGCCAAACAACAAGTAAACAAACAATTTAATTAAATGATCTAAATCATTAGCCCATAGCAAATTCTGAATAATGAGATGATGCCTGTACAAGAACATTTCAAGACTGTCATTAATTTCTACTCACCTTAGCATCTTTTTTTTTGTTCATCGGTCACCAAGCTAGGATATGAACACCATCTGTAAGATCATAACACTTAATATTGGAGGGACTTCAGATTTACCTTCATAATTATACAATTTTGTAAAGGATTATGCTAAGTAAGGTAAAAGAAAATGGACTGACACCATAAATAAAGTACTCATTTTTAAGTAAATAAAAAGATACCATTTTTAAAAAGTAACAATATTGGATAGGAAGTGTGATATGGAAATACACTTATTTTCATAAATATTTGTATGTACTGAGCAACTATAATAAAATGTCAAGTGATTCCAGTGTTGTTTTGGCACTGAATCTGATGGTTGGAGTGTTTGGGTTAGGTGAATAGTAATTTTCATGACTGAGTTGGATCGCGTAATGACTAAGCCATTGTCTATGACATCTCATGACTTTTTGCATAAAATTCAAACCCATGGCATGTCGCACAAGGAAGAGCTTGTGCACATTGTTCATATTTTCCCCACAGCATCCCATAACACTACTCTTTCTCATGTACCCTGAACACTGGCCTTTCTTCAGCATCTCATTGTTTATTTAGCACCTGAAACTTGATGTAATGTCTACTTGAATGCCCATCTCTGAGATTTCCTCATTTTTAGCTCTCTCCTCCTTCTACTCCCGGCTAAAACATTCCTTTTCATAGGGACCCTCCCTGAGTTGCCTATGTAAGTTTCATCTCCATTGTTCTTCTTATGTTCTTATGTTACTCTGTCCTATATACTTACCTCTATTTGAATGGTATTTTTATTTTAGAGAGAATTTTTACTCACTAAAAAGAAAGCACTAGTAGAATAAGGTCTTGCACACCTTTACCAAGCAATTGAAACACTGCTTGGCTTTAAGTCAATACCCAATAAATGTTCAGTGAATGAGTCATTAACTATCATCTCTAGCATTTTATGGTTTGGGAAATTTATAAGAAATCATTGTAAATTTATAAGAAATTGTTAAATTTTGGGATATTTTTTAAATCCTGAAAGGCACATAAAAGTTCAAGAAATGTGTTCATTCATAGACGGATCACTATGCTTGAAATACTCTGATATCCTTCCAGAGAAGTAATCAGCATGCATTAATATATTCATTATAGTTTAAAGTGGACAGAAAAGATAATCTACTTTGAAGCATCTCCAAAGCCACTTAGCATATGTTATTTAAGGCTACAATATATAATTTTACAAGAATCAGCTGAAAACCAGTTGGCCTTTAGAGTTTGACAGAAAATAAAGTGTCTCAAATCTGTGAAAATCAATATATTGGTGATTATCACTGAAATTCCTGGGGATAATTGTTAGCTAGAAAACCCTGAAAAATAAAACACAACGAAAATATACCCTAAAATTTCAGTTAAAGAATATCAGGTAATAAGAAATGTGGAAGAAATTCACATTTAAGAATTTTGAATCCAAATATTTCAGGTAAAATATGCATACATAAAACATAAATATGTGTGCTTTTATGCCCAGTCCCTAAAAACTCCCGGTATAATACATAGGGCATTAGCTTTAAGAAACAATGATAAGATTTCTTAAATTAGTAGTCATGCTCTTCTATGGCTATAGGTTTATGTCATTTTAACACAGGTCAAGTGAATTCTTTTTTTATATATATATTTTATTTATTTATTCATGAGAGACTCAGAGAGAGAGAGGCAGAGACACAGGCAGAGGGAGAAGCAGGCTCCATGCAGGGAGCCTGACGTGGGACTTGATCCTGGGTCTCCAAGATCAGGCCCTGGGCTGAAGGTGGCATTAAACCGCTAAACCACTGAGCCACCCAGGCTGCCCCAGTCAAGTAAATTCTAAATGCATTACAATGCAATAATTGAGCTTGAAAATACATTCACATCATAAATCGTGGAATTTTATGCAAAAATCAGAAGGCCTAAATAAACAGAATATAATCTAGATCTATATTTAATTTTGCAAGTATTGGTGATTCAAATTTTAAAAAGGTAAAATCTTGGTACATTACTATTAATATTACTTTCAGACATGCATGTGTGTATGTGCCTACGTGTGTGACTTACTTTATTTCTTATTGAACACCCTTGAAAGTTATTGCATGGGTTGAACGATAAAGTGAAATACTTAAATATTTGTGCCATGGTATATTCATTACAGGTCATTTTTACCACCGAAAATATTTGAATGATACAATTCTACAAAGTAGGGAGTAGTATGATTCTTCAACAATATTAAATATTTGATTTTTTCAGGAGGAGAAAGCATAGTAAAATGTTTGGACATAAAAATGAAACAAAGTATTGTCATTACAAGCAGCTCTTAATTGAAATTGAATTAAATTAAAAGCACACTAAAACAGTTACCATGTTTTTAGTGCAATCTGGAGATTTTAAACATAATCAAAGGAAAAGGAGAGAGAAAATTAAAGATGCCTTTACTTAAGTATAAAAGCTATATCCCAGGCATGCAGACTGAGCTTTATCATTTGGGTTACATTTGAATAAATAATTATTTCTAAAATTAACTGCTTCAATTTTTGGTGTTCCTATCATTCAAGGTAGAAGTTCTGATTATTTTTGACTAAGTACAACCTAATGATTTACCAGATTAAACTGAAATATTACAATAGAGTCACTGAAGCAAAGCTTCTAGTATCTTATTTGAGAGAATGCAGATGGTAATGATTAAAAAAATTCCATTGTATTGAGCTAAAAAGCAAAATAATTGAGATGTATATCTGACTGAAAACCTTGAACTTCTGGGTGTCAGAGTGGAGTCTTTGGTTATTTGCGCAAGAAAAAATAAAGAATTTAAATCAGTGAATAACTATAATTGGTATTTCCAGTTTTATGAAAACCTAATTTATAATGCAGAGAAGGACTCACCTCTAAAATATTTATCTAAAATATTTGTCCTTTTTGTTGAGTATTAAGATATTTTGAATAAATAAATTTCAATTGTTCAAACACAATTCTGTTTTTTTTTTAGAAAATACGAATAGAGTATAGAATGGTGTAAGATTAAAGGTAAGGAAAAAAAAAAAAAAAAAAAAAAAGGTAAGGAATAATAGATGACTGGACAAATAAAAATGGCAGTAAAAATTCCAGGACATAAAGACTTAATAGTGAAATGTAAAAAAAAGGTTTTAACTAGGAACTAGTGAAGGATGTAACTTATTCTAATACTAGAATAATGTAATAGCAAGCAGTTTTCTAGATTTATGAAAATAACTGATTCCAAAACGATAGAAACAAATTTCTTGCAATTGTGTAATCTGTTCTATGGGCAACACTTAAATACATGAATGACTAATGTCAGAGAAATACATGAAAAGCAATTGTTCATGACAGACATTTAAAAACTGATGAAAATAATAATGGTGAAATGTAAGAATTCCCAATATTCTTTTTTAAGATTTGTTTATTTATATTAGAAAGAGAGAAAGACCATGGGCGAGTGGGGAGAGGGACAGAGGGAAAGAATCTTCAGGCAGACTCCCTCCCTGCTGAGCATGGAGCCTCACAACCCATGAGATATGACCGGAGCAGAAACCAAAAGTCAGATGCTTAACTGACTAACTCATTCATATGCCCTTCCAATATTTTTTTAAGAAAAAAAAATGGCATGCAAAAATGCAGTTTCTATTTTTTACTGGTTTTTCCCATTTGCTTCAGAAAATCTAAGAGTGCCTGTCTGATAGATAGAGATTATTCTAATTTAGACAAGGATATTTGGTAATTTATAGAAAGCAAAATAGTTTCTGTTGAAGTTATTGTTGAGAACCTAAAACAAATTGAGTACTTCATCAAACACAAAGATGACATACAAGCTTTCATTTTGAACAACCACTGTTGTCTCATTAGTATACTTTGAGACTAGCTAAGGGAGCATGGGTAAGATTTCTTATAAAAACGATTGTAACTAATCTTGACATCCTTGCAAGATTTTCAGCACTGATACTTAAACGTGTCTGTGCATTGAAGAAGTTAAAAGTATTTTTACGTGTTTTTCAATTATCCCATTTCCTACACACACACACACACACACACACACACACGCACACACACACACACACACATACATATGCTTTCTTTTATTTCCACTGAGAATGACCCAACAAAGATGAAAAGGAAAAGAATAAGAAGGAAGTAAACATGTTGGGGTGAGAATTTTAATATGTAATATACCATTTTATGTTGAAAGTATTTCATAATACTAATTTTTTCCTCCCAAGGAGGAATGTATAGATTTGGAAGTTGGAGAAGTTTCCCAGGAAGGGATTCACCTATGAACGTCTACAAATTTATCCATAGTCTTCCCATACAGATTGCCTCACAGTTAGCATCACTTTAAAAGAATAATTTGATTTTTTTTTTGTTTTAACAATACTAACTGGTCTTTTTATTATTATTATTATTACTTTTATTTATTCATAAGAGACACAGAGAGATAGGCAGAGACAGAGACACAGGCAAAAGGAGAAGCAGGCTCCATGCAGCGAGCCCAACATGGGACTCGATCCTGGGTCTCCAGGATCATGCTCTGGGCTCAAGGCAATGCTAAACTGCAGAGCCACCAAGGCTGCCCACTCACTGGTCTTTTAAAAATAATTATTGAAATTATTTTTAAATACACCCATTACAAACCCCCAAATCACACATTAATGAATTATGTGAAATAAAAAGTGAAAAGCCCTATCTTCCCATCATCAAGAAATACATTTTGGAGAAAAATTTTGACATGTTTTCTACATAGATATGATTATATGTTTGCATATTCACAAAACTCCTATTTTTGAAACACAAATTATAGTCTATTGTGTCTCGTTTTCTTACTGTAACAACATATAAAACATATTTCTATGACACTGCATGTAGGGACAACTCATTCCTTCTCATCTTTAGAGATTTCATTATAAGACTCAGCAATAATTGAGTTCATCTGTCACTTTCTGTTGCGTGTATTTTTGGGCAATTTTATTTATCTATCAAATCTATCAACTGTAAGTGCAAAATAGATTGATTTTAACAAATAGATACCATCCTATAACTACTACCAAACTCATAAGGTAGAATGTTTTCAACACTCCAAAAAGTTCCCTCTTGCTTTTTTGAGGTCAGCCCTTATACTACTTGGGCCTGTGATAACGGGCTACCATCTATCCTTCTAATTTTGTCTTTCCTAGAAAGTCTGATAAGTGTTATTATGTACCATATGGTTTTCGTAACTGGATTCTTTCACATAGTATAATACTTTTGAGATGGACCCATGTTTTTGGTAAACCTGTAATTTATTGCTTTAATTTCTGAATGACATCCATTTTATGGATACTGTATACTTTGCTTATAGGTTCAGCAATTAATAGACATTTGGATTCTCTCCACTTTTGAATAATATTGCTATGAACAGTTGAGTACAAGTCTTTGTATGGACATATGTTTTTATTTCTCTTAGGCATATATTCAGGAGTAAGATTACTGGCTACATGGTAAGTATATGCTTCACTTTATAAATAAATGCCCAAATGTTTTTACAACACAGTCGTAATATTTTGCATTTGTACCAGCAATGTATAAGAATGCCAGTTGCCTCACAACCTTTACCTTAACAAAACTTAGTACTGTTAGGTTTTTAATTTTAGCCATTTAGCAAGTACGTAGTGGTTTTAGTTTTTATTTTCCCAAAGAGTAATGATATTGAACAACTTTTTAGTGATCATACCTTCTGCATATCTTCCTCGGTAGAATGGTCAAAGTTTCAGCTATTTTTGCTTATTGAATTTTTTTCTTCCTCTTCTTAATTTTTTATATATGCACTCCAAGCTCATTGCAGCATTATTTGTGTCCGCTTGTTTCAAGTTTTTATCGAATTTCTTGTTAGTTAACATATAGCATAATACCAGTCTCAGGAGTAGAATTTAGTGATTCATCATTTACATATATTATTCAGTGCTCATCACAAGTGCACTCCTTAATACCCATCACCCATCTAGCTCATCCCTCAGTTTATTCTCTATAGGTAAGTCGCTTCTAGTGTGCTTCCCTATCTTTTTGTCCCTTCTCCTCCGTTCATCTATTTTGTTTCTCAGATTTCATGTTTGAGTGAAATCATATAGCTGTCTTTCTCTGGCTGACTTATTTTGCTTTATGTAATACACTCTGGATCTATCCACATCATTAAAAATGGCAAGATTTCATTCTTTTGATGGCTGAGCAAAATTTCATTGTATATGATCTTCTTTATCCACTCATCAGTTCAAGGATATTTGGGCTTTTTCCATAATCTGGCTATAGTTGATAAGTCCTTTATATATTCTTGACACAACTCTTTATGAACTATGAGTATTTCTTTTTTAAAAAATATTTTATTTATTTATTCATGAGAAACACAGAGAGAGAGAGAGAGAGAGGCAGAGACACAGGCAGAGGGAGAAACAGGCTCCATGTAGGGAGCCCTACGTGGGACTCGATCCCAGTTCTCCAGGATCAGGCCCTGGGCTAAAGGCGGCACTAAACCGCTGAGCCACCCAGGCTACCCAAACTATGAGTATTTCAAATATAATCTTCCAATAAAAGCCTGGGCTACTTGTGTTCAAAACATTGTCTTTTGAGAAAAAAAATAGGGTTTTTTTTCATCATCATTTAATGGCTGTATAATATAATGGAGCATATTATCACAAAACATTTGACTGCCCCCCTAAAGATGAATATTTGGATTGTTTTTGCTATTTTTTTGATATTATATAATTTCTTGTATTGTGAATTGAAGGATATAAGATGGTTGGGTCAAATTGTTAGACATTTTATATTTTGGGTTTTTTTGTGTTTTTTTTAAATAAATTTTTTTTATTGGAATTCAATTTGCCAACATATAGCTTATCACCCAGTGCTCATCCCATCAAGTGCCCGCCTCAGTGTCTGTCACCCAGTCACTCCAACCCCCCGCCCACCTCCGTTTCCACCATCCCTTGTTCGTTTCCCAGAGTTAGGAGTCTCTCATTTCTCTCACCCTCTATGATATTTTCACTCATTTTCTCTCCATTCCCCTTTATTCCCTTTCACTATTTTTTATATTCCCCAAATGAATGAGACCATATAATGTTTGTCCTTCTCCAATTGATTTACTTCACTCAGCATAATACCCTCCAGTTCCATCCACGTTGAAGCACATGGTGGGTATTTGTCATTTCTAATAGCTGAGTAATGTTTCCTGCATACATAGAACACATCTTCCTTATCCATTCATCTTTCGATGGACACTGAGGCTCCTTCCACAGTTTGGCTATTGTGGACATTGCTGCTAGAAACATCGGGGTGCAGGTGTCCTGCCATTTCACTGCATCTGTATCTTTGGGGTAAATCCCCAGCAGTGCAATTCCTGGGTCGTAGGGCAGATTTATTTTTAACTCTTTGAGGAACCTCCACAGTTTTCCAGAGTGGCTGCACCAGTTCACATTCCCACCAACAGGGCAAGAGGGTTCCGCTTTCTCCACATCCTCTCCAACATTTGTGGTTTCCTGCCTTGTTAATTTTCCCCATTCTCACTGGTGTGAGGTGGTATTTCATGGTGGTTTTGATTTGTATTTCCCTGATGGCCAGTGATGCAGAGCATTTTCTCATGTGCTTGTTGGCCATGGCCATGTCTTCCTCTGTGAGATTTCTGTTCATGTCTTTTGCCCATTTCATGATTGGATTGTTTGTTTCTTTGCTGTTGAGTTTAATAAGTTCTATATAGATTTTGGAGACTAGCCCTTTATCTGATATGTCATTTGCAAATATCTTCTCCCATTCTGTAGGTTGTCTTTTCATTTTGTTGACTGTTTCTTTTGCTGTGCAGAAACTTTTTATTTTGATTAAGTCCCAATAATTCATTTTTGATTTTGTTTCCCTTGCCTTCATAGATGTATCTTGCAAGAAGTTGCTGTAGCCAAGGTCAAAAAGGGTGTTGCCTGTGTTCTTCTCTAGGATTTTGATGGATTCTTGTCTCACATTTAGATCTTTCATCCATTTTGAGTTTATTTTTGTGTATGGTGCAAGAGAGTGGTCCAGTTTCATTCTTCTGGATGTGGATGTCCAATTTTCCCAGCACCATTTATTGAAGAGTCTGTCCTTTTTCCAGTGGATAGTCTTTCCGGCTTTGTCGAATATTAGTTGACCATAGTGATGAGGGCGCATTTCTGGATTCTCTATTCTGTTCCATTGATCTGTGTCTGTTTTTGTGCCAGTACCACACTGTTTTGATGATCACAGTTTTGTAGTAGAACCTGAAATCTGGCATTGTGATGCCCCCAGATATGGTTTTCTTTTTTAATATTCCCCTGGCTATTTGGGGTCTTTTCTGATTCCACACAAATCTTAAGATGATTTGTCCCAACTCTCTGAAGAAAGTCCATGGTATTTTGATAGGGATTGCATTAAATGTGTAAATTGCCCTGGGTAGCATTGACATTTTCACAATATTAATACTTCCAGTCCATGAGCATGGAATATTTTTCCATCTCTTTGTGTCTTCCTCAATTTCTTCAGAAGTGTTCTGTAGTTTTTAGGGTATAGATCCTTTACCTCTTTGGTTAGGTTTATTCCTAGGTATCTTATGCTTTTGGGTGCAATTGTAAATGGGATTGATTTCTTAATTTCTCTTTCTTCAGTTTCATTGTTAGCCTATAGAAATGCCACTGACTTCTGGTCATTGATTTTGTATCCTGCCACACTGCTGAATTGCTGTATGAGTTCTAGCAATCTTGGGGTGGAGGCTTTTGGGTTTTCGATGTACAGTATCATGTCATCTGCAAAGGGGGAGAGTTTGACTTCTTTTTTGCCTATTTGAATACCTTTTATTTCTTTTTGTTGCCTGCTTGCTGAGGCTAGGAGTGCTAGTACTTTGTTGAATAGCAGTGGTGAGAGTGGACATCCTTGTTGTGGTCCTTATCTTAGGGGAAAGGCTTCTAGTGTTTCTCCATTGAGAATGATATTTGCTGGGTATATTTGTAGATGTTTTTTTTTTGTAGATGCTGAGGAATGTTCCCTCTATCCCTATACTCTGAAGAGTTTTGTCAGGAATGGATGCTGTATTTTGTCAAATGCTTTCTCTGAATCTATTGAGAGGATCATATGGTTCTTGTTTTTTCTCTTGCTGATCTGATCAATCACATTGATTGCTATATGAGTGTTGGACCAGCCTTGCATCCCAGGATAAATCCCACTTGGTCATGGTGAATAATCTTCTTAATGTACTGTTGGATCCTATTGGCTAGTATCTTGTTGAGAATTTTTGCATCTGTGTTCATCAGGGATATTGGTCTATAATTCTCCTTTTTGGTGGGGTCTTTGTCTGGTTTTGGAATTAAGGTGATGCTGGCCTCATAAAACAAGTTTGGAAGTACTCCATCCCTTTCTATCTTTCTGAACAGCTTTAGTAGAATAGGTATGATTTCTTCTTTAAACGATGGATAGAATTCCCCAGGGAAGCCATCTGGCCCTGGACTTTTGTGTCTGTGGAGGTTTTTGATGACTGCTTCAATTTCCTCCCTGGTTATTGGCCTGTTCAGGTTTTCTATTTCTTCCTGTTCCAGTTTTGGTAGTTTGTGGCTTTCCAGAATGCATCCATTTCTTCTAGATTGCCTAATTTATTGGTGTAGAGCTGCTCATAATATGTTTTTAAAATCGTTAGTATTTCCTTGGTATTGGTGGTGATCTCTCCTTTTTCATTCGTGATTTTATTAATTAGAGTCTTTTTCTTTTGTTTTTAATAAGGCAGGCCAATGGCTTATCTATCTTATTAATTCTTTCAAAGAACCAACTCCTGGTTTTGTCGCTCAGTTCCACAGTTCTTCTGGTCTCTATTCCATTGAGTTCTGCTCAGATCTTTATTAACTCTCTTCTTCTTTTGGGTGTAAGTTTTATTTGCTGTTCTTTCTCCAGTTCCTTTAGGTGGAAGGTTAGATTTTGTATTTGAGTTTTTTTCCAGTTTTTTGAGGGATGTTTGTATTGCAATGTATTTCCCTTTCAGGACTGCTTTTGCTGTATCCCAAAGATTTTGAACGGTTGTATCTTCATTCTCATTAGTTTCCATGAATCTTTTTAATTCTTCTCTAATTTCCTGGTTGAGCCTTTCATCTTTTGGCAGGATGCTCTTTAACCTCCACCTGTTTGAATTTCTTCCAAATTTCTTCTTGTGATTGAGTTCATAGGATTATGAATTATAGTTTCAAAGCATAATGGTCCGTAAATATGCAGGGGAGAATCCCAGTCTTTTGGTATTGGATGAGACCTGATTTGTGACCCAGTATGTGGTCTATTCTGGACAAAGTTTGATGTGCCCTTCAGAAGAATGTGTATTCAGTTGCGTTTGGATGTAAAGTTCTTAAATATCTGTGAAGTCCATCTAGTCCAGTGTATCATTTAAAGCTCTTGTTTCTTTGGAGATGTTGTGCATAGAATATCTGTCATTTACAGAAAGTGCTGTGTTGAAGTCTCCCAGTAAGTGTATTAATATCTAAATATGTCTTAACTTTGGTTATTAATTGATTGATATACTTGGTATCTCCCACATTAGGGGCATACATATTCAAGATTGTTAGGTCCTCTTGTTAGATAGATCCTTTAAGTATGATATAGTGTCCCTCTTCATCTCTTACTACAGTCTTTGGGATAAACTTTAATATATCTGACATGAGGATGGCTACCCCTGCTTTTTTTTGAGGACCATTTGAATGGCAAATGGTTCTCCACCTTTCATTTTCAGGCTGTACGTGTCCTTAGGTCCTCCTTTACAGAGTCCCCCTTAATATTTCTTGCAGAGCCAGCTTGGTGGTCAAATATTCTTTCAGTTTCTGCCTATCTTGGAAGCTCTTTATCTCTCCTTCTATTCTGAATGAGAGCCTTGCTGGATAAAGTATTCTTGGCTACATGTTCTTCTCATTTAAGACTCTGAATATATCCTGCCAGCCCTTTCTGGCCTGCCAGGTCTCTGTGGAGAAGTCTGCTGTTAATCTAATACTTTTCCCCCTATAAGTTAGGGATCTCTTGTCTCTTGCTGCTTTAAGGATTTTCTCTTTATCTTTGGAATTTGCAAGTTTCACTATTAAATCTTGAGGTGTTGAAAGGTTTTTATTGATTTTAGGGGGGATCTCTCTATCTCCTGGATCTGAATGCCTGTTTCCCTCCCCATGTTAGGAAAGTTCTCAGCTATGATTTATTCAAATATGCTTTCTGGGCCTCTGTCCCTTTCAGCACCCTCTGGAACCCCAATTAAACGTAGGTTTTTCTTTTTGAGGCTGTCATTTATTTCCCTTAACCTTTCCTCATGATCTTTTAATTGTTTTCCTCTTTTTTTCTCAGTTTCCTTCTTTTTCATCAACTTGTCTTCTATGTCACTCACTCTTTCTTCTATCTCATTGACCCTCGTTGTTAGGACCTCCAGTTTGGATTGCATCTCATTTAATTGATTTTTAATTTTGGCCTGATTAGATCTAAATTCTTCAGTCATGAAGTCACTTGAATCCTTTATGCTTTTTTCCAGAGCCACGAATAGCTTTATAATTGTGCTTCTGAATTGGCTTTCTGACATCGAATTATAATACAAATTCTGTAACTCTGTGGGAGAGAGGACTGTTTCTGATTCTTTCTTTTGTGATGAGTTCTTCCTTGCCATTTTGCTCAGTGCAGAGTAGCTAAAAACAAGTACTGGAAAAAGGAGGAAAAAAAAGAAAAAGGGAAAAAACAAAGAAAGAACAAAAAACAAAACAAAAACCAAAAAAACAAGGAGGGGTATCCTCTGGTTCTATATACTGTAAATCCTTTGACTTCCCCTGGAGCTTTCCAGCACTGCTGGTAAAGAACTTGCTCTTCCTCTGTCCTTCCAGCTGGTCTTCTGGGGGAGGGGCCTGCTGTGCTGATTCTCAGGTGTGTGCACCTGGGGGAGCTGCCCCTCCCCCTGCCAGGTGCACAGCTCAGTGTGAGCTGTTTATCCTGTGAGGCCCCTATTCCCTGGCAGCCCCACTCTGTCCCAGGCACAGGGTAACACCAGGAGGAACAACCCCACTGTTGGGAGCCAGCTCCCCAGCCCTGGAGTCAGCTCCCACAGGAGCTACTGCAGCTCCCAGTAGGCAGGGGCCTGGATGCTCCGGGGCTGGGGGGCACTGATCTGCAGAGCTCAGGGCCACTCGACAGCAGGAACATCCTCGCTGTCCTGGGCCCTTTCTGGCCTCCTCCTGTCCCGGAAGGAGCGCAGGATCCTGGGCTGTGTCCCCTGCACCTTGGGATCCAGGACCTGCACTGCTGGAATAGTGCTCCTTGGGGCCTCTCAGCCCCCTCTGTGCGGAGCCACTGATTGAGCTGCTCCGAGACCCCACCGGGCAGGCGCTCCAGCCCATTACCTCACTCTGCGGGTGGTGTGGGCATGCTCTCCCCCAGGGCACTCTTCCTCTGTTAGTGACCCCGGGAACCTGGGGACTCCACTGCCCCTCCTGGGATTCTGCCCGGGGTTCCCAGTGAGCGCCTTTCCATCAGGGAAGATTGTTAAAGTTCCTGCTTCTCTGGGGCTGGGCTTTCCTGTCCTGGATGCTCTTGTCCCCCGGCCTTAGCCCAGCTCCTCAAGGGGGTCCCTCCCCCATTGGATTCTATTTATGTATGTTTATTTATTTATTTATTTATTTATTTATTAATTTATTTTCCATCTTCCTACATTGTTAGAAGCACAAACTCTTCTCTCCGTAGCATTCCAGCTGTTCTCTCTTTAAATCCCAGGCCAAATTCATAGGTATTCAGGATGATTTGAGTGTTATCTAGGTCAGTTGGTGGGGACAGGTGGCTTGGGGACCCTACTTTTCCACCATCTTGCCCCGCCTCTCAAAAAATGGTTTTTAATTTTACTGAATCTCTAAGTACATATTTATTAGTCGTCTAATTGCACTGGCTAGGATAAGAAGTATTACGCGTGTCTCTCTTTGTCCTTTTCCCAATCTTTAGGAGAAAGCACACAGTTTTTCGCTGTTGAGAATGATCTTAATCACAAGTTTTTGTAGATGTTCTTTATTTGATTGAGAAATTTCCTTCCTGTGTTTAGATAGCTGAAAGTTTTTATATAAATGGATGGCATTTTTTCAAATGCTCTTTCTGCATTGTTGATGATTGTTTTTTAAGTTTCCAGGTTTTTTGTGTGGTTTCATAACAGAGTAGCAGAGTGATGCTAGGTAGCTTCCTGGATGGAATTAAGTATTGTCCTCTCACCTTTGATATTTTGAAAGATTTTGTGTGAAATTGGGATGGTTTTTACCAAAATCTTGTATAATTCACAAGCCAAGCTCATGAGAGTATTTAAGAAAGGACATTCACTTCCTGAGTAAGATTTGATAATTTGTGTGTTTTAAGGAATTCACCATTTTATCTAATTTGTTGCATGTATTGACATAAGGTTTTTGTAATATCCCATTATTATACTTTTAATACCTGTAGGATCTATAATGAAGTAATTTCTCTCATCCCTTCATGGTAATTTGTTTTTTGTCTGCCTGCTTGCCATCCTGTTTTTCTCCCCTCCTTCCTTCTTGTTTCAGCTCTCTGGCCAGAGTTTTGTCAATTTTATTATCAATTTCAGAAAAAAAAAAATTAGCTTTAGAATTCATTGGTTCCTATTTTCCTGTTTTCTGTTTCTGATTTCTGCTATTCTCTTTATTATTTACTCCCTCCTTGTTTTGGATTTAATTTGCCCTTCTGTTTCAAGTTCATTAAGATAGAAGCTTAGATCAGATGACACTTTTCTTCTTCACTAAATAAAATCTTTCCTAAGTTCTGCTTTAGTTGCTTTTCATATTTAATTAATTCATATATTATAGTTTTTAGTATAATTGCAGAGTTCACAGAGTTGTGCAATCATTCCATAATCCATGTTTAGAACATTTCATCACACCAGAGAGAAACCCCATGCCCATTTGCAGTGACTTTACATTATCCATCTACTCTAGCAGTAAGTAACAGCTAATCTACTTTCTATAGATTTGCCTATTCTAGAAATTTTACCTAAATGTAATCATACAGTGTATCTTTTTTGTGCGTGGCTCTCTTTAACTTTGCACAATGTTTTCAAGGTTCATCCTCATTTTAGCATGTAACATCACCTCACTCCATTTTATTGCCAAATAATATTCCACTGTATGACATACTCCAAAACTCCTTGCAGTTGCTCTCTCTGCTCAGACACCAATAGTCAGTTATGGCAGCCAGGGGACCCTGGGCAATTTTCTGACACATACCTGGCCAAATAGTTGGTTCTTAACCATGGGGTATCAGACTACGGTTGGAGCTGGGTAGCAGAGTCAGAAAGGAAGTTATAACCAGGTGAAAACTCTGTTCATGCTTTTCATCTGTAATGATGGGTCTATTGTATTTTAATTTATATATCATCTGTATGAATAAGAATGGATAAATTAGAGCTGTGCCTATCTTTCATTGTGTTAAGAAATTTTAAAATGATGACAAACCTTACTGATCTTGATTTGTTTTTATTTGTAGTTTTCTGCTTATTAGATTAATATATGATCATTAAAATATGTACAGATTCATGTATATGTATATTTTAAATCAAAATTCACAGGTTTTTAATTTTTTATTTATTTTTAATGATTTTATTTATTCATTCATGAGAAACACAGAGACACAGGCAGAAGCAGGCTTCCTGTGGGGAGCCTGATGTGGGACTTGATCCCAGGATTCCAGGATCACACCCTGAGCCCAAGGCTTATGCTCAACCACTGAGCCACCCAGGCATCCCCAAATTGACAGTTTTATTAAGAGTTACCTCAACTTGTGTTTGCTAACTAGAGTAGTCTTATTTTTTTTGTCCAGATGCCATGGAAACTGCTAAGTTCTCTTGAATTGCATAGAGCGCTTTTTATCTAAAAAGTTAAAAATATTAAGTATGACATTTATGATAAACTTCTCATAAAATGTATCTCTAAACAATTAATAAATAATTTTAACATCTGTATATTCTACTGAGTGAATCCAAAACTCAGAATTATTTTCACAATTATCATGAGTCGTGGTAACAATTTATTCTAGAAGATATAAGCTACCAGAGGTCTATGTGGACTTAAAGGACATAATATGTAGTTGCAGTATATACACTGATTTGGGTCCTGAGTCACACATACAATTATCAAAACAAAGAAACAAATAAATGAGCAGCTAAAAACGTTTATGAGATACTCAAATACATATAAGTACTTACTGAATAGTTGATAATATTAAGAAATTATTATTGATTTTCAGATGTGATAATAGTGTTTTAGTCATGTTGTATTTTATAAGGGGTCCACGGTTTTAGGAATGCATGTAAGAATTTTTATAGGTAAAATGCTATGATGTCTAGTATTGCTTCAAATACTTTGTGATGGAAGTAGGTCAGGTTATATATAAAACAATTTCACCACATACCAATTATAGAAAGTAGATGATGGGTATATCCAGTTAGTCCTTTTATCTTCTCTACTTTTTTTGTATATTAAAAATATCCTAAATAAACACATTTTTAAACATTTTATACATTTCTAAGAGTGTGAGGGTTCAAAGGAATGTAGCATCAGCATTTACCTACTAAGAGTTGAAATTACTAATCCCTGACGAAAAATAACGTTCTAGTTATATATGCACTATACAATCATATAAGCTATTTCTGATATGTGTATCATGAATAAATATCCTATAATGAATACATATGTTTACTGAATCTGATCTGAATTCTACTCTTTAACTTCATTTGTAGTAGATCCTTTCATTTATAATATATTGTTGACTATTGAATAACATGAGTTTGAACTGTGTGGGCCCACTTACAGGTGGATTTTTTTCAGTAAGTACTGTACAGTGGGGCACCTGGGTGGCTCAGTGGTTGAGCATCTGCCTTCGGCTCAGGTGGTAATCCTGGGGTCCTGGGATCGAGTCCCACATCAAGCTCCCCGCAGGGAATCTGCTTCTTCCTCTGCCTATGTCTCTGCCTCTCTGTGTGTGTCTTTCATGAAAAAATAAATAAAACCTTTATAAATAAATAATAAATAAATATTGTACAGTATTGTCAATATATTTTGTCTCCTTTTTAATTTTCTTAGTAAAATTTTATTTTCTTTAGTCTACTTCATTGTAAGAATATAGTACTAATATGTATAACATACAGAACCTGTGTTAATGGACTATTTATGTTTTTGGCAAGGCTTCCATTCAACTGTGAGCTGATAGTAGTTAAATGTTAGGGAGTCAAAAGTTGTAGATGGATTTTCGATTGTGTTGTGGGTGGGGGTTGGTGCCCTAACGCCTGTGTTGTTTAAGGTCAGCAATAACAGCAAGTGGTCTACAATGAGAATAAAGCGAGGTTAAATAAGTGTGCTAATACACTTAATTCTGACTAGCACAAGAAACACATTGTCCTTTCGGGTGTTTCTGAAGATTTCAGTGGTCCAAAATTATGAGTAAAACTATCATGCTTTTTAGCTTTGTAGTTTTCTATGTTATCTGAAACCTTTCAAAAATATAGGATTGTTTATTGAGTCTATCAAGTGCAAACACTGGCTCATGAATCAGGTATATTTTCATCCTCCGAACATAGATATGTAAAGGAAAGCCTAGACTCCTCTACTTTCAAGTCTGAGAAATGCACAGCATTTCAGGGGAAACTCTTAGTTTGCTCTTAGCAGTGTGGGCAGGAGCACTCTTCCTGACAAACTTAATGTCATGAGGTACATAACTCTTAATTACAAAAAATCATCATGGAGTTAAAAACCTATAGGGAAATTAAAAGACCTGCAGCAGAAAACCCTGATAGGGACCTACTTTACACAAATTAAATTGACTTATGTTACCCAAACAGTCCTGATGATTTGGATAGTCTATCTTTTTAGCATAGCAGACTAGCTGTAACTATATAGTTCATTAGCTTAGGAGATAGAGGCATGTTCAAATTGAAAAAAGTGCAAAGAGTAGCTGATTAAGAGATTTAAAAAATAATGGTGGATTGACATAAGTTTAGACTGTGAATTTCTTGAAAAAAATAAAATTTTATAAATGTACACTATTTCTCTTCCCAATTTTTTTTCAAGTTTTTTTTTTAACCTAGTGTTAAATATTTAGAAATAAATTTTTCCCCCAACTCAAAGAATGAAGCTTCCATTTGGCATCAAAAGGGTACAAATGATAATGCAATACAATAATACAAATACAAATACAAATACAAATAATATTTTGTATTAAAGTCACAAAAGAAAGTGAAAAGTTAGTGGCCTTTTGACATGCATTTTGTTCACACTATCAAATTAATCTTGTGGATTTGGATACAATTAGAATGCAATTCCTGATCACTTGGCATGCTGAGAGGGATACATAAATCTAAGTAATAGTCTATTCATTAAGAAAACAGCACATATGTACCATATTTATGCATCATAGGAAAATTGAACTATTAGGGGAAAGAGAGAAAAAATAATAATCACCATAGGACTTAGGACAAGGAAGGATATGAATTTTAATACTAAAAATTTATCAGGGTAACATGAACAAAATAAATGTGACTCAAGGTTGATGGATAGAAGACCTAGGTATTTATGGGACTCTGAATTTTGTGAATATGTCTCTTACCAATTATTTTGACCATTAAAGGACCATTAAGCAACTGTACCCACCTAATATTAATAAGTGATAAAATATATTTTAAAAATATAAAGGATTGAAGAGAAGAATGTGGGTCTTGTGTATTTTTAAGATTTATTTATTTATTTTAGAGAGAGTGTGTGCTAGCATGTGAGTGGTGGGGAGAGGCAGAGGGAGAGAACCTTTAACCTGCTCTTCAGTGCAGAGCCTAAAAGTGGGGGTGAAGGAGAGAGAGCTCAATCTAGACCCTGAGATCACGACTTGAGCCAAATTCAAGATTCAGTCACCGAACCAATGGAGCCACCCAGGCGCCCCAACTGTGAGTTAACTTTAAAAAGGTGGATTCCAGTCCTGGAAAGTTGTAGGTCTTGGTCTTAAGGGAGAGTCAATTCCACCAAGCTGCTTGTAGAAACTTAGTGACATAATTCATTATTAAAGAAAGAATATATGAATGAGAAGCATAGAATGGTTGAGAATCAAGTTATTTGTGACAAATCATAGAGATGGGCTAGAAATTTCCTGAAATGCCTGAAATGTTTTGCTTCATAATGTCCATTCAGTGTCATAATCATTCTTAAAGGCCAGGTGATAGATATCACTACATCTATGAAGCATTTGCTTTATTCTCCAAAGGCTTATTTTATGCTCCCCCTTTAGTATTTACATTATGGTTCTTCCCTTTGGGTTACTATTTGTTCATACCTTTTCCTTGCCCCAGACTATGAGCTTTTCAAGTTTGGAAACATCCATTTAAGCCCTCCCTACCACAAACACACATACACAATAGCATTATATCTAGGAAAGCATAATCCCTAGTAACATAGATACTTGCTGAATAAATTTTAAAATTAAATGATGGTATGCTTGAAAATTTAATTTTAAGAGATAAGGACAAGATAACAAACTTTTACTTGATTTTTGTACCCAACATAATTACTGATTTTGGAAGCCTCTGAATATTTTCCCCAAAACACTATGCCTGAATGTTACTGGACAGATTATTACTTCCCCATCAATAATTACAAATAGTTATCCACACTTTAAATTAAGGCTATTCATCTGCAACTGAACTACGTAAATAAAAATTAGAGTTACATAATTTCTGAGATTTTGTTTAGATACCTACATAGTGATAGCCACATTATTAATTATGAGAGTTGATAAATATCTAACTTCTTTTTTAATTTTCTAATTTTTTAAATTTTTTATTACTGTTTTTTATTGATTTTTTTTATTGGAGTTCAATTAGCCAACACATAGCATATCACCCAGTGCTCATCCCATCAAATTCTCCCCTCAGTGCCCGTCACCCAGTCACCCCAACCCCCCACCCACCTCCCTTTCTACCACCCCTTGTTCATTTCCCAGAGTTAGGAGTCTCTCATGTTCTCTCATCCTCACTGATATTTTCACTCATTTTCTCTCCTTTCCCCTTTATTCCCTTTCACTATTTTTTATATTCCCCAAATGAATGAGACCATATGTTTGTCCTTCTCACATGGTGGGTATTCATCATTTCTAATTGAAGAAATGATGAATAATATTCCATTGTATACATAACCACATCTTCTTTATCCATCATCTTTCGATGGACACCGAGGCTCCTTCCACAGTTTGACTATTGTGGACATTGCTGCTAGAAACATCGGGGTGCAAGTGTCCCGACGTTTCACTGCATCTGTATCTTTGGGGTAAATCCCCAACAGTGCAATTGCTGGGTCATAGGGCAGGTCTATTTTTAACTCTTTGAGGAACCTCCACACAGTTTTCCAGAGTGGCTGCACCAGTTCACATTCCCACCAAAGGTGCAAGAGGGTTCCGCTTTCTCCACATCCTCTCCAACATTTGTGGTTTCCTGCCTTGTTAATGTTCCCCATTCTCACTGGTATGAAGTGGTATCTCATGGTGGTTTAGATTCGTATTTCCCTGATGGCCAGTGATGCGGAGCATTTTGTCATGTGCTTGTTGGCCATGTCTATGTCGTGAGATTTCTCTTCATGTCTTTTGCCCATTTCATGATTGGATTGTTTGTTTCTTTGGTGTTGAGTTTAATAAGTTTTATATAGATCTTGGATACTAGCCTTTTATCTGATAGGTCATTTGCAAATATCCTCTCCCCTTCTGTAGATTGTCTTTTAGTTTTGTTGACTGTTTCTTTTGCTGTGAAGAAACTTTTTATTTTGATTAAGTCCCAATAATTCATTTTTGATTTTGTTTCCCTTGCCTTCATAGATGTATCTTGCAAGAAGTTGCTGTAGCCAAGGTCAAAAAGGGTGTTGTCTATGTTCTACTCTAGGATTTTGATGGAATCTTGTCACACATTTAGATCTTTCATCCATTTTGAGTTTATCTTTGTGTAAGGTGTAAGAGAGTGGTCTAGTTTCATTCTTCTGTATGTGGCTGTCCAATTTTCCGGCACCATTTATTGAAGAGACTGTCCTTTTTCCAGGGGATAGTCTTTCCTGCTTTGTCGAATATTAATTAACCATAGAGTTGAGGGTGCATTTCTGGATTCTCTACTCTGTCCCATTGATCTGTGTGTCTGTTTTTGTGCCAGTACCACACTGTCTTGATGGTCACAGCTTTGTAGTACAACCTGAAATCTGGCATTGTGATATCCCAACTCTGGTTTTCTTTTTTAATATTCCCCTGGACTATTCAGGGTCTTTTCTGAATCTAACTTCTTTTGTATGCAAAACCTTGCAGGAAAATACACAAATATTCCTTTAGTTAAAAGAAGCGTCTTATAACTTATCTGTATGATCTCTGTACTAAGTGCACTTTTGTAATTATGTTATCTAAGTAATAGTCTTTTTTCTCATGATATTACAAATTCCTCAACAGCAAGAGATGTGATTAATATGTACAACCACCACCTACTTTAGTAGTATATACCCTAAAATGTCTCATATTTCTTCATCTTTGCCACTACTTTCTCTTGATTTCTAGTTGATTTGAAGCAAGGTTTATATATTCAAAGGTATCTTTGGAGTCAAATCATACTCTTGATTTTCCTAGGCATAGCGAGACCAACATTTTTTAAAAAGATTTTATTTATTTGTGAGAGACACAGAGAGAAAGAGAGGCAGAGACACAGGCAGAGGGAGACGCAGGGAGCCTGATGTGGGACTTGATCCTTGTACTTCAGGATTACTCCCTGAGCTGAAGGCAGTTGCTTAACCGCTGAGTCACCCAGGCATCCCGTCAAGACCAATATTTAATTAGTTTCTCTCATTTTTAACGAGCCCGCCTACAAGTATGCCTATTTTGCACATCACCTGGTTCCACTTCCACTTTCTTTTTGAAGTCTTTCTCACTGATTTTCCTTGCATTAAAATTCTATATTTTTATTACTTTCATTATTAAAAGTAGAACATAAGTTTTGTGATATGTTAAGTTATTTGCCCTCTTTATTGACCATATGAAAAATGTCATTCCTCCCCATAAAAAGCAGATACAAAGTAAGAGTGGTACCCTTAGCACTTAGATTGTCTATGACAGCTGACAAACAAGCTCTCGGAAAGTTTCACAGAGGAGGTCATAGCACATTACCATGGTAGACTCACTGGATGAGAAAACTAATGCTAAAAATTATCTGTTAAGTCCTGTCTTCTTTCACTAGATCATAAGTACTTCGGGGACAAGGAGAACAAGGACTCTGTCTTTTTCATTTCCAGTCATCCATGAGTCATATAGTGCTTGGGCTACAAAAGGTATAGAAGACAAATTTGTCAAATAAAACTGTTGAACTAAGAAGAGGCAGGAGGTTGGAACAGGAAGGGGTTTGTCTGACATAAAAGGAGTATGACTGAGCACGTACTGCAAGCCAGTAAAGGACGGAGACTCATGAAAAAAGTGACGGCATTACACAATGCTACAGAAAATTAAAGTAAAATGAAAATAGAAAAAGAACTGGATTTTTGTGATTGTAGTTTGGATGCATTTTTACATGTTAATTGGCCATGTGTGTTTCTAAGTCTTTAAAATACATGTTTATGTTGCTCATCCATTTTCCTTCTCAGCTCTTGATTCTGTTTTTATTGATTTGTGGAAATCCTTTATATATTCTTGATATGAGTCCTTTGTTAATTGTGTCTATTTAAATATCCTTCCCAATTCATAATCTTTAACTTTCCTGTCTTTAAGTGTGTTTCATTTTAATATGGTCAAATTTATGGAGCCTTTCTTTTACATCTTACTTATGAAATCCTTTCTCCATCAGGTCCAAAAATTATTCACCTACATTTTCTATGAGTTTTAAAGTATTATTTTTGCCAAACAAAACTTGATTCCATCTGGATTTGAATATATATATTTCTGTATCTCTATTTATGTATCTGTATATCTTGGGAATAAAATGATAAGAGTAAAACTGAAGAAATATATTAGTATCTAATTCAAATAATGTTTTAGAAATAAACTTCATCTGAGGTAAGTGAAGCTTGCACAATAAAGCAAATTCAAAATAAAAATAGTGAAGGTCAGATTAACACCAACTGGTGTTTATAAGACATAAGAGAAAGTAAACATTTGGTTCTTTGTGTAATTTTGATCACAGAAACATATTTCCTGCACATTTGGAAGAAAATCAACTAGCTTGTGAGTTGTTACTTAGAAAGAAGTACACACAGTTTCTAAGGATGGGTTGTGCAGGCTAACGTGTTAAACTCAAGTTTTAATGCCATTAATGACATGGAAATAAATGGTGGAAGAATAAAACTAATTTGAGAATGACTGTAGGCAATTCTCTGACACAGATAGCCCCCAAAAGGCTAGTTAAAAATGTAAGTGGAGGCAAAAGATGGATTTGGATTTTGCATAGCTATGTATTTCTAAACATGAGTGTTTTTGAAATTCTGGGGTGGATTCTGTAGAGTAATTGGTTTTCCTGTTGACTCCAGATAGAGCAGTGACATTAACAAATCAAAAGATGTATATCTAATTTGTTTTACTTGTTTACCAATTAGCCAGTTTGGATGTGTGAAGGAAAACATGATGAGGAAAAAAGCAAAGTCCATTCTCCGTCCTGATTTTTTTTAGGTAGCTTGCCTGGCTGGGAGAGAAAGAGCCCACTTAGATGGCATATGTCTTAGTTTCTTCTCCTGGCCATTCCCTTGGAGTCATGCTTGCTAGAAGTCAAGGATTATCGCAAAGAGACACATTTTTCCTCTTTCTCAATCTACTCCAAATTATTACAACACGATGTCATACTCAGGTGAGGATGAAGGTAAAAGACAGCACCGACTAAAAAGAAAAGTGCCATAAAGATCTGGTCTGGGATCCCTGGGTGGGGCAGCGGTTTGGCGCCTGCCTTTGGCCCAGGGCGCGATCCTGGAGATCCGGGATCGAATCCCACATCGGGCTCCCGGTGCATGGAGCCTGCTTCTCCCTCTGCCTATGTCTCTGCCTCTCTCTCTTTCTCTCTCTGTGACTATCATAAATAAATAAATAAAAAATTAAAGATCTGGTTTTTATTTTATGCACCTAATATTTATATTTTAATATAATATTGAATATAATTTCAAATATGTTTCTTTTTATTTTAAGATTTTATTTATATATTCATGAGAGCCATAGAGAGAGAGGCAGAGACACAGGCAGAGGGAGAAGCAGGCTACCTGCAGGGAGCCTGATGAGAGACTCAATCCTAGGGCCCTGGGATCATGATGTGAGCCAAAGGCAGATCCTCACATGTTTCTTAATATAAGGGTAGCCCCTAAAATAACAGAAGGAAGCTTTCAAATTTAAAGGCAATGTAGAGGGGAACCTGGGTGGCTCAGTGATTGAGTGTTTGCCTTTGGCTCAGTTCATGATCCTGGGGCACTGGGATCGAGTCCTTCTGCCTATGTCTTTGCCTCTCTCTGTATGTTCCTCATGAACAAATAAATAAGATTTAAAAAATGGAGGCAATGTAGAATAATGATTAAGATTGTGGTGTCTGGAGGCTCTCTCTCTGATCAACTAAGTGAATTGGACATGTTGCTTCAATGTCTTGTGCCTTAAGTTTCCAATCTGTATAAAGGGGGTAATGATGGCAGTTACTTCCTAGGGTTATTGTGAACATCAAATGACTTAATATATGTAAAGAACTCAGAGCAGCATCTGGCATTAATTAATAACTCTTAGGATATCCAGACACACAAGGGAATAACAAAAGGGAAAGATTTGATCAATTAAACTAAAATCAGAAGAGGGGAAAGAAGAAAGATGATCATACTAATCTTAGATAACCAATCAGGATGCAAACAAAGTATTTTAATAGCCACAATTAATACAAATAGATTACATGTTCCTAACATTTATTCATCTTTTCATTTATTATTTTCATATATATTTTGTGTATTTGCTATTGTTAAATATGAACATTCCAAGTATCATATTGTAAAGGTGACCACTTTTCACAGAAATATTTCTCATCATGATGGAATTTTGGGTTTAATGAAGGATGAAGAACTGTGCCATCCAATATGGAAACCACCAGTTATATGTGGCTATTTAATTTTAAATTCAAATGAGTTAAAATGAAATAAAATTAATGATTAGTTCCACAGTCCCACTTGCTATATTCAAAGGCTCAAAGACACATGTGGTTAGTGGCTATTGTATTGGACAGTGCAGATATAGATCATTTCAATTATTGTAAAACATTCTATTGGAGAGGGCTGATATAAAAATAAACTGTGACAAAGAGGAAACTTCAGATACTGATATGGGCCTTGAAAGAAATAAGAAAGTGTGATATGATAGAGAATGACTGGAAATTACAAAAACAGGGCCTGGCAGCATGATAGAGGGCAAGATCACATAATGCTTTTGTGAAGAGAAAATGTACGAACTGAAACCTTAATGATTAAACCAAGCCAACAAAGTCACCAGCATGTGGAATTCCATTGTGGCAAGAGGTGACAGTATGCACAAATTCTAGGCATATAACTTGGATAAATCAAGAATAAAAATGTCCTTGCTAACATGGGTGTGATGAATGAGCATAAGTGTTGAGCAGTGAAGTTTGTTAGACAGGGAGGGAGAGGGTAGGTAGCCCAGGGTAAGGGGCCAGGTGAGGCTAGGTGATCTAGGGTAAGATATTTCGATTTAACTCTAAGCACAATGATTAGCCATTGAAAGTTTTTAAGTAAAACAACAAATGAAAAAATAAGCTTTACAATTGAGCTAAAAAAAAAAACCTTAAATATTCTATTGTTAAAATAAAGAATAATGACACAGCACCATTGAATATCATGTAATAGAGTACAAACAAGTGAATATAAAACTAAGAAGACACTGGTAGCAATAATATTAATATGAACTATTAATATGAATTCATTAATATGAATTAATATGAACTAATAATATTAATATGAATAAAAACCAAGACAATAGAAAAAGATAAAAGGCAATCTTTTATGGTTGATATACAGTGCACAAATCATGAAGTTTATCCTAAAATGTTCCACATAAAGCATTACTGAGTATTGCAAAGGTAATTCTTTGAATTATAAAAATGCAACATACTCCCAGTCATGGTGGGACACTTACTATGGGAGGAACTGTGTCCCTTCCAAATTCATATGTTGAAGTTCAATTCCCAGTACCTCAGAATGTGACTGTATTTAGAGATATGGTCTTTAATCTTTTTTTTTTAAGTTTTTACTTATTTATTCATGAGGAGAGAGAGAGAAAGAGAGAGAGAGAGAGAGAGAGAGAGAGAGAGGCAGAGACACAGGCAGAGGGAGAAGCAGGCTCCATGCAGGGAGCCCGATGTGGGACTTGATCCCGGGTCACCAGGATCACGCCCTGGTCTGAAGGCAGGCGTTAAACCACTTGAGCCACCCGGGCCGCCCTAGATATGGTCTTTAAAGAGATAATTAAGTCATATGAAGTCATAATGCTGGTCCCTAATCTAATCTGACTGGTGTCATAAAAAGGAGAAATTAGGAGACAGACAGAGGGAAGATCACATAAAGACACAGAGAAGATGACCATCTACAAGCCAAGGAGAGTGTCTTCAAAAGAAATCAAGCCTGCTGTAACCTTGATCTTGGGCTTCTAACTTCCAGAATTGTGATAAGATAAATTTCTGTTGTTTTAAAGCACTCAGTCCATAGTACTCTGCTCTGACTGCCCAAGCAAACTAATATAGTGCTTGAACACACTTGAATTTTAAAGAAAATCAGATCCTACCTTCCCCTAGATGTCCTCCCCCAAATCGTAGAGACTATACATTGTAAACATATTTTTTAAAAAATAAACGTTGTCAAAAAATATATGCCTTTTCAAGTCAACAATGACAAAAATCTTGACATCTGTTTTTTAATTAGTAGTGGAAATGATTTTTTTAAATAAGCTAAATACATATTTTGAGTTAGTCTTTCTGTGTTTTCTTTGAATATCCTATCCACATACTCAGAATAAAGATTGAGTATTGCTACTTAACTTGGTTTTTTGGTTTAACCCCTACAAGTATTCTCTCATTCCCACCCACATCGCTTAGTTCTTAAGCTGCCACAAATCCTTTTTTTTTTTTTTTTTAAGAGAGGGAGGAGAATGGGAGAGGGGCAGAGAGAGAGAGAGAGAGTGTTGAGCAGGTTCCACGCCCAGCACCAAGCCTAACACGGGGCTTGATCTCACAACCCTGAGATCATAACCTGAGCTAAAATTAAGAGTTCCATGCTTAAGTGATGGAGCCATCCAGGCACCCCAACCATGAATCTATTTTAGACAAGAGGAACATGATATATTTCCTTTCCCCACAAAAGTCATGACAGACTTAATTTTGAACCTATATTCATTAATATTATGAATATTTGCATAACCCTCATTTTTACAAATTAAACTTGGAAATAATTAGATATCTTAAGAAACCATCATTTGTTATTGCTAAGTTTTAAGTAAAAACAAAGCATGCACTATTCCAAAGCTCTTGTGCTTATTTTATTTTATTTTATTTTATTTTATTTTATTTTATTTATGTCCTTACTTATTTTTTTAAAAAAATATTTATTTGTTTTAGAGAGAAAGAGAGAGAAAGTGTGACTATGTGGTGGGGAGATGGGCAGAGGGAGATGGAGATAGAAATCCAAGAAGACTTCGTTCTGAGCTCAGAGCCAATGCAAGCTTCTATCCCAGGACCCTGAGATCATCACCTGAGCTGAAACCAAGATTTCGATGCTTAACCAACTGTACCACCCAGGTGCCCTGGAAAGCTCTTGTTTTTATTGAATTGTGATGCTGCCCCTGTTTTGGGTGGAAATAAATAATAGTCAAATGGTATTATTTAATTTTCTTTCTTGGCATATCTTCAGTTTAGAAGTCCACACGTAGATAGAGCCGATGTCAAATGCCATACAAGACAGACATCCTTCAGTCTGGAGAGGAGTCTGTAAAAACCAATTCTACAGGGATTCAGTATGAGAGAGTAGTGCCACCTTGTAAAGAGATAACATGCACTGATTCCATCCATTTATCTCTGTAAAAACATGCATGAAAATAGTGTCTTTTCATCACAGAATCAAGTCATCCCAGACTGAATCTGAAATAACATTAATTTGACCTTTTATCCACACTTTAAACAAAGTACATAAATGAATTAGCAAAAAGTGAAATAGAAAGTATCTCTACAGCAGTTCAGAACTAAAAAAAAAAAAAAGTCATTGGGAGGTCTATCTTTACTATTCACTGAAATTTTAATTAAGATATGCATCCTAACTTGAATGATGCTCATTCATAGCTCAGGTGTCACTCTCACCATTCTTAATTTACTCTTACTTGCAGTTCATGTGATAAAAAGCATTATCACTATAAAGGAAACGAGGAAAGAAAAAAAGCATACACGATGAGTTCACCTTTTGGTTTTCATGTGAGAAAAGCAAATTACTGAATCTGTAGTTGCCAAAATGTGCACATATTTGTTACAGGAGCAGCTGGTAATGTTCTATACAAGCTGCTCTCCAGAAATTAATTGTGAATATTAAGAATAATCCTGACCTGGGTCACAGCTGAGCTGATTTATTTTTTCTCCTAGGCATTTATCAGGCCTGTCTTTTTTTCCATCTAACTGAAAAGCAGGATGTCTCCGAGTTCATGATGAAAAAGCTACCAATGTATTATGGACCTATACAAGTAGACATCTGTTTAAACTCCATGCTTTGGTCTTTTCTTGATTGTAGTATGCCAAATTATGAACACCATATGAAGCATAAAATTGTTCTGGCTCACCTTCCCTTTGCAGTTAATTTATAAAAAAGACTCATTTAAATATCATATTAAACAAAATTTAGTACCATACATTCAAGTGGTAGGAATAGGTCTAGTGATTTACTGTTTGAACAAAAAAAATCTATATGAAGAATATTGTCTGATGGTGGCAATCAATCCAAGAAAATTATTTCTGAGGAATTTTGCCCAATTTTCTATTTTTGTTAATATGTTTTTTATTCTTCATTTATAATGAAGCAAGCCCTAGTACTTTATTTTTTCTAAATAATAGATTGTTAAAGGAATGATTTTACTTTTGCTATTTCCTGATGCATAATAAAATATGACATTTTTCTTTCAAATCATGAAATTCAGTAATACAGTCTTATTTCATGTGTAAAATGGGGATAATAATGCCCTGCTGATAGAATCTTTGTGAGACCCAGTAATAATACATGAAATACATTTTGCATATAAAAACCCTATACATTTCAGATATTGGTATTAGGAGGTATTAGAGAATATTGGTTAAGAGCATCGTCATTGATTTCTTTACATACCTAAATCCTGCCTCATGATACTTTTTTCTCCTATCGGTTTGCTTTTCAACTCCCCACAATATCACTTGATATTCATTGTCAACCTTACCCTTTCTCTGTTTACTCTCAATTTCTAATCCCACAAATATCTCCTCAGTTCAACTTAAAATGATATCACTATCTGATTTTTAAAATGGCATTAAATGGGCTCTCCTTCAAATCTTTCAACATGTCTGCAAAATTGCCTGTATTCTTACTTCTTGCTATAGTATTTGGGAGATCTGTCCCTGATCTTACTGAAGACCAACACTTCTACTTGAGTTATAACTGTTTCTTCTCTCTGTTGACCCCCTATATGTTTGCATTTAAAATTTTAAAATTCAGCTCTAAGCCATAGTTAAATGACTGGTTGTACCTAGTAATCCTATTAAATGTGGAACCATGGTTAATCAACCATGAAAACCATGAGAAGAAAAGCTAAATATTATGACACTGACAATTAAGTATAATAATATAATAAACACAAATTAGATAATAAAAGTAAGATGACATGTTAGTGCATATTTTCCACGCTTTTCTTGCTAAGATTTCTTGCTAAGGCCCTAAAAAGTACTCAAAGTTAAGTAAGTTAATAAACAAGAAGTAGTCTTGAAATAATTTTATAAAGGGAACATGAAAGCACTAAAAATAGTAACAGTAATGAATACTAATTATGAATTGTTAATTAATAAATATTGGTAAAAGGGAATTTGAGGCAGAGATACAAGGAAGTATTAGTGAGCTAATTTTCTCATCTTTCATACTGGAAAATAAAGATGGCCAATATATTAAGTTAAAAATGAACCAAGAAAAAAAAAATAGAATATGGGCCCTAGGGAAAGGCTATAAGGAAAGAGTTACATAAAAACAAAATAGCACCTTGAAAAGGCAATTCCTAGAGCAAAATGGGAAAACAGTCATAAAAAAATAGGACAGTTTTTGATTCACAAATGAAAGATTACATATACACATTTGACTCTGTCATCCATGGGGAAACTACACTACAATCAAAGTATAGAAATTTAGAAATGAATAAACTCAAACAATGACAAGATTGTAGAAGAAAGAGGCTGGGAGGGGGAAGATTTTAATAAGCTCATGGAGGGATGCCTGGGTGGCTCAGTGGTTTGGTGCCTGCCCTGGCCCAGGGCATGATCCTGTGGTCCCGGATGGAGTCCCACGTCAGGCTCCCTGCATGGAGCCTGCTTCTCCCTCTGCCTGTGTCTCTGTCTCTCTCTCTCTGTGCGTGTCTCTCATGAATAAATAAATAAAATCTTTAAAAAAATAAAAATAAAAAAATAAAAATAAAAAATAATAAGCTTACGGAAGATGGAAGGTGGTGACTATGATAAGGTTGATGCATTAATATGTGGGGAATGATGCGCTCCTGCAGTCTGTGGAAAGCAATGTGATCAAACCTCCAATTTAGCAGATACTAGGGGGCAAATTAACAGGTGGAAAATAGAAAGACTAAGTTGAAGTTTGGTCCCAGTCAAATTCCATAGACACATTTAGGTTCTGGCTTTCTTGTCTGTGCTGCGTCCTACGTAGTGTGTTGAATAATGCCCCCTCCCAAATTTATGCCCACCTGGAATCTAAGAATATGACTTATTTGTAAATAACATTTTTGCAGATATAGTTAGTTACAGATCTGGAGATAAAATCACCCTGGAGTTAGAGAGACCCTAACCTGAAAGACTGGAATCTTCGTAAGAGAAAGGAGAGGGAGATTTTGACAGATCTTCCTGTGTAGGAAGAAGAGTGCCCAGTGACGGAGACCGATTTGCATCAGGATGCCACAAACCAGGGAGCATACAGGGCCACCTGACTCTGGAAAGATTCTTCCCTAGAGCCCTCAGAGGCCACATGGCCTGGCTGATACCTTGACTTCATACTGCTGGCCTACCGATCGGCGAGAAAACATTTCTCCTGTTTTAATCTCCCCAGTTTGTGGTAATTTGTTATGGCAAGCCTAGGAAACTAATATACCCCTGGTCTGTAAACTCCCTTTCGGACAAAGAAAAGAAACCCTTTCAGGCTTCTCTTCCCTCTCTCCCCCTCCTATCTTCCAGGTGGAAGTGAGGAGGTAGGGGCTGAGCATCAGTGGGAAAAATGACCTACTGGCTGATGGGATCCATTTCAATTCGTGTTCTACAAAATCAGACCAACTTTTTGGCTCAACCATTTACTCCACTTCCTTGGTAAGCTGTAAACCCACGCTCACATTTCCCAGGGGAATGCTTCGTATCAATTCTCTTCTCAAATCTTTGATTCCCTTTTCACCCACGACACCTTAAGCTCATGAGTTTTCATCACACTGCATCAAACAAGCAGAAGCCAACTGTCTTCTCCCTCTCGTTGCTGTCTCTCATTTGAATGAGGAGATTTGTCCTTGTTCCATCAAAAATTAGTGGCTACCCATGCATCCTGGATGTCAAGCCCTTTAATTTTGCAAGGACGTTCCCTCTCCAGTTGACCTATGACGGTGTGGCATCACCAGACTCACTGCTCCCATTGTATCATTACCCGCAGTTTAGAAAGTGCTTTTGTGCCTCTCATCCTTCAAACAAAGCAAAATATAAAACGTCTAAAATATGCCTTCTCCCCACATCATTCTTCAAGGATAGACCATTTTTTCTATTTCTCTTCATAGGCAGTTTCCTCAAAACCATTTTCTCTTATTCCCGAATTCTCCTTCACTCTAATGACTCAGTTATCCTTCAGCTTTCTCTTCTCAACTTTTCTAAGTGCTTCTTATTTAACCTCTAGCAACACTGAACAGAATGAAATCTTCTCTCCTACTAGAAAGATATTTCTCTTTTGAATGGATGTTGACAATATATATTCCTGATTGTTGCCCAATTGCTTGATGCTCCATATCAGACACGTTTGAATTATTCCTCCTTCTCTACCCATATGTGAAAGTTGCTTTGGGAAACTTTTACCTTTTTCTATCTCCATTTTCTTTATGACTAATTGTGCCCACATGTAAACATCTCATCCAAGTTCCTCACACCCTGACTCTAGCAACCCCCTTAGGCACCCCCACTGGAAAATCTCACCATATCAAATTTAAATTTCTCAGAATATTTTCTGTGGAAAGGTTTCTGTCTGATTTCCTTACCATGAATTTCTAACATTTCAGAGTAAAACTAGTGTAGTCACTCAGGAAAATTACTTGCATGAAAAAGTGGTTTCTTTAGTAAATATTAAAAATGGCCAGTAGATTGAGATTATATTTAGTAAGATCATTGGGCAGGTTTCAATAATTATTAATATGAGTTTTTTTAAGACTTTATTTATTTATTCATGAAGACGGAGAGAGAGGCAGAGACACAGGCAGAGGGAGAAGTAGGCTCGCTGCAGGGAGCCCTATGTGGAAATGGATCTCAGGACCCCGGGATGACACCCTGAGCAGAAGGCAGATGCCCAACCACAAAGCCACCCAGGCATTCCTATTAATATGAAATTTTATGTAATGCTCAGATTTTTGTTCTGACAAATTCTAGGTACTTATAAAATGACCACTAAACATATTATTTATTGTCTCATAAAATTGTTGATATGGCCAGAATCACTGATTTCAGCTAACCAGTTTAACCACTTCTTGCACTCTTTTTGATGAAGACCTCTAACATTAGCAGATAATCCCTCCATTATCCTCTCCTTTATCACTGGATATATTACTTGTTATTACTTATAGTCTGACCTCAACTATACCCAGAAAGCCCTGTATCTTGAATATTTCTGAAAACGATCTCTTTCCCTCTGCTATTAGTCATTCATGAGAGACCCTCTTAACCACCAGTTAAGAATTCAGGGCCAAGTCAAAGACAAACCTGCTTATAACTCTCAAATATTACCAAAGCACCAATTCCAAAATGAATTTAACTTTTTACATACATTTTATCCTTTTTAAAAGTCTTTTTTTTTTATCCTTTTTAAAAGTCTTAAACACTCTTAATAAAGTTAAGTACTATATTCCATGATAAAAAAATAAATCTTAGATGTAACAATCACTAAATATTTCTTAAATTTTGTTTTAGATAATTTTTTGCAACCTCTTCTCTGTCTAAATGGTTTCCACTTACATGTTTAAAAGTAGAGACATTAAATAATGACACAATATTGTAAAAATATTAAAATAGCCATATCATGTTAAATTTATCACTCCACATTTAGTAATGTCTCTTCCACATGGCAAGTATAACATAAAATAAATGTCATCAGAAGTATTTATTTTATCCATCATCAAAAACAGTATTTATCTTAAATGCATGATTATGATTGGTCTACTATTATAATCAGCACTAATCTTTTCAAAATAGATATTTCTTTCCATGTAAATAAATAGTTAATGGGCTGATTTGAAGCAGTTGGCCCTATAAAGGGTTGATAGTTCAGCAGATCAAGAACCAGAGTCAGCATTTCATTGGCCTTATCAGGTTTCAATTTCTTTGTATAGTTCAAAGTGACTAATAGCTTTATGTTGTGTATGGGGAAAAAAAATCAGGACTTGTATGGTATTGCTAACATCTGTCTGGAGAACCATACATTAAGAACAGAAAGATAAATGTCTTTAATGAGCTAGGTTAGTTACAGAGGGACAAGCAGATGAATAAAAAGAGCATAGGTGCTTATTTTTAGATATGTATAAATCATTTAAATGCTTCACACTAATTTTTAGTTTAAAGTAAATGTTACTGACTGTCTGACTGCCTATATGACCTAAAAGAAGACTATGAAAATGAAGTATGGTTAGGTCCACAAATTTGCCCCCAAACAGAGCATGCAGTGTGCCCTATCACTGAAGCCTCAATGTCCCTGACTGAAGGGGGCAAGCAGGGTGTTGGGGAAAAGAAGGCTGTCTCCTCATAGGCACACACACTCTGGCACACCTCAGAGCAGTGAACATGGTGTCAACTCCTGAGAGATTGCCACATAAAATTACCATCACAATCCTTCCCTAGTACTAATGTGAATTAAACTCTCAACATAGTAGAACACATAGATAATAAGTAACTATGATACAATGCCTAGCATAATTTATTAATCAGGTGAATAATGGCGTTTCTTGTCATTTACCACTTGCACATGTCCTCCTAAGAGAGAATTGTTCAGTAGTACTGATGAGTTCACTCTGGCACTGGTACCAACAAGATGATTCAGGGACTAGGATTATAAACCAAATGATTCCAGATATCATCCTGCTGTTTTATTTTCATGCTATTATGCCATTCTATATGCTGGACCCTCAGTTGATAATTCAGTTTGTTATTCAATAACCTCACAAGATGCGTAAAAGTATACAAATACAGGGGGGAAATGGTGGATGTCTGAAATACATTTCTTCTGCTGGATTTGTGATTATCGGTACACGCTTTTAGGAATTTTAGGAACTTGGAAGTGCCACAACTTTACTTGAAGAAGATTTGACATAATTGGTAGTTAGGCCATCTCTGCTTAAGCTAGCCTTAATTTAAAAAGCATAGAGTTAAAAAAAATAAAAATAAAAATGAAAAAAATGAAAAGCGTAGAGTTATTTTAGATGATATCATAATAGTTTTGAGATGTTAGAATAAAAATTTTAGTAGCACCATCATACCCTAGAAAAAATGATTTAGAAACCAAAACCCAACCTCCTGGCAACTAGGTTTCCTTGGAAATTCATAATCTTAAGAGTATGAAAGCAAATAATTTGAAAACAAACTGAAGCAAGACCAATGAAGCTTTAAAGTCAATGTAGGCATTAAAATGTCGGCTACTCATAGCCATCTTAGTTATTGATTTATCTGTCTTGGCCATCATCAATTTCCTTTACACTTTTGATACATTGTTTATTTGATGTGTGTCTAATTTATTTATTATACACAAGAGGCTGGCATGTTTAGTGCTTTTGTTCCTAAACAGCAACTACAAAAAACAAAAAAGAAATTTGTTGAGAGTATCCTTGAAAACTAGGACAGATTTAATAATTGGGAGTTTCGGGTGAAGTCATAATTGGTTTATGTTTCATAATCCATAATCTTAATCTTCCTTAAAAAACAAAATCTATTTCTGTGGTAATGAAGAGTTTTATTTTTATGTTTATTAATGACTCATCTTATTTCATAAGAGACTGTGGGTGGTTAAATGCACTCAGTTGTAAACCAAAGTAAAGGCTGAAGAAAGCATAAAATGCTATGGATCATGTGAGCATGGAAAAGTCTTGCTTACATTTTTTAATCCATTCGATCCTAATAATACTCACCAACCTCCCCATGCTAAACTACAATCATTAATTAACATGTCCTTCTTTGTGGTTTTAAATGGAAAAATTGCTTATCGTCTTAAATATTTGTAAAACTATAAACAAAGTGGCTTAAACACAGAGTATTAAGGCTATTCTTTGGTTCCTGAGGGTAAATGGATTATGGACTCAGAACAGCTACCACATTGTAAGTCGCAAATCCTAAGTTTTGGCTGCAGTTAAAATGTCCATTTGTGCTATTCACTAATTTCCCATATGAATAATGCATACTAGACTTTAGAAAATGAAAACAACGTTAATAATGGCAAGGGAGTGTCTGAATCCTGTCAGTCATCAAAAATCTTAATTATATCAGAACAGTACTCCATTATTACTGAAAAATATATCTGCTTTATCTGTTTAGAATTTACAATCAATTAGTTTCTATTAATTAGTCATTATTTAGAAAATTATGTGTTCTACTCCAAACAGATAACACGAACTGCATTTACATTGGTAAAATAGTCGTTAAAATATTAAAGCAGTTCAATTCAATTAGTCAAATAGTTATCCTGAGTTTTCTATCATGGTGAATGAATGTGGTATGCATGTGTGGGTTTCAATATCAAATAGTTTGCTATTAACTAATATTATAGAGTTTTTTAATGAGATGCTGTGACTCACAACTAGAATTAGTTATCCTGTTTTTTGTCTGTTTGTTTTGTTTCTCCCCACATGGCCTGATTACAATCCTTACTTTGTTATGTGGGTAGAGGTGGATCAAAATAAATCTGTATGTATTAACCTAAACCTAATCATATTAACTACTGAACTGGGGTAGTTATGGACAAGGGGCAAATTAAATCCTCTGCTTAATTTAACCATTATAGCGATAAAATATTTTTTCACTGACATTATAACTTGGTATTTCTTTTTGTTATCTTCTGTAACATAATACTTCTATGCCGATATGTTTGAGTTCAAGGGCTACAAGCAATAATTAAATAGCTAATCACTACTTCAAAAGTGAAAATGTCATATACATTCTAGTGTTCACTTCAGGTCTGTTTTAGATCTTATTTTCTGTGGTTCCTTTCATCTATACGCATTCTCTTTGATCTTGTTGTCTTCTTCAAGATTCATCCCTGTATCTCTCTGTCCTTTAACTCTGGATGTATGTTTTTCTTTCTGTAACTCTATTGTTACCCCTTGATTATTCCCACAATCTATCTATACATTTCTCTGGCTCATTTTCTGTCAGCACTAGTTGTTCTTAAATTTTATGCAAGCAGCCAATGGATTAATGGAAAGAACTCCGTGGATATGACAATAACTAACTCCGTGGATTTTGAAGAAAAGGAGAGTAATCTAGAACAATCATCAATCATTTGCAATGTATGGATAACCCTAACTTCTCCTGATGTCTTTTTTTTTCCCTAATTATTTGCTACATCCTAATAGACTAATAGCTGGATATTCCAAAGACACTTGAACTCAATATATAAAAATTGAAACACTTTACTTCCCCATACCATTCTTTATTACTTGTCCTTTTCTCTGATACCATTATATATATATATATATATATATATATATATATATATATATATATACACACACACACACACACACACACACAGGTACACAACTTCAGAGCTTCAGAGACTTTGGACCATCTTTAACCATTTTCCTGGTTTACAATATTGGATGGTTGCCAAGATTTTAACTCATTTTCCTTTTTCTATTCCTATGTCACTGTCTTAACCATACCATTTTCATCACTTGACTAAATTATCACACTTACCTTTTCAATATTAATTACCTCCAATGTCTACCACCATTTTCCAATTTACTCTTTACTCCAGCATGATCATTCTAAAGCGTAAATCTCATTCTGTGCCACATCCCCCCTCTAATAACAATAAGAAGAGTAGATGGTCTTTGATTTTTAGCAGATTTCAAGCTGTTCTACATGTTTTGCATTTATTTATAAGATTTAATCTTCAGTTCTATGAAGTAAGTTGCTATTATCATTTTACTTGACAAGTTACTTGACATAAAAGACCTTTCAAGTTAGGCCAAAGAATATTTTCAGTGACTCTTTTTTTTTTTTTTTAATTATTGAGATACAATTGACAAATAACATTTTGCAAGTTTAAGGTATACAATGTATTGGTTTGATACACTTATATATTGCAATATGATTGCTACCATAGTGTTAGCTAACACCTCTATCACGTTATATAATAATAATCTTAATTTTATGGTGAGAACATTTAAGGTCTAGTCTCATGACAACTTTTGAGTATATTATAACAGTAGTGTTAACTATATATACAATGCTGTACATTAGATCTCCAGAACTTTTCATCTTCTAACACAAGTGTGAACCCATTGAACATCTCCACAAACCCCACCCCCCACCAACCATAATCTGGTAACCTACCATTCGATTCTCTATTTCTGAGTCTCACATTTTTATACTTCCCATATAAGTGATACCATACAGTGTCTTAACTCACTTAGTGAAATGCCATTGAGTCCCATTGACATGGTTGCAAATGATTTCCTTCTTTCTGATAGCTGAATAGTATCCCATTGTATTTATCTATATGACATCTACTTTATACATTCATCTATGACAAACACTTAGGTTGTTTTTATATTACAGTTATCGTGGAAAATTGCCATAACAAATATAAGAATAAAGATATCCTTGATGTCCTACTTTTATTTCTTTGGATATAAACCCAGATGTGGGATTACTGAATTATATGGTAGGTAGTTCTATTTTTAACTTTTTGAGAACCTCCCTTACTGGCTGAACAAATTCACATCTTACCAACAGTTTACAATGGTTCCCTTTCTCTACATCCTTACCAACACTTGTTATCTCTTATCTTTTTTATTTTGCCCTCTTTTGAAAAGGATTGTTTGGGGTATAGTTTTGTTTTGTTTTTAGGTTGTTTGAGTTCTTTATACACCTTGGACATTAGTCCTTATCAGATATATAATTTGCAAATATTTTCTCCCATTTACAGATTGCCTTTGGCAGTACAGGGATTTTTAGTTTAATATAGTCCCCTTTGTTTATTTTTGCTTCTCTTGCTTGTGCTTTTGTTGTCATATCAAAAAAAATTGTCAAGACCAATGCTATGAACCTTTTTCCCTAGGAGTTTTATGGTTTCAGATCATATGCTTACATCTCTTATCTATTTCATGTTAATTTTTGTGAGTGGTATAAAATAGAGGTCCAATATCACTTTGCTGTATGTACTTATCTAGTTTTCTAAACATCATTTATTGAAGAGATTATCCTTTGTACGTTGTTATTCTTGACTTTCTTGTCAAATATTAGTTGATTATATATATCCGTACTGTTTTATTAGAGTTTTGTAGTATAGTTTCAAATCAGGAAATGTGATGCCACTATCTTTGTTCTTTTTTCTCCAAATTGTTTTGGCCATCCAGGATCTCTTGTGGTTCCATACAAATTGTCTTTTTCTATTTCTGTGAAAAATGACATTTGAATTTTGATAGGTACTATACTGACCTGTAGTATGGACATTTTAACAATATTAATTTTTCCAATCTATGAACATGGGCTATCTTTCTATTTGTGTCTTCTTCAACTTTTTTTCAGCAAAGTCTTCTGGTTTTCATTGTATAGATCTTTTACTCTCTTGGTTAAATTTATTCCTATGTATTCTATTGTCTTTCATGTCTTGTGAATGGGGCTTTTCCAAACTTATCTATCCAATTGTTTGTTGTTACTGTATAGAAATACAATAGCAAATAAGGAGGTTGGATCAGTAATCAAAAAATTCCTAACAAAGAAAAGCCCAGACCAGATAGTTTTACAGCTAAATTCTACCAAGCATTTAAAGAACTATGCCAACCTTTCTCAAGCTCTTTCAAATGTTCAAGAGTAGGGATTATTCCCAAACTCGTTTTAAGAGGCCAGAATCACCCTGATACTAAAGTCCGATAAAGACACTGCAAGAAAAGAAAACTCAAACCAATATCTCTGATCAATATAGATGCAAAAATTCTTAACAAAGATTAACAAACCTAATTAAACAGTGTATTAAAAGCATCATACATCATGATCAAGTAAGATTTGTCCTTGGGATGCAAGAATGGTTCAAGATATACAAGTCAATAAATGTGATATACTATGTTAAAAGGATAAAAGATAAAAATCATATTAACAGATGCAGAAAAAAAACATTTGACAAATGCAAAATTCTTTCAAAATAAAAATCTTTAACAAATTTGTCATCAAAGAAACATATAAAGGCCATATATATGAAAAACCCACAGCTAACATCACATTCATCGGTGAAATATTGAAAGCTTCTCTTCTAAGAAAAGGAACAGGACAAGGATACCCAGACTCATCGCTCTTGCTCAACATAGACTTAAAGTCCTAGCTAAAATGTTAGATAAGATAAAGAAATAAACTCATCCAAATAAGAAAGGAAGAAGTAAAATTGTCTCTGTGTGCAGTTGATATGATCTTATATACAGAAAATCTTAAAGATTGAACCAAAAAACTGTTGGAATTAATCAACAAATGCAGTAATGCTGCAGGATATCAAATCAACATCCAATGTTCCTTAAATGCTCAATTTAGCATACAGCAAGCAGTTAATAAACTTATATTTAGGTGACAACCATTTTGGATTTATACTGATGACAATCCAGAAATCTGTGATATGATTTTGTTGCAGGACACTTTACAGTATTTTATTTTGTCTACAGATTCAGAAGTCAAAAAAAATTCAAACTATTAAATTGTATTACAATAAACTTATTTTTTGTAGGATGAAAGAATTATAAATTATGTTAACTTCAGAGGCTTTTAAAAATATTATATCTCATTCATTATTTCACCAGTTTATTTCAGACATATAGACAACTAAGACTTCCATGACGTTATTTCATCCAAGGAAATGTTTCTGAAATTAGTCTTTCATATGAACATTCATGATTTTTGGCCTTTTTTTCTATGTGGATTTATATACTAAGGTTTTTTTTTTTTTAATTTATTTATGATAGTCACAGAGAGAGAGAGAGAGGCAGAGACACAGGCGGAGGGAGAAGCAGGCTCCATGCACCGGGAGCCTGATGTGGGATTCGATCCCGGGTCTCCAGGATCGCGCCCTGGGCCAAAGGCAGGCGCCAAACCGCTGCGCCACCCAGGGATCCCTGTTTTTTGTTTTGAGAACATCAGTGAGCAGAGGGACAGAGGGAGAAGAAGAGAGAAACTCTTAACCAGACTCCACACCAGCACAGAGCATGATCTCATGACCATGAGATTATGACCTGAGCCAAAATCAAGAGCTGGATGCTTAACCAACTGTGCCTCTAATGTTTTTAGAATCAGCACATACTTTGGCCAGGTATATTTGTTTTAGGTGTATACCTGTGTCATTATCATAAATAACAAATAAGTATAATTTTCATTATAAAACATTTATATATGTAATATAAATAAACATTTCATATATATTTACATATAAACATTTGTATATATCCATATATACAATGCATAGGAATAGCTTGTTGTAAACACATTCTTTTACATTAACAATGATAAATTCTGGACAGAAATTTTAAAAAATAAAATAACCACTTGGAAACATTAAAAAGTAACAAAATGCATTTAGATACCATAGGAAATTTGGCCCATCAAATAGGACCCACAATAGATAAGATCAAGTTTTCTATGAAGATAATTATTTGTTTATCCAGACCTGGGTGGTTAGAATTAAAAAATTGGGCTGATAACTTGAATAGTTATCTATTCTTCCAAAGAAGACATGCAAATGGCCAACAGATATTTAAAAAGATGTTCAATGTCACTAATCTTCAGAGAAATGTCAATCAAAACCACAGTGAGATATCATTTCACACATTTAGAATGGCTATTATTAAAAAAAAGATGATAAATGTTGGCAAGCATTATTGGAGAAATTAGAGCCTTTGCATACTGTTGGAGGAAATTCAAAATGATACACTCATTGCGGAAAGCAATCTGAAGTTTCTTCAATAAATTAAGAAATCAGTCTTTGAAAAGAAGGAAATGCTGCAATATGCAACAACATAGGAGAAACTTGAGGACATTATGTAAGTCAAATAAGTCAGTCACAGAAAGACGAATACTGTATGTTTCTACTTCTATGAGTTTTCTAAAGCTCTCAAATTCTTAGAATCAAAGAATGGAATGGTGATTGCCAGGAGCTGAGGAAAGGAGAAATAGGGATTTACTCATCAACAGGCATAAAGTTTCACTTAAGAAAAATGAATAAATTCTAAAGATCTGTACTATAGTGTATCTAAAGTCAACAATAATATATTGTACTTAACATTTTCTTAAGAGGGTAGATTTTATGTTAAGTGTTTTTGCTATAATAAAAGAAAAAAAAAAACCTTAAAGCAAACTGCCAGTATGGATAAAAAGAAATGCAGCCCATCAATATGTAGTTTATTATTGAAGTACTTTATTTTTTTAAGCTGTGGAATACACATAGTTTATTCCTATCACACCTCTATTTCATTCCTTTGGCAGTAAATATTATACTTTAGATTTGGTGATATTTCCTTTGCATATCTCTTCTTTGGGATATCTAGTGCTTTTTTGAAGGAGTGCCTGAACATTTTTAAATTTTTATTTACTAATTTTATTTTAATTTCACTATAGTTAGCGTACAGAGCTATATTAGTTTCATGTGTAAAATATAGTGATTCAATACTTCTATTCATTACTCAGTGCTCATCAAAATAAGTGAAGCACAATATAAAGACATAGATAGGTTGAAAGAAACAGGATGGTAAAAGGGAAATCATGTAAATATAAAAGCTGAAGTAGCTATATTAATATCCATCCATGAAAACTAGGACAAGAATTACTATCAGAAATAATAATGGACACACCATAATGATCAATGGGATTAATTTACCAGTCTAAATATATAATCACATAATCAAGACACAATATTGAAGTCTGGATAGACAAACACATTAATAGAAAAGAAGAAAAGAGAAACACACCTATGAAGATAACACAAGGAGAAATTCCATAAGCAAAAGAAATATATCCAACATATGATGTGGGAACAACTGAATAAATATGTGGAAAACATGAATTTGGACTCCTATCTCAAACCACGTAGCAAATTAATTCTAGATGGTTCAGAGATGTAAAGGTAAAAGCTACAGCTATAGATTCTCTAGAAGAAATCATAAGGGAATATGTTTGAGAAATTGGAACATGCAGAGATTTCATAGGGAGGATATTAAAGTAACAAAAATGAATAAAACATCCCTTAGGAGAACTTTCACAACATTTTTATTCTGTTCATACAAGACATTGTTGAGAAATAAAAAGGCAAACAACATCAAGAGAATGCGAAGACGAGCCACACACCTAGAAGAATTATTTGCAAAAGATACACCGATAAAAGACTATTATCCAAATATATAAAGAACTCTTAAAACTCAACAATGAGAAACCAGACAACCTAATTAAAAATGGGTCAAAGATCTTAACAGACACCTCACCAATGAGGAGATGACAAATAAACATGTCAAAAGATGTTCTACATCATGTGTCATCTGAGAAATGCAAATTAAACCAATGAGACCTATTTAAATAGGTCTATTTAAATAGCCAAAATCCAGAACACTGACAATACCACATGCTGATGAGGATGTGAAGCAATAGGAACTCTCATTCACTGCTGGTTGGAACGTGAAATAGTAAAGCCACTTTGGGAGACAGTTTATTGGTTTCTTTCAAATCTGAACATACTCCTAAGACAGGATCCAACAATTACTCTCTTTGTTATTTACCCGAAGGAGTTGAAAACATTTCCACACAAAACCTCACACATGGATATTAATAGCAGCTTTTTTTCATAACTGCCAAAACTTAGATAAACAGCTAAGATATTATTTAGCAAATGAATGCATAAAATTAAGGTTGCCCATCCAGAAAATGAATATTAACTAGTGCAAAAACAAAAGCTATCAAGCCATGAAAAAATATATGAAACAACCTTAAATATATGTTACTAAGTGAGAAATCAACCTGAAAAGGTATATGCTGAGTGATTCCAACTATATGACATTTTAGAAAAGGCAAAACTATGGAGACAATAAAAAGATCAGTGCCACGGGTGAAGGAGATAGGAAGGAAGGAATAAACAGAATCCACAGGTCTTTTAGAATAATGAAACTATTCTGTATGATATTGCAGTGGTGGATACATGTTATTCATTTATTGAAATCCATATAATATATGTAAGAGTGAACTCTAATGTAAACTATGGACCCTGGGTGATTGCAATGTGTCAGTGTGCATTGGTCAATGGTAACACATGTAGCAATCTGGTGAAAGATGTTGATAAGGACAGGACTATGCATATATAGAGGCAGAAAGAATATGAGAAATCACTGTATCTTTCTCCCAGTTTTTCTGTGAACCTCAAGGTGCTCTAAAAACTACAGTCAAAAATAAAAAGACTATGGACTTGGAGGAAAAATTCATGATACATTTGTGTGGCAAATGATATATATTCAAAATATTGATTCAATAAAATCAATAGCAAAAAGAAAAACACAGATTTTGCCAACAGGCAAAGCTTGGATAGACATTTTACAAAAAAAGATAAGTGAATAGCCACAAAACACATTTAAAAATACCCAATATCATTAGTCATCAGGAAAATGCAGGATAAAACTGCAATTAAATATCATTCCATTACTACTAAAAAGGCAAAACAAACAAAAAAACAGACAAATAATGACTGAATACTGTCAAAGCTATAGAACAAGTGAAATTCTCCTAAATTTCTAGTGGGGATTTACATGGTACAACCACTCTGTACAACATTTTGGTAATTTCTTTAAGCACTTAACTAGCGTCTATCTTATGAATTAGAAAATCTATTTCCCAAAAGAAATAAAATCAATAAAAAACTTACACAAGAGTGTTCATCCAACTTAGATCACAATAACAAAAATGGGAAACAACCCAATTTTGTATCAACTGGAAAATGTATAAACAAAATGCTTTGTGCCTATGTGTGTCAAAATGAAATTATATTACTATTGCTTTATTGGACACATCCCGACAACTGTTTAATTCCTTTTATATGAGAAGATCAGAAATAACTAAAACTAATCTCCAAGGACAGCAAATGGAAGGGTGTCCAAAAGGGAGTAGTGTTGGGGATTTAGTGGAACGTGGCAGGAGGAATCTTGTTGGGACGATGAAAATATTCTATATGTATGTAGAAGTGATAGATATACTTTTTTATAAATTCCACAAACTGTCCTAAGATCTATACATTCATTCACTGTAAATTTTGCCTCAGATAATTAATATCTGTCTATATGTATATATTCATTTATTTTATATTTATATGACTATTTCTGTGTGTGTATATACAGAGGTATATATATACACAGATATATACATAATATATATGTTATATATAATACATAGGTATAGATATAGGTGTAAATACAGATATATGTGAATATAGATACTATGAAAGGACCCTTCGGGGCAGCCTGGGTGGCTCAGCAGTTTAGCACCACCTTCAGCCCAGGGTGTGATCCTGGAGACCCAGGATTGAGTCCGACGTCAGGCTCCCTGTATGGAGCCCGCTTCTCCCTCTGCCTGTGTCACTGCCTCTCTCTCTCTCTCTGTGTCTCTCATGAATAAATAAATAAAATCTTTAAAATAAAAAAAGGAAAGGGCCCTTTGTTAACCCTGTTCTTTGTGTGTATGTGTGTATGTATACATTGTTTTTTATGCAAATCTATGTATGTGTACGTGCACGTGTGTGTATGGCAGTGAAGTAGACTACAAGAGTATGATTATGACCGAGTCATTTATCCATAATTTTTAAGCTGTGTAAGAACTTGGGTAATGATACTACCAGACTACAAAGTTCTCATGATAAAGGCTGAATGTCTTCAGGGATTTGGGACTTGGAGCTGAGTGATTGAATAAGACTTTGAACTCTATTCCTTGGAAGAGGTAAGTAAGTTCTATGAATAATAGGAAGTAAAAAGTTACTTTTTTACTTGTCCAGAAGATGGACAGATGGTCAGAAGATAAGATTTTGACAGGGACACCTGTGTATGTCATTAGACAAGAGTTCCCAGAAATTTTATTTTTCATTAGTTAGTTGGGACCAAGTGGCTGAGATCTGACCAGTGGAATATGAGTGGAAGTGTGACATCTCTTTAATGAAGGGCTCTAACATCTCCCTGTGATCCTCTATATTTCGTAGGTTATCTTGCTGGATGAAGATAATCTAGCCCAGATTCTAAGGCTCAAGAAGCAGCAAAGCTATATGGTGGAAGAACCATGAGTCTGAATGGATGAGCCAAGTGTTGCCCCAGTGACTCCTAGGATCTGCAATGGACTATGAATTGAACAAGAAATAGACTTTTATCATTCATTTTGGAAATTTATATGCCAGTAACTATAAAAAAAAAAAGTGACTGGTTTTACATATCAGTTTTATCTTCTCCTTTTATTAGGATTCATGAACCCCGTTTAGAAGATGGAATTCCTTCCTAAAAATTTTCTAGCCTTTAAGGCATGAGAGAAGAAAAATCGTAATAAAAGGTATATATATACATACATATATATTTGACTATATTTATACCTTATAGTTGACTACATGTAGACATTATATCTGTAAACTTTATATAGTTAAGTGATGATACATATTATATAGCTTGTGTTTTGCTCTTCATTAAAATGAACTGTCACAATTATTAATTTATTTATTACATATAGAGAATCAATACTATCTTATTTATTATATGAAATCAACATTTTATATAAACATCAATACTACCTGAAAAACTAATCTTTTTTAATTTTTTTGTTTTAAATTGTATAATAAATGGAGAGTCTATCAAAGTGAGTCCCATAGAAGACTGTGTCTTAGTGATTTTCTATGTACCACTAAATGTTATTTCCTCAGATTTAAATGTATAAACTCTCACCAGTTCTCCATATTCCAGCCTACTTCTATTATGGAGAAAGGTCATCGAAAGTAGGTTTTACTACCGCTATCATCACCATATAATTTTTGGGACATTAGTTTTCTTACTGCCCTGATTTTTTACATCAAAATTAAGCTGAATTATTAATGCATGTAACTATCAAACACTTCTGAGTTTATGAAAACACTTAATGTCATCTCCATGGGAGCCCCTAGGAATGATGCCAAATCCAAAGAAATTATGGGAATCCTACTTAGTGTCCTATTTAGTGATAGATACTTTTTTTAATTAGAGAAGGCTCCAGAACGCAACAACCTTACACTGCCACTCAATCAGAGATGTGATCCCAGATAATATATGGAACCTCTGGGGAAAAGTGTCAACCACAAAATTGCCTCCCCTCCATGTCATTTTATGACTACAGTCATGTGTGGAGTTATGGAATTTAGCATTATAGGACATGCAGGTATGATGAATATTTCTTTGGTCATGGGAAAGAAAATTATCTTGCAGTATGATAAAAGTCTTGGAAGAAATAGATGTTGTGCCAGAGGTTTGATAAAGATAGTAAAGTGGCAGGTTTGGTTCACCCTGTGAAGGAGCTCTAGGCCTCCTGTGATTTGTACCAATACATTTTAGTGAAAATTTCAGGGAACATGTCATACACCTACTTCTACCATATGTCAAGTAATGAAGTATGTGAATAGCCAAAATATCCATGTGCCTGAAAAGAAAATAAGCACGACTGATGCCAAAATTCCCATTTTAATTAGTTTTCTTGGATCATGCTGTTTGAAATATAGTGACCAAATTAACTGATTTTGTTGTCATATTCTAACATTTATAAGAGGTCCACAATTAGGAATATTTAAGATTAAAGAGGAAAAAATTTTATGTCCAGATATATATACAACAATTTATATTTGCTATTGCCATGCACTACAGCCAGTGAGATTCACTCTGTGGCTGATTCTGACATGGCTTATGCCCATAGAGTCTACATTCCATTTCAAGTAGGAATAAGCCAGTTCATTTAGACACTGGTCTCCAACAAAAATGCATAAGTGAAGCTCTAGACTAAAAGGAAATACAGTCTGACAATAAAAAGAGAATATTTTCCATTGATCCATTTTGAAGGTGTTGGATAATCTCGGGAAAATAATAAAGAAAACATAAGCATAGACTCTCATCAAAGTATGTGACTCAGCATGGATAGCTAGAGTCAGTTCTTTTAAGGAGAAACAGACATCATATAGTTAAAGAAAACAAAAGGAAAGACATTTCAAATTAATTTTAAAAATCCCCTTCAAACCCACAATTTCTGTAAGAGCAATAACATTTGTCTTCATCCTCCTCTTCCTCATTGATTTTAACAATTTTCCTATTAGAAAAGTAAAAAATAATAATAATAATAATAAATAAGTAAAATCGATACCAAAAAAGTTTTGGGACAGTTACAGGAAAGAAATTGTGATTCACAATAAAAAAATAGGCATCCTTTTTCCCTGAGTGATCTCTGTTTGAATATAACCATTTGAAATAAACCATAAGGTTTGTTAAAAATCACAGTACTTGGTTGTAATGCTCTATTCTTCCCCGTCATCTCCAATTCAGAAAACTTCTAATTATTTTTTTACACATTTTGAACTATAAAAGATTACCTTCCAAACATAGATTCTTAAGAAAACAGCCTATGTGAATAAATAAAAATATGAAATATGACAAAATAACACAGCACTGTCACTTATATAAATATTTCAAATGAGGGGAAAATTATACTGGGGTCTATCCTTCAACACAGTGGCATATACAGGACTTAAATCATTTTCCAAACATTTCCCTGTCATTCAGATTAAATCCAGAGTATGCCAAAACTACATCACAGTGTAGGCTAACAATAGTGAAAACATGAGTGACCTAGATAAGTGCGGCCCAGAAGGCTATTTATAATGAGAAAAAGTTAGATATTTGGTCTGTATTACACATGGGACCGTGGGTATCAATCGATCCCACTAAAGAATTGCACTATTCTCCTGTTGCCTAGGAAAAGTTCTGAATGGTACAGCTGGACTGGGACTGGCTGCTTTTTTGGCTCAGAGCTGTTAGAAAGTTTGAATTTTTTCGCACAATGCCAAAGAAGTGAATATGAAGTATGTGGCATAACTGCATAATATGCAAGAGAGGCAAAAAATAACTCACATACTCAAAAGCATTAGGTGATCCTCATTTCCATCACTTGATGGACATCAGGGGCCTAACTTGAATATGAATACGAAAGCAAACGTCAGACACAGCGAAGATTCTAAGTACAAAACACTTAGCACCACGCTTAGCACATGTTTCTCTTTCATTTTTTCCCCTCCCTCTCCTCTTCCTCTTCCTTTTTCTAATTTTGGTTTAAGTGAAGCTACTCTCAGAAAGGATGATCGTATAGAGGGTTTCAACTTAGGAAGCACATTAATAAAGTGAACAAATCTAAGTTAGAGGGAAACATCATGATTATTTTAATAGATTATAAAATAACGTATGCAAAATTTCTCATGCAGGCTCACATTAAAAAATAAAGTAAATCTGAAGTAGGAGAAAAAAATGTGTGCGAGGCAAGGCAACATCAGATTTTCACAGCAACATGTAATTTTATATGAAAGAGATAAATGCTGGTGGCATGCCTAGTATGCATAGTATATTTTGTCCCATTACATATTCATGATTTCAAAGTTAGCTGTTTGACAAGGTAATGAGTCCATAATAGGCAATCTCTTTCTTTTCTTGAAACCACTATTTCAAGTCTCCACTATTCTCCTTGAGATTACTTCTATTCAACATTTCCTACCCACTCTAAGCAGATGGCACTGCCTGTTTCTTTATAAAGGAAATAGGAGCTTCTATGTGGGAATTCTCTCCAGTTCTGTCCTAATCTGCATTTACACCCATAATCCCATTTTTTATCTTCTGTGAATCATCTCACAGCTGTATTCTTTCCAGGAACATTTTTCCACCTAGAACCTTCTTTATATCGTAAACCTATTGCACTTTGCTCCTCTCTTCCCCCTACTTATAAGCATTCCATCATTCTTCTTCTCTTCACACTAAATCTCTCGCCATCAATGTAACTTATTCCTTTCATTTATACTCAAGCTTCCCAAAAGAAGAGTTGATATATAGTTAATCATATTTTCCTGACTTTTCCAAGCATTTAAGTTGCATTTCTAAATTTATAACTGAAATAGCTTCTATTATGATAGGCAATGACGTGGTAGTGTCAAATTAATTAGATAAGTTGGTTGATGCAACCAGACAGTCCCTTTCTCTTGCCTCCTGGGACATCACATTTTTGATTGCTCTATTTCAAATGTCTTTGCCTGATAAAGTGCTTGACATCTAAATATTTGCATTTTATTGCAGAAATTAGGAAAGGAAGTGTCAGGGTAGACAACATCTTAAATCTCCAGACACTAAGCTCTTCCAGGCTTTCATGAAAGACAATGGTAAAAATATTTATTTCCAGGGCCACCTAGAAACCCTTCTGAGAACAATATTTCAGGACCCACCAATTACAAACCTGCATGTATATATCATCCCTGCTGAATCTCATCCATTCTTATTTTTTTAATGACAGTCTTCATCAATTATCACTCTCTGCTTCCCGACTCCAGATGTACCTATTGATTTGCCCACTCTATATCTCTCTGTACTCCAATGGGCACCTTCAAAATCAATATGTGAAATGAAGCCATAATATCCTCTCTTTTCCCTTTCCTAACCCCTAAAAATGTGATTATTGTGCTAATTTTCATCTCTCAATGAAAAATACCAGAATCCATCCATTCCGTCAAGTAAGAAATGTGGAAGTGACTTTTGGTTACTTTTAGTGATTAAAAAAAAAAAAGATTTATGTATGTATGTATGTATGTATGTATCTGAGCAATGGGGCAGAGGGAAAGGAAGAAGGAGAGAAGCAGCCTCTCTGCTAAGTGTAGATCCCAATGCAGGCTTGATCCCAGGTCCCTGAGATCATTACCTGAGCCAAAATCAAGAGTCAGATGCTCAAACAACTGAACCATCTGCCACCCCCCCAGTTTTCGTGATTTCTCTCCCCTATATCTAAATCCCCATTTTCAAATTGTTCAACAAATCTAGTTGATATTATCTCTTCTATATCTTACTTATTCTCTTTACCATCACTACCATTGATCCCTCCACCCCTACTCAGGCTTCATATTTTTATACAAAAAGGCTTATTAGGACTATTAGTTACTAATATCCACTAATATTACTACCATCAAATACAATTTTCACATTGTTATCAGCAGAATATTTCTCAGTGTAAATCTTATGACATATGCCTGATTAAAATCCTTGATGGCAGGGGACCTGGATGGCTCAGTCAGTTAAGTGTCTGCCTTTGGCTCAGGTCATGATCTCAGGGTCCTGGGATCAAGTCTCATGTTGAGCTCTCTGCTCTGGCAGAGAATCTACTTCTCCCTCTCCTTCTGCCCCTACCCCTCTCCTGCTCATGCTCTCTTTCTCTCTCTCTCTCTCTCAAATAAATAGATAATTTAAAAAAATGAATCCTTGATGGCTCCTTATTGCAAACTAGAAGTTATTTTGTACATATCGCACAACTATTTTAACGTGTTTTTCCCTATAATATCCCTGAGCAATATCATCTAACTCTGTTCTATGGAAAAAAGAGAAATGTGCTGTGTTTTTCTTTTCCTCTCTGCTATCATCATATTTGGAAATGGTTTTTATATATGAACAGTGAATTAAATGCATAGGGAATTCTTGTTTACAACTGTGTATTTCTCCACAAAACCATGTTATTATCTTTTCATTTAACATTGTACAGAAGAATATTGAGCACTAATTTTTTTTTATTATTTGTAACTTGTTTTATCTAGATGCTTAAATTTTTAATTCCTCAGAATGAAAATTGATCTTCTTCATGGTATATGTGGCCTGGTTTTTTGGTTTTTGTTTTTGCTCAACTGTAGTAAGCAATTTGAGTCTATGTTGTCAAGGCATGTTTTTAACCCAATAAAACACTTTTTAATTATGTCTTTTTTTTTAAGATTTCATTTATTTATCCATGAAAGACTCCTAGAGAGAAGCAGAGACATATGCAGAGGGATAAATAAGCAAGCTCCCTGCAGGGAGCCCAATGCAGGACTTGACCCCAGGACTCCAGGATCACTACCTGAGCCAAAGGCAGATACTCAACCACTGAGCCACCCAGGCATCCCTAATTATGTCTTTCATAATTGTTTCCTTTGTACTTTTTGTTTCTTCTTGAAGTAAATTTCATTTTAATTTATTCTTCCATATATATTCTCTCTACTTATTTTCATCCATGTTCTCTGCACTACAGCAGTCTATCTTGACTTCTTATTTACATCAGTGTTTAATTTCCTCTTTTTTACTTCTGTTCCCTACTTCCCCCATGTGATGTCAACTCTGCCACTGAATTTTTGGTTAATTTGCTCTCCTTTATTTAGTTTAACCTTTTAATCCAACATTTTATCTTTGAAATACATCTGTTCTATGTTTGTTTTTCACTTGTTTTATATCTTAGTGGTCACTCCTGTCTTTATAGCTACTCTTTGAAACAGGCACAATGCATGTCATCTTGCTTCTTTTCTTTTTTAAAGATTTATTTATTTATTTGAGAGAGAGCATGAAGGGAAGGAGCAGAAGGAGAGGGAGAGAGAATCTCAAGCCATCCCTGCACTGAGCATGGATCCTGATGTGGATCTTGACCTTATGACACCGAGATCATGATCTGAGCCAAAACCAAGAATCAGATGCTTAACCGACTGCAGCATCCAGGTTTTAATATATGAGACACTTTTATAATATCGTATTTTGCAACTTGCAGAATATTATTTTTATAAATATCTAACACTCTATGTCATCAGCATATAAAAACTTTGTTTCTCTCTACTGCAGTATTTTTCTTTAATGTCATATTATTTTTTATCACTTCAATAGTTCTTAGATGATGAAAACACCAATTGGGTGGCTTTTGCCAAAACAATCTGTGTTTTTTAAACTAATGCTATTACTCTCATCTCCTCAATGATGAATGGTCAAATTGCCTTCAGTCTGCCCAATTGAGAGTGTGTAGTAGGAATTAAACTAATAATAATAAAAGTTCAATATAAACTTCCCCTAATTATTCTTTGACATGCAGAACTAATTGACAACATTGACAATTCAACCTTGGATTTTTTATAATATGATCTATTGGCTCTTTGTCTTTCAGGTCCAGTATTTTATTTTCCTTGAGCTTCTAAAATGGATGTGTATAGAGAATAATAAATAGATATTTATTCAACATCAATGCCATCTATAGGAAAGCATTTTTGGCACCATATTGTATATATCTCTTTCTCCTTAAGTCACTATCTTACTAAGTAGAATTCACACAATATTTGAAAAAAAAGTTATGTGTCTTTTATAGGATAAGGTGCATCTTTATAAAGCACATCTTTTTCTTTGTTTTCATAGGTACTGTGATAGGATGTTGGGAAATACTATATCAAGAATGTTAATCAAATGAATTTTTTTCTTCACAAGTATTTGATAATAGAGTGAATCAAAGAATCTCGGTGCCATATATGACACAGTTGACAAAGCTTTATAAAATTCCAATAGCTTGATTTGAAAACAAAAGCTGACATTCATCCATTCAGCAAATGTCATTTCATGTTTTTGGCAAAATATTCATGTTTTTCCTTTAATCACCTATTCATACATTTTGACACTGGTAGGAAGTGGAACATGGTCTTTTCATAGAAGCATAGAGCATCACCTTTCTGAGTGACATTAAAAATGTCTACTAAATTCTAAAGACCATTCAATTAAAGATGCTTAATGGGTAGACAATTCATTTTAAGATTATTTCAAATATCCAAACTTCGCTTAGGTATGGCTTCCATATAACCAGTACAATGAAATTATCGCCCTTTAAATATCTCCATATGAAAGAAAAATTCGATAACTTTTAAGTTCTAAAATCTGTAGAACACAATAGTTTCATAACATTAGTTTGCCACCTCCTGCCCAGGATCCTTTAAGCTAAAAGGATTCCCGTAAATTGAGATTAAAACAATAGCAGTCCTTATCGTGTCATGTTGTTTTCTGCTTTCTTTTCATTGGTGCTGCGGAATAATTGTGTTCAATATGAATAATAAATCAGTCCTGCGTGTTTTTAAATATTTGCCATGCATTCAGTTTTGATTTTTCAATACTGTTTTTAGTTGCACCATTATCCAAGCTTGACTAAATATAATGTCTCTTGACACTAAAACTACAGGTAAGGTGTTGGTAATATAATTGTAATGCTAATACTTACACTACATGTATTGCTGTATTATAGTCAGTAATAAAAGCATGTTGAAGTGTTGTGAAAACTCCTCATGCCTGCATTATGTTATGATCTTTGATAACCTTTATTTCTAGATGAAAGTAGTTTACAATACTGTATCAGCTATAATGAGCACCAATAAACAAGCTGCTTTGCCAAGGGCGAATATAATTCCAAGCAATAAAATTGGATCTAGGACACTGTATCTTCTATTCTTCATTTCAGATTCATTAACTATTATGGAGATCAATCTCTTTGACACAGTACATTTCTAACCACATTTATGCCAGAATATGTACTCATTAGCATGTTTGCACTCCAAAGCTAAAATGACAGGGTTTCCCCCTTGCTTTGTCACATTACACATAATTTGAAAAGCAAGCCTTGAGCGTTCTGACAAACACGTTGTTTAGGATACATTTCTTCTCTCTGTATACATGCATACATTCCTGTACATTTTAAGATTTATGTTATACAAATGGAAAAATTGACATTATTTATAAAACTTTGAAAAATGTAGGTAAAAGCAATGCTCTAAGTATCTTTAAATAGTAATACTTAGCAACATTAACATATTTTTTTTATTTCCAAACCTAATTGTAAATTAACTTGTACAAATGTGGATGGATAGATACGTAGACATAGAATAAATTATTGGACTTATTGCCAAAAGTTGTTGCTATTGACAGCCTCTTGGAAAGGTCATTTATTAAAATTTATAAGGTTTCTTGTAAGTGCAGTCACCCAGCTATGATCTTTACAGCTCCAACATTATTTCCTTGACATAACATGTCACAATACATTTAATAATAAAGAACAAAGAAAAAATAAAATATCACCAAGGACACGTTGACATCGATTGAAAAATATATTCCCAGGCAATTAACACTACCAAATTTCCTTTTTTCACCCTCTAAAAATTGTATTAGAGTTTTAAATATTTTATAAAAATATTGAATACATAAACGGAAATAGTTCATGTATCTTCCCAGCCCTTCATTATAATGGATGAAGCTAATGTTCAACACTTCCTTAGAAGAAAAATGAATGGCAGTTTTGAGGAGGAGTAGATAGGCCAGTATAACTTCAACACACGGGCAGTGGGAGAAAAGAGATGGAAGAAAGACTACTTGAGAAAAGCCTTGTTTTGCAAACCAAGAAGTTTATTTGTTTTCATTCCAACAGGAAAAATCCATACAAGTGATTTGATCTGGGAAGGGACACGATAGTTTTATTAAGAAAAAAAAAAAAATCTGGCAACAGCGTATAGGGGTGGTGGATATTGGCAAGGAGATTATTAAGGCAGCTGTTGCCTGATTTCTGAGACTGACATTAAAGTGAAGTGAAAGTTAGGAAAGGATGCCTAGTGCTAAATATTTTAAAAGAGGTGGGGAGAGAATTATCAAACGGTTTATATTTGATCATTTTGATACTTTCTGATACAAATTGATATCTTTTTATTGGAAAAGTAGCAGGAAGTTTAGACTTAAATTTAGTCTCAGACCTGTGACATATTAGCTGTATTAGTACATATTAGCTGTATTAGTACATCAATTTAGAAACTGTCTATCTATCTATTATCTATCTATCATCTATCTATCATCTATCTATCTATCTATCATCTATCTATCTATCTACCTATCAATCATCTATCATCTATCTATTTATCCTATCTATCAGAAAGGGAGACAGAACATGAAAGACTCCTAACTCTGGGAAACGAACTAGGGGTGGTGGAAGGGGAGGTGGGCGGGGGGTGGGGGTGACTGGGTGAGGGGCACTGAGGGGGACACTTGAAGGGATGAGCACTGGGTGTTATTCTGTATGTTGGCAAACTGAACACCAATAAAAAATAAATTTATATATATAAAAAAGACACTGTCTTAACTTTTACTACTTAAGGTGGATTCTAATCACACATCGTTTCTCTACTCTGGATCCAGCATTACACTAACCATAATTTGGGGCCCTTGAGGGGCTGATGGAACTGTACTGACTTGATCAAGTACTATTGCTACTATTTGAAGAACCCTCCCACTACCTGGTAGGATTCAGATCAGGAGGATTCAGATCAGGAGGTGAGTTAGTTATTGTTTCTCCATTGCACGGAATCTATTAAGCCAGATAGGAGTGACATTGTCAGTGCAGCATAATTGTTTACCTTGTATATCTACTCACTTGTATATCTATTCACATGATAATTCTTCAAGGCATGTCAGTCAGCTGTTCTCAATCCATTATGAAGTTACCCTTTATAATCACAAAGTCCAGATTCCCTGTGAAGGGTAACCAAGTTGGTGAGCTGCTTCTCCCAGGAATAGGAGACCTATAGATGGTCAAGAGTAAACATTTTACCATTAGGAGTGTCCGAAATAGAAGAGAAAATATTATTTAGTTCCATGTCAAAAACAATCCCTCACCTTTATCTTGTTGCTGGCTCAAAGAAAGCAAGGCATGGCACTCTTTCATAAGTTTTAAAACCATGGCTTAAAGTTGATCAGGAGGGCAGAAGAACACAAGAATATTGAAAAAAAAAAAAAAACTATTCTGTCAGAAACAAAAGTGAGAACAAAATGACTTGTAAATATATGACACTAATTCCAGGCACATAATAAATAAATGCTATAAATAATTCCGATTGAATAAAGTAGAAATTATGACTAAAACAATTATAATCTCAGTTACCAAGCCATGTAGTAGTGTACACTGAGCATCACCCCTGAAGTATGGAAGTTTTTTCTTGGAATTAGAACAGTTTTTTACAACTAAATACTGCTCTGCAGGCACAAAATGATTTTATGTGATCTTATTTTATTTGATCCCCCTGATTCTTTGAAAGAGATGATATCATTGATGATATTATTTTGATAATAACAAAACCGCATATCAAAAAGTGTTAATGAATGTGACGTGGGTGTATGACTCGTAAACATATCCATTGCTTTAAATCCTGGAGCTTCCCTGCTGAAATGACCTGCCTACTAGCGATATGTCCATAAGGGGTTGGAATTGGAACAGGCTGAGAAATCATTACAGTTGGACAAAAATGGAGCTCAGGGAAATTAAGCAATTTGTCCAAATTTATATGTCAAGTTATTATCAACCTCAGATTAGGATTTAATTTAACTGATTTCTACTTTCAGAGTAGCTTTAGGGCAAATAAAATAAAATGTTGCTTTATGAGTCAGTAACAAAATTAGAATTCATTTAACTAAAAGCTATAGATACAGATAATTATTTGTCTATCTATCTATCTATCTATCTATCTATCTATCTATCTATCTATCTTATATGTGAATGATAAAGCCAGTAAGTATAACAAGGGAAATAAGAAGTATCCTAGTACCACCCTAATTTAAAGTCGACCTCTAAAAAGGCAAAATGTGCATTTTGTAACTGTTAGAAAGTACTTGGTTAGATAGGTTAGCAGGTGGCATTTATTGTATTAGATAATTAGCATAAAACTTAACAAAGAGTATTAGTTGGATATAAAATACTTAATTGCAAAATTAAATACCTATACCTGCCAAAATTTCAAAATAAATCTTGAAACCTGGCTTTGTTAAGAAGTCTTACAATTGACTAATAGGCTCATATAAGAAAGATCCAGAGATACTGGAAACCAAACATAATCTGCTTACAAAGTCTCTGGTGAATATTTTTGTCAGCAGGAATACCAATCATGTACAAGGTCATTATTCTCTTTCCATTAGGTTAAATGCGCCAATTAGCATTTTCTTTCAAATTGACCTAGAGAGGAATAGAAATAGAAACTTCTAGCATGTTGGAGGTTGATAAGATTGTGTTAAGTGTCAAGTGTCTTTTCTACCTCCTCTCCCCCACTGCCCATGCTCAGCTTTCCTTCATCTCCCCTGTTTTTGGTTTTGTTTAATTTTCTGGCAAATGAAATATCATTTCTGTTGAGGGGGTAATTTTTGCATCCCCAATGCAATGTGTATTTTATATCCGGTGTTAGTATGAAGAGCACTTTGTTAATCAGACATTTCTGCCTTCTCTAAGTCACATGCGATTTCTCCCTGCAGGTGGAAGTTGACAGGTGGAAAGGCAAAGTGCCACAATGGTGGCTTTGGAAAGAGAAACCATACGTGTGCCACATCTCTCTTTCCTTGATGAGTTTGCTGACCACAAAAAGCATAAGATCTAATCCTGGAGCTCAGTCCTGTGAAATTTTCTTACACAGAAAAAGCCATATTCTCAATACCAACTTTATCGAAGATAAAAGTAATATCCTTGTCCTCAGCAGCTTTAATTACTTATCAGATTTCTCAGTTGGATGAGCACGCATATTAAAAAGACAAAACAAAACAAAACACCACAAACAGGACAGTGTTTATTGGGCTCTTTAAACACATATTTGCTACATTGATCTGTGTGCCTCTGGAGATAGACATAGAAGGTAAAATTTATGGAACAAAATATAAATGAGGTGGCTTAGGTTTCTCATGTAACTAAGGCCTTGAACATGGGTATGTTATCAGGGAGCTTTGATCTTAATAGTTTATGTAGACCTATTTTGGATCTTATGAAAGCCTCTCATTCACTATTCTGTTTAGGAAAATGGCTTGTAAAACTTAGATCACCTGTATTATTGACCTTGTCAGTTCACTGCTGCCTTTTCACTGGAAAGTAACTGAATTCATAGAAAAGAGCGGTGTACCTACTGGTCCTAGCACAAAGTTCCAGGGATCAACAAATGTATGAAACCACTCATGGCTTGGGTAAAGGTGCAGCTTCCTTATGGACATTAGCACACTTGATAACCAAGGGATCCTCTAACAAATTCTGGCCAAGTAAGGTGTAGGAGCTAGACCACTTATCCCTGATTAGCAAACCCTGGACATCCACATGGATGGTCTTAGCTACATTATTAGAGATTTTAGCTGCAATTTCAACTTTCTAAGACTGGTCTTGCTAAACCAGACACAAACCTTACTACATGAATGAGGACAGTGAGTTACTCTAGCAGATAGTGGGCCAGAAAAAGCTTTGTATATAGTAGTAGCTGAAGCCAGGGGAAATGGTTTTCATTAGACGTGTCTTTGGGAGGCACTTGGGTGGCTCAACTGGTTAAGCATCTGACTCTTGATTTTGGCTCAGGTCATGATGTCAGGGCTCTGTGCTGGGCATGGAGCCTATTTAAGACTCTCTCTCTCTCTTTCTCCTTCTGCCCCCCTTCCCAGCTTGACTGATCTCTCCTTTTTCAAGGAAGGAAGGAAGGAAGAAAGGAAGGAAGGAAGACAGACAGACATGTCTTTTGGGCATTACAGTGTAGAACACTATTTCTTCATTTAAATATCTTTTCATATATCTGTGGCACCTGTGAAGAGAGTGGGCTTGGGTTGGCTCTGCATTTGTTTATAGAGGAAAACAATGATCTTAGAAGGTGGGTTTCTTAGGCACAACATGTGACATACATAAAGGTGCTGGTTACAATCAGCACCATATTTATGGTGCAGGATTTCCTTCTCCATCAGTGCTCATGGTTCTTGGTCACACCACTTTGAAGAATGAAGAGGTAGACCAGATGAAGTGTGGTGGGCAGCAAAGTTCAATCCGTGATAGCAAAGTGATAGTACAAAGCTTCCAAGAAGGGAGGGGATAGGAGAAGGTTGCCCTTGTAGTTTCTAAATTTAGGGGGTTTTATGGCCTCGTTGGCTGGACTGTTTTAACTTGATTAACCCTCCCTGTACCTGTCACTCAATCAAGTTTTTGTCATCTATCCTGTAGGAAAGGGTGGAGTGCTTCTACAGGGTGGTGTAAAATTTTTTAAGGGTGGTTTCCTCTTAGGGTGAGGGCCCCTCTTGTCCCTATCTGCCTTTCTTCTAACTATCCTTCATCATTTAGACCCAAGAAATAGGTCATTCTGCCACAGTCCTCACTCTGGCCCTTCATGAGCTACACACAAAGCATATGCAGAATTTTGAAAGGTCTTGCTCAAATGGTCTTGTACCTATTTTCAAGGATTTCATAGAAATGTCCCCTGGTTCTCTCTTCCTGAGAGTACAGGGTGACAGGTGCACATACTGTAATCTAAGGCATAGCCAAGGGTGGCTGTTTTTTGGTATTGGAATAAAAGGCAAGTGGGTGGAGGAACAGAGGACAATTCCAAGGGTCAAAAGCTGGCTTTGCCCTCACATCCATATTTTGGTTTATATTCCTTGAATTCTGAGAATTTTAAATTTGTGTCTCAGTTTCCTTATGGAACTTGAGATATGATGAGGTGGGGCATGTAGGAACACTTTTTCAGAGAAAGCTGACAAGTTTAGACTTGTGGAGTAAGAAGAAACCTTATACAAATGGTATGTGGGATTGTTGTCGTACTCTTCTCCTGGGCTCCATGAATATTAAAAATGGGTCTGAAAACAACCCTCATTAGGCATAAAATTATAAATGCCTATGCATAAGAGTTTATCCATGTTACATTAACAGATAAAGCATATATTCAAATCTTTGTAATGGCAAAAACTTACTGGATAGAAAGCATTTTAGAATGTTGCGATGATCTGAATGTTTGTTCCCTCCTAATATTCATATGTTGAAATCTTAAGCCCCAAAATGATGGGATTAGGAGGTGGGGCCTTTGAAGGTAATTAGGCCACAAGGATGGGGCCGTCATGAATGAGACTAATGCCTTTATAAAAAGGACCCTAGAGAGTTCTCTCCTTCTCTCTCTCTCCACCAAAAATACAAATTTGACAGCAATCTACTCACCAGAACTGACCATACTAACACCTTGATCTCAGACTTCCAGGCTCCAGAACTGAGAAATTAATTTGTTGTTATAAACCATTTAGTCAATGGCACCATGATATATATAGCAGCCCAAACGGACTGAGACAGAAATCCTACATCAGAAAATAAAGTTACCTCAAATACATTTTGTTTAACAGGAATGTAACAATTGTCAGTGTCTCAAATGTCACTGCAAGAGAGGAAGCAGTTAAGTATAAATGTATGTCTCCTCAGACACAGTAAATGCAAAGTGCCAAAATTAGCATCTTGCTGAGAGATTTTTTTTTCTTCCCAAAGCTTTTGGGAGTTTTAGTGTACGGGTTATGGATTCTAAACACCTGGCCCCCTCAGTGGCAACCTGATATGACTAAAGTCAAGAATATTTTTACCAGTTAGATCCTACACAGTTACATACCCCTGAATTATTGTTATGTCCTCGGTACCACCAAATACTGGGTTCTAGGAACATAGGATGTATTTCTTAGACTATCTTAGAATATCTCCATTAAACGTTGCAATAGAATTGTTTTCTGAATGCTGTGGTTGTTCAATCCAGTCTTGAGATGATTTTGCATGTTTTTTTTTTTTTTTTTTAAAGATTGTATCCATTCATTAATGAGAAGAGAATGAGGCAAAGACATAGGCAGGGGGAGAAGCAGGCTCCCTGTGGGGAGCCTGATGTGGGACTCAATCCCAGGACTCTGGGATCATGACGTGAGCCAAAAGCAAACACTCATACTGAGCCACCCAGGAGCCCCTCTTTTTTTTTTTTTTTCATCTTTTTTACTCTTAGAAAAGTAAGGCACAAGGTGAGGCAAACAGTGAACTTCTGATTGATTGAACAAAACTCTTTATGCCCTGAATAAAAACAACAGAAAACACTCATTCCAACCTGAGGCCCTCCTCATTGCAACTGCTTATTCAGTGAACACCAGTTCTGCCTAGGTATTAAGCAGGCCTCCATCTGATACTGAGCAAGACAGCAATTGACAAGAATGGATTTTGGACTTTGCTTTGTTGAAACACTGGTTTCAGATTTTAAGGTTAGATAAATATTTTATTATTTTAACTTTACTTCTCCCTGGGAACTTATTAAAGGGATAAAAATTATATTTGGTTTTTGGAATATTTTGTGTTATATCTACATGTTGCCATTCAGTCTTATTTTTAAACTTTCAATGACTTTATTCAACAATGACACTAAGCATAATTTAGGATGGAGAACAAAATGAGAAATTAATTTCAACTTTGCATACAGAGTGACCTAAGAATTTTTTGATCTACTGGTCTGATGTTTCTCCAAATCTGGGATCAAAATATCTGCTAATGCAGTGGTTCCAGGAATGACCAAAGCAGGGAGAATTGACATTAGAAAAGGTATTTTGTGAAGGTGGAATCAGGCCAGTCCTGATAGAATTTTGACCTCCTGAAAAGAAAACAGTGATAGCTCTAATTGATTGTAACTTCAATACTTAAACCCAACATATTTAAAAAATCATACTTGACTAATGACATAAATCACATGTGCCAATACTATCCTTATTAGTAACACAGGTGATATTTTACCCAAATGTGAAGTATTCCTGTCCTTACTTCTCTGCTGGAAAGTCTTTGGTTAACAAGGCAGAGGGAAGATGTATTCAAAGGACAACACTGTCTCTGTTGGCATTTTTATTAAACTTATTATTCCAAACTAAAATGAAAATTTTAGTAAATAGCTAACTCCCAGATCCATTTACTCATGTCACCAAGGTCTAGTATTTTGCCACATTTGCATGATTACCCTCTTGGTCTCTCTTTCTATCCTTCTTTCTCCTTTCCTCACTGTGCATGCATCAGTATAGTAAAATATGTTTTCCATTTATAATCAAAAGTAATTTTGGGGAGATAAATACTGCCTGTTTATTTTTTCTTGTGTCTTGTCAAAGCAAAATTGCATGAAAGTTAGACAGATAGGAAGATTCAGCTATCGTAAAAGGTAGAGAGGTCAGAACTGAGACCGTTTAAATTTTGCCTATTTTTCACAATGTAGTTATTGATGTGGTATATAGATATAGACATAGATAGTCATAAACATGAGCATGTGTGTGATCATGAGTATGTGTACAAATGAATAAATCAGCTACCATTTGCTCCTCTAGTTTAATGGAGAAACATTCAAGGTAGTCCTCAAAACTATATAAATACCCTCAGAATACGTTCATTAGAAAAGAGAAAAATCATCAGAAAATAATAATGAAAATTTTAACATGATGTAAGTTACGTGGAAAATGAACAATGATCTAGGAAGGCCATAAAAAAGAGCTTTATATGACAAAACATATGACGGCACCACCACTTGTCTGGATATTATTCAAATTTACATCAATTAGATAATGAACAAAAAAGAACACTTGAGCTTTGCTGATGTTTTGAATAAAAATAAGAGCTGAAGAAAAAGTTCACAAGTCAATGACCTGGTATCAATAGTTTGCCATATATTCTTAACACAAAGATAAAGAATAGGTACAAAAAATAATGATAAAATAAATCTCACCAATATGTATTTTATACTATGGTAAAAAAAAAAAAAGTTAAAAGGAAACGTATAAGAAAACACATATTTCATGAATCTTAAGTCTTAGAATAAAAGATAAGATTAGCAGTAACAAATAATATTACATTGCATTTTCTACCTTATGTTCACAATTCTTCTTTAAAGTTGTAAAGAAGTAAAATGTAATAGTGATTTCTCTTTATATACAACCTTATAATATTCTGAAAATATCTGGGTATATCCAAGAATAAATACCCCTAAGCCATTCTGGTTTTATCGCAGCCTTAAAGTAAGAAATAATGGCTAACAGTATGATCGTCTACTATGTGCCAGAAACTGTGCAGACCTTTCCCCACATTTTCCCATTTAATACTAACTCCATATGGCAAATACTATCATTCTTCTTATTTTTTTGTATGTGGAAACAGAGACACAAAAGTGTAGGTAATTTGTTTCAAGTTAGAGGTAGAGCAGACATTAAAACCTTAAATAATCTGATTCCAGAGATCAACTGAGATTAATCTTGTATTTATTTTTTCTCTTCCTCTGAGATTTTCACTTCTAATAGGAGAATAGTTAAGAAAAAGGAAAGAAAAAAATTTCTTAAGTCACAAAATGAAAAGTTCTAAATGAGGTTAGAAGGCAGTAAGAAATTGTTGATAATTTTGGATAAGTGATGTGAGAAAAAATATGAGACGATTTATCAATTAGAATATATTAGATTGAGATTGGAAAGATGAATGAACAAGGCAACTATTTTAATAATCTTATATGCAACAACAATTAAATAAAGATACTGATAATGGAAAAGCTATAGACACAAACTGAACAAGAATTATGAGAGTAGTTTTTTGAAGGGTTAGTAATTGATCCTGGGGAGGCATCCAAACAGGGGAAACTTCAAAGAGGCAAATGAAAAGGTGTAACTGGAATAGTGTGAGAGATGTTAGTAAGACTTAGAATTAATTTTGTTCAAGAAAAGGGTAATGAGTATGGAAATGGATACAACAAAAAACCTTTTATTTCAGTAAAAGAGTAAAAATGAGAATAAAACCTTGGGTAAACAAATCACCACTTACAGGAGATGTACAGAGGAAGTAAAGTAGGGTATGGAGACAGAATATGACACTTGAGAAAAAAATTTGTAAAAACAAGGAATTCATGAAAGACTAAAGGAGGATGATAAAAAGAAGAGAAGGTACAATGTCAAATTTAGAGGGAATTTGAGAAAGAATCATGTGGCTTCAATTCTTCAATGAGTCATTCGGAAACTTTTAGTAGAGGCAGGGTCACCAAAAACATATATATTGTAGAGAGACATAAATCAATGACATAAAAATGTGTAAGTTCTCAAGAAATCAATACAGGAATGAATAGAAGATTGGCAGAGGATCAGAGAATGTAAATCATTTTATGATTTTTCCCTGGGCTGCTCAGCAGTTGCAAAAAAAGAGGAGAAAATGAGAAGGAGATATTAGTAAAGACCCAGAATTAACCAGACAAGAAAGACAGAAATTCTGTTTGGTGATACATTCTATACTGTGAATTTACTGTTGACATGTTTAACCATGAGTTGAAATTTGGCAAGGAGGCAAGTGAAACTCACAGCAGGAAATTATAAACTGAGTAAATGTTAGGTGTTTGAACCTTTAGAGATATGATAAGGATGAAAAACTAAATTTGTAGGAAAGGTGAAAAGAAATAGTTTGAGAGACAAGTAATTATGTGACAACCAAGAAGAAACTTGACTTTTGGAAAGGCAAACACAATTTTAAGTGGTACTGTTGGCTCTAGGGCAGTAGTTAAAAAAATAAACCTGCCCTAAACTTCATACTTTATGTGAAAATTAAGTCAGAATAGGTTTAAAAGTAAAACAAAATTATAAAACTTCTAGAGCTGAACATAAGACAAAATCTTTGGTATCTAAGACTAAACAAAGAATTTCCATATTTGACACGAAAAGCTTAATTGTTAAAGATAAAACTGATATATTGGACCTCATCAAAATAAAGTATTTTTTGCTGCATGAAAGATACTCTTAAAAAGGTGAAAGGCAATGACAGACTGAGAAAAAATATTTATAAATCATGTATCTGACAAAGGCTTTTGTTATGTAGAACATATGAATAACTTTCAAAACCCAGCAAACAAATCAGTTAGAAATGGGGGGAAAGGGGCACCTGGGTAGCTCCATTGGTTAAGTGTCTGCCTTCAGCTCAGGTCATGATTCCAGGGTCCTGGGATTGAGCCCCACATTGGGCTCCCTGCTCAGCAGGAAGCCTGCTTCTCCCTCTCCCTCTGCTGCTCCCCCTGCTTGTGCCTTCTTTCTCTTTGTCAAATAAATAAATAAAATCTAAAAAAAAAAAAAAAAAGAAGAAGAAATGGGGGAAAAACAGGAAAAAATACGCACAGACATTTCACTGAGGAAGATACAGATGGAAAATAAGCATGCTTAAAGATGCTCAACATCATTAGCAATTAGAGAAATCCAAATTAAAACCATCATGAGATATAACTACAGACTATCAGAATGGGTAAAATTAAGCATAGTAATTCCAAATGCAGGCAATGATGTGGAGAAACTGGATTACTCATACATTACTGGTGGAAATGTAAAATAGTATAATCACTCCAGCAGCTGGTATGACATATAGTCTAGTTCATTGCTGCTTCAGTAGATTAAATGGTTAAGTAAACATCCAGACCATGGAATATATTCAACAATTCAAAGGAACATCCTATTGATACATGCAACAGATTGGATAAACCTTGGGTGAAAAAAGCTAATCTCAAAAGGATACTTGTGGAATAATTCCATTTATGTAACATTTTTAAGATAAAATATTTTTTGATTAATTAATTTATTTATTCATGAGAGACAGAGAGAGAGAAAGGCAGAGACAGAGGCAGAGGGAGAAGTAGGCTCCCGGCTGGGAGTCTGATGTGGGACTCCATCTGGGAATTTCAGGATCTTGCCCTGGGCCGAAGGCAGGCGCTCAACCACTGAGCCACCCAGGTGTCCCTGTAAGATAAAATAATTACAGAGATGGGTAACAGGTTAATGGATAACAGGAGTTATTGGGGAGGTAAAGGGAATGGAAGTTGTTATAAGGGGGTAACAAAGAGTCTTGTGGTTATTGCATGATTATCTTGATTGTGTTAGTTGTAATGGAAGGCTAGACATGAGCTAAAATCAAATAGAGCCAACACACGTGCACACACACACACACACACACGCAAATAAATGCATGTATAACTAGGGCAGTCTAAATAAGCTCTACAGATTCCACCAATATGAATTCCCGATTTTTACATTGTATTATGATTGTGCAAGAAGTTAACATTGCTGATGGATGAAAGAATGGTGTATGAGACTTCTCAGTGCATTTCTTTGCAACCTCCTGGGAGTCTATACTTCTTTCCTTCAAAATAGGAAGTTTAAAAATAGATTGCAAGAAAGAAATATTGCAAAAAAACATGCTGGGAATTTTGAATAAGGCAGTTTTTAGACGTTGGAGTTGCTTGTCAGGGAGAAGTTGGGTTGATTTTTAAAATGAGCAAGATAAAGCTGAAAGAGTAGAGAGAGAATGAAGGAACTATTTAACAAAAGCAGTCAATAACAGATTGGAAGCATCTTATTTAAAACATGGCTATGTTCATTTTTTTATTTCAATAATAGGAGTACAGAAGAGAGCTTCCATTCTGGAAGGTAGTGATTTCAATGGAATTTTAAAAATCTGTATTATATATTTGAAAGTTGCCAATTAAGTAAATCTTAAATGTTCTCATCATATGATGCCTGGGGGACTCAGTTGGTTAAGTGACTGACTTGATTTCAGCTCAGGTCATGATCTCAGGATCGTGGGATCCAGCATCACATCGGGCTTTGTGCTCAGAGCAGAGTCTACTTCTTCCTCTCCTTCTGTTCCTCCTCCAGCTCATGTGCACGTGTGCTCTATCTCTAAAATAAATACATTTTAAAAATCTTAAAAAAAAGTTCTCACCACAAGGAAAAAAAATATAGTTATGTATGATAGATCATTTTGCAATACATAGTTATATCCAATCATAATGTTGTACACCGCAAACTAATATAAGTCAATTACATCTCAATAAAAAAATTTTAAAAGAATGTCCAGCTTTTTCCTATTTTCCTTGCAAAGAAATAATATTATTTAGCTTATCTTAATAGGAAATGCATGCTAGTAGAAGAGGTTGTTATTACACGGTATGGTGTTTTTCTTATTTTTTTTTAAAAAAAGATTTTATTTATTTATTCATGAGAGACAGAGAGAGAGAGGCATAGACACAGGCAGAGGGAGAAGCAGGCTTCCTGTGGGGACCCCAGCGTGGGACTGGATCCCAGGACTCACATATCACACCCTGAGCATAAGGTAGAAGCTCAACCACTGAGCCACCGAGGTGTCCCACATGTTATGATTTTTCTTCAGATTGTCCTATCAATGAAAATTTTGTTGGTAAAATTTATGAAACTAAAAAAGACATAAAGATAATGAAGGACAATAACAATTATACTTTCAGACAGTTGTAATAATATAAACCAAATCTACAATGAATGATTTCAAATTAAGCTATCTGATGACTGATGGTTAGCTAACAGTGAAAAAGCGAATGCAAGTGCTTATAGTTTAATATGTTAATTTTCTTGATTACATTGGTTTTCTAATAGAAATAACAAGTTACTAGGCAATGAATATGGGTATAAACAAGTGTGAAGTTCTAAACATAACAGATGTTAAAATAAACATTGCAATTTATTTTATCAATCCTTATTTTTGCTTGGGAAGTTTTTAAAATAAATATATGATAGATTTTTCATTTAATGCATTTTTCTTAAAAGGAGTTTGTGGAAACCATCAAACTTTCACTTTTCACTGAAATATTATCCCTGCCATTAGAAAGTTATTAGAAGTATTTTAGTAGACAAAAAAGCATGATCTACTCCATTTATTATAAAAAAAATACTTTGCTGGATATACTCTTTTCTGATTACCAAGTAAAAAAATGACAACTCAATTTGAAACATTTCAGAAATATTTTATTATGATCATGTTGGGGGGAGAGGGTGTGTGAGGTACAGTTAAGATGAACACACCTCATGGGTGAAGAAACAAGCATTTTATTATTTTTATAACAGAGAATTATGTGTATTATGATAAGGAGAAATCATTTTAAAATCTTAGAGTGTTTTATCCTTTGAGACAAAAGGAGTGTATGTTAAAACTCTCATATATTTAAAGGGTGAAATACATTGAACACATTTTGTCATTTTATGAAAATTAATATTGTCATTTCTTTAATTTCCCCAAGAGTATTTTCAATTTATTACACATAGACAAACTTCATCAATATAATGTTTTCGAATGAAGTTATGTTGTGCACAGGAGGTAGGACAGCTTTGATTACATATGGGACTATGGTTTAATGGGACAATGAGAAAAAAATCAGAGAAATAGTGGATTTTTAGTATAGAATATATTTAACAAATAAAATTGGCTCTTCGTGTTTTAGTCATTCTTGCTAGAGGCTTTATTAAGATTTTTAAATCTATAATGCAAGTTCACCATTTCTGTATGAAGTTCAGGATAAAACAATTTTGTAAGAAAAGGTGACTTATTTCATTTAAATGATTTGATCAATCGAAGCCATCAATGACCTAAGGAAAGATTAACTTTTATCTCATTCCTAATGCTGGGTTGTTAATAAAAGAAAATTTAACCATAGCTAATTGTAATAAAGGCATCAGAAATTCTTAAGAACATATTACAGCTTGTAAAAAAATGAAGAAAAAAAATAAATACATAAAGAAATAATGCATACTTCCAGAAAGATATACACCCATTTGTAAAACATCAGTTTATATGACATTTGAATTTTTTAAAATTAATGAGGCATGTATACATTGCCTTGAATATCTAAATAATTTTAATTTACTTAATATTGCTGGTGTGGTTTTCCCCACAGTAAAAGCTTTCTGTTTTCTTCTTCTAGTCCAGGTAAAGTTTAAAAATCAAATTTCAATTTTCCTATGATGTAAAATATGTCTCATTCCCTTTGATTTTAATCCCTTCCATAGTTTCTTGGTGATATGAAATCCCCCATATAAAATTCAATTTTGTACAACATACTATCTAAACAGTAAGAGCATGTCCAGACCAAGCACTAATTCCAGGTAGAGTTTTCTTAGATGGAAATGAATAGCCTATTCAGTCTCACTTTTTTTCAACCTGAGACATGTCTTAACACTTGGGATTAGAGCTAATATTGAAATTTAGTATTTACCTTGTAAAAATATAACGAAAAATTGTGTTAACATGCATGAGTTCAGAGATCAAAACTTTTATAAAATCTCTGTCAATAATATCCAACTGCCATTTCATAGCCTATGATAAATTGAGGGCAAGACAGGAGAAGCAGGAATTAAAAAGTTTATAGCCCAGAAATTCAAGGAACTTGCAATGCCTTCCACGCTGCTTGTTTCTGTACAATCTAGTAAAGAATCAACAAGTATCTTAACAATTTGCTTTAATTCAACATATACCCAGAAACATTTACACAGATTGTTTTTCTTTTAAAAGGAATTCCAGGTATGACTTGGCAAGTGTTGACCTTTTGTAAAGTCTATATATATTTTCAAATATTTTTTATTGTTCTGGAAATCTTTGCTATATTTTGTAAGATATCTAATATCATTGATTATTATTATATTATTTTATTTTATTTTATTTTACAGACTTGTTTATTTATTTATTTATGATAGACATATATATAGAGAGAGAGTGAGGCAGAGACACAGGAGGAGGGAGAAGCAGGCTCCATGCCAGGAGCCCGATGTGGGACTCCAGGATTGTTCCCTGGACCAAAGGCAGGTGCCAAACCACTGAACCACCTAGGGATCCCTGATTATATAATTTTATACTGTTGAAAGTATTTATTATAAAAGCATAATGCACTAAATGTGTAAGGAAGAGGCATAATATAGGTGTATAATGTAAAGTTATTAGAAACAATGAAACTTTATTAAACTGCTTCTCTGAAATATATTTTCCAAAAAATGCAAGAATTTTGCTACTAATAAGAGCAGGCTATAATTATCACAATAGATAAGAATACAACATTCCTGTTAAGCCATTCATTGTCCAAACCATCTAAAACTTAACTACTGGATCCCGAGCAAGAACAACAAGCACACATCCACAGCAAAGCAAGTAGTCAATCACACACTGTACATAAAAGAGATAAAATTAGATAATGATGATTTTGTTATAGCAATGCATTTTAACTTGTAAAAAAAAAATCAAATATCACAAGACATTTCAAGAAGAGAAGAGAAAATGAGGGAGAAATCAGTTGAAGAGCTAATACTGAGTGTTCACTAAAAGCATCAATAAAAGGAAGCTATTGTAATCAAAGGCACTGGAAGACAAAAATTAGCATTCTAGCTCCTTTCCTAACTCGTTTTGGATTCTCTGGCAAGCTATTTACATTCTCTAGGTTTCAATTTTCTCATTTATAAAATAAGAGGCTTGTCCTAGTTAGTTTCCAACCATTACTTAAAACCATTGTGATTCTACCAAATAAAATGACAACACAATTGATTAACCCTTCTGTTCCCACATCTCCCTTTGAAGGAGGAATGGAACATAAAACTACAGAAAAACCTGCAGCCACTCTGGAAATCAAAAGCAGGGTTCACTCCGCGTGTCATAAGTCAGGTTGGTGCAGTTGTTAACAGATTGAAAATAATAGCTGACAGTCAAGTCATAAAGCACACCTCTGGCTCCTAAAAGAACCTGGTATCCTGGGGAATAAGGGAGGACTGACAAAGGCCCTAAAGTGTCCCTCAGCTTGACTAACTCTAGATATGCTTCTTTTGGACCGTGGGCCCTTGACCTACCATTTACTTGGAGCATTTACTTTAGAAAATGTTCAATTATGAATTCTTTCTCTACTCCTTTAAGATGTAAATCTTTTCACAGGCTCTTGCCAGTTTGACAATTCAGCAATGTCTCCCTCAAGGCCCTGGGAGACATCCCTCTGAATTGTGTTTATAGAGGCCTTACTATCTTCCAGTTTCTGTGAGAAGGTAGGGGTTTAATTCAGTAAGTGACAATTAGTGATTGCACATGGTGTGATTGTGTGGAACAACCCTCCTCCCCTAACATCTTACAACACTTTTCCATTAGTTCACTCTAGCACTTAAAATCTCTCCTGCCTTTTATTTCAAGAGACTTGAGTTGGGTCTCTCTCCCCCATGGTAAGTAAATTTTGAATAAAGTCTTCTTGTCTGTTTAACTCTTGTTCAGCATAACTTTTCTTTGACACAACCCTGACAGAAAAATATGGCCTTTCAACATTAATAATAGATACAAAATAAAACATTTAACAATCAAATGACATTGAAATATATAAACAACAACAAAATTAAATATATGAGGAAGGCTTTTCAGAAACAGTATTGGAGAGATACATGATGAAATCCCTCACAGTGTTTAGCTGGAATATCCAGAATTATAAGAGGACCTAAAAAAGTTGTTCTTGAACTATTTCAGGTCATGGATTCCTTTAAAATTTGTGTGAAACTTACACATTCCCTCCCCAAAATATTACATATCCTCATAATGACAGAATTTTGGTTAAAGCAATAAATGGTAGTCTACAAACCACCTTATATTGTTGACTAATTATTACTCTTCCATAGTACATGAAAAAAATTAACAAATATAAAAAAGAGATTGGCAAAATAATATTTATTAATACCTTAGCACCATACTTTCGATTTCTGACAGAGTACATAATAGGAAAAAGCAACAACAAAAAAAGAGTTTCACAGTATTTACATATATCTGTTCTCCTAGACCAACTAAAAGACCAAAAAAAGAGTTTCACAGTATTTACATATATCTGTTCCCCTAGACCACTATCTAACTATAAGTATGATCAAATATTAGAAAAATAAAAATAAAGGAAGAAATGATATACTTCCAAAAATTAAAGTATTAAAAAACGAAGTTTCCTATTCATCTCTTCAGTAAAAATAATGTCAAAAAGGTCTGCAAGTTTAGAATTCTTAACACTTAAAGTTAGGGAACACAATATTAAATGTACAGGAAAAAGCAAAACTCAACTGAAAAGCAAAATCGCAACCTAAGTGCTTTCAATAATAAACAAGAAAAAAACAAAGTAAACATTAGCCTAAACATATTAGAAATAAAATCCAAAATTTAAGAGTAAGTAAATTCAAAATATGCATAATAGGAAAGGGAAAGCAATAAATAAATAAGTTAAAAATTTTTAAAAAAACTGTTCTAATGAACACAATCTGAAAATGTTGGTAAGTGCCATCAAAAAGGAGAGAAAAAAAACCTTAACAAGTACAATCAAAAAGGAAAAAACAAGATAAATATCAATATCTTTTTTTTTTTTTTTTAAATATCAATATCTTTAAAGGAAAAAAAAGCAATATAACAAAGAAAAATCAAAATTGTTGAAAAGTGATATATACTTCTTCACATTTGTAATTTTAAGAAGACTATGTGAGAGATTATCTATGACAAAAATATTTTACACGTGTCTCAGAAAAGAATACACATATTAACTAATCCATTCCTACTAATTGCTGACTCATTACAGGATGGAAAGAGATAAGAAAGGAAGTGCAGCTACCATAGTGTGGCTTCCCAGGAAGGAAAGCCTTTGAATGAAATTCACTTAAAAGGGATCCCTGGGTGGCGCAGCGGTTTAGCGCCTGCCTTTGGCCCAGGGCGCGATCCTGGAGACCTGGGATCGAATCCCACATCGGGCTCCCGGTGCATGGAGCCTGCTTCTCCCTCTGTCTGTGTCTCTGCCTCTTTCTCTCTCTCTGTGTGACTGTCATAAATAAATAAATAAATAAATAAATAAATAAATAAATAAATAAATATTAAAAAAAAAAAAAAAAAAAAAAGATATTCACTTAAAAGTGAGCATGGAGGGTATGCCCTGGGAGAGTCCTGGAGGAAAGTGCAGGAAGGAAGATAGGATGAGAAAAGCTAAACAAAATGTGGTTTCAGCTGAAGCTTAGCCTTGGATTGATTCTGTTCCAAGAATGGCCAGCACCTAAGAGTTATTTCCACTTGGTGTAAGAGGGCAAATCCCGTTTCCTGTCAAGTCCTTGGCTATGAGGCAGCCTCTAGAGAAGTTGTAACCTTCCAGGAATTTCCAAGGCTATGCCCATTGGCCCTGGGAAAGTCTTGGGGCCAAGTGCAGCTGTGACTCTCAGCAGCCAATCCAGCCAACCTCTGAGGGTTGTGTGAACCAGTGGAGCAAAGGGGATCTGAGTAGATCCCAACAGCATCCACAACTGACTAGCACTAGGAATAGACATTGGTAACATTTTTTAAGCATCTATTTGACAGTATCAGAATTATCAGAAAAAGTTTTGTTTTGTTTTCTAAATTTCAATATTTAACAAATGTCATTTTGAAGAATATGTCTTCATTATTTAATCTCAGGCACGCTTTCCTTTGAAGTCAGAAAAGGTTAAGGAACCCTGAGGCAGAATTAATCAGAGTTTTAAAGAGAGAAGCTGGGCAAGTGCAGATAAAAAGGAGATGGGTGAAAAAGCAAAACCAATTTGTGGTGTTGTGGCTCCAATGACTAGAAATGAGCGAAGAAAAATGACAGGATATGTAAAAAAAATGAAAGAACATTGCATTGAGGAACTTTCAGAATTGCAGAAGTGGACAACAACATCTCTGCATCGCTTGAGGTTAAGATAAATATTCTCATTTTAGCCACAGGGAAGAGATCCTAAATCTGAATAATTTAGGGCAATAAAAGTAACATTTTCTCAGTGGTAGGGGTGAGAAGAAAAAAACCAAATGCTATGCTCATAAAAAAAGACATTTTTTGCTTGAAAGAAGCCTTGTCTAAGAGAACATGCTAGCCAGCTGATTCCACTTAGGAAGCTTTAGAACAAATAATGTATGGGGGAAAAAATCAAACTGGTTTCACAGCAGTCTTCGGAGGCAGGTACTTACTAGGTTGGGACGTGGGCAATCATTGAGGGATAATAGTGACAGTGTATGCTCTACATAAGAGTTTAAGTTGTATAAGTTGTATGCATTCTCCTGTGACACATTTGTCAAAACTTTGCAAACTTGTCAATTTTATTGTACAGAAAATAGAATAGCAAACTCTTGTTAATCATATGCATAATGAAAGATTCAGGAGGGAGTGTGTTAACGTCTGCAATTTTCATTTAAATTCATCAAAAAATGAGATGGATCAAGGAGAAAGAGAGAGAGGAACAGGTAAAGGAAATATCTGCGATAGACCAAGCCCAATGTTATGGTGGAGGTAGAATTGTTGTGCTAGGTACCAGAGAGTTCATTGTAAAATTATCAACTTCTTGGTATATTTGAAAATATCCATAAAGAAATGTTGAGAAAAAGATGATTGAAAATTTTGAAAAAACTTATTCCTACATTATTAAAGGAAATTTGAATCCTGGCTTAATTTTACATTCTAACATAGTGTTTCAAAGGGACAAGTGGTCATTCATCGTTGCCACATTATTTTCTCTCTAATAAGGGATGTTCGTTATTACACTAATGGATTAAAAAAAAAGAAGAATCAGGACTCACCTATGGCTGGTCTCTTTTGACGATTTAGAATATTACTAGAAGAGATAGATATTTAATCCTCAAGATGTTTAGTGAGTTGAACAATGAGACCGTACACCTGAAGATATCCCTCGGTGACAGCAGAACAATATGATTTACTGAAATTGGTAATTGTGAAGTCACACACCAGAAAGCTGATTTCACATGCTTTATTGTGTGATAGTTGAGCTTCAAGATTGGCTTCCTGCCATTTCTACAGTCCTGGGAGTTAGACATACTCCAAATATCAGAAGGTATCATGATGTAGGAAATGCTAGTTTAAACTCCCTTATCACTAGAAAGATTTCTTGAACTGTCATCTAAACTTTTTGATCATCAATTTATCTATCTATAACATGCTGTTCAAATTTCTACGTGGCCGTATAAGTAATAAATTAGGGTATATAAAGCTCTTGATGTAGCATAGCGTTTCAATGTATTTACATACTTTTCCATTCTATTAGTATAAAGCAATACAGACACATAAGTAATTAATAATTTAACTCAATATTACTTGACTAATCTTTATCACAATGTTAATTAATTATAGTGTGAAAAATATACATGGACATTCCCATCTAACGATTTGAGACCTAAGATTTGACAATGTTGTTGTCTGTTATTCCCAAGAGTGGGGTTGCTTTGAGCAAATGGAGTTTTATTTTCTGAAGATCTAAGCCTGTCTGAAACCTACAGAGCAATACTTTGGGATGAAAATCAAGGTGTTCAAATGACAATTTTAGCTACTCCAAATTAAATCATAATCGACTTGACCATTGTATTATGGGTATCATCAAGGACTATGCTATGTCTTTTGATGACCTTTACAAAGGGAAAACTCAACCACACACACACACACACACACACACACCAAATACAAAGAAACAATAAACAAAATGCAAGGAAACAGTGAAAAAAAAAAACAAAACTACTCTCAGAAAACATCCCCATACAGCTAGTGTGAGGGTTTTTTTTTTCCCCTGTTTGCCAAAGCCAAATTAAAGCATGTTTTAAAGGAGACATAATTAAAAATTTATCAGCTTACATGTCCCTATTTTGGGCAAAAGACACAAAAGTGATAACCCAGTCAGCCAAGCAGTAAGAAAGTGTTTATTTGTGTAAGTGTGGAAATAATAGGAGTCAGCCCCAGCTAATGTGTTTAATGTATCTCCTGGTACTAGCCTTTTCCTAATGTCAACACAAGTCAAATCTCTCAGTGACACATTTATCTCTTTCAGTAAGTCATACGCAATAGGACTGATCTAAATTGAAAGAGTTATTTTGTAGCTTTACTAATTAAGGAGAAGAAATAAATGAAAATAGACCAGTGAACATAAATATAAGCATAAAAATTGTTTTTTCCTAAATTAAAAGAAATAAAACATAAGCGGAAGCGACTAACCCTAATGGTGAAATACAGTCGTTATAGCGCATGGAATGAGAATCCTTGTGACTCAGCAGTGGGTCGCCGTTGATTTTATGAGGACTTTTCATCATGGCCAATTTTGTAGTGTTCCAACCTTCTCAGTCCATTATCAGTGGACAAAGGGAATGTAGAATAAAGAAGAGTATGCAATGAAGAAGAATAGTTTCAAAACTATTTGGAGAATGTAAAATGATCCATAAATTTGAAAATAAAGTGGTAATAATAAATAAATAAATAATTTAAATGAGCCCTGATTTTCTTTTTTTTCTCACTGGTCATTGGCTTGCTATGCTGAGCTCTTCACCACAGTCCTTTCCGTCACAAAGAACTTTCAAATCAGAATCAGTTTTCCTTTTGTTTCATTGCCCACCACTACCCATTTTGCTGTGTTTATCTCAGTCAATAGACCTCCTTCACACTTTAGATGAATTATTTTTCATTTTCAATGATCTTTACTGATGTTCTGCTTCAGCAATCCATTCTGATAGGCACATTGGGAATTTGGCATCAAGAACATCTGTTAAACTTCTACACATTTATGATTTAATATCTAAACTTCTGATCTCATATTCATATTTCTCTTTTTGTTCCTCATTCTTCCTTCTCTTATATTTGATCTTTATCTTACAAAGAGCTGAAGTCCCTTTATTGCTCTGTTTCTTCCTGGCCTAGCAGCATCCTTGGCACCATTTCTTTCAATTGTAGGTATTATAGCCAAGGCCTTTTTAAGCACCCTTTTTCTAGAACCTTCAGTTTTGTTGTCATCTCTTTCCCTCAAACATGTATCCTGAAAAATTTAGAACTTTACTCAACTGACAAGTTTTTCTATTTCTAAAGTTTGACTATTATGTACTGCTAAATGAAAATATAAACATTGGCATGACTTGAAATCCAGTTTTTAAATTCAACCAGAATATTAATGTTTATAAACCTCTTTTCTTATACCTGGTCTGCCTTGCTCTCTCTGTCCACATCTGTAGCCTCAAGTTATATATATATATATATGTATATATATATATATATATATATATATGATTTATTTATTTATTCATGAGAGAGAGAGGCAGAGACACAGACAGAGGGAGAAGCAGGCTCCCTGTGGGGAGCACAACGTGGGACTTGATCCCAGGACCCTGGGATCACACCCTGAACTGAAGGCAGAAGCTCAACCACTGAGTCACCCAGGTGCCCCTCACCTCAGGTTCTTAACCTTAGTACTTCTGTTCTTCTCAGCAAACTATACCATGAATGAAGAGTTCTTGCAACTCCCCAGATCACTAACAGCTAATGAGTCACTACCTATGTTTATTCTTCTTTTTCCCTCCTATCTTATAGAAGAAAAGGGTCTGTATTACTTGGGATTCACCAGAGAAAATAAATCAACAATATGTACATATAGGGCTATACAAAATAGGGATAGATAGAAAGAAAGAGATTTATTATAAGGCCTTGACTCCTGTGATTATGGAAGCTGAGAAAGCCCACAATCTGCTGTGTGCCCACAACCTGGAGAGCCAGGCAAGTTAGTAGTGTAGTTGTAGTCTGAATTCAAAGGTCTGAGAACCAGTAGAGCTAATGGCATAAATTTCAATCCAAGTGCAGGAAATGGCTGCTGTCTCAGCTCAAAAAACGGTCCTGCAGAGAGAATGAATTTTCTCTTACCCCACATTTTGTTTTTTTAGGCTTCCACTGCATTGGATGAGGGCCACCCACCTAGGAGAGGTCAGCTTTACTCAGTCTATTGATTCAGATGTTAATCTCATCCATAAATACCCTCACAGACACACTTAGAATAATGTTTAACCAAATGTTGGTGTACCTTATGGCCCAGTCACTTTGGGCCATAAAAAATTAATCATCATAAGTCATCCTTTGTCAATTTGGCACCAATACATATCTCCTTAAGCCACACTTCATCTCCAGATAAAGACAATAATAGAACCATAGTTCTACCTAATATGGTACAACTATCCGGTGTACAACCAAAAATGCACTAATTTCCCCAGAAAGAGAGGTAATACCTTTGATGCTTACTATTCTCTTCATATCCCATAACTTAAATTCTATGATGTAAAATTAACGATACTTACATATTATGATAATAAGTCAATACATCTTCTATTATGTGATAAGAGAATAAGAAAAGGAGGAAAATAAAAATATTTACTTAATATATACAAATAATATGTATTAGGAATATATAGCAATACTTAGAATATACATAATAATTACATTCCTCATTTCTGTAACTGGTTGCATATTTATAGCTGCTATTTATCTATTTATTTTATTTTAAAAAATATTTTATTTATTTATTTGTAAGAAAGAGAGAGTAGTGAGAGGAGAAGCAGGCTCCCCTCTGAGCAGGAAGCCCGATGGGGGCTAGATCTCAGGACCCCAGGATCATGACCTGAGCCTAAGGCAGATGCTTAACCACCCCCCACGTGTCCCAGTAGCTGCTATTTGTAACCACTTTATTCCACTACCCATTCTATATACCCTTTGTTCTCAGAGAGCACCTCAGCTATTCATAGTTCTTAAACTGGTGGAGTGACCCAAACCTTCATTCCTAAAGGGTCTAGGTTATTAGGGGGTCCCGTCTAGATTGAGTTATTGTAATTTTCTTTTTTTTTGGGGGGGGGTATTGTAATTTTCAATTGACCCTAATCATAAGGCATGGTAATACTGACAGATGTCAGTATCTGTATTCCAGACACTCTCTTCCTTCTCTCTCCTGTAGAATAGTAATCCAGTGTCCCTTTGGTAGTCACAATCACTCACCACAGCAACTCGCTTGTTTGCCTACTGATTCAGAAGCATTGGGAGCCCCAAATGTCTGGGTGGCAGTCTTACCTTCCAGTTCAATGGAATCACTGTTTTATCTCTTTGTGGAAACATTCTTTTCTTTGGAAATAAAACTTCTTGGCCAGCAGAGCATAAAGTTTCTGGAACAGGAAGAACAAACTTTTCTGGTGTTTCCCTCGGGTAACAGTAGTGCCACTCCTGTTTCTACCCCTTGATTCCTTGATTTCTGTCCCATGAGATCTTGTTTCTTGGAGAAACTGCACCAATGTTGGATGTTGATTTAGAGCTTGTAAAACTTTTTTGCAAAATGATGCCCTCAGCCCTACAACATGTTGTCACCTAACTGATGCCATAACTGAATCTTCAAAAGGCCACTTCAGTGTTCTATCAAACCAACTGCTTCAGGATGGTGGGGAATCAGTGGATAAGATTAGTGAATTCAGGAGCATAAGCCTATTATGTGATGAGAAGGATTGCTGAGGAAACAGGCTGAATGGTATCTGTTATTCTATAGCCTTGATTAGTAAAATCCTCTTCTGCTGCCTTCACTATTTGGTGAGCATTTACAGGGTACAAATATATTCACATTTTTACCTATTCAGAGGACTCTGTTCATATATCTCTTCTTCAAATTTTCTTTTTTTTTTAAAGATTTTATTTATATATTTATTTATGAGAGACACAAACAGAGAGAGAAAGAGAGAGAGAGAGACATAGATGGAGGGAGAAGTTGGGTCCCTGCAGGGAGCCCTATGTGGGACTCCATCCCAGGACACCAGGATCATGACCTGAGCCAGAGGCAGATGCTCACCCACTGAGTCACCCAGGTGCCCAAATTCTCTTGTCATGAATTTTCTCTCCAAATCCCTGATCATCCTGTCATCCCCCACACCCCACAAAGTGGTGTATAATCACACACCTAGCCATCTCCTTCTAATCAGGTGCACTTTTCAAAGTTCTGTTTCCTGTGAGGAGTTCCCTTCACCATTGTCCTCCAGGAATGTCCCTGAAAGAGGCCATAGGACAACAGCTATTTGTAACTACTTTTGGTGGCACCTTCATATTGTGCAAACCATCTGTAAACCAGGCTCGATTCTTCTCTTTCTCTCTCAGTCGATCATAGGGAACTCCCCCTGAGACTGTAGGCAGGCTGAGAGAGAGAGGAAGCAGTATTGCAGGAGTGGGGGCAATGAGCTTCTGGTCCACATCTTCATGTAACTTCATATGCCTTGAAGACCTGCTAGGTCCCAATCACGTATATACCATTTCCATTTGATGATGGAATACAGCTGTACTTGCCCAATTAGATGGCTTGGTGAGTCAGATAAAACCCAGTTCATGTTGGGCACCTCAGATTATATTGTAACTTGGTAGCCCATGGTTCAATCTCTATTAAGGCACAGTAGAAAGCCAAAGGCTATTTCTCAAAAGGACAGTGGATGTTCACAGAGGATAGCAGGGCCTTGCTTTAAAATTCTAAGAGCCTACACTGTGATTTGTCTATGGGGACTTGCCAAAGGCTCCAAACAGCATCCTTACCTGCCACTGATACTTCAAGTGCCATAGGAGCTACTGGATCATATAGCCCAACCAGTAGAGCAGGTCACACAGCAACCTGATCCTATTGTAATTCCTCCTTTAATGTTGGTTACACTCTAAATTAGCAGCTTTTTGGGTCTCTCAGCAAATAGCATAGACTAATATACTCAAATGAGGAATATGTTGTATATCTCCTTAATCCAAAGAAGGCCATTAGGTATTTTGCCTCTTTCTTTCTTTGTAGGAGAAATGCAACAACTTATCCTTTACCTTAGAGGGGGATATTTCAACATGACACACACCACTACATCCCTGGAAATTTCAGTGACGTAGAAGGACATTAAAGTTTTGTTGGATTTACTTCCCACTTTCTGGCACCTAATTGTCTTACTAATAAGTCCAGAGGAGTTGCTACTTCTTGCCTCCTACATCCAATCAACATAAAATCATCAATGTAATGGACCAGTGAGATACCTCCTTGAAGGAAAAGGCAATAAAGATCCCTAAGGACTAAGTTACGACATAATGCTAGAGAGTTGATATACCCCTGAGGTAGGTCAGTGAAGGTGTATTGCTAACCCTGCAGACTGAGACCACACTGTCTCTGGTTGTCCTTATTGACAGAGGAAAAAATCTTTCTATATTAACAGCTTCATGTCAGGTATCTGGGGATGTGTTCATTTGCTCAAGCCATGAATCCACATCTGGCACAGCAACTGGAATTGAAGTCACCATCTAGTTTAAGTTTATGGTAGTCCACTTTCATGCTCTAAGATGCATCTATCTTCTGTGCAGGTCAAATAAGTGAGTTGAATGGGGATATGGTAAGAATCATCAACCCTGCATCCTATAAACCCTTATTGGTGACACTAATTTTGGTAATCTTACCAAGAATATGGTATTCCTTTTGGTACTATTTCCCCAGCTAAAGGAAGCTAGCAGCTTCCAGTTGGCTTTTTGACCATAACTCTCACCTTACAGTTGCAAAAACCAATGTGGGGGACTCTACCAGCTGCTGAGTAATATATTCCAATTATGCATTCTGGAACTGAGGAAACAGGCAAAGCATGTTTCAGGGACCCACTGTGCCCACTGTGAGATGGACTTGCATTAAAACTCCATTGATCATCTGACCTCCACAAGTATCTACCCTGACTGGTGAGCCCCGGTCATACAGGTCTTCTGAAATGGCTATCTATTCAGAGCCAGTGTCCAGTAATCCCTGAAAGGTCCCTTTTACCCAATGAACACTTGCCCTAGATAACAGTTACCCTAAACCATAGATTTCTTGGAGAAGACTGGAACAAAGATTAACAGTGTAAGTTTGGGGGAGCCACGCTTCATTCAACGCGTTCTTGACCTGTAAAATAGCTCAAGTCTGGGAATTGTCTGTGGGACTGTGACTGTTTTTATAGTTCAGGTTAGACTTTTGTTCACTTGGCCTAAAACTTTTCTGCTTATATAGATCAACCAAGAGTTTAATAGACTATGCTGATCAAATAGAATCTAGTTGCTTTCCTGTTCATTTCACTTCTAGGAACACCATGATCAACTAGCCAACAATACTCTGGGCAAGTCAGACTATTCTGATTACTACCTTTACTCTTCTGTCTAAACCCCACATTTAGATTTCCCACTACAGTAACCCAAGCTCTTGCTGTAAAGTCTGTCCTACCTACAGAGAAGAGTGATCACAGAACTTTTCAAGGATGCTGGTGCTCCTCTCACAAATTTATTTCTCATAGTTTTTTTTTATTTATTTTATTTTTATTTATTTATGATAGTCACAGAGAGAGAGAGAGAGAGAGGCAGAGACATATGCAGAGGGAGAAGCAGGCTCCATGCAGGGAGCCCGACGTGGGATTCGATCCCGGGTCTCCAGGATCGCGCCCTGGGCCAAAGGCAGGCGCCAAACCGCTGCGCCACCCAGGGATCCCCGATTTCTCATAGTTTTGATAAAACTTTTATCTTCTCTGTCTTCCTAGTGTGCATGAGTAGGTCTTAAATCGCAAATCCATTCTAACATTCCAATATTCCTAGGCCTTTGAATCCCTTCCTCTACATTAAAACAGGACAGGTTGGCATTACCAGTAGGCTCTCTGTAGGCTACCTTCTGGTCCCTGTTTCAGCCAATCATTCAATAAAGTATTAGAATCCTTCTTAACTGCTGAGTTACAACACTAAATGTAGAGACTCAGCTTAATGACCTAACATTAATAAATTCAATCTGATCCAACTTTATGTTTCTTTCCCACACCTTTAGTATCCATCCCCACACATGCTCCCTGGATTTCTGCTTGTATAAGTTAGAAAACTCAAGTAATTATTTTGTAGTGTAGCACATCTCATGGGTCATACTTTATTTCTCACTGTTAGGGGCCTGATGGAACTGAATCTAGTTACAGATCTAGAAACAAAAAGAAGTAGTGAAGATGGGTCCTGAGCCTAGTCAACATTGTCTTACATGCAACTGCCTCAGGGGAAGCCATTAGTTTCATCAGGCAATGAAGAGTTAGTTCCCACAGATGAGAGTAGAGGAGTCACTTCCACTTGAAGTGGAGTGGCCTCTTCCACTGGGGGAAAAAAAAAAAAAGCCTCTTCAGAATCCAAGAGCTCAGTGTAACTAGTTTCATCAGAGTGTTCCCATACATGCCCATTTCAACTTACAGGATCTTCTTTCTTAATTAATACCCTCACTTAAATAGTAGATATCCTATGAGTCAGGGAGTTCAACTTGCATTGTAATTCAACCAGTTGCAGGATCAGACTCTGCATATGATTTTTAGCAATCTCAGCCCTTTAGCTACAGAAGATACAGCCCTCTTTCAGGGCACATATTAAAGCTTTCAGATCATGTATGTGTGCTTGAACTGGAAATTCAAATCACTGAGCTCATCCTTTTCTTTTACTAGTTTGCTCAGGGACATTAGAAGCAACTAGCCAACCTCAATATATTCATCAGTTTTCCAAAAACGTGTGAAAGTATAATCCAAGCTTTTTGATTCTTAGACATGGATGCTTAGTAAGATTATTTATATAAAATAAAGAATTGGGCCATATAATCCAGAAAGCCAGTGGTATAGTTCCAGTTCAAGTCCAAAGGCCTGAGAAGCAAGAGAGCTGATGGCATGGGTTCCAACCCAAGTAAAGGAAAAGACTGCTGTCACAGCTCTAAAAAAAAAAAGCAGAAAAGCAAATTCTTTCTTACTCTTCCTTTTGTTCTCTCCAATACTCCCTTGGTCTGGATGAGGCTCACCTACACTGGGGGAAACTAGCTGTTTTAGTCAATCTACCAATTAAAATATTAATATCCTCACAGTAACACTCAGAATAATGTTTAACCAAAATACTTGGCACTTCATGATCCAGCCAATTTGACTTAGAAGATTTACCATCTCAGTGCTCCTCCTCCGTCCAAGCATAAGCTCCTAAAGTAATCCATGGATACATCTGTCCTTCCTCCTCTGGGACCTGTTTGATATGCACTTCTCTCCCCTCTATCTAAAGCATCTCAGTCTGTCCTGTCTTCTATGACATTGCCTCCTGTGTCTTCAGTTTTTTCCTCTGGTCACTTCCCTATTTCACTGTTTCACTGTTATTTCCTACCTTTGAATTTTTAAAGTTTCTAATATTAGAAATCAAATACATTTTGCTAAAGTATCAGATGACTCTATATAGAAACACTACTTGCGACACATAAGCCCACATGCAACATGCTTTTTAGAGCTACAAAACTGTGATAAGACATATGGTATGATTGATAATACTCTGGGAGGTATATGCAAAAGACATACATCAGAATTTAATTAGATTTTTTATTGCAAAGAGTGAGATCGATAAGAAAAAAGAGAAAGAAGAAATTTAAAGCATTTAAGTTATAAGTTTAAAAAAGCTGTTAAAATACTTTTATCAGGTGAGTTGAACTCTAAAAGCAAAGAATATGAGAGATGCTGCATAAAGTAATAAAAATTGTCAACCAAACTTTCTCCTTGCCATTGTTCGAGATGATCACAACCACTAAAATAATTGGTGGTGTGTGTGGGGGGTGAAATTTATATTAACAAGTCTAGAAGCAGTGTGCATAAGTCAAAAACTTAAAATTAAAGACCCTATGTCAACATTATACAGTGTTATGTTCAGTATAATTAAAGTTGTAAAGAATAATTATACCATGGCCCGAGATAGGGTTGTGAATAAGATTATAAATGTGTAATGAGGGAAAAATACAACTATTCAGTAATACCAAAAGTGTTCAATATCAACTATTCAGCGTGAACCCCCTGAAAATATTCTATTGTGCTCTTGACTTCTTACTTCATCAAATTAATTCTAGAAACTCCACACTAACTATAAGGTCTGTGAGTCTTTGCCAGCAGAACATGCTGGCAAACCTGCAGAGATTGTTATTGTTGAGCATATTTATTGAGCATTTTTGATACTAAAATTATTGCGTTGAGCAATACAGAGATAGTTGGACCAGAGTAAAGGCCGACTTGAAATTAAGCCACTGTCCATAATTTACGTTTTGATAAGTGGCAACTTGTAGCAACTGTTCGGTGACTCTCATAAATATCTGCCCCTCTACAATGTGTTATACTTTTCTTCTATGGTACATTGACACTGTGAATAAGTTAAAGCCAATGAAAGCCCTTATTTCTTTTGACCCCTACTAAGAGTATCTAATTGGATTTTTCCCTTTATTTCATTTTCATAATGTGTTAGGCTTCCAGTTCTCACTTGCTCAGCACGAGCATCTCTGTGTTTCTAATCTTGCCTTGAAGAGACAATGGATCATTAGCTAATGGCTGCAGTTGACTGTGATATTCATTCTACAGTAACGTAAGGTAATGAGGCCAGCACCTGAAGAGAGAAAATAAAAAAGAATAAACCTTTAATAAATATATAGTACAAAACACTAAACAGGGTGAAACTGTGTGGGTCTAAGTAGCAAAGACACATGAAATAGCCTTGTTGATGTTAATAGTCAAAGGCAAGTTGAGATATGAACACAAAACGCATCAAATCATTTTCAGAATTGAAGATTCCAAGGAAAGGACAAAAGCATTTTTTAAAAAATATGCCTTTAAAATTATATTCATGTTTAAAAGACAAACGAGAAAACAAAAATGTCTATGTTTTGTAATTTTTTAAAGGTTAGAGTTCTTGAGCTTTCTATTTGGATGCTTATAATTTGAAATAAGTAGGTGGAAAACAGTTTATTTTAAAAAATCCTTCAGCACACACAAGCATAGAATTCAATCAGGGGAGCAGATAAAACAATTGTGTTCCCACTTTATGTCCAAGCGGCTCATGTTATTCGGGAATATGAACCATCTTCGCTTTTTAAACACAAGGGAAGCTGTTCATCTTAATGTTATTCAATTTGTGAGACTTATTTTTCACTTTCCTTCTGTTTTCTATTTACTTCTTTTACTCAGCATCAGAAAGTAAATTATGTACATTTGTAATTCCTTGGTGCAATGTATAATTTTGAGATTTTATCTCAAATCTGGAAGCTATGACTCTCCTGCAGTCTTTTTGTTTTTGTTTTTGTTGTTTTTTTTTAAATTCTCATTTTGCCTCCTGAGCCACTTCTCATCGTTTTAATTCTCAACGACTCACATTCACACATACATTGCTTTTCATGTACTAGGGTATCTGCAACTTGGCACCTACAGTGAGCTGGTATATACGATATGAAAATTGAAGAAAACCCAGTGTAGCTTATGCACACTCATTACTGAAACTTATTTGCATGCTTTTCCATATTGTGAAAGATAGAATTTTATTCCTAGAACCCGGTTTATATAACTACCCGCCTGCTCCATCAAGGATCAGTCACAGAAACAAGGGACAAAGGAATTTAAATGCCAGATATGGAGAAGAATCTAAAGGTGGTAAACCAAATTTTTGTCATGTAATAGGTGAAGAAATAGGCCCTTTTCTGAATTATTAGATATGGACACTGCAAATGAGAAGTTCTCTTTTGAATACAAGTGAATTCATTTCAACTACCTACACATACTATTATAAGGCAGATAGATGGTGATAGAGACAGAATAATTGATAGATACTCAGCATGTACATATTGAACTGGTTCTGCCTCAGTTTTGGATGAGGCATAAATACAGTTAATATTGAAAATAAAACTATCAATATTGACTAGCTTAGCTTCCTTGAAGATGATGATTAGCCCAAAATTGATTACTGACCGTCATCCACATGGTGGTGGAAAAAAAAAAAAAAAGAAAGAAAGAAAAGATAAAGAAGTTTTTTTTAAAAAAGGAAGCTGTTCTTCAAATATTTCTTTGGAGAGGGCTGCCTTGTGAGCGTCTACCCTCCAGTGGCCCAAAGTGGAGAGAGCAGAATTTTGCTTAATGAAGAGAGTCAGAGAGTTTATTATATCTCTGCTGGGGAAAAGGGACACAAAAGACTTGGGTCTGCCTCCCACCTGGGACATCTAGAGAGAGAGGGAACAAGATAAATGGAGTGGCTAGCAGAGATAAATGGCAGGCAAGCAGAGAAGAAACGCTGCTGTAGGAAACTGCACATACTCCTAGAGTATGTAAAACTGAAGTGGAGAGCTCTCATCAATCAGAGTATGTTTCAGACATCTGGCAGGCCCTGAAAGTGTAAAGCTTGTCCGTGACAGCATAAGGTGACAACTTACCTGTCACCCTTAACTCCCTTCTCCCCCCACTGCTTCAACTCTACTCTGGTCATAGGCTTCAATTAAATGGTTGGGGAGGTGTGAAAGCACAGGGTGAACAACAATACTGATCTTTCCTCTGGCAGGAGGCTAGCAAGTGGCATGTCCCAAAAGAGACAGGATCAACCTCATTTTCAATCAGGTGTGAGTTTCGATAACCAAAAGAACTACGGGTGTGTACATCTGAATAGAAAATGTATTTGTTTCTTAACAAATGTATTGTTTCTTGTGTTAAGAAACAATACATTTATTTATTACAGGTGTAAGTCAAAAAGCAGGGGACTGCCTGAGTTTTTAACCAAGGCTAAAGGAAGAACTTTATCATGAAAGACACTTTTAAAAGACAACGGGGTGGAAAAATAAAGATGTTTATTGGTTATGCACACAAATCCTGGCTGCCCAACGCACCATTATGGTGTACAACCCATTTGTGCTTTCAACAACAAAAATGTAGAAATATGTACATTCAGCGGACATAAAATTCACAGGAGTCCATTAGACTCAAGTGCACAATGAAAGAACTAGTGTTTTATTGCTGAAATCTTATCTCTAACTCAGTCTTTGCTCTCCAAATGGTGGACAACACATTTTCACCAATTTAATGCCCTCCCTCACTCCAGCTGAGTATTGTTTCAGGCAATTCAGAGTACACAATTCAGACTTTTAAAAGTAAAGAGTCATTTCACAATCTTTTCTGCTTTGTGTGCTTTTTTTTCCTTAGGCTGATTTCAGTTCCTAGAAATTGAAGAGTGGGTTTGTTTGTTCGGGCTGGTTTTCGATGAAATGTAGCTCACTTCTTTTTATCTTTGGGTGTGTGCTTCTCACCCCTCTGCACCTGCTGCTGAAGTGTCTGTATGAACTGATGTCCTCTGCAGAGACCAGCTCTAAACACCTGACATTCTCTCTAGAATTGCAAGTCCCCTTCAGGACTGCCTGTGGGCTGGTCCAACTCCCAGCCAAGCTCCACACCTGACTGTGTGAGACAGAAATCCTTTGAGCGCTCTCCTCTCCATCCCAGGGCACCATGGAGTGGGGATTTGTCGGGGCCGTTCTCTCAGGCCCCCTGCCTAGCTGCTAGTGATCCTACAGTGAAGCCAAGTGTGGGGTGAAGAGATGTCCATGGCTTTTCTCTTTTTCCTTTTAAGGCAGAAAACTGGGCACAGGTCACAAAGCCATCCAGGGACTCCTTGGACCCCACTTGAATCATTTTCAGAACAGGACAAAATAAACAGTGTTATTCTTAGGTAGTCACAGTAAGAACATGCCACATGTCATTCAACCACATTTCTATTTCTATCAAAGAAAAATACAAGATATATGGCAGTAATTCTGAATGAGAGACAACATGAAATTATCCCATTTTAAAGTGAAAGAATAGTCAAAAGTCACATAAATCATGCAATATTTGAAAATGTGTTAATGGGCGTAATTTAAGCTATGCTATCAAGGAGTTTAAACTCTGTTGTAAAAACTTATACATGCGGGCGCCCGGGTGGCTCGATTGTTTAAGCATCTGCCTTCAGCTCAGGTCATGATCTCAGGGTCCTGGGATCAAGTTCAGAATCTTTTGCTGATGCTCCTTCTGCCCCTAACCCCCACTCATGCTCTCTCTCTCTCTCTCTCTGTCTGAAATAAATAAAATCTTTTTAAAAATAAAAAAGAAGAAAATTATACATGTGTATAAATGCATCCACAAATACATGTAGTATTACTTCAGGAAAATAGGCCTTTAATACATCCTGCCAAGTGGTTGTTTTTTCTACATGTAGGTAGGAAGTTATTCATATTATGCATATATATTTGCATGTTTATATATATTCCTATCGATTTCATACAATAACCAATAAACAAATTAACTTCAGTAAGACCAAAACACCACCACTGAGCCATAAACAAAATATTATAGTAAATGCAGGGGAAAATGTGATTACAAAATTGACATTTCAATGAGAGGCAATTTTTTTTTTTGGTTTGCAAATAACATAAAACACTAAGCCATAAACAAATAAAAATAAATATTACCTTTTGTTTAACTGTGGGCATGTGTATGCACTGCCTCTGTGTCAGTTTTATACATGTTTATAAAATTATGGCATATTTCACATTCAAGCATGGTCAACCATATAACAGTGAATGTACCTCTATCCTTAACACATCCCTGTTATTAGGTCCCTCAATTTCCTTATTTGTTTATCTTTTCAATAGCCCACAGTTGATTATCTTCTTATTTCTAGTCCTATGGAATATCTAGCTTTCTCGGCTTAGGTTTTTTGTTTTTTGTTTTTGTTTTATTATTTATTCATGAGAGACAGAGAGGCAGAGACACATGTGGAGGGAGAAACAGACTCCACACAAGGAGCCAGATGCCAGACTTAATCCCCAGATTTTAGGATCACAACCTGAGCTAAAGGCAGACATTCAACCACTGAGCCACCCAGGCATCCCACTTGACCTAGTTTTTTTTATTTAAACTCAAAAGCAAACTTGTGATAGACTGATCCAATACAGGTACTTGGCATGTCTTGGAGATGGGAGAGGAGGAGATCTTGGAGAACACATAACCAGCAACAGCTCTTTAATCCATTTTCTCCATGTGAGGGAAAGAAAGAAGGAAGGTAATTTGGTCAAACTCCTTTGTAAACATGTAATGGGAGACTTTCTGGCAAACACACTAATGATATTTACTATCAGAGACTCTTTACCTGTGAAAGATTTTTAGCAGGATATACCTAGTTTCTCTAGAATTTTTTAAAGTAAACAAATCTATAATATGAAAATGTAGGGATCCCTGGGTGGCGCAGCGGTTTGGCGCCTGCCTTTGGCCCAGGGCGCGGTCCTGGTGACCCGGGATCGAGTCCCACATCGGGTTCCCGGTGCTTGGAGCCTGCTTCTCCCTCTGCCTGTGTCTCTGCCTCTCTCTCTCTCTCTCTCTGTGACTATCATAAATAAAAAAATAATAATAATAATAATATGAAAATGTAGAGGACACAGTTCCCTGGGAAGAGTCAAGCTATGTTACCTGCAAAAAATAAATAAATAAATAAAGTCAAGCTGTGTTACATGATGTATGACACGAAAATTATATAATTTAGTGTAAAATCAGGATGTTCCGGGAGTAAAACAACTCTGTTTGATGTATGTAATCCAGACACATATAATACTTAGATACTTAATATGTTTACCTGAACAGAAAATGTCCTACTGTGGCAATAAAAGACCTACTAAAGTGTACTGGTAGTCTCAAACCTTCCTTTCTTTCACATGCGTTTGGTAGTTATGTTAATGAAATGATTCCTAAAGTGTGGTCCTGAGTAGGATAACCGATTCAGATGAGGCTGACCTGACAATTTGATTCTTTCAGTTTTCTCAGATATATAACTCATTTTCATTTCCCAAATACGGATGCTATTATATAGATCTCTGTGAGATAGCATGTTTTTTTTTTTAAAGTCATGATACTGTTGATTTAGATCAGATGTGATTACTTCTACTGAATGAAGAAGCTTATAACATTTTGTAATAGTTGAAAAGAAATGGGTTTTGCTGAGCACCTATTATAATGTAATCACACTACTCAGCAATTGTTGCATTTTGGGTTTTCCCCCAGATTTTATTTCAAGAAATTTCAAACCTACTGAAAGTTAATAGAATACAATGAATGTGCATACATATATCTTTCACCTGATTCATTAGTTGGTAACATTTGGCCATGTCTGTTTTGTTTCTCTGTGTTAATATATAATTTATTTTGCTCACCCATTTAAAAATAAAATTTGCAGATTTTATAATGCTTTATCCTTAACTATGTGAGGATCTATTTCTTAAAGCCATTGTTTTATCCAGCCCCACTATGATTATGATACCCAAAGAAATGAATATTTGTTTAATTATATCACCTAACATAGAGTTTCTATTGAAATGTTCCCAAATTTCTCAATAACTTCTTTATAGCTGATCTTAAAACCAAGTAGTGAATTTTTGAAGATTCTCTCACTTATAAGCTACAGATACCTATTCAAACTCACTAAAATATAAAAAACAAAATGTACTGCTTACATAACAAAGTGTAGACTTCAGGCACAGTGTGGTCTAGGTGTTTAATACCACCATCAAACATCTCTCCCTTTCTCTCTCTCTCTTTCCCTGCCTCCCCTTTATCTTTCCATTTTGCTCTCTTCTCTATATGTCATTCTCAGGTGGGATTTCTGTATGTTGGACAAATAAAGCTTAAATAATTCTTCCAGTTTAAAGTTCAAAAGAAAAGAATGCTCTTCATCTAAGAATTCCAGCAATTATCCCAAGGATTTCGTTTTAATGGCCAGCTCTACCTTTGGGTCATAAATTCATTTCTGAAACGATCATGTTGTTCAGGCCCGAGGCAAGTTCATACTTTGAGTCAAAGGTACAGTTAACTCAGCATACGGCGTGGGACTGAGAAGGAAAAGAGTGGGTGTCCAAAAGAGAAAAGTATTCAGATCAATTTAAAAACAATGGGAGGTATCAACACAGCCTTGAGCTGAGAATTTAAAGATGAGCAAATGTTCCAAGCCATGAGGCTATCACACTGTGTAGTAGAGGAGATGAACATGTAAACAAATGCACACAATAGTGCACCCCAAGTGCAATCATAAAGATATCATGCAAATTAAGTCACAGCACAAAAATATCCACTAAGATGCTCCTTTTCAGTCCCAAATATCTGCCTTCATGTACAAAATACTTATTTCTACTCTTCCTCCAAACAGAATATAACTGTGTAATTACCACTTATTTTAGCTTGGGAATTATTTTTTATAGTTAGTGTCTGAAAGCCTCCAGAATAGGCCGTCTCAGGGTTAAAGGGTAAGAAGTCTTTTACTTCAGTTTTACTTTTGAACACCTATTATTTCCAGCCATTCTACTAAGCGTCAGAATAAAACATGGCCCTTGCTTTCAAGAAGCTTAAAGTTCAGTAAGGCTGCGGTAAAAAAGTGCCTCAGTTGTGATGCATTTCCTCATTTATGGGTCGAAGAGTTTACTCTTCTACTTGACTTCACCTATTTCTCATTTCCTGCCTATGCCCTGTATGTTCTTCGCATCTGTTTTGCTCTGATTTTTGTGTGATGTGTATCTTCTTGGCTCCTGGCTGTCGACCTAAATTATGTCCTGGTTGCTCTCCTAACCCCAATTCCTCATGTATGTATGCTGCTTTGCTTTCCCGAACCCACTAAGTATTTTACTCTTTGGCATGAACACCTTTGCTCGATAACGCTTGTAGAAGCTCAGACTAATACAGGACTAATAAATGTCTTATTTTATACCTTCACAGTAGTAACAACAAAACAAAGAGTAATATTATAATGTCCCTAAACACTACTCATAGCGTCTCACCTATGTAAGCCAAATGATTCTAGATATAACTGTTTTTCTGCCAAAACTTGGCTGATTTTATAAGCTGTTATTTCAAAAATCATAATTTTAATTTTTTTTAAGATTTTATTTATTTATTCATGAGACACACAGAGAGAGAGAGAGTGAGGCAGAGACACAGGCAGAAGGAGAAGCAGGCTCCATGCAGGGAGCTCGACATGGGACTCAATCCCTGGCCTCCAGGATCATGCCCTGGGATGAAGCTGGCGCTAAACCACTGAGCTACCCGGGCTGCCCCATTTTAAATTTTTTATTGCTAGAAGTACCATTGTTGCACATTTTCACATATATGTCACTGTTCAACTCAGTGGACATATATATCAGTTTCCTTGGAATAAATTATCAGAATAAAATTTATAAAATAGGGTAAAAGTGGGATAAAACTAATAATGTTAAAGGTTATTCCACTATGTGGCCAAATTGCTTTCCCAAAAGGTAGGCTAATTTTCATTCTCACCAGTACCATTTGAAAATGTCCTGTCCCTGATTTCTTGTTATTTTGTTATTATTTGTTTCAATCCTCTAAAAAAATTGAAAGGCAAAAGGTAAAGTAACTAATTTTAATGTGCAATTATTTGGTTAACTGTGATAGTGAACATTTATAGACATATTGAATATATATTTGGACTTTTTCCTATATTAAATGTTTATTGTTACTCTTGTCCTAAGGATATATTAGGATGTCTGCTAATTTTACCAATTTATATCCATACCGAGTAGCATATAAATACTATCTACTACCTAACTACTGTCTAACTGACTAATCTATCTCACATATATGTGATAAAAATGTTTCCATTTTACTCTATTGCTTTTTAAATAGATCATTTTGGTTAATTTCATGGTTTAAACATAAACATAAATCTACTGATCATTCTAATTCATCTTCATGTCATGGTATGCTACTCATAAGAATGGTGACATTTTTCATCAAACAAAAATATATACACACATATGTACATGTATGTGCAAATACTTCAGTAAATAAGGGAAATAATTTTGGTGTACACTAAAGGTTGGTTGGTTTTACCATAACTACAGCTAATGACAGACATAGACAAGAATAAGAAACCAATGCTTCAGGATGGCAGAGGTAAATTACTTCCCCTTTTAATCTAATACTAAATATTCTTATTTGTATTTTGGCCAAGAATGAAGGACAATAATCTTTATTTAATGTGAATACTTGCATCATTTTGAAAAAAATCACTTGCTAGAATGTAAAAATATGATTGGGTTCATATTTCTTTCATAAGGCTTTTAAATTATCTTCACTGTATCTTTAGTCATTAATACCTCTCTCACCACAATTGCCCCCCCCAATAATTTTAAATTTGACAGTAGTATCTACGTTAGTGGCATGTTAACACTGATTCGATGGATAACCTGCAGTTCAGCCATGAAGTCCCTTAAACAGAATTATCAAACAGTAAGGGACCAGAAGGACTTGACAAACTACCTTGTGACTCCTAATACCCAACTCAGTGGTTTCCCATGATTATTTTAGGCCTAGTTGGATAGATAGCTAATGTATGATTAATGAGATTGGTAACCAAAAGGTACTTCTTTTCCTTAAAACTGAAAAACATTGTCATTGTATTCTTGAGTTACTGGGTTTTTTTTGTTTGTTTGTTTGTTTGTTTTTAAGATTTTATTTATGTATATCAGAGAGAGAAAGAGAGGCAGAGACACAGGCAGAGGGAGAAGCAAGCTCCATGCTGGGAGCCTAATGTGGGACTTGATCCCAGAACTCCAGGATCACGCCCTGGGCCAAAGGCAGGAGCCAAACCACTGAGCCACCCATGGATCCCCACCTGAGTTATTGTTGATCTTTGACCTGTCGTCTATTCAATTTAGCTTCTTGGCAGGTCGACACCTATAAATTTGATTTTCATGCTTATTACTGTCCATCACTGTTTGTTATGAGTACTAAAAGATAAAGAAGACCAAGTATGAAAAGAGAATTTCAGGAAATCTCCAACTTTACTAGAAAGAAAATGAGATAACCAACTCTATTTTGGGGAAAACTAATGATGGAAGAGAGCAATACAAGGAGAAGTTTCTGAGGTGAAGCTGTAGACCAGGGAGTAGAGGTTGTAGAAAGAGGAGAGCAAGGATTCTGTGGAGTAGCTGATCCCTGGGAAGGTAGACTTTGAAGTGAGTAGCTTATCCAAAGTGTGGAGGATCTTCTCTTCAGTACATTACCTCAATGACTGAAAACATCAATCATGGCATTACAGATTTTTCTCTGGGCCAAAATGACACATTATCCTCACAGTACATTATAGAAATGGAAGGTACCTATAGATATAATCATTTATCTGCAAGAGAAAAAAAAAAAAAAAAGAACCATCTTTCATAGAAGCTTTGGTGTAACGCCACAGAGCAATTTCTCAAGCAGGCTTTGTAGAGCAGCCTTTGAAAATCCATCCAGAAATAACTAATGTCTTTAGAAAACCAAATTTGCATCAAAGGAGACATTTGTTTACTATAAACTCTCCTCATGATACACTCTTAGCTGTCACCATCTTTGTTGTCAAAGATTCTTTGAAGTGCCAATTGTTAAGAGCCAGAAGCTTTCAGGCTTTGGAAATTTGCTAGTGTTTCTTATCAACTGTGTTCCCTCTGGAAGATCAAAGGACCGATTCACATAGAGAGCAAATATATTGTAGATGTTAAGAAATTTATTTAGCTTGTAACTGGCTTATTCCACAACTAATATCTAATAACAAGAAAACTATAAAACTATTTACATAAATACCAGAGTGCTGATGAAAAACTGGAAACTATATTAAGGAGAGAAATTTCGAGTATTCTTGTCTTTTGAAGAAAAATGAAGCATAAATGAAACACATAGACAAGGCTATCAGAGACAAGAAATTGAGCTTAACTTTGATTTGGAGTGGAATTTTAAAATTGTAAAAATAGTATGCATTTAAAAAACACAAAGTAGAACTCGAAATTACTTTCACTCATTAAAATGCAATCAAGATTTTGTTAGCTTTTATTGGAATGTCACTCAGGATATGTCACCTCTAAAACTATATAAGATCACTAAATGGGTTTTTGCACAGATTTTAGGTACATGCTCAAGTTCATTTTCAAACACAGATTTTGGCTTCACAGTACTGACAGGAAATGTGGCTTTCATGGTTTCCTGTAGGTTGTTCAAGCTGTAAATTGTTCCAGGAGTTACCATATGTGTTGGCATCTCTCTCTAATCCAGTTTTGAAGGACAAATTAAATCTAATGTAGAACCTCTGAATATGAGATTATAGTGTCCCATAGAATACAATACAATACGATAAATTCAACATAGCTTATTGTAACCTTCAAAGCTAGGGAGGGACACACAGAGAGAAACAGGGAGAGAAGAAGAGAGAGTCTTAAATTCTTGATTTCCTGGATTAATAACAGTGAAATTGTGGGAATGCATGAAATTAAAAAAAGAGTAAGTATAATTCAATAGTAGAGCGGCAGCTTCAATTTCAACAATGCCTTGTTTTCTTAAATGCTGCACCATTCTACGTGTGTATTTGAGGGTAGTTAATATGAACCTTACTTTTCTACACCAATGGTCATATACCCTCAGGTATATGTCCTAGATCAAGGAATATGAAACATACTCTATTTTTATGCTCTATCTATGGAACTTAAAAAAAAATAACTTTTTTTCTAAAACAATTTCAAAATTTCAGAAGAAATTCCAGGGTAATAAAGTTTAAAATCCATATTATACACCGACTCTGGAACCATGTTAAATGCAGAATAAAGTCTAGATATGAATCAGCGAGACATTATGAGGCATTCAAATATGGATGAGATGCTAACCTATACTATTTAACATCCACCTCCCTGCAATTCTCCTTAAGTAAACAATGCTACTGTGTTGGTAATCTAAGGAAGGCAGATTAAAAGGCAGAGTGAGTCATTAATTAAGCTGAAAGGAATGTAAAACACAGGGGAACCACCAAGACACTCTAATAGCTAATCAACTGTTAAATTCTCAATTTCTGCGTGATGAAAAGTGCTATGCTTGCCCCTCCCTTTCTCCTTGCTCTACTTCTTTGACTTTGACTCACTGCTTCTCCACATCCTTGGCTAAGAAAATAAAACAGTAAAATCAGAATTTTAAAATTGGATCACTATAAAAGTTTTCCATTACAAACACTCTAATGTTTTTAATGCTTAGAAGCCATATAGAGTACAGGCTTGAATGAGACAATGGGATGCTCAACCTTTGAAAGAGAAAATTCAGTGCTGATCTTGTGTTTTCACTATCATCATCATCATTATACTTTTATCATTCTCATTTGTTTTTTTAGGTGATCACCCTCAAATAATATAATCACTTTATCGAAACTTGACCAAATGATTTCATATTAAGAACACAGGCTCTGACTCTGGAAAACTGTGTGGAGGTTCTTCAAAGAGTTAAAAATAGATCTGCCCTATGACCCAGCAATTACACTGCTGGGGATTTACCCCAAAGATACAGATGCAGTGACGGGACACCACACCCCAATGTTTATAGCAGCAATGTCCACAATAGCCAAACTGTGGAAGGAGTCTCGGTGTCCATCGAAAGATGAATGGATAAAGAAGATGTGGTCTATGTATACAATGGAATATTACTCAGCCATTAGAAACGACAAATACCCACCATTTGCTTCAATGTGGATGGAACTGGAGGGTATTATGCTGAGTGAAATAAGTCAGTCGGAGAAGGACAAACATTATATGGTCTCATTCATTTGGGAAATATAAATAATAGTGAAAGGGAATAGAGGGGAAGGGAGAAGAAATGGGTAGGAAATATCAGAAAGGGAGACAGAACATGGAAGACTCCTAACTCTGGGAAACGAACTAGGGGTGGTGGAAGGGGAGGTGGGCGGGGGGTTGGGGTGACTGGGTGATGGGCACTGATGGGGGCACTTGACAGGATGAGCACTGAGTGATATGCTATAGGCTGGCAAATCAATCTCCAATAAAAAAATTATACAAAAAAAAAAAAAAAAAGAAAAGAACACAGGCTCTGAAAACTGCAGATCTGTAGCTTCATTCAAATCTAGGCTTTTTAAATTTAACAGCTTTACATTTATGAGCTTTGATTTTCCATATTTAAAAGAGAAAAAACCCTACTATCAGTCCTGATTTAAAGTTGATATAAATAATATATTTAAGAATTCTTTTATAGGCTGTATTATTTTTCACAATTACTGAATACTTCCATGGTAAGGAAGATTTACTTCCCCACCCCATGACACCAAGCTAATGCAATAGATCTGCTTTTGCCTGTGGTAGTTGAGTATGGATAGGGTTTTTGAGAAACATCATCAAAACCTAATTTTCCATGATACCTCTTTTTTCTCTTCCAAGATTGATATTAGTTTACACAGAGGTTGCCCATCAGCTGGTACCAGAGTAAAGGTGGTACAAAGCAGAGTTGCGTGGATGTGTGACATGAGTAAGGACTATGCCTTTGATTTCATAAGACAGTGAGATTTTAGAGTTGCTCTTGTAGCACAAGACAGGCTATTTTGAAAGGAACACACACTTAGCACCACACTGGTACAGAGTAAGCATGTAAGCATGGCAACCTTGATTATTACTAACAAGGGATTTTAATAAGCAGAATATTTTCTTCTCTTTCATGAGAAGGACATGTACCTGAAATAAAAAGATATTGTCCAGATTACAGAAATCCGTAAAAACAAACACAGGTTAATTCTAGGATATGACAAAGATTCTTTGCTTGACCAAACTTTGGTCAGGGTCCTCTGAACCTTCTCTCCGATAAGACTCATCCTTGTACTTTCTTGTAGAAATCTACTTTTAGCAAGAATCATGCTAAGTCAGTCCCTTTATCTCCACAATCCATCAGGGGATATCTAATCACTCTGGAGTGCCTTCAACAAATTTCTGTTAGGTTAGATTCACCAGAATCCCCTCTGATTTGAAGTCTCCTTTAGTAATTTCCCTTTCATTAATGTCCCCCCACCTAGCCCACTTGCTTCTTTACTAGAAATGCCTCTTTGTTCTGGTTGTATCTGGAAATCAGCCCAGTTATATTCTGGAGTCTTTTCCCCTATTGTAATACTTTTTGTCAATGAAGTCTATCTTTACTGCCTTAATTTCTATCTGACTCTCATTGTCTTTAACAGGTGTATGGTGAGTTCAGCACAGATAAATCCTAATATCAGATAGTAAATTTTGTAGCTGAACAGGACTTACCAATTAACTTCAAGCACTTTGCCTGCTTCATTTTAGCAAGAGAAACTGATACCCCCACGAACTGAGGGATTGTGCTAATCCCACGGAACTATTATAAAACACAGATCTAGAATCTAGGTCAAATTATTCTTAGACATAAAGTGTTAGCACAGACCCACAACTAAAATATAACACTATCCACATATTTGATGGTAAAGGGAAGAAGGAGGGAGCATCAAATGCTACATATTTTTGAATCCTTAAGAAAAGATTTTTTTAAAATATTTACTTTCTAAAGTGGGGGTATGGGAAACACATTTTAGAAAGACATAGTTTATATTATGCATTTTTGTATCTTTGGCACTTTTTCGCAAGGTGGTTCATAAAATATGACATAAAGTATAGCTTTATAACTTCACATGTGAAAAAACTCAGGAGAAACAGTAAGTAGACTTGGTGGTTTCAGTTTTCTCTGTGGACAAAATCTTATTTGAAGTCTGTGGCCAGTGTTAGGCTCTGGTTCTCATGGAAAGATGAGACCAATGATGAATGTTTGAGGTGCAGATGGAGCAACCTACTGCAGAATTATTTTCTCAAAAGAGATGCCAGAAAAAAAATATACATAATTACACACAAATCATCTATGTAATGGTAACAGAAAATTGAAGCAAAGACTAGTCAGTTTAAAATTCCATTCCAAAACACAACTGGAGAGGTGGGAAGATGATGTAAAATCAATGTTATGGGTGTGTGTGTGGATTGCACACCACGCCAAACGGCCAGGCACTCAGATGGCATGAGAACAAATAATTGCTTGGGAATAAAGGAGCCAGCAAAGTTGGAGTGATAAAAATGAAAAATTGAGAATATTCAACTGCAGTATTGGCTAATTCCGCCATGAGAATACTACTTTATCTGCCTCTGGTCAACATCTTATCTATGGTATTTATCAAAATGCCTAAAGACAGAAAGGCAGTGGCATCACTGCTTGTGTACTTTCTTGCTAAAAATCTTCTACATTTCATAAAATTCAGTCTATGATTGACTTTTATGATAACACATCACCTGATTCTAAACTTATGGCTTGGGGACAGAAATGCTAATGATAGCTTCTGTAATAGATAAATCTCCAAATTTTAGTGGGTAAACACAACAGAGCTTTATTTGCAACCAAGAGCAATGGATTTTCCACCATCTTCAATATGTGGCTTCCAAGGTTGCCATGGATACTAACATCAAAGCAGAAGTGCTAGACTTAGACTAGATCAATTTGGTCCATATTCCATTGACCAAACATAGTGACATGACCCCATAGAGAATCAAGGAGAATATAAAATATTATCTCTGCTGGACAAGACCTAGATCATGAAGGAAAGCAAAAATCCTTAGTGGAAAAATGTATCTCTTCATTGGTCCACTCCACTGATCACCAAATAATCTTGTTACTTCTTCCGATATCTCCATAACACTCTCTCTTTCCCAAGAGACAGCTATTCTGAAATCCATCTAGCCTGTTTCCATCTGTGCATGTGTAAGAAGCCAAAGTTGTTTTAACAATCATTGACTATAAACAGTGTCATGGTTCCTTTTATAATATAATTTCCTAAAATAATGTGCCACAATGACCCTGAAAGTTCTTTCTGAGACATAGCTTTCAAGTTTTATATATTCCATTGCTTTCTCAACCTTAATTATCTTTCTTATGAGAGAATAGTGGCTATTTTGTGACCATCTAAAATAATAGATGAGAAAAAAACACATTTTCTCTTTGTTTGAGAAAGTCTATTTCTCCTTCATTTTAAAGCATGATTTCATAGGGGACAGAATTCTAGATCAATGTTTTTTTTTCCTCTCTAAATATTTTAAATATATCATTCTATTCTCTTTTTGCTTACATGGCGTATGAGGAAAAGTCAGATGTAATTCTTACTTTTTTTTCACTATAAGTAAAAAGTGTTTCCACTGCTCCGGCTTCTTTCTTTTTCTTTGATTTTTCTATAATTTGTTTGAAAATTATATGCCTTGGTGCTGTTTTTTGTTTTGTTTTGTTTTTGACATTTATTTTGCTTGGTGTTCTCTGAGCTTCCAGGATCTGCAATTTGTTATCTGTTAGTAATCCTGGAAAACTCTGTCATTACTGTTTCAAACATTTCTTCTGTTTCCCCCCCACCTTTTTTTTGTCTTCTTCTGATATTTCCATGACACATATGCTATAACTTTTGTAATTGTCCCCATAGTTCTTGGTTATTGTTTTTTTTTTTTTTTTCAGTCTTTGTTGTGTTTGCTTTTCAGTTTTCAAAGTTTCTATTGATATATCCTCAAGATCAGAGATGCTTTCCTCAGCTGCATGCAGGTTAGTGGTAATACCATCGAAGGCATTCTTCATTTAGGTTACAGTGTTTTTGATCTTTAGTATTCCTTTTGGTTCTTTCATAGGATTTCCATCTCTCTGCTCACATTGCCCATATGTTCTTGCATGCTGTTTACTTTAACCATGAGAGCACTTAGCATACTAATCGTAACTGTTTTGAATTGTGCTTTTTGCCCTTTCTTATGCCTTGTAATTTTTCCTTGATAGGTAAACATGATGTACCAAGCAAAAGGAATTGCTCTAAATTCTCCTCTAGTGATGTAGTGGCAAACTGTGTGGGGGAAAATCAGTGTTCTATCTATAGTCCTACGATTAGGTCTGACTTTTAGTGAGCCTCTAGACTGAATTTCAGAAGTGTTTCTTGGTTTCTTTTTGCTTTCTGTTAAGGTAAAACAAAATTGCTAGAATGAGCTGGAGTTGGGTATTTTCCTTCCCTCCAGGTAAGTTAGGCTTTGATAATATCCCCGTAGGTTAGATTTTGCTTAACTAGTTTCTCCTTAAGGCAGAATTTGTTAAGAAAAGAATGATCTGGCATATTTCAAAATGGCTTCTTCCCACTTGCCCCTGCCAGAGGCAGAAGAAGATTTTCTTCAAATATTTACTGTGGGAATCTAGTTGTGCTCCTCGCGGTAAATCTCACAGTCTTGTGGGATCCCTATGACTTGGTTTCCATAGCATTTTTAACTCTCAGGGTTGTCCAGACTGAGCCTCCATAATTAGTCAGTTACAGTTCAAGTTTTCCCACAATAAGTCTTTGCTCCAGAAGGCCATGACTCCCATATTTGCCTATGGGTCTCTCCAATATTGGGAGCGGTGGCTTGTCCTGCGTCTTTCCCCTCATATTGATCCAAGAAGAGTTATTTCAGCCTGTTCATTCTTTCAGTTACTGTTAGGATAGACTGGTGACTTCCAAGCTTCTGCATGTGGATCCCAAAACTAGAAATCAAGAATCACATCTTAAATTTTTTGCTACAGGACAAGCCTTACTGGGATTTGTGGCTCAGACATTTCATACTCATAATTTATTCTTTGGAGATTAGAATTATTCAATACTGGAATCTCCCACCTTGCAAGTCTCCAAATTTCTAGATAGTTTTCTATATTGACCTATTTTGGTTTGCAAACCCACTGATTGCTTCTTAAGCACATCTTTATCAAACAATTTACTAAATACTACCAGTAACAATCAGCTAACATTGACTTCCTGCTTTTTAATGTATGCCAATAGAACTGTGGTCTCAGTAGATATGCAGTCTGCTTCCCAAGTAATCTCAGCCAGCTTTATCAAATATTTTGCCACTAGATAACATGAGACCGTTTTTGGAAATAGCAGTATCCCAATTAGGTGCCAATTTAATGTAATTAAGGTAACTATAGCTGATGAAGCAAACATACCCTAAAACTTCAGTGATTTGTCACAGTGGTTTGTATTTGCTCATGTAAATATCAGTTAGTGGTGGCGGTGAAGATAATGCAGTGCTATGCTCAGCACGGTCATTCAGGGACCCAATATAGAAGAAAATATGTTATCTTTAATGTGTAGCTCTCAAAGTCATCCTGAGTTTCAATATACAGCTGGCACTTAGAAGAAGAGAGAGGATGGGGAATCACCTTTGGGTTCAGTAGAATTTTTTATTTTTGCTCACAATTTATTGTCTTAGATGTATTCACATGGCTCCAGGAAATACAAGAAGACAGGAAATGTAGAAAGTACAATTCTTCACTAAGGAAAAGGAGCACAGATCTTTGTCCTATGGCCAGATATTTTCCTCCAAACTTTTCCTCATCTCTTACAACCAGAGATTACTGATAATAGCCAATAATACCTGGATATATTCTAATTAGTCAAATAAGATGAAGTAAACTAAATGCTTCAAGTGAATGCTGTGTTGTCTTGTTCTATGGGCCTGACAAACAGCAAGACAAATGGCAAGAAAGCTTAAATGCTTTCTCTGTCACTAAAGGGAAATATAAGAGTAGTAATGAGTCACACAGTATATAAAACAGCACATTGCTTAGAAGTACAACTCTTTCTAAATCTGAGTTCAGAATGAAATTTGATCATAAGATTTCATACAGAATGCTCCTATGGTAAATAGGAGTTTCACTGCATTTTTTAAAATAGTGCCCTTCAGTGTTAGCTTTCTGTGAAAACAAACAAAACAAAACAAAAAACACATTGAAAAATGCAGTAATAAAAATGTCACTTTGTCCCAGCTTTGTTCAATGGTAGGTACTCAACCACCTAGAGTTGGAATGTAAGATCTTTCAGAATCTTCCATCCATTTTAGTTTTTCAACCTAATGTTACAAGTGGCAGTAAATTTGAGGTGACCCTTCCCCAGAGAAAGGACTAGATTACAAATAGCCTATCTACTCTTAAGTTCAGACATATATGGCCTAAAAGTCAGCTGAGCAGAGAGAGAACTACCATTTCCTTTTGGAGATGGAGGGTTCAAAAGCAGAGGCTGAATAGAAAATGTTTTCACTTTTGCATGAAGTCAAGCCAAAGAAATGCCATCATTAAAGGAAATGTTTTCCAAAATCTGTTACTGTCCTCTGTTCACAGAAAAATAGATAAATGAGGGCCCAATAGTCTTTTCCAGGGAGACTGCCTATAAAATTATTAGACAGAAAGAAGTGTGTGTTATCAGGACCTGTAGAACTCTGTTCCTGATATGAGATTCTTATAGTTTTTCTCCATCAATTCTTTCAAATCAGCAAGTCATGGAAATGTAAAATATTTGAAAATAGTTAGAGTTTTAAAATATCCATGCATTGAGCCATCAGCTCTTTCACAGTCCAAATAAAACCATCTTTTAACATGGTGAGACATTTAAAGGAATTGTTTGAAAAATATAGCCATATATATCTAAAGAACTGATTTTCTCCACTGTGGTTTTTCATTTTGTTAATTAAAATATTAGAGAAAATATTTCAAAATGATGTCATTGTCTATTTACTCTATGTCTATAATTGTATAGCAGAGTGAATTGTCTATTAGGTTATTGGTAGATAGCGACAGAAAGAACATGTATTATCATTATATAAGATGCTGTATCTATCTTTTACCACATTACACAAGAGTATGAGGCAATGAGCAAAACTATGAGAAACTGCAGTGGAAGAAAAGTGGAAAAACCTTTGGGGATGGTTGGAAATGGAATCTCTGATCTGCATTTTGGAAATTATTACTTGATTCATGCTGAGATTGCATCCTGATTTTGACTATTCTGGAAGATTTTAGGTGCAGTTCAGTAAAATTATCATGTCAATATTAAGCTCTTAGAGTTTAACCTATTAATGATTCTTGTACATTAAGTCACAGGGCATGAAAAAGTCAATAAGAACTGTCAATGGCCTTATGCTATTCTTGATAGATTTCTCTACTAGGTGACATGGGGAATAAAAATGTTCAATAGCTGAAATTGGCAAAACTCTGTGTAATCTGTCCTCAGAACACAGTCTTAAAAAGTTCTTACAAAAAAAAAAAAAGCCCTTGCAAATTATCAAAAAAGAAAGAACCAGACATAGACTAGACTATTTCATTTTTGCATTTGTTCATTTAGAAAAAAATTTATTGAATTGAGTCCGAATAATGTCTATGCATTGTAATAGAACCTGAGATGTGTCACTTAGAATCATCTCTTCAGTAGGCGACTAAAATAGCCATTTACCTGGTCTCTGTTTCAACCTTCTAAATGTTTTCCATATGAAAACTAGAGTGATCTTTTAATAATTAAACCAGATTATGTCATTTCCATCTACAAAGTGTTCCAATGATTCCCATCATAATTCAAACTAAAATACAAATTCCTAGCCATGGCCAGCATAGACCTTACACGTGATCCCTTCCTACTTCTCTGGCTTTATCCAAGACTACTTTGACTGACTCACTCTGCTTCAGGGATAATGGCCTTCTTGCAGTTCTTAGTATTTTCCAAACATATTGTCTTGCTGAGACCTTTCAAAATGAAGTTCTTTGTCTGGAACTCTCTACCCACATATCCCTATTTCATAATTTCATTTGGATTTTTGCCCTGGTATCATTAATCTTGTGATCTTTCCTGGCCATTCCTGAAGATAACAGGAACTTGTTCTTTTCATCAGTCTTCATCCCGTACTTTTCATTTTTCCAGAGCACTTATGACTAAATAAAGTTATACACATATATCTTTTTTTTGTTTCTTCTCTACAATTATATTCCATGAGGTTAGGAATGTCATCAGCTTTGTTTACTGAGAGATTTGTAATTCCTAGAACCCCCTCTAGAATTTAGAAAAAGCTCATTTTTGTTTTTGTTAACTGAATGAATGAATAAATGAAAATACAAAATGAAATGTCTAATAGTGGTGAATAGAAAGTAAATAAATGATGATATGAATAAATTTATAATTATTAAACATTATATATGCCATACCAGAAAGTTAAAGGAACTATAATGAGGGAAGTTCTATTTATTTTGATATGGGAAGATTTATCATAAAGTATAAGGAAGAGATATTTAAACAGGATGAATGTAAATTATTTAAGAAGAGTGAAAGGAAGAACATGCCAGGAAGGCATAGAAGCCTACACAGAAGTTCTAAGTCTAGGAAAAAGTTTCTTGAAGGAAGATTTTTAACGAATAAGTTAATGATTTATGGAAATATTAGGTTGTCAATGACAAATGGAATTAAACTGAAGCTTGTTAAATTTTCCAAATAGCCAATACCAAGAGAAGAAATTTTTTGTATCATTTTCTACCAAAATATAATGGGTTCCACATAAATATTTGCTGATGAGTTAGAAGACATAAATTAAAACTATATGTGACTTAATCCTAAATGGAGTTTTCATTTTTTTAAGGGAATTCATTGCCCATTACTATATACAGTTGCCCCTTAATGCAGGGATAAGGGGCACTGACCCTCTACACAGTAGAAAATCCACATATAACTTTTGACCCCCTGAAAACTTAACTACTAAAAGTCTACTGTTGACAGAAGTCTTACAATAACATAACAGTCGATTAACACATACATTCTATTATATGTATTGTATGCTGTATTCTTAGAATAAAGTAAGTTAGAGAAAAGAAACTATTAAGAAAGTCATAGGGAAGAGAAAATTGATTTATGCTGCTCAACTGTAATAAAATCACATTTAAGTGGATCCATGCAATCCAAATCTATGTGGTACAAGGGTCAACTCTGTGTGAATGTGTGTGTGTGTCTGCATGTATAACATAGAGTACAAATATTATTTTTCTTTTTTTAAAAGATTTTATTTCATGAGAGACACAGAGAGAGAGAGAGAGAGAGAGAGGCAGAGACATAGGCAGAGGGAGATACAGGCTCCCTGTGGGGAGCCTGACGTGGGACTCGATCCTAGGACCCTGAGCTCATGACCTGACCAAAGGCAAATGCTCAACAACTGAGCCACCCAGGCGTCCCATGTATAGGTTTTCTAATTGTTAAAATAGTATATACCTATTGTAAAATACTTGGAAAATGTTAGAAAAGCATAAAGAGTGAAAACTTTGTATAATTCATAGTCAATTTATAACCACTGCTCAGTTAATATTTTAGTAGAAATTATTCTACTCTTTTTATGTACTTGTCTCAAATATCTATTGATATAATTATGCAAAGCAATAAATGTGCAAATAAGTATATATTACAAAATTCTATAAATTATTTCTATATTTTGAGACATAATTTTTATTTTAATATGTTGCAAACACTATGTAAAAATATGCTCACATGTAATAAAATATATTGACAATGATATTCTATCATATTGCATAACACATCATAATTTTAACCAGTTTTTACTTAAAGATTTGCTAGTTTCTATTTTCTCTATATCAAGCACAGGAAAATTGTGCTCAATAATAATTATTTTTTTAACTTTAACAAAGCTGTGGATTTGTTCAGAGACATTTGACTTATAAGAAGAAATGTATAATAAATATAGAAAGTACATTTGTTGTTGAAATTCCTGAAAGAAAAATAGTTGTGCTTGTTATATTGTATTATAAAAAATAATTGTTTCATTGGAGAGAAAGTGGTTAGAAATTAAAAAGTCCAAAACACTATTTCTTAACCTCTTTTCAACCATTTGCTCTTTTTACATGAGAATTTTTGATAAAAGGAAATTAAAAAAAATAAGATGATTGTGTTATAAAAAAAAGCATTGTTCCTATTCCCAAACTGACTTTCTAAACAAGGTAACTAAAATATACTCTTACTAGCAATACTGAGATGGGTGATTTATGTGTTTGCTTATTCAATAACACTGAAAAATATTAAATAATGAAAATATCTCAGTGACCTAATTTGTATTTCTTTGCTGATGTCCAACATTTTTTTTCTTTTAAGTATTATTCATTGCTATCTGTTGCTTTTGTAAATAAATTGTCCCATTCATAAAAAATTATCCATTTTTCTTTTCATTTCTTGCTTCTTTAAATGAATCATTTTATCTACCTCTACTGTATAAACAAAATAAGAACAAATGGGTAACTAATTATATGTCATTGGTAAAAGTATGGAAGTACCTGCTATAAACAGTGTAGGTAAAAATACAATTTTATAGGATATGTGTTTGACTCTGCATTAAGATTTTTTAGATGAGGGATGCCTGGGTAGCTCAGCAGTTGAGTTTGCTTTTAACTCAGGGAGTGATCCCCGGGTTCTGGGATTGAGTCCTGCATCAGGCTCCTTGCAAGAAGCCTGCTTCTCCCTCTGCCTATGTCTCTGCCTCTCATGAATAAATAAGTAAAATCTTTAAAAAAAAGATTTTTTTAGATGATAAACATATATTCTAGCAATGTTAAGTAACAGTGAGGTCATTATGTGTATGGATATTTGTTTTATCCAATTTAAAAGTGATTAAAAATGTATACTCTAGCAATTACAGTGACGTTGAATACATACAGCTAATCTTTCCCGTTAGATCTGGTATTATGGATTCCATTAAGACTTTTTGTTCCTTTTTGCATTTGTGTATCTTTGCAAGAAAAACAAAAGGAAAGATTCTTTTTTCAATGCAGTCACTCTATTCTAATGGCTCTATAAAATCAATGACCACAGCTATTTTTTCTCATTAATTGCATGGTCATATTAGTATATAGTAACATAAATACACTTATAGATTCATTAGCTGTTAATTCATGCTTAGTTTTCCCCATTTTTCAACAGCAGGTCTAATTTCCAATTAATATTCTTGGGTATCCACAATAACTTTTTTTTTTTTTTAAGATTTAATTAATTTATTTGACAGAGAGGGAGCATAAGCAGGGGTGGCAGGCAGAGGGAGAGGTTCAGGGAACCAGACATGGGGTTTGATCCCAGGGTCCAAAGATCCTTACCTGAGCTGAAGGGAGATGCTTTATCACTTAACTACCACCCAGATGCCCCCACATTATCTTTGCAATGTATTGTAGCTGATAAATTTCCCATTGTAATAAGTGCCTTACATATATTTATCAGCACCTGAGAAAAATACATAGTTTATTTTCAATGTTGAACTGTATGTAGTATGAAATCTTGTAGTTGTAGTGTGTTGTTGGGAAAGAGTTTGTACAGTGTGTGTTTGTGTGTGTGTGTGTATAAATCTTGCAATATTAAATGGAAATAAGTTTTGACAGGAAATTTACGGAGGGTGACAAAACACAATGTGGACAATTAGTGATTCATAATAAAATGAAGAAAATATAGTAAGCAACGCATTTATGTTTCAGATTCACAGAGAGATTCATAATTTTTTTTAATTAATTTTTATTGGTGTTCAATTTACCAACATACAGAAAAACACCCAGTGCTCATCCCGTCAAGTGTCCGCCTCAGTGCCCTTCGCCCATTCCCCTCCAGCACCCGCCCTCCTCCCCTTCCACCACCCCTAGTTCGTTTCCCCGAGTTAGGAGTCTTTATGTTCTGTCTCCCTTCCTGATATTTCCCAACATTTCTTCTCCCTTCCTTTATATTCCCTTTCACCATTATTTATATTCCCCAAATGAATGAGAACATACACTGTTTGTCCTTCTCCGATTGACTTATTTCACTCAGCATAATACCCTCCAGTTCCATCCACGTTGAAGCAAATGGTGGGTATTTGTCATTTCTAATGGCTGAGGAATATTCCATTGTCTACATAAACCACATCTTCTTTATCCATTCATCTTTCGATGGACACTGAGGCTCCTTACACAGTTTGGCTATTGCGGACATTGCTGATAGAAACATCAGGGGTGCAGGTGTCCCGACGTTTCATTGCATCTGAATCTTTGGGGTAAATCCCCAGCAGTGCAATTGCTGGGTCGTAGGGCAGGTCTATTTTTAACTCTTTGAGGAACCTCCACACAGTTTTCCAGAGTGGCTGCACCAGTTCACATTCCCACCAACAGTGCAAGAGGGTTCCCTTTTCTCCGCATCCTCTCCAACATTTGTGGTTTCCTGCCTTGTTAATTTTCCCCATTCTCACTGGTGTGAGGTGGTATCTCATTGTGGTTTTGATTTGTATTTCCCTGATGGCAAGTGATGCAGAGCATTTTCTCATGTGCTTGTTGGCCATGTCCATGTCTTCCTCTGTGAGATTTCTCTTCATGTCTTTTGCCCATTTCAAGATTGGATTGTTTGTTTCTTTGGTGCTGAGTTTAAGAAGTTCTTTATAGATTTTGGAAACTAGCCCTTTATCTGATATGTCGTTTATAAATATCTTCTCCCATTCTGTAGGTTGTCTTTTAGTTTTGTTGACTGTATCCTTTGCTGTGCAAAAGCTTCTTATCTTGATGAAGTCCCAATAGTTCATTTTTGCTTTTGTTTCTTTTGCCTTTGTGGATGTATCTTGCAAGAAGTTCCTGTGGCCAAGTTCAAAAAGGGTGTTGCCTGTGTTCTCTTCTATGATTTTGATGGACTCTTGTCTCACATTTAGATCTCTCATCCATTTTGAGTTTATCTTTGTGTATGGTGAAAGAGAGTGGTCCAGTTTCATTCTTCTGCATGTGGATGTCCAATTTTCCCAGCACCATTTATTGAAGAGACTGTCTTTCTTCCATGGATAGTCTTTCCTCCCTTTTCGAATATTAGATGACCATACATTTCAGGGTCCACTTCTGGGTTCTCTATTCTGTTCCATTGATCTATGTGTCTGTTTTTGTGCCAGTACCACACTGTCTTGATGACCACAGCTTTGTAGTACAACCTGAAATCTGGCATTGTGATGCCCCCAGCTATGGTTTTCTTTTTTAAAATTCCCTTGGCTATTCGGGGTCTTTTCTGATTCCACACAAATCTTAAAATAATTTGTTCTAACTCTCTGAAGAAAGTCCATGGTATTTTGCTAGGGATTGCATTAAACGTGTAAATTGCCCTGGGTAACATTGACATTTTCACAATATTAATTCTGCCAATCCATGAGCATGGAATATTTTTCCATCTCTTTGTGTCTTCCTCAATTTCTTTCAGAAGTGTTCTATAGATATTAGGGTATAGATCTTTTACCTCTTTGGTTAGGTTTATTCCTAGGTATCTTATGCTTTTGGGTGCAATTGTAAATGGGATTGACTCCCTAATTTCTCTTTCTTCAGTCTCATTGTTAGTGTATAGAAATGCCATTGAGAATATTACTCAGCAATTAGAAACGACAAATACCCACCATTTGCTTCAACGTGGATGGAACTGGAGGGTATTATGCTGAGTGAAATAAGTCAATCAGAGAAGGACAAACAGTGTATGTTCTCATTCATTTGGGGAATATAAATAATAGTGAAAGGGAATATAAAGGAAGGGAGAAGAAATGTTGGGAAATATCAGGAAGGGAGACAGAACATAAAGACTCCTAACTCGGGGAAACGAACTAGGGGTGGTGGAAGGGGGGAGGAGGGCGGGTGTTGGAGGGGAACGGGTGACGGGCACTGAGGTGGACACTTGACGGGATGAGCACTGGGTGTTTTTCTGTATGTTGGTAAATTGAATACCAATAAAACTTAATTAAAAAAAAAAAAGAAATGCCATTGATTTCTGGGCATTGATTTTGTATCCTGCCACGCTACCAAATTGCTGTATGAGTTCTAGCAATCTTGGGGTGGAGGCTTTTGGGTTTTCTATGTAGAGTATCATGTCATTGGTGAAGAGGGAGAGTTTGACTTCTTCTTTGCCAATTTGAATGCCTTTAATGTCTTTTTGTTGTCTGATTGCTGAGGCGAGGACTTCCAGAACTATGTTGAACAGCAGTGGTGAGAGTGGACATCCCTGTCTTGTTCCTGATCTTAGGGGAAAGGCTCCCAGTGCTTCCCCATTGAGAATGATATTTGCTGTGGGCTTTTCATAAATGGCTTTTAAGATGTCGAGGAAAGTTCCCTCTATCCCAACACTCTGAAGGGTTTTGATCAGGAATCGATGCTGTATTTTGTCAAATGCTTTCTCTCCATCTAATGAGAGTATCGTATGGTTCTTGGTTTTTCTCTTGCTGATATGATGAATCACATTGATGGTTTTACGAGTGTTGAACCAGCCTTGTGTTCCGGGGATAAATCCTACTTGGTCATGGTGAATAATTTTCTTAATGTGTTGTTGGATCCTATTGGCTAGTATCTTGTTGAGAATTTTTGCATCCATGTTCATCAGGGATATTGGTCTGTAATTCTCCTTTTTGGTGGGATCTTTGTCTGGTTTTGGAATTAAGGTGATGCTGGCCTCATAGAACGAATTTGGAAGTACTCCAGAGAGATTCATAATTGTGTCCTAACTGGAGTATGGTCATATTATGCTTGACAATTACATCCTTTTAATGCTATATTTGTGTTTAAATAATAGCAATTTGAAATTAACACTAAAAAGAAAATGAGAGAAACATGATTTCTAGAAGGTTATGTCAGAGAGAGAAAAGTCATCCTATTTTTTTTTTTTTCAAGGTGAGGTCTTAGCCTCCACCAAGAGTTTATCTCACATAATATGTAGTGCATTGACATTGCTGTTCTGACCCAGTTCCCTCCAGTTCCTCAACAGACCCTAGCTGGATGCTAAATGAGAAATTGTCATTGAGTGACAATGGGACAACCTAAAGTCTGGGGGGGTTCTTTAAGTAAAGCACAGAAAATGTGAGACAAACAAATGAAACAAAACCAAGCTCACAAAATCACTCTCTGAAAAAGAATATATGAAGTAGAGCTCTTAAGGATATACCACTAAGATACCACTACGTATGAAACCATCACCAGAATTACAATAATATTTCCGTCACTCTTAAATTTGGAGCACTGTTCCTCTTCAACCTGAGATCCATAACTGATTCAATCTAATCTCCCATTCTATTTGCTCAGCCCTCACATCTTTCTTTCTTAAGAGACAGAAATGGCTTCTTGAGTCCTATACAAGCTTCTCTTGTTAACTAGGATTTTGTTTGTTTGTTTGTTTTGTTTTTGTTTTGGGCACTGCTCACGAGATGACTTGGAAAAGAAATAAATTTCATTGAGGTATAACCAATAGGCATTAAACTACACATATTTAAAGTGCATATGGTTTGAAATATACATGCCCTTTCCAACCCACCAGCATTCTCCCTACCCTACTCTAAGGCAACCACTTACGTGCTTTCTGTCCCTACAGATTAGTTGACATTTCATATAATTGTATACAAGTGGAACTCTACAGTATCAGTTCTTTGTGTGTGTGTGTGCTTATTTCACTCAACATAATTCATTTAGATTCATCTATGCTGTAATGTGTATTTACATTCCTTTGTATCATAGAGTGGAATCCCATTGTACAGACATAACACAGTGTGTCTATCTATACCTTTACCCATTGGAGGACATTTCAATTTTTTTCTAGATATGGGATACTACAAATAAGTTTTATTTGTAAAATGTATTTGTAATTTTATTGCTTCATTGAGGTATAATTGACAATTAAATTGAAACATATTTAAAGTGTTTATAGGTCCAAAGGAAGTAAAAACACAATTCCAAAGAGATCTCTGCACACTCATGTTCATTGCAGCATTATTTCATAGTAGCCAAGAAAGATATGGAAACAACCTAGATGTCTGTCAACTGATGCATCGATAAAGAAGATGTAATATGTGAGAGGTGATATGACGTATCATGCCTTTTTAAAAAAGGTTCTTTTTATTTATTCACGAGAGACACACAGAGAGAGGCAGAGACATAGGCAAGGGTGAAGCAGGCTCCCTGTGGGGATCCTGATGTGGAACTGGATCCTGGGACTCCAGGATCACAATCTGAGCCAAAGCAGACGCTCAACCACTGAGCCACCCAGGCATCCCACATATCACATCTTCTATATATATATATATATATACATATATATATATATATATAGGGATATTATTCAACTATTAGAAGGAAATATATATATATATATATGTATTTAATATATATCATACACACACACACACACACACACACACATTGTGGTATTATTCAACTACTAGAATGAAGGAATTCCTGCCATTTGTGACAACATGGATGAACCGAGAGCCCATTAGGCTAAGTAAAATAAGCGAGGCAGAGGAAGACAAATACCACATGGTATCACTTATATGTGGAACTAAAAAAAGTAACTAATCAAAAGAGGACAAATAAAATTTTATGAACCTTCAATATATGAGTCTTTGTATGGATATACAGAATGATAGGATTATGGAGTAGCTAGCTATATGGGAAATTTTTAGGGAATTGCCGACTGGCTTTCAAGCAGTTGTCAGGTATTCTGGTCAGCTGTTTATGAGACTTTGAGTTTCTCCACATCCTTTCCAACACATTGCATGGTTAATGTTTTTAATTTTAGCCATTCTAATAGTTGTGTGTTGGGATTTTATTACAGAGTTAATAAGTATACTCATAGTCACTAGTAATGCTGAGTATTATTTTATGTGCATATCTGTCTATATACCTTCTTTAGTGAAGTATCTGTTCAATCTTTTGCCCAATTTTTTTTTTTAAGATTTTATTTATTCATTTGAGGGAGAGCACAAGGGTGGGGAGGGGCAGAGGGAGAGAGAGAAGCATACTCCCCGTTGAACAGGGAGCCCCTGAGGCTCTATCCCAGGACCCAGGGATCATGACCTGAGCCATCCAGGCACCCTTTGCTCATTTTAATTGACTTGTTTCTTACTGAGTTTTGAAAGAATTTATACATTCTGGGTACAAATATTTATCAAATGTATTGTATGTAAGAAACCTTTATATATCCCAAGTCATAAGAATGTTTATATTTTTTCTTTGTTTTCATTTATTTTTTTTTTTAAGATTTTTATTTATTTATTCATGTGAGACACAGAGAGAGATAGAGTGACATAAGGCAGGGGAGGATCAGACTCACTGCAGGGAACCTGATGCAGGACTTGATCCCAGCACCCCAGGATCACGGCCTGAGCCACATGTGGATGCTCAACCACTGAGCCACCCAGGTGCCCCTCTTTATTTTTATTTAAAAATATGTTTTTTATGGTGGGCAGTGTGCATTAATTTAAAACTAATTTTAATTTTTGTAGAGGATAGTCAGTTGTTTCAGAATCATTTGTTGAAAATAATATCCTTTTCCCCCTATACTACCTTTGCACTTTTGCCAAAAATCACATGTCCTTTTGATGCAGTTTTGGAATATAAGTGAGGTTTGCTGGGCTGAGGTTCAGAGCCACCCACAAAGAAAGAATTCTTGAGACGTCTTTGATGCAAAATGGTGGTTTTATTAAAGCATGGGGACAGGACCCACCGGCAGGAAAAGCTGCTGCCCCCGGTCAGGAGGGAGGCTGATTATGTACCTACAGAGTTGGGGGGAGGTAAGGAAAAGGGAGGTTTCCTAAGGATTATCATATCCTAAAGAGGATTTACAAGATACTGGAGGCCTTGCTATGGTCAAGTTAAAGGTTGTTTTTCCCTCTAGCAAGGCATTAACATTAAGACAGTTGGGAACTTCTGAGGAATGTCACACTTATCCCACCCCATAAAGGTGGGATCCTTTGTGGGGTATCACCTTGTGCTTTGTCCTCAGCTAGCCCTCAGTTCCCCATCACTTTTATGCATGTGTCTGTTTTTTAGACCCTCCCTTTTGTTTCAGTGATCTATTTGACACCAAGGCCACATTGCCTTTATTACTGCTACTTTAAAGTACTTCATAAAACCAGGTAATAATCCAATTGTGGTTTTCTTCTTAAAAGTCTTTTAGGCTATGCCATGACCTTTACAATTCCACGAAATTTTAGAATCAATTTATCAATTTCTACAAAAAAGTACTCCTGGGATTTGTTCGGTATTGCATTAAATCTATACTTCAATTTAGAAAGACTTGACATCTTAACAATAATGAGTTTTCTGCTCTATGAATGTGCTATAACTCTCCATTATATAGTTCATCTTTAATTTCTTTCAGCAGTGTTCTGTAGCTTTAAATGTAAAGGCCTTGCATATATGTTACCATTTCCTCTTAAATAGTTCATATTTTGACAGTATTTAAAATATATTATTATCTTAATTTCTAATTGTTTGTTACAGACATGAAACTGACTTTTATATATTGATTTTGTGCCTAGCATCCTTGATACATTCACTTGTTTCTAGCAGTGTTTTTTAGATATTAGATATCGTCATTTTCTACATAAAATATTATATTATATGTAAATAAAGACAGCTGTGTTGAAGGCAAGCTGAGGACAAAGCGTAGCTGACACTCCACAAGCCCCTCCCTGATACTCCTGGGTGGGACATGTGGGACATTCCTCCAGGAAGCTCCCAACTGTCTTAAAGTCAATGCCTTACTCAGGGAAAAATGACCTTAGCTTGACCACGGCAAGGCCTCCAGTATCTTGTAGGTCCTCTTTAGCATATGAAAATCCTTTGGAGAACCTCCCTTTTCCTTATCTCCCCCAATTCCTGAGTGTATAATCAGCCACTAGCCACTCCTCAGGACCCAGGGGGCAGCAGCTCTTTCTGCCCAAGGGTCCTGTCTTCATTCTTTAATAAAACCACTATTTTGCACCAAAGAAGGCTCAATAATTCTTTCTGGGCCATCAGCTCCAGACCTCAGCCCAGCAAACCTTACCTATGTGCCAAAACTACATCAGATGTACCGTCCTTTATAATCAGTATGCTTTTTTTTTTTCTTTTACTTGCCTTACTGCAATGGCCAGAAATATTAGATTTGAAATGATAAATGGGTACCCTTCCCTTGTTTTGTTTTTTAATTAACAGGAATTCATTCTTTTCTCATCAAGGAGAAATAAATGTAGATTTACATAAATGCTTTTTATCACATTAAGGAAGCTTCCTTTAAATTTCTGGTTTGTTGACAGTGTTTTTAAAATCTTCCTTTAAATTTCTGGTTTGTTGACAGTGTTTTTAAAATCAGGAATGGATGTTGGATTTGCCAATTTTCTTTTCTTTCTACATCTACTGAGAATATCCTGGTTTTCCTTTTTTGGTTTACTAATACGGTGAATTACACTAATTAGTTTTCAAATCTCAAACCAATCATGTATTCTTGAGATAAATCACATTTAGTCATTTAATTAATTTCTTGTGGCTGCTGTGATAAATTACCTCAAACCAGATAGTTTAAGACAACAGAGATTTATTCTCTCCAATTTGGGTGGCCAGAAATCCAGATTAGTTTCACTTGTTCAAAACCATTATATTGACATGGATTTGCTTCCTCTGGAGGCTCTAGGAGAGAATCTATTTCTTGCTTCTCCTGGTTTTTCATGAAGGCAGGCATTTCTTGTCTTGTGGATACATTATTCCGATCATTCCAGTCTCCAACTCCTTAGTCAATAGTGCCTTTTTTTTTTTTTCTGTGTCAAATCCTCCTTTGATTCCCTTTTATAAAGATATTTATGATTGCCCTTAGGACCCACCCAGATAATCCAAGATAATCTTATCACCTTAATTTAATTATGCCTGCAAGTTTCTTTTGCCATACAAAGTGTGCTCATTAGTCTCATCATTTAAGACATGTGATGCGGGAGAGGTAGGTCTTGTCTCATGGAGTCGAAGAATGAGTCTCCCGGACAAAGGAGAGTGAGTAAAGCGATAGAAGTTTATTGAGGATACAGAGAGCTTTCAGAAGTGAGAGGGGTCCCGACACTTACTTCCTTTTTAGGGTCAGGTAATTGTTGGTCACAAGTAGCTGTTTTAACAAGACCCCACCTCCTGGCACCTGGGACAGGATGGTCTTGTTTGTTTATCCCTGATTTCCTTTCATCTCCACATCTTAAGGATTTTTGGGAGCCTGATTTTGTGGCCCAGTACCTAGCCCTGCCTGTCCCTTACTCACATGGATATCTTTTGAGGAGACACTTCCCAGTGGGCCACAGTGTACTCTTACCCTTAAAAATTCATGTCCATCCAATTGCAAAATACATTAATCTCAACTCCAACATTCTCAAAGTCTCAAACTGTTACAACATCAACTAAAATCCAAAATCACATCTGAATACCATCAGTTTAAAAGTCTGAACTCTCATCATCTAATTCATATATGGGTGACACTTTGGGTAATATCCATCCTGTTGCAAAATTCCTTTCCATCTGTAGACTCTGTCAATGTAAAAAACATGTTAGTTGCTTCCAAAATACAGTTACGAAACAGGCATAGGATAATAATCATAGATTTTCTATTTCAAAAGGAAGAAAATGGAAGGAGAAAAGTGATCACCATTCCTAAGAAACTAAAAAAATCTAGCAGGGCTAAATTTTACTAGGTCTCAAGGCCTAGAAATAATCCTTTGTGGCTTAAGATCTACCCTCTGCACCCATGACTTCAGGTTCTTCACCTATGGCTCTGGCTTCTGAGACAATTCTTCCTTTTTCTTGAAAGGTAGACTGTGTTTACAAATGAACAGTTGCATTTGCCTATTTCCTGTAGAACTTGGAGAGTTTGACAGCCAGCCATATGGGTTAATGAACTTGAACTACCTTTTTTTTTTTTTGAACTTGAACTACCTTTGAACTGGATCTGGCTGGCACTAGCTCTGGAGAGCCGCTTGTCAAATAGCCAGGAATTTGGCGTGCCCATTGTTAAATCATTCTTGGCTTGAAATTGATCATGTCTGGAGGTTTCATAGCAGACAAATTAGCAAATAACACAAATTAAGAACTTTTCTTTCTTTCAAGAGAGCTCATTTGCTATTACTATTGTGCATGCAGATATACTATAATGGGTCTAAGCGATTTATCTAGTTCCAACCACAGCAAAACAAATAAGATCACGTTGGTGAGATAAAAGTCATACAGGAAGTTTCACATGTTAGTGGATAATTTATGTGGCCCTTACATGGAGAAAAAGCCAGGGGAGACGGTGGTCCTTGAATGCACCTTCTTTGGCTAGTGGACCTAGAAATGCAAAGTTATATACTGGTGTTCTGGTGGCAAGTCCAAAAACATTTATTATATGACATCTAGCAGTTAATTTAACATGGGAAATATAATAAGCATTTATTCCTTGGAGCTTTTTCATGTCATTATTTCAAGTGTTTCTTTGGATAATGAAAACATGCTTTTCAAACTCCATTGCTCACATATAAACCTAATTAAAATATGCAGTGTGATGTCAGAATTGTTCATTAATTAAATCAATCATTTTCTCAGTTACTGACAGAGATTTATAAAGTGTCCTGTGAGCATAAAAGAGAATCTTACACACACAAGATAAAGAACTTTTCACAAGGAACCAGTACTGTTGATGAGAAAACAATGAATATGTGTGAAATAATTCAAAAAGAATATAAAATATAAAATGTAATATCCAGAAGTACAGAAAAGGAAGCCTAAACCAAATCTAAAAGTACAGAGGGTTTAGTGAGTTATATCAATCAGCCATCATTGTTGAAAAACAGTGGTCACTTTGGGCTTGAAGTTAGTGTCTGCCCTCAAAATTCTTAGAAGTTTCCCAAAATAAGTGATGCTGATTTTTTTGGGTAGTATGTCCCATAGGTGAAACATACTGACTAGAACCCCACAGACAAGCCCTTTTGAGAAATGTTTTATTTTTCCTATAGAAAAAGATGTTTCAAAAGTTCTTTTATATTAATATATAAAACTCATCTTCCAATTTTTAAAGTTACTTTTTTCATTCTGCTGATATTTTTCTATGACACAGCTGATGTAGATTTTCTTTGTTAATCAACAGTATTTTTTCCCTTGCTTATTTTCATAATAAATGAGAAGCCAAGAATGCCACTCACTTTTCTAGGTTTGGAATTGCTGTGTAACGAAGTTCTGGGCAAGAACACCCCAGTGAAAGTCCATATTGAGGCTTGAGAAAATAGTCATTTGCTTCCTTATAAACGGAAAAAGTGTTGAGTTTTTCCCTTCCTCCTGCCTCAAAAGTAGATGTGATATCAGGTCTTTGGAAGTGTATGATGAGCCGTCACAAAGCGTTCAAGGACAACAGGCCAATGTAAGCAGAGGAGAAAGATAGAAATAAACTAAGTCCTTGATAGTGATACTGAGCTGCTGAGCAAGCCTGAGATTACCCTCATCAGGAATCCTTCTTAAGTAACTCTATGGCTTAAAGCACTGTTATCTGAACTTTCCATTCTTCCAACTGTAGCATTTCAAACAGAACAGTAATTATAGATTGTTATGGTTGGGAGATAGGGGGTGGTAAATCTTTAAAAAAAAAAAAAAAGCCCTTATGATTCCAATTTTCCCATTCCTCAACCCTTTAAATTCTTTACCTTCCTTCAAAGCCATGCTTTGGGAAAGGATGATTTATGTTCTGACTCCAATCTGGCTTCCGTCTTCATAGAGCCTCTGAAATTTACCACGTCCAAGGGAATCTTTTATGCTCTCATCTTTTTGTACCTCATCAAAATTATTCAAATATTTGGTAACATACTCACTTTTGAGACAGTTTTCTCTTTTACAATATGTGATATTCTCTTACTGTTTATTTTTTGCCATCTTTTTTTTTTTTTGATTGTTCTTGTGTTGCAACTTAAATCTTAATATTGATGTTCCTCAAAGTTTGGCCCCAATACTTTTCTTTTTGTTCTTTATACCCTTCCCCTAAGTGATAACATACCTCCCTTGGCTATAAAAATATCAATACAGTAATGACTCATACATTTATATTTTAAGCCCATGTATTTTTTCTGAGCTTTGGTCATATGTATTCAATTATTCACGTGACATCTCTGTTTGACCAGTTGCTGCTCTTTCAAATGTAAATTTTCATAAGTTGTCTCACAATTGCTCCATCTATTCCTCCCAAATTCTTTTCTGTTTTATAAAAGGCACCCTTATCCAATGTCCAGTTATTTGTTCAAGCTTGAAATCTGAGGTTCCTCATTCTTCCCTTTAACACAAACTTCTTATCAAATTTATCATTAATTTCTGCTGATTCTTCCAATCACTATTCTCCATCTATATGTCTGACATCTGGGTTACATTATTGCAGTGACCTCTAAACATGTTTCCCTCCTTTTCTTTTTTAAAAGACTTTATTTGTTTATTCATGAGAGACACAGAGAAAGAGAGAGGCAGAAACACAGGCAGAGGGAGAAGCAGGCCCTATGCAGGGAGCCCAACGTGGGACTTGATCCTAGAACTCCAGGATCACACCCTGAGCCGAAGGCAGCACTAAACCGCTGGGCCACTGGGGCAGCCCTCCCTCCTTTTTTTTTTTTTTAAAGTTTTTTTTGTTTTGTTTTGTTTTTGTTTTTGTTTTTTTTTAATTTTTAAGTTACCTCTACACCTATGTGGGGCTTGAACTTACAACTCTGAGATCAAAAGTCACATTTTCTACTGACTGAGCCAGCCAGGACCCCCGACATGTTTGTCTCTTTCAATCATGGTTAGCCTCCAATTTATCTTCCATTATACAGAAGTCAGAAGGATTTTTAAATTTGAAACAAAAAAACCAAACAAACAAACAAAAAAAAGAAAATTCAATCAGTTTCTCACCAGCTTCAACTCTTTGATATTTTCATATTGCAGTTGGGATAAAATGCAAACATTACTCCATGGCTTACAAGGCCCCAAATGTTTGCATTGTTCTGCCGAAGCAAATTTCCTCATGCTTATGAATCATTTTCTCCATTGTGCACTAAACTTTTATCTGCTCAGAGAATTAGCTCATGCTGTTTTTGTCCTTGTAATATTTTCTTTGGGTGGCTGGCCAAGAATCTTCAAGTATTAACTTAAATTCTTCATACATTTTTTTCCCTGCTTAAAATTAACTTTCCATTCTCTACTCCAGCAATTTATTTCTCAATTTATTTATTTTGTTACACTTGTTACTTTTAGTGGAATATATGTATATTCCATTATATACATACATGTATGTATATTCATATGTATATGAATGTATATATGTATCCATATATATATGACTTGTTTTTATTCGACTATGAGCTTTACTTCTAACTTATTCATAGTGCTTATTCAGTGCTATCACAAGGCATGGCAGAAAAGCCATTTATTTAACAAATAATCATTGAATAACTACTATGTACCAAGCACAGAGGTATTAATTATGTGCTTGAGAATAAGTTACTCGTTGTTAATTTTGTGCTCTGATTTTGTGAGCTTCTCTCCAGAGTGCAACCAAATAAGACCTCTGTGTCAATAGTATCTCAATAAAGCTGGGGGGAGAAAATAAGTTCTCTATGAGATGATAAACTTTAAATCGAGTCCTAAATTATAAAAAGACTTCAACTGAAATTTCTGGGGGAAGAATATTCAAGACAGATAATACAAAATACAAAGACTCGAAGTTACATGTTCAAGAGACAAAAAGATCTATGGCTAGAAACGATGATATTGTCAAGAGCAGTTTATAGATGATGCTGTGTAATTAGGCAGAGGGCAACTTGCGTAGAGGTTATGAAAAAGTTTATGTAGGGAGTAGCACTGATTGGAAGGATGGAAGGAAGGAGGGAGGGAGAGAGAGTGAGGAAGGAAGGAAAGAAGATACTGGCAGTGCTGATTATATTACCTGCTGATTGAGAATATGGCTAAAAGATAGTGAAGGGCCTCCTGCTGCTGCCTCACATAAAGTGATTTCATAGTGTTCTGGAAGTTCATTGAATCTGCTACTTCGTGTTAACTGACATCTGATGAACTGGAAATTTCTAAACCCTGACAATCACTTCTAATTTGCTCATATGATTCTGGAGCTTCATTTTACTAACTTCATGTTTCAGCTAAATGGATTTTCCATGAATATTCTTTTGACATAGCGATTCCTTTCTCATCTCTCATTGGGAAGAGGTCAATGTCAGGCAGGTCTGAGAAAAGGGATGCCGAGGCTCTGCTTGCAAGAGAGGCTGTGTTTGGAGGCACCATCATGTCCAGAAGCAAAGCCTGCAGGAATGCTTGCAAACCCATGGACGCCAGAGATGAGGCGGGCTTAGAAAGTTCATCCCTTTGCCAGAAACCCCATGACCTCCTCCCTATCATGTCATTTCAGCCTAAATAAACAGAAATATCCTTTAATAGAGATTTTTGACCAACTGTGCTCTCCTATTCCCCAACATGCTGGTAACTACTTACTCTCTCATTAAAGTTCTTATCTCATTAAAGACTAGTAATTTGAGAACCAATTTTCATTTTAGGCCACTAACATACACCAGCCAGTAATTTGCAAATAGGTAATTTAGTTTGCTAATTCTTTAAAGCACAATTTTTTTTTTTCAATCTAGACTGTACAGGTTTCACCTTAAATGATTTGCTGGTAAAAAATATTATATACACACATGCACACACACACATATATATATATGTACACATATGCATCTGGATAAGCTCAGGTAAATATTACTTTTTTAAAAAATCATGTCATCCACAATTTCTGTTTGGTTTTTTGTTGTTGTTTTTGTTTTTTTAAGATTTTATTTATTCATGAGAGACACACAGAGATAGAGGCAGAGACACAGGCTGAGGGAGAAAAAGGCTCCTCACAGGAAGCCTGATGTGGAACTTGATCCAGGGACCGGGGTCACGCCCTGAGCCAAAGGCAGATGCTCAAACACTGAGGCACCCAGGCTTCCTAATTTCTCTGTTCTAATACATTTTTTAGCTAATGTTTTTTTAATTTTTATTGTGGAATATATTTATAGGCATTCATATTTTTAGTGTGTTAAATATGTGAAGAAACTGAGGCAGGGGATACTGAATAATATTCTAAATGATTTATAGATTATAAAAATGAAGGCAAGAGTGGAATTTGACCACAAGCTAATTATTCCAGGTTCACTCACTGCTTTGTGAAAATTTGGCACTTGGGCTTCAAGAATACTATCACTAACCTTGTTAGGGGAAAAAATTATTTTGACACTTGTTAACATGATAAGGAAGATTTTATTGCAACTATTGTGGTAGATGTCAAGACTTCGACATTAGAAGAGAGATCATGTTTAACTCAAATACAATAATAAGTGGGGATTTACAGCCAAAGTGCAGGTTGGGGTGTGGAGTACAGTGGATGGGAGATGCTAAGAGGAGACATCAAGAGTAGGGCAATTCAGGCCAAACTGATTTAAGATTCTTACTGAGAGCAAGCCAGGGTGCTCAGGTATCAATGGTGGGGAATGAAGAGTTTGATCAGATATCAAGGATGGAAGGATTCCCTTTAAACTGACCTAGCAAGATTCTTGCTAAAACTGAGCTATGTAGGCCTGATAGGGATAGAGGCCAAGGTTGAGCCCTAGTTAAGAAAAGGGTCTTAAAGGGCCCTAACTAAAGTTTGGCCAAATAAAGCATCTTATCAATGTGTTGCCAGGTGAACTGGGGAGACCCCTGCCCACCCACTCTGTGCCCTGAAGACATCATCCAGTCCATCCCGAAGATATAGCTGAAGGTTCTTAGTATTGTCATGAGAAAGAATTCAAAGACAGACACAGCACAGCAGATGAGTGACACAAGCAGGAAAGTTTGTTAAAGCCAAATTCTCTCTTGAGATGTGAGTACAGGGTGGGGAGGCTATGTGCCCAGAGGCTTGGGTTTATATCTTTTATTGACAGTTGTTAACTGGAGATAAAATATTCATTACTTGGAGCAGAGATTTAGAAGCAAAAAGCCCTGCCTTTTCTTCTTTATCTGGTCAGTGGTTTCCAGCCTACTTTGTCAGTCATCATGGGCCTATCTGGTCTGACCTGGCTTCTTATGGCTCTGCTTTGGAGTGCTGCCAGCATAGGCTTCTGACTTTTCCCACAGCTGGCCTTGACTTCCTTTCTGCTGGCCTCTAGGCAACCTGATAGAACCAAACTAACTGCATCCAACAAATTCACCACAAGAATAATAGAATTGTAGGGGCACCTGGGTGGCTCACTCAGTTAGGCGCCTGCCTTCAGCTCAGGTCATGATCTCAGGGTCCTGGGGTGGAGCCCCACATTGGGTTTCCTGCTCTGCAGAGTCTGCTTCTCCCTCTCTGCCCCTCCCCTCCTGTGCTCCTGTGCATGCTCTCTCTCTCTCTCTAAAAAAAAAAAAAAAAAATCTTATCGATTGAGAGGACCTGAGAAATAACTAATAACTCGAATCAACCCATCCTCTCTAGAGAGAAAAATGCTGAACATTCATGTGCAGCTGCTTGCCCAAAGTCACTCGGTTGTTGGAAGACATGAGACAATGACTTAGCCCTATGCTTCTGCCATTACACTATTATTGTCCCTTATTGGATTATTTACGTATTATCCTATATGTAAGAAATTAGATACTCTATAAATGCAGAATGGCACAACATATAATAGATAAAATTGGCTTTAAAACTCCCAATAAAAATTGACATTATTTGTTTTAGATTGCTCTTCTCCTCCATTAAAAAAAAAAACAATCTATATCTAGGTTTACTAACAAATAGCATATTTGTTGTTTAAATCGGTGTTGACTGGATAGTTATGCAGGATCTTTAAACGTCAAATGGGAGTCTATGGAAATAGATTGGAATTCCAATCTCTGTACTAAAGGTCTTCTATGGAGCTGTAAATGAAAAACAGTGTGTGAGAACATTGTTTTAGCACCTGTTTTATTGCCTGCACTTGATGTAATTAGTGTATTTAAAGACAGCCCTATTGGTTACACCATATGGTTTGTAATCATTAGTATAATAATAGATGTACCATTTAAAATGGAGCTCAACAACTGAGTGCTATTGTTCCATTATGCCAGCATAATAGGAGGTTTTCAGAGAATTGACTGAATCCCAATTTTGAGTCTCTGACACATTTAGGTTCTCTAGGAGAAGAAAATTTAGGTGATAAAAAAGCAAATTTTGTACTGTTGTTTGATTTAGATATTAGTAAATATTTTATGCTTCCTTTGACATGTCTGACCCTAAAATAATGATATTTTAAATAAACTATTATTAATGATGACAATGAATCTCATTAGCATTTTCAGATGTGAAGATGTGCTATCTTCCGGCTTACTAACATTGGATTCCATTGTGAACGCTTAATTGGCTTTTATTCACACTAATTTCTGTTATTAAAGTAAGAAACTTATTTTTTTTCCTTATGGAAAAGGTTTAGCAGGAAATTAAAAAAAAAAAAAAAAAGGTAGCACAGGTCCTTATAAACTCTGGAAAAATAGTCCCTTTGAAAAACCTCGAAAACATCCTGTGTTTACAGTTTGCTCCTAAGTGACAACACCTAAAAGTTAATCAGTGATTCTATCTTCTCACTTAGTAGAAGCTACAAGAGGTGACAAGCAAAACAGGAATCCCACTGGAGATAAGATTGCAAGCCAAATTAGAAGACATCGAATCCTAGCGCGGTTACCCAATGCTCATATTTGCATATATACACATTTTTAGACGTATGCATGTATGAATCTACAATAGTGACTATATATGATGCAAGTATTGTCAAGCATACATTTAAGTTTGAATACATACTTATTCTTTCTCCACAAAAAAAGACTAATCTCCATGCTGAAACTCCAAATTGATGGAAAAATGAAAATAATACATACCCAAAAAAGAAAGCCTAAATGCCTATGTTTTTCTCTAACATATACCATGAGTTCATGTGATTATAATTTCTCAACTGAATACACCAATATAATTGTTCTCGAACATTTTTTTTTTTTCATATGAGAATCTCTTTGCAGTAATAAAGACGACAAAATACTTCGGATTCCACTGCCCCGTGGTGCAACATACTTATTCATCTTTCTCTAATGGAAAGAACTGCCTGACCTCAGGACCACTATCCCTTGTCCGCCACCTACCACCTACCTGTACTGCTTTGTCTGGAGGCTGAGACATTATATTTGCATTATATTCCGCCAATTAATGCAGCTTGCTGGACCACCCAGGATGCAGCAAATCCCTTGCTGTGACTTACTGCTTCCCTGCACTGCCCCATTTGCTGCAGCTCCTCTCCCTCTTGGGTGCTCCCTTGCCATTTGTCTTCAGACAGCACCTCACCCACTAGTGGGATGTTGGTTACACATATTAAAAGCGGATCTGTGCCTTCCAGTAGTTTCTCTGCTTAGGCTGACACCTCTGGTTGTTCTAATTGCTCCCTTTCAACTATTTTATCATTTCTCATTCAGAATGAGATAAAGTTAGCACCAAGCTTTACCACTCCCTTAGCTCATTTATGGAGGCACACAATGGAAGGCTTGATCTGTAAGATGTCAGGATTCTATACTCTTCATACAGCTTTGGTGGAATGAGCAAAAAGAAGAGCCTCTAATGTACAAGGCACTTGTATAGTTTCCTTTAGGGGTTAGGACAGCCCCCAGTTTGGTTTCCTTATCCACAATTCCCTCTTTTACTTTTGTGTCCATCACCTCTTAATCCGCACTCCATTTCACTGCATGTATGTACAAGGGGCACGACATTGCGCAGCAGCAACGACTACCAGGAATTTTCTGTGCACCTCGGTTGATGTAAATACAGATGAGATTGTGAAGACCAGACACACACCTGCTAGCTTCATAAAGTTAGCATCTACTAAGGATCGGCTAGGATAGCCTGTCCGAGGAGCAGTGTTCAATGTCTCACCACTAGAGGAAAGATTAAATAAATGTGGCCATTTAAACTAAATGGAGGGAAGCTTGGGTGGCTCAGTGGTTGAGCTTCTGTTTTTGGCTCAGGTCATGTTCTTGGAGGCTGGGAATTCCATATTGGGCTCCCTGCAGGGAGCCTGCTTCTCCCTCTGCCTGTGTCTCTGCCTCTCTCTCTGTGTCTCAAAATAAATAGAATTTTTAAAAAATAAAATAAATTGAATACTGCACAGATGTTAAAATTACAGAGATAATATATTTATGTATGTAAAGGTAGTTAAAAATGAAAAAATGAGGGACCCCTGGATGGCTCAGCAGTTGGGTGCCTGCCTTCAGCTCAGGTTGTGAACCCGGGGTGGGGATGGAGTCCCGCATCCAGCTCCCTGCAAGGAGCCTGCCTATCCCTCTGCCTGTGCCTCTGTCTCTCTCCCAGTCTTGTGTCTCTCATGAATAAATAAATAAATCTTAAAAAAAAAAGAGAGCAAGTCTTTAATAATGTTGAAAGAGTTTTTCTTAGATTGAAGGTTAATTTATACACAATAAAATGCAGTTTTGAAATTGGATAGTTAGATGCAATATAATGAATATATTCGTTGTATAAGCACATGCTAATTACGTATAGAACATTTCCAACAAATCTGGAAGTGAGTTCACTGGTAGCCTTTTGAGTCAACCACCATTACTTTCAGTCCAGATCAAACCAATACACTTTTTCTAGAATGATTGCCTGTTCTAAGACTCAACAACATATTCTCTCCTCTTTTCCCACTGGGTTCTTTTTCTCACCGTTTTTTAAGACTCGTTAGTGTTATTGCTTTGACCATGTTGAGTAATAGTCCATGACTTTGGCTTTGCCACAATTTAATTATCTAATCACCTGAGCATAGTCATTTGTTTCAGTTCGAGGCAACATTAAATATAGCTGTTCTGACCACTTCTTTACAAATAGTTCCTCTGTACAGCAGTTTTCCTTTCTTTAGGAGAAATACCCAGAAGTGTAATTCTCCTGTCATATAGTCATTGAAAGATAAACTTTCTGAGAAATTAACAAACTGTTTTCTAATGTACGTGTTATGTTTGGTTTTACTCTTACCAGCAAATATGTAATATTTTAGTTGTTCCACAACCTCACTAATACTTGAAGTTATCATTCTTGAATTTTATCCATTCAGTGAGGAACAAAGAGAAAGTACAAATGTGAGTATTCTTGATAGATAAGCCATTTATATGGTGTCTTTTGAAAAACAAAAGTTTTAATATTGCTGAAGTCCAATTTATTAGTTTTTTCTTTTGCTGTGACTTTTGTGTCTTAGAAATCTTTGCCTACCCAAAAGTAAAAAAATCACCCATTTTGTATGAGAAGCCATATTGTTTATGTCTTCTTAAAGAAGGTTACCAGCCATTGTAAATTCATGTGTGTAAATGTCATGAGGTTTATCAATATTCATATGGACAACTAGTTGGTCCAGAATCATTTGTTGAAATAATATCTGTCTCAATTGAATTGTCTTGTACCTTTCTCAAAAAACATTCAGCTATATATTGTTCACATTTTGAGGGGCTCTTTTCTGTTGTACTATATTTCTGCTGCCTGCTTATTGATGCTTAAGGCAATCCCACACAGTATTGATTACTGTAACTGTACGGTAATTCTTAAAATGAGGTAATATAAATCCTCTAATTTTGTGCTTCTTTTTCAAGATTAGTTTGGCTTTTCTATCACCCTTGTTTCATTATATTACTTTTAAAATACACTTATGAAAATTCTATGCCTTATAAAATTCAAGTCAGCATATAATTGGACCTTTCCTATTTATCCAATAAGACAAGATTTTGTTTTAATTGGCATCTCTAGTCTATTCACATCCAATACAATTACTGACATGTCAGATTTTTTGTTTAACACATTAATTATTGTTTTCCTTTGTTCTTCATTTCCTGTCTTGCATGAGTTGAGTATTTTTATTCTTCTATTCAAGCTTCTGTAAGAGGGTTTAGCAACACCTCTCTAACCTCTTTATTTTTTTCTTTATGAGTTTCTCTTTATATCTTGGATTATTTTTATAAGTTCTGATCTGTAAGAAATTTATAATGCTATGTTTCCATTTATACTGCTTTTCTATCCTTTGTGCCGTTTTAAACTACTTCATATGTGTATCTCTGATACCCTGCTTCTATTTTTGCTTAAAGTAGTTTTATGAATTTAATAAAAGAAAGAAAAGAGTCTATTATACTTACTATCTGCTTACTCATCTTATCTAGTTCTTTCTTTCTCTCTATAAGTCCAAATTTCCATCATATCATTTCCATGGCATAGGAAGGACTTAACGAAGAATCTAATTTTTCCTTTCTTGTCTTATGTGTGGATGCTAATGGTAAATTCTCTGTTTTTGTATATTTGGAAATGCCTTATTTTGCTTTGATTTTTTATTCTGTTTTCCCCCAAGCACTTTAAATATGCCATTCCATGGTGTTCTAGCTTCTCCTGTTTCTAGAAAGGAGTCAGCTATGTTTAAGTGACATCAAGTAACTTATCATTGTTTCCCGGAACGCACAGCTCTTTTTTTTTCTTGCTGTTTTAAATTTTTTGTTGTTGTTGTTATCTTTGTGTTTTTAGCAGTTTGAACAGCATGGCCCTAGGTTTTCAAAATTTATTTTGTTTTTTATTTAACCTGCTTGGTGTATGAGATTTTGAAGTTAATGTTTTTGTTCGTATTTGGCAAGTCTGAAGCCAATATTACAATATTACAATAAACCACTTTGGTGCCCTATTTTCTCTCTGTTCTATCTCACAAGGCACTGGCTTTCTTCATTTGCTTTTTAAAATAAACTTTTTATTTTAGGATATTATTACATTTATGAAACAGCTGCAGAGGTAGCACATAGTGTTCCTGTATACCTCAGACCCTGTCTCCCTTTTGCTAACATCTTAGCACTCTTTTCATATTGACTTATCAGTTAAAGTCTACTCTTTACCTAGATTGTCTTATTTTTAAATGAATGTCCTTTTTCTCTTCCAGAATTCTATGCAGGATATTATAGTATAGTTAGTCCTTGGCCTCCTAGGCTTTTCCAGACTGTGACAGCTTCCAGGCTTTCCTTGTTTCTGATGCCCTGCACAGTTTTAAGGAGGTCTGGTCAGATTTTTGCACAATATCCCTCTATTGGGATTAACTGTTGTTTTCCTTATTTTTTGTTTGTTTGTTTTCCTTATTTTTTGACTAGAGTTATGAAATTTGGGAGAAAGTCCACAAAGATAAGGTGCCATTCTCACTGTATTATATCAAAGGTACACACACACACACACACACACACACACACACATATTTATTTATTTATCACATGTGGCTGATGATGTTAATCTTGTTCACCATTTTGTCTACCTCCTGCAGGTACTGTAGTCTTGGGGCAGAAAGTCATTATATCAAGTGTTCAATTCAAGAGTGTGAAGTTACACTCTACTACTGTTAGTGTAGAATCATTTATTTTCATCTTTCTTCTCTCTGTGTTTTAATGCAGATAATGTCCATTGATCTGTTTTCAGGTTATTACTAATTATTTTTTCTGCTGTGTCCAGGCTGATATTAATGCCTATAAAATGCTTTTAATTGTAGATATTATATTTTCATTTCTACCATTTCCATTTGGTTCTTTTTGAACCAAATCTTTCCTGAAATTGATCATTACCTTACACATTATATCCTTTATTTCTTCTCTAGAATCTCCAATATATATTTAACTCTTGGTCTGCTAACTTTTCCTAACTATAGTTCATATTTTCCTTTGTGTGCCTAATAATCTTTATTGTGCTCTGGACATTGTGTATCATGCATTTAATATTTGTCTCTTAATACTACTAAGTATTATTCTATCCGGTAACTAATTAAAATACTAGCAGAGCACCTCAAAATTGATTTTTTTCCTTGGCCAAATCCCTTAGTGCTTTCAGATGATCTTTTACCTTAAAGGCATAGAACTTGTGTTGTTTTCATAGAAAACCTAAGTTATTTGCAAAGTCACCTTTACTTGGTGATACTGAATGTCTTTTCTGATTTAGCAGTGACTGAAATAGCTTCCCTGCTCTTCTCATTTTTCCCTGTAGTCTCTGGACCCCTGCCCGTTCATTAACATTTCAGGGTTTACCCAAGCATTTGGGAAGTTAAGAAAGATTTGGGGTCTTCATCCTCTGTGGCTCTCTCATTTCTTGGATTTCCAATTTACAGCTTCTTTTGCAATCCTGACTTATCCTTTGACTATTCAGGCCGATTTGATTTTGCTTTAATGGTTATAAAACCAGATTTTGTTAACTGTTCAAATTTGGGAGTGTCCTCAGGGACAAAGTCATCATTTTATCAAGTGAAGTGGGGCTTTTTGTTTGTTTGTTTGTTTGCCCTTTATGGCTAAATTAGTGGAGCTTCTGTCTGATTTTGGTCACTCACAAAGACCTCAAAACTATTGGTTTTTAAAAGGTGTTTGCTGGGCAGCCCGGGCGACTCAGCGGTTTAGCGCCGCCTTCAGCCCAGGGTCTGATCCTGGAGACCTGGGATCGAGTCCCACATCGGGCTCCCTGCATGGAGCCTGCTTCTCCCTCTGCCTGTGCTTCTGCCTCTCTCTCTTTCTCTGTGTCTCTCATGAATAAATAAATAAAATCTTAAAAAAATAGAAATAAAATGTGTTTGCCAGTGTTTGGGATTGTCCGAGTAGGAAAGTTAATCCAGTAAAAGCTACTCTGCCATTATTGGAAATAGAAATCTCTATCTCTTATTTTATTTTTTTCTAAAAATATAGATAACTTTAATTGAATAAGTGTTATCTACGGCCCATTATTATGTATAGCTTACAAATTTATGTGCTTACTAATTTTCAAATAAATTTTCAATTAAACAATATGTCACTAGTTTACATTTGGAGAAACTGAGGCTCTAATACATGGAATTTCTTGTCAATAAATAATATTAGTCATTAAATGCCAAAATTGGGATCATATGCAGGTTTATTATATTCTAAACACTACATTTACAAAAAGTATTAAAAAAAAGACAAAAACTTAAGGAGTGACATATTTTGCTGAAGCTGTTACTATATATTGAATAAATTAAGAAAAATGAATTCACAATAAAAGTAATTTAAATAACCTATTAAAAATTCTGATTTTTCAAATTTAACATGCATGTTAGAGTTCAATTTTCCTAACCAATTCAATGAATGTGTAATTAATATTTATTTATGGAAAATTAGCTATTAATGTATTTAGGAAAACACAAATGATTTCATGATAAGATAAAGAGCTCTATATTTTTTATTAAAATTCTCATTAAAAATAGCGTTTTATTTAATGTAATGATAAATTTCTTGGCCATATACTTAAAACCATGATCATAAGACAAGTGTGAAAAACACATATTCATAAAATACGCTGTAAAACATGTAGAGCAAATGATATATTTAGCTATCAGAAATACAAGAAAAATTGTGTACAAACTAGGAGAGGTTTAACAGTTACATATATCCATATATATATTAAATAATATGTGAAAGGGCCAGACTCTGCCACTGATTATCTGTGTGAACTAGATCAATTATCTTAACCTTTCTGATCCTTAATTATTCATATGGAAACAAGCACGGGGAGAAAATAAGATATGGTGTTTACAATCTAGAGGGAAAATAGACAGGCAATTATAACAGTATATGAAAAGAATGACATAATGTTGACTTTAGGGTCAGAAAAGCCTGCCCAGAGTAAGTGACATCTAAACTGATGTTGAAAAATGTGTATGAATTAGCCAACAAACAAGTGGAAAAGAGTATTATGTGCAATGGATAAGAAGAAAAATACAGTAGTGTGTTTTGAAATTGAAAGATATTTAACCTGCTGCAGTACGTAATGCAAAGGAGATAGGGGTAAGATATGAGGCTAAGGAGAAGCTGTGGCCAGATTTATATGAAAGGCAAAATCCTTAATAGATTTCATTAACAGTTTAAAGTATATCCTAAGTACAATTGGATGACATTGAATGGCATTAAGTAGAAGTAGGACAAGATTAAATTCAACTTTAAAAATAAAATTTTGACTACAGCATAGAAAATATACTGGGAGGAGGGGAAAAATATGTTGCTTTATTATTTAAATGATACGTGTAATTTGCCCAACCAAGCAACTATAATAGACCAACTGGAAATAAATAAAATTTCTCTCATGCCCTCATTTACTTGTTCTAAATAAATTTGTTAAAATTAACCAAGATGCAACCTCTGTTCAAGTCAATTACATGTCCATTGACAAATTCAATATGGATAGGTGCTTAGCTGAATTCTCTGTTTGTCTAAAAGTTTGGCTTTTTTTTTTTTTTTTTTGCTGTTCAGTTGTAAGTGCTCATTATATATATCTTGGATATTAACCTCTTACTGACTATATGGTTTGCAAATATTTTCTTCTATTCTATGATTGCCTTTTCATTTTGTTGATTGTTTCCTTTGCTGTGCAGAAATTTTCAGTTTGGCATAGCCCTACTTTTTTATTTTTACTTTTGTTGCCTTTGCTTTTGGTGTCAAATTCATAAAATCATTGTCAAAACCAATATCAGTGAGGTTTTCACTGTTCTCTTCTACAAGTTTTACATATTCATATCTTATTTTTAAGTCTTTAATCAATTTTGAATTGATTTTTATGTATGAATGATAGGGTCCAATTTCTTCTTTTGCATGATCCAGTGGTACTCTATTGAATATGCAAATCATGGCGCTCCAATATTGGATATAAAGTTTTCTAAACACCATTTATTGAAGAGACGATTCTTTCTCCATTATATATTCTTGGTGGCTTTCTAAAAAATTATTTCACTATAGATGTGTGAGTTTCTTTCTGGGCTATTATGTTTCACTGATCTATGTCTCTGTTTTGATTTAAATATATATATAATATAAATATAAAAAATTAGATTTTATTTATTTATTCATGAGAGACATACACACACACACAGAGACAGAGACAGAGACATAGGCAGAGGGAGAAGCAGGCTTCATGCAGGAAGCCCAATGTGGGACTCAATCTCGGGACCCTGGGATCACACCCTGAGCCAAAGGCAGATGCTCAACTGCTGAGCCACCCAGTTGTCTCTGTTTTGATTTTATATTACATTATTTTATTATACTGTTTTGATTACTATAGCTTTGAAATATAGTTTTAATCAGAAAGTATAATGTCTATGACTTTATTCTTCTTGCTCAAGATTACTTTAACTTTTTGGAATCTTTTGTTGTTTCATTCTAATTTTAAGATTATTTTTCCCATTTTTGTGAAAAATCCCATTGGGATTTTGGTAGGAATTTCACTGAATCTGTAGATCTCTTTGGGTAGTATAATTACTTTAATATTATTAATTCTTCCAATATGTAAAAATGGAATTCCTTTCCATTTATTTGTGCCTTCTTCAATTTCTTTCATCAACATTTTACAGTTTTCAGTGCACAGATCTTCTACCTTATTGGTTAAATTTATTCTTAAGTATTTAATTATTTTAAATGGTATTATAAATGACACTATTTTCTTAGTTTCTTTTTCAGAGACTTTGTTATTAGTATATAGAAATGCAACTTATTTTTGCATGTTGATTTGTCTCTTGAAACTTCCTGAATTAATTTATTAGTTCTAACAGGTTTTGGGTTTTTCATTTTGTTTTGTTTTGTTTTGTTTTCAGTAAAGTCTTTGGGATTTTCAGTATATACAATCATGTCATCTGCAAACAGAGACAATTCTTCTTCCTTCTTTCCAATTTGAATCTTTTTTCCTTTCTTTAATTGTTATGACTTAGATTTCCAGTATAATGTGGAAGAGAAGTTACAAGAAATGTACACCTTTGTATTGTTTCTAATTATAGAGAAAAGGTTTCAATTTTTCACTATTGAGTATGGTAGTAGCTGTGGGCTTGCCATATATGGCTTTTATTATGTTGAGACATGTTCCCTCTATACCCAGTTTGTTGAGAATTTTTATCATGGTATATCAATGGGTGTTGAATTTTGTCAAATGCTTTTTTCTGCATTTATTGAGATAATCATATGATTTTTATATTTCATTTCATTGATCTTTCCTACTGTCTTTGCAGCCTTTACTTCATTTACTGGGAAGGATTTACCTGTCCTTTATTTTCTGTACCCTTATCTGGATTGGGTTTAGAGAGTATATGCTACCTGGGGGCCTCACAGCTCTAACAGCAAACTTCTTAATAGGAGAAGGAGATCTTGTGCTCTGTTAAACATTAAATAGTCTTGGCCTGTTTCAGGGCAGCCTTCGGTTTCTGTGACACTATAGTTCCATCAAAAACCCAACCAATTTCTAACCTGTTTGCTGTTTATAAGTTCCACAGGAAAATTTGACAATCAAACCTTTTGTAAGATATTTGTTTTACATTTTTAGTATCTTTATTTATTGGTAATATCCTAAGTGTACGCACAGGTTTTTGGTGTTGAATAGGTTATTATTTACTGAATACAAATAATAACTATGTGGTTCTTCTGTGCCCAAATTCTTACCCCGAGGCAATGAAAAACAGCTGTCACTCTCCATGTATGGGTTCTTTACTATAGGCAATGAATATCAATAAAATGAATCTAGGTGTTTATAAAGGTAAAAGGGTCAATTGTTCTTTCTCCCTAACTGAGAGTCTCTTTAGAAACACAATGGGGATAATTCTGAGTTGTTACTGTGATCCTTTGGATTATAAGTAAATTTTTCCTAAGAAGAGATAAGTGTCTCCAGCTTTGTAATCTATAGTGTCTCATAGTCCCAAATCTTATCCTCTCTTGAAATATCTCTCTAAGGAAAGAAATCTCTCTAAGAAAGTAAATCTCTTTCGAGTCCCCATTTGCTAATCAGTCAAAGATAAAAGTTCCAGGAAACTTAGCCTCTAAGTTTCAGTAAAATTTGCTCCAAAAACAATCACTGTGCAGAATCATGAAACATATTTTCTCTATACACTCACAGGTTTTAATCTTGAACATCATTATTTTGTATTAGTTGTCTGTATATTCTGCTTCGATCTAGTTCTCAAAAAAGGTGTAGCTGTGTTGAGACCTTTAAAATAATAGTTTGAGTGCAAAGCCAACACAGCTACCATTTTCTTTCTCAGACCTTTATATGATTGGATGTCATTCACATCTTCAAAGGCTGTGATTTTACCTCCATCCACTATAACACTTTTAATTTAAGGAACTGATAACTTTTATAGCCTTCAGAATTCCCAATTATAGAATATTCAGTCAATTTACTTTGCATGCTATAAATAGGCTTAACTTAGTTTATCCATCTTTGTTGAAGACCTTCTGGCTTCCATCTGATTTTATCTATCTCATAGATTTTTATTGATAAAGAAGTGCAAACATACACCAACTTTCATTATTTCTTCAATCATTGCAAATAGTATATAGTTAGTTAGAAATAGTATATAGTTAAGTTACTTGTAGAATGTTCTATCACAGATTGGTAAAGCTTCCCAACTTTTTGCCCTATAATCTCCCAATGTCACAAATCCTTTATTTAACCAAACTGAATTTTTAGTATTTTTACACTCAAGCACTTTACTTGCAAATAAAAGTAGGGTGCCAGTTAATATTAGGTTTGGATTAGAGTAATAGAGACTTAAGGACAGTAATACAGACATACCAGGCAAGGAAGTAGTTCAAGGCTGGCATGGGGACTCCTTGAGGTTATCACAGTCACTACTTCCCTCTATTTCTTTTTGGTGAGCTATCCATGACCTTCATCCTCATGGCTTTTCCTGAGCTAAGATAGATGCTAATCTTTCAGGCATTTTATCTATATTCAAGGCAGCAGAAATGATGAAGAAATGAGAAATGATTTATTCTTTCTTTTATACAGAAGTTAGCTATATTTCACTGGCCTTCATAGTCACTTGTCATATGTACATTCCAGAAGATTGGGAAATGTGTTCTTGTAACGGTTATTTGCATTATCTGCATTAAACCTGAAAACAAAAATAAAGTCCCTTCACTGAGTAGAAAAACAAGAATTCTGCAGTCTGTTATAATTAAAATCTCTAAGAACTATGAAATCCCAGAACCCTTTTCCATTTCCTTTCATCACATCAATCTCCATGAGTTAGTGAAAGAATTTAACAAATTATGGTCAGGCATGTCTTTACAAACTTAGCTAGAAACCTGAATTTATAGTTTCAATATAACTTATAATGTTTTAATTGGGTTATACCCCCCAAATTCATTTGTTACTCACTTATTTGGTTATTTATTTATAGTTAGTTCCATTTATGCTACCTATTTAAATTTCAGAAATATTAGCATATAGAGGATATTTATTTATTTAAGATTTATTTATTTATTTTAGAGAAAGAGAAAGTGCATTCACAAGAATGGGGGGAGGGACAGAGAGAGAGGATCTTCAAGCAGACTCCCTGATGAGCACAGAGCCCAGTGAAGGGCTCCGTCCCACCACCATGAGATCACTATCTGAGGTGAAACCAACCTGAGCCACCCAGGCACCCCCATATGGAAGATATTTAGAGGTCTTGACACTGAATGGAATTACCATGAAAAAAAAAAAGTATAGGGACTGAAGTTTGACCATTTAGGGGTCAAGAGATGAGAGTTCTGGCTAGTGAGAAGATAGCCAAGTAAAAAGAACATGGAGAGTGTGATTCCTCAAAACAAAGTGAAGAATGTTTTCAAAGTGGCATTCAAATGTACTAAATGGTGTTGAGAGAGCAAAAGATAAGTACTAAGAATTCACCAGGGGGCTTGACAATGTGGTAATTATCCTGACAAAGGATCTTTTTACTAGAATGTTGTGGACAAACTTACCTATTTTAACTATTAAAGTCACTCAAGGGAAAATGGGAAGAAGAAAACTACAGACAATGGATATAGATGCAATTTTATATAAAAGGAGCAGAAAGAAGAAATATTAGCTGGAGAGCAATGTGAAATCAAAAGATGGGTTTAGTATTTTCCATTTTTTTCTTAGGATGTATTATAGTTAAGGAGATGGGTCCTGTGGATAGGAAAGCTCAGTAAAAGCAAGGAGGTTGCTGGAACCCTGTTCTTATAGAGACTAATGGAAATAGGACTGGGCACACAGGTGGAGCAGTAGATAAAACTATATAGTTCATCCATAAAAGATGATTAGATTCAGATAATGGGACATCAAAACCCCCACAATGCCAAATAGGTCACTCTTTTAGTTTCCTCCAGCCGTTATACCAAATTACCGCAATTTGGTGGCTTACGGCAACAGAAATTTATTTTCTCACAGTTCTGGAGGCTGGAGGTCTGAAATCCAGGTATTGTCAGGGTTGTGTTCCTATGAAGTCCCTGGGGAAAAATTCTTCCTGGAATAATACTTCCTTGCCTCTCCCTTGCATTGGGTGACCCCTCAGTAATCTTTGGTGTACATTGGTTTGTAGCTTCATCACCGTATAATCTTTGCCTCCACATAGTCTTCTTTGTTTCTGTGTGTCCTTTTCTCTCTCTTATAAGAGCACTGACATAGGATTTTGGGCCCTCATGAAACCTTATCTTCATTATATCTGCATAGACCCTATTTCCAAATAAGGTCACACTGGAGATTCTAAGTAGGACATGAATTTAGAAAAACATTATTCAACCCATTTAGGCACTTGTAACCAACTATTATCTTTGCCATTGTTTTGATAAAAATGTTTTTTCCATATCAAATTTGATAAAAAAAAAAAAAAAAAAGAAGAAGAAAGAATGATGTCAACATTGTGGGTATTACTTCCTAATTACCAAAATCGAGATACCATACCCTCTGTTAGGCCTAGGTAGAGTGTATGTAAGGAAATAACATTTATTCCTTGGGGCCAATATCTTTCCAGTTGTATTAATTAAAGGAACTGTGTGAGAAAGTTTATCTCTTTAATTTTTGTGAGTTTAGGAGTGAATAGCAATTGCCAACAATAGAAATAGATCAAGTTTTCTGAAATTGATGGCTTGATACAACTGAATAGACCATTCAGACTTAGCTTATTCTTGGTTCAAAATCCAGCAAAATATTTTCAGTAGTGAAGCACATTGAAATCCCCTTTCTACGTGACATATTTTCCAACCAATATCTGTCAACTAAGAAAAATAAAATGATCAGGATCCTTTGCAAAGTATGTTTTCAAACAATAGATGATACATACATAACACCCACACAGACTCTATGTTATATAATGTATGATGTAGAATATAGAATATTTATATATCTAGATTTAATATTTATACAAAGATTTGAAAAGTCAAATATCTATTGATTTATATAACCCTGCAGCTAAAAACATCTTGAGTAATTTATCACAAAAAACTGTGACAAACTACATATTTAACATTAAATGTACACTATTTTGTTAGAGTGAGAGTTCAGAGCAATTGCCCATTTACCAAGAAAATCATCTTATATTTTCTTTGCTAGGAATGATCTCCCTTTTCTTATATAGAAATGATTACCCATAGTATAAGTATATAATATTAAATATTAATTTATACTTATTTTTTACAAACTTCAAACTTCAATAATATTTTAGTATATTATTTTAGACCATTCAATGCAGTAGTAAAGTGGTAAGATCTAGAGAATAATGTTTTATGTTTTCTATATGCATTCCTTTTAGTTCCCAAAGCACTACAGAGACAAAGCACATACTAACAAAAACAAAGACAAAACAATAAAATTCTTACCTCTAAAAGCATCAGGAAGGGAGTAAATCACTTAACAAACAGATATCTAATACCTAATATAATGTACTATATTTCACTGAGCTCAGAAATAGTTTACCTACTTCTCTAATACCAAGATAGTAATAAAGCATATGGCTCAGATTGACATGATATACTTGTTAAACTAATTTAATGTAAATTAATGAAACAAGATATCCCTCCAAGCTATTAAATAACCTGGAATAATTAATTATGGGGGACAACTGCGTAAACATATTAACATACATTTCTTTTCAGGAGTGTTTTGTAACTAAAATGTAGGACGTAGTTGGGGCTATCTACTTGTCAAGAAACCAATATATAGAGGTTTCCCTGCTAATAATATTTTTAATTGGTGGACATAAATGTTTCTTTGAGCATTCTAAAAATAAATACATATACTGAAAGATTAAAAGGAAACATATTGTAGTTAGTAAAATCAAGCAACAAGCCTGAAAGAGATATAATGTGCTTTTCCTCACCATTTGCTTTCCTTTTATTATGTAGTCAATTTAGTCAGAGATACATAGGGTGTTCATTTGCAGCAGGATAGTTAGCTCTTTCCACCAAATAGAATATGTTTTATTCTTTCCACGGCCTTATTGACACTTTGAAGAGAGAGAATTGCAAATCTTATGGGCCAAAAGACAAGTACAGGAACTCTGGGATACACTACACTCTTTTAAAGGGCAACTTTTTCTTAGTTTTCAATCTCTATCTCCTTAAAGCCAGGGAATTCTCTCTCTACTAGCCAATGAATTATCTTGACTGAGACCACTTCTGGCATTTTCTCAGGTACCTGCAGTGCTCATTCTGGCTATACTATATCCCACAGTGAGGGCAGATGGCTCCAAAAAATTGACTAATGCAGACAGCAGTGGTCTCTTTTGACACGTTGTGAATGGGTGATATTTCAGACCAAAAATAATGCTTTTTCTTTTCCCAATCTCGAATGTGAGGAGTTCTTATCAAGTGTTCTTCGTAGAGAGTGATATCTCTTCCTTCTCAGAAATTCTGCCTCTTTTCAGAATTGGGGATGTTATGCTGAGAAAAAAAAAAACAAACCTTTTGAGCACTATATCCTGAGGACACAAACAGGCTACAAAGACAAGGTACTGGGAAGTAATTATACGTTAAAATCTGCATTTATATTCACATGGTGTGTGGATCAAGGTATGACAACTTTCAGTAGTTAAAAAGCAAATAAGCTAGAAAAATACTTTTCCTTGAAAAAAAGTAAGTCCTGAAAAACTAAAATATGCTGTATGATTCTCCACCTTGAAAGTGTATACCAACAGCAGTATAATTGACACAAATTAACTTTGACAGGTAGTTCAAAAAATGCTTAAAAATACACTCTTCTGCTTTCATAGAGTGTACTAGGGTGTGCATACAATCACAATAAAATAATCTCTAAACTGCATCCCATTTATTTCTTTAATCTCCAAAATTCACTGTGGGACAAAGAGATTAAGGAATGTCACATTTATACAGACATGCTATGGGAAAAGTCAACTCATATAGTTAGGTATATTTATGAGACAAGGTGGGAACAGCAAATGAGGTTGAAGATTGCATTATTTTGAAATAAACTCACAGAAAAGACTTCAAGAAGTCAGACAAAACAAAAATCCAAAGCCTGTTCTTCAGTAGCTCTTTATTTGATTTAAGGGAAATAAATTATACATATATGTAATATATATCTCTATATATTCTTTGGTAAAAAAAAATAGTCCAATCAATCTTTTATTTTCACATTTAAAAAAACTAATCTTTATAAAATAATTTGAAGAATTTGCAAAGGCATATCCTGACCTGCATTCAGATGCTGTAAATTATGTATTTCTCAAAAGCATGAACATTGTTCAGAGCCTCTGTATTAAATATAATTCAGATAAACAATTAACAAAGAGTTACAGAATAATTATCATAAATAGCACACCTAAGAAGTCCACAGGCCTTTATGGGATACATGTCTTTTGAAAGATGGTTGTCAAGATCAAGCAAAATCAAGAAGAATAGTTTCAAGTCACTGCATTGGAGAAATTTATATTATTTCAACCTATATTTTTAAGAATAATATCATACTTTTGGGATCACAGTAAATTAGTTGAATGAATTAAAAAAGAGCCCTGATGAGGGCTACTCATCATTCTGATGAGTAGAATTTAGAAATAAATGAACCTGACTGAAATAAGGCCTAATTCAACAGTTCTAACTGAATTAACTTTGAGATAAAAATAAAAAAATTAAAAAAAAAGCAGTAAGTAATTGGGACCCTCTGAAACCATGGAAAAGATGAGGAGTACAAAAATAGAGGTCTGGGCACTGTCAGGACTAAGGACTAAAGCAATTGCAGATCCACAAACGTTGGTTGAGATGATCCTGAATTCTAATTCCATACATTCAACATTCTACTTGCCCATCACCATTCAAGCGTCCGCTACTTCTTTATAAGAGTTTGAGACTTGAAGGTTGTCAACACAGCAGAGTCTGAAGACAGAAGGAATAACTACTATCAGCCACATACATCCAGCTGTGCCTTGGGAGACATTATATTTTGAAAACTCTCACCAAGGTGCTGCCCTGTTATATATCTTATATATCCCCATTATCGACACCTTATATTCCCTGTTAAATACCCTGTTATATATACCTGTTACAGCACCTTTATATACCCTGTTATAGCACTACCACCATCCCCCCAAATTTCCCCTTTTAAATTCTGAGACTTCCGAGTGCTCAATTATGCCTATTTCCCACACCACCAATTTGAGTCCAATCCTTGAAACTCATGTAGGTGGTTTATTAATATTTTGTTCTTATACATAATTTCACTAAAAATTTTTGTACAAGTAATTTTATGTTACTATGAAGAGTTTCTCTAGGATATATAAAGAATGTATATTCTATTTCTTGAGACTTGTATCATCATAGGGCATAGATAAGCAATTTAATAGATAAAGCAAATTTTTTTTTCAAAGTAGTTGTACAAAACCGTATACTTACCAATAGAGTTTATGATTTTTCAATGTTCAATATAATTATCAGTGCTTACTTGTTTTAACTTTTTATTGTTAGGTCAATCAAATGGATGGAAAATTAGAAAGTTTAATAAGTCATAAAGTGTCTCTGCCTGTAATCCCCCCCCCAAAACAACCTCTTAAATATTCATAAGAATTTTCACATAAGTTTTTTGAATGGCTTGGTACTTTTTTTTGTGCTTCTCATTTATCTATTATCTGTATTTATGGGTGTGTATAAACATATGTATAAAGATATATATGTATGTCCAATATTTTGTATTTGAACTCACTTATAATCACCAAGCAGTACAGTTCTTACATATTGTCTGAGACAGAAACTCAATAAATATCTTTTAATCAAGATATCGACTCAAAAAGGCTTCACATATATATGACTTTCAGTTTCATGAAAGCCCAAAGAAATTTGTTTATGCTTTTCTAAGATAAATAAATGATACATGAACAAATTCAAAATTCATTCCACAAGAAATTTAAGCATGCAAATGAGAATACAAGAGTATTTATATGGTGGGTTGGTCAAACATAATAATAGCTTAAATTTTTTGTAGGAAGGTGCCACAATTTGCAAAGCATATTTGCATAGGTTTTTAACTATCATGACACTTAAGTCTCTGAGTTAATAGGAGGCATTCATGTTTCCACTTTACAGCTAAGAATTTCAGACAGGTTGAGTTTCAGAATTCCATAGTTCACAAATGTCAGTCTATCATCTATCTATCTATCTATCAGCTATATATCTATTTTTTTCTCTAGTTCTCTATGATCTATCTAGCTTACTGAGATATAGTTTAACTATAAACATAAGCTTTTGATTTATATAATTCATGTTTTTTAGAATATTCAGATATTGATAGAATAGAATACTTTAGAATATTCATGGTTGTACAATCATCATTACCTAATTTTAGAATATTTTCATCTGCTAAAAAAGAAATTCCATGCCCCTTAGCAGTCGCTCCCTATTCCCACTAGCTCCTGCAAAACTAATTGGTTGAGGAGTGTGTTGTTTAATGCCTGCATATTTATGAGTTTCCTGAATTTCTTTCTCTTATATATTTCCTATTTAATTATGTTTTCGTCAGAAAACGTACTTTGTATAATTTTGATCTTTGTATAATTCTTTAGGCATTTTGTATTGCCTAACATGGTTTATTCTGGAGAATGTTTCATGTACTCTTGAGATGAATGTGTATTCGGGCGTTGGCTGATGTGTTCTACACACCTGTTTTGTCAAGTTAGTTGATAGCGTTGCTCAAGTCTTCCCTTTCCTTACTTAGCTTTTTGTCTAGTTATGTTATGTATTATTGGGAGAAGTGCATTGAATTCGACAATTATGGTTGAATTGTCTATTTTTCTTTTCAATTGTCAGGTTTTGATTCATGAATTTAGGGTTTGTACTGAAAGGTGAATAAGTGCTTATCATTATTACATTTTCAGGATAGATTGATCTTTTCATGATTATAAACCACCCTTCTTTAGTTCTAGTAACAATTTTTATATTAAAGTCTATTTTGCCTGATATTAGCAGAGCAGTTCATGCTTTCTTTTCATTACTGATTGCATTGTTGGTCTTTTTTACATTCATTCTCTTGCTTGTTTTTTTAAGTTTATTTGTAGTTGTCTTAATTAGCCATCCTCTTTGAAAGATAGTTTTGCTCTATACAAAAGTTTTGCTTGATAGTCCTTTTATTTCAGCACTTTGAATCTGGTATCTCACCGCCTTTGGCATCCGTGCTTTCTGATGATAAGTCAGCTTATATTCTTGCTGGAGATCCCTTTTGATAAGTTATTTATCACTTGCTACTTTTAAGATTCTCTCTTTGTTTTTGGCTATTGAGAGTTTATGATGTGGCTAGTTATGGATCTCTTTGAGTTCTTCTATTTGGAGTTGGTTGAGCTTCCTGGATGTGTAGATTAATGCTTTCCATTAAATTTAGGAAGTTTAGGCCACTCTTTCTTTAAACATTGTCTCCACTCTTTCCTCTCTCCCTTTTCCTTCTGAAACTCTCATGATGATGTACATACATTTAATCATACTTCACTTTTTTTGAGAATATGTTCATGCTTCCCCTTTTTCTCTTATGCTTCTCTTATGCAGATTCTTATGCTTTTATTATGCAGTTTCTGAGGCCGAATAACATAAATTAACTATCTTCAAGTATTCTTTTTTCTGTCTGTTCAAGTCTACTTTTCAACTCCAGAATACCTATTTTTCATATGACTTTTATCTATCTATAGATATTCTCTATTTGGCATGACATAGTTTTCTACTTAATTTAATTATTTAGGTAAGGTTTCCTTTAATTCTTTGAACACATTTATAGCAGCTGTTTAAAGTCTGTTTAAAGTCTTTGTCTAGCAAGCCCAACATCTGAGTTTCCTTAGTGTCAGTTTCTAATGACTGCACTTTTTTTTTCCCTGTGTATGGACCATACTTTGATATTTCTTTTAAGTTTTCATAATTATTTTTCTGTAAAAACTGGACATTTTAAACAATAAAAATCTGACAATTCTGGGAATCACATTTTACCCTAGCTGAGGTTAGCTGTTTTTTCCCATATGTTGTTTTATTTTGTTTATTGTCTTTCCTAGACTAATTCTATAAAGTTTATTCTTGTTTGAGAGTGGCCTCTGAAGTCCCTGTCCAGTTAGCCTACTTGTCCACTAATGATTGGACAGATCTTCTTTTAGGTTCCTGGACCTAGTAAATCTCCTACTGTTTGATGAAGGGCCCCGTGTGTGTAGGAGCCTATCTTCAAGGCTCAGACAGGCAGTTTACAACTCTGTCTTAGTTGTGACTTTCTGCTTGCACACATCCCTAAAATCAGTCAGAGGTAAGCAGTTCTGGTGTTCTCCAGTCTTTCCTGAGAATATGCACAGCTGCATATGTGTATGGCCTTTTATATCTTTCAAAGCCTTCTATGGATATTTCATTTCCAAGGTTTTCCTTTTACAATTTTGACTGTAGAATGGTTAAAAGTTTGTCCCTTCTAGTAGTGCTGTATCATATACACACTGCAATGTTAGGCAATTTCCACTCATATATGCCCTGGGGGTAAGGGTTTTCTTCATTTACTGACCTCTGAGTCATCTCCAAGCAAAACCCTGTGAATGGGGGCTTTTCCAGGGAACTGCCAGACAGATTAAATAGTGAGATATTTCAGGGGATTAGGCTTTTGGGGGAACTCCAAAAACATTCTGTCTGCTAGTTTTAACAGTTATTGTGTTTTCTAGGCTGCAGGTGTTATAAGGCTGCCACAGAGCCTGTTGGGAAGAGGGGAGATGGCAATAGGGAGAGCATTAATGCCAGAGCATTTAAATTCTTACCCTGCTTTAGCTATTTATCTTGGATTGATTGTCCAAGAATTGTTGCAAGCTTTTGGTTAAATAAGTGAGTTTTGGAAATGTTAATTTTGACTGTTTCACCACTGTTGTCATTGCTTTTATTGAGGTACAGACATTCACACATCTTTATTTCACCATTCTCGAAATACTTCATGCCAATACTCTAACTTTTAATTTCTAATCCAACTTTAAAGTTTTTTGCTATATCACATCAACATGGAGAAAATGTCAGTGAGATAGGTTGGGGAAACTGGAAGACTACACATGGTAAGAAAACTAAATATGCTTGAGAAAGTCATTGTATTCTGGAAATAGCGTGTGCATTGGAGTCAAACTATCTTTGGTTCAAATTCCAGTTAATAACTCTAAGACTTTGACATTTTCTTTGTAATCAATGATGCACATAGGTTTTCCCTTACCTAATGGGCTTAGTAATAATATCTTCTAAAAAATTGCTACGAACCTTAAATAAGGGGTTTTAGAATTTTAATAAGTTGAACTTTTGTTTTGGATTTTTCAAATATAGATAAACTGATTAGTAGTAAGATATGATAGAACAATTTGGCATTAGAACCATAAATCAGTTTTCTGCATCTAGATTCCGGGTTTCTTTTTTTTATTTATTTATGATATTTTTATTTATTTATTTATTCTGTATTTATTTATGATAGTCACAGGGAGAGAAAGAGAGAGGCAGAGACATAGGCAGAGGGAGAAGCAGGCTCCATGCACCAGGAGCCTGACGTGGGATTCGATCCCGGGTCTCCAGGATCGCGCCCTGGGCCAAAGGCAGGCGCCAAACCGCTGCGCCACCCAGGGATCCCTAGATTCCGTGTTTCTTAAAAGGAGAAGAGTTTGACTCACTTCAGCAGGCTTTACTAAAGGAAGAGGAGAAGTCAAGGATCAAAGGCTTTAATTTATGTGGTAATCTGTGTTTTTCAGCCAAGTATTTTCATCTATAAAATATTTATTTAATGATGTTAATATAAAAATATTATTCATCTATTGTTAATTAAAATACTAAAAACCTTCAGGATTTTGTAAAGTTTTACAAGCTCAGAGACAGAAAACTGACTTATCCTGATATTTCCAATCTGAGCTTTTCTGAATCTGCTTATGGATTCTTTGATATCGATGTGACTTGTCTAGAGCTGGACTTCAAAGAGAAACCAATGTCATTAAGAAAAAATAATTTTTCCTCCTTCCCCCCATCTTATGATCAGGTAAACTTTTAAACCTAACTCTGAATAAAAAAAAAAAAGTGTGTTTGAACTATTTTTTTTTTTCTCTTTAAAGAAAGACTGAAGAAAGACTTCAAAGAACCTGTCACAAAAGGCATCATACCTTGGGTTGAAGGTATGATTTCTATAGACCACAGTTCAGCCCTCAGGATACATATAGATCTATCTCCAAATGGATACAGGACTGCCTTAGATCTAATCATTTCTTAAAAGTAAAAGTAGACTTGCAAAGACAGGGTACAGAAAGTAGAATTTAAAGCACCCAGTGCCACTACACAGACTATCAATATTGATTTAAATTGTGTTCCTTCTATGAAAATAACCTCAGTATCTTCCTTGCAGTCATGTTCCTCCTTCTACAGAAAACAAAAACCAACTCTAGAGAAGCCAGTGTCTCTGCCAAAACTTGGACAATACCAGGAGATTTATTTAACTCATTTTGGTTCTGAATTACTAAGCTCAGGAAGAAGGGATGAGGAAAGAAGAGATAAAAAGAAAAAATACACGTGAAATACACGGTAGGTAAAAATACACCTAGCAACCTATACAGATTTGTTGAAGTATCTGGGTAGTTTTGAAAAATCCAAAGAAGTATCCAGATCTCCATTACGTAAAAAGTTTTATTTGGGAATCTCTCACTTTTAAAACGAATATTTAGGATTTGGCCTATTAGATTGCAGATAGGCTATTAGATTCAGGAGAATCCACTCATCTCCAAGTTTAAGTGCATTTTTATTCATTTCTTTCTTTTTAGCTAGAAATTTGATCTTACCACAAACCACCTCCCCTGGCACATAGATGCCTCATCCTATTCTGACCATCTGTTGCCCTATCCGTAGCAATAGCCATTATTCAAAATGCACCCAAATGTTCCAAATCAATCTTTTTTTAAATTTAAAAATGTGTAAAAGCATTGTAAGAAGGAAAAATATATTCCTGTATCTCTATCTGTATCTTCTTCACCGAAACTTGTCCAATTCAGCCAATAACCATCTGTAGCAAGTCAAACTTTCCATAAGCAGTTCCTCCTCTCATTCTTTCAACTTCTATGAAAGACAATAAAGGGCTCACTCGTCCTAACAAATAAATCCTAATAAATGAGTGCCAGGAATTCATCACTTATCTGAATAGTAGACACCTTAAATCACTAAGTACTATCCATCCTGTTTCTTCCCTTGGTAAAGGTTTAACACACACGTCACCAGCACCATCAGCATCATTAACAGAATTTTTGGCACAAACAACAGTAAACAGTCAGGGCTTTATTATAGAAATATAGTAAGTCATCCAAAGAGTAAGTTTAGAAATCAGAGAGCAAATAGATAACACTTATGTGAATTCAAATGGGAAATACAGCTATGAAAAGGACAGCAAGACAAAAGTGGGATGACTTTAAAGAACACATTTGGGCAATGATTCTTAACCTAGATATTAAAAGAAAGGGGAGGTTAAGGTAGTCATTTATAACAACAACAATAATGAAGTAAGCTGAGAAGACTTAGAAACAATGATAGGTTGACTATTTTTTTTTTTTTTTAAGTCTAAGGCCTGCATAGCATTACAAATTATACCAACGCTTGGTTCAAAATTCTCCCCTTCTACATAATTGATTTTCCTTATTAACCTAACACATGTGAATCTGAAGATGCCTCCCTCCTTTTTCCCTCCTTTGGCATAATTTTCCAATGTCACCTTTTTATGTCTTCACACTGTAGAAATTATACTTCTTATAAAATTCCTCTTTGAGAGATTTCTAGGATTTAAAAACATGGTATTATGATTATGTTAGAATCCAAGCAACAATAAAATTACCAACATTTTCTTTTATAATGAGGGCTCTAAGTGAAATTAACACACATGATACAATTTAAAAACTGAGGAGCTTAGGCTCTACAAAGACCTGTTAAGAAAAATATTCAAGCTAATTTTACATCTCTGAGTTATGGTTCTAAATAATTTTGCATAGTTGTCACAAGTAGTTCAAGTACAGGTGGCCAATTCTCTCTATCCAATTGCAAGTGCTGTGTCATAAAAATTGTTACACTTAGATTAATATTGACCTAAATCATTTCCTCATGTTTATCTTTTTTTTTGGGGGCACATTTACAGTTACCATTTATTAAAGGTCCTGGATAAGTAAGTTGATGTTAAAAAAGTCCAACACTTATGGCTTTCCAGACTGTCTTAATTAAAGTGGCATACTTTTGGGCAGCCTAGGTGGCTCAGTGGTTTAGTGCAGCCTTCAGTCCAGGTCGTGATCCTGGAGATCTGGGATCGAGTCCCAGGTCAGGCTCCCTGCATGAAGCCTGCTTCTCCCTCTCTCTGGCTGTGTCTCTGCCTCTCTCTCTCTCTCTCTCTCTCTCTCTCTGTGTCTCTCATAAATAAATAAATAAAATCTTAAAAAAAAAATGTGGCATACCTTTCTCATTTCTCTCTATCTCAGCACATAATTCATTTTTTCATAACTTTTATGGCTATCTGAAATCATCTTATTTATGTCTTTACATTAGGGCAGGAACCTATTCTGCTTTTCCATTCATGTCTCCTCATGTCTAGCAAAGTATCTGGCTTATAGTAGTTTTTTAATGAATATACTTTGAATTAATTAATAATGAATGAATGAATGAATGAGTGTAGAATGAGTCAATGAATTAACCAAATTTAATTAAAATGAATTTCTTTTATAGTACATGAGGAAGTGAGAGCCAGCTTAACTTTCAACATAATCTTATACAAAACGTTGACTTGTGGCTTAATAACATTTGCCAAATCATAACATTTCAATAAATCATTCCTCTGTTCCCTGTTGCATACCATGATCTGTGGACTCATGCTTAATTTATTGCATTTTCTTCCAGCTGCATCTGTATGATCTAGTCTACTCTGCATCACCTCTGTTTATACACCATTGCCCATGGATGTTTCTCTGCTCTTGTTCTTTCACAGTGAGAGAATATAAAACAATAATCATGCAAGCTCATTTGTTATAGAAGTCCATATGTTATTGTCCTTATCTTTAGCTTGGGTTTTGCAGAATAGGGTTTAACTGATGTCAGTTTCTTAGAAACGTATTTTGTGCCATCCTATTATGGTCAAAAGCTATGTGTAGAAAGGGCACCTGGGTGGCTCCACGGATGAGCATCTGCCTTTGGCTCTGGTGCTGATCCCGGGGTCCTGGGATCGAGTCCTGCATCGGGCTTCCTGCGTGGAGCCTGCTTCTCCCTCTGCCTGTGTCTCTGCCTCTCTCTCTCAGTGTCTCTCATGAATAAATAAATAAAATCTTAAAAAAAAAAAAGCTATGCGTAGAAAAAAACATAGATTCAAAAAAGGAGAGAATTAGGCAGAAATATGTTATTGAGATCACAACCCTTGGTCCTATATCTCATTTACATTTTCCCTAATTACATTCAGACTTCCTCCTTCTGTCTCTATATTCTCTTCCATATTAATTTCCTTTCTCTGTATTTATATATCAGTTTCCTCCTCTGGCCTGCTAATAGAATGCTCAACAGTGTTACAAAGCTGTATCTTAGTAGACTGAAAGAGTCAATTCATTTCTCTAAGGAACTATTTTGCTCTCAGGAGGTAATATAGGTTCCTGGACGACCTGATGATTAAAAAACAAAACAAAACAAAACCCTTTTTTTTTTTATTAAACCATATTTTTCTCCATAGCATAAATGATTATAATTAAAAACCATAACTTTTGAGCCATGAAAACAACAATAGTCTATATTTCCCATTAAACTTTGTTTAACCTTACATTCAAGGAACCAGAGCTTTTATGCAATGGTAGATCATAAGGTCTTCCATATCCACATAGCTGTAGGGATTTATAAACGTGAACATTATCTCCTTTCCACACATTCCTCCTCAACATACATTCAGAGAAGCTAGTGAAAATGAGATCAAGTTCACAGATAAATACCAATTAAAAGGAAATGAAAATGATCCCCAGATTTGTAATCTTCTCAGAAAGAAATCATGGTATGGTGGACTGGGGCAAGCCCTTTTCTTATTTTTACTGTAAAGGATAATTGGGATGAAATTCTGAATTAGAAGATGGAAAGTTTAAGCAAATAACAACCTCTCTATGATACATGAGCCTATGAATCCCAATCAGTGCTTTGGTGTTAAAATGTTAAACTATGGGGTTACTGAATCCAAAATACTCTTGCCTGTATGGAGGGATGTTTTGGGGAAAAACATATTGATTTGATAAAAGTTGATTAGACCATATGACAATCTAATCCTAATAGTTTGGCTTATTAGGTCCAGAATAAAAAATATTTAGTTGTTGTGCTTGCAGAATATAAAAATATTTAGTTGATATGTTTGCAGAATATACAGTAAAAGAAAACAGTCATAATCACATACACATAAAGACACATTTGTATGAACTGGTGAATGTGCTAACACAAAGAGTCATGGACGATCAAGGACCACATTTTTATTACACACTTGTGGGTTGGAAGGCAGGACTAACATTAAATTCCAGTAGTGCACCCTACCTTCTTTATTAGTGAGAGGTATGTAAGATGACATAGCAACAGCATTTATCATAGTGCATGAGACATTGTTAAATTATTCTTTAAAATGTTTTCAATACAGTTCTTATAGTTCCTATATTATGTTATTATGTCCAGGTGTTTTTCTAGATGTTTGAGATACATCAGTAGACAAAATAATAGTAATAATATAAAAAGTACCTAATGTCATAGGATTTAGAGTCCAGTAGGCTCAGATTAAAAAAAAATATATATATATATATCCTATATATCTATCATCCATCTATCATCCATCTATCATCTATGTTGTGTGTGTGTATGTTGTACATGTTTGTGTTTTTGCTATATTAGAAGATGACAAGTGGCTTGGGAGGGATGTATGACAATTTTAAATTGTGGTCAGGGAATGTGTCACTGAGAATTTGACACTTGAGCAAGCATCTTAAGGAAGCGAATGCATGAACCATGTGGATATATAGGGAAAAACATTTCAGGTACTTGAAAGAGAGCATTCTTTGAGCACCACAGCACGGGATAACTGGGGCTGCATAAGTGAAAAAGAGAGTGATGGCAAATGAGGCTTATCAAGATCGGGAGGGTCAGACCACATGTAAATTTGTAGGGCAATGTAAGATATACATTGAGTGAGCTACAAAACCATTGTAAAGATTGAACAGAACAGTGGTATAATAGGACATATTATTCAAAAGAATGCTGGTTTTTGTTTCTGTTTTTAGAATATATAGGAAAGGGTGGAAGCAGGGAGACTAGAAGACAAATTGAAATTATGTGTATGAAACGTGATGACGATGTGGAGCAAAGTATATAAAGTATATAACAGAGATGCTCTGGTTATAACAGAGATGCTGAGATGCAGTTAATTCTGAATATTGCTTGAAAACAAAGATTTCAAGATTGACATATAGATGTGAGAATAAAAGAGTCAAGAAGGCCATTCAGGAATTTGGACTGAGCAACTGGAAGAATGGAAAATATTGTGGTTCGAGCAGATTTGGGAAAAGAATGCCTGGAGTTTAATAGTAGACATGTTTAATTTCTCAATATCCAAGTGAAGATATTGAGTTCATAATTCAAAATATGAATTCAGATAATTTGAGATAAATCTGGAGAAGATATTTGGATATATTGGGGCTATTTAATTTCAAGGCCTGGAGGAAGATCTTCAAGTTAGTTTGTAAATGAAAAAGAAAAGAGGGGCACCTGGGTGGCTCAGTGGTTGAGCATCTGCCTCTGGCTCAGGTCGTGATCCTGAGGTCCTGGGATCGAGTCCTGCATCAGGCTCCCCACAAGGAGCTTCCTTTTCCCTGTGTCTCTGCCTCTCTCTGTGTCTTTCATGAATAAATAAAAAAAAATCTTAAAAAAAAACTAAAGAGAAAAGAAAAAGAAAAGAGTTAGCAATATATAGCAATGGAGAATTCCAACATCTAGAGGTCAAGGGTGTGAACATGTTCCACAAAAGACCCTGGAAAGAGGTAAACCACAATATAAGAGTAATAGGAGGAGAAAGTAGTTTTCCAGGAATGTGTGTAGTATTGAGTCAAAAAGTCTTGAGTGATTTTTTTTTTTTGCATGAAATATTGCAGGTAAGGTAACATTCATTAAGATCAACCCATTGGGTGGTGGAACCTACTCTACTAGCAAATGAGAGCCAATCCTGTATGTTTCTTCACACTGTGTTCATCAGCCTCATGTTAGAAGCTTGAAATTGGCCTGGTTGGAGTATTTATACCATGAGCATCAGCAGACTCAGACCTAGAGAATTTTTCTCCCACTAAGAGTCGTTATTAATATCAACCAGCAAACCACTGACAAATACATGATTGTTGGATTTAGTAATGTGTAGATCACCAGAGATAAAGACTTGCATTTTTGGAAGAGCAGTAAAGGGAAAAGCTTCAGTGAAGTGGTTAAGAAAGAAAGGAACTGCAACCAATGAGTGTGGGTAACTCTTTCACAGGGTTTATGTAAAAAGACGGTAGCTATAGCAATATGTAGATCAAAAGATTTTTATTTGTTTGTTTTGTATTTTTGAAGGGGATGTATAGCATTATTGTATGCTAATGGAATTGATTGAAGGGGTCCAGGAGAGGAATGATAGTGAAGACAGGGAGAAACGGATGGAATTGTAATCTTGGAAAGGGGTGTAGTGTAGTACTTAAGTGGAGGAGTAATTTTTCAGAAAGAGTACAGACTTTTCATCCCGGACCATAGATGGGAACACAGAACATACGGCTCATATGCATGGTGAGAAAAATACCATTTGTGATTGCTTCTTTCTCAGAAGTGAAATCATCAGCTAGTGGTGAGAATGGGGCAGAAACTAGTTGGAATTATGAAGTGGTTAGGACAAGATGAGAAATAGCAGGCTAATGAATGCCTAGAGAAATGTAGGAGGTCCCCCTGGCAGCACTAAGGGCCCACTTGATGTTAATAGTCACGAAATTAAAATAAAGCCACTAAACAGGACTTGATTTTCTTCAGCAGCAGTTACCTTCAAGAGTAGGTAAAGAATTGGCTCTAACAATGGATAAGTATAAAAGGAAGCATAGTCGTGATGAGGGAATTGATGCTGAAAACACAGATTAAATTATGAACTGAGGAATTGAAGCTAGTTAAGGATGCAAATGAATACCTGAAGGAAATGAGGAGCATAAAAGGGAAAAGGTTTAGATGGAATAAAAAATAGCAGTTTGGAGCCCTGTAGGAGAGAAACTGGGATAGAGTGGAAATGTAAAAAAAGTCAGATTCATAGAATTGAATTTATGAAAGTTGTTAGAGAAATGGAGGTCTAGTTACTGAGAGATCACATTAGTTAAAAAAGCGTCTATGTGTTTTTTTGCAAACACCAAGCATAATGGCAGAAAGAGTTTTCAGTAAAATTGAAATTAGGAAGAATCTAAAACCTACAGTGATTGAGGGAAAGTGAACCTCACTGAAAAATTATTGCAAAAAAGAAAAGGTAACTAAAATCTATAACAAATGCAATCAGTGACTCTACTCACAAGATGTTTGGAAAGGCAAAAGGCCTATGGGGAATCTTCCAACAAAGGGCAAAATGAAGTTAATCCTTGGGGTCTCAAGCAGATTGTGATAGTTAAACAGATGACTGTTACCCAGGTACGAGCAAGTGGTAAGGAGTTATGGCTAAGATCACAGAATGGCTTAGGGCCCCATTTTTCCTCCTAGATGTATGGAAGCCAGAGCAGAGATCCTGCTGGAAATACCTGGAGGTCTAATGCTCTCTTTATGACATACATATTACAAATTTAACCACTTCTTATATTAATGTGAAGACGGTAAAGAAGGATTAGATTATTGCTCAGAAATATTCACTTTCTTCCCCTCAGTACCCTGGGAAATGAAACTTTCTCACTTTTTTTGATGATGGATTAAGCTTATGATTTTCTGTAACACAAATGGGATGTTAATAGACCTATTGCAAGGAGATATTTGAAATGTGCTTGCACAATTCGTCTTGTTCTTTTGCAGCCTCTACCATCTTTGTGGGAAGAACAGGAACAAGTTGGCTGAAGACAGCCAACTCCCCAAAAGCAAAAGAAGTGTAGGTGAGATCAAGAGAGCCATCAGGTTAGCCAGGCTGGATTAGCCAATCCCATGCAAATATGCAGATGAGTGAGAATAAGTGATTCATTCTTTCAAGTCATTGAATATAGGGTTTGTTTCTTTGGCAATAACTACTGATATACTGCTTGAATACATTAAAAAATTGTGACTAAAGTAGAGGTAGATAATTTTGAAATATGGTATTCCCAGGGGAAGTACCGTTTGGCATGGCATGCTGGAAGTGTATGTGTGTTTATATATGTGAGAAGTTCTGGGAGGAGGCATTCTAGGAAGGATCTAGTGGTTTATGGATATGGTCAGTGACTCAGGTTCTTTCTATTTCACAATCCTTAGCATTCTCCGAATTGTTTCAAATCAGCAAAGGGCTACACCACAACTCACATTCTATTGCGTTGTTACCTGGCATTATTAATGATAATATTTAACATTATTTAAGAATCATATTAATAATTATATGATGATAATAATAAAAAGTGAAGCTGTGATTATTAGGCTTAATGACCTGGTAAATTGATTCATGGTCATAATTGCAATTTCATGTACAGCTTGCTCTTGACTCACAGCCCTGGATTTAGCAACAATCTATGTGAAGAAAAGGGTATCTAAAGAATCAGAGTCTGAGGTCTTTTTGTTTTTCTTTTTTCGAGTTAAATAATTATTGAATTTGAACTTAAGATTTGATTAAGAAGTCTGCTTTTGCAAATGTATAGAATTAATGATTTATTAATATTTATAAGTATTTATCTACTACCACATCATATAGACAGTGATCTAAATAGAACTACAAATAATACATAAACAAAAATATCTAGTGTCCTATATATGAATTGGAAATGATTTTCCATAGCAGTGGTTTTTATATAGTGGTTTGTATAATTATAATAGGTATCTTTTCATGATCTTTTACTTTGGTGAAGATCTGAAATAAAAAGTATCTATTTATTATATTATAAATATTTATTATAATATAAAAATATTTATTCTGCATTTTATATAAGCAACTGTACTCCAAGTTTCAAATCATCAAATCTAATATTCACTTTTGGAAAAGAAATAAAGAAACAAAGACAAACTTCATGTTACACATGTAACTAGGATCTCATTTAAACCTCATAAAAAAAAAATAAACCTCATAAAAGCCCTTTAAGTTTAGTATCATTCCCTTTTTAATTTGAGAGGTAGGAAGGATCATAACAGTTATAACTTAGCCATGGTAATAGATCTAATCAAAAATGCACATTTTTCATAAGTAGTCTCTGAATCAAAACACATTACAGATTTTATTTGAAGTTTTTCTTTTCTACATCAAATACACAGACAAATTATTCTACAATTTTTACAAAGTCTTCAACTTGTTTTACACAAAAAATAGGTAAATTGAGTAAAGAGGAATTGGGAAGGAGTTAAAAATAAACATCACCAGCTTTATTGATATCATTATTGTTGCTTCAGTAATACAAGCTAAAATAATCATTTCATATGTACAAAATTGGCCATTTATTATTTTTTTATTATGCAGCTAAATATTTATTATTTTATATTTTACAATATTAAAAACACTTAGGTTATTTATTTTCTTGCATTTAAAATTTTTTGTGATTAAAATCAGATTAGCTGAAAAGAATCAAAGATAATGGTGCTTGGGATAAAATTTCTAGTTAGATGATGGGGGTAAACAGGTAAAAACAAGTTGTGTGTGTATGTATGTGTTGGCATTTGGGTACGTTTGGCAAAAATCTCAATTTCTAGGCCAAGGTGTCACATGTTGATATTATGTCATACTTTTGCAATTTGATTTTTCAATTAATTTATTTCTCATAGAATATAAATAGAGTCAATGAGCCAGATTAACTTGATCTATTAAAGTAATAATTTATTTAAAAATAAAAATAGATTTTTATAATTAGCTTATTTTACTTAGGGTAATATTCTCAAGTTTCATCCATGTTATATTATGTGACAGGATTTCCTTTTTTCTAAGGCTGAATAATATTCCATATATGTATATAACAATTCCTTTATCCATTCATCCATCAATGGACATTTAGGTTGCTTCCACATTTTGACTATTGTGAAGAATACTACAATGAACATGGGTGTTCAAGAAAGAATATATTTCAACAATGCAGGGTCTTTGTCATGTATCAAATTTGTAAAAGAAGATTTGTAAATTGCTAGGAATTTGGCAAACTTCTCTGAATCATCACTTCTGGAATAAACAAAGGTGGTGATTATCAATTCTCTAAAGTTTTGTGTAAACAGGGAATACTAGAGCTTTTAGAGTCTCTCTGCCAATATAAAAATGCCAATTTAATATCAAAATATGATTCAATAGGATATATTTTAATATTAAAGTCTATTTATTACATATTTCAATATGAAAAAGAACATCAGCTTCATTTTACATGTAATTTGTAGGTAATGTAAATAGAGGGAATGGGAGAATATCAGGCATCTATATAAAATAAATCGTTTATTATTCTTAATTTTTAAAAAAATATTATTTATTTATTCATCAGAAACACAGAGAGAGGCAGAGACATAGGCAGAGGGAGAAGCAGGAGCCTTGCAGGGAGCCCGATATGGAACTCGATCCCAGGACCCCAGGATCACGCCTTGAGTTGAAAGCAGACGCTCAACTGCTGAGCCACCCAGGTGTCCCTATTATTCTTAATTTTTGAGTAGAATAAATTGACTTTAGTGATACATGGTCAAGAAGCATATTTCCATAATGTCATCCTGGGCTTGAAGCATAGATTAGGTAGATATGGAGAAATTTACTATCAGTTTAGAAATATCTCTGTCTCTGAAGAAATTATTAAAACATTAGCTCCCTAAAAAATCATCTCAGAACATATTAGATTTTAGTATTTTAAACTGTACAGTGTACCTCATCTTTGTGGCATTTGAATTACCCTATTTTGTGTGCACTGTATCTAGCTGATACTTAAGAAGTTGTTTTTGAGCCTCTTGCAAGGTTAGAGTAAAACGGCTCATGATAACCTTAAACCAATTCCCAGTGCACCCTATAAATTCTTGGGTTATGGCAAAAAATAATTTCTGTTTCAGAGTGATGTTAAAAGGACTAAGAGCTTGAAGTGAACGTAACCTTCCCAAGAGGGTAAGGAAATACAACAATTGCAAATGTGCAGCATTTTGAAGAGCGAAACTATTCGTATTAGATTTCAGTGTTTGTGAAGCTGTGGCATTTTGCATCATGAATGAGCAGGAAGGATAGTGTGAAAAGAAATATTAGACAATGAACATTACAAAGAGAAACAAACATGGAGAACTGAGTAGTGAGAAAATGTATATACCCTTAAAAGCAGGAAGATTTAAACCACTTCAATAGACCCTTTCACCCTTTCCAATCAGGTTCACAAGAGACGCCCAGTTCTTGCCATTTTATAGTTTCACTGCTACTTACTCCTTTTCCAAACACAGTGTATTTTAAAGCATCTGAACTGATAAGGAATTAGTAAGCCCTTCTTATGTGTCTGTGTCCAACTTAATGGACAATGCATTATCTGAAATGCAAGAAAATCTTGCAAGTTTAAAAACAAATATTCTGTCCTTTACTGGTAACTTTGCAAGTGAAGAAAAAGCCAAGGCCTGTTACTGACCCCTTAGTAACATTTCTCTGTGATCCTACTTCAGTAAACTGGCACTGAGATCGAGTCATTATGTTATTACCTGAAAAGCTGCCTTTTGAAGCACTCTCTCCATCTGCTTATTTCTTGAAGAATTCACCCACAGCATCTAAAAATACTTCCTGCGGCTGTCTGAACTTCCCTAGGCTACAAACATCACCTTTAGTTTCATTTAGTAACAGGCATAAAATCCACCTAATCATATTTAAATTGCTGTACAATAATAGTAAAGAGGGAAAAAAGTAGTAAAATAATTAGGTGCATGCAACTTCTATTACATATGATCTGCTACTAAGCGAGTGTAAATCCATACAATTGATAAAGTAGGGAATCGGTGCAAAATTCGACACTTTCCCTATAGCATCTGTAACTAATTTCACTAAAAATAGGGGAAGGCCAAAGGCACCCTTTAAGATTTGTATCTTCTGCTTTCACGTTTATCATAATATCTTGTCTTTCTCCTGTATTGTGCACTTGGGTCCCCTTCTCCCTTGTCATTGGCTTTTATTCCTATGGTTCTTAGACTCCATCCTTGATGAAACAGAGTTCCTTGCAGTCCTGTTTTCTGGCTCCAGGAATAATTTCTAGGAATCATCCTTTTGAAATTCCTAATTAAAATATTAAGATGTGGTTTAGCCATGGTTAAGAAGAAGAATGTAATACCTTGTGCCGAATATTATCTGTCTCTTTGGGTTTGATATTTTTCAATGTTAGCTTAATGAGGGAAGGGTAGAGAAAGTCAGGAAAGAATTAATAATTTATAATAATCCATATCATAAATTGTTCTTTTTAGTTCTACTTTTGTCACTTTTAATACTTAAGGGAAGGTATATTCTTTCAAATCCAGTTATACTTGGAGAGTGAAGCTGTTCTAGGGCTGAGAAAAAGATCATTAATATCCTGGGGATCCATGCTTACTTCACTTTTATTTAAACTAACATTGAAGTCTAACATTTATTATGGAGCCACTGAGAATCTGGAAAACTCTATCTAAAATATCAGCCATAGAAATTTTTATAACGAACTGTAAAGGGTACCTCGATGTCTATTTCAAAACTGATTTGATGAATACAGAAAAGGTCAAACTAAAAATAACTAGACGGAATCAGTTATAAGTGTAGTAACATATGCATCATTTAATAATGAACTCTAAATTTGCACCACAGTTTAAGAAGTATCATGAATGCTAATTCTGACAGCAAAGGGTTATGAACTACCTGTCGACTTGTGCCCGACACAAGGTCAGGCAGTTATGAGCTAATGAAACCCTGATGTAGCAGAAGGTGAATGACTGGCATGAGTGGGCTAGTGGGAAGAAAATGCTGTAGCACAGTGACACATTCAGAATGACACGGTGTCCTGAAACAGAAGCCACTGTGATCCCATCTGTTTATAACGTCTAACTGCTTAAGTTAAAACCTCCCTATGTAGGCGACATATTTCCTAGGAGATATATATTTTTTTCATATCCATAAACATTCAGATGTTCTAAGTGCTGAGCATTTTCGGGTTCTCCTTACACATGCAGTTAGCTCTTTCTGAAAGGTTTTATTAAATATTTGTGACACGTTGAGCAGCAATGAAGACCTGCATATGGGGACTCTAGCTTGGATAGTCAGCTTTACCCAAGAGCTGATGTGAAATGTCTGAATGTGCTGAAGTCCGTGAAGATTTTTTTAAAAAAAACTTTGTGCCTGTGATAGTGATCAAATGAAAATATAATTTATGCTTGTTAAAATTCAGGAAATCAGAGGAAGCACTAAGATTCTGATAAAGCTCATGCTGTTCATGTGAACATACTTTAAATTATCTGTAAATGTACATTTTATCAAATTTGCACTTTTATCATATTCCCCAACCATTTGAAACTCATGAAAACAAATCAGTTTTCCATTTGTCTTTGTCTCTTTTGAAGATGTCTCTATGGCCCTAAAGTGTTTCACCTCCTTGGTTTTTTAATTGTATCACAGGAATAAAAGATAAACAACAACATTAAAAAAAGAAAAAAAAGTGATTTCTATAAAAGTCTTATTTGGGCAGCCCAGGTAGCTCAGCGGTTTAGTGCCACCTTCAGCCCAGGGCCTGGTCCTGGAGACCCGAGATCGAGTCCCACATCGGGCTCCCTGCATGAAGCCTGCTTCTCCCTCTGCCTGTGTCTCTGCCTCTCTCTCTGTGTCTTTCATGAATAAATAAATAAAATCTTTTGTTTTTTTTTAAGTTTTATTCCAGGAGGCAATAGTATGAAAGAAAGAAAAGATGAAGTAAAATAGGAGCACACATTCACACACAAACTCTTACACACTAGTGAACACTTAGGGTAGTGTTTCACATTATTAGTCTCTTATTTCTTTAGGAGATCTTGATAATATTGGTAGCCATAACACTGTAAGAGTTTGGTTAAGTTTTTATCTTCTCAGTCAAGGAATGACCATGGCAGGACTAAGTTTAGTTAGGACACGGAGAATTGGAAGAAAATCACAAAATTATCAACCCCTATATAAATCCCTATATTCGGGATGCTCAGTGGTTGAGCATCTGTCTTCAGTTCAGGGCATGATCCTGGGGTCTGGGATCGAGTCCTGTATCGGGCTCCTTGCAGGGAGCATGCTTCTCCCTCTGCCTATGTCTCTGCTTCTCTCTCTCTCTCTCTCTCTCTAGGCCTTCCACAAATAACTAAAAATAAAATTAAAAATAAAAAATAAATCTCTATATTCTTTCTTCTAGTGCCCTCAGCTATAATCATGACAATAAATTACAATAGTCCTTATATTGATAACTCAGCATGTTTCCAATTTACCAAAAGAAAGCCTCAAAAGCAGTTATTTTTCATTGGTGCATGGAACAAAGTCCATAGCTTACTAAGGAAAAGATACTCAAAAATATTTTTTTGTAAAAAAAAATATATATATATATATTTTTGTGTCCTTACTATGTGTTTGGCACTAGGGATAAAATGTTGAATAAAAATAAAACATCAATTCTTACAGTAATTATAGTTCTGTCAGATTTTAATCAAATAACCATATGTGTAAAAATTTAGACATATTTAAATATATAATTTAAATAGATTTTAATCAATTAATCCATAGCTTATTGTAAAATTATGAAGTGAGCTACTTCCCAGAAAAGGTAGGGCAAAGAGGAACAGAAAACATGATTCTATTGAGTGTAACTAAGAAAATTGACCTAGTTTGGAGGATCAGGAAATGCATTAAAAATAAATCAGAATTTAGCTGCTGTTCACAGCAAAATAAGGAGATCACGGATCAAATGGATGACCTAAAATTAAGCTTCACAAGGAAGGAATGAGTGTGTGAAGAAGATCCATATTGATAGGAAAAGGGCATGTTCCAGAAACTGAAGGATAGCTATTATGGGAAAGAAAAAGAAAGTGACTGGAATATATCAGATAAGCAGGAAGAGATCATGCTATGGACGGGTCCTGCCAATCAGTTTAAGGATGCTGTGCTTTATCTGAAGTCCAACGGAAAATACTCTTGTGTTAGGGCCCTGTAAATCAAACTTAGATACAAACATGCCTAGATATAGAAGATATTTCTCTTTTCAAGATATGTTTCTTTATTTGAGAGAGGGAGCAGAGGGAGGAGAGAGTGAGAGAGAGGAGAATCTTAAGAAGACTCCCCTCTGAGTGCCGAGCTGGATATAGGGCTCTATTCTACGACCCTGAGATCATGGCCTGAGATGAAATCAAGTGTCTGATGGTAACCAACTGAGCCATCCAAGTGCCCCTGAAAGAGATTTTTTAAGCAAATGAACTACGGTGGATGGTGAGCAGAAGAGCCAGATGGAGATAAAAGCTCTTTGGGATGGGTGAGACAAGGCAGGAGAGAAAAGTAATGGTCAGAACCTGCAAGTGAGGTTGGTATTACTCTTTACACGACAAATAATACTTGTTAATGAAGACAGGAGGGCTGTTTTGGGAAGGTTGTGAAACCAGATGTCATGGTAGAGTGGGTTGTAAGGTGAATGGGAGGTAGAGAACACAATCACAGAAGTAATACAAAAGAACAAGACATTTAGGAAGAATGCATATGCCAGGAGGAAAATCAAATTCAGTGCCCCAAATTCTGACCCTTTTCTTGGAGCTTTAAATTGTACAGAGTGTTTCCTATCAAATATGTGCCATGTGAATATTTTTGCATTTATTCATTCAAACCATTTTTTTATAATTTCCTTAAGATACATTCCAAGAAATGAAATTGTAGCACAGATCGATTTTTAGAATTTTAATACCAATTTTCAAATGTCCTTCAGAAATGACATCCAAATCTAGGCAATCAATAGTAATGTATTCAGATTACCTATTTCATATCTATGCATACGATTGTGAATTTTGCTGAAAAGATATAATGTTGCCGTGTTCTTTTAAATTGCATTTACTTGATTGGTACTGTGGCTAAACAGTATTTCCTATATTTGTGTGCCATATTTACTCATTCTTTTTCATGATAATAGCTGCTGATTCATTCATTCTTATTGCAACTTGGTGATCTTGAGAGCATCCACCTCACAATGGCCAGGTCTACTGCATATTCATTTGCTGCCCCACAGTCGGATGCTCCAATCCCGGGTCCCTTTAACATTCTAATAGCTGTGGTTTTTTGTTTATGATTCTCTGTTGTGGATAACTAGAAATAAACATAAATTTCTGCATTATTAGGCAGTGGTTTTAAACAGTAACCAGTGGGTCAGATGAAGATTGACAAATTATCTCCTGGATACAAGAATAGAAAGTTTTCACATTGAGCAATTAACCACTTTATACACATGTACCAAAAAGAATCATCAGTAAATGTGTTTTGTCTAATTTTCATGCATATTGTAATCTTTCCTTTTTTTCTTGCTTTGTGTCATTCTTGATCATCTACTAAGTATGAATCCCTGCATTGATATCTTTATAATACTAAAAATCTATCATATAACCACTTGTATTTTTGTAATAATATCATTAGAAGTTGCACATATGTTCTGTGTACGAATAAGGACCTCACCGAGAGGCCTCTGCTCATTAAGTTTCCAGGAAATTAACTACACAGGTTTCTAACTTGATTGAAATTCTCGCAAAAATTTTAAGTGCGAAGTAGATTTCAGATGCATTTATCAAAGACAATGGAAAAGAAAAACCACCAATGTCTTTCTGCATCTCCAACTTTAGTCACGATATTGAATTTTAGTTAAACTCAATGATCTAGCACTTTTCCCTGTGCTTATCCTTTGATTTTTGGTATTAACTGCCACACTGCCATCTAAGAAAAAAATACTAAATGATTTTGACAATCTTGTCAAATGACACAAATTATTTCTTTCACTTCTTGCACACATGGAGAAAGTTTTCTTCCGGCTGTACATTATGCATCACTTAGGAGCACACTTTCATCCTAATGATGAGAATGTTTCATATTCAGGCCAAAAGGCAATGGATATAATTATACATTCTTCCATGAATCAAATCATAATGGAATTAAATTGTGTTTGTAGGTTTGACATTTTGCTATTGTGGCCTAAAAAAGTAAAGACCAATATTAGGTATTTATTAAAAATGTACAATTCGCATCAAGCTGGCAGTGTTTTTACTCATTCATTTCTTAGCATTTGCACACCTAAAATGAAATCTTTCCTCAAATTCAAATTTATGAATTCTATAAAGAAGAGCCACTTTGGTTGGACTGGAAAAGGAAGTATGGAACTGTCTTACTAAGGTCTTGTTCTTTCATTATTTGTTTTTTTTTCAACAATGGCCACTCCTGAAGATGCATCTTAAAAGCCCCAAACAGAAACAAATAAAAGTAAAACAATATGAAACTACTTCATTGAGGCATAGATGATGAGATAGCGTTTGGATACAAAGTAAATAAGCTATAGCCTATAAGAAGTGAAATGTTTTCTACTTTCAATCATATATTCCATATAAATACATAAGAAATCCTAGATGGCAAAAGTGGAGAACAGAGTTATCTTACATAAATAATATTACACTCTTAGTATGTAAAAATTGTAAAATCATTAATTATAAGTAGCTTCCCTTCCAGCCTTATATATCAGTTCAAGGTCTTCAAGAGGCAGGATGAAATTCAATGCGCAAGACACTTAGTGGTAGGATGTCTATGAACAATAGAAGGAGGAGGGTGTAGGTGAGGGAATCGTTAACCATGAAGCCAGCCTGATGTCTACAAAAGGAAAAAGGAGAAGGTTTGGGGTTCCAGACTGCAGTTTAATTCTGAGAAAGTCCTAGCAAGAGCCTAAGCAAAGAATATCCACATGTGTTGAGTATCGCATTGGACATTCACTGCCTGGGACCCAGAGAGGTTTTACCTTGGCATGAGTGCTGTGGATGATCCAAAGGTACGCAGCAGCTGGAGGCTAGCTGACTGGCACCCACCCTTTTGCAGCAAATTGTCTTGAAAGGAGATCGGAGCAGTGGACCTCCATGGCTCCTGCACCCTGATAACCACATAGTAAAAACAGAATCATCTGAAAGCAGCAGTTGTGAATCACTTTCATCCAGGACCTTTGTAAACTTAAACAAATGATAAGGAACCTCTAAGAGCTTATCTTTACATGGATTTTAACTGTCAATATTTCCTGTTAGAATTTAAAAGATGTTTATTTGTTAAAAAAATACTAAAGTCACGACATTAACATAAATAATACATTTCTATGAAAAACATTTTCCAAACCAACTAAATAAATTGAATAAATAAATAATCAGAAAAAGAGGTATTGTTTTACCACCACCACAACCACTCCCAAAAATAAAAGATGTTTCTAACATCTCCTTTGATGGAACACAGTTGGGTTCTCATATCAGGTCCTGGATAGGACCTGTATCTTATGCCATTTCAGGTTCTGTAACTGATGAAAATCAAGGCTTATGCAAATATGTAAATGAGGAAAAGGAGGACCTTAGGGACCATACGAAAGGGCCTTTGGAGACACGCACACTTTGAGAAGAATTGATTAAAGCGTTGAATACATCTCCACATTAAATATGACACTACATTTAATTTATAAAAGTTATCTTGCAGATAGAGAATATGCGAAGAGTAAGATGCAACTAAAGAAGTCACTTTAGTTTTGACATCGTCTTCAATTCTTCTAGCTCAAAATATTTCCCAAAAACACCTGCAACACAACATGCAAAATTATTTTGGCTTTAATTGTCTTTATCTTCCAGAAGTCTGGCCTTTCCTTTTTTTTTTTTTTTTTTTTTTTACTTTCCGAAGTGCCTACTGCAATGCTTTGCACATAATAGGATTTTGGTAGTTTTAAATAAATGCCAAATATTGATGTTTCTTATGTTATATTTGGTGTCAAAGTATCATTATCAAACTATGTGGTTACATGTTGTAAGCCACATATTATCTTTAAAATAGTATGATTTTGTACGTTTTTCTTTCCCTTGAAAATAAACGATAAATAGGCATGAAACATTTTAACAATAGCTGTGGATAAAAGATGCTTTGATTGATGATACATTATGCTTTCTTTTCTTTTCTAATAAGGCTACAATGGTTGAGCAGTGACTTCTGATTTTATTGCTTAACTGTGTTGTAATCATCAGCCATTAGCTGTAACCTGATTTTTCTTTATGTTAATTACATGACACTATTTTATATATGTGCAATTATATGAATTGTTTTTTTCTTATTTCCATTTTACTGAATAATTTAACACATAATAGTGCCCTGAATTAGTGCCCTTTGAAGATAATTCTGTCTTGGAAAAATCACCCTTCTCTTCATGAAGTCTATCATTGTTTGTTGAGATAATGAATATCTATGGAAAGGATAGTGATGCCCTATGCCAGTGCTGTCCAACAGAGCCATAATGGGAGCCACATATAATTTTAACTATCCTAGAAGCCACATTAAGCAAAGTAAAGAAACCAGAAAAAAATAATTATAATAACACATTGTATTTAACCCAATAAACCCAAAATATTGTCAACATGTAATCAGTATAAAAGTCTTTAATGAGCCTATAAACAATTTTCATTGTACTAAGTGTGTATTTTATACTTATAACACAACTCAATTTATACATGACATTTTCATTGGAAATACTTGATCTGTACTTAGGTTTCATAAAATTTAGAGTGAAGAAGTAGATTCATATGCTAAAATTTCTCCTTAAATATTTAAAGGTTTTCCAGCAATCATATTGAATGGAGGATTAGTTTTAAAATGTAAGTAAAAATCTTTGCAAACCATCTATCTGATAAGGGGGCTAATATCCAAAGCATATAAGATACTCTTAAACTGAATAGCAAACAAAAAAACAAATAGAAATAGACAAATAGACAAATAGAAAAAGGCAGATGTTTGATATCACTTATAGGTGGAATCTAAAAAAAAAGCTGAACTCACAGAAACACACAGTAGAATTGTGCTTGCCAGTAGCAGCTGGTTGGGAAATTGGTCAGATGTTGGTCAAAGGGTACAAACTTCCAGTTGAAGATGGGTAACTTTTGGGGATCTAATGTACAGCACAGTGACTTTGGTTAAGTATCATGTACTTGAAAATTACTACAAGAATAGATCTTTTATGTTCTCACCACAAATAAATAAATATGATGCTAATTATGTGAGGTGGTGGAGGTATAAACTAACCATAAGTGGTAATAATTTTGCAACATATACATGTATTCAGTCATCACACTGTACACTTTAAACTCACAGGATGTTCTATGTCAGCTATATCTCAATGAAACTAGGAAAAAATTTCATTCAAGTTACTTAAAACAAAAAAAGTAAATTATCAGTCATATTAGACACATGTGCCTAATGGCTATTGAACTTTACAGTGTATCTCAATACAACTTAAAAGTTATCATTCTGGTATTTATAGATTTGTCAGTGTGTTTCTTGGCATGTGAATAAATACTGTCTTTGGCATGAAGCCAGTAACTCCTCTGAATTTCAAAACATATTTAAATACTTCAAAAACACATTGCAAAAAACCCACATTATTATTTTATGTAAACATTTGAGTAAGAACAAATTTCCCATTTTCACTGGAAAATATTTTCTCTTTAAGCAAGTGCTATTTTCCTTGAGCCAAGGAGAGAAGAAAAGAATGGCAGCTTTTCCAAAGACATAATTAAATCAACCAAACCAGTTAATGGATGACATATATAGTTGAATCAGGATATCATATTTTCCACATGCTCATCCAGTGTAAATTTCATATATTCTAGAAATGTTTAATGATTTTGTAAAAATACTGATGTAAAGAGGGGCCAAAACTATAAATCTTATCATCTTATAGCCTTAATTGTAAGTCTTATTACCTTAATTACCTATCACCTTATTTAAAAAAATTAGTGTATTTTCATTGTAAAGAAAATGCACTGTCATTTTCAAGTGTAAAGAAAATATACTTAGAAATTTTAAAATTTCCAATGTCATTGATAACACTTCCTTCTGAAAATATAGTTTCTTAATGTCACTTTTAATGCTTCCACTGTACATACTATAGTATACAGACACATGGATGATAGCTAGATATATGGAAAATAGGTTGTGAACAGCTACTATATAGATATATATAGAATTGTGCTCTACACTTACTTCCAATATGGTAGCCACTAGCTACATGTAGTTTTAAATATTTGAAATGGGGGTCATCTGAATTGAGATGTACTGTCAGGATAAAATGCCCACTGGATTTCAATGAGTTAAGTATGAAAAAAAGAATTTATGATATCACATAAATATTTTTTATTGTTCACCCATTGGATTGATAATGTATTATTTCATTTGATCATTTTTACCTTTTTAAATGTGGTTACTAGAGGAGCACCTAGATTGCTCAGTCTTGATTTCAGCTTAGATCATGATCTCAGGGTTGTGATTGAGCTCTGTGTCAGGCTGTCCACTGGGTATGGATCCTGCTTAAGATCTTCTCTCTTGGGGATCCCTGGGTGGCCCAGCGGTTTAGCGCCTGCCCTTGGCCCAGGGCGCGATCCTGGAGACCCGGGATCGAATCCCACGTTGGGCTCCAGGTGCATGGAGCAGGCTTCTGTTTCTGCCTCTCTCTCTCTCTCTCTCTCTCTCTCTCTCTCTCTCTGTGACTATCATAAATAAATAAATAAATAAATTAAAAAGAAAGAAAGATCCTCTCTCTCTGCCCTTCCCATCTCCCTCTCTTCTCTCTTTCTCCTTCTGTCTGCTAAAAAAAAAATGTGGCTACTAGAAAATTTAAAATTATCTGTGGCTTCTATTACATTTGTATTGGACAGTGCTGCTTTGGAGTATTAAAAATACACTTTAAAATCCACTGAGCACATCCCATAATTTCCAATATATTCAACTGCATTTATTTCATATATAGGGAGACATATATGTAACGTGACATATTTAAATACCAACCTTAAAGAACAGAGTTTAAATAAACAAAATGGTATTATTTGTAAACATTTCACATAATGTCTCAGTAAAAATATTTTCTGTTTGATCTGGGAATAATTTTCAATACACAATAAAGCTTTAAATACTTTGTGAAGGCTGATGTGAACTTCTATTTTTGTATCAATCACAGAGATGCCTTCAGGTTAAGATTCTTTCCTTTATGCCAAATATAACATATGTAACATGAAGCAAACCCAATAAATGAGAAGCAAGTACTTACCCTTTAGGATAATTAGTGTAATTTCCCTTAGTCTGCTTCTGGAAACCAAGGGACATTTTGTGTTTTCAGTAGATAATACAGAAAATGATGTCATGTATATCATCCATATCTGTGGAATTAGTTTCAAATATCAGCAGTGTTAAAGTAATAAAATACATGTTCTTAGAATCTGAGACAGAAAGTAATTTAAAAGTTTCTAATGTGTCTCCAGTCTTCTTAAATCTTCTTGTGATTTTTTTCTACTTTTCATTATAATAGGCCGTGTTGCAGGAACACAGATTTTAGCTATGATTGCATTTTTGAAAAGTAAAACCAAAAGAATGTCTACATTAATTTAAGATATTATTATGACTGTGACTAGTATCTTATTAGAATGTTAAAACTAAGGGACCTGTTCCTCTATGAACAGAATACCGATGTAAATGATGAGAAAGTGAAGATGCTATTTTCTTTTACACAAATATTAAGAATTAACTATGTGCTAGGTATGCGCTATGATGACAAAATATTATCCTTGGCTTCAAGGGGATTATAGTTTATTGGAGAAACAAACTATGAGTTGAGAAACATAGTGCACAGTAATAGGTGCTATTTCACAGGAAAGACCAGGTTGCTAAAGAAGCACATAATAAAATCCTTGCAAGGAAAGCTGGTTCAAGAAAAGAGGGAGAAAAAGGGCTGATAAGGCATTTTCCTGGAAATGTTATCTGGAAGGGTAGGACTTAGAAGACATGTATATTTGAATCAAACCTGACAGAGATGTGACTTGTGAAGGCATCAGTGTTTGATCTGTGGGAGGAGCTATGGGATCTTAGGAATGTGATTAAACATTGGGGTGTCCTTGTAACCCCAAAGGTTCTTTTGAGTGGTCACTTCAGGGTCTATTGCATATGCCTAAGGTAGGTATTTAGAATGTCCATGTCATAACTGATACAATGCCTCCTTGGCCTTTGGTTTATTTTTCTTCATTCTTGTCACTTGGAAAAGAAGAAGGATGTGTCCTATTCTCTAATGCTCGAGAATCAAAATCTGAATGTATTGCTTTCTCCCATAGCTAATCTAAATTAGTTTGTGTTAACCTTTTAACCCATAGTCCTCTCCTCTCATGTATAGATTATCTTTATAATTGTAATTGACAGAGAAAAGTTGTTATATTCAAATACTACACTAGCTGCTTCATTCCTATTTAATCAATTCTCCTATCATCCCATGAAATATCTACTGAGTTTCCATTCACAGAGGGGGAATTGAGTAATGGAATAATTCTCTCATGCTCATACAGCTAGTAAATGGTGAAATTAGGACTCTGAAATGTAAACCTGGGGACACCTGGGGGGCTCAGCGGTTAGGCACCCACCTTCAGCCCAGGGCGTGATCCTGGAGTTCCAGGATTGAGTCCCACATTGGGCTCCCTGCATGGAGCCTGCTTCTCCCTCTGCCTGTGTCTCTGCCTCTCTCTGTGAGTGTCTCTCATGAATAAATAAATGTAAAAATCTTTAAAAAAAATGTAAACCTTGAGTAATATAATGTCTCTTTTGGCCAATGTATTTGTGATGTTATTATATGTTATAGCTGTATATATATTATATGTATATGTGTTTATATCTATCTTTATGTCTCCCTATGTAGATAGATAGATCTCCATAAGTTTGCAAAGTGCTTGAGAAAAGAAACTATGTCTATTTCTTTGATTTTCTCCCAACTTGCTTTGGATGCCCAAGCCATTTATTTATTAACTGAATTTCAAGAAAAGCCCAACATAATTGAATTCAGAAAACAAAAGTAAAATAAAAATTCTTTTGTACCTGAAAGATAGTATTAACTATAGATAACATAAAGCGTTCCAATGAAAAAGACTAAATAAATCTACTTTGATTTTTCGAAACCAGACTGGAGATGATATGCCATTGTACTCTCTGGAGGTGAACTAAAATAAATAAACAAACAAAGATTACTAAAGCAACAGACTTATACCGAAAGGGATAAAATTCTGCACTAGATTTTAAAACTTACAAGTAGAAACTCATGACCTAAATCTTGTCATCAATCGCCTGCCCATGCACACCATTTAAGTCTGCTGGTGATCAAGATCTGTCCTTTAAGAACATTCGCCCAATTTCTAGTATCTATTCTAGGAATAGATTCTCCACAGTCTTAATTGAGATTGCTCACGGGATGCAAAGAAAGTTGTGAATAAATGATGAAACCCACCTGCTGCTTATAGGTTGCTAAAGAAGGGAAAAATCTGCAAGTGCCTTTAAGTGAATCAGAGATTGTTACTGTTGCTCCATAGGTTCAGGAAAGAAATCAAGGTTGTTGACATTCCTGTCATTGAGTTATACAAGAGATACAAATGACTTCTAGTTGCCTATGGCATTTAAACCATATTGTTAGTACTTTACTAGCTAATAATAAGAATTTAGGAAGGTGGAAATCATTTGAAGACAAATAAAATCAATGTTGATGATTGTCCCTATTGACAGCTCAAGAAAAATATGCTGTTAGCGATTTTAGCCTAGCTACTATTCATTTATGAAGCCTGGTACATTTTCATTTAAAATCTCTATGCATTATGCTGGAAACTGTTCAAGTACAATAGGAACTCTGCTTAGCAATTTCTGATGGCCATTGCAGAAAATGACTCAGTAATGCCTCCTGACTTGTAGAGTCACTTTAGTTTGGTTTTCAACCTCCACCTCCTCCTCTCATAAGGTCAAGATGTATGTGATTACGATACTTGCATCTTCCTGCTGGGGTGCTTGAATTTGAAGCCTTGAACTATTTCATTATATGGAATAGCCACACTAAGCCTATCAAAACCTGTTTCTGGAATGGACATCCCATTCCGGCTGTGTATACAAGATTTGGCTGTTTGTACTGAATTAGCTACTTGTGTTTTCCAATGTCAACACAAAAGCAGAAACTAAATCATTATCTAAACTCTCTATACCAGAAATGTTTCGGAGGAAAAATGGACCTCAGTCATAATCTTGTGTGACATATTTGACATGCAGATGAGGAGAGAAATGCCTGAAGATGTTAAGTAATTTTAATGTTCTATCTTGGGACGCCTGGGTGGCTCAGTGGTTGAGCATCTACCTTTGGCTCAGGGCATGATCCTGGAGTTCTAGGATCAAGTCCCACATTGGTTTCCGGGCATGGAGCCTGCTTCTCCCTCTGCCTGTGTCTCTGCCTCTCTCTCTCTCTGTCTCATGAATAAATAAATAAAATCTTTAAAAAAAATTCTATCTTAAGATAATGACAGAGAAAGTACTAGGACATTGTCTTCTACTTTCTAGCATGAAGTTCTTTTCATTGATCATATGTTGTTAAATACACACAGCTATGATTAGAATATGATTATCTATGTGGTCACAAGTCTCTGGCTATTTATACAAACACTATCTGGTCCTCCAAGTGTCTTTCCTTTTTGTATTGACCTGTAACTTGCATCCTAGACCACATGATGTGCCCAGTATCTGTTGCATTGTTGAATGTTGTTTCCTTAGCTGTATTTGTAGCAATGATCAGGGTCCCAGTTATAAGTGAAAAACTAGCTAGACAGTTCACTGCATTCAAGGATTCTAGAAAAAGGATAGGATTAGGATTCTAGAAAAAGCTTCTGTAAGACCTGATATCATAGCCAGCACCTCCAGCTCTGGCCTCTTTGTCACCAAAGGGCTAGGAAGCCCCCAAACCAACACCCATGCCTGGAATCAGCTTTGAACCTGAGAGGATGCATGGAATATCAGGAATCCGGTGAGATATCAGACAAATTTTGTGGTTTATAACTATTTCATTTCCTTCTGGGGACTTCCTTATTTTTTCTTAGCAAATTAGAATAATTTCCCATCCCCACCCAGCCTTATGTCCTGAGAATATTTGCACTGAGCTCATATCCCTCTTCTGTTTGTTTATCTGAGCCTCACGCCTATCCCACCACATCTCTGCCTGGAAATGCAGAAAAATGCAATACAAATTGGAAATGCAATACAGGGTAATATATTATATATAATATACAATATAATATTATGGCTTTTTGTACTGAATTAACTACTTGTGTTTTCCAATGTCAACACAAAAGCAGAAATATCCAATATAATATAATATATAATATATTCATATATATTCATACATATATTAGTGGTTACATTAGTGAAAGCAGCTAAAGTCAATCCATGTAATGGTAATAATAACAGTAATTGATGTAATAATAGTAAAAAATCTGCACAATAATCACCAATTATTTGACAGAGTCTATGCGCTAGAGTATCTTGTTCCTTATAAAGACTTAAGAATTGACCAAAGGTAAAATGATATGGTACCCCAGGGTATCAGTTAGGATTAGGTTCAGCTATAGACAAAAGTAAATTCAAGTTAGCCATGGCTTAAACACACAAGACTTTATTATTTCATATAATATGGTCAAAGATCAGCAATGAAGGGCTTCACAAAGTTGCAAGAAACTTGACTCATTACAACTTTTAGTTTCACTGTTCAGCTATGGTCATTTTCTGCAAAGTACAAAATAGCCACTGGAGCTTCAGCTACTATATCCACATTCCAGCCAAGAGGAAGAATGAAGGGCAAGTAGTTTTACACAATATTTGTACTTTTTAGAAATTAGTTTTCTGACCAAAATCTCTCAAGAGGCTGTTGAGAATCCAAGTTGACATATGTTTGACTAACATTTGGGGATTTTAATGGAATATATATAACAGAATCTGCCCGACCATCTAAAACTTTTTGAATGACAGACATGGACAGGAAGCATCACCAGTACAGAATATGGAGATTTTCAGCAATGAGAGATGTAAACTCTTCTTTGAAGAGAAAACAATCTGTGGTAAAACCAGAGATGGTCTAGAATCATGTAGGCAAGAATTGGGCAAATTTCAGTGAGTGATAATGGCAATGTTAAATCAGTAAATTATCATCTTGTGAAAGTTTTAGTTTTGTGAATTCTTTTTTTTTTTTTTTTTTTAGTTTTGTGAATTCTTTTCCAATCTTGGATGTATACATATGGTTGTGACTCAAAGCTTATAGAGGATATCATCTCTAAGCACGAAATGCCCTTTCTCACATACTCATGTTGTGGTCCTCATATCTAGGAAGTCCTCAAACAGAAATACTCTCTTCCTGTAGGTTTCAATCAACCCCACATAAACAAAATATTCAGTTATGGAGACATAAGTTAGGAAGCATGCAGAAATAAGCAATCACTTAATTTTAAATTAACAATTCAATCAAGACCCTTTCTCACTGCTCTTAGAGAGTAAGCTCCCCAAATATTGCCGTGTGGCCTTTGTAGGACTTACTCTAAAATTATCAACCTCAGGCAGGCAGTGTTTCCAGACACTTATTTCCAGATTATCTGTATCAGAATTGTCTATGGTGCTTTTGAAAACAGATTTTTAGATCCCAAAATAAACATACTGAACATGAATGGGTGGTGGGGAAGTAGAGGATTCTATTTTTTTACTTGAAGATATTGGAAAAAATGTAAATCAAAGAACAAAAGCATGGTTGATAGTGAACACCTACAGATAGCTTATAGTTCAAAATATAGGTAAGTATGAATACTAATCTGAGTGATTTGGAATGATTAGCTCAGTGTTGTAATATTGAGCAGAGACACTCAAATAACAGGCCAGGGCACATTTCTTACTTTTCTGTGGGAGTTTCATCAAATATTCCCTCCCCTTTATTTTGTCATGGTACTAGAATATCATGCTCTTAAAAACTGCTTTTATTTATCTGGCAACTGACATATTTCTCCAAGTACTTTTTGATCATTAATCAAATATTTTATTATGTATAGTATGATATAGTGTGATAGTATATTTATATTTCAGCCTGAGATAGCTTTAATAAATCAGAAGGATATATTATGTTGGTGGTTGTATAAATTTATGCAAATTTTCTGTATACCAGAAATCAAAAAAATATATGGAAACAGGATACAATTTTTAAAAAGGAAATCTAAGTGAGCAATTATTTTTTCCTAGACAATAGGCACATATATTTGACTACTATTTACCAATAAATGAATATTTTATAACAAACTGAAACTTAAAGGAGTCATGAAAAATGTACACATCTTGCTTCAGTTTCTCCTTTTTTTATGCTAGCTATTTGAGCTCCTGATCATAGAGGAAAGATGCAATGCTTTGGATGTATTATTTAGTCAACAAATTTTACTAGGTTCTGTTAATAAGCCAGACATTGTGCTATATTCTGAATACATAAGACAGTACAATATGGTTTAATTGAATGAAGAGAAGAAAACTAAATAAATAATTATAAACCTGTTCTTGGGGCTACAAAAAATAATGGGTAAAGTGCAGTGTGATCAGAGAAAGAAGGAATAACTGTGCCTGAGAGCATTTAGAAAAACTAATCAGAGAATTGGAGTGCAGTTTGAAAATTCAGTTGATCTTAATCCAGAGAGAGGAGCAAGCGTGTATGAGAGGGAGTGGTGAGGGGCACAGGGTGTATGCTGGTTTCTGCGGGTATAAGAACAAGGTAGATTTAATGGGCTAAAAGTTTGTTTTGACTAGATTTTAGGCTGCAAAGGAGACCTATACTTCTGGAAAAAATGAATTTTCAAGGACAGAAATTATCCTATAGCTTGAAAAAACTAAAAAGAAGGGACAAAATATATAATGAAAATAAGTTTTTAAAGGCACTAAACATAAAACAACAAAGTACAGGATGCCTGAGAGACATAAAATAAATGTGGTGAAATTCAGTGTTGTCCTAGTTGGCAATTTATTATCCCAGGCTGTAGTGCAGGAAGGAGCAACCCAAGCAGAACCCTGCTGCTTCAGGGAATAGAGGGATGGAACTCCATCAAGCTCCCTTTGAGGATTTCACACAGTACTGATCACTACAGGAAGTGAAGAAATTGTCTGAAGTTGGGGGTGGGGGGTGGGTAGGAGGAATAACCCGCAAGGATTAGAAGTCACAGTTTCTGGCACTCACATCGTACTGGGGAATAGTGTCTATACTCTCTGGCCTGTATAGAAAACCTTGTAATTCTCAGGGTAATGTGTCATTGGACTTCTGTGGCTTAACTAGTGGGGAAAAATTCATTTTAGACCGAGACTCATTCTCTTAAATAACAAAATTTAAAAGCAAGACTCTGAAGGATTAAACTCTCAGACATCAATGTACTTTCAAACTGTTTCCAAGTAACTTGACTACATATATACATATAATTTCAGGAATACAAAAATGTCCAGTATACAACAAAGTCCCTATTGCTAGTATCCAATCAAAAATTAGAAGACATGCAGAGAAGAAAATTATTATCTGTAATGAGGAGAAAAATCAGTCAATTGATACTGACTCAGGATTGACATTACCAGGGAGGAAGGCTTCCTCTGCCCTAAGGTCCTTCTTAGGGTTGGATTTAGAATCAAATTGACATGAGACAAATGAATAGGAGAAAGTCAAATTTAATAGATGTACAATTGGGGAATTCTTACAGACCAGAAATTCCGAAGACAGTGAGGCAACAGGAAGCTTATAGGAGCTAAAGAGATGGGGAGGGTCTGAGGATAAGAGGGGAGGAAAGCCATTAGCAGGAAGATGAAAGATGTTTTGAAAAACAAAGGCCGACATCTTTTTTTTAAATTATTTTTTTAGTTTTATTTTTATTTTTTTAAGATTTTATTTATTTATGAGAGACACAGAAAGAGAGAGAGACAGAGAAACAGAGACACAGAGAGAGAGGCAGAGACACAGGCAGAGGGAGAAGCAGGCTCCATGCAGGGAGCCTGATGTGGGACTGGATCGCAGGACTCCAGGATCATGCCCTGGGCTGAAGGCAGGCACTAAACCACTGAGCCACCCAGGGATCCCCATTTTTTTTTTATTTTTAATGTAAGTAAGTTTCTTAGGTAAAGGGGAGCATCTACTAATAGCTCTCTTCCAGTACCGGCTCTCCTTTCCAATGTAAATCCAGGCAGTTATAGGGGAGGCAGAGAGCCTTTTCTATCTTCTGGGTTTTAATTACTTTTAATTTGAAACAATCTGTGTGCTGAAATGGCACATTTGGGGGTATCTCATCCTGTACCCCTTCAACATGGATGAAAGGATTAGTAGTAGACAAGGACATTAACTCATGTAACAATTTTGCCTGTTCTAGAAGCTAGGGGAAAGATTGAATATCTTCAATTGTGACATGGAAAGTAGAAAAAGTTCCACAACAGAATTCTAGACCTGAAAGCTACAATATCTGGAATGAAAAATATACTGGATAGAATTTGTGCTTGAATAGACATGGCAGAGAGAAAAACGAGTGAACTTGTAGAACCTATCCAAAATAAAACACAGAGGGAAAAAAAGTGTTAATGAGTGAACATGGCTTTAGTGAGCTGTGGGACCACTTCACGCAGCATGGTTGGAAGAAATAGGGGCAAACTGAAAATGCGTTTTAAGAAATAAAGGCAGAAAAGTTCCCAAATTAATAAAAACTATACAAGCACTGATCTGAGAAGCTCTAAAACTCCCAGTAACTAGATACATGAAGAAAATTACACAGTTACATCATAAAAAGATTGCTTTAAATCAGCAACTATACACATTTATAAAAAATTTTAAAACCAGCCAGAGGAAAAAGAGACATATTATACACAAAGGAAAAAGATGAGGATGGGAACATATTTCATATTTCTCATTCAAAATAATATGAGCTAGAAGACAGTGGAGCAACATCTTTAAAGTATGAAAAGGTTAAAAAAAGAAAAACTTAACACAAAAACAACAAAAAAACTCCAAAACTCAAACTGTCAATATAGTGATATTTTTGCTCAGGGGAGAAAAATAGAAATTTTCAAACATGCAAAAGCTCAAAGAATTAGCATGCTTACACAACAAGAAATGTAGCAGTAGGTCCTTCAGACAGAAGCAAAACTATAGCAGAGATAGTTCTAGATCTACAAAAAGAAATAGAGTACACTAGAGATTGTAACAATGTGCACGAACACATTTTTTTCTTATTATTAAAATCTAGTTGAAATGGTCAACTGTTTAAAAATGATTAAAATATATTAGGTACTATAAAATATATGTCGATATAAAATGTATGACACCAAGAGTACCATGCTTGGGAGGGGATAAAACCATATCAGTTTAAGTAATATAACATCACTTGAAGGTAGATTGTGATAAATTATGGATATATACTCTAAGCCCTAAAGCAACCACTAAAATAATACAACAGAGAGTTATAATGAATAGGCCAACAAATGCAATAAAATAGGATTGAAAAGTATGCAAAAGGAGGCAGAAAAAGAGAAATAAGGGAGCAAAAACAGGTACAAAAAATTGAAAATACAGTTCCATAATATGCTATTCTGAAAAGATCTATTTTAAATTAAAAGGTCCATATACGTTTATGTTAATAACTAAAACCTAACTTGAAACTCAAATGCCCATCAACAGATGAATAAAGATGCAAAATACAATATGTCCATGTAGTGGAATATTATTCAGCAATAAAAGAACCCATGTTTCATACATGCAACAAATCAGAAATGACCAAATGGTGTCCTTAAAATGTGTGTAGTTTATCACATGCCATTTACACCTCAATACAGCTGGCTTTCTAAAAGCCATAATGGAGGAGGAGAGTGGGGATAAGCCTAAATGTATAGACTGGAAAGATTGTGAAGGAACCTTGAATACTATGGAGTTTTAGTTTTGTTCTTCAGGCCATGTATTTCAGACTGGGAAGGCAAGTAGGCCTGGCTATAGGCACCCCATTGCTGTTTTAATCGGATCAGCATTGCCTTTTCCTTATAGAGATAAGACTATTTTCAATCAGAAATTCTGCATTACTAAAAAAAAAAAAAAAAAGAAAAAAAAAAGAAATTCTGCAATTACTAAAGCAGTTGTGAAAACCATTGCTTTGTTAATGGGGGCAAGTTGCCAGCGTTGCAGGAATGTGAGGATGGTGGTGTCTACACATTTCTCCATTTCCCTTTTTCTTCTACTTGCTCCATAATCCTATACTAAGATGACCAGGAAAAATGAATCTCATGTTCTCTGCTCCATCAAAAGACTACTTCTTATTCTTTTAAAGGGAATCAATCTTTTAATTTATATTTTTGATTATTGTTCCGGACGCTTGGGGGCTCACTCACTTTGATGTTTTTTTCTTACCTGGTGTCTGCCAAAGGGTCTGTGCAAGTCTTGCATAAGAGATGTTATAACAAATTGAACAAAAATAAATTCTTCATCATTCTAGAGAAGGGAATACATCATTATAAATTTGTCCTGAGATTAAATACTACATTTTATCTTTTTTTTTTTTTTTTTTATTTTTTTAGAATAGATGTGCTTAGACTGGGGTTGAGATTTATAGAGTGAGGGGTAAATGAAATAGAAAGGGTAAACAAAATATAAAATCAGCTTACTTTCTTATCAAATTTGTCAAATGTTAAACCTATTTTCAAAAATTTTCCATTTCATAGTGTGGAGAAGAGAGAAAGAAACTAATTTCTTTGCACTATAATTATATCCAAGTCTCATTATATTAACAAATTTAACCCTCACTACAGTCTTTTAATCTATCCCTTATTAGCCTTCCTTCAGAGATAATGAACTTGAAACTTTAAGCAGTTAAATATATTTACCAAAGATCACAAAGCCAGAAAAATAGGCTAAGTTAGGATATGAACCTATGTGTACATAATTTCTTCTTTCTTCTAGATCAACGTTTGCAGAACTTGGTTTCCTGGGTCATTACTAACTAGATAATTACAATGAGTTTCATGCAATAAGGGTTGCACTTTTAAATTAGTTTAGGGGGAAAAAAAAGCTGAATAGTAAATTGGGTGTTTGCATATTAAAGGCTCAGCTCACTCCTAAAGAAAAAGAAATCTGCTCATACTTGTTTAACTCAACATTCCGTAAACTTATTTGATAACAGTGTCCTTTATAAGGCATCATCTAATGTAGCATGGATTATTCATTTCATTTTCCGCAGCACACAGTTTGAGAAACTTTGATGCTGCAACACTTCAGCATTTACTATTTGCAAATCACTTATATAAATAGTTAGGTACTCACTATTCCAATTTTGACAAGATAACTGGGATTAAGTATCTGTAAGTGAAGCTTAAAATACTAATTTTAAGAAATTAGTAAATTAAGACCTTTCCGACCTTTTGACAAACATTCCTCAAGCATTTCTTCTTAAACCAGGAGAAAAAAGACATCACAGAACAAAAGTGAGGTGGCATTTCAAGTAGAGAGAAGTGGTTAAGGGAGCCTATAGTCACTAAGAAGTCAAACCAAACTTGACAAAAATGTCCCAGAGCATTTAGGGTATTTCACTGGCATAGTGATGGTTTGAATAGAGAACTGAGGGAAGTAAAGAAGTAGAGACGGTGAACAAAGATGCATTTGCCAACTCTGAAAGGGAGAAACAGGTGGTCTGACAAGGATTCCCTTTTCAAGATGGAAAGACTTAAGGATGGTTGCTAACAGAGAAAGGGGCCAGGAGAGAGAAGATTACTGATGTAGAAGCCCCCTACCTCCAAAAAAGTAAGTTCTAGTAAGGGTCAAGAATAAGCTAAGTGTAAATTAGGTAGGTTTACATACAACTGGGAGATTACACATGAAAACATGATTTTTAGAGAATTGTTTAGCAATATAAAACAAAAACTCCAATACTGATCGTATCTTTGACTTATACTTCTATTTGATAATTTATCTTATGGAAATAATTCTACAGGTAGAAATTTTTGTACATATAACTTAGTCATATTGTAAGTTATAATGATTGAACATATGTTCTTTAATTTCCAAGTCTTTTTGATAAGTAGATACTCAATTGTTTTTTTTTTCTTTTTTTTGTTTTTTGTTTTTTTTTTTCTTCTGTACTTTGTTTAATGTACAATTTATTAGCATTAAGTAGTACTAAGCACTCAGCATTTTAGATACCTTAAATAATCAATTGTACTTGGGGTGCTTGGTTGCCTCAGTCAATTAAGTGTCTGCTGTTGATTCCAGATACATTGTTCATCTCACGGTCATGAGTTCAGGCCCTGTGTTGGGCTCCATGCTGGGTGTGGAGCCTTCTTAAAAAAAAAAAAAAAATCAATTGCACTCAAAATAGAAACATTATGGGACACCTGGGTGGCTCAGTGGTTGAGCCTCTCTGCCTTCGGCTCAGGGCATGATCCTGGGGTTCCGGGATCGAATCTTGCATTGGGCTCCTGCATGGAGCCTGCTTCTCCCTCTGCCTGTGTCTTTGACTCTTTCTCTTTGTCTCTCATGAATAAATAAAATCTTTTAAAAAATATAGAAACATCACTATATACTAATTAAAACTGATTTTTGCCTTTATATTAAAGTAAGTTTTTAAAAGAGCTGACATCATGGATTTAAGTTAGATATTTTGTTTCATCCTTACTCTAATTCTGATTGTTAGTCTAATTTTAATTCTTACTTATGTCTTCACAGATTTGTCCTAACAATGAAACAATAACTTTATAAATCAATCCTCACTCTATGGATCCAGGTAAAAATACAGCCATCTCATATCTGTTAAGGTTATAGGATCTAGGCTATCTCATCTATTCTTTATCAGGGCATAAGGTATTACAATTGCATTTATTCATAAACTACTCAAGCTGAGTTCGTTAGTCAAGTCAATAGTTTTACCTCTTGTATAGGATATGCTGCCATTTTTATAATAAGGTTTATTTTCATATTTTGATATCTGATGTTTTACATCAGAATGCTTGCTTTTAAGTTTTACATGGCCAAAAGTACCAAGTCTTTGGTTCTGTCATTATGATATATGGACCTAGCTTGTTGGTGTAATTGGAAATTTATCTTCTCGGTATCTCATTATAATTAACAGGGTCATCTGGAGGTTTTATGTACATGGAGGTAAAGGATTCAGTCTGAATTCTTAGTGGTTTTCTTAGGCCAGTTTGTTATTCATAATTTTGGAACATATAGTTAGCCATCCTCCCTTGGTGTGATTATTGATTGTGAATATCAATTCCTCCTCCATTATCCCCATTAAAGATAAAAATCATCTTTACCCCCTCACCATGATTTGTCTGCCCTAGGAAACATTTTCAAAAAATCTGTTCATCTAATTCTATGCATATATTATTATGGATCCTGGCCATAATTCTAGCTTTTTATAATAGCTCTTTTTATAATGTATTTTACATATTAAATTTCATCTGAAGTATTGCTTAATCCCAAACAATGATACAATGGTTGAAAATTTTTGGGATCCCTGGGTGGTTCAGTAGTTTAGCGCCTGCCTTCAGCCCAGGGTGAGATCCTGGAGTCCCAGGATCAAGTCCCACGTTGGGCTCCCTGTTTGGAACCTGCTTCTCCCTCTGTCTGTGTCTCTGCCTCTCTCTCTCTCCCTCTGTGTCTCTCATGAATAAATAAAAATAAAAAAATCTTTAAAAAAAAAGAAAAAAAGAAAATTTTAAGTAGAAGAAAATCTTTTGGGGCAGGAAGGATTTTGAGCCTAAAATCATGTCAAAATAACAATCACCTACTATATGTAAATGTAATCAAAATAATTATCATTGTTTATGGGAAGAGAGCAAAGCAGGAAAATATTCCAATTGTAGACTCATTCTCTATTTTCTTCATTTTGAATAAAGTGTTGTGTCAGAAAATTGATTGACTAGGGTTGACTTTGTTTTTGTCTTAGCTGATAACTGTTGTGATAAGTTTTATAAGACCATGAAATTGTATTGTTGCCAAATGGCTTGCTTATGCAAATTCTCCAGAAGTCTTTTTTCTAATAATAATTATAGTTTCCATGTCGTAAGTACCTATTATGTGGCAGGCACTGTGGATAGACTATCTAATTAATTTTTCAGAAACCCTATGAGAAAGGTATTACTATCCCCACATGTGGATGAGAAAACTGAAGATAAGAGAGGTTAAGTAATTTGAAAAAGGTCATTCAGCTAAGTGCTAAAGCCAGTATTTAAAGGCAAGCGTGTTTGAGACCAAATTTGGTATGCTCTCTCCTTATATTTTTCTTCCTCTATCTTGTAAGTCAAAGAGAGATAGGAACAAGGTATGAAAATGAGCATTTTAATTTTGGGGGAATACTTAAATACTAGGGTAAAACACACGCACACATTCTTTGAATGTTGAATTGAAAATTTTATATGTCTGTAAGTATTTGTGTATGTGTGTGTCTATATACACATAATTATTAAGCGTTGGATTTTTAGAGCTCACTTTGGCAGCACATATACTAAAAAAGAAAGTTGGATTTTTAAATATTGATACTTTGAATCAAGCATTAAAATACTTGCAGCTGAGTGTAGGTGTTTACTTGATTATATACCGTTTTTCTTGGACAAAAGTAGATATCTCACAATGCCACAAGAGTGTTTAATGTTCCACTATTCTAAAGAAACTGATATATTTTTGAAACAGTGCTGCAGAATTTTATTTATGATTATAGATCTGTCTGATGTTCAGAAACCTTTTTCAGTCTTCTCACTTTCTTCTTTGTTGTAACAAGATTTCATAAAAAACATATGCTTACAAAGTGTTGATTAGCTCAAGTTGGGTGAAATGGGTAACACCTTGGAAAGACAGCACCATATCAGACATCAAAATAACTTCAAAAATTTGGAAAAGTAGCCATAAACAAACAGGATAAAATAATGTTTGCTGGCGAGGGAGGAACAAAACAAGACAAATAAACTGAAAATCATATAGGATTAGTTACTTGTGCTTTTAGAGTAGGAAAAAAAAATCCGCAAGGTGCCGCTAATGTAATGTAATTTCTATGAAAGAGTTTGCAGACCTTGTGCATATTAATAAGGGCATTTGGTGGGGAGGGTGAAGGCAGTGTCCTTGCTATCTCGGTTATTTGTCAGAGCTGACCTCTTCCTAGCTCCTAGGGGTGACTGTACTGACACCAACACAGGACTCCATACTATGCCAAATTCCATGAGAACACTGTTCAACAGGAATATCATAACTTTTCTCTGTATTAGCAAATAGAATTTGCAATTACTCTTCCATGATTCCAATCTTGGTGTCTGAAAAGAAGAAGGGAGACAGAAAGCTCTATTTTTTCATCATGTAAATGCTAGTCATCATATTATCAATGCTAATAGTAGTCAAACATTTAATGCAAACATTATTTATTGAAAAAATAAAATGATCACCGCAGTAAACCTCAACAGAGGTTTACAGAGATTAAATTATTTAGTAATGTCACAATCTGGTAGGTGTTGGTGTCAGGACTCTAGGTCTACAGTGCCTACATTTCAAATTTCTCCTCCTGCCACTGGCTTCTCTGGCGGCTGCTCATTCTTTGTGGCAGAGAAAATCATGTCACCTGGCTTCCTTCACTTAAGATCTTTTGGACCTTGGGGCCACCTAGCGTTCCCAGTAACTCCCTCCTATTGCTTTATATTGTTCAACCTAGTTCCTCTGATAGAGAACTTTTCTCTGATTGGAAAATCTGCCTAAAATTGGAGGAACGCTTTGCTTCAGCCCACTAGATAGAGCATGTTTACCCTCCTGCAGGACCGAGGAAGGTAGCTATCCCTTCTGCTTTTGGGGTTTCCCTCCTCCTTACTCTTCTTCATTCTGATACTACCTCACTTTATTATAAAAAAAAATTGTCTTCTATCATGGAATGATTTATATTAACTAAGAAAAAATATATGCTTAAGAAACTAAAAGACCCAAAGATTACATGGAAAAACAAAATTTTTAAAGTCTTGGGAAGTGATAGCACTGGATGGAAAATTCAATGGAAGACCTAAAAGGCAAAGATATGGAGGACAAATAAATAAATATCTTAAGACGGGTGGCTGATGGTGGCTGATTCTATTTGCATTAGGATATGCTAGACATCAAGAGCTAAAATTAATCGGTTTAATAAGGGTTTACCTAGTGCTAACCATTTGGCTGGATGGTAAGGAGAAAACCAGAGCCTCTGCCTTCACAGAGTCTGGGAGGATCCCTCATCAATGAGGAGTAATTAGAATCAAAAGTAGCCAATACTCTGGCAATGGCCAGCAGAGAATAATAATGTTGCCTGAGGAAAGGATACCTATTTAATCCCAGGGATTACAGAGATGAATTTGTTTGATAAATGATGTTTGAGTCTAATCTTTTGATGAACAACTTCAGTAACCAGGTAGCTGACCCATCTGGCTCACTGATCTCTTCGTTGTTAGACTTCTTTATGACTGATAATAAAAATATGAAGCTTGAAAAAAATCCTGATTGTGATATGTAGAATGTGATATGCACAGTAAGAAATCATCATTGAGATCATCATCATCATCACCATCATCATCATCAAGTATTTGAAAGTTCTCACTTTAGCTCAGCATTATCTGGGTAAAAGTAAAAAAGTCATACTCTCGCTAAGGCTTCTGATCCTTCCATAAGTAAAAGAGGTTCTGAAAAGCTGGAAGAATTGCTCCTCTTTTCTCCTATACATGACATTTTTGCCACACCCTTGATCTCCTCATTACTGGAAATTTCTTTCCCTCTAAGCATAAGCCTATGGCTTCCGAATTTAGATCAATAGCTCAAGCATCTTTTTAGAGCTGCATGTCCATAGTTCCAATTGCCTCTTCTACATCTCTAATGCATATTTTCCATAAACTGAGAATGTTTAAAACTGAATGAATCATTTCTCTATCCTCAAACCTATTTGACTAAGCCCTCTATTCGCTCCCAACACCCTGTCAAAGACAACTCTTATTTGTCTCCTTTAAACAGCTATTGACAATTGGCTTTATCTAGTCTTTCAATTTCTTGAACACATCACTTTTATTATTCTCTTTTCCAGGCCCCACAAACATGCTTTCCCTCCGAAACTTTTTCTGTCCAAACTCTTCCTTACATCTATGAATTCCCATTCAAGCCTCAGGTCTCAATTTAGATGTCATTTCCCCCAACATGTTTTCACGGATATTCATAGTTTGTATCAGAATTGCATTTCCCTCCATTCATTTAAAAATATTTATTAACTGTCATATATGTCCCAGGTACTGTAGATTTTTAAATGACTCTCATAAGGAAAGCAACCAAAGAAAGACAGGTCTGAAATGTAGTAGATTACCCCCCAAGGCATGCTAAGTAAGTGTTTGCCAGATGGATATTTAGGTTACCAAGAAATTAGCCAGGCTGAGAAAGGAAGTGAGAGCATTTTGAGCAGAGAGGACAGTGTGAGTCAATCACAAACAGATACAGCAGTAAGGGTGGAAAACTGACTGTGTAGTTCAATAAGGTAGCAGAGGGCTTCTTTGTGGATAAAGAGAGGTTTGTAGTAAACACACTATGCGTATCAAGTACATTGGTTGAACAGGAGGAAGAGATTTGGGGCAGTAACTAACTAGAGAGCTATCTGAAAATAAGGAATGGTGCATTTAACTTGTTTTCTGTAAAATTTTGAGAAATATTTAACTTGAAGGGGAGTATGAATCAGAGTTGTACATTTAAATGCAAGAAGAAAAGGATTTAACTCAGGGGAAGAAAAAACACAATTGTGGCAGGAGAGGAAGGAAATTAAAGCCTGGTTAGAAGAACTCCTTGGCCTGGAACAGAAAAAGGAGAATACTGGTGAAACTGGAAGAAAAGTAAGGATTTTATCATTATTTTTATTGGTTCACTTGAAAGTGGAAACACAGGAAATTACTTTGTTTTGAAAAATTTAATAGCTCTATGAAGAAAACACTGTTGTCTGCTGCAACGAAGGAAAACATAAGAAGAATGATAAAGTTGTGGAATAGCCAAAGTGGGAAAGAGAATGGGGATGGAACTTGAAACATATAGAGAAGTCTGCACTGTGTTAGTAGGTCCGAGACTGATTCTTTCCACTTTAAAAAAATCACCATGATATATCAAGAGTTTCCTGGGAGTAATAAAAATCTTTCAGTGGTGGGACCAGCCAATCGAGTTTAAAGCATACCCTTATCAAAACCTATAACCGCTGTCCTCAGCCCTTTTTCTGAAAACCCTGCCTTTCTCTTGGGTGACACTGCTCCTGCAAATTCCTCTGAAGAAATCTGCTTTCTAAATCAGGAACTTTTGAATTGGTCTCCCCAGATCGGACTCCACTATTAGACTTACAAAAAACTCTTTTAGCTAATCCAGACTTAGTAATCTATAGTGATGGCTCTTAGGCCAAAAACCCTGAAGGGAAATATCAAGCTGCATATGCTGGAACTACTAAACATGAATTATTAGAAAGTTTAACTCCGCTCAGCCTGCAGAATTCTTTGCCATCACTCAAGCATGAATTAGCAAAAGACAAAGCTTCAAGTGTTTACGCTCACAGCAGGTATGCTTTCCGAGTGGTCTATGACTTTGGTATGCCTCTGGAAGCAGAAAGGATTTTAAACATCAACTGGTGCACCTATCAAAATGGATCTTAGGTTGCTGATCTCCTCTCTGCATTGTTATTACCTTCACAAATTGCTGTTATCAAAATCGAGGTTCATACATGCTGGTCAGAGTATCAGGGAAATGCTATGGCTGACTTTCATGGGAAGGCTGCTGTCCTCGAGACATTTTTGATGCACCCAAAGTCTGTAATTTAACTGAACTTCATAAGATAGATCCAAATCAGGTTACTCTGACAACTTGTGTAACAGATGAAAAATTGTGTCAGATATCGAAAAACAAAAATGGCACCCAGAAGGCTGCAAATTTAATGAAAAAAGCACTGTCTGATGCTTCCCGAATCTCTCACACTGCCACTCTTATGAGCATTTCACATGGCAACCCACCATGTAATTAACAATATGACCCAAATTATAAAAATATTGGTGGCTCGGTGGCTCAGTTGGTTGAGCATTCCACTCTTGATCTCAGCTCAGGTCTTGATCTCAGAGTTGTGAGTTCAGTCCTCACATTCAAGCTCCAAACCCAGCGTGGAGCCTACTTAATTTATATATTTAAATATATCTATCAGTAGACAGATAGATGATTGTTTTATATATAAAACAATTGTGGGGTGATTGTTTTAATCTGGCTGATTATAAACCTGTTTATAATCAGGTTTATAATCAGTCAACCTGTCAGCCACAAACCCACGTAAAACTATTGAAGTAGCTCTGGGCATTGGTCCCTCCCTATCAAGACCATCTGAACATTTACCACTGAAATTCATTCAATTGCCTCCTAATATAAGATATCAGCATGTACTTGTAATGTTGTGTCTATTTTCTAGATGGGTAGAAGCTTTTCCTGTCAGAAAGCTGATGCTGCTACCATAGCAAAGAAATTAGAAAATGTTTTCCCACTATGGGGAACTCCATGCAAAATTTCAAGTGATTGAAGCACTCACTTTATTGAACAGGACATAAAACAGTTGAACAAGGTTATTCAGACACTGTGGCACTATCATTGTCCCTGCCATCCTCAGTCTTTAGGGGAAATTGAACCAATGGTATTTTGAAGCTGAAATCAGCAAAACAACTGAAACCACAGAATCACCATGGTTTGAAGTGTTATTATTAGCCCTCATGACTTTAAGGTCAGCACCTTTTGGGAAACATAAATTGACACTATATGAAATCATCACTGGGGACCCGTGTCCTTAATGATAGAACCCATATACAACCTGTTCTTGCGAATTCTGATTTGACCCAAATACTATAAAGCACTATACTGTTTGTATTTATTTATTTATTTATTTATGATTTTATTTATTCATGAGAGACAGAGAGAGAGAGAGGCAGAGACAGACAGAGGAAGAAGCAGGCCCCATGCAGGGAGCCTGATGTGGGACTCAGTCCCGAGACTCCAGGATCACGCCCCATGCTGAAGGTGCTAACCACTGAGCAACCTGGGGGATCTCCTGTTTTTAATAGGTCATAGAGGCTTTCAAAGACTTCATACTGTGTACACTGGAACCTGGAGGGTGGCTGTTCTGGAAGAGACATCAATGAAAAATAGCACTTGAATCTTGGTGGCAAGGGCCCTACTAGTTTTTTTCTTAACTTGTCACATGGTGAATTATCGGGTCCATCTAACTTTGTCCATATTGCTCAATTAAAGAGAGCTTCCCTGGACTTTGGACTTGCCACCTTACAGCTGACTTGAAATTAAGGATTAAAAAAAATAATAATAACATAATCTAGACAGCTTCTGTCCAAGATCATGGAACCAGTTTCTGCAAAATTCCTTTTTTTTTTTTCCAGGACTTAATTTTACAGTGATTGTTATGTTATTACTGCCTGGCAAAGTAACTCAAAATGTTTAAATTTATGCTTCTCTTTATGCTGGAATTCTTCCCACCTAGACTGAATGCCCACTGAGGTTCACCAGTCAATGAGTTGCTTTTCTACTAGTCTAAATGATTGTTGGTCTTGTAGCTGTTTAAATGCTCAAGAAGACCTCCCAATTAATATTATAACAGGCTCTTATATATATTTGGATGACTAATTCAGGAATACGGCTTTATGAAAAAGTCCAATATACTACTCTTGGCCATGCAACTTTATGGTTGACTAATCTGATATTGGAAAGAAGCCTCAGAAGTCAAGGGATGGACCATAACCACTATTAAATTCATTGCTTGTATCCTGTCCCTATTAATAGAGAACCTTAATGGTACCGGAACTGATCTGGAGCATGTTCCACACTCACTCTGTAACCAAACCCCTTGGTTTGATTCAGATGAAGAAGACTAGATTCCTATATACAGTGGAACAGATTTACAATTAGATAATGACAACAATATACCTTTAATTAAATTGTCAAGGAAATTAGTGAAGCTATACACTGGTTCAATGAAAAATCACTGGATAAATGGAATGCCTCCAAAATGCCTCCATTATATAAAGTAATAAGAGTAATTATAAGTAATAAGTATAAGTAATAATCACTTACAGTATAAGTAATAATCACTTTTTAGAGAGACGAATATTTAGGGCACCATTAGAAACAAAATCAATCATTTATAAACAATTATATGACAATGGACTGGTAGACCAAATTCATAGGAATTTTTTGTTGTTCTTGTTTCAATTCAAATTTAAACCACAGCCCTTTAAGATGGGAGTGTGCTGATACCTATACGACAAAGAATAACTATGATCTCCACCTTTTCTCTGATTAGCGGGTCACGGGATCCATGCTAACGATCTCTCTTAACAGTACTGGATTATTCATCCTCAGTGGTAATTAGATACTCGGTTTTCTTATTCAAGTGGACACTGTGATTTAGGTTATCTTGCACCCCAAATGACTAGAGATGAATCCGTAAATGCTGGCCAGGTTCTAAACTCAGGATCATTTGTATATAAAATGACTCCTCATAAGCGAGAGTCTCATGAGCTTCCAAACCCTGTTATTCAAAAAAGCTCTGGTTTCTACACATTTGCCGGAAGGCTTTTTCCTCAATTAGAAGGTAATGAATTAGAAACACCACTTATTAATATTTCTGCAACTGCTGAAAAAAGCTTCAACAATCCCCTAAATGCTCTCCAAGCAGTACAAACTGAAATAAATGGTTTATCTTCAGTGAGACTCTGAAACAGGAGAGTCCTTGATGTCCTTACTGCTCAACAAAGAGATGTGTGTGCTATAATTCATGAAAAAGGTTTCTATGTTGACAAATCATTTATCACAATTGTTTTCCGAAATCTAAAGCATCTTAAAGACTAGAAAATTTTTTTTCATCAGATAAATGATACCTCTTCTATAGATCTAGTTCAATTTGTCCAACCTTGGTTCCTGGTAACCTCTGCTCTGGGGAATTTTTAAATTCTTGGCAAGTGTTCTCCTTATAGACATCATATTAACCTCTCCTTCGTGTATTCTGGAGGGTTTTTAAATACCTGTTGGCAGCCACTTACACACCAAATGGCATCTGTCCATAAGGATCAGGCAACTGGATGAAGTCGACATTGACCACATAAACAATGAAGATGGTGACTGCATACATGACCCTCCCACCTAAGCCTCCAGCTCATCTCATGGCAACACCTAATACATGAGTCTTCACCCAGACTACACCAACTGTGGTAACTGAGAGCAATGCTACTGGTTGATCATGCTCTCAGCCTGCTGAGAACTTGACCAAAACGAGGACATTGTTAAAGTTAAATACAAATGAAAAGCGTACTTAAAAATTCCCTACGCACGCAAAACCAGTTACTCATATAAGCAAAGTATAATTCCACTTATTTTATAAGACAAATGAGGTCAACTTGACCCGAGTCTCTTCTTGCTTATGTGTCTGACAATCATTAGCAAAACTTAAATAGGTCCCCCAAATTGATATGAAGTCACCACAACTGACTCTCTTTCATGTCAGAAAATTCTAATATTGTAACCAATCACCGTGAAAATTAAACACTCACTGCCTTCACACTATAAAAGCTGCCTTATAACAATATACCTCTGCGCCTCATTCATTTTTTTTGGTTTGAGTGCTCCCAGTTTGCAAGCTGTCTTTTTGGTGTGTGTGCAATAAGCTTTCACTAATTACTACTTAAGTGATTCGCTGGTTTTGCTTCTGTTTGTTATGAACTTTTGACAGGGAATCGTAAATTAAAGTGTTAGGACTGAGAAAATAGATGATTATGAACAATTCCTGAATCTTTCTCCCATCACTATTTTTGTTATTGGCAGGTGTTCTACAATCTTCTGTGGTCTATTTTAGTCATTGATGGAAATGGAAGCTACACAAATGCTTTCATAGAAGTATGAACTAAATTAAAGCTAACAAATGCATGATCGAAAAAGGGAGTTAATGTGAAAAGTAAAATGTAGATTCCATCCATGTTCATTTCTAAAAAGTAGCAGAAAGTAGTATAAGATAATGCGTTTGTGGTTAGAACTCTATTAGTCCATTAAACACGAGTCATGGTTTTCTTTCGGCACATCTTAATTTTCAATGTAAATATTTTTCTGAAAGCCAGGTATGTGTTTTGAAGAAAATGAAGTTTGTTTTATTCATGGTTGGGAGATTTGCATGTACTGTATGATTGACACAGAAAGAAATATTACGTTGAACAATTTTACGGCAGACATGCCCAAGGCAATTCAGATGAGAGAATTAATAACAATGCAAGCAAAAGAAATTTCTTATTAAAATTTTGTTAACTGGAAGTATAATTCATTAAAGATTATATCATTATAAAAATCCATCATGCCAGTGGGGACTTCCATGGCCTTGCTTAGTAAATTTTACATGATTTTTATGTCCTGAAATTGTGTAAAGTTAAACTTACTTGTGCCCTCCAATGTTAGATTTTTTTATGGAGCACCAAAATAACTAGCACAGTCTATAACCATGGTGAATTCCTCAGGCATTTTAACATTTCAAAGAAAAAAATAAAATCATATTCAAAGTTCTTTACAAAACCTTCTTCTGATAATAAAATGAATGTATTTGCATTAGAAAATTTGGAAGATAAATGCAACCTCTTGATTTCAATTGTAGTTTCTCCTATATCTTAATATGCATGTTTTTCCATAGTTGACATCTCACTAAATGTAGCAAATATGAATTTTATATTCATGCGAACTCAAGTGTGAAATAATTGTATGTTTTTTTATTTCTTCTTAACAGACTTGCACTTTTAACTTTAGCCTCTGTCCTGCCTGAAGACAGAAAAATTGATGTATTTATTTCAGGCTTGTACTTGGTCCCTTTTGGGTAAGACAAGTCAATCCAAGTTTCTTTTTCAGTAGGCTGGCATCTAACTTCCCTTGGCCCTCCAAACTATTGGTTTGGTAAGAACTAGTGGGTGTGTCTTTAAAATCCCTAGAAAACTATTAAGACATAGCCATTCTGTCTTAGGTCTTGTTTCACCAGGGGAAAGACTCTCTTAAGTTTAATAATATATTAGAATCATATCCATTCCATTTATTTTATTTTATTTTATTTTATTTTATTTTATTTTATTTATTTATTTTGGGGGGAGTGATGATATACTCATTACTGATAGAGGTGACAGTTTCATTGGTGTATATACATGACAAAATCTATCAAATTGTACAATTAAGTATGTACAGTTTATCATACATCAATTATACCTCACAAAAGCTATTAAAATATTTTTAAAAATTAAACAGAATATAAATTTCTTCAGGGAGTCTGTGCAGCCCTTAAGCTGAAGCCCAGATTCCTACAAAAAGAGCATGCAAGACCCTGGGCAGGCAGTGTGTCACGAACTGCCCTTTCCAGCCTCATGGTGGCTGTTCCCCAGGCCATTGCCACCACTACCTCCCCATCAAACCTTAAATGCCAGCCTCTATTCATGCTCAAACTTTTACTTCTCAAAGGCAGTATATCTAGTCTTATCTCCAGACTTTTTGAGGTTTTTTTTGTTTGTTTGTTTTGGCTTTTAATTTTTTTCTTATTTATTTATTTATTTATTTATTTATTTATTTATTTATTTATTTATTTATTTATTTATTTATTTATTTATTTATTTTTATTGGAGTTCAATTTGCCAACATAATAGCATAACACCCAGTGCTCATCCCGTTAAGTGCCATCCTCAGTGCCCGTCACCCAGTCACCCCCACACCCCTGCCCACCTCCCTCCCATTCAATTTTAAAGTGAATAGGAAAAAACAACTCATTGCCTCTCAATCCCAGTTGAAGGGACTTTCCATAAGACAGCCCCAGATACATACAAAGTGGTACCTGGCCACTGTATTCTGCTTTGTTGAAAGGTGATATGGTAATATGGAGGTGATATGCAGTTGTTGCCAGTAGTTGGTACCTTCTTTTAACTTCAGATTGAACATGCTACTTATAAACCATAGCCTCAGGTATGCTGCTTCCTAGAGTTTCAGCCTGACTCAGGCTGAAATAGAAATAGCTAGCTACTTTCTATTTGCAAAACTTGAAAGTTTGGCCACACCTTTGAGGATAGATGTCTTCTTGGTGGAATCACTCTGATGATTCTAGGTATCTATTTTCTTTGCATATTTTTATGTCTTTACTTCCTTCTACCACTTCAAAGCTCCTTCTTCTCCAGCTCAGAAAAAGCTGGTCAAGTCCAAAATGAGGAATATGAGTTTCTCTCATATTTATTATTAATTGCTTAAAATCTACATTTGGCTTCCTCCAGGGTTTAGCTATTTCCATTTTCAAATACCTATGGTAGCAATTCAGAAATCTCAGCTTTCAAAAAATGTGACCCTGCTATGTCTGTAAAGATTATTTTACATTATCTTTTGGTATTGAATGCTTTTAATTGGATGAAAGAATGAGCTCAAGAAACGGTTTTGGTAGTGAAGGTACAATGAGGTCATTTTGGTAAGAACAAAAATAGCAGTTAGTATTTCCAATATATTTTAAATGTACATGAAATTTCATACCTGCTTTTCCTCACTTGACATTATAAGATGAAAAATCCCTCATATTATTATCATGTCTCCTCAAATACACTCACGAGACATTTTTGAGATACTAACTGAATCAGGCGCCTCTTTTACACTACTTCATATTCTATCTGCCTCAACTGTATTTGTTTCACACATGTAAGGGCCCTGATTAACTTTGTGCAAGCACAAACTCACAATGCCTCACATTATGCTCTCACCCTGTGTCTCCCATTCTCAGGCTTCTCTGTTTATGATAATGAGAGATTCTACTTAGCACTGATGATAGTTGCTGACATAGAACCATATCGAAGTTAGACTGCCCACCAATGCAATGGCAATAAAGACTTAATTGCTGGTGGTCAGTGAGGTTGTGATAAGACCTGACATGCAGTGACATCATAATTACTATGCTTTTGCCTGAGGTTAATTGCAATGAGTTGCAGGTGACAGAGGAAGCATCATGAAAGGTAACTGTGGTGATTAAATGATATGGAGACAATGGTTATTTACAAATTGTGCTCTATTCTTATGACAGTATTAGGAGGTTTTGAAAAAGAATATGATGGTCAGGAAAGCCAACTGCTAAGGAAGATATTCTGTGAAAACGGGCAATTCTGAAGGAGAAACTCATTTCTTGCAAGCACAGGCCAAACTGCTTAAAATTGAACCCATTATTTACACAGCTACAAAGAGCCTCAAAGGAAACGGAATATATAGCTTTGACAAGCCTCCACTATCTAAGTCAGGGCTCTAATAGGAAAAAAAAATAGATCCTGGAAATTTCTATCTTCTATATAGGAATATTTGACTGGCTGAGCCTGAAACTCATGTGCTCCCTACATCATCTGAATCTTCCTGGCCTGGAAGAACAGTCCTCTTCACTTAGAGTGAGCAGAGTGGCCTCTTTTCTCCTAAAGTTGTACCCTCACTGGAGATTCTTGTTCTCCTTGGATTCTAAATTTTTACCCCTAGTCTTTCCAGCTTGGTAACCACAGCAAAGTCTTTGCAGAACCGGAGCTCTGAGAGGAATAGCCCACATGGTGAAAGAATTTCAGGACCTAACCAAAAGGTAATGTTAGTAACCCTATAAACATATTTGGTATTGGATCACAAGGATGTTTTACCAAGACACAAAGAATTTAAGTCTTGATAGACGTTTTACAAATTTGGGAGCATGTAAACACGATTCAGAAATTAGAGTTTTGGCATGGGGACCTAAATTGGTCTCAAGATTTTGTTGGATGGCTCTCTGAAACCTCAGAGGGACAATGAGCCATAGTGAGTTAGGAGAGAGATCCAGATATTTTTGGCAAGTTTTAAGACGTATAGGGAGTCTCAAGAATATAAGATTGTTAGAATTGGGGGTGCTTGGCTGGTTTGGTCAGTAGAGCATGTAACTTTTGATCTCTGGGGTCATGAGTTCAAGCCCCATGTTGGGCAAAGAGCTTATATCAAGACATATATATATATCAGAAAAAAATATATATATATCAGAATCAGAATTGATTTTTTATGAAAGATCCCAAAATGTGCCATATAAGTAGGTTCTCTTGTGAAGGTTCAGACCATCTCCCTGCAGAAATCTCATATCAATTGTACCAACAGAGGGAATGGAGGAACTGGCATTTTTGAGAAGCACTGTGGTAAGTGACCTTAGTAAGCTGGAGTTACCTTTCATAGATGTTAGAAAACAAAACACAAACTCCCTAGAATTCCTATTAAAGACAAAGGGACATAATTGTTATCCTATAATAGGCATTAAAACCACAAGAGCAATCAGTGTCTACAGCTACAGAGATCTGTGACAATGTCTAATAGATCATGGGATTCCTAAGGTCAAGACAGATGAATGGCCAAATCGGTTGGTACTCAACTTGTCTAATAAAAAACAACTGGTAGCTGGTGAGTAAAGGTTGATGTCAGTTTCTATAATGGACAATTGAAACCCTTCACTAGCTCATTGTCACAGAGTCCTCAAAGCAAAAAGTAGCAAATTCAGGAAGTGACCTGAGGCTTAGGGTAAGGTCAGGGTAAGGCTTCACTGGGTAAAGGAAAATGTCTGGATTATTTGACAACAGAAACAGGTTTTGAGCTGACAGTATGAGAAACAGTATAGCTTATGATTAACACTTCTTATATGGCTACTAAATAATAATGGCTTAGCTAGCAGAAATCTTTAAAAACAAAAATACGATCGAATTTAGTTATTTGGTTAATGGTGACAATTTGATAGGTACTATCAATATATGTCACCCCCTCTTAGCTGAACAAAATACCAAGAAGCATTGGTATGGTGATTATAGAATTTTGTCCAATATGTGATCGGCTGAAAATGCTTTAGGCTCAAATCCAGATATTATTTTGAATTGAACATATTCAGCACTTTAAATCCATCTAGCTGGAACTTTCTCCTTAAGTATGATTTTTATTTATGTTAAAATGAAATGCTTCATTTCAGTACAGAGATTAGTGTGTTTTGAGTTCAGTTATTCTTCTATGTAGAAAGATTTTTATACATATTATTTACCTACATAATACCATTGTATATGTGATAGACGTACCATCTATATGCAATACATATATGGTATTATGCATATGGTGTTATAAACATGGATTAGATCTTCTCATCATATTGCCCATCTTAAAATCCTCAGTATAGCATGATTTGCTTTAGAGATAAATGAAAAATTTCATGAAGATAAGTAAAATAGCTATGCTTCAAAAGAGATTCATAATGAAGTCATGAGAAAGATAGATATCTTAGGCACAAAATTCAACAATGTATTTTATCTAGTATATACTATGTTTGTTAGGTAGAAGAAGCTAGATATGAGCAGTGGAAGGAAAGTCCTAAGAAACCTTCATCTCTTGACCAGGGAGATTATAGAGTCCTAAATTCTTGAGGGGGAAACGGTAGAGTAGGTGGTTAGACACCAGCTAGAAGCAAGGATGGTGATGTATAGGTATCTCATCAGAAGCCTGAGAGCACAACACCCTGACTTTGTGACTTATAACATTCTGACCTTGTGGCTTCCAAGACACTGGGGCTAACAGGACAATAGCCACAGGTCCAGAGTATGCTTTCTCCTTTTCCACCTCTGTCGCAGGGTAACCCCTACACTCACTGTAATCATTGCTTGAGGTTATAGCCCCCGCCCCCGCCATGGAAGAAGGCTACCATGATGATTCCTGTACAAACTTTGTAGGGTCAAAAAGTCCCCCTCCCAACTTGTAGGAGGACTCCCCCAAAAGATTGGAAGCTGCCTCCATTAGAGACCAACCTGTCCATGACACAACACCCCCGCTCACATAAAAGGAAAAGATCCACCTCTGGGCCTGTCCATTTTCCCACCTTGAGAGTATCCTGTCTTTAATAAAACTGTCTTCTACTTTTGCTCTGGGCAGAGATCTCTAATTATTTATTGTGTAGGTGCCAAGAGCCAAGACACACCATTTTGTGCTGATACATTTATAGAATAATTGTATTTTTTCTTTGGAAATATTTCCTTCAGCAGCAATATTCTTTATTTTTTAAAAACTAGCAAGTTTTAAATAGATAAGTGTTGATCCAGCATTAACTTAAGATTGTAGAGTTAATCATGTTATTGACAAAATCAGAAATTAAAAAACAATGGTTTGGGACGCCTGGGTGGCTCAATGGCTGAGCATCTGCCTTTGGCTCAGGTCGTGATCCTGGGGTCCTGAGATCGAGTCCCACATCGGGCTCCCTACAGGGAACTTGCTTCTCTTGTATAACTTGTATAAGTTACAAGTGTCAATATATTCTTTAGCCCAGATGCAAGACATAAAGATGGTTTTCCTGTTTGTTCAATTTAACATATTCCATAAGAAAACACTTATTTTCTACTGAACAAGATATTTTACTATGTTTATTATTTTAAGAACTCAAATGCATTGCTGCAAACAGTAATATAATTTTGAGAGTGGAATTAACAATTTAATACTTTTGGTTCCTTTTATTACAAAGTAGTTTTTCTATAGAGATGTATATGCAACTCTGCCAACATAATACATTTCTCAATTCAATAGGCTTTCCCTTAAATCTATTAGTTTCCCGAAATAGAACATGTGCAATGTTTTGAAAGATAATGTTTCTTTTCCCAAATGGCCCCAAGATGAATTTTGTGAGTTAATCATTCAGTCAACAAATATTTACTCAACATCTTCTAAGTTTTATATAAACAATGTAGAGTGTAATAGATGATTTCAAGGAGTTTACATATCTTTTAAATAGTCTAATAAGACATAGCACTAAGTGCAGATATATGCTAATAAGATGAAATGTAATGTGAGAGAGTGAATTCTAAAGCTGCTCTAAAAAGGACAACAGTTACAAATGTCCTGAAAGAGGGGCCTCACTCCATGTGTGTAAGCACAAAAGAGGCCCCATGGCCAGAATACAGTGAATGGGAGGTGGAGGAGAGAGGTAAGAGAGATACTTGGCACCATAAATGCTTTGGATTTTATTTTCGTAATAATGAAGATCTGCTAGAGAGTTTTAAATTGAAGGATGGCATGGTAGGATTTAATCTACAGACAGAGCAGAGGGACCAGAAGAGGGCAAGAATGGACAAAGGGAAACCAGTCAGGAGACCATTGCAGACATTTAGAAGAGAGATGGTGGTGTCTTGAACAGGGCAGTGGTAACAATAAAATTTAAGACCTATTTTGGAAATAAATTCCAAAGAATATACTGTTGAACTGGGTATGGGATATGAGACAAAGGGCAGAATAAAAGATGATCTGGTAAATAAAGGTGATGCCACTTACTGAGATTGTGAAAGGTCAGGAGATAGGAGATGGGCATGGGGGAGGGGAAGTAAGAGTCATTAGTTTTCTTTGCATTTCATTATGTCTCAATGCTAGTTAGTTATCCAACTGTCTTAGTCTGTTCAGGCTGCTACAACAAAATAATAGAATAGCTTATCAATAGCAGAAATTTATTTCTCACAGTTCTGGAAGCTGAAAACCCAAGCTCAGAGCACCAGCATGGCCTAGTGAGGGACCTCTTCCAGGTTGCAGACTTCTTATGTTCTTAGGTGATAGAAGGGGCAAGGGAGGGCCCCTTTAAAAGGAGGGCCTCTTTAAAAAGGATACTAATACCATTCATGAGGGCTGGACTCTCATGATCTAATCACTCCCCAAAAGCTCCACCTTCTGACATCCTCACCTTGGGTATTAGGTTTTAACATATAAATTTTGGGAGTACACGAACATTGAGACCATTGCAAACTAGGAACGTTAAAATGGTAGGACTAAGCTCTGGAGAATAATATAACCGATTAGAAAAAAAAAAAAAAAAAACGGAGCGAAAGGTCATTATTAATTAGTAGCAGTGGTAACTGCTCCTAAACCAATTGCATTTTGCTCAGAAAATATTATCAGTGAAGCTTTGACCTGAAAGTCTCATAAGACTCTCTGAACACTTTACTTAGTTCTAAGTATGGAGAACAAAGAGCCTCCAGGCATTTTGTATTTGTGCTTTGCTTGTGAATGAAAATTATACTCACCTCTAAGTGTATTGAATGCCCAACATAGCTTCCCCAAAGACGCGGAACATAATGTAAGTGGTGAAACCAGATAATAAGGTTGTGAACCAGACTCTTTACAAACCAAGGCTCCAAGAAATTGAATAACTCTCCTCGGTCCTAGGGAAATGCTGATAAATTATCAGAGGAGTCTGAAGGATGTTTAATGTATTTACTCTTGTTATGGAAATCCTTGGCAAATTGTAAAAGCCAGTATCTTTTAAAAATTGCATAGCTGAATCAAAGATTGGCAAAATGTCACACAGATTTGGATGTATACAGATTGGATGAAAAATCAGAAGTCATAATTGCGTATTAGTAAAGTATGGATAATGACAGCAGTATTTTAAAAATCAAATGACATAAAATAATAACAAATATTCCCCGGTCTCCCCCACACACACTCCATCAAATATTTATAGAAATTAATCATAGCAGTGTAGAGTTGATATGTTTCCATCACCTCGGGAAATTTACCATGCAATAAAATTGATTTCAACATATTTAATTCATGCAATATCATATATGTCAAGAAGATTAAAAAAAAAAGCCTGCTTTCTTAATTGGTAGAATTAAGCAAAAGGATATTTTGAACTCTAAAATGGTAAGTAGTTCCAAATCAAAGCACTCTATAGTAAGAATGTGTTGTTGGTGCCCATCTGTACGCCCACTTCTGTTGGTTTCACAAGGAATTGCTCCTGAATTTAAAATTGCCTACTTAGTTATTGATAATTTTTTCATGTTATTTAAGTGATGTGCTAATTTATGAGTGTTGCTGTTTCTAAGCCCAGGTAGATTAAATGCTAAATGAGGCCATCACCAAATATCAAAGAGAATCCTATTCACAATGTCTTAAGGTCGAAGCCAGGCAATACCACGAGAAAGAAGAGAAAGCTTTGTCTGTTCATGTTAAAGCTCTTATATATCATTTCCTATTTTCTATGAGTTTAAAAAAAAGTGGTGTGTGAGTTACCTCTATGAGTTCCTTGTGTGAGTTACTGAAGTAAACATGTTTTTTTTTTTTTTTTTATGATTTGATACAATGATCTTTCTTACGGTTTATCTGCAGTTGTGTGTTTACCATTTTTATGCCATTGTGACTCTATATATCCTTTATTTCATCACTCCCTTGGTGCTGCAGCTTATTTTTCAAGTTAAATAAAAACACTAGCAAAGAAACAAAGAAAGTGCTGTAATCTTCTGACCCTCATGCTGACAGTTCCATATATTTTGAAGTAAATAAAGATATGGAATCAGGATTATGAAACAAGCATGCACTTCAGAGAGATGTTTCATAAATTTATTGCCTAGCTGTGTAGTACAACTGCCATAGTTTTTGATGGACAAGGACATATATCTGGAAAATGAAACAAAGATAGTGGCTCACTGTAATTCAAAGATAATAACTACTAGAAGATACAATTGTTCAGCAAATGTGAGATTATTGGTTTCCTAGGGATTTATTAATTTGATGTATTTTAATCCTTGCCTGCCATAAAGGAAGAATATTGTCACTCAGATGACGGGGTCTCACTCATTTTGTAAATTGTTCTGATCATCTTTTTTCATTTATATCTAGAATTCATCTGCCGTTGGAAAAGGCCTCTGCCACAGAGCATCAGTCACCTACAATGAATGTAAGAAGCCACGTCCAGGCTTCAAATGTCACCACATTGCCATCTTACTGTGAATGACTGAAGTTTACTTCCCGTTGTTAGTGGTGCTGAAAATTGCCACGGGTTTCTGCAGTGTATAATGTATTGTCTAAACCGAAAACATTTCCCAGATTGAATTGACCTTTTAGAAAACAGCACTTTCATCCTCAAAATGCAGGACTGTTGCAATATTTTATTTAAAAAGGTTATTTAGTTATAAAACTTGGAGAAAGGGTAAGGAATTAGAATGGAGTCTATCTCCCCCATATAATGCCTTCCTGTCAAAAAATACAAAACAAAGACCACTGATTGCTTGCCCGCCCAAATGCTACCGAGGATAGTATACTGGAAAACTGTCTCTTTCCTGTATCAACAGAAAAAGAGCAATATAAGAAGTGAATGCCTTTTTTATTCTGGAGTTTTAATTAGGATGTCATTTTGTTTTCAAAGAGGGGTGGGACATTGTCAACCCTGCTGGACTAAACAAAAGTCTTAGAAAACTCATCCACTGGACAGGGAACTAACACATGGTCTTAACGTGTGTGAGAGAAAGACAGACAGAGAGAGAGACAGAGATTCAGAGATAGATACAAAGAGATAGAGACAGAGACAGGCCTAATAAAAAACACATAGGAAGAATTACTAAGAATATGTTGGATGGCTCAGTCGGTTAAGTGACACACTCTTGGTTTCGGCCCAATGAGTGACCTCAGGGTTGTGGGAGGGAGCCCCACGTCTGGCCCCATGCTTGATGAGGAGTCTGCTCCTCCCTCTCCCTCTGCTCCCCCCGCCCCACTTGCTCTCCCTTTTTCTCTCAAATTAAAAAAAAAAATGTGTCAAAAACAATTATTTCACTAGATGGACAAATAAGTTTGACTAACCCAAGTAATTTAAAATAAATCTGACTTTGATTTTATGCAGTTGTATTGGTTCATGAGACTAGAAAAAAAACAGTACAAGAAATCACCCAAAATCAAAGAGTCCTAACTTGGTAAAATATAGCCAAATTGAAAAACCTCTCATATTATTTGTTTGCTTTTTTTTTTTTTTTCCTATCTTTTTTCCCAAACAGTTGGCTGTTGACCAATGGCAAGAGATTAACCGGAAAGTCTCGTGAGTAAATTATTTTAAATAATAAAATTCCAAAAGAATTCTAAAAATATTTGAAATGCACTGAAAATTAAAACTAAGTTATTATTAAATGCCTTTGTATATTCAGAAGACACTTGAGAGAACTTCTTAGTACTTTAGCGCCATTTTATAAACATAATTGCTATTGATCATCATAGTGCTAGAGTTCCATTGTATTTCATTAGAGCTTCCACTTCAAATTTTTAAAAGAAAGAAAATACTCCCCTGTCTCATCCTTCGGATTGCATTTCATTTGATCCCATGCCATACAGTGTCATGAATGCATTTGCATGACTATTAAAACCCTGGTTATTATTCCTTTAGAGACAAGAGTACATACAGAATTGGTTATAGTACACATTTTTTTTTGAAGTCGTATTACATGATCTATCTAAATTCAATTGGGCATACCATTTGAGATAACCCATCCACCCCCTGACATTTATTCTATGGAAATGTCCACATGCACCAAAGATTTGTGTACTAATAAGTTTATTGCAGCACCAAGGGACTACAATGGGTATCTTCATGCTATTTAATACTCTGCAGCCATTCCAAAATAATCAGGTAGCTTTCTGGATGTTTACATTAAAATATATCTATAAGATATATCCTAAAAAATAGTAAAACATGTTTTATATCCATTCAGTGGAGTACCACTCAGCAATAAAGAGGAATGAACTATTGATGCTTACCACAATGTGGATGAATCTTAAAATAAACAGCTGAGTGAAAGAAGCTGGGCATGGAAAAAGCACATATGCTATGATTCATTTATATAAATGTCCAGAAATGTTAACCATTAATATTTATGATGAAACAAAATAGATCAGTAGCTCTGTGAGGAGGTGGGTTGAGCGATTACCAAGGGTTCAAGAAAATTTTTGAGGCTGCTAGATATATTTGTGTTCTTGGTTGTGGAATGTACATAGGTCAAGCCTGATCAAACTGTACTCTCTAAATGTGTGTGATTTAGTGTGCTTCAATAAGACTGAAAAACAGAAGCACAGTAAGAAACCTAACACTTTAGGATGTTTAGATGTAGGTGCTTTACTGGCTCTGTTCCAGGGCAGGAGTATTTGTCACTTATGAAGCATATACTAAGTGATTTGCTGTGTTTGGAAAATCATATCACAAACCCTGTGCTGACTGGAAACTACAGCTGAAAGACCTGACCTTGCCTGATAAAATGCATACAGTCTGATCTTGGTGGTAGGAGAGTTATTTATTTAGATATTTGGCTTACTCAGCTACACAAGATACGTTATCATACATCATTGTAGGAGAGCATGAGTACCAACAGGGCCTTAATTGTGCCATGAAGCCCTTAGCTGGAGTAAGATGATATCAGTAGTCCTTTTATCTGATTGGATGGACATGGTCAGATTATAAAATAGCTTTCATAAGTCCCATCAAATAGATACTTGAATTTAATTATTATTTGATGAGAACCCCTGACTTTCCTAGATTTGTTTACTAGCTATGGATCCTGTCTTTCTAATACTATCATTGTTCAAACTCTTTTATGGCTTTCAAACATTTTTAAAGCAATAGACCCTTTAATCAACTGATATCTCATTCAAAATATACATCTCATTCACTGCCCCTACCGTTGATATATGCCAAATCTTATGATCATATATTTACCTTTAAGGTTATATTTATAAACCTTCTAGTGAATAATATAACTAGAAAATAATGGTCGTATCAGGGACCCAGTGTTCGCGAACTATTGTTGCTGATAGGTCAGACATTTCTATATCTTGTTTGAACTGCAGTTTTGAGAAATCTGATTCACAGAGATAAGTAGTTTCAAATGGTATTTCTTTTTATCAGGACTCATTGAAAACTGGATATATTCTTCAATTAAACTGGTCTAGATGCTTGAGAGGATAGCAACAAATGCTTGCCTCTAAGTAATTAAATCACTAATAATACCTCACAACTGATTTCATTATTCACCAAAAAAAGTCAGATAAAAAGCACCAAAAGTTTACAATCATTGTTAAAATTATCTAATATGAAAGTGACATAATCTGTTTTACTTTTACATGTTACTGTATGACTTCTACTCCATGATAAGCACATGTAAAACAGACACACATAGCTGAGCCTTGCCTAACATTTCATATGGTGCACATATATATTATAATAGGATTCTTACTTATATAATTTTATATGTTCATTCAAAAGCCTAAGTCAGGGATGCTCAGGTCACTCAGTCAGTTAAGCATCTGACTCTTGATTTTGGCTCAGGTGGTGGTCTCCGGTTGTGGGATTGGCTCCTGGTGGGGATCCATGCTCAGCAAGGAGTCTGCTTATTCCTCTCCCTCTGCTCCTCACCCTGTTGCCCTACACCCTACACTTGCTCTCTGTCTTTATCTCTCTCTCTCGAATAAATAAATGAATGAATAAATGAATCGATAAATAAAATCTTTTTTTTTTTAAAGCCTAAATCAAAATTGGAAAAGAAAGAAGAAAGCTGAGTCAGAACAGAGTGACAAACTCAATAACCAGTGAAGCAACAAGAAGTTCAAATATGCTAATCCAGGTGGCAGAAAAGCTCTGGTAGGCATAATTCTAAGGTCCTTAATGATCCACAACCTTGTATAATCCCATTCCCCACAGAGTGTAGGTAGAAACTTTCAGTTACTTATAACCAATATCATATGGGCAAAGGGGATGGGCTATTACTGCCATGATTATAATACGTCAGATGGCAAAGCTGAAAAAAATTTTCGATGTAAGTCAAGTCCCTGATTAATTGACTTTAACACAATCAAAGGATTATCCCTGGTGGGCCTGACTTAATCAGGCAAAACCCTTAAAAGAGGGTGAAAAGACCAAAAATCAGACTTTCTTGCCAGTCTTGAAGAAACAAGCCACCATGAGATATCTAGCAGCAAGGACTGAATTCTACTAACAAGCACACGAGCTTGAAAGACAATCCTGAGTGTCACATGAGACCCTAGCCCCCATCAGCACCTTGTTTACTCCCGGGAGCAGAGGGCTCATCTAAGCCATGCATAGACTCCTGACCTACACATTGTGATAACGTGTTACATTTTGATAAACATGTGGTGATTTGTTATCCAGCAGTAGGAAAAATATGTATAGAGATATTGAAATGTGGATATTAGTAGATATAGGTATCAATATACAGGTTTACGCCAGAAAGGGCTTATTTTTGTAAAAAGAATAATAGTATGTATATGTTTATGTATATGTCCATATAAACATAATGTAGATCCTTCAACATATTTCTGGTAGGAAGGATAAAAAGATTCTTATAAATTTATAGAATGAGAGATTACATTATTAGATTACTAAAATGACCAGAATAAGCCTCTTTTAGAGAATGACTGCCAATATCAATTCGTGTATTTAATTTGCATTTTTTTCAAAAAAGCAGGGCTTTCTTTTTTTTTTAGAGGTTTTTTTTTTCCAGAGTTTCAATGAAAGTTAGAGCTCAGTCTGCATCTGTACTCTTGTAAATTCTCTTTTTCTCATTCTCTGTCTCCCTCAAATATACTGATACACATATACATGTATTTTCTCTTTCTTGCTCACACACAAACACACTAATTTCATCTTTAAAGTGTGAAATAGGTATTATTATTATTATTCTCTCCAATATCTTTTTTCAGGCACAGAGCTGAATCACAGATATTTAGGATAATTGCCTGAGTTCGGGGATCCCTGGGTGGCTCAGCGGTTCAGCGCCTGCCTTTGGCCCAGGGTGTGATCCTGGAGACCCGGGATTGAGGCCCACATTGGGCTCCTGGCATGGAGCCTGCTTCTCCCTCTGCCTATGTCTCTGCCTCTCTCTCTCTCTCTCTCTCTCTCTCTCTCTCTCTTTATGTCTACATGAATAAATAAATAAAATCTTAAAAAAAATAATTGCCTGAATTCACAGAACATGGAATAGCAGAGATTTAAAGCCATTCAAATGCCATTATGACTGCACTCCTGTGTGGAAGTTAGGAAACAAAACAAACAACAAAGGGGAAAAGAGAGAGAGGGAGAAAGAGAGAGACAAACCAAGAAACAGACTCTTAACAATAGAGAATAAGTTGATGGTTACCAGAGGGGTGGTGGTCAGAGGAATGAGTGAAATTGATGATTGGGGATTAAGGAGTGCACTTGTTGTGATGAGCACCGGGTGACATATGGAAGTGTTAAATCACTATCCTGAATACCTGAAACTAATATTACACTGTTAGTTAACTAATGGAAATTTAGATAAAAAGTAAAAAAAAAAAAAAAAAAAGAAGAAGAAGAAGAAGAAGAAGAAGAAGAAGAAGAAGAAGAAGAAGAAGGAGAAGGAGAAGGAGAAGGAGAAGGAGAAGGAGAAGGAGAAGGAGAAGAAGAAGAAGAAGAAGAAGAAGAAGAAGAAGCCAAACATTCTGGTTTCAAAGTAAAACAAACCCATATTGATCATATTTAGCCTTCTGAATAAACATTTAAAATGTTGAAGAATTCAAAAGTTAATTGTGCCCTAACACATTTAACAAGGTAGATGATGAAAGTGAGTAAAATTGTTTTAGTCTAAAATTACATGTACAGGGATGTCTGGTGGTTTAGTGGTTGAGCATCTGCCTTTGGCTCAGGGCGTAATCCCATGGTCCTGGGATCAAGTGCCACATTGGGCTCCTCATGGGGAGCCTGCTTCTCCCTCTGCCATTATCTCTGCCTCTCTCTCTGTGTCTCTCATGAATAAATAAATAAAATCTTAATAAAATAAAATAAAATAAAATAAATAAAATTACATGTACATTCTAAAGAATCTGATTTTCTTGACTCTCTTTTAAAATCACACTAACTGCAAATGATAACTGATATTCTGGCCCAGTGTGTCTCTCTGGGTTTAGACACAGGAAACACAGAATTAAAGACTTGATAAAAAAAAAAAAAAACAACACAGAGGGTAGATCCACTGTTGGCATAACACTTGATCTATACTTAATTTTATGGGCTAAATTTTTTTTTTCAAAATCAGCTGTATCCCTCAAGAAAACTTATTTCCCAAAGAGCACCCCTCATCGTAAAATTCTTTTCAACAGAATTTAGGATTCCCTGAAAGCTAGCGAATGAAAGCATAAAGACCACCTGTGCTTCTCCAGTAAAATGCCTTTAGCCTTTTCCCTACATAGAGGTTGTTTGAAACTGAACCACATAAAATACCAAATGTTATAGTGGTGAATAGAGAGAGAGAGAGAAATTAAAATGATCTGCTATAAGATCATTTAAAAGCTCTTGTATGACAAGGTAAAAAAGATCATTGTCCCTTGTCATACAAGATGAGAGAGGAGTGAGAGAGTTAGCTCTCCAACTCACTCAATTTATTCTATTTCTATCTGAAGTCTGTCCATATTTCTGGATACAAGTGAAGGAATTTCTACTTGCAATTTTCACAGATGATGTGATAGGTATTTGAAAAGATTCCATGATGCGAAAGGTTTGGAAGTCTTTGTTCTCAATGGTCTTCATTATTTCTTTTGTGCTTAATCAGGCCCTTTCTTGCGTTGGTTTTTTCCCTTCATACATGTCTATGTAAATAGATTTTAAGCATGAGTCTTCTCAACTTATTCCCTAAATGAATGAAATCACATAATGGGAAATAATTAAATCCGAAACAACACTTTCGAAATCAGAAGGCACATCAGAGAACACGATTAATTAACTCTTTCGTGCCATTAGTTACCCTGTCACTGTCGAAGTGTTACAAATAGCATAATCATCTCCTCATTTTTCCTGTAGGGACTTGAGAATCAGAGAAGCCTAGTAAATCGAAGGGGAAACAAATGGATGATGATGAAGGACAGCACTAAAAAATGATAGGATGTTAAAAATCTAGAGGGCAGTTTTTGTTTTATTCCATACACACAAAAAAATAATTTAAAGTTAAAATTCTAAGTGTTTAGAATTATACTTGACATTCCTTTTACTTCAGAAGATGCTACTGAATGCTTTATTGTTTAAGACTGTTTATATGCAAAAATGGATTGTATATGCCTTTTAAGTGCATCTTTACTATGCACCCTCTTTTGGGTTTTGATGCCTTCCGAGTTGTCTCCCTCAACAATTTTAAAGCTTTCTAAGAAGGAAAATGGTCCGTTCATCTGTGATGGTCTCCAGCACCTTGCACAGGACTTTGCCTAAAGAGAAGCTCAATCATTAAGTATGTATCTGTTATTGGCCGGCTTGAACTTATCTCCTATATTTATCTGAACTTTCATAGACTCAAAATCTCATAACTAACCTAGCCTCCTTACATTTCAAGAAATTTCAATTCTTAGTACACAGTTTCATAAGCTCAGGATGAAAAAGCCTTCAACGTTAAACCAGCACAACCTATGAAGACTCGAATCCTCCCACTTTGCACTCTCGCACTTCTGGAGAAATGTTTCTAATCTAAGCTTCTCCAGCCCAGGACTCACATCCAACCCTAGGAATATGCAATCATCTGTAATGCTTTATAGTTACCATGAATTTATTTCAAGGCCAGACAATTGTTACTGCTGTAGATAACAATTGTCTGGTTACTGCTGAGATAAAAAAAAAAAAAGTGCCTGTCTTATCTGATAAAAACCTAACTTAGTGTAAAGAATGTATTTATATTACTGACAAAAAATAATTTCCAGTAACACATCATTTTAAATTATTTTTTAAACTTATTTTCTTTTCGTATTTTATTTCAAAATTACAGATAAGGGAATAACCATTATTGAACAATTGCCAAGTTAGAAAAATTTAAAAAATATCAATACCCCTGTTTCTACCTTACTTCAGTCTCCTTTTAAATTAGGAATACCCTAAACCTTAAAGAATGCAAGATGAATGTCATGTTGCCTTTCTAGAACCAGATGCAAATCTCTAAACCATAATATTAAGAAAAAAAAAAGCTATTTTATAAAAAGTTTCGGTGGGGCATACCGAAGTAACATTTAGTCTTCTAAAATTACAAGGATAAATGGGACAAATTTGCATTTCATACAAGGGACAAGAAAAAGCAGAGCGTTCAGTTGTCTTTTATTCTTCCCACATTACCCTGAGATATGCTGGCACTTTATTTATGTATTTATTTAATTTTTTTCAGAACTGAAAGAACACAGTAGGAAAAAAGTAAAAAGCAGCAGCCAATGAATTTTATTATAAGGAAGAATTATTTCTGTTTTCTAGAGCTTTCAAAAAAAGTTAGTTAATATTTACACAGCAGTAGTTTAATGAATTATAGATAACAAGATACCAGCATGTTAAGTGAAAAAAGACTACCAGATTAGGAGAAACAAGTTCAAGATGAAGCCTCATTATAGATCAGATAAATAAATCCAAAGGTAAGTATTCAAAGAGATTTAGTGTTTCCTTCATTCTCTTAAAAAAAAAAAAAAAGAAAAGTATTTTAATACTCCCATTATTTTCTGTACTAAGTATAAGCCAATCTCTTCTCTCTTATAACTCTAGTAAAATTATTCCTTTCTAAGTTTACTTCCATCAAATGAAATACATTTTATCCTTTCTTTCTGCTCCAAAAAAATCATTGATATCTCCCTTAGATTATAAAAGAACTAACTTATGCTATTCAAATTTTCAATAAACTCCTATTTTTCTCTTATTGGAATTGTAAACCCAAATGATTCTAAAGGAGAAAAAAAATACAGTACTTCTAATATTTTGGCAGACCGACATTGCTAGGACATATAATTTTACCACTTGGACCAAACATTGCATCATTCTTACTTGTTCTAAGCATCTTTGAATAAATTTTCCTTTCTCATCTGTGCTCTTACTTCCATGATCTAGACTGAACTCTTGAATCTCTCAATCTTTTCCAAAGTTACATCTGCCTTCTATCCCACCTTTTGACTTTTTCCTGGATGCAGGAAAAATGACAATGAATCATTTAGCATCTCTTTGGCTGAATCTCAAACAAGGCTTAAAGGGTCAAGTGGAGATGTATGGCAGTAGATGAGCAAATAATAAGACTATAGTAATGGGGATCCCTGGGTGGCGCAGCGGTTTGGCGCCTGCCTTTGGCCCAGGGCGCGATCCTGGAGACCCGGGATCGAATCCCACATCGGGCTCCCGGTGCGTGGAGCCTGCTTCTCCCTCTGCCTGTGTCTCTGCCTCTCTCTCGCTCTCTGTGTGACTATCATAAATAAATAAAAATTAAAAAAAAAAAAAAAGACTATAGTAATGTATGACTTAAATAGTAAAGCTAATATTTGTACATAAAATGATTAGGCTGTGGTCTACCTAAACCATGAACTGACATTTTTCATATCATTTACCTGTGTTTATTTGCAGGTTGGCAGTAACTTCATTATGGAGATGTAGGTTTTGTTCTTAATTATTTGATGTAATGTCTTAGGAAAACGTTACTTTGTATTTATTTAGTTTTATTTATTTTTTTTAAATATTTTTTTATTTACTAATTCATGAGAGACACAGAAGGAGAGAGAGGCAGAGACAGAGGTAGAGGGAGAAGCAGGTTCCATGCAGGGAGCCCAACGTTGGACTCGATCCCAGGTCTCCAGGATCACACCCTGGGCTGAAGGTGGCGCTAAACCGCTGAGCCACTGGGGCTCCCCTTTATTTAGTTTTATGCCAAACTTATTTGATACACAGCATTAGTTTGTACAAGAAATGTAAAACTATCAAAGCTAAAAATATATTTATATATCATAATTAATTGATTTTTTCTGCAACTCACTTACACCTCTAAAATTGAATAATCCAGGTATTACACCTTTATATGATATCCTAAGACTGAATAAAATCAAGATTTCATTTCACCTCTTTCTCTTATTTCAACATACTCTCTACAAGCCTGTTTCCCAACCTGTGGAATAAGCAAGATGACAGTTCCCTCTGGAGTGTATCAAAACACGCCAGAGCAATAAAAACACTGATAGCAAAGATTAAGGTTTCTGACCCCAATTGTGGCATCTCAGCTTTTTAGAGAGCCACTGGAGAACGCCTTTGAACCTGCTCTCACTATCTGGCTCTCTCTCCTCAGTGCAGGAGGCATTCCACAAACATTTGGAAATTAAGAAGTCTCTCTTTCAGCATGGAGCTCTAGGGATGATTTAAATCTTTTAATGCGCTGGCAAATTTCTCCATCCTGGGGGATTAATTGACCATTCAGTTGATAAACTTTTGAAGACTTGAAGGAAAGCAACAGATGTCCACATGGAGCACATGGGGAACATATGAAAGGGACAAATGTACGTTCTTACTTAAAAGAGGTTACAACTGAATCATGGAGATAAATGATAAACACAATCAGGATAGATATGATCATATTAAGACTTAACTGACTGTTGACATAATCATCTATTTCCTGTTGAGTTTAAGACACTATATTAGGAATAAAGATGAATTAGGCACACAGCCTTCCCCCATGGATCCTTGCTCTAGAAATAAGACATGGATGATCTTGTGCAGGACAGAATATAACCTGTATTAAGTGGCATATAAAAAGGTACAAGGGGCACCTGGCTGGCTCAGTCAGTAGAGCATGCAACTGTTAATTTCAGGGTCATGAATTTAACCCCCATATAGGATGTAAGACTTAGTTTAAAAAAAAAAAAGTGTATGAATCTGCATCATGGGAGATCACAAGAGAAAGTGATTGCTTTCAAGAAGAAAAATCAAGTAACTCTTCCTAGAGAGAGTAGAATTTGAGCATTTTGAAGAACGAAAGAACTTAGTTATAGGATCTGGATAAAAAGAAGTCCATCCCCTGGGAGAAAAACAAAAGGAACAAAAACAGGATGAATGCCAAGAGTTTTATCTTAACTCTGCAGAACAGGATTTCCAAAACTATCGTGTAGAAGAACAATCAGTGTCTATTGAGATGAAAATGGATATTCCATTAGAAATAGAGGATTCTCCAGAAGAATGACATTTGTGAAAGACCAAAAACTCTGTAGATCGAGAGATCAATAGGGCTAGTGGTCATGGAGTGGGAACTGTTATTCTGACCACTACCACCACTGACACAGTTGCCACTACTACAGAGAAGCTGAAACCAGTGGGCTGGGAGGATGAGGTACTGTTGGGTTATGAGTAAGAAAGAAGCTCGACTGATGTTGTATCTTGGAAAGGAAGCTAGAAACATTTCATTTAAAAACAGCATAGACTGGTGTTTTGTTTTGTTTTGTTTTGTTTGTTTTGTTTTGTTTTTCTAAAATAGAGGCCAGATCGTGTCATTTCTCTAATTAATACTTTGCAGTGGCTTCTCAACTCAGAGTAAAAGCCAAAATCCTTCTTCTGGCCTTTAAGACTCCAGGTCTAGTCCCTACTATCTCCTGATTTTTGTCATTTGTTCCCCCACCCCCCCTCAAAAATTCTGCTCCACGCACACTGCTCCTTTAGCACCCAGAGCACACATACACGCTGCCCTGCTATTCCTGCTCCAGGGAACACTGGCTCCCTGGAATTAAGCATGGCTCACTTCCTCACTTCTCTCAAGTGTCTGTTCCAATTCCCCTAACTTTATTATAAATAAGCACTCCAAGGTAACTTTCTTCTAACTTTCAATCCTCCTACCCTGCTCAATTTGTATCTATCACTCTTATCATCCTAGACCAGATACTGTACACCCATGTACTTCACATTTGCTTATGTGCTTGCTGTGTCTCCTCTGCTAGACTGGCTGCCCCAACAACAAAAAGACAGAGCAGCTTCCGTATCCTCTGTACCTAAACAGTGCCAGGCATGTAGTAGTTACTCAATACATAGGTACAGGAAGAAGCAAATGGACAGAAAACTAGAGGTTTGGAGAGACTGATTAGAAAGTGTTTTGTAGGGATGTCTGGGTGGCTCAGTGGTTGAGCATCTGCCTTTGGCTCAAGGTGGGATCCTGGGGTCCTGGGATTGAGTCCCACATCAGGCTCCTTGTGCGGAGCCTGCTTCTCCCTCTGCCTGTGTCTCTGCCTCTCTCTCTCTCTCTGTATCTCTCATGGAAGAAAAGAAAGAAAGAAAGTGTCATATAATAAAGAATTTGAAAGAAAATAAGGGCTAAACTTAGGTGGGAATAGAGTAGACAGGAAAGATTAATACTTAAATACAAACAATTATTTCAGGTATGGAACATGGTGGAAAAGGATGGGCAGTGAAGGCAGATGGTCTCTGGTTCAGATCCCAGACTCCCAGCTTAGTGGTTGTGTGGCCAGATGCAAAACGCTTCTTCTCTCTGCACTTGGTTTTCTCCCCAGTGGAGAAGGGAAGGTGCTCCTTTTCGGATTGCTATAGGTTATAGAGAAGTCGAATACTTAGAGTATGGCTTTGGTGCTGGCAGTGACACCTGAGAGCGCTGCATATTTCAACATGTTTTAAAAACAGGATTAGATGTTTTATCTGTGTTGAGTCTCCACATAGAGATTTTAAGTTGTGCAAAATGAAGCATACCCTTTATAACTTTTCTATCGTCCAATGTTCCTAGTATGGCCCTATTGTTGTTTTTTCACAGGATATTGAAAATAAAGCTTTTAACAAAAACTCCCATTTCTTGAATATGCATGATCTGATTTTAGTATTGTGACATGTATTGTATTTATATTCAATATGTCTAACCTGTTAGAAGGCAAGCTCAGAGTAGGAAAGTAGTTAGTTCACGGTCACACAGCATAGAAACAAAGGAACCGGGCTTCAAATTCAAATCTTTTTGGAAAAAAAAAAATTCATCTCCTGCTATTTTCCAATATCTACTATGGTATTGTAAAGTTCCTGACTTGACAACATTTTCCCCAGGGTGAGGTCCATCTCTGCCTTATAATAAGCTTTCAAAACTATAGCTTTCTCTTTGCTTATGACATTTTACACCACGTCCCTAAAATGGCTATTCGTGTTGCCTCTTTCTTTGCAGACTTCTAATGAGTCCCTACTACACTTTGATCCAAAAATAAATGTTAGATTATGACCTTTGAATGTTTACTCCAAATTGTGGTTTCTCCTTCTTATTTACCGTCTAAGTTTATGACCCTTGACGCGTAGCTCTCCAAATGTTTCTGCAGCTCAGAACCAGTGGCTCTTAAACTGTTAGAGGGAGCTTAACTGAAGGAGAATACATTAACATAACTTGGAGAACTTTTATTTATTTATTTATTTATTTTCAAATTTCCACCCTATTTCTTAACAGACATTCCCAGGCCTGGGGTTTGAAGCATGAGAATTCTGGAAAGCTCTCCAGCGACTTGGATGGACCCCCAATGGCACACCTCATGGCCAAAAGGAACCATGTGGGGGAGTGAGGTTTTTCGGTTTTCTACTCTGTGTCATCAGTGTCTAGCATCACCTATGGAGTGGTAGCATGGCTGCAAATGCTGTCCTCTTTCACTTGGCAAGAGAGAAATAGAAGAGTGGGGGTTGGGGGGAACAAAGCTCTCACCTGTGAGAATTGAAGATTCGTTAAAGGCTGCATTAGAACTGGACTCGAGTCTAAGAGGAACCGTGTGTATGCATATGCATCATTTTGCACAAGTTCAGAAGGGGTGATCATTTCTAGGAAATAGCATGAGCAAAATAAATACAGATTGAGGTAACTATTCCGTAAGGGGCAGGGAAGAAATTGGTATGACGGGAAAACAACAACACATCGTTAATTTAAATGGGTATGTTGGTAACAAATATTACTTTGCAGTCATTCCTTTTTCTAGTTCAGATGTAGCATCATGGGATTTGGGGCCCAATGATTCCCACATTCTAAATGTTTACAGGCTAAAATAGTTTAAGGAAATTCACACACTTTTCATGCTACCGTGTATCGATTCCCATCTCAGTAAAGGTGCATCTACTAACTATCTTGTTGCACAAAGCTGATTTTCTTGTCATGAGATCATTCGGTGTGTGTTCTGTCGATCAGAATTGGCCCCCCCTCACCTGGACAACTACTACAGAATTCAGCAAAGACTCCACCTCTTCACTAATCTGCCTCTGATCCCTGTACCGTGGGTTAAAAATCTCTTACGCTCTAATAGCATCACATTATTTCCCCCCATTATACTCATTGTTTATTGTAGATTATAGTGCAATTGCCAGTTCACTTATTTGTCCCAGATATTTGGGGATACTCTACTTGAACTTACGACATTGGTTTTGTTAAATTTTAATTAGTTATTTTACTTACTCCATATATGGTAGCTTCAATTGCAGGTACCAATTTTGAGGAGAGCTCAGTATCCATAGTTTAAGAATCAAACCTAAAACCTTGTTTCCATAAGTTAAAGATAATGGAATCTTGATGAAATAAAATTGGGGGAAATTAGTCCCACTAAGTTAAATGGAGATGTGAGAGAGATATACTCTCTCTGGTCTGACCACCTGCTTTGATAAAGGAGTTGGGAATATTTTTGAATATATTTTTTAGATATACAAGAAATAGACTCTACAAATAAAATTTTAATGTTCATTCTCAATTTCTACTTACATATATTTTAATGTTAGCTTTTTTACAAGGAGCTAAATGAGTTTTTTCTTTGGTTATCGTATAACATACATATTCATTTCAATATATTCAATGTTTATTAGGAAAATATTATGCAGATTGACTGTGAGAGCACTCGTCTTCAGATGAACAATTCTTCCATGTTACAAGAGGATCCAGAAACCCCATGAAATGAATTTATACAGATTATTTGAGACAAAATTTGTCTCAGAAAGTAAAATACATTTTTTCATTAGTTTAGGAAATAGAGCAAGATGAATGAGCCATTTGCCTACATGTGCCTGAGAGTCTTTGAATGGTGAGGTGCAAGTTACACACAACGTACTGTTGTCATCAGACTTAGTGTTTTTTTCTTAACATTTTTCTCTCTGAACAGTTTTAGTTCCCCATTTAATAATATTATTATAACCTGTTACAGCATATGGATGCTGAATTAACTTTGTCTCATTATGACATCTAATTTGATATATAGAAGTTAAATAAACTTTTATTTATTTTATTTGAGAAAAAGAGGTTTAATAAAGAGCATCCCCAGCCACCAAGCCCACCTCCAAGGAAATACTGTGGATTAGTACTTATTTGGTTAAAGTCAATTACAGGGGCCACAGTTTATATGCAGGAAAGTGCCGAGCTCTAATAAAGGCACTTCCTAGGTATGATAATTATAAAATTAGATTAAAACATTTATTAGGTTCACAGCAAATCCTTTATGAAACAGGAGATACTGGAGCTGAAACACAGCCAGATTTGGTAACAGCATGCAAACAACCTTCAGAGTCAAAAATCATTCAAAAATGTCTAATCCCATAACTGTATCAAAGCTGGCAGGTGCTCACTACACAGAACATTAATTTGGGAGATTTAGAGGGGATTTTAAAGATAACCTTCTGTGCCAAATATGTTAAGAGCAATGTGTCTCAGGATAAAAATACTGAATATTTCATAATCTGTAAGAAGGATGAAGATACAAAATGTGAGGGCGAGGATATTTTCAACTCCAGAGTAAATCACACAGTTTTCATTAGGCTTCTCTGTTTATACTGGTGGGATGGAATCTGTGCAAGAGCGTGCAAATAAAATCAGAATTGGTTCGGTTAATGTATAATAACATCACAGGAATCAGAAGGACAGATCACAATCTGAAGGTATTTCCTGTACAACAGCAAAGGTACTTCCTAAGAAGTAGTAATTTAACACCTTGGTAAGGATTTTGAAGGGCAATGTTAGTAAAATCCTCTGTTCTTGCACCATTTCTCAGCGGCACAGTAAGCTGAGCCCTGTCCTAGCAAGCTTCCCACTGCTGTGCAAGCCAATTTAAGGATCTTATGTGAAGCCTCCAACACTTACCTGTGTCTTACAGTGAGTTCTGAATCACTACCTTAATCAACTAAACTTCAGCAAGGGTTTATAGGAGAGTAAGAATATATACCGAATGAGAATAAATGACCAAAATACATTTGATCTCACAAAGAAATGTCAAAAGTGACATTAATCTGATTTAAAGTTATGAGATTTTGTCGATCAAGGGGGTAATGATTTTCTAAAATTATGTTACCCCTTAATATGTATTCTTGGTTACATGAGCTTGAAAACACCAGATTAAAAATGTCACACAAGAAACTTGCTGAAGGAAGATCTAAGGACAATATAGCATTGATTAGTGATCCAAGGAAAAGGAATGAATAGTTTAGAAAATATGTCATGATGCTTTTTGTAAATATGTACACACATTCTCTCATCAGGAGGACATTAGGAAGAACATGACTAAATAAATCAAAGAAATTGATAGAGAAGGTATACATGTGTCTTCAGTATTCCCTAATTTTCTAATGTTTCTAGAAATAGACCAAGGGGAGTAAGTGTATCCAAAACAAGCATTATTTTTATTCAATCAGGTTAATTTGGATTCACTCTGTGATATACTTTCTATCTTATATAAGGGCTTATTTCTACATCAGCTTTACTTTCTTCCTTTTAAGCCTATACACTCTGATTAATTTCTTCAACCACATCTTTGTTAATATTTTCAATCCCATTTTCAATTTCCATTTTGGAACCCACCTAACAAACCAAAGCTGAAGCAATCCAACAGACTGATTTCTTTGTTCCTATACCTGGGCAGTTGAATCCAACTGGAGAAAATCACAAAATCCTCAGAAAATTGCCTCTATAAATTAATGTTCTCTGAGCTCAATAGGGCCATTTACCCGGCTCACCAATTCTCTGTTCTGATAAGGTTTTTCTCCATTTTCCATAATATCTGATCAAACCATTTCTTATCTCCTCAACCGTCCTAACCTAATACCTTCCCACTCATTCTCAGCAGAAAATCTTGTCTCCCACTTCACAGAAATATAGAAACACTCAGATAAGAACTCCTTCAAATTTCTGACACCCCATCTGTAAAAGTGATGGTGAATTATAACTAACTTCCCTCTTTGTGATAGTAAATGTCTCATTTGACTAAAGCTAACTCCTCCACTTGTTCTCTAGATCCCATAAATGCTACCTCAAGAATTTCATTCCAGTTATTAGAATTTCTCCTATTTTTTTCCCCATAAGTTCTCTCTTTATCTACTTGCATTTTTGAAAACTCCTCATATCTTTTCCATTTGTTTTTATACTTCAAGCTTTCTCCAGTTTTATTTCCCTCTCTACTCCCTGGCACTGCCAAGCTACTTGAAAAAGACATCCAAGTCCCTGTATCTGCTTCCTCTTTTTCCATTTATTGTTCAGATCATGGCAATATCAATGTCATCTCATAGTCATCCACTGAACCAGCTTTTGGGAAGACTAGTACTGAATTTTTGTTGCTATATGCAATGAATTCTGAGTTTTCATTTGTCAAGCCTCCAGGGAGTGTTTAATATTGTACACCACAACCTCTTCCTTGAACCCAAAATTTCCTTAGCATTCTCAATGTTAAGCTCTACTGGTTCTTCTCTTACGCCTTCTTTGATTGCTCCTTCTCAGCCTTCTCGCTATTTTCCTTGATGAACTCATCTATTTACAGGATATCTTAACCCGTGTGCTCTCGGCTACCTCGACAGTCTTTGTAGCACCTGTCACTCATTCAGATCATCTGACTCACTCAACACATCTGTAGTATGGCATTCTGTATGCCCCTCTATAGAAAAAGAAAAAAAAAAAAGGAAGTAGAATGTTTAGATTCATTTCCAATCAGGGATCTTCATTGCATTATCTTCCACAAAACAAATTTGGATGCAAGTCTGGAAGCCTAAGGTTCTTCTGGCAGTATGATTAGAGAGATATTTGTAGTGTTTATCTTGTCTTTGTAGGTTTGAGTGAAAGGCAAAAACTTAAATAATGAAGGCAAAAGTTTAAAATACAAGAAAATACAGGAGAATGACTTCACGATCTTTTGTCAGGGAAGATAATTGAAAGATCAGTTTCAAACTAGGAACACACATTTAAGCAGTTGTAACTGGAATAAGATTACTATCCAGAATTTATAAATAATTGAATAAATAAGAAAAATAGACATATCAAGCAAAACATAAAAATAGGCATTTCATAGGAAATGAAATTTCTACATTTCTTACATCTTACAATGTAAGATGCAGCTGAAGTTTTTGAAAGCTGGGAGAGGTCTCTTGGGACAAAATGATCCCTCAAAAACACCTATTCATAATCCCTGCGACCTGTGAAGATATTACCTCACATGGTAAAGGGACTTTGCCAATGTGATTAAGTAAAAGGCCTGGAGATCAGACATTATTCCGAATTCTTCAGGTGGACTTAATGTAATCAGAGTCCTTAAAGTGGAAGAGGGAAGCAGAAGAGAGAGTCAGAGGAAGGTATGAGTCTGGAAGAAAGGCAGAGAGAGATCCAGGTGTGTTGGCCTGAAGATGGAGCATAGCGACATGCGTAAAGTGATGCAGAAGGAATAAAAGTCTGACATGTTGATTTTAGTCCAATTACGGCCCAGTTTAGATTGCTAACATTCAGAGCTTACAGATAATAAAGTTGAATGGTTTTAAGCCAGTAAGTTTGTGGTCACTTATTACAGCAGCAATTGGAAACATCCATCTCTTCAGTTCTAAATTAGCTTGGGGAGTTGCTGGAAAGATGGAGAGCCAAAATCGGGACAACATACACTGCCACCACCACCATCACCACCGCCACCACCACTTAGTTTGTGCTTAGCTGTGCAGACATTTTGCAAAAAATGGCCACATATATTCTGTATTTAAATTCAGCGAATAAATTCATAGGACCCACATTATTCCCTGTTGACAAATCAGGAAACCCTGAGAAGGTAAGAGAATTATCAATTGTTAAAAGCCACACTGCTGGTTAATTTGTATGTGACTAAATTTATTTTTTATTTATGTATTTATGTATTTATTTATTTAATATTTATTTATAAAGATTTTATTTATTTATTCATGAGAGACATAGAAAGAAAGGCAGAGACACAGACAGAGGGAAAAGTAGGGAATCCAATGTGGGACTTGATCCTGGGACTCCAGGATCATGCCCTGAGCTGAAAGCAGATGCTCAACCACTGAGCCACCCAGGCATCCCTAAAATTGTTTAATAATAAAAATGAATTTTATTTGTGAGATCGCTAGAGATACAATGATGTGCTTAATCAGTAATTTAATTATCCATAAGTGTATATGTTATTATGCATATATTATGTGCTATAATTAATACAGTTATGCATATAATTACATATAAAAACATCATTTTTTTTGGAGGACTCCTATCTGTTGAACAATTACATAAAAATTAATCACAGGTAAAAATTCCTCAACATGTGGCATGGTCCTAAGAACGTTTAACCGTGAACTCTATAGGACTAGTCTTCAAACTAAAACAACTGTGGTAAGAGGAAAAAGAGCCATTTGTAAATAGTTCTTTAATCTATTTTAGACATGTATTGAATTATATGTGAATATCAGTTTAGTAATTTCCTCTAAATTTCACTGAACTAGAAGACTATGGAGGAGGGAGTGTGATCCAGGTACCTGAAATATATGTCTCATGTTTGCGTCAGACTCAACCACTATAATATTACTTGGATCCTCATACAAGTGAAATTTTGCTCAAGTAACAGAGAGAGTAAGAGTAACATTGGGTGAGTTGCGGGCAGGAAGGAGGAAAGGAGAGAAGAGAGAGAGAGAGCAAGCCTAGGAGGGTGAGTTTGGATTGAGAGAGGAAAAGCATGACAAACTTGAGGAGAAAAAAGTTAACCTACTGGCAATTATTTCTCTATCTCAGCACTTATTTTTTTTTTCAGCTTTATAAATATGTCAAATCAAGCACTGAGGAAAATGGTTTACAAATGCAGAACTCTAAAAAAAAATAAGATCAAAAGGAGATCAAAGACCCCATTAAAAAGATTAAGTTTAAAATGGTGGATGGAGATCAGCTTTCCATTTCACTGTTATTTAGAGTCGATTGAGGTCCAATTTCAACCGTACACAGAAACATGAATTGATTTTAATGGCATGTGTGGAAAAAAAAAATTTGCCTCAAATACTCTAACAAAAAGATTCCAAGAAAGCAGATATGCCTATAATGGTTTTATTGCTCTGTGCTGCAAAACTGGAATTGTATAGTGAAAGAGCTTAAAGTATGTAAAGAAAGAAAAGTTAGGTTGGTATTCAGAGCAAAGTGAGTGCAAAGATCTTTCTGTATTATCAAGCCCTAACTTTCAGCCCATCAGTTGTCAGTTTAAAAAGCATGCAATTAAATCATGGTTCCACAGACACCACCTGTCAGAAACAAAAATGATAAACTCACCTGAAAGGTACAAGCAAAGTTTAATAAGAACTATGGAAAATGTATGTTTGCTTGTGTTTGCTTTTAAAGAAGCTGGCAAATAGTTATAAACTTTTACAAAAATAGAGTTGATCTAAATTCAACACGTCTTCTGCTTTCTAAAAGTTCACATGCTCCATGTTTACTCACCTATTCTAAACTTGTTGTTTTTTTTTCTTGCATATGCTTGACCAAGTGCATATGAATTTTTAAGCAGTTGGGATCAAATAAACATTGAAAAGTAAATAAAGGCATCTCTAATACTATCAAGGTGTTATGGTGGATTTGTATCCCAGCAAAAATCCGCGAAGAAAATGTATTCTCATCAGACAAGACCCTTTCACAATCCTACTCTTCTTTAGAAGCTTACATGCCATAATTGAAGGCTGAAACTTTCCTTTTCTTGATTTCATAGTATGTTTAATAGAAGTTAGTCTATCCATGTTCCTGGATATTAATATCTTGAAACACTTCTAAGTATAGTATGTGACATTTGGATGTCGCTGTTTTGGCACAGCGACAACTTTGGCTTGGAATTATTCTGCTTAGACCTTGAAAAATTAAGTTTTTTTAGTTTTTGAGTTTTTTTAAGTGGCCATGTCATGTACATAACAGACATCCTCACTGCACTCCTGAATCTCCCCTCACTACACGTTCATCACGTCCCTAACTCTCAGAAACACTGGGATCAAGGATGCAATGAGAATTCTTGACAGCTTATAGTGTGGAGAGATGCGGGCCAACGGTCTGAGAAGAAGTGGAGTGTAAGAAGTAGGGCAAGGCTTGGAGATACCATGAAGTCAAGGGCATGTGCAGTTTGTATCTGATGTAATTCATAAGAACAATTTCTTTCCATTTTTTACCAGCCATTTTGTTACAGCTGTATCAAAACAGCTGCTTCTGTTAGAGACCATCAGAAAACAGATGGTACCCTCAAAAGGTAATTAAGGAGAGTTTAAGAAAGGATCTTTCACACATATTTAGGCAGGGTTAAAGGAAAGACATGGGCTGCTGGAACATTCCACAAGAAGCAGCCATGCAAAGCTGTGGCCACCACAGCTCTGAACTCAGAGAGTATAGCTAGAGCTGAGTTCTGAATCCATCCGGTTAAAAGGTAAGGGAACTCATTTGAATCTATAGATAGAGGACACTTCTAGGAGCCAAGAGAGTCATGGAGAACAATGGAGAGTGGATCTGGAATGGAAAATAAGAATAGGTAAGTACAATTCTTCCTTTTGCCCCTCAGGATACACATTTCTTTGTCTGTATATCAGTCATCATGTTATACCTGGTTGATGTCAATGGAACCACAATCCTACCCCAAAACCTAAATTGAAACGTTGGCTGCCATTGATACACTCTTTCGGAGGATAGAAACAGGGGGGAAATAGGCGGAGTGAGAGGAAATGGAAACACTCAGTGGAAAACATTGATTATCCTTTTAGTGAAAAACAGTTGATACTCTCATCTTTGTTTTTATTTATTTTTCAAATTTGTAAAATCAGATAATACCAGGACCACCGTGGGCTGTTTGGATATTGTCATTGTGCAGTGGCCCATGGTCCAGCATTTAGGCTCTGTCGAGGCCCCATTGCAAGCATGGAGCTGCTTTTCAACCATGGAATAGCATCTCCTGAGGAGGACATGGCCTTATCCCAAAGCCCAAGACATCTGCACTGTGATTATCATATTGAGACTTGTCAGGGGCTCCTGTAATACCCATATATTCCAGAAAATTCCAGTACATAAAACTCAAGTGATAGGCCAGTTTGCCTGCGGCTTGGATTGGCTGAAGAAAGACCTCACACAGATACTTCCTGTATTCTTTCAAAAACAATACAAGTGTGTTCTCTTAGCAACTGTAACAGCTTCTATATTCAAAGAAATGTATTATTTTCATCAGAAAAAAGGTATCAGATTGGTTTAAGATTTTTTTTCTACGAAGTCTAAAGAGGGAGTCTTTCTTTACCTCCACCTCTAGTTCTCTTTACCGTAACCCTCAGTTGTTTATTTCTTTTTTTTTTTTTTAAAGATTTTATTTATTTCTCCATGAGAGACACAGAGAGAGAAAGATAGAGAGAAGGCAGAGACACAGGCAGAGGGAGAAGCAGGCTCCACGCAGGGAGTCCAACATGGGACTCGATCCCGGGATCCTGGGACCCCGGGGTCACACCCCGGGCAAAGACAGGTGCTAAACCACTGAGCCACCCCGGGATCCCCTCAGTTGTTTATTTCTTATTACTTTCCCAACACCTCCCTGCAAGAAGGTACTCAGCTCATTTGTGTGCAAAATGTAGGCAAACTGAGGTCACCAATAGAGTTTGCGAAATAAGAGAAATCTGCTCATTCATGCAAGATAATTATTTCTTTTGCTTTTCTCTCTCAACTTTGAGTGATGATAACTCAAACGAGGGTGAAAGCTCTGCTTCTTCAGGAAGTGACTCTATTTTAGAATGTCATTTTACATCGGCAAGTTCTATACCACAGAATCTTGATAAAGTACTTTGAGAAACTCTTTGTGGAGTAACAATTTTAGCAGAGGTAAATTCACATTAAGGTTTCTGCAACAATTAGAGCAATATGATTGGCAGGCCTAGGATGATATGATGTCTATTTTATGCACTGCAGCTTGGATAAAAATGGTTGGATATGCAATAAGGAGAAGTAGGGGTTATGCTGTGGAAACTTACTTCACCAATTTGAATATTTATCTTATTGTAGGCGTCCTAGGAGATTTCAAGTTTAACTCAACATATGGTCTGTAAATTTTAAATTAAATTTATTTTATAAATTTGACACAATAGGAGTTAAGCTCAAATGAAGGATATAAGCATATGGTGGATTTTCCACTAATTGAGAGCCTTACACCATGAGAAGTAAGAAGAAGAGGGGTTTAGTAGCTTTAGTTTCATTTTTATGACTATATATAACTGAGCAGATTACTTTTATTCTTTGTTGGTTGTTATTCTAAAGCATAGATGAAAAAGATTTTTTTACTAAAGCACGTTCAAGGAAATAAGTGTTCCACTAAAACAATTTAGATTTTTATACATGTTTATATTTTCACATATAATTATATGCATATATGCACTCATGTATTATAACCACATATATCTCTGCTCACCCAACAGATATTATTCCTCTTTTTTTATTGGTTTACTGAGGTACAACTGACAACATTTTAAGATATTTAAAGTGTGCAATGGGATCATTCGACATATGTATACATTGTGAGCTATCCCCCTCTAACAAAACAGTACATTTCCAAATGGTAGAAATCTCTAATCTCAGGACAACTTGGAGAGAAGCACTTTTTAACCCCCAGCATATCTCCCACCAACTCTATCTATAATTCTCTCTAACCCAGCTCCTGCTCCTATCATTCCACTAAAACCCCCCTGAATAAATTCACCACGGATCTGGTTCCCCTAAATGCACAAATGTGTTTAGTCCTTATATCCTTCCCAGTATCTGAATCAGTTGACAACTCTTTGTAAGAAGAAAAGTTTTCTTCTTTTTTAAAAAAAAAATATTTTATTTATTCATGAGAAACACAGAAAGAGAGAGAGGCAGAGACATAGGCAGAGGGAGAAGCAGGCTTCCTGCGGGGAACCTGATGTGGGACTCGATTCCAGGACCCCAGGATCACGATGTGAGCCAAAGGCAGACGCTCAACCACTGAGCCACCCATGCAGGCCAGGAAAAGTTTTCTTCTTGAAACACTTTTTCCTTAGCTTCCTTGAGACTCTACTCTCATGATTCACTGGTTCCACATTCTCTTTACTTATTCTTTTTGCTCATGTTTAAACAAAGAATATACTCTTCAGACCTGATTCTAACTCATCAATATGATGAATGTATTTCCCTCTTGTCCTCTCCCTTTTTACCTAACTGTTCTCAGAAATGTAGACATAGGCATTAAGCTGAATGGTTTACTTGTTGTAAATTAAACATTGAGGAGAATGGTTTAGGGCCATGAGCTTTCCAAACAGCATAAAAATCTTTATTTCTGTTTGGTGAAGTGAGAGAGCCAGGAAATGTTAGATATTTCACCATCCTTTGTCCTAGCCTCTTCATTTTTGGCCACATCCAGGCTCCTTCTTGATTAGGCTAACAGAACAAGGCCGCTGCATCAAGAGGTAGCTCTGGACAAAATCTACCAGCTTCCTGAACGTGATAGCCACCACACAAAATGTAGACGTGCAAGAAAAGCTGTTTCTGCATACTGAGATCCCAAGAGATTCATTCCTTTTGCCTGGACCACTTCCCTGAGCTTTTCCTTCCAAATCAAGGGTGTGTGTATGTAGATTTCCACTGAAAAAGTGGTGACCCTGAAGTTGCACAAAAGCCTCCTCTTTTCTCCCCTCATTTACCATGATTCCTCTCTGGTGCTTATGTCAGGAGAGTGAGTCCTCTTCCCAGTATTTTCTCTGCTATCATTTTCATTTCCAGCCCAAAGGTTTCGGGATGTGAGACAAACTTTTCTTCTGTTTCTATGGCTGCAATGGGATTTTTCTTGTTTTCTGGGAAAAGTACATTTGGTATTTCAACAGAGATCTTGGAATAAGAGAGCTGGGTACCTCTGTTCAAGCAGCTGCTATTTTGAAAATAATACCACATGCTAGGATTCCTTTTTTTTTTTTGTATACAATTTGGCATTGTTTTTTTTTTTTTTCAATCTGCATGTAGAAGGAAATTAAGGGTATCTTTACAGTCAACTGGATGCCTCTTTATCATCAGTTCATAAATATGATTTATAAGTTTTCTCTTATATATTTGTATAATCCAGGATGAAACATCTCCCCTCAGATGTTTCAGAAAATGTTTTGAGATCCACAGGGGAAAGAATCTCTAGGATTCTCACAAGAAAAAAACTGTACTATTCATTTGGGAATCAATACAGTATGCATTTTGTAAACAAAGGGAAACAGAAAATATACATTTTAAAAAACAATGAGAATTATCAGAAAAAACATAAAGTGTATATGTTAAATACATATGTATATTTCAAATATATATATTTTAAAAGAGCAGCACAGGATTTTTATAGAGATTTAAAACAAATTTTAGACTAAGTGAAGTAAAATTATTTTTATGAACCTGCTGATTTCTCTCATTACTACCTGACCTGGAAGTCATAGAAAAATATGATTTGATAAGCTGAATTATCTACTCCTATTTCTGAAGATATGTTGTAGTTTTGAAGTTTATTACACAGAAGTTAAAAAAAAAATGGCTCTCAGTAAGAGAAAGAGCACATTTCTGCAACAGAAAAAAAAAAATCACTTTGTGTTGAAAACTGGTATTTCCATTCTAGGAAACCTTAATCCAACTGGCTGTATGTGTGAAATAATGAGCACAAGAGTCAACAGACTTTTTTTTTTTTTTTCCCCCAATAGCAAAGGTCACAAGCCTTTCGTTGTACACACTGGAGCTGTTCAAACTTGCACGGTACATGAGCCTCATTTGAAAAGCCTGTCTGTGTGATGGCTATTGTGTCTCCATTAGTCAGAGTATAGCTTATTTCAAGGGTGAGGGTGGCACGTTCAAATACTGAATTTAGACAAGACGCTTAAGAAATATGATTTTATGTGCAATTGCAAAATGACATGTAACCATTTCAGGTAATGTCTTAGTATGGTTCCACTTCAAGGGTATAGTTATTTTAGACATTGGTTAAATACATTTTTCCCCTAAACGCTGGGAAAACTGGTTAAATTATGCATTTATATAGCCATTAAAATACTGTGATAGTTAATTTTATGTGTCAGCGTGATTGGGTCACAGGGTACACAGTGTAAAGATTATTTCTGAGTTGTCTGTGTGGGTATTTCTGGATGCGACTAACATTTGAACAGCTGAACTCCGTAATGCCTCCCCAGCAGTACGGATGGGCATGATTCCTTCTTGCCTGCCTGCTTGAGATGGGACATTAGTTTTCTGCTCTTGGACTTGGACAAAACCCTTTGTTCCCATAGTCCTTAGACCTTTGGACTCAGACTAGAAGTATACTACTGGCTTTATTGGGCCTCCAGTTTCCAGACTGCAGATTATGGGAATTCTCAGCCTTTACAGAAGCAATGCTCCATTCCCAGGGCCATTACAGAGATTAGTGCCACCGTCAAGGACTTAAAAGATGGTGGTGATTCCCACTACATCCTCACTCAGCTCTCCTAATTAGCCTGTGTGGAAGACAGATGGATCTTGGAGATTGGCATTGGATTACTGTAAACTAAACCAGGTGGAGACTCAAATTGCAGCTTCTATACCAGATGCAGTTTAATTGCTTAAGCAAATTAACACATCCCATGGTACCTAGTATGCAGTTATTGATCTGACAAATGCCTTTTTCTCTACCTTGTCTGTAAGGTCCACCAAAAACAGTTGTTTTTAGCTGACAAGGCCAGCAATACACCTTCACTGTCTTACCTCAAGATTAGGTCAAATCACTAGCCCTGTGTCATTATTTAGTTCACAGATTTTGATCACCTTTCTCTTCCACAAAATGTCACACTGGTGTACTACACTGATGACACGCTGACTGCAGCTAGTGAGCAAGAAGGAGCAACTACTCTAGACTTAATAGTGATATATTTGCATATCAAGGGTGAAAAATCCAATAGAAGTTCAGGGAACTTTTGCCTCAGTGAAATTTTCAAAAGCCCTCTGGCATGGGTGATGTTGAGATATCTCTTCTAAAATGAAGGATAAGTTGTTGCACCTGGTCCCTCCTACAACCAAAAAGGAAACACAATGCTTAGTGCAGCTCTTTGGATTTTGGAGGCAACATATTCCTCACTTGGATGTGTTCCTCCGGTGCATTTACCAAAGGACCTGAAAATCTCATAGTTTTGAGTGGGGCCCAGAAAAAGAGAAGGCTTTGCAACAGAACAAGATTTTCTGTAGTTTGGGTCATAGGATCCAGCAGTTCTATGGTGCTTTAAGAATTGGTGGCAGATAGAAATGCTTTTGAAGCCCTTGGCACGCTGTTTTAAGTGCATTGCAAGACAGACCCTTAGGATTTTGAAGTAAAACTGTCATCCTCAGCAAATAACTATTCTACTTTTGAGGAATAGCTTTTGCCTGCTATTGGGTCTTAGTAGAGACTGAATGCTTAACCATGAGAACTCACTTCACCACAAAATATGTGCTGCCACATGGCTCATGGAATTCACTGGTCTCATCCTGTTCCCCACCATCCCGAAGCAGCAAAAATTTTTGCTTTTCTCACGAATTTATGTTCTGCTGTCCCAAAAGTCTTAGTCCTAGAGGGAGGAATGCTTCTACCAGGAGACACAAAAATAATCTGTTAAACTAAAAGTAAAGACTCAAGCAGTTTGAGTTTCTCATGCCTCTGAATCAGCAGGCAAAGAAGGAAGATGCTGTACTGACTGGGGTGAATGATTCTGACTTCCAAGGGAAATTGAACTACTACTCCAGTGTAGGTAAAGGAAGAGGACGTTTGGAATACAAGAGGTTCCTTAGGGGATCTCTTAGTATTACCATGCTCTGCAATTAAGGTCAATAGAAAAATATAACAATTCAATCCAGACAATACTGCCAATGGCAAAGATTCTTCAGGAATGAAAGTTTGGATCACCATGCCCAGTAAAGAACCACAACTTGCTGAGGCTTGCTGAAGTCAATGGGACTACAGAGTGAGTCATGAAAGAAGGTAGTTGTCAATAACTAACCATGAGCATGCGACTCCCACAGGTTAGATATATTTGTTTTCCTTGTCTCCTATTCCTTTATTATGTAACATCGGATATAAAAGATGTATTGACTTTACATCACTGCATTAATTACTGTTAATTTTACATTGTACTATTTAACTTAAGAGGCACCAAGTTGAAGATTAAATATCACTCAAGGACTTTACTTCCTCTCTTCTGGAGGGGGATTATTGCACTTTTAATTTAAGCTGGATAGCTGTGACATGTTAGGCAGAATGATGACCTTGTTATTTTATTTATTTGGAAAAAAATATGGCTTAAGGAGATTCATATGAGTTCCAAGTTGACAATGGGTAGACTTCTAAGAGTTAATTTTATTTGTCTACGTGAGTAGGACACAGTGTATTCAGATTAAACATTATTTCTTGGTGTGTTTGTGAGGGTATTTCCGGATGAGATTATCATTTAAATCGGTTGACTCAGTAAAGTAAATTACCCTTCCTCATGTAAGGCATCAGCTAATCCACTGAGGGCCTGCACAGGACAAAAGGTGGAGGAAGGAAGGATTTATTCCCTCCCTGCCTGCCTACCTGTCTGATTGAGCTGCTACATACATCAACTTTTCCTATCCTTGAACTGGACTGTTAGATTTGTTTCTCTGAAGAACCCCGATTAACAGAAATATGCAAGAATATTATACTTTCAGTGCTAGCCAAGCTTCTGTCTTTATCATCCCTATTGACTTGCATGGCATCGCAAATTTAACAGTTTCAGATCTATTTCTTTGAATCTGTTGGTACATCTCTAGTATGATTATTAAAATACAAATGTAGCAATTAGTGATACTTCTCTTATTAATTATCATCATGGGAGTAATTAGAAAGGGCAGCAACCTCAGAGCAACTTTGAGTTATGGGAGCAGAGGGGTTTGACAAAAATGCTGAGTGTGTGGACTGTAAACTTTGTCTCTATCAACATTTACTGACTCTAATTGTTAAAAGCCTGCAAAGGCCATGTCACAAAATGACAAAGGGTGTCTATTCTAGAACCCAATTACCAATCTTTGAATCTGGGCAACTGTTTCTAGTTTGTGTGAATTCGGCTGTTATTTAACTTTTTTCTCACCATTTCCTCATTTGTAAAATGTGGATGATATCTTACAGGGTTATTTTAAATATTAAATATATTAATAAATAAAAAATATAACAGTGCATAGCCCATTTTAATTAAGGAGTAAGTGTTACCAAGTTTCAAAAAATAGTGGATATGGTGGATATTTAGTAATATGCATATGGCTTTATGCTACATATTGCTTAGACTGAAATATGCCAAGAACATAAAACCTTTATATATATTTATTTATTTGCAGTAGTACTTTCTGCAAATGCATCCTTAGCAATATTTTTTTCTGGCTAGAATTTACCTATGTTTATGTATAAATTTGAAACTTCTATATACATAAAAAAAATCTATGAACACTAACCAAATTATGTTTAAGTGTGCCATTTTAAGATCTCACTATGATTTGAACTTCACAGACTTGTATAAATGTGGGCATATGTTCCCATCCTTTTATGACATATTAAACATTTTTAATTTAAATTTAACAGTTTTCAATTAATTTAGCTCTTATATTTTCATGAAGCTTTCATCTACTTAGAGATAAAACATGTACTCTACATATGTTTAATTATTTCAAATTCCAAGAAACATAAATTTTATGGTACTAAAAACCGTACTTTTAATAGTTTTTATTATTTAATTATGTTGTTCTGTATAACTGAGAAGAGATAAAACCAACAAGAATAAAATAATTTTCTATCACTTCTCGATCATTAAAACATGTAGGTTTTAATTTTTCTTCTTCTTCATCCAAATGTCATATCATAATTTTATTTTTTTAAAAATCCAATGACATAGTTACATTTGTGATCTACGATTATTCCAAGGCATTTATGAAATGGGTGGCGGTATGTAGAGTATAATATTAATAGTTTTTGATGAAGTTGCTTCTATGTTGGTTACTGAGGTTCATGGCTACTCTTTGTGTTTGTAACAAATCTTTGTCTTCAATGAAATACCATAAGTAATTGTAATGGATACTCTATCATATTCATTTATTTCATATTGGTTTGCTTAGGTTACTATATTTCTGCTGCATTTTATGCTTTGAATACTTTTACCATACCTATTTTATCATATTGTTGTACTTATATATACATTCCATATTTATCCCAGTTATTTCATGTATTTCATGACTAACTTTTCATATAAATTAACCTCAGAATAAGAGTGTTTTTCTTTCTACAATTAGCATCTCTATATCTAATATATAAGCCTATGTTTTCCAAGGTTTTAAACTAAGGTTGTAGATTTCGGAAAAGGGGCCATGTTGGGGTAGAGCCAAATGACTTGGGGCCTATTAACCACTTAATCTTAATAACTAAGAAGCTATGAGGAAGACTAGCTAGGCAGTAATATTCCCATTTAGGATATAAGAAAATGGATACAAAACAGTTTAATGATTTTTATATTTCATTCAGAACCCACATGGATAATCCAGAATAAGCTCCTCTTTTCTATAATCTTAACTTAATCCCATCTTTGCCATGAACAATAATATTCACAAGTCCTAGGTTAGGATGTAGACGTCTTTTTGAGGGTCATCATTTAGCCTACTACATAGGGTGACCCCATCAATCAGAAGAGCTGTATATGAGAGGTGGGGGCCAGAAATCCAGTAATATGTGTCTGTAAGAAATTCACTGAGCAAAAAAAGATACAAAATTCTGAATCTAAATTGTTATAGCTAGAGACACCTGGGTGGCTCAGCAGTTATGCATTTGCCTTCAGCTCAGGGCATGATCCTGGAGTCCTGAGATCAAGTCCCACATCAGGTTCCCTACATGGAGCCTGCTTCTCCCTTTGCCTATGTCTCTGCTTCTCTGTCTCTGTCTCTGTCTCTGTGTCTCTCATGAATAAATAAATAAAATCTTTATAAATAAATAATAAATAAATAAATACATAGTTATAGCTAGATACAATAGGCAAATATAAGCCCCCAAAATAACTCAATATAGAAATTTTAATATCAAATGATACATAATTTAACAGAAAAGTATCATGAGTAGTAATACTTTAAATACATGTGAATAGAAAAATAGGTTAAGAAGTTACATTTTTAAATTGTTAATATATAGCCCCAATTTTATAAATACAGAACTAAAGTTAGAGAGGGAAAAAGAACAAATAAACCATTACAGTTTTAAACTTACCTCTCAGGGATCCCTGGGTGGCTCAGCGGTTTAGCTCCTGGCTTCAGCCCAGCGAGTGTGATCCTAGAGTCCCAGGATCGAGTCCCACATCGGGCTCCCTGCATGGAACCTGCTTCTCCCTCTGCCTGTGTCTCTTTATATTATTATTATAAATTTTATTATTTACATAGTTATATATTTTATATTTATTATAAATAAATAAAATCTTAAAAATAAATTTACCTCTCAGAAAGAAATACACCCAATAAAGTAATAAAAATAAATCTATATACAAAATTATAATAATGTGATTAATATCCTTGAAACCAAAAAAAAAAAACCCCAAAAAACAAAAACACAACCAAGAATAAAAAGAGACTTTCTTAACCTGACCTAGTGTGTATATTAAAAATTAATGAGAAACATGACTTTCTTTTTGTTTTTCCTTTTGTGGTAAGAGCACTTAACATAAAATTTACCTCCCTGGTGAATTTTTCAGTCTATGCAATACAGTATTATTAATCCGAGGCCCTGTATTGTACAGTAGGTCTCCAGAATTTATTTTTCTTGTGTAATTGATATGTTGTATGCTTTGACTGACGTCTCATCATTTCCCCCCAGCCCAGCCCAGCCCTTGGTAACTACCATTATACTTTCTGCTTCTATGTATTTGACTAAAAAACATGATTCTTTTTTTAAAAAACATTTTATTTATTTATTTATTTATTTATTTATTTATTTATTTATGAGAGACATAGAGAGAGAGAGAGGCAGAGACAGAGGCAGAGGGAGAAGCAGGCTCCATGCAGGGAGCCTGATGTGGGACTCGATCCCGGGTCTCTAGGATCATGCCCTGGGCCGAAGGCAGCGCTCAACCACTGAGCTACCTGGGCTGCCCACAAACATGATTCTCAATAGAAAATTGTTGGAAATATTTCCTGTGGGTCCTGATATAAGATAAGAATTCTCACTATTGCAACTAGTAATAAACATAGGATTAAAATTTATAGCCAGCAACATTATCTTTTAAAATAAGATATAACAGTTATTAGGATTGGTATAGAAAAGTCAAAGTGCTATTTGTAGATGATATGATTATCTATATAGAAATCTCAACTGGATCAAGACATATTTATAGAGCTATGAGAAAATTTAGCAAATATCCTATTGTGCAAGATCAACTTATGAAGCCATCTGTATTTTTCTTTTTTTTTTTAAGATTTTATTTATTTATTCATAAGAAACACAGAAAGAGAGGCAGAGACACAGGCAGAGGGAAAAGCAGGCTCTTCACAGGGAGCCTGATGTGGAACTCGATCCCAGGACCTGGGATCATGCCTGAAGCTGAAGGCAGACGCTCAACTGCTAAGCCACCCAGGCGTCCCACCATCTGTGTTTTTCTCTACCATCAATAGTCAATTAAAAATGAAATATTATTTATAACCTAAGAAATAAAGTTGATACAGACAGATAACTTTTCTTATCAAATACTAAGGCAAAATGACAATGCCATGTTTTAAGCAAAATGGTGAAACTGACTGGTATAGGGCCTTATAAATAATATGAGTATAGGGGGCTGAATGGTGATCCCTCAAAATACATGTCATAACCCAATGTCTTAACCTGTAAGTATCACCTTTGGTGACTATTACTTTATATGGCAAAAAAAAAATGCAGTTAAGGATCTTGAAAGGAGGTGGTTATCCTGGATTATCAAGGTGGACTCTAAATGCCATCACAAATGAGAGAGAGGCAGAGGGAGATTTCATACACAAATACATAAAGAAAGAGATATAAAGATGGATCAAAGTGAGTCAAGGAAAGACAGATGGGGCCAGGAGCCAAGGAAAGACAATAGCAACAATGAGTTAGAAGAGGAAGGAATGGGTAATGCCTCGGAACCTCCGAAAGGAGTGTGGCCCTCCTGACGCCTTGATGCCTCTCATATTACGTTGAAAAATAATTTCTGAGGTGAGCCCCAGCTTCACTCTTTGAAGTGGTCTTTGGTTTCTCTTTTATATGGGCCAGAAATTACAGTGGACACTGCTGCTAGTGGACAGTGATCCTTACATGAAATGGGGATAACTGATGTCACGGTGCCAGGGAACAAGGACAGAGCTCAACTGCCAAAGACAAGGTGGGTCTGGTTACCAAAATGGACAGTGGAGTCAGAGCAGTAACAAGAATAGTGGGGAAAGAGATAGGGAGTCTATGAAATTCTTGCTTAATGAAATGTAATGGAAGAGTTCTATGTTGAGTACCTTGAATCACCAAAATGGAGAACCATGTTCACTCGGTCAATTCCCAGATGTGAACCAGTTTACAGACCCAGAAAAGGCTGGCTTCCTTTGGGAAAGAGTCCAGATGCATTGCCAAAAATTCATACTGTTGATTTTTCTCCTAGACTTCTTAAAAGGGACATATGGCCTTTTAGTACATTTACTACAAACAAGGGAAAAGGAACTATCCAGATTTTTCTGAGGATTGCTAGACACTGGTTCTTAAGCGACACTAATTCCAGGAGATCCATATGTCATTGTGGTTTATCACTCAGAGTAAAAGTTATGGGGGGGTGTGTGTCAAATGATCAATGGAGTTTAAGGTCAGATTCATCTTGCACTGGGCCCATTGGGTCCTCAAGACCATCTTATAGTTATTTCCCCAGTTGCAGAATGTATAATTGGAATAGACTTACTTAGCAACTGCCAGGATCCCTTATCTGTGGGGTGAGGACTGCTGTGGTAGGAAAAGTGATGTGGGAACCATTAGAACTGTCTCTATTTAGGATTAATAGTAAACCAAAACCTATATCACATTTTTGGAAGTATTTCAGAAATTAATGCCACCATCATGGACTAGAAAGATGCAGAGGTGCTGATACCCACTACATGCCTATTCAAATTACCTTATTTTTCCCATGCAGAAAACAGATGGATTTGTGGAATGGCATTGGAGTTTTATAAAATTAACCAAACGGTGGTGACTCCAGTTGCAGCTGCTATTCCAGATGTGGCTTCATTGCTTCAGGAAATTAACACATCCCTTGGTACCTAGTATGTATCTATCCATCTGGCAAATGTTTTTTTTTCCTTGAGGAGTGGTGGTAAAGATCACAAGAAGCAGTTTGCTCTCAGCCAGCAGGGCCAGCAATATACCTCCACTGTCCTCCCTCAAGGTTACCTCCAGCTCTGAGTAATGATTTAGTCTGTAGGGAGCTTGATTGCTTTTTCCTTTTACAAGATATTACACCAGTCTATTATATTGATGATATTATGCTGATTAGGTTTAATGAGCAAGAAGTAGCTACGACTCTAGACTTACTGTTAAAATATTTGCATGTCAGAAGGTGAGAAATACATTCCACAAAATTTAGGGGACTTTTACCTTAGTACAATTTCCAGGATGCCTGCAATGTGGGGCATTTTGAGACATTTTCTTCTAAGGTGAAGGATAATTTGTTGCATCTATTCTTCTTTCATAAGAAAAAAAGAAGCAGTGGCTAGTGGGCCTCTTTGGGTTTTTGTGGAAATGTATCCCTCACTTGGTTTTATATTCTGAGCCAGTTAGCAAGTGGCCTGAAAGTCTGCTAGTTTTGACACAAGAGAAAGCTGTGTAACAGGTCCGGGTTGCCCTGCAAGACGCTCAACCATTTCAGCTATAAGAGTCAGCAGACACTGAAAATAAGATTGCTAACACATTTATAAAGAAGTGTTCATTCCCACTGTTAATTAAGGTAATGCAAATAAGAAGGCAATCACATACCACTTTATATACAACAAGTTGGCAAAAAAGAGAAAGTCGGATAACATCAAGTTTTGATAAAGATGGAGGGAAAGGAACTATGAATATCTTGCAGTTAAGAGTGAAGCATAGTTAGACAATTATCCATCTTAGAGAAAATTGTGTGATAAATATGTATAACTAAATATATCTAAAACCTATGACTATCCTCTTATGAATATTTGTCCTAAAAACTATTCGTATTGGTCTGTCTAAAGTATATTAGTACATTTATTGCATCACTCTTCCAGGTGGAAGGGGTTGGAGACAACTGAGCTCCCTATTACTAAAGGAAGTGGAGAAGCAAATATAAAGGATGCAGTGCTAGAAGGATGAACTCTCAGAAGTACCAATAGATTTTATAGAACATATTGTTGAGAGTAATTGGATAAAAAAATAATGAGCTTCATAGCAAGATATCACTTCTTTAGGTCAAAAATACAAAAGGGCATGAAATATTTTAGAGGTGTGTATTTCTAAGGACATACATCAAATATATTCAATATATCCTTAGAAATACACACATCAAATATATTCAAAAGGGTATCTGTGTAAGGGAGAGAGATAGGATTGGAGAGTCTGGATGGAGGGGAAATAAGAAAAATTAAAATAAAGCAAATGATACTCAATGATTGATTGTAGTGTGCAATAATCTGAAGAATAGATCAATGTAAGTGTGTATTTCTGAGCATGAGTAGATGAGGGAAATAGAAAGTGAGAGATAAACTGCTGTTAGGAATTTTTAAATTGATAGCATACTTATATATTTAGCAATATATATTAAGATTTTTAAAAAAATGTATATCATTGGCCCACCAATACATTTAGAGCTATTTATCATGAAAGAATAAGGCTCAGGTCAAAGCTTGTGTTACATTCATCAACACACTATTCAAACAAATGGAAAGATTAAGAAACCTAAACATACATCAATATGGGATTAGTTAATTTTTGGTTACATGAACTATAAAAGACTTCTTAAGAGCAAAGTTTATAAATTACATTGTGAAGATAATGACACGGGGGGAAAAACATGGATTTTATTTTTACATTAAAAATCAGATTATGAATTAGAATATGCACTATATATATATATACGTATGTAACATACATAGAGAATGACTGAATGGATATTTAGAAATAAAATTCTGATATTAATTTTCTCTTAGTTATGAAATTAAGCAACATGTATTAATGATTCAATAAAAAGAAAGAAAGAAAAAGGATAATTGTTCTATGAAAGAAAAAGGATAACTCTTTGATATGGATCTCTTATCGAAATTCAGGAATTACTTTAAGATGTAATAGATCTGGTTATCTAAGTACTTTTATAACAGATTTAATTTTATTTCTTCCAGTATTATTGTCATTGCTGTACACTTCAGACATGCATCCTTTTAGCGGTCTATTAAATATTTACCACATTGTCTCTTACATGATGTGGATATTAAGGGAAAAGATATCTCTACCCTAGAGAAGCTCATGATTGAGACATAACATATTTGTAAATAGATAAATTATACAAAGTTACAAGGCAAAGACTCAATACGGAAACATGACCCAAGTGTTTTTGAATACTACAGACATATTATTATGTCCTATGTGTCCTTACCTGCGAGACAAAATAGTATGGAGATAGAATAATCTGAGGAAGATTATGGCTGAATCTGAGATAAATCAACCTAGTTGTGGGATTGACTGTCTTCCTTGAGAATGTCTTCCTTCCAGATCCCAGTGTCTATAGGTATCATTTACTGAGAAATACATAAAAGTATACAAGTCTTAAATATAGTAAGGTAGTCATCTGTTGAAAGGTTTTATAAAATTTGTTTTGGTAGAAGTAATACCCAACCAGTTCTTGAAGCTTTTTGGAAAATTTTCTGCTCTCTCTCTGCTCTCTCAATCTCTCTCTCTCTCTCTTGAAAAGGACCCATACAAATAGGCTAGAGGGTACAAATTAGAGATCAAGAAAATCTCTCTACTTCGGGGAATAAGCATTTAGAGGGTGCTGAGTACAAAAGCTGGAGGCAGCTGGGCCCACTCAGGGACATCAGATACCAGTGCGGTAGCAAAGGTTTGTATTGACATTCACTTCATGATGAATAAAGTTGCCAATTCAGATGTTATTAATACAAATCGAAGGGCATCAATAAACATTATGAGAAAGGTGAATACTCAAATGATGCCCTGCTACATTCTACATCTTGAAAAAGTCCCAAATATGCTAGAACCAATGATTGATGAGATCAAAAAACAGAAGATGGGAGGCCTGGGTGGCTCAGTGGTTGAGTGTCTGCCTTCAGCTCTGATCTCTGGTCTGGGGATGAGTCCTACATCGGGCCCTCTGCGGGGAGCCTGCTTCTCCCTCTGCTTCTGCCTCTGTGTTTCTCATGAATAAATAAATAAACTCTTCAAAGAATAGAAAACTAATATTCTATTTTATTTTTTCAAAAGGTTGACAGTAGGAAAGAATCACTTAACAAAGAGATTCTTCTAAAGGGAACATGTGTAAGAGTGATTTTTTTTAAACAAAAGGAAAGCTGTTTTTGCATTTTCCCAGTATAAGAGCCTGGCAGTTGATTTGGGAGTTAATAGTCATTAAAAAACTATTTAAGTGGAGGCAATATTTTGTTTTGGGGGAGTATCTTCTTTTTAACTAATAGTCTATCTTTTTATTTATTATTTATTTAGCCATCTATCTCCATAATCCTAAGTCCCCATAAAACTCACCTCCGTCATTGAAACTCACTTTACTGAATTTAACCCTAAAGGTGTTAACATATTAAAATACATTGACAGATATATAACATTATATTAATTTATCCTATTATGTGGTGTTCTGTGGGTTTTCTAAAATTTTCATTTGATTAGCTTTTTTAAAATAAAATCTTCATCTTACATAGCTTATAAAGTACATAACACATCTCAAATATGTTGCCTCTTGAAATAATAGAGGATCCACGTATTGCATTATGTCAGGTTACAGATCACACTCAAGTACGTTGATTTCAGAGTTTTCTTTGGCACTTAATGTAACAACATTGGTCTTCCAAATCTGACATTTGTATGATTGGTGGATTGCACTGCAATTTTATTGACCTTTATCTTGTTTTTGTGCTCACTGGCTCGTCAGATGCCATTCTGTCAAAAAAGCATTAACAATTTCCCTCCTTCTCTGTCAATTAGTGTATCTTTTGCAAGAGCATTGCTGATCATTCATGAATAGTTCTTAGCTTGGCTGTAGCCTTCAATTCTCCAAAACCTTTATAGCCTTTGGGGAGCTATTTGTCTTTGCAGTTCCTAATCTTGTGGGTTTATATACCAGTAGGCCCAAGGGCTACTTCTCAGCCCCGAGGTGGCAACACATTCTCTCTTATTTCTGTGCCAAAGCTGCCTTTTAGTCTCCTTTAAAGCAACCATTACTTTCTATATTCTTTGAGGATCCTTTTTTCAAGACTGACTCAATTTTTCTTGCTGGCTCTAAAGAAAACCTATTATTAACCTACTACTAAGTCCTGCTAGTATAAATTCTGATCACTATGAAGAAGTGCTCAAGGAATGACACATTTATTTTTAAATAGAATGCTACAGATATTCTGGATTACTGAGGAACTCAGCCCTGAGGGTCTACTTTCGGATTTCTACTTCATTTAAAAAGATTTTCATTTAAGAAAATTTTGCTTAGAAGTATGATTTTTGTTTTTTGTATTTAAATATGAATATGGTGTTTACATTTTTCTCAAATCCTTTCTTTAGCCTCACCTTGAACTAAGATTCATTTATTAATTTTTTTCTATTTATCTGCTTTTTCTATGAAGGTCCTTTTACTCAATAATCGCATGGTCTCCCCAAAACAAACAAATCAGTCAAGGACCGTGATGGTTTTCTAGGTTCTAATAGGTAACTTAGACTTCCAAGGATCTTAAGATGGGATTATCTCATGGTTTTGGCCCTTTACCTTGGTTATGGCAGTCTTTCATGTCTCTTTAATGAAACTGTAAGCTATCTGAAAGCAGTTAGTGCTGAACAACCCAGTCTATGACATAGCATAAACTATAGTTACACATATATATGGCACATATGTACATAAATACATGTATGATAATTTTATATATATTAAATTTGTATACATTTATTGAGCAATTAGAAGAATGTACATTAGAATGTACTGTCCATTTTATTGGCCAATAAAAATCCTAGTAATCCCTTTAATAAATTCATTGCATCTTTCTAATTTTGCAGGTTTTAAATCTAAAGGAAACCTATCTTATATAATGAATTTACATAGCATTTATTTTTAACACATTATTTAATCATAATAAAGAAAAATGAAGTCACAGGCAGGTTGAATTCTTATTTCATTAGCATCCACCAAAATTGAGTATTATTCAAATATAACATTCTTACTAATTTTCTGAAGCCAAAATGGATAATGAAAAGATATCTTCACCTGTTATTAATGTTCCAGCTACTGAAGTGTAAAATTTTAATGAAAGTCTTCTTAGGAAACTTTATATGAAAAAAATAAGTATACTCAATGGAAAATGTGTGAAACATATTTAATGTGTTAAGTAGTTAAAGCCAGTCTATTGTCAATAACATGTTTTTTTTTTTAAATTTCAAAGTACATTATGCACAATTGAAAAGTTTCGATTTCATATCTGTGTGAGGAATTCTAAATAGTTTATCATGGTTTTAACATAAAATTACTTTGTAAACTGCATTAAATAGAAACCTTTACTTATTTATGTTCTCTATATGCTAAATTTTACATAAGTATCTATTCTCTAACTAATGCCATTATTTTCAGAAAACTTCTAATAAAAGCTTTTATATAATTCAATTATCCATTTCTATTATTCGTAACAACGGTTTGTAGCAAAGACCCTTCCTTCTTCCTTCCTTCCTTCCTTCCTTCCTTCCTTCCTTCCTTCCTTCCATCCTTCCTTCCTTCTTTCCATATTTATTGAGGCCCAATCTATGTGGGTCTAGGAACTGGGTAGAATTAGGGATACAGTGTTGTGCAAAACTGACATGGTCACTGTCCCTCATGAATGTTCAAGTTTAGAAAAGAATACATTATGTTAATCAAAAACCCATGCAAATTTTTGAAATTATTAACTGTGCTAAATATTATGAGTAGGGAGTTTTGTGGATCAATCAGAGAACATAACAGAGAAATTTGACCCAGACAGAAAATTGGAGAATATCCTCTTGGGGAACTGAAAGTAGAGCTGAGATGTAAAGAAAGACTACAGTTAATTAGGTGAACGGAGAGGGAAGAGCACTCCATGAGCAGAAGGTAAAGGTGAAAAAGCAAAGTGACAGCAGAATGGATAGTGTTTCATGGAGTTTAAAAAGGTCAAGATGACAGAGCCAAAGAGAATAAGGGGAGTATGGTATAAAATAAAATAGGAGAGAAAGGCAGGATTCCATGTGTGAAAATTTCTAGTGCATGCATGTTTAGTATGTTACACCTAACCCTTAATAAATGAAGAGAAATTGAATGGCTTTAAGCAAAAGAGCAAGGGACACACACTCAATTACTAGCTCAAAGGGTGACTTTGTGTAAATCAAGCAAAGGGGTCCTTTCTCCAAGACAATTTAATGACATTTGCAGGAAAATGGTCAAATACTTATATAAACAAGACTACTAAGTGAAGGATTCTATCTAAAGTTGTCCAAAACACAACCTGCACAACTATAACCAGCAGCTCTAAATGACTGGGGAAGAATATCTAAGAGAGAAGAGTACAGTAGCTAAGGCTAGAATAGAAGCAATCAAGAAATTGGGAGGCTATTGCAATAGTGCATGAACAAGAGCAGCAGGTTTGGATATAATATTAGAGATGGAAAAAATGAATTCAACACACAATTAGAAAATAAAATTAACAGGACAACATTACACACAGATATGAGAAAAGAAGGAAAAGTTGTCACAAACAACTTTGTTTTTTGTCTCACCTAAGAGTACCTGCCATTCATCATGACAGGACACACTAGAAGAGAAATGGCTCTCAGGGAGAAATGAGGAAGATCATTATTCAATTCTTGACTTACTAGTTTGGGGAGATTTTTGGAGTGTTAAAGTGGTGAGACCAAGACAACAGTCGAAATATAAATCTGGAGCCCTGGGAAAAAAATCTCAGCTGAAGATAAAATTGCAAATCTTTAACCTCTATGTGAAAACCACAGTTGTGTGTTTGGAAGAGACTGTCTTATGAGACAGTCACGGTTGATAGGGGTTAAGGGAATAGCACTTAGAGGTTGTGGAGGAAGACAAATATTCTTTGAATGTGACAGAAAATAACCATAATAAAAGGGGAAGTATCACCATGTCCAAAGAAATAGTGGGTTTCAAGAAGGAAGAAGTAGTCAACTATATTCAATTCTACTGAGACAACACAAAATTGAAAGTTTAGAAAAGCCTCGTTTGTTAACTTTTTCCAGGACTGTTAATTCAAATGAAGGAAATGAATTAATCTAGTTTGGAGTAACTCATTGATTGTGTATATAAGAAATGGTAACAGCAAAGAAAGACCATTCTTGAGAAATGTGGTTGAAAAGACATAAACAGAAATCAAGGAGGTATAAGAAAGAATATAATAATAATTAGTGCCGTTTGTTTCATTCACTTCTTTTTGCTGTTATTTGCATTTAATGTGAGATTTCCAGCATATTTAAAAGAATATATTCACAACTGTTTCCAATCTTTCTGGGCCTTGTATTAAATGTTTTATATACTGGATTATCCTATACTTATTTTGGGAGGGCAGATATAGTAAGGTTATCAAAATCGGAAGGAAATACCAAACGAGTAGGATCACACTTTGACTTTGAAAAATTGTTAGAATGTCAGGAGTGAGAAGAGAAAAGGCAGTTTTTTGATAGAATATTTGGAGAATCATAGATGACTGCTCTAGTAGCAGTTTCTTTTTCTGCAGTCATGAGATACAAGGTTGGAAAAATAAAACAAACGTCACCAGTTCAAAGTTTTAAATGCCAAACTAAAAGATCTATGGAAGAGTAAAGAGAAGAATGAGGCTAGGACATGAAAGGTGGGGTGATGAAGGGATTCCTGTAGTTCACACAGCTGTCAAAATCATCATAATGAACTCTCACAATCTTGGTGTAATTCTCAGTGATGCAAATGCTTTAGAAGTTGCCAGATCTCCACTCACCTGATGGTGTCACTGCTCTTGTAAAGGTCAATAAATACTTTTGTGAAGCTCTTGCTGCTTCTCCTTGCCCTTCTCCTGTGCTTGAGATGCAGCCAAAATCATTCAAACAGCTCTTGAAAATGTAAACCTGTACAGGAATTATCCGCGGCTGAAGCATGCTGTACTTGTGAATTTAGTGACTCCTACACATTATTCTACAAATTTAAATTTAAAAAGAAAATTTTAAATGTATCCATTTTCTTTAAATATGTCTTAAAGCATCGTATGCTCCTTCTGGAAAAATTTTTAAATAATAACATTTTAAAGGATCAAAAATTAAAGCCTGCGTTTCTACCATCCAGGATAATCATAGTTGAAAACATATATGGGAAGATCTACTTTTTATTCTCTAGGCAATTATATTTATAATGCTTAGATAACAATACATTTAAAACAATTACATCCTTAAATTTGTATAGACATAATGAAATACATATTCCTCTCTTACCAATTATTTTCTCCCCTCCTCTCCCTATACAAGCATGGTTAATATTTTGGTGCATTATAATAGAGTTTTCAGGGAAAAATTATAAACAGAATAAAACAATGATTAAGAACTTGGTTGTGGTATTAAAAGCACTTTGTTTCTACTTATTAGTGTTCCTCCTTGCTAAGTAGTCTAAGGAATGTTTCTTTAACACTCAGTGACTCATTTTCAGTATAGCTGTAGTTCAGATGTGAAGACAACTTGGATATGTGTCAGTTATTACAAAGAATAATTCACTATCTTCTCATTAATGGTATAATTTCATTATCTTTGATTTTTAACCTTTTGTATGAAAGAAATAGCTCACCTTAATGTATCACTTACTAGTTAAGTATAGTACATTCAGTGTAGACATTTGACAATTAAATCTAATTTTCTGAATTGCTTATACATGTTACCTGTCCATTTTTATTTTGAAAAGTTTCTCTTCTTCATATTAAAACAAAATTCATGTCCTTTGAAATTAATCCTTTGCCATATGTATTTCTAACTGGTTGAGTGTATTATTTGCTTAATATTATATGTAACACTGACTTACAAATGTTTCAATAATGAAATTAAAATATATTTGACTTAAATATGTATAAATATGCCTGTGTGTGTATAATTTCTTTTCTTGAGCATAGAAAGTTCTTCCCACTGATAGATTATATTAATAATCTCATTTGATTAATGGATTGATTCATTTCATATTTAACTCTCAGACCCATTCAGAATTTCTTAAGTATAAGTAGGTATTCAACTTTATTAGTTTTCATTTAGATGAATTATTAATCCAGGAATTTTTCACTGAAAATTTCCTAGAACTTTAAGTTTCCTTTATCCATTACATACATGACCTTATTATGGTCTATTTCTTCTTCTTTTTTTCCCATGTGGATCACATTTTAATTATTACATCTTTGTACTGTATTTTACTCTCTGGCAAACCTCTTGATGATGCTCTCTTTTTGTTTGATTATTCGATATAAATACTCGTTCATTTATTTTTCACATTAACCTCACAATCCTTTGTCAGGTTTGGGGTGAAAATATCCCATGGTGAGCTTGAATTGATTTTGTTTTGATTTCTCAGATAACTTAAGAAGAATTGAATTCTTTGTACAAAAATATATTTTCTCAATTAGGGACATGCCAATTTTCTCCATGTATTTATAATTTTAAAAACTTGCCCTAGCTAAAGGTTCTTTATCACTTAAAGTAATTTATAGCTCTATTACTAATTAGCTCTTTTTTATTAATCAAGAATAGATATTAATTTGTCCAATTTTGTTTGGGTTTATTCATTTACTTACATGTTTTCTGAGGCCCAATTATAGGCCAACCGCTCAGCAGGTACCCAATATATACTAAGAACTTAATTCAGAATTAGTTTCTGACTTCATGGAATTTACCAGTATTTGGTGAGACAGCCAAAATAAGGTAAGAAATCAAATCTAGAAATAAATGAGTCAAAAATTTAAAGTATTGCAAAGAAATCAATTAATATGCTACAATAATGATTTTGGCAAAAGGTGAAGAAGAGTAAGAGCAGATTATACTTAATATAATACCCTGAAAGTCTTTGCTAGATAACACATTTAAGCTGAGACCTATAGAATGATGTAATAACAATCACAACAACAAAAACAGCCAGGACAAGAACTGAAGATAATCATCTGAGAAATATGCCAAAACACCCAGTTGAAGAAAGACTTAAGACTGCATTCTAGGAAGTGAAAGGCCAGTGAAGTTGGGATGTTAGGCACCAGCCCAGAAGAAGAGGAGTTGAGTTGGGCCCAGCAAGTGGGGTCTAATCTTATATAGCCCATAGCTAATCAAATTAGTCATTATTTTATAAAATATGGAAAGCCATTTGTCTCTTATCTCTCTCTCCGCAGCCAATTATTCAGAGAATCAACTTAGCTTTATCTTTAAACTATATCCAGTACCCAACCACAACTTATGACTTCCACTGCTACCATCTTGCTCCCAGACACCATGACTTCAACAGCTCTGTGCTTCTCTATGTGCAAGAACCTTTGCACTCCTATTATCATCCGAACAGTTGCCATTAGGCATCTTCCTCATGGTAGGAGTTATTAAAGCTGCACTAGTCTCCCCGTTGTTCTGGCCTCAAAATCTGCAGATAAATAAGATTGGTGTAGTTTTTTTTTTTTTTTTTTTTTTTTTTACTCTCCACTAAAACTAGGATTTTGAACAAATCATAGAATTTTTTTTCCAATGCTCTCAAACTGTATCTATAGATAGATACTATTTGTTCTTTAAAAGTTAGAGTTAACTAAAAAGTAATTCAAGAAGTTTGGGAGTTCCTTTGATAAAAATATATTAAAATATTTTGGATTTTCTCTGGGCTATTAATCTACTCAGTGATACCTATTGTTCAATAACTTGGTGATTTATAATTAATTTTTCACTATTGAATTCTAGTTTTATTACAATGCAGTTCAAGGAATGTGACCTTTTATATTGTTTTCACATTAATTTGGATTATCACTGCAGTTTTATTTATTGATTTTATTGTGGAAAATTGTATCCTCTATATATGCAAGACTTTTTACAAATCATTTTATGTAACTATCATTTTATATATCTATATGCTACCTTATGTATCTATTAATGTCAAAAAGTTTAATGAATTATATTATTCTAAGATATATTCTTATGCATTTTAGATTTTTTCTTTCAAAGAGCAAATTTGTTAAAGTCTTCCTAAATAGTTGTTTTAGTTGTTTTTTTCTTGTACTTATTACATACTTTGTCTTATTTTATACCATGATTTGCTATTTGGGGCAACGAGTTCATGACTCTTATATATAACCACTGGGGCTGCGAACTAAGCATTTTGTGTCATGTGGTGTTTTTTAGACATGTTGTTTTAGGTAACTTGAAACCTCACAACAGAATTTCATGTTCTGAACTTCTGAGGGAATTTTTACTTTTTGTCATAGAGTATAAATCCAATTGTATAAACATTAATTTCATGGTGTGACTATCATCCTTTCCTGGTTTCCATTATTACAGTAAGTTTCATCTAATTTTTATTCCGAATTTCACATTTAATGAGTGTTTGACTATAATGTAGAAAAGGAGATTGTTGATGTACTATTGTCATGTTCCCTATTTTCCTCCCCATCCATGCAATCTGGTTTTCACAGTCATAATTTTGATTCAATAACATAACATCAAGTGTTTTTAAATGAACCTAAATTATGAATAAGAAAATCAGAGAAGATAAAGAGGGACCTATCAGTGGTAATCAGCCTTCCAGAGAGCACTATTCATCCTTTGCCATTGTTCTCTCTCTCTCTCTGTCTGTGGTCTCTTATTACAGAGCATATCTTATTGTGCAAAATTTTAAAAAGAATTTAGTAGCCAGTCAAACCAATTTATTATTCATCTTTAATTTAATAAGACACTCTAAATTCAGAAGAGTCTAATATTCTGAAAATGTGGTTTGGGGTCCCCCACCCCCCACTTTCATCATAGCAATTACATCAACATAAACAACAATTAGATGTTTCAACATGCAGTAGATGAATTACTGACTCCCATTAAGTCGGTTTATGACCCTCTTGAGCGAGGCCTCTTTGTTGCAAACTATTGTGAAGCACAATTTGAGACTTAGTGTTTTCTGTTTCAATCGTACTCCATATCCCCTTAGGTAATTCTATCTGTGCTACTCACACAAATCAAGATAATTCTGTGATATGGGTTTTATATTATAGTTTCCTATGTGCTTATTACTTGGAGGCTGATGCTTTTAAAACTTTTTTTTTTTTTCACTGCAATGTAAACTGACAGCTTGCCCTGAGGGGTTCTTTCTTTGAGGAGCAATGACTAGAGGCTGTACTTTATTTTTGTAGCCTCAGAACTGCATTTGTAAATTGATTAAACTGAAATGCATATGTGTTATAACTAGGAAGGAAAAACAGATTCCTAATGGACTTACTAGAATAGTTTTGAGCTTTTATTTGCAGAGTTGCAGTTAATTATATAAATAATAGTTATTTATCAATTAGGATATCTTAAAAACAAAGTCATATAAATTACGGTCCAATCTCAAAAAGCAGGCAACAGCCTTTAGGGAGATTAAACAAAGTACATTTTTTTTTTTTAGGACTCTTCACCTTCTTCATTTAAACCTGAAACAGGGATATTAATATTTTTGTTAACTAAGGATTTCCCCTGTATTTGAACTTGTCATTCTTGAATATTGTGGATAAACTAAATTCGAATATTTACTTAAGGATTTTTCTTGTGCTCTGCACACCATTTATACTCCCTATCCACATAAGTAATTATTACTCAAGCATATTTCACAAAATGCAAGCAAGCAAATACAAATAAAAAAGAGTATGTAAGTTATATCATATCTTCTCTAGGAAATGTAGGGAACATACAAATAATTAAAGAAACTGGAATACAAGCAAAAATCATTATGCAATCGAGAGAATAGAAAAATAGGATAAATTGGCAGAAGTAAATAAATATGATTTAAATTAATGAAAATTGTAGGGTAAAATCTTTATCTCTGGCACAAGGGTAGATTCGAATAAACATTGTCAACCACTAATAGAGGTTTGAGTTAGCTGCGCTGAAAATATCAACGAAGAGAGTTGGAGGTATAAGAGAAAGAATAGGAAAAGGAATAGAAATCAGAAGCCCAGAGAGAAATATTGTATGAAGAGTTGCTATAACCTACCAAAGCATACATTTAACAAGTTACATTCGCAGGAGTTAATTAGTACTATGAGAAGCATGGTGTGAAAAGTCAGTCTATGCACAAGGATGTTTGGAAGCAAGAGCTTTCTAAAGTCAATATTCAAACTGAAGGAGGATCCAAAAATGTCTTTCAGGATATCATTATCACCATCTATTTTCAATCAAGCTCTTGAACACATGGATAGGTTTGACAACACATTTTTTCAAAGTATTTGCTATTTTTGTCCTATGGGATTTATTTTAACTTAATGAGGATCTTATATATTTTCTCTCACTATTGAACAATTTGGAATGTTATTAATCAATAGCAATATAGGTCATATTTATACCTAGAATGGTAAGTTTTATATATTTAATTTTTAAAATATTCTGATTATTTTAATTATTTTTAAATTATAAAATTAAAAGAAATGTCTTATGCACATGCCTTACATTGCAGTAAATTATAAAGCTGCAAGTACTCATGAAATATCAGTTCATGCATGTAACTCAAACATTTGGTGGTTTTACAAAATCTCAAGTTCTACATTGTCAAAGGCAGCAGTTGTTATGGTTCTGGAAAAAGCACTCTGAAGCCAACAAAACCACCTTTTCCATCAAGTGATATGGTGCTAATAAACATTAGAAAATATTTCGTGCCTGGATGTCAAGTACTGAGAAATGATACTGTGCCCTCGAATATGTTCTTAATATTAGTTGACTGATAAAGTCACTGCAGGTGGCATTTATTGCCATGAACTATAGTGCTTCACTTTATCACTCAGACTAGATCACAATGTTCCAACAGCTACAATCTGTTAACTCTCATCCAAATAGCTAAAATGCCCTTAAAGGAAGCATTACTTGCCTCTGAAGGTTCCCTGGCAATTTTGAAGATTTCATAAACCTTGGTAGCTCAATATCAGCTATTGGATTGATATTCAATTAATTGTGAAATGAAAGAGAAAATTTTTCTTCCTTTTCCACAAGAAACCAAGTCTTATACACTACAATATTTGTAAGATTTGTAAGCATATTTTATTAAAAATCAAGAATTATGCTCTATTGGATTGTCCTTTCGAACTCCAAAAGCATAATATACTCATTGGAATGGCTAAAATAAAAAAAAAGTACATAAAAATTCAGCTCTCATCTCTCCATTTCCCTCTTTCACACTACAAAGAAAAAAATCTTGACTGTATAAAGTACATCCTTCCAGGTAATTTTCTATGTCCATTTAAGCATAGAAATCATATATATACTCACAAAAATATTTTCTAAAAATGTCATCTATTACCTACATCACTCTGCATATTGCTTCTTTAAAAGAATATTATATTTATATAGAAATTTATTTTTTCTTTAATGACAATATAATATCAAATTCTTATAAATATGCCATAATTTCTTAGTCATTCCTCTACTGGTGGGTATTTTAGATACTTTTAGTTTTTATCACATCAAGGAATTCTGCAGGAAATGTTTATATGATAAGGTTTTTCTTTCATATTTTTATTTCAAAGTGGGAACATTGAGTTTAATGGAATGCATATTTCAATTTTAGAGTCTGCCAGGTTAGTTTCCCAAAAGATTGCTGTAATTGGCATTTCCATCAGAAAAGTATGAGAGTGCCCATTTTGATACCCTCACCAGCATTGGATGTTATTAATCTTTAATTTATTTGCCACAATGATCAATGAAAATTATCATTGATTAGCTTTTCCTTGCTTAATGAAGAGGTTGAACATCTTTTAAATACTAAAATTTTGAGTTGAAAATCTTTTCTGCTCTATATGTTCTCGTCATAGCCTTTGCCATCCTTTCCATTGTGGATCCTGTGCTACATGTTTACTTTTAATTTTTTTTTTTTAAGATTTTATTTATTTATTCATGATAGTCACACAGAGAGAGACAGAGAGGCAGAGACACAGGCAGAGGGAGAAGCAGGCTCCATGCACCGGGAGCCCGACGTGGGATTCGATCCCGGGTCTCCAGGATCGCGCCCTGGGCCAAAGGCAGGCGCCAAACCGCTGCGCCACCCAGGGATCCCCGCTACATGTTTACAATCTTTCAAAGAAAAATTATGAGTAGAGCAATTACATTTATGTTAACATTTGTGTAAACAAGGGTCACAAAGGAAACTATCTCACAATTTTATGAATTATAATCAAGCCTTATGTTTTAGATAATGTCTGGGTATTTATGCTGTTTTGTATTGGTTTTGCTGTCCTTAGCAAACACTGCTGCATTTACAGGATTTGGTCAATGGTTATTCCGAGAACACATTTCATGAATTACAATTATCATAAAATTTTCCTTCCATAATATAACTATGCTGCATATTTATGATTTATCTGAATCTTCTAATTTCCATGACATTCACATAAAGAAAGAAAATCATTCTATTCTCCTTGGAAGTACTAAGGAAAAGGACCTAAGCTGTTAGTACATAATATACAAGTTTAAATCCAAACATTGTGTACTCAGTCTATGCCTTAAGTGCTTGAATAAAAGTAGATTCTACATTATGTGCAATATTTTGTGCATTATTACTATGTACAATTGTGTTCAGATTTTGTTCATGCTTCTTTACCAAGATACTTACACATATGATCATCAAGAAAGCTCTCTTGCAAGAAATCAAGGTTTTAAAATATCAAAACAGTGGTTAATGTAGTGAATTGAAAGATATAAGGGGGGGGGATCCCTGGGTGGCGCAGAGGTTTAGCTCCTGCCTTTGACCCAGGGCGCAATCCTGGAGACCTGGGATCGAATCCCACGTCAGGCTCCTGGTGCATGGAGCCTGCTTCTCCCTCTGCCTGTGTCTCTGCCCCTCTCTCTCTCTCTGTGACTATCATAAATAAAAAAAAAAAAGAAAGAAAGAAAGAAAGATATAAGGGGGGCTGCCTGGGTGGCTCAGCGTTTTAGCGCCACCTTCAGCCCAGGGTGTGATCCTGGAGACCTGGGATCGAGTCCCATGTCAGGCTCCCTGCATAGAGGCTGCTTCTCCCTCTGTCTGTGTGTCTGCCTCTCTCTCTCTCTGTCTCTCATGAATAAATAAATAAAATTTTAAAAAAAGAAATATATAAGGTAAAAATATATGATTATATCATTAAAGTCAGGGGGAAAAAAAGACCTCATTAAAAACTCATTTGTAACAAAAAATTCTTAGTTATTACAGGCTAATTTTTTTTAACCAATTAAGGGAATTTCCCAGACATACCTACAAGCAAATCTAAGCTTAGCATCACATTTACAGCTACTTTAGATATATTTTCAATAAAATCATGAATAGAATTATTCTCACTATTATTTTTTTAAAGATTTTATTTATTTATTCATGAGAGACACAGAAAGAGAGAGAGAGGCAGAGACAGACAGAGGGAGAAGCAGGCTCCATTCAGGGAGCCTGACATGGGACTCGATCCCAGGTCTCCAGGATCACACCCTGGGCTGAAGGTGGCACTAAACCACTGAGCCACTGGGCCTGCCCCTACTCACTATTATTTATATTTAACTTCATAGGCTGAATGTGTGGTCAAGGAGGATGGCAGATCTTAGCCAATTTCAATAAATCTAGAAAATGAAATACATGATATAAAATCAGAAAAATAAAACAAAATTGCCTTTAATTATATAGGACTGGTAAACTTTAGAGAATACAGAAATCATTAGAAATAAAACAGTGAATAGCAAAGTTGTTTGGCATAAAATCAACATTCAAAAGTCAGAACAACTTACAATCATAATTAAATAATTTAAAACATTTTAAATATTTCATAAAAACCTAAAACTACAAGGAAAAACAAATCAAGGCACTAAATGATGTATAAGGCTTTCATAAGGAAAATTATAAAATTATATTAAAGCAAATAAAAGATTTTAAAAACTTGAAAAACATACCATGTTCATGGATGATACTACTTAAAACTATGAAGATTATAGTTATCCAAAATTAATTCATAAATTTATAAATTCTCACTCAAAATATCAACAAAACTTTCACAGTAGTAGATTAGGTAATTTGAAACTATGTATGCATAAGGACAAACTGTACTAGTGCCAGGGATAGATAGCCAAGGAAATATAGAAGAGGCAAAGGTGATAAGACATAAATGAATGGATGTTAAAGAGACAGCAGAGAAGGTTTCTTCAGAGAGAAAGAGATACTAATATAATGAGTCTTCATGGGGGAAGAAAGAGGAAGTGGACGGGCTGTTTTCTCTTATCTCAAGCTAAGTGCGGAGGTTTCAGCCAACCACCTAGAGAGTTGATCAAGTATTCTCTCAGATTTGGGAACCAAAGAGCCTTGCATCTGGTTACCATCTGGGGAAAGGCAAAGAAGAAAGGTGTAGTTGGAATAGTCTTCCTAGCTAACTGCATTCAAAGCACTCTGTACTTTATAAATGGTGGTATAAAGAGGCATGGTGGGTCACTTGAATCTTCAGAGGTAGTGGAATTCCAACAAAAGAGCTGTATGAGTCCTCTAGACCTATCAGTGAAGAAAGGAGTGTAAAGCAATCTTCCAGATAACAGACATCATTTGCCAAGTAGCTTCAGCCAGAAGTTGCCACAAAGGAATCTCTCTCTCAATCTCTAAAAAAAGAAAAAGAAAAAAAAAAAAAAAGCATGCCTAAAAGGAACACTTAGCAAGTACCTATCTGCATCACTCAGAGGGAACAAAAGCCAAATTAAATGCCATCTAAACAAGTAAAACAGAGTCCTTTTACTTGTTAAAGTTTGATTTTTCACAAAGTTTAAACATATAACTCAAATACAAAATGAATATGTATCAAGAAAAAGTAATTGATCATTATGATGGTTCAAAGAGCATTAGAGGAGTTTACATTTGCAGACAATGTAATAAATGAATACTAAAATAAGATTGCTTGGTTACTTATAAAACTTGTCGATTTCTTATAGGACAACAAATTGTAATTTCTGGAATTATCTTATTCAGTGGAAAGAAAGTATCTGCATCTCTCTTGGACAAAAATATGTGTTAGCATGTAATTTCACTAACTCTTGGACTTTGTTTAAAGTGAGTTAAACAAACACCTGACCACCTGAGTGGCTCACTCAAGCATCAGACTTCAACTCAGGTCATGATTTCAGGGTCCTGGAATTAAGCTCCACTTCCTGCTCTGTGTCCTCTTCTCTCTCTCCCTCTGCCCCTCCCCACTGTTCTGTCTCTGTCTCTCTCAAACAAACAAACAAATAAAATCTTAAAAAAAATAAGGTGAGTTAAACAAAGTATGTATTCCTCTGGATAGGTCATTTAAGTAATATCCCCATATGACCTTAAAATGACATATTGCCCACCGTTTAGCCTTATTTCCAAGTTTGGAATAATTTTTCTTAATGTATCTGTATCCTGAACTCCTTCACCTTGCCAATCTCCAAGAATAAAAATCCACTTGCAATGACATCTCCTAACCATGCCCACGCTTCACAGCACACTTCCAAGTCTGAAGCTCAACCCAGATGGAGGAAAAGCTGTCTATTTAATTTGAATAATATTCAGGGCTTTTGCAATCATACTGTATTATACATTTTAGTTATTAAAGGAAGACTGGTAACACTGTATGTATACTTGAAATTTTCTAAGAAAGTGGAACTTGAATGTTCTCACACACACAAAAAAATTAAAAAGTTAAATATGTGAAGTGATATATGTGTTAATTAACTCAATGGAGGGGGGACTCCTTTCACAATGTTTATGTATATCAAATCACCGTGTTCTACACTTTAAAATCATATAATTTTGTCAGTTATACCTGAATAAAGATGAAAAAAATAAAAATAAATACTTTTAAGATTAAGAGTTACATGAAATGCTATGGAATAAGATTTCTTTTTCTAGAGGACAGATTGAAGGGGCAATGGAAGAAAGAGTAGAATTGCTTCATGACATCACCCGATTTTAACTTATTTCATAAAAAAATAGTTATATTGTAAGAATGAAACTTGGAAATAATTGCCATCTACAGGAGAATAAACAAATGCATTGTGGCACAATCATACAATTAAATAACTACAAAATCAAAATAAATTAACTATAAAAGCAATGTAGCATCCTAGATTGGGTCCTAGAACAATAAAAAAGCATCAATAGGAAAAATGGCAAAATTCAAATAAATTCTGACAATTAGTTAATACTAATAGGCCTCTGTTGGTTTGTTTGTCTTAACAAATATATAATGGTAATGTGTATGTACATACATATACGCACACACCTCCTATGACTTCTATTTCTCTGGAGCACCCTACTAATATAGGAACTACTTATACTATCTTTGCAACTTTTCTATAATACCAAAATTATTTCAAAATAAAAAATTACTAAAAACCATAAGCAAAGATCGATCACAAAATATGTCTTTGAGAAAAGTCATAAATGTATTGCTTTCATTTTTCTAGTCATCTGTAACCGACCCAACACATCCAGGTATTAAATTTACTGATATTTATTTATTTATATTTTTAAAACTATTTTATTTATTTATTTGAAAGAGAGGGGATAAGTGATGGGAGAAGCAAAGGCAGAGGATAAAGGAAGGAGAAGCAGACTCCCCACTGAATGGGGATCCCAATGAGGGGCTCAATCCCAGGACCCTGGGATCATAACCTGAACCAAGGTAAATGTTTAACTGGCTGAGCCACCCAGGTGCCCCTGAATTCACTGATATGATACAATGTCACATACACACATCAATAAAATGTATTTTTTCCCTTAATTACTCATTGGTACACCCTTGTTTGAAAGTAAGAGTTGGTTAAAATGGTAAAATATATATATATTGACATCTTAAGAACACTAATCATTATTATGTAATGTTTTTATATTTTTCAACGTGGATATCCATAATTTTATTTAACTCTTACATAGTCACTTCAAGTAAGCAGAGAAGTATACTAACAAGGATATTCAGGAGTGTTAAATGGCATGGCTAGATAGAGTACAGTAATAGTTAAAGCTGAATCCAATTATTTCGACATTTTGTGAATATAGGATGACTATGGAGTCTATTGAAAAGTTCATGAACCAACAACTTTAAAATATTTTGAGGGTCCTCAGGGGAATCTCTTCTATCTCAAAGTATCCCATATGCTAACTAACTTGCTCAAAATGTATGTCTTATAGATCTTACATTACCATATACTGGAATATGTTGATTTATTTCTCACTATACACACTTTCACTAAAATAATAAATACAGAAATTAGCCATATTAATGGAACATGTTAATGTTCTATAATCATGACAGACCTACCAAAAATGCACAGTAGAAATGAAGTAGGCCCATATCTATTTCTTCAAAGCAGCCAAATGGCTACTTCAGATATATTGTTCCTGAAACTAACAAAAATCTATTTCCAGATCAGAATCCCCTGAACGTAATTAACTCTATTTGACAAAGTCAGGGAGTGTTAATGAATCTATCAATTATTTTGCTCTTAAACTTTTTTCCTATAGGTGAAGAATGGAAATGGCTTCCGGCTAAGTGCCTTATTCAGTAGAACCCCACATTCAGTGAGAGGTGGAGGAGATTTCAAATCTAGTCTCTGTCCATAAAAATCCATTTTACTCATACATCTTTGCTTGCTATCCAAAGCAATATCCATTGTTATAATGTTGCTTTTTTCTTAATTCTCTAGGATACCCTTTCTTTTCAAGCACGTTCCCACTTGTGCAGACTCATAAACTTCCTATTTGCAAAGCATATGAAATTGCAATTCCTTTTTACTATTTTGCTCTGGTCTCTTTTAAATCCCACACCTATAATAATAACATCTTTCATTTAATTTCTGGAACTTTACCCTGTAATAGTTGCAACTACTTTTGCCAGTCTTAACTTTGTTATGTCAGATGGTACAACAAATTACAAATGTTTGTTTTAATTACTAAATATAAGTAAAGAAAATAAAGGAAAAATATGTATTTAGGCAATAAGCAATCAAGCCTATATAAAATCTCATTTCTTCTGAACATATATCTAAGAACGACCAATGCTACTATCCTCTCCCCAAAAAGCCTTTTTTTGTGCTTTTATTTCACATTTATTTCAATATCTGCCACATTGTGATAATTTTATTAAGTATTACACCTGTGGAACCAGATACATTAATAATCTGTGTAAATTCTACTTTGTATCTATTCACACAGACTGTCTAAAGAACAGGAGGACATTTTGCTAGTCTGGATTTTCCAGGCATGACCTATTAAGAAGAAAAGGTAATATGGTCTTCTGGTCTCCTTCATAGTGTATGCAGGTAAGCCTCCCCAAAGAGACCATCCTTGGGGCAAAATTCAAACTCCCTTGTATTGCCTTGGAGAGTTTTTCCCTACTGCTCCCACAACATGATTAATAGATTCTTTTTAGAAAACATCATATCAATTGTTGCAGAACCTACTTTTTGCTTTAAGAAGTGATATTGTTCCCCGCTTCAGAATACTTTTGGCTAGCAATTTTTTTCTTTTGTTTTTCAATTATATTTAAAATTCTTTATTCAAACATAGCAGTTATGAGATTCTTCCTTTTCATTTCTTTTTCAGCTCATTAATGCAAGTAGAATGGAAAGAAAACAATTTACTCTTTTGATTGACTTTACTGAAGTGTAAGTTATAATAAGATGGAAATAATTTAAAATAATGCTGCATTCTTGAAGAACAATGCCAGAGGAAGCACAGGATAAGGATAAAACTCCAGGACAGAATGCTGCCCTACAAAATGAAAATTCAACTAATTGAAATCCTTGGGCATCTGGTGACTCTAAGTGAAAATTCGATATAACATTTTTGCCTTCAGTTCTTCCTATCCATTTAACAGACTAAGCAAAATGTACAGTGCAATCTTGCATAAAGGAAAAAACATAAAAATCATTGACTGAGTTACCCTGTGGATTTGATAAATTATACATCAGGATTCGATACTGGGAGCATTCTCTCCCTGTGTCCTTTCCTGGAAACAACTCACAGGGAAAGAAAAAGAGCATAAGGGAAGCTTGATTTTTCCTTCTACTTGATTGGTGTCTTTAACCTCTCCATCTCAGCCTAATCCTAGGGTCTGTTAACCTTTTTACTTTTAGGACTTGAGAGCTCACGTGCCATTTTTTTTAAAAAGCGTCTTAAAACTAGCTTATTTCTGAAATTTAACACTTTCTGGCATTTTCTGGGTATAGGAATAACAGCTCATGTTATTATTTTTTATAGCCATATGCTTGACTCATTGCAACTATACTGTGTATAAACCTTTCTTAAAAAAAAAAAAAACTTTTACTTAAATTCCAGTTAGTTAACATACAGTGTAATGTTAGTTTCATTTGTGCAATATAGATTCAACACTTCCGTAAATCACCTGCTGCATATCACAAGGCCCTCCTTGATCCCCATCACCCATTTAACCAACACCCTCACATCTCCCTTCTGGTAACCATCAGTTTCAGAACTATTCTCTAGATATTCTTTACAAGCAAAGAAATAACTTGTTTCTCTGTATTTTTCATGTATTTATTTTACAATGGTTTTCTTGATTAGCAACTCAACATGTCAGGTAACAAATGTGTCACAGTACTAGATTAATAGAAAATGGAAGGACATTAAGGTAATCTCAGTACTGGGAAACGGGGAGTTGCCACATTCACTGATGTTCCCAGCTGCCTCAATTCCAGTCCAACTCTATCCTGATCCAGCAAAATCTGGACAAGCGTCTTTTGTTTTAGGCCTTCTCTGCAAAAACAAGTACCATTTGGAGGCAATTCATACTATATTTTTAAAATACAAAATCATGTAAAAAAACACTTAGTTTGAAAATAAATGTGCCCTGAATGGTGATTTTAAACAGTACATTACTTGATGGATTTACACATTCTAATATTTTTAATCATTGATTTATGATTTCCAGCCTACCCCTTAAAAATGTAAAGTTTTCTTATTTAGACACAGCAGAGGTCTTCGATATCAATACAGTCCATTTTTACTGTGATTTGCGGTATCCCCACCTGGCCTTCATTCTCACTGGAGGGATGTGCTCCCCAAGAGAAGGGTCTCTGCTCAGCAAATCTCTAAAACATGAAAGAAAATAAAAGCAAGAAACAACTAGGAGCTCTCTCCTTTGAAATACTCCTTTAATCCAATGGCATAACTGCCCAAGAGTTAGATCCAATTCTGCTCTATTATTTTCCTATAATGCCCTTTCTATCAAGGCTATTTTTTAATACTAGGAAATGAATCCATCTCTTTCTTGCATCACCACCGATACTTAGTAAATTCACTAAAATTAGCGTCCTGTGGCCTATTTATTTCCCCAAAGCCAAATCATTAACACTTAAGATAAAGTGATGTCCTTTGTCCATAACTTTATTACAAATTTCTGGCATTTAACGATTTCTAGAACTACTCTCCCTTCTCTGCAATATGAAATGCTTTATGCGATATTATACTGTGTAGGTCTGTGAATCTGGCACATCTTTTCTTTATTCCCATCCTAGGTTAAATTCTAAAATCCCTTCAACAATAAAATATTTAATACAATCCACAAAGAATAAAATGTTGTGAGAACTGACATTAAGTGTTTGAAACAATCCTAGCTAGTTTTGTCCCTGCAATTATTCCAGTGATTTCCACCTTCATTTCATTTTCCTACTTCCACAAAAGAATCATGGCTTAGAAGGATTTTTTCCTATGTTTGGTTTCACAATTTACGATTTCATGTTTTCTCAATATCCTTCTCATATCACCCTGTCAAAACTTCAGGAAATGAGATTGTAGTTTTAACCCATAGATGAAGGAATATCGTTTTTTTCTGACTCTTCTGAGACTGCCCTTCCTAGTTTTTTACCCACTATTTACAATTTTTCTGTATATATATGTGTGTGTGTGTATGTATATATATGCATATATATATATATGCATCATTCATGGATTTCCCTTTTGTTTAGAAGTTGGAACATACCATACTTAAATGCAGTGGACTTCTTAAATTCTAGTTTAAATAATGGGATACATCACTCCACATTTAACAACAATTTAACAAGTTTGATAATGACCTCTTCTGTTGATCCTAGAGGAAAAGTTTGGCACAAAGAACATTCCACATTTGGCACTTGGTCTCCAATAGACATCCCCTATTATTCCCAAAACACTGTTACTGATTAACTATTTTCTCACTTTGCTGTTTTCCTCTAACAGCAGCTTCAATAAAATATAGGTGCATGCATCCCTATAACTCACATTGATGAGGCCTTAAGTAGTCTAGAGAAAATTCAAATACATGAAAATTGTTTATATTCTCTAGATTGTTATTTAAGAAGGGTGTTAAATACCTGGTGCTTGCATTATGAATCATTTATGATTGATCTTTGTTATTAATTATAAAGCTTGACTCTGAAGATCTATTAGTGTTCAAGGCTGTTATTATTTCAAAATGGTGTCATAATCAGAAAGCTAATGTTAATCCAAATGTTTATATCATGCTGAAATAAAGTATTTTGGTGGCTACTGTTAAAATTCCATATAGTTTTGAATCTCAAAGCTATAGGCCTTTTATACTTTATGCTTTGATATTGGTTCTCAAATGTCAGATTCTATGTTTGTCTTTGGTTCTCTCTTCAGCCATAAATTCCACATTGCAAACAGGATTTGAGTAAATGACCTTCGATTAAGTGCTTTCTTTGCTATTCTCACTGCAGTGACAATATACTGGCAGCAATATAAAGATTTTAGTAGCAATGTTTCCCTTGCATGTGATAAAACAGATAATAAAGATCCGTTTTCCCTAGGTACAGACTGGCCAATAGTAGCTTTAAAAGACACAGAATGTGCTCTTCACATAAGTTATCTACTAAATAAAATACTCAAAAAAGATAAAACAGGACTCTTTACAACTATATCAACCATGTACTAATGCCAAGAGGCATGAGCATTTAGAAAATTCAACAGTATAAGAAATTTATAAAAAGAAGTCTAATGATATTATATTAATAATTTTAGTAATAGTAGTATTATGGTTAATATTTATTGAAGGATTTCTATGGCCATTATAGTGTGTTAAATATTTTATATATATTATCAAACTTAAACTCTTCCATAATACCTCTGAAGTAGATATTATTATTCCTTTCATTTTAGGATGAAAAGCAAGTTATTTGAGTCATCTCTGAGAAACTGTCCCAGCTGTGCTTCATACTCAGGTGTGTCTGTCACATCCGGGTTCCTAGTCACTCTTATATATCACTTTAAGAATAATAAGTTGAGGGCTTCCCGGGTGGCTCAGGTTTAGTGCAGCCTTCAGCCCAGGGCCTGATCCTGGAGACCTGGGATTGAGTCCCGTCGGGCTCCCTGCATGGGGCCTGCTTCTCCCTCTGCCTGTGTCTCTGCCTCTCTCTCTCTGTGTCTCTCATGAATAAATAAAATCTTAAACAAACAAAAAAAAGAACAATAAGTTCATCTTTGACCCCTATTAATAGGCTTTATTTTATTTATGTTCTCTTGGAACACCCTATTTCATCCAAACATTAAGAGTCACTCTAATATTTACTAGCACTCTACATTTTATATTATTATGTGTATTAATATTTTTCTTGTAATTATGTGCTATATTTGAATATGATAAATAATCCAATGGTATTTTCTGTGGGATTTTTTCTTTAATCAGTGTTGTCAAAGCCACTCAACACCTACTGAGTTTTTCCAGCAAGCTTTAATGTAATGCTCTGACTTTCTGATAATGAGGAATGCTGTTACAAAAACACTGTCAGGGAACTTTGTTAATAGTTGCAACATTCATAAGAAGTCTATGCTAGACATCTCCCATTTATGCCTCCAGGTCTGTTTATTCTCCCTACTTCTCCTTCTGCCCTCTCATCTGATTGGCTGGACTGCATAGACCATATTAACAAGATATGTGTACTCTAATGGCTTCTGGTTGTTTTACCCCCTAAGTAACCAGGCAAGAGGTTGGAGAGATAATCTACTTTTAAAAAGCAAATTATATTTTTTACAGCAACATTAGACTTAACAACAAAGCTGAGTAGAAAGTACAAGAGAGTTCCCATGTACCTCTTGCCCCCACAGAAATTACTGCCTCCTCTCACTATCAATATATTGCACCCCCGTGGTGCATTTGTTACAATCAATAAACATGCACGGACAGATTATTATCACTCAAAATTCATAGTTTTATGCTAGGGAGTTGTACACTCTATCGCCTTGGACGGGCATATAATGACATATATCTACATTATCATATCATATACAATAGTTTCACTGTCCTAAACACCCTCCAAGCGCTGGTTATTCCTCTCCTCCTTTTTCTTAACCCTCGACAGCCAGTGATCTTTTTACTATCTCCACAGTTTTGTCTTTTCCAGAACATTTTATAGTTGGAATCATGCAGCATGTAGCTTTTGCAGATTGGCTTCTTTAACTTAGTAATTTGCGTGTTAAGTTTTCTCCATATATTTTCATGGCTTGATAGCAGATTTCTTTTTAGCACTGAATAATATTCCATTTTGTGGATGGGCTACAGTTTATTTATCCATCTATCTATTGAAGAACATCTTGGTAGCTTCCAAGTTTCACAATATGATTAAAGCTGCTATTAAGTTCCATGAACTGGTTTTTATGTGGACCTGAGTTTCCAACTCATTTGGGTAAAGGAGTCAAGGAGTACTATTGCTGGATTGTATGATAGAGACTAGTGTATTTTTTTAATTTTGGCTCCCTTTTTGCAAGCAGGAATCTCTACAAGATGATGTCTCCAGTTAGGGTCATTTTCTTATTTGTTCAGGACTCTAAATGCACTGCTTCTAGCCTCAGATTATGGCACTATCCTTTGTGGTTTCTTTACACACGACAGTTTTCTTTCTGGTGTGTCATCTGTTTCTTATTTTGACACTAACTGATAGAAAATCCAAAGTAGACAAAGACCCAATGCCTATTTGTCTGCATTTTCCTATTATTTCCACATGTGGAATATTCAGAAGAGAAGTTGCAAAGTAAAAGTAACATCTTACCAGCCTCTTTACTAAGTAGTCTGGGGTATGAGACACTTTGTAATTTTTTTTTAATTTTATTTTGTAAAAGGTTTTATTCATTTTTTTTTTTTCATGAGAGACACAGAGAGAGGCAAAGACATAGGCAGAGAGAGAAGCAGGCTCCATGCAGGAAGCCTGATGTGGGACTCGATCCTGGGACTCCAGGATCATGCCCTGAGTCAAAGGCAGGCGCTCAACCGCTGAGCCACCCAGGCGTCCCAAGACTCTTTTTAGTACAATAGCCTAGAGGAAGGAGAAAACAAACAAGGTACATCCTTACCACAGTGACAATATCTAATATCTCTACATCAAAATAATGATGGAGTATCTTTCATAAGAGGTTTCACTGTGCTGTTTATGATAAGCAGTTAATTATTATCACTTCATTTATTAGCAATAGCCATGTGGAAATTCCACAAGTTAGTAAACTGAGGGTCTTTGCCAATCAGGAATTGAAATGGAATTGAAAACTCAATCTAAATTCAAAGGTTGTGCTCTCATTTATTTTAGTTCTGCCTTCCATCTGTAAAATCAAAACATTTAGGGTTCTGTTCAACATATAAATGACATATAAATGGTTTTAAATTCCAGATCCCATACTTGAAGGGGAAACTATGAGTTCCCACATGCATTGGGATCATTTCTCTGCATTCTGATCTCCCAGCCTCCAGGTCTATGTTCAGCAGATTAGCAATGGGGGTGCATAATGTTGCTCCCTCTGGTCCTCTGCCTCCCATTCTGAAAGAGTCACAAATCTCAGACCCCTGGTTCTCCTCCGGGGAAGAAGTTCTACACATTTTTCTTGCAGGAAGCCATCTCTCTCTTGCACTAGATTAATAAATTAATTCTGAAAACTGTAGATAGAAGACAGATTGCTTAGAAAAGCAATATATCTGATGCTTTAGCAGCCTTCACCAAAATGAAGTGAACAGTGTTGGGGAGATGGTAAAGGCACACAAAGCTGCTATGATTATTAAAAGGCAATATTGATACATTCCTGAAAACAAATTTACCAAAGAGTATTGAAGCCTTAAACAAATATAAGGATATCATGAAAATGATAATATCAGAATTATTAAATCAATAAAAAATATCAGAAAAGCTACTAGTCTTCTAGACTCTTTCAAATATTAGAGTTTCATCTTTCCTGCCGAATATTTAGACTTCTTTCACAATTGATTTCTCACTTAGCTTCCAACTATAAGTGTGACCTAGAGAGACAGATATAGAATTCTGATGCTTAGAAAACATTTGTAGAAGAAACAGAGGTAGACAAATAATCATCTTGCTCAACTGTTAAAAAATAGAAGCAACATATTTGTTGTATTTCTTTCAGCTGGCTCTCTCTAATGACTTTAGGTTATGCTTTTACATATATACCCATGGAAAACATTATTCGTGTTTTCTAGTGATACTTATAAACAAAACTCACAAAAAAATCTTAAAGGGTAAAAGAGAACTAATAGTGACAAAAAACTAGATTACAAGAAAATAATATGAATAAAGAATTTAAGTGACTAGAAGTCAACGGGTTATATATAATTAGTAATCACTACATACATCTGAAAAAGAAAGTCTTAGTAAGTAAACAGAATAAATTAAAGTAACATGCAATTAAATCAAATAAACTTTCAAATTAGTGATATTTTAGACTTTACAATGATTTTTGGATCAAATTGTTGAACCATGGATTTATTTTACCTTATGTATTAAAACGTTGTAGTTATTAGCCTTAGATGAAGGAGGAATATAATCTGGATTCTGAGATCACAGGATAAGACCTTTGAAGACGTTCTGCTTTTTAAGCAAACATTGCTGAATGTAGCTCATAAAAACGTGGTCACTCTTTTTTTTTAATTTTTTAAAATTTATTTATGATAGTCACACAGAGAGAAAGAGAGAGAGAGAGAGAGAGAAGCAGAGACATAGGCAGAGGGAGAAGCAGGCCCCATGCACCAGGAGCCTGGCCTGGGACTCGATCCCGGGTCTCCAGGATCGCGACCTGGGCCAAAGGCAGGTGCTAAACCGCTGTGCCACCCAGGGATCCCAGGTCACTCTTCTTAACTTAAACCCTAGTAAAATAATAATTTATTTTGCAAAGTTTTCTTAGCTCTGTTTCCAAAACACTTTAATGTATAGAAGAAAGTGCTCTTACTAGATCTGTGCTATTAAATACCATACTGTTTCCTGAATTCAATTCACCTGTATTTGTGGCACCTGGGTGGCTCAGTGATTGAGCATCTGCCTTTGGCTCAGGTCATGATCCTGGGGTTCTGGGATGTGGTCTTGCCTCAGGCTCCCGAAGGGAGCTTGCTTCTCCCTCTGCCTATGTCTCTGCCTCTCTCTGTGTGTCCCTCGTGAATAAATAAATAAATCTTAAAAAAAATTCCACCCGTTTTCTGCATTTGATGGTCTTAGGAACACTCTGTTTTTCAAAAGACAATAAAACATGTTTACACTACAGGAAAAATCCCAGGGAAAAGAGTAATCATAATAACGTTCATGTTTTAAGTTAACCTCAAATCAGGATGCCTACCACTTACAAAATTAGTATTATACTGGATTGCACTAAGTTGGTAAGTAATTGAGCTGTTAATTATGGATGACTATGTATTCTGGGTTTGTATCTAATTCCAGTCCCTTAAAAGGATACAACTCATACAAACATAAAACTGGTCCATAGATATTCAATTGCACTTGCAATTAACATGGGTTTAACCCCAGGAAAACTGCAAGAACAGGTTTTTTCCGTTCTAGATTCTCTAATAACTATAAATTATACTTTTATACAAACTCATGAAAAATTTAAGCATAATTATTCATATTTTCTTTTGATTCTTATAAACAAAACCAATAATATTACATCTACAGTCTCAAGTGCACTGTGTGCTTCACCCATAGCCAGCATAACACATTGACAGGTTAGTAGTTAACTATTATAAGCTAGAAGTTTTTAATACAGGTTTGTATGTGTATACATATGTGTGTGTGTGTGTGTGTGTGTGTGTGTGTGTGTGTATTAGAAACTCCTCTTCAGCAAATGTTGACTAGTATAGCATTCTGGTATAAGATAAAAGGATATGACTTTTGTCAGACACAGTTCCTACAGTCCCACAGTAATGTATTAAGAGAATTCCTTTGGACAAGACCCCTTTCCCCAAGTGCTGTGAGATTTCAGAGAAATAAATGATATTCCATTTGTTGGAAGATTTGCTTTTATAACTAATTGGTTAATTGGTGCTTTAGAAAAAGGACAGTGGTTTTCAGGAAATCTCCACTACTTCAGAGCTTTTAAAATATAATGGGATTTCAAAGGAGACAAGAAAAGTAAAACCAATACACTAGAAGTAAAATATGTTTAGATATGCTGAGAGATATCAAGTAGACAACGGAGATGATGTATAGAGGTCTTTCCCATCCATTTATTAGATGTTTCCAAATATCTACCATGTTGTACCATGTATCATATCGGCTTCCACCTAGACTTCCAGGTTGACCAAATACATGCTCTCAGGGAGTTTATATGTAGTAAAGAAATAAAGCAAGTAAACAAACACATAAATACATTAAATAATTATACATTGTGATAAAGGATGGAAAGGGAATCTATTTTTTTTTTGCGATCTAAAAATAGATACCAAGAAAAAGTTGCCTATCTTATTTACATTTTCAGGAAAGATTTCTCTGATAATGGAATACTTATTGTAAAAGCTGAAGGCAGAGAAGGACTTATCTTGGGATTATGGGTGAAACAGAGCTCTATGAAGAGGTTTCAAATGTATGCAAAATTTCTGGATCTGGTGAAAGCATCATTGTGAGAGCAGAGGGGATTAGAACAGTAGGTGAGATGCATGAGAAGAGGCAAAAGAGGTAAGCGGGATCAACATCATGCAAGGCTTTTAAAACTGTGTTGAGAAATTTGAATTGTATTCCTTTTTTTAAAAATTTTTTAATTTATTTATGATAGTCACACAGAGAGAGAGAGAGGCAGAGACATAGGCAGAGGGAGAAGCAGGCTCCATGCAACGGGAGCCCGATGTGGGATTTGATCCCGGGTCTCCAGGATCGCGCCCTGGGCCAAAGGCAGGCGGTAAACTGTTGCGCCACCCAGGGATCCCTTGAATTGTATTCCATGTACAATGAAGCCATTAATGAATTATACATAGAGGTTGATATGATCCAAATATGATTCCTTTGGTTGCCTTGTGAAGAATGCAGAAGGTGACAAGAATGAAAACACAGAGTTAGAAAGATGTTATAGTTCAAGCAAGGAGAAATGATGATCTGAAGCAAATTGATGACAGACGATATGACTATAAATCTGCCAACGAGTTGCACTTGGGGATGAGATTGAAGAATGAAACAAATAACAAATATGGATTTCTAATTTCAGCAGGTGGGAAAATGGTGGTACGTGATGTGAAATATCTTGGTAGGGGCACAGATTTAGGATATAAGTAAAGCACTCTTTTTGGAGAAGTTAGTTCTGGGATGTTGGTAAGATGTTGAAATAGAAATAACAAATAGGTAATTAAATGTGCTTTCCAGAGGAATCAGGCTAGAGATACACATTTGGAACTCCTAGCATATGAATAACTTAAATGTCATGAGAATAATGAGGATGATCTGGAGAGAGTTTGCAAAGAAAAAAAAGAGACATGTACACGTGCCCTCGAATAAACAAGAATATGTGGCATCACAGGACTCAGGAAGAAAAATGTTTCGATAAGTATCATGAAAAAGATGCTTAAACACAAAGCTTCTATGAATAAATTACATTTTACAGTCTATGAGTAGACTTTAAATGCTTTTCAATGTAAGAGTCATATAATCCTCATTGTGGTATCATTAAGACCAGTCTAACAATACCATCTGGGAGGCCCTGAAGGATAAGCAGTCATGGGCAAATTAATATGCTAAGACCAGAGCACGCACCAAAGGAAAGGAACATATGAGAAGCAGAGCAATGCTGGATTAACCTACCTGGTGTGAAGGAGAAAGAAAAACAGAGGAAAATGCAAGGCAGATTCCTCAAAATACTGCAGTGACAAGGGAAACAGATTTGGTTGTTATCAAAGATTCATTAAAGAAACCCTTCACAAAACGTACAGAAGCAAGGAGTTGGATTTTTTTTTTTTAACTGATTGATAGGGATGTCTGCCATGAACATCCCATTGGAGATATCCATAAAATGTTTAAAATAAGGGGTCAGGCTATTTCCCAGATGGGTAGCTAGTGGTAGGTTCCATGGACATAAAGATAGCATTTACAAGGATGGGTCTAGATACTATCATCAGACTGAGGAAGCTATATTTAATGATAAGCATGGAAAAGTAGTCTCATCAAGAGCTAAAAAAAAAAGCAATACAATGGGCATTCCAAGAAGAGTTATCTAGGAAAAAGCAACAACTTTATACTCTGGAGGAAAGGCTTCACAAAGTCAAGGGTTGGAAAAGACTGCAGAATTTGAGGCCACGTTTTTGTTTAGGGACAAGAGATGAGACATCTTTTAATCTTCTGAGCATTTTTCTTTTCTTTTTTTTTAAGATTTTATTTATTCATGAGAGACACAGAGAAAGAGGCAGAGACACAGGCAGAGGGGAGGAAGCAGGCTCCATGCAGGGAGCCTGATGTGGGACTCGATTGTGGGACTCCAGGATCATGCCCTGGGTCGAAGGCTGACGCTCAATGGCTGAGCCACCCAGGCATCCCATGAGCATTTTTCTTCAACATTTTTAACTTCATTTCTCCCTTCTTTTCTAAAACTACTTTTCATTTCAACATTAAGTATTGAGATGAAAAAAAAAAAACAAGTCAGATGGATTCTATCAAATATTTTTGGGGGGGTCCAACCTTGCCAAATATAGTCTACTTGCACTTTCGGCCTAAGAAGAATGCTATAACATGAATCAAACATTGTTTTTTCTTTCTTTCTCTTCCTTCTTCTTCACTCTCTACCTCCCTCCATCCCTTCCTTCCTTCTTCCCTACTTGCCCTCTTTTATTTTTTTTTTCATTAAATAACTACGATTAGCTGATTCAATGATCACATTCTTTTTTTTTTTAAAGATTTTATTTGTTTATTCATGAGAGATACACAGAGAAAGAGGCAGAGACACAGGCAGAGAGAGAAGTAGGCTCCATGCAGGGAGCCTGAAGTGGGACTCAATCCCAGGTCTCCAGGATCAGGCCCTGGGCTGAAGGCGGCCCTAAACCACTGAGCCACCCAGGCTTGCCCTAATGATCCCATTCCTTGAGCGGTATAATTACACTTGAATCAGCAGTGGCCATGCTTCTGCCAATTTTGGGCTTTCACTTTCTGTTGTAAATGGGAGGTGGGTTGGGTTAACTTTGAAATTTTTCATCTGTGTGGTTTCCAACATTTATTTGCTAAATTTTCCAAAATTAATTAAGTCAGTAATTAAGTAATTGAGTAATCCTGATATACTGCCCTGGAGTCTCAGCTTTTCTTGAGCTGGAATTAGTCCAGAGCAGGTAATGGGGTTCTTCAGTGGATCCTCTATACGTATTCCTAAGATGGACCTTCCTTATGTATGTATCCCTACTAAGGTTTCTGTTACTTGCTGTGATCCTTATGTATTTACATATGTTAAAACCATGAATTCATCGAGATTAGAGCCATCGTCTATTCTTATCATAGTCCTAGAAACAGATATAGTGTTTAGAACTCTCTCGAGGTGCGATAAATGTCTGTCTGCTAAATTAACAAATGAGGAAGGGATCCAACTGAAAAAGAAAAGCCTTAAAAAATGACTGAGCATTTACAAAAGCAAAGTGGACAGTGCTGATAACTTTGGGCAATATCATATTTTACAAAGAACTTCTGAACAAAGTCAATTGGCTACAGGCACTGGATATGGATGTTCAATTTCGTTTTTCTTAAAGTAAAGGGCACATTTCTATCTTTCAAACAAATTGGTGCAATTACTGGAACCAGATAGAATTACACTGCTTGCTATTGTATGTGCTCAGTTTCCCAGAATATGGAATATACCTTCAGGGATTTATTAACAACTTTCTATAGTCAGACTATTTTAATGTTATGAATGCCCTGGACACTGAATCCTCAAGGTATAAAAAGAGTTTTATTTCCAGAAGTTTTTGCATAGTGCTTTTATAATTGTGATAGGAAAAATGCAAAATTTAACTCCTAAATGTTCACTGGCCCTTTTTCTTTCCACAAATCCTCTGAAGAATATGCTAACACTGTCTGATCTGCCTTCTGATCCTTATCCTGGCATTTGGAAGAGTAAATTATGGCTGAGGGTGAGCAGTAGTGCTAAGGGAGGAGTGGTTGAATTAGAGAAGTAGAGATATAGAAGGATTTTATATTTTATGGGCAGAACATAACTGGCAGGAGAGAGAGAAAAAGAACAAAAAAGTAGAGGGAGGAGTAGAAGGTGAACACAGATAAACTACCAATAGAGTTGTAGAGTTTGGGAGGGGGATTATTAAGAGACTGGGTCATCTGCACACTCGAGGAGGGACTTAGAGGAAGCAGCCATGGAAAAGGTGATTTAAAAATAGGACTGAACACAATAAATATGTCCCTTTCATAGCAGCATTTCAGAATACACATTTCAGCAATATCAATTGTGTAAGCATTTACAAACATTGAAGAATACAGTCATTCTTCGACAATTAAAAAAAAAGTCTTATAAAATTCACTTTTACTGATCTCCTTCCCTCTTTCCCTCCCTTCCCTCCTCATGTTTCTCTATTAAATGAGTGAATGCACATGAAGCTGTTCAAACAGGACCGAACTATAACAACCATTCAATAAATGGTACACATTATTATGTGCCTAGAATACAATATAAGGAAGATTTCATGATCCTTATTAAATCAGGATAAAGGAAACATAACAGTTTCATCTTTAGAAATCTTTGATGATGGGGATCCCTGGGTGGCTCAGTGGTTTAGTGCCTGCCTGTGGCCCAGGGCGTGATCCTGGAGTCCCGGGATTGAGTCCTGCGTTGGGCTCCCGGCATGGAGTCTGCTTCTCCCTCTGCCTGTGTCTCTGCCTCTCTCCCTCTCTCATGAATAAATAAATAAAATCTTTTTTTTAAAAAAAGAAATCATTGATGATAATCCATACCATGGGAAATATGCCAAATCTTAAAGTAAACCTAAACCCATCACATCTATTAAATGATTTACTTTTTATCTTACACAGTTGATAAAATATGGGAATCTGGATGCTTAGAGAGGGAATATGTGTGTACTAATTTGAATAACAGCATTTTCTTTAACTTTTCCAAACTATTCAAAAGAAATAGCTCATGGATTGAGGAAAGGACAATCTCTATGACAAATTAAATACAAATTCTCAAACTGGGACTTTTGAAATAGCTAATATTAACCACTACAACACAGCTAGCTTATCTTTTCCAAATATTCTCTTTTCTATCTTAATTTGATTCATCATTGTAGGAATGGTGTAAGTTGAACATTCTTTATGAAGTCTCCTCCTATAATGAATTTCTCTGCTGAAAGCTCATAGCCTTTCCATACTGTCTTTAACTCTTATAATTAAGCAAATTCTGACTTAATTTTTTTCATATATATGTGTGTGTTTGTTCTTATCTTGTAAACAAAACTATAAATGTCTTCAATGAATTTTTTTTTTTCACACAGCAAATAACCAAGTGCCTGGCAAACGGTAGACATTTACTGAAAAATTTTGAACTCATCTAATACTTACTCCATTTCTCAACTTCCATCTTTAATTAGTTAAAAATATCTGGTCACTTTTACTTCTCTAATATCTGTCAAAGCACTCTCTTCATCTTCATTGCTGTTGTCATTGTGTTATATTTTTATACCATCGTTTCTCACAAGGGCTATTTCTAGACATCTAATTGGACTCTCTATCTCCTTCTAGTCCGTCATCCAGTTCACAGTCTGAGGTAGCATCTTAAATCGTGAATTTCATATTTATCCTCTCTGGGATTAGTGAAACATGCTATTATTGTTAAGAAGAAGATCTGAAAGCACAGAGATTTGGAGAAGATAAAAGCTCATTGTTCTCTCAAGTAATATGGTAATACTCACAGGGTATTAACATTCAGGATCTTTCTATGTAGTGTTCACCATTCACTAAGATGTCACTTCATTCACACCACCGTGTCTGTTTCTGATATCAGGAAAGGAGAAAAAGAGAATGGAAAGCAAGCAGCTTCCTTTTCAGACATGTCCTATAATTTGCTCATATATCTTCCCTTCACCTGCCATTGACCAGAATGTATTCTCATGGCCACACCTGAATGCAATCTCTAGCTGATGAGTACTTTATTTCAAGAGGAAAATTCTTCCTCAGCCAACCCCTATAAACACAAAGATACCTTTCTTTTTATGTATAAAACATATCCTCAACACACACACACACACACACACACACACACATTCTAAGAAGACATCTCAACATCCTACCCATGTTCTCCATCCAGCTCAAGATCAATCCACAATCTCTGAATGAGGAATAGTCCAGCCCATCAGGTCCAGATGTGGCTCCTTATTGTATGGTGACCTCTATTTCAACAAATGGGTTTAACTGCTCCCCATTATGCCTAATTTAGAATGGCAGAGCATTAGCAGAGTAATTGCATTAAATTTTTTACTCAGAAAACTGAAAGAATGAGGAACACATAACAGTCACTATTCTATAGTAGTTAGCAAATTCCGCTTGGCAGAAATTGTGAAGAATCATTCTTTGGCAGCTACTAAGACCATCTGCAATCAGTTTCTGCTGCTTGTTCGTTGTTCTCTGTGTCCACCTCTGTAGTTACCATTGGAGATTATGTCCTGACAAGATCTGCCCAACTTTGTCCTGCTACAGATTTGGTGTCCCCACCTTTTCTCAGGGTGGAGGAGCTTAAGACACCTAGACTTTTGCAGGCCAGGGTTAGGGTTTTTTTGGCAACATATTTCAGCTTTTTAGACTTCCAAATGTGTGCCTCCGGTTAGTTTCAGGTATAAGTGCCCTTAGCCAAATATTTCACCTACAAGTTTCCTAAGCTTTATATTTTTGTGCTGAAAATATTCCTCTCTCCTTTAGGCTGTGATTACCTTGATGCCGCTTGAAACAAGATACTTTGTGAAACTGGAACAACCTGAATCTACTATTTACTACTGAGCCAATTCCCATTGGGTAGCAAAGGACATTTAAATAGAAGCTGTGAGGCAAGCTTGATGAGGTCACAAGGATAAATCGATCTGTTTGGGGTGAAAAAGTAATTGTCATCTCAACATTGCAAAACCTCTAATGATTAAATGCCTGGTCATGTTATAGTGCAGGGCATGGCAAAACCTTCTGTAGAAGAACCGTATCCATGGCCATCTCTCCTTCAGTATGATTCTTTTATAAATTCGTATTTCTGGTAATATCTTGCTAACTGCTATAAGATGAAAACCAAAAAAAAAAAAAAAAAAAAACCAAGAATCTTCTATTTTGTACAGATTTTATAGAAATGTGATCTGCCTTCCAAATTGTTATAGGATGGTTTAATATTTTCCACTACTAATCAAGATTAAACGCTTTCTAGACTGTGGTGTCTATATCCTTGTTGTCCAGTTTGTGATTGTGAAACTGGTACCATATACTTTGGGATTTTAATACAAAAGCACCTAACTGCCAGGTACCATTTTTTTTTTCTATTGCACAGAATGGAAACTAAATTTCTACAAATAGTAGTTTAAAGAAAATAGAGAGGCACCTGGGTGGCTCACTCAGTTAAGCGTCTGCCTTCGGCTCAGGTCATAATCCCAGGATCTTGGGATCCAGCCCTGCTCAGTGGGGAGCCTGATTCTCCCCTTTTTCTGCCTCTCCCCACCTTCATATTCTCTCTCTTGTGCACTTACTCTCCCTCAAATAAATAAAAATCTTTAACAAAATAAAGAAAATAGACGTTAATATCTTTTTCAACATGATAGTTCAGGGGTTGGTGAATGGTCCAGAAAGAAGTAGGCTGCTCGTCCAAAACTTTTCCATGGATTCAGAGTCCTTCTGTCTTCTTGCTCTGCTTTTCTCTCAGGTGTAGCTCTCATACACATGATTGTAGCTGGCTCATCATAACCAGAATAACATTCAAGTCTCAGGAAGGAAGCAAAGGAGTTGAGGTTAGCAACTGCTTTTTAAGGCCATGACCGGGAACTTGCACATGTTACTTTTTCCTCATATTCCATTGTCAAGAATCTAATTTCATAGGTATATCTGTGTGAAGGAAGAAATAAATATGAGTCCTCTATAGTCTTTTCAGCTAAATGATAAAAGCGGAGGGAAATTCTGTTGATAAAGGAAAAAGGGGGAAAACAGATATTTGAGAGATAATTAGAAGATTGACTCCTATCCTAATCCTTTCCATTTCACTTGTTCCTGGCAAGACAAAAGGGTAATACACAAACTATTTAGCATGATGTACCAATGTCTCCATGGACATTATTTTCAAATAATGAAGCTGGGGGGCGAAATAGTTTGCCATATATTTCATTCTATCAAATCACTTCACTATTAATTTGTCTGTTTTTTCTGCTATAATAATGAACACTCAGGAACAACAACTAATGGCATTCTAAAGTCCACATACTATCCCTAAACACAAAGTGTCTTAATTGGTGCTAAATGCTAAATTAAATTAAAATGGGAATTACTTTAGCTGAGTTTAAGGAAGAATTATGGTGGAGGAAAAAAAATAGAAAAACCATTGTTCTAGGTAGGGTGACTTCCATGAAATCTATTTCTCTGAGTCATTTATTAAAGCAATTTGCCATCCAGAACTACCCTTTGTCTCTGTCACACACTTGAGGAAATTGGCCATTATTGTAAAGTAATGTTGAGACACAAGATGCCACTTACTATAATCTTAAATATTTTACTCTGTGAGCAGATAGCAATGAATTGGAGGGTTCAAATGGGATAGAGAAGGTAGGTTCAACTTGTTCTTTGGTAATACAGATTGATGTAATGGAGGAAGTCCAGCATTCCTTTACTTTGAGTGAATTTGCCTTAAGGTATTAGACTTTGTTACATTCCAGTTTCAAAGAAGGAATCCTGAAATGTATGTGGCACAATTTTATCATAGAAAGTTTCTTTTCTGTGAAAGAAGGGATCCTTCTGCCTTCTTAAGATTCCTGTAAATGCCCTTCAAGGAGCTGAAGAGGATGAACAGGCAACTTTTACATAATTTACCTTGGTTTAGAACACATAACTGATATTCTTGACTTAAAGTGTTGTTTGCATTTTTAAATTCTCTCCATTGTACTCTGCTATGGATTAACTTAAATATCTAAGAATTTTAACCAAGATAATTTATGTAAAAATGAGACTTTTGAATATAAGCCTGTCTTAAGTCGTTGGAATTAGTGTGAAAGCTTCAGATTTTTATGTATCATTAACAGACGAAAATTCAAGATTTTTTTTAGCTATGCTTAAAATTCATTCAATACATGGTTTCAAATTTGAATCAGATTTAAATCTTCCAGAATTCAAGGGGATTCTTATATCAAAAGCACATTATTTGACTCAAAGGACATTTTATTAATAACTTAAATAAGGTTTATAAGCTTTACCAATCAATAAATATATCACAGAAAACAGCATTCTGGCAAATTTAACTTTATTATTTGTTAATATGTTGTGTTTCAAGGCATGGAGTACTTGGACTCTAATTACTTGCATAAATTTTGTGGTTTTCTTAGAAAACATTCTATTATTTAATCACTTCTGCCTCCTTTGAATACAGAATGAAAAAAAAGATAATTTTGTTTATAATTAATTTTTATATTTTTACATCAATACTTGTACATATTTTAAGTGCAAACTTATGATGAAAAGCTTATAATAGAACAAAGCAGTAGACTGCCTATCCATTCATCTGTTCCATATGCACACAAAAAAATAGTTTGTTCTTTGAGTCTACTGTTTTCAACTCTTTTATAATTACTATTTAGAGAGAAGCTGGCTTTTATTTCCCTATTTATTAATATTTTCATTGTGCTGATAACCATTCATAATATTTTATATTATCTGTTGATGTGTTATTATTATAGTTTTACATTCTTGTGTAGTATTTTGGAACCCTCTTGCATTTCTATTTACTGGTTTGCCTTCATGCTTTGATCAAGTATACCCTCAAATAGATTCCCAAGAAAAGGTGAGTGGGGAATAAAATGTTGATATTTCATTGTCTGGAATTATCTTTATTTTGCTCTTTTCCTTGTTTTGCTGTTTTTGTAATTTGAAGATTTTAAGATAAAAATAATTTCATCTCAGACTTTTGAAGGCAGTGAGCCATTCAAACTTAATTCCCAATGTTTTTGAATAACTTAATGCTGTGCTTGAATATTTATCATGACCTTATTTTTACCTGTGAAATTCTAAAATTGACTACTGAACCCTGGTGATCCAAAATTTCAAAATTATGTTAATGATGCATCTACTTTTCCATTCATTGTATTTGGACTTAGTAGGCTATTTCCATCTAGAGTTTCATACCCTTGAGTTCTAATAAAGGTTCTTGTACTATTTCACTGGAAATTTCCTCCCCACTGTGCTCTTTGGAACTCTTATTAATCAGATGTAGCAATTACTTCTTCAATCTTCTAACTTTTCTTCCTTATTTCTCAATTTTTTTTCTTTTACCCTTTGGAAATAAACTTTAATTTCTAATCTCTCTAAAGAACTTTTATAAAATTTCATCTTTCATAATTTGATTTTATTTTATTTTTTTAGAGAGAGAAAGCAAGCAAAAGGGAGCAGGGACAGAGGAAGAGGGAGAGAGAAAATCCCAAGCAAGCTCCATGCTGAGCCCAATGTTGGCTTCAATCTCATGACTCTGAGATCATAACCTGAACTGAAATCAAAAGTTAGAAACTTAACTGATTGAGCCACCCAGGAGCCCCACCAGCATTCATAATTTTAATTGCCAATTGATATTACTTATTTTATTTGTTTCTTTTTATAGTAGCATATCCTTATTTCACAATGCAGTATCTTATCTCTCTCTGATAGGTGAGATCAAATTTTCTTCAAAATTTTTCTCTGCTGAAAGCATCTCATGGTTTCCTTTGCTTTATTCCCCATTTACTTTAGAAGATTTAAAGAAATTTATATTTAAGATTAAATATCTGAAAAACTAATTGCAAACATTCCCCATGGGTGGACCAAGTTTATCAAGTGGTGAAATCATTTGTACTGTTTTTACCTTGGGATTCACTCCTCACACTGCAGTTTCTGCAAGACAATCTTTTAAAGACATTATTTTTTCTCCAGAGAGGGATCCTCTACTATGTTGTGGCAAGGTTGAGGGAATGAGTGAAAGCAAATGAGAATAAGGAGATCAGGAAAGAATCCCAGCTGCATTTTGAGTCCTTATGAGATCTGGGGCCACATAATTCATTGTGTTGACTTTCAATTATTCTCTCTTGCCCCATCGTTTACCTCCACTTTTCTCTGAAACCTTTCAGGTTCAGGTTCATAAACACATTGCCTAGGACTGGTGGTGAAAGGGAATGTATCTAGGTCAAATTAGGGATCACAGGGGACCTGGTCCCCATTCTACTCATCTCCCTTTGTCTTCCACCAAAGTTATCCCCTCCAATTTCTAAGATTTTAATTTCTGCAATGTGAAACAATTTCTCATTTGTGTTATCTTCTGCAAGTCCACTAATCTGTTTTGCTCTTCACATAGGTCTAAGTTACAAATATCCTCTATTTCACAAAATTTGAGCATTATGTTATAATTATGTTTCCACTTATTATTTGTGAACAATTTTTGAGCCTAGGAATGATGTTTAATATAAACAAGAACAACTGAGTCATTTGTAAGAAGTATGACCAGTAAAATGATATTTATTGCTCTTACATTGTCTTGCAGAATAAAAAATAAAATAAAAATCACAATCTCATGAAAGGGAAATTAAACAAATTAAAACCTGTAAAATAAGCAAATTAAAACCACATAAATTTATTCGTCTATTGTATGGCTATTTTTTTTTTCTAATGTGCCAAGCATTGTGCTGTTGACTGGGGATTCAAGGGTGAACAAGGTGCTTTGCCATCTGGTGTAAGGTGCAGAAAATTAAACAGGCAATTACACATTAGTGTGGACGTAGAACAGTGTTTTATGGGAGCTCATAAGAACAACATCTGTCTCAGAATTACAGAGTCAAACGAGGGTTAGCACCCAGTGTAGAAAATTATGTCTAGGCTGACATCTGAGTGATGAGTACAAGTTAGCCAGGTTAATTTTCGAGGGAAAGAAAGTCAAAGCAGAAGTATGGAAAACCTGAAGGAGACAGATAACAGAGTAAGTGTAAAGAAATGAAGGAAGTTTAGTAAGGTTTGTGGGAACTGGCACTGAGAGGCAAGGTCAGGAGAGAAGCCTGAAGAGGTGAGCTTAGTTCAGATTCTCAGTGCCTTAAAAGTAATGTGAATGGATCTGAGTAGTTATTAAAAGAAATGGGGCATTCCTCTGAGGGGAAGTAGATGATGCTGGTGGAGGAAACTGTTAATAAAAGTAAAAGATGTTAATGCATAATTGATGTAATCCAACCTAGATACATTGGAGGACTCAAATAGAATTATAACAAAGATGATAGAATTATACAGAGCAATACCATCATTTTATTTATTTATTTATTTATTTATTTATTTTTAAAGATTTTATTTATTTATTCATGAGAGACACACAGAGAGAGGCAGAGACACAGGCAGAGGGAGAAATTGGTTCCCCTGTGGGGAACCTGATGTGAGAATCAGTCCCAGGACCTTGGGATCACACCCTGAGCCAACGGCAAACACCCAACCCCTGAGCCACCCAGGCGCCCCAACACCATCATTTTAATAATGCATAATTAGAAAGTTAAGTAAAATAATAATATTATTTTCCTATTTTTACTCATCTTCATGTTTAAAATTCAATTTCTTTGCTTTGCAAATTGTAAGCAGCAATTGAGGAACAAGTTTGCCTAGCTGATGGAATATTCAGGGATCCATGGCTTAATCTATTAATTCTCTTGTCTTTTAGAAGAAAAAATTCTGGAGCGCCTAAGTGGCACAATTGGTTAAGCATATGACTCTTGATTTAAGCTCATGTTGTGATCTCAGGGTCATGAGATCGAGCCCTGAGTTGGGCTCTGTGCTCAGTACGGAGTCTGTTTAAAGATTCTCTCTCCCTCTCCTCTTCCCTACCTCAAATAAATAAATAAATACATATTTAAAAGAAAGAAAGGGAGGAGGAAGGGGGAGGAGGAAGAATTCTTAATAGATGTTACTAATGAGACCACTGGTACTCACTTTCTGCTGGGTGCAATTTTCTAAGTGTATGTGTAGAAGATTATACTTCATTGACCTAGATCACCTATGGAACCAGCAGTTAATGAACTATACTGTCAATATAAGTTGTGAAACTCAAAATCAGTAGACTTTAACGATTTTAACTAATCAAAATTGCTTCATTCCACAAAATGTTACATGCAGCTTTATGATTTCATGAATTAGCAATTCTCTTAGAAATAATATTTAATTGAAAATGTAGAAAATAGGATTTATCTGACGAGCAATAAATAGTTAAAAAATACTGTACAACTTAAAGCATCTGACATAATTTTGATAAGTGCAATGTAAGTTAAGTTGAATATCACAAATAGATTCAGTCAATATTCCATTATTATGGAAATTAACAAATCATTTCAGAAATTTTTATTTTTATTAGATTCTGAATCTTTGTTTCAGCATCATTTCTTTCCATAAAGTAATCCCCATGACGAGGGGTCACAAAACAGTAGATAAATTACAGGAAAAAATGCTGGCCTTTATTTACCATCTACTATATGCTCAGACATAGTGAATAGATTTTGAGAGATAAATTTACTTCATATTTATGTTATCAAGTTCCCAGTGGGGAGGAAAAAAAAAGATCTATGCTAGTCTACATGTCATATCAATAAGAAATTAATAATCACCCAAATCAGTAATTACCCTATTATACAATGAGCAAGCAACAGAGTCAGGGTTTGGAATCAGGTCTGACTGCCTCCATTATTCATGCTCTTTCTACCATTCCCTGCTGCTCAAATTCTTTAAAATAATACCTTACCTGAGCAAAAATTGAAAGAACAATATTAATGGCTTTTTAATATTTTTTTGATTAACTTTCTTATTTTTGTGTGCTTTTGCTTCAGTATTATTTGCATATTCACTAACCATTTATTCCTCTATCAAAATTATTTATTGAATAAATTAGTATAATACATTGTCCCTGCCTTAAGGAAACTTTAAGTCTGGCTTGAAAAGTTAATTAACATTGTGAAATGAGAATAAAGTGCCATCACAAAAGAGCATATTATCAACAACTAATGACACTATACACATAGGAATGCTTTTGGAGTTTAGAAAAGGACAAGATAATTGTGCCTAATCAGGCATAACAAAATAATTTTTAAAAAGCAGAAACTTTATTAAAATAAATATTCCCCAACCCCTTCCAGGAATACTCTTGTAGACTTAGCCTGCTTAATGATGCCAAAATGCTTTTACCTTTCATCATGGATCTATCTTTGGAATTTAATTCATATTGCATGTTTTACAAGTTAGATTCTGACATTGCATGTTGACTTAAGTAGGCCTGTGGAACATGCAATCTGCTTCCACAAATTCACCCCCATCTTCAGCACAAGTATACAGAGTCACATGCTCCAATAAAACACAATCCTCCTCATTTTATCAGACCCTGTAGAAGAGTGTGGAGTGCAATAGAACAGAACATAGTAAGGCCGTGCACATCTTAAACAGACACATGATATAACAAATATTATACATGAAAGTCCATCTTTGTCAATATTTGTACTTGTTTTATACAAGTTTTATAATGTCATCACACACTCCAAACCCGTCCCACTTCCTTTGCTTATCCATAACTTGCATAGTTAATTCAATATAAAGAATTGTATCTGTCAAATTATATTTTCCACACACACAAAAACGAATATAGCAATTCAGGTTTTCATGAAATAAACTACAATGAGGATAAGAAGATAAAACTACTTTTCATAAGATAATAGAAAAAGGGTAACTGAGAAGGGTGAAAATCCTCTCTGTCCTTTGCCTTTTTACTTGACAGACTTTATGGCTTGGTTTCCTCCTATGAAACAGCAGTATCTCAGAAAAGAGAACTGCTAAACAGAAAGCAAAGATTAAGCGAACTTCTAATGTCAACATTTGTTGTTAATTATTTATTTATATTCTCACTTTGCTTTTGTAGACATATGCTGACACTTTGGCATAAGCCTTAGCTACCTCATGCATGAGTATTACTTGTTTCCCTTAATTTGGTTTTGTGCCAGAGCCTCGAGTGAAGTTGCCCATTACTTGTTAAACATCTTCAGTTCTTGGAGCCTTGACTGAAGTTGCCCATTAGTTTGTTAAGCATCTTCAGTTCTTGGTCTACTCAGAACACCTTCAATCAGCAAAATAATTGCATTTAATTTAGTGTGAATTGTTAATTAGCCTCATATAGTACACCCTGCCATTTCACCAAGTTATATGTTCTTGAAGAATTCCATCTGATATCAGAGACTTTACTGGATTTCTAAATATTCACCTGCCAGAATTTAGGAATTACTGAGCAACTGGTGAAAATTATTCTCAAAACTACCACAATAAATTCTCTATTAATGTTTTCAAGAGCTTACCTTTATTTGCCCTTCACTTCATTAAAATAATGGGAATTTATTTTTTTACTTTTCTCTGTTTCAGTAGATTCTCTTTTAAGCTCTAGGTTAATTTGTTTCTTCTGTCTATATTTGCTTGTGTGCCCCGACATCTTCTTTTACTTTTTTTTTTTTTGCTGTATTTACCCTTTATTTCTCCTTCTTTCATAAAATCTTTCTTCTTTCCTATTACCTATGACAAATTCATGTTGAACTTACTACAGAATCTTCCCTACAATCTCACAAAATATTCAGTTTAATATTAATTCCCTTCCCCTTTTCACAAAATATGTAGATTATTTAGAGGCCTAAACTGCTCTTGTCATTATTTTTCTGGCAAAGACAGATTCTGATATTTCAGACTCCACTGACAACTTTTACGGCCTAATCCTAATGAGAGTCCTCCACTTCTTATTGTTTGGCCTTTTTCCATATTTATTTTGAGGATTCCAACAAAGCAGAAAAAAAAGTCTGTTTCCCCCACTCTTCAGGACTATTCTATTTCTCATAGATACATTAAACTTAATCCTTTCAAATCCATCAGAAAGCTCATGATTACAAATTATGATTTTAAGAGTCCAAATCTAATTTAATCAAGGAAATTTGTTGAAGTCTTTCCCAAATGTATTCTGAAATAATTATTCCAAAGTTCTCCTATTCAATAAGGGCTCACTAATTTTGAAATAAATAAACTTGATTTCACCACTCAATATATTTCACGATTTTATCACAGATCAATTTAGACAATTACATTCTACAAGACATTATAATTAATAATGAAAATCATATTGCATGCTTTCTTTAGGAGGTACACAATGATGATTATTAAGATAAGAATTTAAAATTTGGCAGCATTCCCTACAGAGCCAATATCCAGAGAATTACCATCTATTTTCTATTATCTTAAAGCAAAGATTCCAAATTTTTCTTTCTTTCTTTCTTTCTTTCTTTCTTTCTTTCTTTCTTTCTTTCTTTCTTTCTTCTTTCTTTTTCTTTCTTTCTTTCTTTCTTTCTTTCTTTCTTTCTTTCTTTCTTTCTTTCTTTCTTTCTTTCTTTCTTTCTTACTTTTTCTTTCTTTTCTTCTTTCTCTTTTTCTTAAGATGCTATTTTCCATCAACTTATTTCCACTTTTTGTTTGAGTCTGTGGAGAAAGAACTAATTTCCCACCGGTCAGTAGTTGTCCCTGTACTCAGGCCTGCACAGTGGGAGCTGCAGAACAGGCCTCAGCAGGGAACCACTGGGCCCAGCGGACATGGGGCACCTCCAGACACCATTGCCACCAAGTAGCAGTGAACTCTGGAGCTGGGGCTATGCATTTGGCCTGCAATTCCTCTTTGCTCACAGCCTTTCCAGCAGCAGCCTGCTCCTCCTTGTCAGTCTCTTCAGGATCTCTGTGGAGGAAGGGATTTGATGAAACATTTCTCTAGAGTTTACGGGAGCCAGGACTGCACAGGTGGAGAACCTCTCAGCCAGCTTCGGCCTCCTCTGACTTTGGAAGTGAGATCCTGGGGTTGTACAGGATGGCCCCGCCCACATGGGTGGAGAAGAGTGTCACACAGAGCGATGTTGGGCCGGTTAACATGAGATGTTGCGAGGTTAGTGGTCAGTCCTGGAGCCCACCAGAAGTCTTGGCTCTGGAAGGCTGCTCAGATCTGGTCATGGAAGGTTCCAGGAGTGGCTCCAGGGGCAGCAGCAAACTTCAGCACAGCCCGGTGGCTGGTATTTCTGGAGGATGTGAGGTGACCTCAGCCAGGGTTGCAATGGCAACAGTGGCCTGAGCTGTCAGCAGAGCTTCTCAGGCTGTCTTCAGACTTCCAGCATAGATGCCATCACTTTTCCTTTTGTTAGATGTACCGATCCATTTGGAAGGTTGGTTCCATCTAAGTGGGTTCCTGCTGGAAGCAATTTGAGGACACCCTCCTCCTTCATCTGTAGGACATCCAGGGCTCCAGACATTGTGAAAACTCCTCCTTGAGTTATGGCAGAAACTCAGAAAAACACTGCATGGACCCCTCTGGATAGGGCAAAAAAAGCCTTGTATTTCTTAGTTAAAATTTTAAAAAGAACATATATGATATAAAAATATAACTTTTACTCATTTTAAAATAAGATATAGAATTATAAATTTGGCAGTGGAAAGAGCATTAAGTGTGATCTTATCCAATTCTTTATACATAACAAAACTAAGGCACAGAGACTAAGTGACACAAGAAAGTATAACTCTTTTATTTGATAAGTTAGGTTACTGTTTACACACAAATTTAATACACTGGTATTTCTTTATGTACTTTAGTCTGTTTCAAACCAAAATTAAGTGTTTTTATAATTGTAAAGTATGGAATGATTCATTAGGTATCACAATTTATGAACAACATTGCAATCATTTCATAACAAAGAATGATAAATTACTAGCACAATTATGGATTAATGCTTTTCAGATACTGATTTCTTAGTTGATTTTCCCATGCACTTTTTTTGTCGCCATGTACTTTATAAAAAAACATTATATTCCCTAGATCCTTCCTTCTTTCTAAAAAGTACCTTTGGATGATAATTACCTTCTTTATATATATAGTTACCTTCTTTACCACATTATTTTTTACTATTTTCCTCTTTCAGTTATCTAATGGATGATATTTGTTTGTCGGCATCTAAATACAGTCAATAAATACCTCCCATTTTACTTTACAATGATGCTCTGAGAGTCTCTCAAATTGGGATGCTAGCACAAGTAAACTAATGGGTGTGTTGTAGTAGATACTATGTTGATGGATTCTGAAGGAGACAAATGGAGGAAAAATAAACTAAAATATAGTGCAGATTGAGAAATATCTATAATTACATTTTATTTGTCTGCATATTTACATGTATTTATTTGCTTTCTTTAGTGGATAAAATAGGAAGAGTTAGAAATGCCTCTTATTTCATTAAGGGATACACAGGCCAAAACCTTTAAGATTCTAAGTATTGATCTGTGTAAAGAAAATTGGGAAATTCTGATACTTATTAATTTTTGCTTTAACTTCAATGTATATCCATAGATATTTAATTACTACCATATTTATCAGTCTAAATATTATCATCTTTTACATGAAAAAGATGAAAATGACATCACAACATCTTCACAAAATGTGCAATTTTTGAAAAAAATAATTTGACTTTAATAATAATGATATTATTAGGGCAGCTGGGTGGCTCAGTTGGCTAAGCATCCAACTTTTGATTTTGGCTCAGGTCATGATCTCAGGGCTGTGAGATCGAGTCCCAACATTGGGCTCTGCACTCAGTGGGGAGTCTGCTGGAGTCTGCTAGAGATTTTCTCTCTGCCCCTCCCTCTGCTCACGCAGTCTCTCTCTCTTTCAAATCTTTAAAAAAAAATACTGATCTTAGTAATACTTGTTGGATTTTATGGTATGACGGGGGTGTGGTACTCACAGTAAATGAGTAAGTCTGCTTCTATCTCAAAATAACATTATTTATGCACTGTTACCAACTCCATTTTATAGAGCGTGAGACTGAGGTTTGTGTAGTAATTTCCCTAAATTTAAGTATTTTGTAAGTGCTGGAGTTGAGATTATAATCCAGGCAGCCTGAGTAAGGGTCCATGATCTGGCCTCTGTGAAATGGGAATCAACATAAACATTGTTTTATCCTTTTTCCTATTACAAAAGTTGTGGTTTCTTCAGCGAACCTGTGATTTCTACAGTGAACATGTATCATCTTGAAATTGAAGAGAAAAGATCAAGAGTGATACAACAATTTTTTTCCAGAGAATAAAAAGAAACTTTGTTCTATTGTTTACAGAAATCCAGATATTTAGATTCATACTGAACATGTGTATTAAACAGATGGCACTGTAAAACTCTTCTTATTTCTCTTTGCTGAAATGCCCTGAGTTTGAAGAAATAATAGATTTTTTAAAATTTCACAGTTCTTGCCAGAAAATGAATTCTCAATTTCAAAAGTGGTTAGTAATTATGAAATGTGCTTTATTTTGTGTGGCTATGTTTTTAAGTGCAAATCTTGAGAAGTGTCTCAATTATAAAATAGTATCTGCATCTTCAGAATGTTGGTTTCGTAATTAGCTGAAAATATACTATATCTACTAAAAACTTCCAGGTAGAATAGGAATTTTAGGAACCAGCCAATGTGTTCCTGAGACCATAAGCAATACATAAGAACTAGAATTCACGTTTGAATCCACGGTTCTACAAAGACTACTTCATTAAATTGGCTTTCCTTTATGTAATTTCTGAAAATGAAGCTGAGTTCTCTTAGCCATGATGTAAAACTGAAGATAAAAGTGAGATTTGGATTTAGCTGAATTACACTTCTCAGCTTTTTGGACCATTTCAGAATATGAGGATATTTGTTGACCTGATTGGAAATGATCAGTGGCTAGTGGCTTTGCCAAGACTTTATTCAACAAAGTTCACTAAATTTTCATAAAAATACGATGACATAAAAATAATACATGGCATACAGATATTAAATATGTAATGTTTATGATGTTAATTTTGTAATTAGGTGAGATTTGTAATTGAAATATCAAGTAATGGTAATCTGGATTATATGTTTTAATCTTATCATACACATACATACTTTATATAATAAACATCCAAAAATAAAATCACAGATATAATGAAATATTTGTGCTGAGTGCATAATTCAAACTGATAGAGACACTGAATTCAAGTCTTATGGCATTATAGTATACGTTGATCATTTTAAATATGTTGAATTAAAAAAAAAGACACTACCAGGGGTGTTAGGATAGACAGGCATGTACAAGTTTGAACTATATACTAAAAGACTTTGAAGAAAAGGAGCACAAATGGAGGCTGCAAGGGAGATAAAGAAATAAAAAGTAAAGAGAGAGAGAAAAACAAAAACAGAGAAGATTAAAGAGAGCCACAGGCCTAATGGAGTATACGTGTATTTGAAAAAGGAAGGGCAGTACATAGAACCACATCCCTGCATCTTTCCATATCAGTCTGTTGTTCATTCCCAAAGCTTTCTCCTGCCCAATTTATATTCTCTATGAAAAATAAATCTTGTTAGCATGTTATGAATGTTAACAAGTGCTCCGGGCACCTTACAGAAAATACCACCAAATTAAACTTTCAGGAAGGAAACCCATTTCCTACCTTCACATAACTCTACCAACTCCTGTCTACATTCCAAGCTGGTAGCTCACATTTTAGTTTTAATATGTATAAAATTTTGCTTCTCTCCAACATCCCTGAAGAGCTATTAAAAAGAAGCAAAGTTTAAATTACATGCATTTTATAAGAATTCACGCCCAATGTGTTTGGAGGGAGAATGGCAAAATAAAAGAGGACAGAATAGAAAAGCCAAGAATGTTAATTTTCACCATTCTCACTGGTGTGAGGTGGTATCTCATTGTGGTTTTGATTTGTATTTCCCTGATGGCCAGTGACAAAACATGAGAGACACCTAATTCTGGGAAATGAACAAGGGATAGTGGAAGGGAAAGTGGGTGGGGGGTTGGGGTGACTGAGTGATGGGCACTGAGGGGGGCACTTGGTGGGATGAGCACTGGTTGTTAGGCTGTACGTTTGCAAATTGAACTCCAATAAAAAAATTAAAAAAAATAAACCCAAACATAAACAAGAAAAAAAAATAATGCAAAAAAAGAAAAGCCAAGAATGCAGAGAAGACAGACAATTTTTAATGATCTAGCGATGTCTTTAAAATTAATATTCTTATTTGAAAGTAAAGAAATGTATAATAAGTGGGTGTTTATGTTTCACGTATGTCTCTTCAACAGAAATGTTGATACAGTAGCTCACATTTCTCAACTACAAAATGTTTTGTTTTTTCTTGACTTTTTTCCGTGAGAGATGATGAGGCAACCAGAGTATTTCAAGCTATCAAAATACAAACAAGGTATATATGTTATTAAAATATAATAATAAAGATATAAAATGGTATCCATAGAGAAGCAAACTGGTATGTTGTGAGTTCTTGCTTTGCAAAGGAGTAATTCCTAATTATAGGAAAACACATTCTATTTCCAATGTTTTTAAACAATAGACCAAACAGTAAGCATGCAGTGAGAATTCTTTAAATTAAAACTGCATGTCCTGGATTTGTTATATCATCTAAATCTTGAAAAAAGAAAAAAAAAGTAATTCAGCTTTGCGGACCTGGTAGGAGGAAATCATTGAGTCTTTGTAAAAGCAGATTGGTCTCCTCTTATGGTTTTGTATGTACAATTACTATTATACTTGGTTTACAGCATTAAGGAAACCTGAACAAATCTATAAGCACCACTACTCACCTTACAATTTGAAGATTGAGTATATTGTTAAGTAGAAGAATCCCATGAGGTAAAGAAGGTTAAGTGCATTTAACTCTGTATTTAAGGATCCAGTGTTTTGTCAGTTTTAGGAGAATCATGTGCCTAGAGCAATCAGATATCTCCCTGAGGTCTGTGGGACACTTTCCCAAAGGGCAGAGATAAGATTTCTTACTTAAGAAATCTGCCTATTGGCTCAAATAAAAACTGTTCAGAATACTTTAAACAGGTCCCTACAGAGGAAGATGGGTGGGAGGATGGGGTAACTGGGAGACAGGCACTAAGGAGGGCCTGTGGTATGGTGTGCACTGGGTGTTATACTAATGTTGGCAAATTGAATTTAAATTAAAAAAAAGAAAAACTTTCAAACCGCTAAAAAAAAAATAAAGGATCACTATACAAGAAAAGCTATATAGGAGGTAACATGTAGTTAAACTTCAGCCCTTTTTATTTATTTTAATTTCAGCCCTTTTTAATGGTCCTCATACCATATATGCTCTCATGGATTTATATTTCGGACTCAGTCTTCTTGCTTACCCGACAACATTGACTTTTCAGGTTACGGTCTTTAAATTCCAGAGCCCTACAACCAAGAAAAAATTTAGAAAAAAAATGTATTTAATTTTTCAACTCAGTCCCAAAGATATTAAGGTAATCCATTGCATTAGTTTTCTATTGCTGCATAACAAATTACACAAATGTTTTGTATATCACAGTCATATTCAGGAGTGCAGGCACAGCATGGCTGGTTTCTGTACGTAAAGTGTCACAGGGGAAACTATACTGGAGAAGACTGCTTCCAACCTCATTCACATTGTTGAGAGAATTACTTTTCTCATAGCTATATTCCTAGGACCATGGCTTTCCTGTTTTTAGAAACTGTCTGCAGCTCTCTGCCACATTGGATTCTCCAACGTGGCCACTTAGGTCATTGAGCCACAAGGAGAGTCTCTCACTTCAGTCTTCTAAGATCAAGTCTTATATGCTGTAACATCCCATCACCACCTTTGGCAAATACTGTTATTTGTTTGTTTGTTTGTTTGTTTGCTTGTTTATTTATTGATTTAGCAAATACTGTTATTTAGAAGCAATCACATATTCCTCCCCCACACTCAAAGGGAGAGGATTACCCAAAGGCATAAACACAAGAGATGAAAATCCTTAGGTATTGCATTGGTTTGGTGCTCCAAACTATTTAAAATTAGAGTGAGGTAAAGGAAAAATCTGAATAGGAGCAAATACTCTTATTTGGAAGCAATCACATATTCCCCCCACACTCAAAGGGACAGGATTACCCAAAGGCATAAACACAAGAGATGAAAATCCTTAAGTATTGCATTGGTTTGGTGCTCCAAACTATTTAAAATTAGAGTGAAGTAAAGGGGAAATCTGAATAGGAGCACAGTTCTTTTTCAAAACACACCACCTTCTTCTCCAATTTACTGCCCGTGTTCACAATCTCTCTTGTTCCCATTGCTCCATTAGCCATTACAATGGATTTTATTATTTATTTATTTATTTAGTTAGTTAGTTAGTTAGTTAGTTTACAATAGATTTTCTTTTTTTCTTTTTTAAAATAAATTTATTTTTTATTTGTGTTCAATTTGTCAATTTACAGAATAACACCCAGTGCTCATCCCATCAAGTGCCCACCTCAGTGCCTGCCACCCAGTCACCCCCTCCTCCGCCCACCTCCCCTTCCACCACCCCTAGTTTGTTTCCTAGAGTTAGGAGTCTTTCATGTTCTGTCTCCCTTTCTGATATTTCCCACTCATTTTTCTCCTTTCCCCTTTATTCCCTTTCACTATTTTTTATATTTCCCAAATGAATGATTCCATATATTTGTCCTTCTCCGATTGACTTATTTCACTCAGCATAGTACCCTCCAGTTCCATTACAATAGATTTGAATAAGGAATTCTCTCACATGTTATCTGTAATAAAAGGTCAACATCCCATTATAACATATCTTATTCTTTATTTATGACTCTAATGTAGATTTTTGTAATTTTTTCCCTATCTCTACACTAATGTAAGAATATGAGACAAAGTAGGGATAGGAAGAAAATTCAAACAAATTATTTTATTTTATGATATATAAGTATATATCATTTACATGTATTATATTTCTTAATCTACTGCAATAAATATCTCCTTGCCTAGGCTCTGAAAATTACTGAAATTGAGTCAGCAGAGTTTAGCTTAAGTCCACTACATTTTCTCATATTGCTATGGTATTGAGAATGAAATATTCTATTATAATGTTTGAATTTGAAATCCACTGACATCTGGCTGAGAAACTCATGGCAAATTCTTTAAACACTTGGAGCCTTATATTTTTTCAATAGGACAATAATATAAATTCCATAAGATTTATTTAAAGATTAAATAAGTCCTAAAATTGAAATGTTTCTTTTTCTTCCTGATTTTTGTTTTCCTTTATGTAAATTAAAATGACTGAGCATTCATACTAAATTTTCTTTCACCTTCAATTTCCTATAGGAATAACTCTGTAATAGGAATAATTCAATACTTCTATCCGAATAAAGGTTGATATGTAAGATCTCCCCTGGGATTGATAGAGGTCTCCTGAAAGTCCTTTACCATAGCAAGTGGTCTAAATCTGTGTTCTTTCAGAATCTGGACAATGCCAAGATAGAGATCAGGGCTTTTAGGAGAAGTATATCTGATAGCTTTTCATTTTGCAACTAGAACTGATGTGATTCTAAGATGTTCATTAATTTATTTTAATGTTTTTGGATTCCATTGTTTTTTCTCTTCAGTTATATCTCTGGAAAAAATACAAATCACATCATGTTCATGATCTGTTGTGTCCAGAAATATACTAACTTATTGTGCTACATAACAGAAATTTCTTAAATTTTTATTTCTAATGCTCAAAACCTTTCTTGCTTTATTTTATCCAAATGTAAATCTTTTTATTTAATTTGTATCAAAGATTTCTATATGTTCATGACATTTTTTTCTGCCCACTTTCAAATTCTTTGAACCTCTGTATAGACCATTCATATAACACCAATCTCAAAAATTTGATCGAATTTATCTTCCTTCTAACCTGATCTTTTGTAGCCCAATCCTACCTTAAGTTTTTGGAAAGTTTCTTGAAAATAAAATCTCAAAATATTATGATCTAAAGTAATGAAAATTACCTCATCCCTATTAAATTCCCTAAAAATAATTTGCTGTTTTCTGTCAACTGTGTCTTGCCTAAAAGGGAAAAAGTAATTACTAGGAGCAGGATTAGATTAGTTTGGGATATATTTTCATGGCATCCTGGAAGCATTTTAGTTGACTTTTGAAACTATCACTAAAAAAGTAGTTTTATTTCCCTTCCTGATTTTGTAGCTTTCTTATTCTCACAGAGTTATAACATAGTGACTGGTGTTGCTTACAAGAATATTGGATTTCACTGGTTTTCAGATCTTACCATCTTTTTAAGCCATGTTACTTTCAGAGATAATTTGCTTCACTGTTAAATCATTAAGGATTTTCATTAACTCTGCCACTCTTTTGTAGATCAATATATCTAAAATAAAAGGCACAGGTGTTTGCATTTAGTTTCAGTCATGTTTTCTTTTATGCTTTCAGTATATTATTTTTTAATATGCCAGAGTAGCTCCTTATGTAATGAGACAGCACCTTGGGTAATGAGCTACTGTTTATTGTTATTCCTAGTAACAGACCATACAAGAGCAAGGACTGTTAAATACAAGTGCGCACATGAGATGGTCCTTCACCTCCCAGTGAGGATCTATATAAGCAAAGGGAAGGACATTATTTTACCTTCTGTTTAGTCTCCAGGCAGATTATAGTGGCTCCAGCCTCTCTATCTAGAGGCCTGGATCTGCTTTGCTTGGTGATTCTTTCCCCTACAGGTTCACTGATATTTTCCAATCCTTACAAATTTAAAAGAACAAAGCAGAAAACATTTACTTCTTATTATGTTAAGCCAAATTTAAAAAGTAGGTCCAGACTTAAGGCAGCTTAAGCCAATCCACCATTTACCATACTAAAAAAGGCAGCACGGGTTTCAGCTGAACAACTTATGCTTAGTCCACTAATTATTTGCTTTCACTTCAGTTACTTTTCCCAAGAATTACAAATACTTTGTCTTTAATTTGGGCTATCTAGAGTATGAATACTTTTTCAAAATGTTTGTTTTTATTGAACATAGTTTCAACAAAGGCCTCAAATATATTGAAAATATTCTAATTATTTCAAGTTATCTATTAGTAATTGATCATCCACCAATTACCTAAGCTGAAAGAGGTGCAATTATTCAGCAAATTAAAATGAGCAGGTCAGGGGCAGGTGGGTGGCTCAGTTGGTTAAGCATCTGACTCTTGATTTCAGCTCATGTTATGATCTTAGGGTGGTGGGATGGAGCTCCACGTTGGGCTCCATGCTCAACATGGGGTCTACTTGGGATTCTCTCTCTCCCTCTACCTGTACCTCCCCTTGAAACAAATAAATAAATAAAATGTTTAAAAAATAAGTAAATACAATAAGCATGTTAGAGAGGATAGGTGGACCAATGAAGACACAACTCAAACTGAATTTAGACAGAAAAGAAACTGCATATACAAAATGAAATCAACTGAATTGAAAAGGAAAGAAATCCATAGGAAAATCACTATTTATGGTATTTCTAGGTTTTAAAAATGCTATGCTGTATTTTGAATAATTAACAAAGTGTAAAAAATAAAATCTGATAACAGTTGTTTTTGGCTTGGTGAAAAAAATAGGAACAAGGAGGGAAGTGGATTTTTTTGGTTCTGATAAATTTGACGTTACATAGGCTCAATGCATTTTAAATATGCATACTATTTAGTGAAAATCATACTCTATTGACATTCTATTCAGGAGCATAAGTATCCAGAATGGATCTTGAGTAACATTTAGCACCCCTAACTCTATGTCTTTCTCAAGTGAAGACTTGGAATACTATGTAAGATCCATTACAAACATGTAATTCTATGACTATAATATTATTATTATCTATAAATAAATATCCAAACAAAAATAGCCTAGTTGGATTCTTAGTCTGATGCCATCAGGGGCTGCTTTCCAAATTGTAAAAAGATTACCAAGCTTAAAAATCCCAATGAAAGCTTGAACGAATACAACTTTACTTAATTTAGTTCTTTAACAAGCAAAACAAGCATATAGAATGGATGCAAGTTTTACAACTTTTCCTCCTAGACTTTTTTAAACTAATGCAAAAATAGATGGCTTATTGGCTAGTTTTAAACTCTTGACTTTCATTCTGCACACGTTGCTAACAAATGAGTCAAAATATAATTTAAGATCTCTTTGCACATGCTTATCAGAACTTTCTATTTGTTTCATCTAGCATCTTTCTGGGCTTAAAAAAGATGTCAGAAATACTGCATGGTATAATGTCTATCCTCTAGAAATACAAAAAAAAAATAAGGTTTTATTTATTTATTCATGAGACACACAGAAAGAGAGGCAGAGACATAGGCAGAGGGAGAAGCAGGCTTGCTGCAGGGAGCCAAATGTGGGACTCAATCCCAGGATCGCAGGATCATGACCTGAGCCAAAGGCAGACACAACCACTGAGCCACCCAGGTGCCCTTATATATTTTTTAATTTATTGCTATATGCTTAAATTATAAGCTACTCACAAAGATAAAACTCGAGTTATTAGAGACTCCTACTCCAATATGTGTTGAGCAATGTTACTGAAAGGTATGATATAGACAGTGGCAAATACAAAGTATGTGGGATTTGGCAAAGAGGATAGGAGTCTCATTGCCAGTAGTTGAAAATGAGCAATGTAGTTTTTTCTTTTAAATATAACATTTCACAGTATGAAATTATTCATTTTCATAATATTGATTGAATCATATAAAGTTTATAATTCCACCTTAAAATCATATTTCTTTACATTTAAGAAATGTTACAAGGATTAGTTTTCAGTTTAAAAAAAGCATATGCAAGCATTTAATATGTCTGTAAGAAGATATTTCTTTGATGAGAACAAGGGGATCTGTAAGGAGATTTCTTTGATGAGAACAAGGGGTTTTAGGGATTGAGTAAGTAAAGTAGAATTAGGTAATATCCAATGTTAATAATGAGGAAACTGAAAGAGAATTATGTACAATTTTTGCAACTTTTCTGTAAGTCAGAAATTAATTCCAAAATAAAAATTTCTTTTTAAATAAGCAAATAAATAAAATGAAGGTAGATGGAAATGAAATTTACCACACCATGGTAGTGCATCGAAAATTGAGCTATGTATCTTAAATGTATTATTTCATTTGTAAGGTATTAACAATACCTATTGAGAGATAAAAAAAAAAGGCATACCAACTCTAGACATTAAAAGTAAAATCGACAGCACTGCAATAGACTTGCATAATAGCAGCCAACAAAAAGAAGTCCTCTATTTTGCCAGAGTAAGCTATCATAACTTAACATTTTGCATGCAAAAATGTCTTCCCCAAATTCACTAATACAAGTTATTTTAATGTTTTTGATAGATTTGCTCTAAGTGCAATGTATGGTTATGGTAGATATTTTGGAATGTGCAGAAAAGAAAGAAGAAACTAGAAATCCATAATCCTACCATTCCCAGATGATATATGTGTTCTTTTTTTATCTTAAATCGTTTTGATATGCCTATGTGTGCATAAAAGGAAAACAGAAATTTTACACTATGTAGTGTTTTATGCCCTACTTTTATGTGTTTACTTTTTAATTGCACAAATTATACATAAATGCATTTCATAATTGTTTTGTGCATTTTTTCATTTCATTTTGTGCAGATTTATAATATGCACACAGCACATTTTAACACAAGTTTGATCACCTAATTGTGTTTTTCAGGGTTGTAATTTTTCATTCATTACACTATGGTGGTTTATATTAATGTCTCTCTCACCCTTGAATCCTAAATTCTGTAAGGGTACACACCAAGTCTCTTGTCTTTGTATACCCAGGCCTGAGAATCAATCCTAGCATGGCTGTAACAAGACCTCTCCATAGGTCCTGAAGTTGATTTCAGTTCTTCCCAGACATGTCACTAGATTTTGTATCACTCTGTTTTGCATTTGTTTGTGTTTATAATTGCTCTTACCTTTTCTAATCCTTTTAAATAATATATTTTAGTGTTACAATTTAGAAGTTGCACTGTGAGCTACTGCTGTGCAAGCTCATATAGATAATTTCTTAATCTGAAATGAAATATTCTTTTGAGAATATTCCGTGTTGTTCTGTGCCCTCAGCATTTCTACAGGTAGAATTACCAAAAGAATACATTTTAGCAGTTGTGTGGACTAAAGCAAAATATTGCTTTTCTACTTAATGTCCTAAAAGAGTAATCAAGAGATATTGCTCCTGAAAATGAAACCATAGTTATCTCTATAAAAATATTCTTCTCATTGTCCTCTTGTCATCAAGTTTCCTGTAGGAAAGCATTTGAGTCAGATCAGATTCTCCCACTGCACATTGTAATTCTTCCTTCATGATGCTCATCACACTAGTAGTTACTTATTTATCATCTGTTCCCCACTAGACTGTAATTACAAAAGAATAGAGACAAGGCCACATTTTCTTACCTCTGCAAGCATTGCACCTAAAAATCTGCTTGACACATAGTTATTTGTCAAGCTGAATTGAACAGAACAGTGCCATCCTTGGGTACAATGCTTAATCTTCTTGATCAGCACTTCCCAGCCAAGAAAACGCGATCATGTAAAATTGAAGAACCAGGAGACACAGATCAACTTATAGAAGTACCAAAATATATTTCATAAATCTTCCATAAATTCATAAATGAACCCAACATGGCAGTGCCTACTGGCACACAACCGGTGCTTAGGAAGAATTTATTGAATGCTACCTGATTTATTGAAAGTTGGTTAGTAAATAAATAAATACTCGCATGTGTTAGTGAATGAGACAAGATGTCAATTATCAGACATCATCCCAGATCAAACCCTTTTTGTCACTTGCTGGTTACACCCTAGCTCAAATATTTAAACAAGGCTTCCTCACATGCACAACACAAATAATACTTGTCACCAGGTCATTATGGGGCTTTAATAAAATTACACTTGTGAAAGCCTCTAGCATTACGTCTAGTAGATAATGAATAGAAGGTATATATTCTGAAGATTTTAGCCACTATTAGAAATCCCTTCCTGGTGCGAACTAGAAACTAAGATTTGTTTTGTTTTCATTTGTTTTTGAGGAAGAAAGCTGGAGTTTTATGAAGACTATGTAATACCTAACTTGAATAGTCCCCATAAATTTGATAAAGTAATATTATCCTTATTAAAGCATTTAGAAAATGCTTTTAGTTACATTTTGCAGTTATTTTTATCTTATAAAACCTTTTTTTAAAAAAAACTTTTAAAAAATTTGCCTTGCAAACTCCTCTAATTTATGAGTTTTTAATAGAACCTATTATTTAAAAGTCAAGATACTTGATGCCTGGTAACTAAACTATCTGCCAACTTCTTTTCTTTCTTCAAACAACAATTCCTGATGTTTGCTCATTGATTTACGTAGAGCAGTTTGACCAAAATATTGAAGATCAAAGTAGGAAGCAGTATGAAGAGGTAGTATTTGACTTTAAGTGCATTGTTTTATAATCAAAACATTTATTGTTTCAATTTCTTTTCAGGGTATTTCATCTTATCAATCAAAGAAAAAGAGGAAATATTGATAATTCACTATTAAAGAGGACACTTAAAATTTTGGAATTATCTGCCTTCTTTATCATCAAATGTCTTCATAGAGATACGTGTTTTCCTCCACTCCTCATTTACTACTATTTTACTGCAATATTCTGATTCTCTTCCTAAATTTCCTATTGATCTCTTTTTCTTCTTCATTTAGTGTACAAATTCTGTCATCATGGGATGTCTTCATGCAGGAAGGGGACACAAGATACTCACTAGATCCAGGAGCTTATGTATCTGTTTTTTGTTTGTTTGTTTTTTTAGGACCTTATTTCTTATATCACCTTTTAAATGCACATATTTACCAGGGTTTATTCCTTGACTTTTCTGTCCTGTGCTCTATGTACATAGGCAATCTAAACAATTTCTGCTTCAAACTTCAGCTATGGAAACTCCTAAATTGATATCTCTGGGCCTGATGTTTCACCATTTTCTCTCTTAACTGCAACTCTTCAAGTTGGCTGTGTCTGAAAGTCTTCAGGAATAAGTTCCTAATTCAACTCTTCAGTTGAATAAGTCACATGGGACTTGCCTGTGTTCTGAATATGTGTGGTGTATATTCTCTGCTCATTTACATTGTTTCATCCACTGAATGGAATAGACCTATGTGAATAAAAACTCAATCTGGCTTTCAGCACCAAAATATATCCATATCCATCTTTCTCATGAAGCTTTTGTCCTCCTACCATTCAGCCATAATATTACCCAATCCTTCGTAAAGAACATGGAATAGAATGTAAATAAAATAGAGAATACATGTCTGTTCCTGCAGAGGATTTTGTTTAGTTCTCATTCTCAAACCCACTTGGAAGACATTTCCTTTTTTCACCCCATGTTTCAAGTTTTTATTTAATTTTTTTTTATTATTTATTTATGAAAAAGAGAGAGAGAGAGAGAGAGAGGCAGAGACACAAGCAGAGGGAAAAGCAGGCTCCATGCAGGGAGCCTGATGTGGGACTCGATCCCGGGTCTCCAGGATCGCGCCCCAGGCCGAAGGTGGCACTAAACCCCTGAACCACTGGGGCTGCCCTCAAGTTTTTATTTAAATTCTAGTTAAATGACATATAGTATGATATTGGTTTCAGAAGAATCTAGTGATTCATCACTTATATATAACACCCAGCGCTCATCACAAGTGCTCCTCCTACTACCCATCTCCCATTTAGCCCAAACCCCACACTCTTCCCCTCCAACAACTCTCAGTTTGTTCTCTGTAGTTAAGAGTCTCTCGTATGGTTTGCCTTCCTCTCTTTTCTTTTTCTTTCATTACCATGTAAGTGAAATCGTATGGTATTTGTCTTTGACAGACTTACTTCACTAGCATAATATTCTCTAGCTCCTTCCATGTCAATGCAGATGGCAAGATTTCATTCTTTTGATGGCTGAGTAATATTCCATTATATAGATATAGATATCAATATCAATATTGATATCGATGTACATATAGGTATAGACCACATTTTCTTTATGTATTCATCAGTTGATGGACCTCAGGACTCTTTCCATAATTTGGCTATTGTTGCTAAACAATATCATACTATATGTCATTTAACTGCTATAAACATTGGGGTGCATCTGCCCCTTTGAATAAGTATTTTTGTATCTTTTGTATAAATGCCTTGTTGTGCAATTGCCGGATCGTAAGGTAGTTCTATTTTTAACTTTTCAAAGAACTCCCACACTGTTTTCCGGAGTGGCTACACTTGTTTGCATTCCCACCAACTGTGTAAAGGTGTCCCCTGTTGTTTCCTCTGTTGTTAATTTTACCCATTTTGACAAGTGTGTGATTGTATTTCACTGTAGTTTTGATTTATATTTCCCTGATGATGAGTATCTTTAAGCATCTTTTCATGTGTCTGTTAGCTATCTGTATGTCTTCCTTGGGAAAAGGTTTATTCATGTCTTCTGCCCTTTTCTTAACTGGATTATTTATTTTTTGGGTGTTGAGTTTCTTAATTTTTTATAGATTTTGGATACTAGCCCTTTATCAGATATTTCATTTACAAGTATCTTTTCTCATTTCATAGGTTGCCTTTTGGTTGTGTGGATTGTTTCCTTTGCTGTACAGAAGCCTTTTTACCTTGATGAAGTTATAATAGTTCATTTTTGCTTTTGTTTTCTTTCCTCTGGAGATGTGTCTAGTAAGAAGTTGCTATGGCTGAAGTCAAAGAAGCTCTTGCTCTTACTCTCTAGGATATTAATGGTTTCCTCTCTCACATTTAGGTCTTTCATTCATTTTGAATTTATTTTTGTGTATGATGTAAGAAAGTGGTTCAGTTTCATTCTTCAGTATGTTGCTGTCCAGTTTTTCCAGCACCATTTAGTAAACAGACTATCTTTTTTTCCCACTGGATATTCTTTCCTGTGTTATTGAGGATTAGTTGACCACAGAGTTGTGGGTTTATTTATGTTTTTTTTTTATTCTGTTCCATTGATCTATATGCCTGTTTTTGAGTATCATACTGTCTTGATGATCACAGCTTTGTAATATAGCTTGAAGTCCTGAATTGGATGCCTCCAGCTTTGCTTTACTTTTTCCAGATTCCTTTGACTATTTTGGGTCTTTTGTGTTTCCACACAAATTTTAGGATTGTTTGTTCCAGCTCTGTGAAAAATGCTGGAGATATTTGATAGGGATTGCACTGAATATGTAAATTTCTTTGGGTAGTATAGATATTTTAACAATATTTGTTCTTCTAAGCCATCACCATGGAATGTTTTTCTATTTCTTTGTGTCACCTTCAAATTATTTCAGGAGAGTTCCACAGTTTTCAGAGTACAGATTTTTTTTTTTTACCTTTTTGATTAGGTTTATTCCTAGGTATCTTATGGCTTTTGGTACAATTGTAAATGGGGTTGATTACTTGCTTTCTCTTTCTGCTGCTACATTATTTGTCTATACAAATGCAACAGATTTCTGTACATTGATTATATATCCTGAAACTTTACTGAATTTGTCAGTTCTAGCAAATTTTTTGTGGAGTCTTTTGGGTTTTCTACATAGAGTACCATGTTGTATGCATATAGTGGAAGTTTGACTTCTTCTTCACATATTTGGATGCTTTTTATTTCTTTTTGTTGTTGATTGCAGAGGCTAGGCCTTCCACTACTAAGCTAAATAACAATGATGAGACTGGACATCCCTGTCTTATCCCTGATGACAGAGGCAAAGCTCTCAATTTATCCACAATTGAGAATTGTATTAGCTGTGGGTTTATTGTATAAGGCATTTATGATGTTGAGGTATGTTCTCTCTATTTCAACTTTGTTGAGAGTTATTACAAAGAATCAATGCTGTACTTTGTCAAATGCTTTTTCTACATCTATTGAGAGGATCATATAGTTTTTATTCTTTCTTTTATTAATGTGGTGCATCACACTATTTGATTTGTGAATACTGAACCACCCCTGCAGCCCAGGAATAAATCCCACTTGATGCTGATGAGTGATTCTTTGAATACACTATTGGAGTTGATTAGCTAGTATCTTGTTGAGAATTTTTGCGCTCATTTTCATCAGGGATATTGTTGTTCTCCTTTTTACTGGGGCCTTTTTCTGGTTTTAGGATCAAGGTAATGCTGACCTCACAGAAGAGTTTGGAAGGTATCCTTCATTTCTATTTTTAGGAACAGCTTGAGAATAGGTATTAACTCTTGGCTAAATGTTTAGTAAAATTCTCCTGGGAACCATAAGGGCCTGGACTTCTGTTTGTTCAGAGATTTTTGATTACTGAAACCATTTCTTTGCTGATTATGGGTCTGTTTACATTTTCTATTTCTTCCTGTTTCAGTTTTGGTAGTTTACATGTTTCTAGGGAGTTATCCATTTCTTCCAGACTGTCCAATTTGTTGGTATAAAATTTTTCAAATATGCTTTTATAATTGTTCATATTTCTGTGGTGGTGGTTGTAATCTCTCCTCTTCCATTTGTGATTTTATTTATTTGGGTCCTTTCTCTTTTCTTTTTGATAAATCTGGTAAGCTGATTACCAATCTCAAGTTTTTCAAGGAACCAGCTCCTAGTTTTACTGATGTGCTCTTCCTTTTTGTTATTGTTTCTATATCATGTATTTCTGCTCTCTAATCTCTATCATTTCCCTTTTTCTACTGGCTTTAGGTTCATTGGCTGGCTCCTTTTCTGGCTCCTTTTCTTGCTTTTTTTGAGGTAAGCTTGTATTACTTTCTACTTCCCTCTTAGGACTTGTTTCTGCTGCTTCCCAAAGGTTCTGGACCATTGTGTTTTCATTTTCATTTGCTTCCAAGTATTTTTTATTTCTTCCTTAATTTCTTGGTCAACCTATTAACCTATTAACCTATTAATTCTTTAGGAGGATGTTCTTTAACCTCAGTCCATTTGTGGCTTTTCCAAGTTTTTTCTTGTGGTTGACTTCAAATTTCATAGTGTTGTAGTTGGAAACTATGCCTGGTATGATCTCAGTTTCTGTACTTGTTGAGGCCTGGTTTGTGACCCAGTATGTATTCTATTCTGTAGAATGTCCCGTGGGCACTTGAAAAGTATGTGCGTTCTGCTGCTTAAGATGAAATGTCCTGAATATATCTGTTAAGTTCATCTGGTCCAGTATGTTATTCAAAGCCATTGTCTCCTAGTTGAATTTATGCTTAGAGGATCTGTCTATTGCTGTAAGTAGGGTATTAAAGTCTCCTACTATTGTTGTGCTATTATCAATGAGTTTGTTTATGTTTGTTATTGATTGTTTTATATATTTGGGTGCTCCCTGGTTGGAGGCATAAATATTTACAATTGTTGTATCTTCTTGTTTTATAGACGCCTATGATATAGTGTCCTTCTTCATCTCTTGTTACAACCTTTGGTTTAAAATCTATTTTGTTCTACTCTGGCTTTCTTTGGATGCCCATTTGCATGATAGATAGTTCTCCATCCCCTCACTTTCAATTTGCAGGTGTCTTTAGGTTGAAAATGAGACACTTATAGAGAGTATATAGATGTGTTTCTTTGGTTTTGTTTTTAATCCATTCTGATACCCTCTGTATTTGATTGGAGCATGTAGTCCATTTACATTCAGAATGATTAATGAAATACATGAATTTAGTGCTATTGTATTTTCTGTAAATTTGGTATTTCTGGTGATGTTTTCTGTTCCTTTATATCTTAGTCACTATTCATCTTTCCTTTCCACTTAAAGAATCCTCTTTAATATTTCTCACAGGGTTAGTTTAGTGATTACAAAGTCCTTTAGTTATTGTTTATGTGGGAAACTCTTTATCTCTACTTCTATTCTGAATGACAGCTTTGCTGGATAAAGTAATCTGGACTGCATATTTTTCCCATTCCACACATTTAATATATCATGCCACTCTCTTCTGGCCTATAAAGTTTCTGTGGAGAGGTCTGCTGCTAACCTTATTTGTCTTCCTTTTAAGTGAGGATTTCTTTTCCCTTGCTGCTTTCAGGATTCTTTCCTTATCTCTCTGTATTTTGCAAATTTTACTACCGTATGTCTTAGTGTTGGCCTGCTTTTGTAGATTTTGATGGTTGTCCTCTGTGCCTCTTGGATTTTGATGTCTGTTTCCTTCCCCAGATTAAGAAAGTTTTCAGCATAATTTGCTCAAATAAACCTTCTTTTCCCTCTCTTCTTCTGGAACACCTATGATATGAATGTTATGATACTTTATTGAATTGCTGAGTCCCCTAAGTCTACATTCATGATCCAATATTTTCCTTTCCCTCTTCTTTTTGGCTTCATTATTTTCCATAATTTTATCTTCTATCTCACCTAATCATTCCTCTCCTTCTTCCATCCTTGTGTCATTACATCTAGTCAGTTTCACATCTCAGCTATAGCATTTTTTTTTTTAATTTCAGCCTGATGAGTTTTTAGATCTTTTACTTCTGCATTACAGGACTCCCTGGTTTGCTTTTCTTAAGCTAGCTTGTGTCCTTGTGATTGTTGTTTTAAATTCTGGATCAGGAATATTATTTATATCTGTTTCGATTAGATCCCTGGCTGTCACCTTTTCTTGTTCTTTCTTTTGGAATGAATTCCCCCATGTTGGCATTTTGTCTAGCTCTCTGTCTTCTGTGCATAAGGAAAGCCTGTCATGTTTCTTGATCTTGAGGGTAATGACTTTATTAAGAAAAGGCCATATACTATCCAGAGACTGGCACTTCAGAAAGTGTTTCTGGTGTATGCTGTGTGTACCCTGCTGTTGTGTTTTGACTTCTTTTCCCTCAGATCTGTCCTCTGCAGAATTTCTCCTTGACTGCAGTGGGGAATGTTTGGATCTTGCCCAGTGTGTAGTGAGTTTTAATTAGGTGTACTCTGTTCTACTTGTTAAAAAGGGGCTGATTCTATTTCTACTAGAGCTGAAGCTTTGCAGCACTCTACAGTCAATAGACTTGGTGTGTGAGGGTGGTTTGTGCTGGTCTCCCAGGGGAGAGTTCTGCTGCTGCTCTGGCTCTCAGGCCACACTTGCCATGGTATAGAAACATCTGCAGAATGTAGAGGAGCAGGGCTCCCCTTCTCAAGCTTCTACTGTAGGGCTCTATTCTGTTCAATGAATCCTAACTGTGCTGATAGGCAGGGGGCTAAAAAAGGTGCTCTCCCACTCGATCAACTAGGAGCGGATAATTTGTATCTGCCACTGTCCAGAAAGCCCTCACAGAAGGGTGAACAATGTTGCTCATGTATCCCAGGCCTCCCTCGGATCCCTGCCTTCACCTTGTCTGTGTCTAGACCATCTGCTCACCTGGCAGCCCAGTGCACCTGTGTTTTATCTCAGCTACACTGACTGAGATTCAAAACTACCAGTTTTAAGGACCCACCATGGCACAGATCCCCTGCTCATATGCTATTGAACAGGGCAACTCAATGGTGCCCTCTGGGCTCTTTTGTCCCCAGGGAGGCAGTGCCACCTCTCCCAAGTGCACTCCAAGAAGGGTAATTGTTTTTCAATGGACTCAGGGCATCCTCAGACCATGTTGTCAGCTCCTGGGCCTCTGCTCTCCTTCTCCACAGGAGCACTGATGAGCACACACTGGCCATAGGCCAGACTTCTAAATCTTCTGTCTTCGAGCTAAACTTCTGGTAAAAACTCATGATAATCAGCCCTTCTCATTTTCCCAGTCAGTGGTTTTGGAAAAGTGCTTTCTTGTGCAGTCCCCTGTGCTGTGCTCTCTGTCTCCCTCTCTCCCTCTGTCTTCTCTCTGTGATCAGGGATCCCTCCCACTGTAGCAATTGTGATTTTTTTCTTCCCCAAATCATGTCTCCACACTCCTGCCTTCCACAGTGTGGCCTCTTTTCTTCCTCTAGTTGTACAGTTGTGCTCTCATCCTTAGATCGATTTATTGGGTGTTCAGGATGATTTCATATTTATCTAGCTGTGTTTGAAGGATGAGCCAACCATTGAGTTCCCTTCTCCTTCACCAGCCTCACAGAAAACTTCAGAAATTTCTTCTGTCCATTCTCAAATTTAGTATAAGCATCTCTTTTCTGACACTTGTCCATCCCAGTATGCCTCACAGAGCACTATACCTACTAGACTTTCATGTGGCATTTGTTCAATGAAAGAAATGTCTAATTTTAGATAGTATGTAAAATAGAACACAAATTGTTTAACCTGTCTGATCATGTACACCACATAAAGCAAATTAGAAAAAGTAATAAAACCCAGTCACAGGTACAGATCTAGATGGGCATGACAGGATGACAAGGACTGAGGTAAGAGAAAGATGGACAACTAAGGGCATGTTTGGATTTGCAGGAGGTAGAGAAGAAAACCAAAAGTATGAGTCTCTATTACTCTTAGCTTGTTTTAAGAAAGAAGAAAGAAAGAAAGAAAGAAAGAAAGAAAGAAAGGAAAAAGAAAAAGAAAGAAAGAAAGAAAGAAAGAAAGAAAGAAAGAAAGAAAGAAAAAGAAAGAAAGAAAGAAGAAAGAGAAAGAAAGTTAGTTTAGAGAAAATTTGTTAAGATCTGATATCAGTAACTCTATTTCCCAGAGGAAAGAATAGTCCCAAGGTACAGAAAAGACAAATCTATTTAGCTTCCAAATAGTAAATAACATTGAGGGAGATGTGTTGGGAGTAAGTCCTCAGGCCCATGGTAGATATTCAGTAAGGGATTTGGTTCATAGGCAGATTTTTGAGAAGCAAGTTGAACATCAAATTTTAGGACCAGGACACTGGGTATGCCACCAAGCCAGGGACCTAAATATTGTGAACTGGGGCAAAAAACAGCCTACCAAACTTTAGTTCAAGGGGATACATGTTTGTGGAAGAAGACATATGTCTGGTTATGGGGACACTGGTGGTATATATGGTCTTTAATGTTAGCAGCAATAGTTTGATGTTGAGTTTATGAAAACTGGGCTATATAGTTATTTAAGTCCTTCCTGTCAGATGTCAGGGTTAGTCTATCAATCGGAGACTGCTGGTTGAGGTCAAGGATGTTTTTTTTTTTTAGAGAATGAAGTAAAAGGAATGCACAGGTTGCAAACAGCAGGGGGAAAATCATTGATGTATATTTAATTAAAAAAAGGCAAATGTTCTAGCTAATAATTTTTAGAAAGTGAAGCATTTTGTAAGTTCAAAGTAAAAGTTATTGCCATCTAGTACAACATAGTACTATTTATATGTACTAATTAAAATCAGATAAATTAACAAGAAAAATAATTGTTTTGAACAAAATATAAAATTTCAATTTGGAGTTTACCTACATAAGGTAGACTAAAATATTTTTATTTGAGAAAAATGGAGCAAAATGGTCTTATATCTTAACATGTTGTAATATTTGTTTCAATGATATGTGTTATGCCAGAAAATGAATAATTTGGCTTTTTATTAATCTACTACAACACTTTAAGATTTTTAAAATAATATTTATCATTTTCACACTCATTGTGTATTGGTGTCCATACTAAGAATTTTACCTACACTCTATCACTTAATCTTATATTCATATATTCACATTCACCATATATTATTTTCCTTTTAAAAAGAGAACTTTGAAGCTCAAGGAGATTAAATAACTTGTTCAGAGTCTTGCCATTGGTGAACAGAGTTAGGTTTTACTAAGTAGTTGGTGGATTTCCAAAGTCCTGGGGTTTAAAGAACACACCACTAAAACCAGGTCAGCATGAATACTCACAGCATCTTAAAATGGGCATGCCATAAAATTCATCAGACAGAATGAGAGATTTTGAAAATATAAGAACAGTTTCAAGATAACACAGTTTCACTCATTAATGAAATAGCGAAGTAAAATTGTAATTTATCTTCAGAATTGAACTATTTCATCTTTTTTTGCCCAGAAGCTGGAAGTGTCCTATATTCTTTGCATGGGTCAACAGATAGTGGTGAGAGAAGGTGTGGGTGGAGGGCAAGGTTATTTTATTAACCTCCACCGTGAGCCCCAGTCACGTTACTTGTATCATTATAACTTTTTTTCATTAGCATAGCCTAGTGAAAATCTACCTTACTTGTCATCATAAAATAGCTTGATCTTGCTACTTATCATGAAATGTATACCTTTTGAACAATACCTTGAGATAAGAAAGCACAAAATATTACCTAAAAGTTGGCAAATAGTAAGACTTCACAAAAAATATAGTGATTATATAATTTGGTGAAGTTTTATAATCAATTTAACCTATCCTGTGGTATGTAAGGCAATTTTGCACAGCCCAGTTCAAAATTTTGGATGCAACAGTATATCTTTAAGTAGTAGAAAGAAACAGAAACAGTAAAAGTGAACTTGCTTGAGTTTTAATTAACTTGTGAATACAGAAGAAAGGAAATGGATAATTTTCTAATAAATGTTCAGTTTTATTCATCAAAGGAAAAATGTTTATCCTAGTTGCAATGCTGGGAATTGTATGAAGAAAATAATTTTATAAATACAAATAATGCTTATTCTAAAACATTATGCAACTTTATGAAATGTGAGTCGGGCTCCCATGTGCATCTCTGGTTTCAGGAAAATAGGCAGCATATTAGCTTACACACATTTCTAATTCCTCTATTGTTTTTAAGCTTCCAAGTCAAATGATTACTTAGAACTGAAGATATACAAGAAGTATATATATTTAAAATTACAAACACAGACAACTGTCCTTTCCTCATTATTCTGAACAACAACAACAAAATGCTAAACAAATAAACACAAATCCCCTTTTGCTGTTGAACATTTAATTAGATTGAGCAGCAGGTTTTCTTAGCACTGATAACACTCCTAATCATTCCTGACTCAGAATAAAAGAATTGTGTGAGGATTATTAATTGAATAAACTACTATTGTATTTTTCTTTTTGTCCTCATTTAACTTTACTCTCATATTGTCCAAAACAGGGAAAACTAGCTCTGTGTACCAGAATGGAGCAAAGTTTTCATAGTTAGCAGCTAAGTGGTTTGCTTCCATTTTGGTTATCTCACAAGCCCAAGGAAAATGAAAGTACTAAATTATGAATATGCATTTATTGGAAAAAGCAATTATGATGAAGTATGTGTAATGCTGGCTTTGGAGTCAGAATAGGTTTGGAGGCCACGATCTGTTTTACCAGCAGTTTGGCCTCTGACAGTCGCCTTCATTTTTCTACACCTCAGTTTCCTTATATGAAAAATGTCATAATCACACACCTCAGAGTTGTTCTAAGGATTAAAAGGTATAATATATGTAAATGACTCCACACAATGTCTAGTTTATAGTAGGCACTCAAAATTTTTAGATCTTTTTCTAAGATAAATTAAGGGAGTTGGGGATTATACAATGGCAGGTAACATTGAACTCATTTTGGTTTTGAAAATTGGTGGTTTATAGTATGAGGAACTGATGGAAAGAACCTCTCACCAACTCTAAAACTGCTACCAGACAATAACATCTACCGAAGAACCATTCTGTCCGCCACGCACTTTGGCTTTCACTCCTAGATAGATTAACCCCCAGAATAATTATCTGAAGCTGGATCCCTCTTACCTACTAAAAGTCATCCTCTAAATCTTCCTTATCTTTCTTAGACCATCAGTTTTTCTCTTACATACTGGATCGTTTCCATTGGCAAACAACCTAAAATATATTTTAAAAGTCTTCTCTTGCCCATAGTACAGTACCAAGGGCTGTAAAGGAAGCAGTCTCTCAGAATGCAGGCAGTACTAAGAGATGATCATAGAACGCTATATAGGATATGTCATATAATGTATGTGCATGTGTGGTTAAAACTAGCACATTTATTATTTATCCTATCACAAACATGATTTTTACATTGATTTTAAGTTCTAAAACTGCGGGTGTACAGTCTTCATTGGACCATGAGAACTGAGGTACACACATTCTTTTTGAGGATTAATCGATAACAGGTTGGAATAATTTGAGCTTGCTTCAGAGGAAATTCATGTGTCTAACCCTAGTATATTGAGGTATACAAAAAGAGAAAAAGTAGTAGATTAATGCATTTAAATTACTGCAATGAATTGCCTAAGAAAGGGGAAATGGTAGATGAAGAAAAGCTTCTGTAATGCTTAGAAAATGATTTGTGCATAGATGACTGAATTGAAGTAACTCAGTTCTGTTTTTCATTTTTACAAATTTTGTTCTCCCACTGTTCACTCTGAATGTCCTGCCTAAGTGCAGGAATAGGTCAGAGCCCTGAGGTGTCCCGATCATGCTAAGCACAACCATCAAAATAGACAAGTGTTTATTTACTTAAGGAAGCAATTGACTAGAACAATGACCTCATATATGAGATGAAAAAGTATGGTCAAGCAAGAGGAAACTATTCACTAGCTCTTTACAACTCCGTGGATGATTTTCTTTCTGTTCTCTTTTTAGCTAAGCAAAGTGTTTCAAACTTCACAAAGACAGAGAACAACTTATCTTGTTAAACCATCTCTGAGAACTATACTTGTCAGTGATGTGAGTGAATGACTGTGAATCTTCTGAAATTGTTTTATGAGATCTGCATACAGAAAGTTATCTCTTGGGAGCATACTGATGATATCAAACTACACACTTAAGCTCCTTCGGCTCTAGAAGAGTTCATTTACTTTTAGGTTTATTAATTGGTGCATTTTTGCAAGATTGTCAGACCGTCCCAACTATTCCAAAAGAAAATCTTTTTTACTCATGAGAGCCTTAAGAATGAATTCAATATCTTATCCATAAGATGACTATTTTATTCTTATCCATATTTATTATCTGCCCTTTGTACGTTTTATCACTCTAAAACATTTTGCTAGCATGATCTCATTTATCATTTATTGCTTCTCTTATCTTCTTGCTACTGGCAGGACACTCAGTGAATTGTGTACCTTTTCAAAGTAACACATGCTCCATGAGGCAGAGTGCCAAATATCACTCCCCAGGTAACCATCTCTTTCTCAAAATATTGATTTTCTTCTCTGAGGTTGATCCAAGAGTCCCATGATATTGGTGGCTGTCTACTGATCTCCCCAATGAGGGGTAGGCCTCCTAGGGTTCCAGTCATGGCAAGCTGTCATGGCTTTAAAAACTGGCACACGCTCTGTCAGGAAAGAGAGATTAAAGTGCAACCTTGCTGTTTCATACTTTAATACCATGCCATCTATTAAAAGTGCTTTCTTTGGAGGATTATACTGCTGTTTCTAGCATAGTATCATCTGTACGTTGTTTAAAAATCATGTGGCGTAGAAAATTGCGCACAAAATAATGGAACTTATGGGGAAAATATGATAGAAAAATTTATGCAACTTTGTAGCTAGAACAGTAACATAACTTTTTAACTATTAAAACAAACAGGACACTGCTAGACACAAGAACACATATTAAATTGCTAATGACCTTCCCGTTAAAGCATAACCAATCCAATGAGAGTTTGATGGAAAGTGTAGGAGAAGAGGATTGCAATAACTGAGTTATTTAGACAAGAACAGCATGTATAAATATAGTGGAGAACCCCCAATAAACATTTCCAGAAGAGAGTATGTGGCCGAAGGAAGAATGGCAGATGAATGACATTTTATATAACCACTATACCTCCATTATTTGTGACACTGAGCAGGATAGTAGTCTAATATGGATTCAGCTGCCCTCCCACCAGAGCTAATTATGAATGAGTTAAGAAAAATCACAAAGAACCAACACAATTTCATTCCTTAAGTGTTGAAATGGACAGTTTTCCCTAATGAACCTAAGAAAGGTAAGTGGCCCTGCCTACCTTCTCATCCATGAGTCACCCAGAGAAGAGTTGTATTTTCAGGAGTTACCATTACTGGAGTAGGGAGATCATAATACGTGTAAGTGGCATTTCTCAAAAAGTGAACAAGAAACAAATGTTTGTTAAGAACAAAAATTTTAATTTTCAAAATTTATATGTATTCATTTATTTAAACATTTGACATTATCTCATATTCAGCTCATTGTATTTTCAATTTAGAGATGGCTGAGTATGAGATATTTCTAAATTTTAGCAGAAGTATCAATGGTCAGGGCTCCTGGGTGGCTCAGTCAGTTATGTGTCTGCCTTCAGATCAGGTCACGATCCCAGGGTCCTGGGATACAGCCCTCTGTTGGGCTTTCTGCTCAGCAGAGCGTCTGCTTCTCCCTCTTCCACTGCCCCTCCTCCTCCATTTCTCCCCCCATTCCTCAAATAAATAAGTAAAATCTTTAAAAACAAGTGTCAATGGTCAAGATTATTAACAATGATTTTATAACAAAACCAAATATGAAGCTTAAAATGTATATTATACTGTTGATATTTTTACTTTTCTTTCCTTTTTTATTGGTCTTTTGAAATATTTGCAATGTTCTTTTATAATGGAAAAGAAAGATTTGAAAGGTCAGACTTCGAGAATTGATATTCCTAATTGAGAGATTGTGTGAGCCAATAACAACGTCATGTGCTGATTTCATTTCACTTTAAAGATCACAAATACTCTATGTAGTATCTACTATTATTAGCTATGTTTTACAAATGAAAAAACTGAGGCTGAGAAATATTATGTAAAGCTAAATATTGATTCTGAATGTATATAAAATACAGAAACTCAGAAATAGATAAATGATCTAGAAAGATCTGCAGGGAGAACATGACTACAGAAAATGGCTTCAGAGGAAGCAGAAGGTACATGCCCTAAGAAAGAAAGGACATGGGGAGAAAAAATATATATATGGAGAACACAAGGAAAAGAAACTATGTTCTCTTTCCTGTGGCACAAAAAGCAAGGCATTTGGCACCATGTGAACTTGGAATTCCGAATCAGATTGACTCATTCACTGAGTGAGTAGGATCCAAGAACATCAAGATATTTAACAATCTCAACAATCATTTCATAAAAGCTATAACCCACCATAAACTCAGAAATTCAGATTGGAGGCTAATCCCATACTGGACAATAACGAGCTAGGATTTATATATAATTTGTAAAGAAAGTCAGATTAGGCACCAATTGACCTATATTTTAGTAATACACCAATTACTAAACTAACGCTGTTTTATATTATTTAATGATATTATTTAGTAAATAAATTCTACATTTTAAATATTCCTAGAAGAGTTATGAAGAAGGAAAATATTACAATATAGTGATGTTTCATGAATATATTTAGTTAGAGAAATTCATAGAACGATATCCTTGCTAAATGTTAATATAGTCAATATGTTTCTTTCTCAAATGGACTTTTAGTTTAATCTCACACACACAAAAATGTCTTTATGTAAAGACATTAACATAAGCTGCAAGAAACAATTTGCATTGATAATAAAATGAATTGCTTAGAATATACATATCTTTTTTATAAGCAGTACTATTAATTTAATAATGTATTTTCCATAAAAATTAACTTGTGTTTTTGAATTCATTGACTTTTAAAGTACGCTCAACCTCAGAAATATTAGAAAAATGAACAAAAAAAATGACAATCTTTGGAAGAGGAGATGCCTTAATTGCTAAACAGTTATTACTGCAAACAACCCCATTCAGCAATTTTATTAATATGAAAATTTGTATAAATCAACTGAAAGTAGTCAGTATATATTTAAATAACTATTAATTCTATCATAAAGAGTTGACAATTTGTTGAGTGGTTTTCTAAGTATATGTTGGTTGAGAGATGGTAGGTGGATGATAGACAAGATACATAGAGAAAGTACTGATACTGATCTGTCATCTATTGCTTCAAAGTCTCCCTTCTATTGTCTTCTCTGTGTCATAGAAGGCTGTATTTTTCAGATCCTCTTGCTCTCTGGGTTCTAGTTAGCTTTGGCCGATAGAAAACCCTGACATATGAGAAGACGAGAAGAGAAAAGCCATTCTGCTCTTTCTTTACAGTGATGGAGGCAGCTTCAGGGGCCTGTGACTCAAAGTGTTGGTGATCTCCAGTAGAACTGGAGTTCCCGGTAGGGACAGTGAGTGAGAGACCTGTCCAGTGGTAGTGGTTGTGCCTCCAGCAACTTAAACATGAGCGTGGACCCCTGAGCAGCCCAGGACAGTGACAACTGTCTGATCTCTGAGCAACAACTTTTAGTTTTGCTGCTCTTCTATTCTAAGAATCTTGTAATTTGCTTTATGTACATATCTCTCTGCTTGAAATATTAAGAGTAAATTCTGCTTTTCTGATTAGATATTGGTATAATTAATTGAGAGAAGAAAGAAAATAAAAAAGAAATGAAAAGAAAAAGAAAGAAAGAGAAAGAAAGAAATTCTTGGGACTTTTGGGTGGCTCAGTGGTTTAGCGCCTGCCTTAAGCCCATGGCTGATCCTGGAGACCCAGGATAGAGTCCCGCATCAGGCTCCCTTCATGGAGCCTACTTCTCCCTCTGCCTGTATCTCTGCCTCTCTCTTTCTGTGTCTCTCATGAATAAATAAATAAAATCTTAAAAAAAAAAAAGAAATACTTAATGTATCATTATTAACAATCTTCTCTCCTTCTTCCTTTCTTCTGTTTTTCTGTAGGTTGTAGGACTTTATGACATAATCCAGAATTTGGTTGATGAAGTAAACTTTGTGTGATTCCAGAATCACATTGCTTCCATTCACTTGGTTAAAAAAGAAAAATCCTTTAAAAATGTTTAGCTTAGGGCATCCCAGGTGGCTCAGCAGTTTAGTGCCGTCCTCAGCCCAGGGTGTGATCCTGGAGACCCAGGATGGAGTCCCACGTCGGGCTCCCTGAATGGAGTTTGCTTCTCCCTCTACCTGTGTCTCTGCTTCTCTCTCTGCATCTCTCTGTGTCTCTCATGGATAAATAAATAAAATATTATAAAAAAATAAAAATAAATAAAAAAAAATAAATAATACTTAGCTTATATCACTTTAATTTATTTTTCTGTTTTGCTGGTGCATAGCCTTTAGCAGGCTCTTAATTTTGAGTCAAACTAAAATTTTATTTTCCTTTAAGAGGTAAGTTTGCTGACCTCATTAGTTGATAACACTGATGTACTTGGTCTTTGCCAGAATTGGTTAAAATAATTATGTAGAGGCACATGGATGGCTCAGTTGGTTAAGGGGCCAACTCTTGATTTTGGTTCAGGTCATGATCTCAGAGTCCTAAGATCCAGCTCAGAGTTGGATCTCAGCAAGGAGTCTGTCTAGAGTTCTCTCTCCCGCCCTCCCCTTGTTCACACTCTTTCTTTCTCTCTCTCTCTTTCTAAAAGAAGAAAGAAAGAGAAAGAAAGAAAGAAAGAAAGAAAGAAAGAAAGAAAGAAAGAAAGAAAAAAAGAAAGAAGAAAGAAAGAAAGAAGAAAAGAAAGAAGAAAGAAAGAAAGAAAAAAGGGAATATTAAAAAACAATTATGTATAATATTTTATATTTGCTGGGTTTGTTTAGCTTCTCTTGCTATAAAATATTTTGATATTTAATAAAATTGATATTTTTAAGTGATTAGCTTTGCACCCTTTTTTTTGTTTTACTTTTTTATTGACTTTTTAATATCTCCATGAAGTATTATCATTATTATTATTTTTATTAACTCGTTTGGCAGTTTTTAAGCAAATCCTTTAACATTCACCTGTTGCTTCATCAACGTGTTAGTTCTTCTTTTCTCCTTCCCTACCCCTACATTTTTATTCCATCTCTTGATTTTAAAACTACATCTGTCTGGTTTTCTAGGCATTACAATATGCATCTTTAATTTACCACAGCCTAAATACACATAATAATAAATTGCTTCAAATGATATAAAAACCATTTAGTGGTATAAATGGTTTTTTGGTCCCCCACAACCAATTGGTCCCCCACAACCAATTTTCTATACCCAGCAAAATAATTTTTATTATTTTTCTTAAATGGACAATTGTATCTTAAAGTAATCAAAGATAATAAATAAATGTTTCATATTTCACCAGTTATTTCTTCTCTTTGATATTCTTCATAACTTTCCAAACTATGGGAAATCTCATTCTATTCTCAGCATAGCTGGCACCTTTTTGTGTCATGGGGAGTCTCTGCTCAGCCCCACTCTCAGTTTTTTGCCCTCAGAAATTCATGGTTCCTGGACTCCAGCCTTCCTAGGGCAGCTGCAGGGTACTCACTGAGGTCAGTCTGGGGGCTGGAGGAGGTTGGCTCAGCAACTCGTGTTCAGAAAAGTCTTGAGGTGATCCTGATGGGCACAATCATTTAATTTTTAAAAAATATTTACTGTTTAATGTTATTAAAAATAAAACATAGAAAATTAGTCACTACCCAGTGTTTAGAGTTTAACTTAAGAGTGTCTATACATAGGAACTGATGATTTGTAATATTTTACAAGTAATTCCTATGAAGTAAAAAAAAGAAATTCCTATGGAAACTGCATATTTTCATCCATCTACCACATAAAACTGACAGAATAATTTTTCCTTTTGGTGAAAAACTTTTCCTTGAAACTCTCAGAATGGAATTATGAAAACCCTACGTGATTTTTTTCAAAGGACATTGTCAATGCGACAATCCAGTAACAGTTTAAAGTGAGAGTTTATGTAAATATCTGTTTGTTTCACGTAACAAAACATTAAGCCACAAAGATCCCTCCCCCTTCACACACACTATTCTTTCTTCCCTAGGCTACATCACTTTCATCTGATATAACAGATGATTTTGGAAATAGGGGCAATCATTGTGTTTTTGTTGTTGTTTATGTATAATTTTATGATTTGACCAAAATCCTGAGAGTCAGTCCTATTCCTAGTAATCAATGCATTGGGGTGGGAGGAAGTGCTTTGTAAACATTCAGCATTTACTGGATTTTAAAAATTAATGAAACAGCCTGGAACACAAAGTTGCAGAGTAGTGTTCTTGGACACTTATTTCTAAATCTATTTAACTGCAATTATTAACTTATACAAAAAAAAGTAATAGATGGAAAACCTTTGATATATAATATAAGCTGAATAAAATTAGAGAGGTGGAGATGAATAGTTTCCTAAGGAGATTTTGAATTTGGAATTGATTTGATAGAAAATCCAGCATATTGCAGAGACATTAAAAGATCATCATCTACAGAAGGTTTGCTTAGTATGAAATGAGAAGTGGAAATAAATCTTACAACAGACATCAGATTCTCATTCTTCTCTACCCAAATTCTATTTACTGCCCACTTTAAAACTGTATTTTTCTGTCTTGTCTAAGTTCGTTTTACCATTCTGCTTTTATCACTACCTCCTTTGCTGTGCTCTGAACCAAGCTACCATCATTGATCCCCTGGATTATTGCAGAAGGACATCCCCATCCCTGCCCCTGCCCCACCCCCAGCATCCCTTGCTCCAGCCATTCAACTATCCTGCTCTCTACACTGGCTACTTTACTGGATTTGTCTTTTGTTTTCTTTGGTTCGCATGCTTTTTTCTTCAGATATTTGCATAGCCCTTCATCCTTTTTCTTTATATTTCTTATCAAATATTGATTTCCCAAAAAAAGTCATCTTTGGCCACTATTCAAAATGGAAACCCCCTTTTTACTTTACTTTCCCCCTGGTCTCTTATTACTATCTCACTTGCTCCATATTTAATCAGTTATTTATCTTGATTATTGCCAGTACCCCCCACCCCACTCCTATGCATTCAAGCTCCAGAGGGGCTAATTTTCTGCTGTTCTATATGGTATCTTTATTGCCATCAGAATGATCTAGCATAGAGTAAACACTCAAATAAGCATCTATTGATTAAAGAATGAAAATATAAACAATAGTGACACAAAAACTGGGGATAGAACATCAACATTGGTTTATAGACTAAAAAAACCCAAAGGAGACAAGCATATAAAAATAATCAAATTCCTACATAATCAAATAAATGAATATTTAAAATCTTTCAATTATAAAATAAATAAGACAGGGAGACGTAATATACAGCATGGGGAATACAGCTTACAACATCATAAGAACTGTATGGTGCCAGATGGTAATGAGAAATAGTGTGGTGATCCCTTTGTAATGTATAGACATATCAAATCATTATGCTGTACATCTGAAACTAATATAATATTGTATATCAATTAATCACCAATAAAAAAATTAGTGAGAATACTCTGTACTTAATGGGTACAGACTGGAGGGATGCTAAGACTTGCCAAACAATGAGAAACCATTATTTGTAAAAGCAAATAAAATCTCAAATTCTTTGTCATGTGTCCTTTCTTGTAAGAATGTTTCAGTAGATACAAAGTAATTATTTTAATTACTGATGTGGTCACCAAAAAAGAAGAAACCCCCCACAAAAACAAAATTGAAAATAGGAGATGTTGGAGCGTATTCTTCATTGATTTTGGAAAATACTCAGCATTTCAGAAAACTGAAGATCATTTACGAGGGGAAAAAGAAAAGGAATTCACAAGGACTTAAAAGTTCAACAAAGCAGCCAACAATGTGAAACAGCAGCAGAGCATTTTGCATGCTGGCGAAAACTGGCCTCATTAGCAAAGCCGTGGCTTGGGGCTGACTCTAGGGAAGGATCCAACTCGGCTTCCTGCAGAGCTGATTGCGAGACATCCTTGGTCTCACTTTGTCAGAGGCTGCTCAGCGTGCTTCCTGGCCTAAGGTAAGATAGCAGTCAGTACCAAGGCAAGTGGAGAGGGACCAGCATTTTGAAATAAATAGAATGAAAGTCCACCATAAAGGTTGCACTGTATGAAGTAGGACCCCAAATCTCTATATGATGAATCCTTCAAACACAGTATGTGCCAAAGCTATTGTTGACACACACTGAAAGTCTCAACACAGAATCCTAAATATATTTATGTATGAATACCACACACATGCACACACACATGTGTATGTGTGTCCATCTCTACACACACATACCTATATGTCTATTTGGGGCTGCCGATTCTAGGGAAAATTTCCTGAAAAAATTTTTGTTTATAAATTTTATGACCTGATAAGGATGAAAAAAGCACCTAGTTTTAATCATCTTAGGTTAATTAAGAACAGGACAATCTATGATCTCACATATCAAAGACAATTCTTTAATGATTAAACAAAACAAAAATTATGACCTCACTTACTGTTTTACATATTCAGGTTCAAATGGAAAACTGCTAACAGTAATAGAAATTGCATGTAAATTTTTTTAAAGATTTTATTTATTTATTCATGAGAGACACATAGAGAGGCAGAGACACAGGCAGAGGAAGAAGCAGGCTCCATGCAGGGAGCCCAATGTGGGACTCAATCTTGGGCCTCTGGGATCACATCCTGAGCCGAAGGCAGATGCTCAACCGCTGAGCCACCCAGGCGTCCCAACATGTAAATTTTTTTAAAAAATAAGATGAACAGAAATTATTGTATTATCCTTGAGATTTCTTGGGATTTTTTTTAGTAATTATTTAATATTTACAAATTTTCCAAGCTAATCAACTCTTGAATTTCAGGAAAAAAAATGGTTGCAATAATATGATATTTATAGGCTAATCACATTAAATTTTAAAACTTGAAAATCAGATACTGTATCGAACAATGAGAAAGGAGAGGATCAAAGGAAATAATGGCCAGCCAGAACTGTAGTGGCACATGGAACCAGTTAGAACAGGGTGGTTGGAATATTTACAGGATGCTGAGCAAAGTAGCATCATTGAGAAAGAGTGTATGTGTGCAAATCATTTTCTAATCAGCTTGTGTAAGTGGTTCAAAAGGAATGGGGTCAGTTTCAAAACCAGATCCAAAGAAACAAACCCAATTTGACAGCAGCCTAGGCTTAACGGGAGCAAGAAGCTGGAAAGGGAACTGTATTCTGGAGCCCTGGGGCAGGATGAGAGGTGAATGGGTATGGTTGGGCAGGAGATGGGGGTCAAGCCCTGAGCAGCAGGAATGAGAACTGATCTGGGAAGTCCACCCAAGCAGAAAAGAAGCAGATCGTCAGTGAGCAAGGCAGATGGCAGGAATCAGAAGTCAAAAAACAAAATTAGCCAGATCAGTATATAACATAGTGGTCCCCGCTAATCTGTGGGAGATATAGTCCAAGACCCCAGCGGATGCCCGAAACCACAGACAGTATTGAACCTTACATATATTTTTTTCTTATACATAGGTGCCTATGATAAAGTTTAATATATAAATTAGACACAGTAAGAGGTCAGCAACAATACCTAATAATAAAATAGGAAAATTACAACAACGTACAGTAATGGAAGTTATGTGAATGTGGTCTCCCTCTCTCTCTGTCTCTCAAAATCTCTCATTGTACCGTACTCACCCTTCTTCTCTTGATGATGCTAGATGATAACATGCCTACGTGATGAGATGAAGTGAGGTGAATGATGTGGGCATTGTCACTAGTGTTCTTAGGTCAGGCTACTTTATTGACCTTCGGAGATGTCAAGAGGAAGATCATCTGCTTCTGGACCATGGGTGACCATGGAGTTACTGAAACAACAGAAAGTGAGACTGTGGATAAGGGGCAGGAGGGACTATTGTATGAGGAAATCTTCCTTCTCAGACCTAGGGAACGTTTTAATTCAGAGGGAAAAAGACCATCCCTTTGGGATCTCCATTCCTCTCACCGGCTCTCACATTACCTCCCCAAAGCTGTACATGTAGGGATACAGAGAATGAGGTGCATTGGTTCTAATGCACCATTGCTTTTTTGTTTGAACCACTCTCTCCTGGTTAATTCACAGAGGAACAGAGCCAGGTACTAGGAAGTGCTTAAAGGATATACATTAGATTGCACTCATAGCCCACGAGGGCTGATCCTTGGTCTGACCATTATTAGTTCCACCAGTGATTTTGATATTAAAATCTAGCACCTTCTCATTAAATCCTCTAAGAACGTCAATATCGTGACATAGCTGCTACCTCATATAGTTTTAAAACTCAATTTGACCATGACAAATTGTGGAAGCAAGCACAAACAAATCAGACAAAGCCTGAAAAAAGCAAGGGCATGCTGCCATTTTCTTACTGAAACCCACTTAAAACTGTTTTATCATTATGCACATTCTTCCTTTGGTTTATTAATTAACAGAGCATGGAGATTAAATAGCAGTCTCTAACATAGTTTCTGGTAAACTGGGGTCACAGGTAGAACTTTGTATTTTCTTTTAAAATGGCTCATCTAGAATTGCTTGCTAATTTGAAGGAAAAACATTTCTTTCAAGCACAATTTTCAGTTTAGCCAAGATGAGAAACACCTTACCCCATGTGTTCTTTCAGATTGCTCTGCATGCATGTGGGTTGCTTTCTAAATTTTTTTTTGGAATTTGTTTCCTTTTTTTTATTCAGAGAAATTATGTGAAGTATTAAAAAGTGTGATTTTTTGAAATCACACATGGGTGCATCACCTGCTGTAGATTTAAATCATAGAAATGACCTTTTTCTACTCTTTATGGATATTTGTTAAACGTTAAAAATGTACTGCATCACAGGCAAAACCTTGATGATTCCCTCATGAAGAAAGACAAAATAGTTAAAAAATAGACAAAAATAGTCAAATAGACAAGATAGAAAAAGTGTTACTACTGGAATAATAGAGAGATGAACAGGTTGAAATTTGGAGGCAATCTTGACTAAGAGTTTTTCTAATCTTTCTAGTCAAGGACATTAGAGTGTCACTGTCCAAAGCTATCCAAAGTGGTTCATATTCATTGCATTTTATTGTTAAGTGGAAAACAAACTCAGACCTAGTTGGGGAGACTTTATTGAAAAGTATCATCACAGGGTCACGGGGATGGGGCAGGCAGCGGGGGACATTGTGATGACGTCGCAGGGGAACTGCTGTAGTTGGGAGAAGGGCTCGGACCGGCTAATATCTTAGGGGCTAGGCTAAAAATATTTCTTTGATAGGAAGAAGTGGATAAAGCCAGAAAGATCAGAGCGTGAGATCAGATGTGAAAGGACAGATGATGGGGTGGTCTGCTGAGATAGTAGGTCAGAGAATGTTTTAGTCTGAGGCCACCCTACTTGGGAGGCAGTGGAGGGCAATGCTATTTTAGGAGGGGTTGTCTGGTGCTCAGCTTGCCAGTGGGCCAAAGGTCAGGAATCTGGTAGAATGAGAGGATTTTAACCAAAGTTTAGCTAACAAGTATTTTGTTGCGACTGACCACTGGAAACAAGTATTTCAGCCAATCATTTATGAGGCAAAGAATGGGAATGTGGGGCGTCTATGTTTGCCCTCCCTGGTGAGGGGTGAGCAATTGGGGTATCCTTTAGTCTTGCCTAAGTCAGATGGGGAGGATGCTTCTTTGCAGTGACATGGTTCCTAGAATACAAAACGGTGGGGAGATTTCTTAGCCTTTGATGTTTTCCAGGAGCACTGGGCTCATTTAAAATTCAATATTGTCACTATGTCCAAGATTACATTTTTTGTAATATCACTATTCTTGTTGCCTAGTGACTAGTGTTTTAAATGCCAAATGCATTCCTAATGCACGTAAACCTTTATTATCTGGTACCTTTATCAACCTGGGATTTTTGTATCCTTTTGAAAAAAAAAAATAAATGCACTATGTATTTAGTTGTTGAGAACTACATGCAAACAGGTGATGATATTATTCATTAAAAGATTTACAGATCTTCTAAACTGTCAATATGCTGAGGTAAAAATGTTTCCTTCTCTGACTTTTCTCAAATTTAGCATGCATGAAATGGAGAGGTGCTCAAGATTTACTGGCCAGAATTTCCCCCATCTTTATCAGGACATCAGCAAGAGATGCAATTTAAAGTGAATGCATAAAATGGTCAGTTTAATTTTTTTTTCCAGGCGTAGCATCATACCACTTCCTACAAATATACAGCTTGGTAAAGAATAACCAGAAAGCTGCACTGCTCCATAAACTTGCAGGCGAAGTTATTGCAATGTCATTTAAATGGCCTCTTTTTTAAAGTAGAATAATTGACCGCTTCTTTCAAGTAGCAACTTATAATTTAGAAATACTTATAATTTATTCCTTGACACTTATCTAGTTCACTGAGAAAGTTTACCAGTGACCATGGATATCTGTTGGCACGTCTAACAAAACCAAGGGCTGGATTTGGAGAGTCAGTTTGACTGTAGCAAAATGTTCTTGGGGAGCTTTCGCTCTCTTCTGGAAGAGTTCACTAACAGATGGCAACTTGTCATTGTTAATGGAGTGTTATCCTGAAAAACTTCAAGGATCCATGCAGAGTGTGACACTCTTCCCCTCCTCCTTTCAAGCCACCTCACAGAAATAGCCAATAATGACCTCTTTCTCTTCACAGATGATTCCACCTTATGTCGGCTGATTCCTTCCAAGCCACGTTGTGGCTGCTCTAATCCTAATATGACAAAAGACTTTTTGTTGTTTGACAGCGCATCTATGTACTAAATAACAGAAGCATCGTGATGCAGTAGGAAAGATATTGCCACCCCAACACAGGAGTCCTGAGTTCTAGCCCCCACTCTGGGAGTCCTTGGCCAGATGACTTCTCCACTCTGGATTTAATTGTCCTCAGTGAAGCAGGAGCAGATTGCCTGAAATGGACAAGAGGCTCGTTTCAGGTGCATTTGTGAGATCTGAAATTCCTTTGATATAAACAAAGAAAGCATCGGTTGGGTTAGCAGAGTATGTGTGACCATTTTACATTCCGTTTACTTTATTCTGCTAAAATGGTATTTTCATAGGAAAATTGGCAGTTTGGTTTCTAGAGTATAAAATGGCCATAAAACAGCAACAAAAACATTTTCTCTTCCTGTATTTGTTTAACAGCACATGGATTTAAGAGCTCCTTCACAGCATAATTTTATTTGTTTCTGTAAATCCATTAGTAAGATAGCACTTCAGAGATGACAATATAAAATGGTAAAAAAAACTTGCCCGAGATCATACAACTTGAAGAGATCAGTGCAGACTATAATAACCTGGAGGACATGAATCCCGGCACTAAGATTTGTTCACTTATTAAATCAGAAATAACTGTTTCATTTTATTAATGGTGATTAATATTCACATTACACCTGCTAGTCCCATGATATTGTCTACTTTTAGATGTTTTTCCGATGTAACTTCACTTACAGCTTGACAACAACATTCAGAAGAGAAGAAAGATAGAAAATGTTTCTCAGTTACAGAGTTAATCTGTGACTGATAAGGAAGGATAATCAATAATAGGCAAGTAGGGACAGGAACCCTGATTCCTCCTCCTCAATATTCCAAATACTGCTTTGCCATTTAAATCAGCCTCTCTGGGGCACCTGACTGTCTTTGGCTCAGGTCTTGATCCCAGGTTCCTGGGATCCAGCCCCACATCAGGCTTCCTGCATGGAGCCTGCTTCTCCCTCTGCCTGTGTCTCTATCTCTCTCTCTCTGTGTCTCTCATGAATAAATAAATAAAATCTTTAAAAATAAATAATGGGGGATCCCTGGGTGGCGCAGCGGTTTGGCGCCTGCCTTTGGCCCAGGGCGCGATCCTGGAGACCCGGGATCGAATCCCACATCAGGCTCCCAGTGCATGGAGCCTGCTTCTCCCTCTGCCTGTGTCTCTACCTCTCTCTCTCTCTGACTATCATAAATAAATAAACATTTTAAAATAAGTAAGTAATACATAAATAAATAAATAAATAAATAAATAAATAAGCCACTCTTCTAGAAAAAGAATAAGGCCGGACATCAAATGCCTATTGAATAATTAGAAATCAATTCTTCTAACCAGACATTTGTTTATTTAAATTTGCTTACATTTATTTAAATCAACCAGGCTTTACCTTCCCTTCCTTCAGCCCCACACCTTTTTTCCTTAGCATCACCTTGTATCCCTCTCTCTTCATTCTGCACATCTCTTTCGACATTGTCATTTCACACAGGTCCCACGAGCAGTTAGATAAGTTATCCCTTTAAGAATTGTTATTCAGTGGATCTCACAAATGCATACAGTTTTCAACTTCCTTTGGAAATAAGTGCTGGTACTTTTGCAGGCTTTCCTTTTGTGATTAGAAAAAATACCAATACCATTTTCCTGCAAATATATATTAGCAACACGATGAGAAAATTAACATTCTTATTGCATAGAATTTGTTACTTCTCTGAATGAATAGGAGAATAGCAAATGCTAATGCAGTTTAAAACTGAAATGAAATGTAAATAGAATTGGAGTTTGATTTCCTGAAAGTATTTTTCTTGAATAAAAGAAATCCTTAAAGACAATGCTTTTAGTTTTAGACAAGACACTCATCTTAAATATTAGCAGTTTCCAATAGCTTACATCTTAATAAACAGTGATAAGTGTGACAATTGTATTTTACAATTGCATCATACTTTATGGTTTCCAGGACATGAGAAGACAGTTGGGTTATGAGCTCAGCTTTCCTCTGCTAGTGCAGGGGATGTACCTATGGACTCCACAGTGACTCCTTCTATTTAAAGGAATCAAAATGCTCATGCATGCAAAAGCTGTTTTAGACTTATACATTTAAAGAAATAAACATCTTTTTTTCTACACTGTAACCAACTTTATTTTACAGATTGATTGTATAGTAATTCTTAACAAATCATCGAGTGCGAACGGTAAGCCAAGAAGGTACCTGAAAGTTCATTTTAACCATTCCAGACACGCAAACATCTATGATGTATAATTAAAAGAGAGATAAAAGAACAGATAAAACGATAAATAAAATACCCTTGATGTGTTAGTATATATTTCTTTATATATTGGGATACCTACACGAGAAAAAAAATGCAATTTAAAAAATAATACCAACATTTTTAAAATTTATACAAACTTCATTAAAATTCATGCCTTTTCAAAGAGATCTCTAATGTGTTACATCCAGAAAAGTGACTCCCTTCCCTGATTGCATTTATCACAATATGTAACATATATTACCTATTTAAGTGAAAAGCACTGACCAGTTAAGATTTCATTGAAAATTTTAAGCAAGCAGGCATTTATTGGAATTCAGGAGAACTGCAAATCAAGACACAGATTCAGATAAAAACCTGACTCCTGTTCTGAGGAAGACAAAGGTAGGGGGCAGAGTTATACAGGGGAAAGATCTTGAGTGCAGGTCTCATTTAGGTCCTTTATGTAAAACAGGGATTAATGAAACTAGGATTAGTTGCTGCTATTTTCAAAGAGATTCTTAGCTTGGCTTGCTTGTTCCATTTTGAAATCTCCTTTTGCAAAAAAAAAAAAAAATATTTTAAAAGATGGTTGAATTGTAGAGGTTGATTTATTGAAGGGTGATGTATGAAAGCTAGCATCCCAAAAGGAATTCTGTTCATGCAAAGCTCCTTAGTTACTGAGCAGTGCTTAATGCAGCTGAACCTAGTCAACTGGAAAGGTTAGTTGGCAGCACCCTGCCAGGGAAGTTGTTGGTCCCCCCTCTAATGGTGAATGCCAAACTCCTGAAGCACAGCTGTATCTAAGGCTTTGTCAGATTGTGTTGTAATGTCAGGGGCCCTAATCATACAAGGGCAGAGTCAGTATGATGTGGGAAACAAAAGCAAAACAAAAAATAAGTTTCCTGACTACCTATAGGCCATTGACAAGTCCTTAAAACAGGGACATTCCTCTAGGGACTCAACTGCCCCTTAGCCCAGCCTCCAGGATCCTGCATGTCTACTTTAACATACAAAAATTCCTTTGGAAACTTCCTTTATCTCTACATCCTCAAGATATATGTTGGTAGTCATCCTCTAAGTATATGTCCCACCGGTATACACATGAAAGGTCTCAGAACTGAGTTTTTACTGACCAAAAATAAATGACTTTTTTTTAACAATAGCCAGCCCCCTCAGATCCTGGAAATGCCTGTCCCTAACCCTAACCCCATCCCACCTTGAATGTATTTAACAGGCCAGCCGCTCCTCATGACCCCAGTCAGCTCTTTCTGCCCACGGATCCTGTCCCCGTGCTTTTAATAAAACCACCTTTTTGTACCAAAGATGTCTCAAGAAGCTTTTCTTGGCCCTTGGCCCCAAACCCCAAACAATTTTTTGTTGTTGTTATTTTTTTCAGTCACATCTTCACATTTATGCCTCTCCTAGGTGGCCACCGTAGGCCTGTGGTCTTAGGGCAGAGTATGCACACACACACACACACACACACACACACACACACACACCCCACACGCACAGATATCTGGGAAGGGGTTGATTTCCACGCAGGGGCATTTGGGCCACAACAGGACAGTGCTAGCTTTGAAAGTAGACACGAGTGGGCCGGGACAGACAGGGTGAGACAGCTGGGACCAGCCACTCTGGTCACTGTTCCTGAACAGAAACAAGGGAGCACACACACCAGGGCAGGGGAAGATGGTGCACCACATGGAAGGACACATGTTTGTTGATCACACCCATAGTTTGAAGTTTTCAGACCTCCAGGATTGAAGCCCTTTCTTCCAAACTGACCTCTGGCAAGAGATATGCCTATACCTGTTTAACGGCCATCTCTGGGGCAGGGTATGATCATGTGATTTATAATGTGTGGTGCCAGTTTCCATGGTGTAAATATTCCAAAGAGCAGTGACTTCAAGCTGCCTACATGATGTCACTGAACAAAGAATGGGGGAGGGATACTAATAGCTCACAATTACCTAGTGTTTTCACCATGCAGATACGAGAGACATTTAAAAACCCTCAAGAACACAGATATTAGTAAAATGTAGATGACTAGGAAGTGAAGAGTTTTGTGTATTTATTACCTTTGCTTTTAAAGAAATTTAATTCCATTTATATAATTTAATTTTTTAATAATGGCTCTGTTTAACCACCCAGTAGCAAAACTCCTATAAAACTGTCAGTCATTACTGGATCTGGCCCAGCTAGAACTTGGAAGGCTACCAAAAAACTCTGTAGATATTGGGGTACTCGGGGGACTCAGTGGTTGAGCATTTGCCTTTGGCTCAGATTGTGATCTTGGGGTCCTGGGATCTAGTGCTGCATCAGGCTCCCCACAGGAGCCTGCTTCTCCCTCTGCCTATGTCTCTACCCCCGCACACCTCTCTGTGTCTCCCATGAGTAAATAAATAAAATCTTAAAAAAAAAAAAAAAGAACTCTGTAGGTATCGGAGACCTACACACCCACTATACTTCTTTCTAGACAAATTTCCCCAGTATATTCTGCTGCTGCTAAGGCTGCCATGCGAGTGAGGCCTGACCTTTTGTTTTTATTTTCACAAATAATTGTGAGAAGTTTCAGCATGGGAGTACATCATGCTTGCTTCCTTTTATCCTCATTACCCAGAAATCAAAAATTCCAAAAGAGTTCTTCATTAAATTAAAATGTATATAAAGATTACAAGCATATCAACCTTTAAAATATGGATGACATTTGGTCCTATGAAAATTCTACTTGATTGAAATTAAATTTCAGCGAAATTGCAAATATCAGCCCAAATTCTGTCACAAGAAAATGTTATTAAATGTTTTAGGTATGACTCATGCTAGTCCACTTTTATCAGTAGGCATCTTGACAAAAGATCATGTCATTCCCCCCACACCTCCCTCCAATGCAGGCAGTGTTCTAGGAAATACCAGAACTTGCAAATCCTCTGCTGGCTACATCAGCCATTAATTACTAATACTTTTAGCACTTGTTCTTTTTTTTCTTTTTAAAGATTTTGTTTATTTATCCATGATATATTTATATGTATATATATATATATATTTATATATTTACACAGAGAGAGGCAGAGACATAGGCAGAGGGAGAAGCAGACTTCCGCAGGGAGAGCCCCATGTGGGACTCCATCCCAGGATCCCAAGGCCATGTTCTGAGCAAAAGGCAGATGCTCAACCACTGAGCCACCCAGGTACCCTGGCATTTATTCTACATCAAACCAGGTGCCCTGGTTTATGTTTGGAAAGATTAAAATACACTTACATGAACTGGTTCTAATATAAGAGATACCTTCGGAGACCATTTCTTCTGACTGTCAGAGTATTATTAGGGACTATTGCCAGCAAAATTTCTTCCAGCCTTTCCTCCTCTACTTTCTCTAAAATGCAGTGAAAATATGGTTGACTACATTGGTTCTAATGCCTATTGCAATAACTACTAAAGCAGTTTCAATTCTCTCTTATACTCAAAATGTGGTCAAGGACCAGCAGCATCTACTTGTTAGAATCACAAAAATCTCAGGCTTTACCTCAGACCTACTTAATCAGCATCTGCATTTCATCAGAATCCCCATGTGATTCTAATGCAAATCAAAGTTTAAGAGGCACTAATCCAGACACTATCCACACTATCCATGGCCTCGGGGCCAGTTCTGATCATTGTTACACCTTCAGCACCTATCAGAGTGCCTGGCGCTGCCATACACTCATAAATATTTATGAACGAATGAATATATATTTGTATTGGCATTTGTTTTAAACAGAAATAGATTGTTTTCAGGTTTTCAATCTGTTCTCTTCATGAACATTATCAGACGTAGCTTTAAGATGAAATCTAGAAAAAGCGATGGAAAAAAACCCTCACAAAAAAATAACCATATTTCAAAAGAACCGAAGGATTATAAATAAAAATTGTTAATTATAATTAAATATTTTCCTGAAGTATTATTTCATTTGAATTTCATTCTTTCGTTTCAGAAGTATACTAAAATTGTATTCCTTAATTTTTGTGACGTTACTTTATGTTTCCTTAAAACATTAATTTTAAACATAATTTTATTATCTAATTCCAGTGCTTCTAAAATGCTTATTATCTGCATCTCTTGGCATCCTTATCAAAATGCAGGTTCTTGGACCTTACTCTGCACCCGAATAAATTCTCAGAGATATGGATTAGAAAACACTTACCTGTAGGTAATTTCCCTACTGTTCGGAAATTATTTATTTATTTATTTTTAAAGATTTATTTATTTATTCATGAGACACACAGAGAGAGAAGCAGAGACATAGGCAGAGGGAGAAGCAGGCCCCAAGCAGGGAGCCCGATGTGGGATCTGATCCCGGATACTGGGATCACACCCTGAGCTGAAGGCAGACCCTCAACCCCCAGGCGTCCTGGGAATCATTTATTCTGATGTAAAAATATGACTTCAAGGGTGCCTTGCTTCAATTGCTTAATAATCTGACTCTTGATCTCAGCTCAGGTCTTGATCTCATAGTCATGAATTCAAGCCCCACATTAGGTTTCACACTGCGAGTGGAGCCTACTTAAAAAAATAAAATAAAATAAAATAAAAATATGACTTCTTAGCAGACATTTTTTGCGATGATGAAATACATATGAACTAATTTTTCTCGAGATGATTAATAGACGTAAATAAACAAATATTAATCTAATTGGCCATTTTCTGAGAATAATCTGACCTTGAGAAGTAGAAATTATAGTGCTCATAAAAGCTCCCTTCTTAAAACCAAATTAAGAAAAAATAAGCCTCATCTTAAAATAAATGCACAGATACCTTTGGGCAGCATATTGATTAGAGTTTGACATAGTTTGCTTAAAATTTAGATCATGTTGAGAATCTTCCCAGCCCCATCAAACTTCTGAACTGTTTTTGCTGACATTTAAAAAGCTAACAAAACAAAAATTAACTCTTACCATGCATCGACCATTAGATTCTACTTCTTTATTTTTTTTTCACCAAGACTACCACTAGTGCTTTCTAAAACTAAAGTACCCATGTTGCCCTAGTGTCAATGCATATTGATAGACTAAAGATTCAATAATTTAATCAACAGTGGTAAAATTATTTTATGACTTTTGGCTTTTTAAAGATCATCTGTGTTGATCTCAGATGAAGAGGTTAAGGGGAGATGTATAATCACCTTCAAATCCTATAAAAGCCGAAAGAGACTAGGGGTTTCTAATGACTCAGAAGAATGAACAAAGTACACACATCACCATATGTATAGTACTATATGCATTTATAGAAACAGGCCCTTTAGGTTTAGTTACAATATGCATTACATTTCAGAGTTATTTTTTTTTAATTTTTATTTACTTATGATAGTCACAGAGAGAGAGAGAGAGAGAGAGAGGCAGAGACACAGGCAGAGGGAGAAGCAGGCTCCATGCACCGGGAGCCCGACGTGGGATTCGATCCCGGGTCTCCAGGATCGCGCCCCGGGCCAAAGGCAGGCGCCAAACCGCTGCGCCACCCAGGGACCCCCGCATTTCAGAGTTATTGAGATGAGATTATATAACCATTAGGTAGTAGCTACACCTGAGCAGTGGAGGCATAGTCCTAAATCCTTGAAGAGGAATGGTAGAGACCTAAACTGGAGGTGAGGATTGATGAAGTTTTGGAATATAGGTGAGGTCTGGAGCTGGAAGAGCTTCTGCCCCAGGCCTGTGAGGGGTGGCTGATTATGTACCTGGGAGTTGGTAGGGGTTTGAGGAGAGCTTACTCTCTAAGGAGTTTTGGAAGCAAGGTTTCCAGGACGTTGAAGGGGCTAGCTATTATTGAGAAAAGGTCATTTATTGCCAGCTAATAAACTTGAGTCATGAGACCCTTCAGATATATATTGGTGGGCCATGTGCTTGGAGGATGATTGTCAACACATATCTTGGGGGTTTAGAAATAAAGGGAAATTTCTAAAGGAGTTTTATATGTCAAAGTAGACTTATAGGCTCCTGGGGGTCAGGCTAAGATTGCCTTTTGCTCTTAGCAAAGTATTAACATCAAGGCAGTTGAGTCCATAGAGGAATGTCCCTTTGGCTGTTTCAAGGACTTGTCAATGTGCTGCCTCAAGCTCGTTCCTCAGCTAGCCCTGTGTTCCCCCATCGAGGATGGTGATAAATAAATTACACATTAAAGGCTCTGGGGGTACAACATCTCAACGCTGTGGCTTCCAAAACTTGGGGCTGACCAGTCAAGACCCATGGTGTAGACATGTGCTCTCCTCTTCCACCTTTGCCCCAAGGTAACACCTAGACTAAATATAATGCATGTGCTTTGCAGGTACAATTTCCCCTTCCTCCACTGGAGAAAGGCTACCTTGACAGTTCAAGTATAAACTCCCCCAGTGGGAAGAGTTCCCTGAAAGATTGGAGGTAGCCTCCATTAGAGAGCACCCACTGAACTGTCACAGCTCCTCCCAGCTCAGAGAGATGCAACAAATATCTGATCCTAAAACAACTTAGGATCCATTCCACCTCCTAGAACCTGACCCTCTCCTACCTTGAGAATATACTTTCACTTTAGTAAACTGCTTTGTGCTCACTACTTTCTTTCTGGCTGTCTTTATGCCAGCATGGTTCTCCATGGAAATCTGGTGGGAAATCCAAGGACTGAGACCTCTGTTCACACAATGCACTCTTCCACTGGTAACAAAACAACCATATATTAATGACTTACACCATATTTAAAAACTGTAAGTTATTAGGAATATCTGATTGATTGATTGATCATTCTATAAATTTATTTACTTATTTTAGGACTGAGGAAAAATATTTGTAATGAAGAGGCTTGTTTATTTATTTATTTGGTAATAATTTGAACTTGCTAGTTAAAAAATCCATGGATTTCTCTAAATTTTATTATTTGATGATCATCTTCTACAGTACTGATCACATTGTGTTATGTTCTGTATCAACACCCCTACCAAGAGAACTTTTTACTTGCTATCTATATAAAAATAATACATATGTTTTGGCCAACTACTTAGAAGACTCAAAGGTCAAATGTGATTTTTAATACATTAAACACCAATAGTGCAATGGAGGCTGCAGATTAAGCATGCTTGAGCTATGTCAATAGAAGCTTTACAAATAAAGTTTAGCTATTCCATAAGAGGTAAGATGAATTTTTGTCCTTCCAAGAGAGGGCTCCTTATTCATATGAATATGTTTAAATATACTTAAATTAGGAGAGAATCTATATAGCTTATTTTTTATTAGCTTTTATTTTTTATTATAGCTTCCTATGGTTCTGTTTGTATACAGCTGAATTATTAACAATTACATCACATGTAACAGTAAAGTGCTTTCTTTGACACCATCTCAACATTGGAAACAATTATGCTGCTATGCCCTTTTCAATAAACAGGAAACTAGTTCTTGAAGAACTTAAGTGAATTGCTCAAGGAAAGCTAGAGAATAGCTGAAAGGAGAGAGACTCATTGGAGATTTAGGCTTTCTGATATGAAGCTTGGTACTCTCCTACTGCATTATGATCTCACCCATTCCACCAGGAGTACAGAGCACACCAGTCTTCATTATTGATTGTCAGTGAATAATGGCCTCTTCTAGTCATGCTCTTGGTTTCACTTCTTAGGTCAGCAGAGAAACAGTTGAGAACATATTACTAGAAGAGTTGTGGCAGCCTGCAAGGAGTCCTCCAAAGCAAATAGGCAGAGGATTCAGAACAGTGTCTTTAGAAGCCTGTTAGAAAAAGCACATATTAGCATAAGAGAAGTTTGGAAAGTGGAGTTTCTGGCTTCAGATTCCTGCTCTTCATTTAAAGTAGTTTAAGTTGAAGGTAATCACTCCACACATCTGGGTGGCGGTTTCCTTATCTGTAAAGCATGACTGAGGACATCACCAGGGCTCTTTGGCTTAGCTCTTGATTGTAGGAAAAGAGGAAGAGAATATTGCAATAACCGACGATTATAAAATCTTATAATATTTTAATCATTTTATAACATTTATAGTATTTATAACACGTTAATTGTAACATATTATTTATGACATTTTCTAACAATGGAATAATCATGCTGACCTACCTGGTATCCAATTCTCAGACTTCTTTTTTTGTGTGTTCATTCACTCCCAAGGTGATCTCCTGTCTAAACATTATCCAAAGGATTCTAAGTTTTTTTTAAGATTTTATTTATTTATATGAGAGAGAAAGAGATAGTGACAGAAATAGCAATACAGAGCAAGAGTGGGGAGGAGAAGGAGAAGCAGGCTCCCCCTTGAGCAGGAAGCCTGATGCACAGTTCCATCCCAGGACCCTGGGATCATGACCTGAGCCTAAGGCAGATGCTTAACCAACTGAGCCACCCAAATGCTGCTAATTTCTAAAATTGTATTTCCAGTGTCCCATCTCACATGGAGTGAAATCCAATTTGTTCCCATGTCCCACTCACACACCCACCTTGCCTCTTATTACTGCACACTCTCTTTCATTCTTTCTACATCCTATTGTTTCTTGAACAATCTAGGTATTCTCCTGGCTGAGGGCCTTTGCTCTCTGCTGTGCTTCAAATGCTCTCACTCAGATAGCAATGCGACTGTCGCCTCCCTTCTTTTGAATCTCCTCTCACTTTATTGGAGAAGCATCCCTGAAAAGCTTACATAAAATATTACTTTCTTCCCCATCCTTTTGTATTTCCATGATCTTGCTTTAGTTTTCTTCATTACACAAATCTCTGCCTAGCTAGCATGTTGGATACGGGTTAATTTGCTTATTGTTTATCTTCTCCCATTAGAATACAGGAACAGAGATTTTGTTACTGTCCTGGCCCCAGAACTTAGTGCATAGCAGGTATTTAAGAATTATTCATTAAATCAATTATTGAACAGAACAACGTTGTATGCTGGCAACAATGGCTAGCTACTTAAGAGTTGCTTCACCTAGTTTTATGGCAGTAACCAGGACATCTAGGTATTAGACTATCTCTTAACTTCCAGTATTTATGGATCTGTCAGTTGTATATAACAATGGCAGTGGGTGGAATTGCTTTCAGGTCTCTTCCTCACTTAGGTCTATTTACTCATATTCTAAATATGGAATGAATTCTTGTGGGCTACAAAGGGTGACTATATTCACAATCAAAGAAATATAATAACAACATCACTAGAAATTTATTTTATATTATCTATTATATCCCAGAAGTAGAGTGGAGCTTTACCTATGTTATTTCTACACCTGCCAAGCAATCCTGCAAAGTACACAGATTTCTCTCCATCTTACAGATGAAAAGTCTGAGTTTCAAAAATTTTAAGTACCTTGATTAAGTGAACAAAGCTTTTAATTGTTGCCATTTAAAGCTAGGTTTGCCTCACACCACACACTGTATCCTCTGCCACGTTGCTTGCTATTCCATCTTCAAGCAGAGAATATTATGAGGAATATTGTGCTAGAATTTTCTCACTTAACAAAATCTACTACATGAGACTGTAATGATTCATAAGCTCATTCTTTTTAGCAATCCTTGATATGTTCCTGAAATTTGTTAGAATGACAAAGAATCTCAGAGTTATTTAGTCTGACTCTCATTTTATAGGTTTAGAAAGTCTGCTGGCAAAATGTTGTTTCCCCAAAATCACACAGCTGCCCTATTGCACAAACTCTCTGAGCAGCGTTCACTATGTTGGGCCTTCCCCAAACTTGATTAACACCATACAAGATTTGAAACAAAATAAACTGTTGTCAGGTCCTCTGTTCATAGGTTAGTTTGGCAGAAAGTGAGTAAGACTTTCACTTCAGGGCTGGAAAATGGAGGATACACACTGTAGGAATTGCTTTTAGTCAATCAATACTACATTATTCAGTCAGGGGCGAAGGGTGTGCGTGGGAAAGCCAGGTGGAAGAAAATGGATTATACATGATAGTAATTGGAAGCCATTGTACAGCTCAAGTGACAAACCGTATCAATGACCCAAAAAGCTGTTTATGTCTAAGGTAGCAGATACAGAGCTCTAAGTTGTAACAAATCATGATTAACAATCGCTTCATAGGTATGGTGGCAAATATATTACTTAAAAAAACCAACAGTGTCAATGTAACAAAGAAGTAAATGCTACAATCTATAAATGTATGCACCTGTCACATATACACACATCACTTAATATATAAGTAACATAAAACACACAGAAATATGACAAACCCGCTTACAGACATAATTTTTTTTACAACTTAAACATCAAACATTCAAATCCAGTGTTATCTGGAAAAAGTCTCAAAGAACATAATATAAATTAAGTATATTTTTCCTATATTTACTTACAGATTGATTGTAACCACCTCTCACTTGATCAGAGCTCAGAATTCTATAGTGTAAGTACCATGGAGCTCATTATTTTTATATGTTCAATCAGTATTTCAACAAGATGTTCTATTGAAACAGGCCTTAAGTGACTTGGAAAATCTATATTGTGGTCAATTTAGGTCTTGGCTTTATTCACTTGCATTCCGGAAGCAAATATTTAAGAAACTTCCCAACTGTTTCCATTCTACAATTTCTTATTCTAAATGGTTTTAAAAAATAAAGAAAAATATATATTAATCACATATAAATGCTTAAACTCTTTTATTGACTTCATCTTTGTTTTGTATTACAGTTAGAGTTTGAGGTAATGGATACAAATTCTAGGAGATAACAAGAAATCACAACCCTAAATAAATATTCTTTACATTAAACCAAAACAATGATAGAAAACAAATTTAGCTTATAAAGATACAAGCACAATTGGAGACTACAATTTCTTAGAATAGCTGATTTACATTGTGAGCAATATTTTGCTCTTTTGTTATTATTTAGGATACATTTTGCTTTCAGTTTTAGACAATCATTCCAAATCCCATCTGGAACAAAAGAAAAACAAGGCCACTATAATAAATTATTAAACAGTAAGAGTTACAAATTATTAAATAGTAAGAGCTATGAAAAAAACTACTTTGTCAACATTGGAACTACTTGAAGTGTTCTAAAGACCAATGTATATGATCTCATTTTCTAGGCATATTATTATTTGAATAAGATTGTGAACTAGTCAAGGAATCCAATGCCATTGTTTCTATGGTGCGGAAAAGAATTTTGAATTAAAAAATATAAAAATAATAATCTTTAGTATTTTTCTGACTCCAACACATTCTCAAGATGATATACATCCTGCCTAAACCATGATTTTCCTCAAAATAATTTTTCTTACTACAAAATAAAAATTTAAATATTTTATCATCCATCAAACCATGCTATATCTTTTCCCCAGATATGCCACATGTATTCCCATTGTCTCCTTCATTTATCCTCTGTTTACATATAAAACGTCAGCCTCTCCATTTGACCTAAAATTTTACTACAATCTCTACTCGTTAAAATTTACATCAATATTCTTTAAAATGACTCCTTATTCTTTTTATCATTAGCTACTCTTGAGGTTTAAAATTATTAGTTGTGAGAAGCCTGGGTGGTTGAACAGTTGAGCCACTGCCTTCGGCTCAGGTCGTGATCCCGGGGTCCTGGGATCAAGTCCCACATCGGGCTCCCTGCAGGGAACCTGCTTCTCCCTCTCCCTGTATCTCTGCCTCTCTCTCTGTGTCTCTCATGAATAAATAAAATATTACAAAATTAAAAAAAATATACAAAAATAAAATTATTATTCGTCTTCAATGAAAAATATAATTAAATGTCTCAGGCTTAAATATTTTACCCAAAGAAGCAATGAAATAATGAGAAAAATATAAATAGATCCAAGATTCACATTAGTGGTCAAATCAACAGCTATGTGCTGATTCAATATGGAGCAGTTTTAGGGAAGAGATCAATGATCACTCAAAGATTAAAAGAGGGGAAGCTGAGAAAGTAGTGGTGACATACACATAAGTGAAAAGGTTAGGGATGTGGTTAATTCAGAATTAGGAAAAGAATAAGGTTGCATTTGTTGAGTTTGTATTACCAGTGAGCCAACTGGCAAATGGTTGCAAATGTAGTTTATAATCTTATGGAAGAGGTCAGATACCAAAATACATAGATTGCATTCAATTCAACAAATTCTATAGAGTACTTTCTCTGTGCAAGAGAATTTTCTGAGGAATATAGTCACATATAAAATTAAATTAAGCCTGTCTCTAGGGGTTCTTTGGTCTCAGTAATGAGAAATAGATACATACATAACTACTTATAAGTCATTATATGGAAATATCTAGAATATACTAGAATATACTATGGCAATCCATGTGAAGAAGCAATTTAATTTGCCTTGGTGGGCTTGGGTAAAGCGGTGGAAAGCCATGGAGTTGCAGACAATAAAGTTGCAAGCAAGTATCTCCCTCTCAGACTCTCCCTATATCGTATCACTTTGTGCATGATAATTTAGTGACAACATGGGATTCCTCTATATTTGCTATTTTTTGTAACTCTATCTCTTCTTACTAATTCCATATATCCTTTATAGACTTGGCTCCATTAGTACTTTCTCATTAAGTACTTCTTTATTCTCTTGGCATGTTTCTCCTTATGAGTTCTTCTTATGAGACCCTGTAATCACTGCTATTTTAATATTATTAAATAGTGTTAAAATTGTCTGTTTGCTAAATCTCTCATTAGGTTAGAAACTAATTAAAGGAGAGGCCGATTATATCTCTGAATCCCAAGAGTCCACTATAATACTTGACAACCATGAGATGTATAATAGATCTTTGTGGAAAAAAGGAAGGGGAAATAAACAGAAGAGGAAAGTATAGGAGAAATGAAGGGAGTCAGGAAGACAGATTTAAAAATTCTCAAGACAGAGGCTAAAATTGTTATGGTGATAAAACAAACACAATAGAGAAATAAATGAAAGTAATGTAATGGTCCAGGAATAAGTGTAAAAGAAAATGAGCAATTTATGGTACATTCATTTGAAGAAAAAGAAGGAAAAGCATATATATATATATAATTTCACTATTGTGGGAGCTAGGGGATTGACAGAGAAATATGGTCAGTAAATCAAATATAATTCAGCTCTCTATAGATCTGAGCCTGGATTTAGTTATAAAGAAATCACAAGTGAGAGGGGTACCTGGTGGCTCAGTTGGTTGAGTGTCTGACTCTTGATTTCAGCTCAGGTGGTGACCACAGGGCTGAGCCCCATGTCATGGCCTGCATTCAGCAGGGAGTTTGCTTGAGATTCTCTCTCTGTCTCTCTCTCTCTCTCTCTCTATCCCTTTTCCCCTCCTTCTTGCTGTCTCTTGAGTAAATAAAATCTTTATTAAAAAAAGAAGTCATAAATGTGATATCAGTAAAAATACAGGCAGGGAATTCTAAGAGGCCAATAAAACACAGCCCCTCCAAAAAAGCAAAAACTGATACAATCAACTTTGTCAGAATTCTGGAAGATGATAGATGTTTTATAGCAAAAACAACAAAAAAATGCTGAATCAAGAAAAAGGCAGCTTTAGTGAGAGAGCTTTGTGACATTTTAATATAGTTTATCCCCATTCATCCTGATGCTCACCATGACTGTGTTCTTGAGGATAGCAACACATATTTCCAGTGTGAGCACACACATTCCCAGTGTGTGATCCCCCAGAGGGACCGGAGCAGATCTTGTTTAAAAAAAAAAAAAAATAGTGTTTGTCTGTTTAGAACTGTCTGGGAGTTCTTTAAAGGACTGATGCAATGTACTTGTCTTTGTTTCTCCTAACTTGGAACACTTTCCATGTAAAAAAGCAGCTAAATGGAAAACATTACTCAAGAATGTTAAAAGACAAATGAACAAGCCACCGCCACCTGAGGCACAAGATTACAGATAAAGACAAACAATAACACGCTAAAAGACTAGGAGGAAAATCTGGGGAGAGACTTACTTTGAGTTTAAGGGCTTTGAAATTCTCTTGCATATAATAGGAAATCTGAAATGCTAGATGCATGAACAGGCATGGAGGCATGCTCAGACAAGACCTGAGAAGACATTAGGGTTTCGAGTCCAGCTGATCTTTATGCTCACTACAAATAGGAAGTGAATGCAAAGGCAGAATTGTAAATGTCCTAAGCATTGAAGAAGGACCCCAATGTGGAGCCAATCTGCAAGAGACAGGAAAAATATTATTTTTTTTAGTTTTTTCTAAGCACTTCAGGAAATCCTTCTCAAATCACTAGCTGACTGCAATTCAAAGGGTCTGGAACACCAAAGAATATGGTCTTAAAAAGTAGTTTACAAAAGTTGCTTAGCAAACAACTGCAAATAACAGCAAGGAACACAAATAAATCCTGAGGAAGAAGAAAAATTCAGTTTCCAGAGTTACCACATAAAAATATTCAAACTGGAGGTACCTGAGTGGCTCAACTGGTTAAGCATCTGACCCTTGATTTCACCTCAGTTCCTGATCTCAGGATCATGAGATCGAGCCCCACATCAGGTTCCATGCTCAGCACATAGTCTGTTTGAGATTCTTTCTTTTTCTCTACCCTTCTATCTGCTATAAATAAATAAATCAATAAATCAATAAATAAAATCTTAAAAACATAAAATACCCAAAATGTCTTTTTTTAAAAAAAAGATTTTATTTATTTATTCATAAGAGTCAGAGAGAGAGAGAGAGAGAGAGAGAGAGAGGCAGAGACACAGGCAGGAGAGAAGCAGGTTCCATGCAGGGAGTCTGATGTGGGACTCATCCCAGGTCTCCAGGATCATGCCCTGCACCAAAGGCAGGTGCTCAACCGCTGAGCCACCCATGTGTCCCACCCAAAATGCCTTTGTATGAAACAAAAAAACAAGAAAGTATGAACCGCTTAGGAAAACAAAAATAAATTAACATAAAGTTTTTCTAACAAAAGACAAACATTGGATTTTTCTAACAAAAGACAGACTAGATGAAAGCCATAAATCAACTGACTTAAATATGCTCAAAGAACAAAAGGAAATTATTGAAAGGAAACTAAAGGAAACCAGGAGAATGATGTCTAAACAAATGCAAAATATTAGTAAAAATGTTTGTTTTAAAAGGAAATAGGCAGAAATTTGAGAGCTTGAGATTTTCATAACTGAAATGAGAAATTCACTACATGAATTCAACATATTTGATGAAACAGAAGAAAGACCCAGCAAATGTGAAAGGATGAAAAAGATACTCATGCCATTAGTAACCCAAAGTGAGCTAAGAGGCTAACTAATGCCAGATAAAAAAGACATTAAGTCAAAAAGCATTAAAAGAGACAAAGGAGGACATTATATAATGATAATAGTGTTAATTCATCAAGAAAATATGAAGTTTGAAACATACACATACTTAATACAGAACCTCAAATTATTATTTTTTTCAGATCTCACTTATAACAATTATTAATGCATCAATATAATTGTTTAATTAAGTTAAATAAATCAAAATATCCATTCATATAAAGTCACAGAAAGACAAGAATCACTAAAGAAGATTGCTGTTGAATTAAAATGAGGGTAAAACAAGTAGAAATTATTGGGAAAATATTAACTAATTGAAAATCCAGGTTTCTTCTCAAATGCTTTGAGGTTTTGTTTTGATTTTAAGAATCTGAAACTAGTAATCATAGGTGCTTTTAATCCTGGCTTGTGCAAAAATATGAATCAGAATCCAAATGAGTGGTCAGCCTGGATGGCTCAGCAGTTTAGCGCTGCCTTCAGTCCAGGGCATGATCCTAGAGACCTGGGATCGAGTCCCACATCGGGCTCTCCACATGGAGCCTGCTTCTCCCTCTGCCTGTGTTTCTGCCTGTGTCTCTCATGAATAAATACATAATATCTTAAAAATAAAAAAAAGAATCAAAATTAGCTGACTCAAGTTTAAAGAAAAGATGATAGCTCTATATTAGAAGATAAGTAAATTAATGTATACTTATATGCCTTCAGTAAAATGCCTAAAATATATATTTATTATCAATCTTAATGCCTCCATCTTTAACTGATTTTTATAACTGACTATGTGTCCTCATTGTATTGGATAAGATGTGCTTCTATTCTACTGGTAACCGTGAAGTATAAGGAGAGGAAGTGAGATAGGTTGATCAATCTTGTCCTGAATGGGCTTTGAGGAATTACTGAGCAATGTGCACAGTGCCCTGAACAAAAATGTAATTAATAAATAATTGCTGAATGAAAACAATATAAAGTTTAGAATTTAACTTAGAGGCAATGGCAAGACTTTAATGGTTTTTAGCAAGTGAGATTGTGTTTAGATGGATTGTTCTTTCCTGTAGAGTGGATAACACATTTAAGGTGTGACAAAGTAGTTGGTAGAAAATGGAGGAGACAATTATAAATATCCGTGTGAGATCCAATTAGGGCCGAAAGCCAGTTAAATTTAGGAAGGGTTCATTTCATATATCATACACTTAACTAATATTTGTTACACAGCTACAATATGCCAGGTTTTAGATAAGGACCTGAGGGTTTATTTATGAATCAGACAGCATGTACCACGTATTTATGTATTTTTCATCCTAGTATAGAATACAACTAAAAGTGAGCTATTGTTGTTGTGCTTTCACATGCAATGATAGAGTATAGTGTGCTATGGATCCCATAGGAGGAGAATCTGATAGAATGATGCATGACCAGAGAGGCTTCTTAGAGGAAATGAGTTCTATTGCTAAGTTTAAAGAAAGAATCTGATTTAACCAAGCAAAGGGAATGAAGGAGAGGTCTAGGCGAAGGCTGTGTGAAAAGTTGGAGGTTAAGAAGAGCAGGGATGAAATCAGCAGAGTGGAGTGTATGGCTTGTTAATGGGGAAGTAGTGGCAAGAGGTAAATACATAGCATGAATAATATAAACAGAGGTCAGATAACGGAAGGTAAAATAAGCTTTGCTAAGCATTTAGAGTTTGGTAGTGAAGACGGTCAGGAGCCACTGATGTGTTTACAATAAGTATGTTATGTCGTTGATTTCAATTTATAAAACTCATTTGGATTATAAAGAAAACAGTGGGTTACATAGTAGCAAGAATATAAGCAAGGAGTTTAGAAGCTATTCCCTTAATCTGGGCAACTGGTTTGGCTAGAGCTGAAATCTCATCAGTGGGGTAAAAGAGATACAATAATAAAGACTGACACTTACTAAGCACACCATATACCCATAATCTTGTTAAGCTCTCTTAAAATTTTTGACTAATCTTTAAAATAAACTATGGTGTAGTCATTGCGATTATTTTCATGTTACAGGTGATGATGAGCAGATTTAAAGAGATTAACTTTCCCAAGATCACAGACTGAATAAGAGGCAAAGAATACTATTATAATTCCGTCAAGGACGTTTCTACAGAGTACAATGGTTACAAAATTGTTGGAGGAGCTGCCAAAACTGGTGTAGCTTTGGCCATCAGAAATGAAGACAGAACGACAGACAGATGACCAATCAGTTGATCTATTCTTGGTCACCCCTGAGGTTGTAATGGGATCAACAACCCAGTGCTGCTTCCAAGAATTCCTCTGCCCAGACAGAAGACTGGCAAATAGACATGCACAGCTAAAATTAAGGGACAAGGAAGGCAGATCAATTACTGCTATCTGCCACTATCAACACTTCTCTGATGCTTCTTATCACCAAAAAGGCTGGGGAATGGATTCTGAAACTCTACTGTGGAGAAAACTCCAAGATCTATGGCTTTACTAGTTTCCCAGAAAAGAACTCAAGAGGAAGGGGATATGGTATTTGCCCAACTTCCGTCTGCACTCCGTGCACCCAATTGATCCAACACCTAACTGCAAGGGGGTCTAGCAATATGGTTTTTAACTTTTCAACATCTTTATTTTTTTTTTCAGCATCTTTAATATGAGAAGGATATACAAAAGAGGTAAGGTAAGTCAACTAGAGAAGGACAAGAGGGAAATCATGGAAGATATCTAGGAGGCTACGGTAAAAATCCAAATGAAAGGTAATTATGGCTTGGACCAGAATGGTAACAGTAGAGGCAATGAGAAGTAGTTGAGTTTGGAATGTGTGTAGAAGGTAAAACTAACGGGTTATGCTGGTGCATTAAATGAGAAGTATAAAAGAAAGCAAATACCCCATGGTCAGTAATACTCAGAGCTTAGGCAAATAGAAAACAGGAATTGCTATTTGTTCAGGTGGGGAAACTGAGGAAGCAGATTTAGATGAGGAGTCAGGGGGGAAAGCTTAGGAGCGAACTCAAACATTCAGTTGAAAATGTCTTAAACATCTAAGGAAAGAGGTCAAGGAAAGAATCAGAAAAGTATGTCTGAAGTTCAGTATGAGTTCAGTGGCAGAAAATAAATTTGGAAAATATCGTCTCCCATAATTAAAAAAAAATTGTATAAAAGACAAAAACTTTGATAACTTTAGTCTGCATATGTTTTTAAGAAATTCATCATCCCTCTGTTTTAGGATCAGCAAGTTGTTACTGTGACATAAGTACACTATTCTATCTGACAGTGCAAAGAGAATGAGGTAAATAACATTGACTGCCACATATGAATGAATAAGATGTCTCCATTTTGGAATGAACCAGAATCTGGAACGACTCATTACCAAACATAATCGAGTTATTGCCCAGGACAATATACAAATTATGGAAATCAGAAATGACTCAAAGCCAACGAAGAACACAAAAAGAGTTAACAAGTTTCCTGGGACAGGAGAAGTAAAGGAAGATGATAGATTGTATGTTTAAAAAAAAAATGATTCACAAAAGAGTCGGTCAGAAGGCAAAGAAAAAGCTAGATTCTAACAATGAATTGTGAAGAAAAGTCAAGCAAAACCACATTGATTTTATGCATGTTGTCATGGAATGTTTACTAAAGGAGAAAAGGGTTTACTAGCTCTTGTGATAGATCAAAGGATTATTCCAACTCTTAATATTCTCTCTTTTGTGTCCAACATGTAAAAATAATCAAGATTAAAGTAATTTATGGTGAGTAATATGATAAAAAGTTCATAGGTCACCCTGTTGCATTTTGCGCTCTGCTGCTTTGATTCTGCTGCTGTCTCCTTCCCTTGCAGCATTATTTATTCAATCTGTTTAGTTTGCTTTACAGGCTGTGGCAGCATTCACAGGGTGGACCTATTGAACCAAGCCGTAATAGATGTAATACATCAATACATTTGAGCTGAACAGCTTTAATTAGGCCTTCCCGGTCATTTCATCAATTCAGTTGAGTACCATTGGGATTTGGATAACACCGAGCCTCCTGTCGAGCATGAGAATTACGGCCCTCCAGCAGAGCTCCACCAGTCACAGAGCAAGGTTAGGCAATCAACGATAATTCACACAGGGAAGTGTTCCTCGCCCAACCCATAAACTTGCCCTTACAGTAATATCTTTGAAATCCTAAAACCTTTACACCCAAGTGTCAATTTGGAATGCAAACTGCCTTAAACCCCCTCAAACAGACACATAAAGCTCTTTTCCTGCTCAATAGAAGAGCAGGAGTTTACCTTGTTGCTGCTGACATACATATATAATCAAGATACCATTTCTGTAGCAGTTAGGTTGATGGACAGGATCTAAGAAGATGCAAAAACTGTGCCGGGTGTAAAATTTTATGTATACAATTCGAAGTTTCAATAATACAGCTGGCTTATCTTTTGCACTGTACTTGTCATGTACAGCCCAGAACAAATGCTAAAAGGAACCTGCTATGGAAAATCTCTACAGATGAACAGTACAGCAGGGCGGAACTGCTTTTGTCTGGATAAAGGGTAGACGGTACACGATTTTGGCATGACTCGCAACTGGTTTTCATGTACAAAATGTCTTCAAAAAGAAATACTGAAAACAAAAAGGAACAGTGGTCAGTATGGTTGGCCAAAATCTAGGTGACAAAGACATTTTCATTTATGTAGAAAGGCATCCAAATAACCTGCTACCCTTTTTCTAGACTGTGTTCAATGTGGGGACATAAATTTGTCAAGTACACCCAATGAAGACATATTGGGGAAGAGTTCACCAACACCACAGGTGCAGCCTTATGGGTGCCCAGCACAGGAAACTGATCTGCAGTACTCCAGCTAAAAATCCTCATCAAGGAAACCATGGCATTTTTAAAAAAGAAGGAATGGAGCCAAGTGTATTCGACTGAGGTCTCCAATTCTTCAAAGGCCAAGGAACAAATCAGCAGCTTAGTTGGGAATACTATCCTAGGAAAAAATCATAAGAGGTCTTTACCACGTAGTCTAATGAGGCTCTCCTCATTCTTTATCATCCAAAGGGAACCCTTGCCCCCAGGATAAATATCCTGGATGCCTGGCTTGTGCTGTAGCTACATCTGCTAAAATTTGGAGGCAGAGCCTGGTTCATTTGACCATGAGTCAAGTGGCAACCAGGCCAAATTATTATGACTATGGAAGTTTTAAATTATGTATATTTACTGAAATGACATAGGGAATGTAATGTTTCTTTAAAAAATTTAACCATGTTGAAACTGTTTTTGCAAATAGGAAAACGGTAGGTGGGCAAAATTGGAACATAGGAACTAGCAAAAGAATAAGTGGTTTTGTTACTTTAAAAAATTAACCACATTGAGCTTAAAGGGTTATGCCATTTACATTTGAAAATAATACTAGAGATAATATAGGTTAATTTGAAATCCTCTTTCTATCAGCTGCAAACAAGAAAACCAAATTAGTCCTAATTGTATCTTGTTTAACTCGACCATTTAAATTAGAGATTCTTTGCTAATCTAGATGCTTTTATAGTTACCACATCTTTTCACATGGAACTTTTTTTTTAATTTGACTTCTTTGACCCATGGAAGGTTTTCAAATGGGCATTTTTACTTTGGAAATGGTAGGAGTGATGCTATAATTACACTTATGGGGCTCTGTGAATATTTGAGTCTCTACAATGTTCAACACTGCAATATTGGTATTTGTCACTCATGTATACGGGTAGCCAGCATTATTAGTTCATTTGTTTAATATAAGAGAAAATGATACAGCTTGATTATAAGAGAGAATGTAAATCTAATAGATATGAATACTCCAAATTGTTAGAAATATTAAGTTAAATTGTAGTAGAATTTAACTTTTCTGATTTTAATTTTTTTTTTTTTTTTTTTTTTTTAGTTTGACAATGAATTGTCCAGACCACAAATGTTGGGTTGTTACACTTAAAAGAGGCATTATATCAAGAAATGTAATTACAAAGTTTATTAATCCCAATAATGGAAATATATTCTTTTAAAATGCTAAAAGATGGGTTTTCTAACACACACATGACTTACTAGGGTGATTAGAATATATAAGTATTGTGAGTTGCCTCCAAAAATCCTCTCTTCAGTGTTACTTCTTCAGTGTTTCCCAGGCTATTATTCCCATTTCATTCACGTCCCCTGGCACAGTCCTTCTAGTGGCTACTTATTAAACTCTGAAAAAAGATTTAGATATGATATGGACTCAATATCTATAGTATGCTCCTCCTGTAACTCTTAAAATCCTACATTATCTATTTGGAAGGAAAAATATATATGTATATTTGAATGATACATGTGTTATATAATAAACACACATATGGATCATATATATGTGATATATAATAAACATACATATGTTTGTGTTTATGTAACATATATGTACATATATTTTATATGTCTCTATATACACACACACATATATATATATATGTTTATCCCTGACTCCCTATCAAGATACTTTGTAAAATTTAATATATTAGGAAAACCTTTTAGATTTTAATTATTATTCAACCTCAAAGCAAATAAACTAATGTAGACAAATTTCTTTAAAATTATTTTTAGTAACTAAGTCAATAAAAATTCAAAGAATAATAAAATGTTTAAAGAAAAAATAAAAGTTCCCCTTCTTCAATTCATAGCCCTGAGGATATGCATTGTTATTAGTTTACTGTACATATTTTTAGATATTTATTTATTTTAAAAATATTTTATTATTATAGAGAGAGATTAAAAGAGAGCATGAGCGGGGGTTGGGGGAGAGGCAGAGGGAGAGGGAGAAGCAGGCTTCTTGCTGAGAGGGAAGCCCTATGTGGGGCTCAATCCCAGGACCCTGAGATCATGACCTGAGCTAAAGTCAGATGCCTAACTGACTAAGCCACACAGGTGCCTCTGCACTTTTAGATATTTAAAATGCATATTTTGATATTTAATAAGTAAAACTATATACATATATATGTATATGTGTTATTTTGCAATTATTTTCATTATTTTTTAAGGGAAGTTAATGTCATGACATTAGACTTACCTCATTTTTACTAAATATATTAGTATTCTACTATGTGCCTAAGAGCTATTAATTTATCTGCTTACCTTTAAAAAGTGATTTTATTTATTTACATTTTATTTATACTTTAGGTTTTTACTTTGCTATTGCAAACTATCCTACAGTATATATCTTGGAATACATAACAAAGAATTTTTGGAAATATCTCAATGTGTTAAATTCTTATATGTTTAATGGGTATGTCTAAGTTTTATTTAATAAATTTTTTATTACACAGTAATAAATTCCCCAATTATGCTTTAAAAATGTTGCACTAATTAACACCACAACAAAAAGTATATGTGTCCCATTTCCCCCAATTTGCAAGCATAACATATTAATAATGTATCTATAAAATACATTTCAGGCATTTTCTCCCAGTGTATACTCACTTTACTCTGCTTCGTTTATTGGGTCTTTCCCCGTACCGATTAAAACGTTTTTTTCTGGCCAAATTAATTAATATCCTCCTTTATCTCTTTGGAATTTTATGTCACCTTTTAGAGAGTTTTCCTTTCCAAGATTATAAGTATTTTCTTCATTCCAATGTTTGGAAGCAGAATATGAGTAGCGCTTCTAGTGAAGTGTCTTATTAGGGAAGATCTCTCTGAAGAAACTTTTCTGAAGCAGGGTAGGGAAAGGAGAGAAGTTGAGTAAGCTGTGGATTCAGGTGACAGCCAGTTAATTCCACATGGAGTTCTGGAATGTGAATCATACCAAAGACTGTGCTTTAAAACGGATGAGTAGAGCTTTGCACCCCATCATCAGGGATTGGTTCCTGAGCTGGAGGAGAAGCATAAATCTAGGGAATTCCCTAGCTGAGTAACAGCATTTTCATGCACAAGGGTAATTCTCCAGAGAACACTGCAGGTGTGAACCACTAGCAACAGGCAGTGCAAGAACTCACCAAAATATCTGGGAGGGCACCAGTACGATTTGCTGTAAGTGCACTCCTGCCATTTCTGTACAGATTTGTGGGTCTTTTTTCTTTTTTAAAGAAAGTTATGACTTTTAGAACATTTTAATATATGGTATGATATATTGATTATTTTCCTCAAAGATAACCAATTATACCAAATAGCATCAATTACATAATTCATGTTTTTCTACCACAAATTCAAAATATGGCATTTACCACCTATCAAATTCTCACATGCATGCAGATCAGTTTTTAGATTCTAATTTGTGGTCTACTGATATATTTGTCATTACTGATCTCATTTCATATTGCCTCAATTATGTGGTTTTTAAGCTTTTAAGAGAAAACCCATGCATTATTCTCTTTACTCACATGTGGCTATTTTGTCTTTATTTTTTTGGGATAACATATATTACAACTGAAGTCTTTATTTAGATTAAATTTGATTTATTGTTCATGCTTAGGCTGGAAATAAATCACCAGGCTACAAGCAGAATTAAAATATAAATTAAAAAAATGAAAGGCCAGTGATATGCATTGTTATAACCAAATATCTGCTCTCTGTACTATGCTGAAAGCCTATGTGTTGCACTCATATTCCTGTTTCAAGGTTGGAGAATTTTAGATTTCAGCAACAGTAATATTATACTGTAGTATGAGTCACAATCCAGGACATAAGTAGCAATTCTCAGATGCCTTGAAAACAATTGTAGGAGAAATCTATGAAATGATAACGTGCACAAGTAGTATAAAATACATGAGGAAGTCTGATGTGATGGAAGGTACCATACGCAACAAGAACCTGGAGAATACATGTCCAGGGAATTGCCATTAATAGAAAAACTGGATAGGCCCTATAAAACAGGTATGTTTCAAAATTCCAACAAAGAAAGAAATAATGAATCTCTATAAACTGGGTAATGGATATATGAAATAAAAAGAGTTGAAAGAGAGCAAGATAGAAATCATAAATATTAAAATTTTAATCACCAAGGAATAAATTCAAATGATTACTTAAATATTGACTAGTTACTGCCAGAGAGGGAATTATAAATTGGAAGAGAGGTGAAAGGAAAATAAAAGAATATATTATAGCCAGATATTTTTTTTAAATCACTGTATGACAAGAAATTTAAGAGATAAGGACGACAGACTGTGAAGCTCCCGTATTCCACTAGTATTTATTCCAGAAGGATTATAGCAAGAGATTGTATGAAAGGCAATATTAAAAGAATTATAATGGCTGATGAATTTCCGGAAGCAAGAAAAAAAATAAGTTCTCAGATTAAAAAGCTTCACCTAGTGCTAGCAATGATGATATTTATAGGCCACATGTAGTCAAATCACAATGAAAATGAAGACATTAAGGATAAGGGGAAAATCCTGAAAGGTAACAGAAGGTGTGAATATCTACACAGGATGAATTATCAGGAGACACATCCTCAGCAACCATGGATGACAGAGAGAATAGAAAAGTATCTTGAATATGCTAAGAAGGAAAAGTCTTTTTTTAAACATATGCAACCAAATTATAAATATGAAATAAAGATTATATTTGAAATAAAAGCAACTTATAAATTATACAGTCCCCAAAACCTCAGTGAGAAAATATTATAGTATGCCACTCAGCTAGAGAGACATAAATTTCTGAAAGGAATGGAAAGGAGGAAAAAAAAAGAAAAAGAGAGGAAGAAAGAAAGAATGAAAGAAAGAAGCTAGAAAGCTCATAAAAGATAATAGTAAACCTCACTAAGCTTTTACTATAAACAGCTGGGTCATATTAACAGCAATATTGGAGTGCATTCAATAAAATAAACAAGGAAATCAACATTATTTGGAGGTATGTTTAAAAAGCAAAATGGAAAACAAAACAAAACAAAACAAAAATAAAAAGTAAAATGAAAATAAACTAAAACGATAACAAAGACTTGTGGGACACTTAGTGGGAGGTATGATAAAGTCTTTGCCTAATTTAAGAAGAGGCTAGAAATAATCTTCAAATTAGGCTATGTTAGAATGTATAAATTTAAATATCTGTGTTAACATATTAAGAGGTCCTAGTAAAAAAAAAATAGACACAAAGTTTATTATTTCTATCGAGTAGGAGACAATGAGAGAAAAGGAAAGGAAAAACAGAACAAAATAGAAAAACCAATGCAACAAATAATAATCTGAGAAGCAAACAAAAAGCGTAGCAAATACATAAAAGTCACAAATATGATGACAGAAATACATCAAACAAATCAGAAGTCAAAAATAAAAGAAAGTGGCTCAAACTTGCCAATTAGAAACCTCTCGATGGTGAGGGAAGGGTGTTGCTTGTTCCTCACTTCAGATGGGATGTTTCTTTCTCGTTAAAGGGATATTCACTAGGGATACACCACTGGGTTCTCATCATCCCGCTGTGCACTTATGGCTTTTGAATCTGTGGCCTGGAAGTTGGCAGCTGAGCCCTGGCTTCTTTTCTTTGACTTTGTGACACTGAGGGTTTCTGTTATTTGGTCTCTTACGCCATGCTGAAGTTATATAGAGGTGTGAACTGTTGGCAGATAAACTGAGACATATTACACATGTTAAGAGTTTATGTGAGCAAAAGTCAACTGGAATTGGGCAGTGCCAAAACCGTAGTGGTTAGGAGCACTCCACCAACAGGAGCCAGGAGGGGAAAGACTTATAGAGAAAAGGTGGGATCCAAAAGCAAAGAAATTATTTGATTGGTTATACCTTGAGCACTTGCCTGATTGGGAAAAGCCTAGGTGACCATTCTTGATTCGTTGTCCTTAGGTTTGGATTTCTTAACCTTCAGGCATTTATAGACTTAGGTTTTCATCTGCTTTTTAAAGGTAAGCTGCTAAGGTATAAAACCACCTCAGTCTAATCATCTTGCTTAATTAATATAATGGAACAGGAAGACCTGTGGTTGTCCAGTACTACATGGGATTGGGTAGATTTGATGGTTCAACTCTGAGGGTCAGTAAAACACCTGGCCCACATTGCTAATATCCAGCATTATAGATTATAAGCATTTTTACATGTATTTACCTTTTAATATTTTTGTTTCTAACCTCATTGATTTTCCTTTGCCTTAATATGATGTTTTTTAAATCCCAGGCTATAAGAAAAATCAGAATTTAAATTATTAATGACTTTAAATATTTTAAAAGTATCAAATTAGTATTATTATATGCATTTTTGCTATTAGAAGAATTCTCTCCAAGTTTCAGCAAACTTCATTCACTTCACCTTTCCGTTAAATGTATTTTGCTAACTCTCATGCTGAGTCTCTTTTTTTGGACTAGGAATATCCGGACAAACTTAATATAAACTGCTTTGCAATTGAAAGAGGTCCCATGATAGATATTTATGGGATGAGATGGGTATCCTGGGGTGCTTATGACTTTTTCAAAAGCTGTTTACTTTCTAATATACAAAGAAGCTATTTTGTCTTTTAAATACCACATTATCTTTTGAGAATGGGGCATAGTTCATTCTAAAAAAAAAAAATCACTAACTTTAAATAATGGCAGTAGTTTACAAAAAAAGACAAGCAAAAGCAAACCCCCATAATTTAGTTTTTCTGCAAGAGGAACATATGGTCAAATTTATTGGATATTAAAAGGGAAACATCTGAATTTGGCTGCATATTATGAGAAATTTTACACTATACTTATTGGTTGGCTGAATTCACTACTTGTCAACTCTAATTTATTCTAAAAAAGTCACCTTGCCAAATGCCTGGGTTTCGTTGTGCCCACATTAAGTATTGCATTTCTAGCAACAGGCACCGCAATTCGACCAGCTGATACATGTGTTATTGATGATAAATGCATTTGTATATTCTTTACTCTGTTTTGCTTGTACTGTACTCTCTTCGTCTGATTTTGTATGAGCAGCATAAATGTGAATTGATTCTGGGCAAACTTTGGGTTAATCATATTTTAAGTTATCAAGAAAGTAACTGCATACACCACAAGTATAGCATTGCATTTAATAGTGGAAATTCTTTAGTGAGACGTTGATAGTAGATTTGGCAGCTGAATGATGTATTTCTGGAAATAAGAAGATGTCCTAGAAGTAACTTGTGGCTGTTCCTAAAGATTTATTAAAACTAAGCTGACACTTGCATCATTGATGGAGGTAATTTTAAAGCTCTTGAAATTCTACTGACCCTAAGATAATGAAACCACCACCTTACACACATTTGTATTCTGTGGCATGTGGTGTGGTTAGTGGTATGGAATGTGAAATGCTATCATTATCTTCCAGAAGAATTCACAAAAGTAACTGAGGGCAAATGCACCGACTAAGAGACACTGCAAAGAAAGGTAGATACAGTGCTGAGTATCTGATGAGTGGTTATGTATAAAAACAAACAATAATGATAAGGGATTATTTAAGCAGTTAATAAATCATGAGGCTTGGTGATGCACATAGCCCCATAACCAACACAGATTTCTTAAAAAGTGTTTCCTTTATCGTGTATCACAGCAGAGAATTTATATTATGCCCTAAAACAAATCAAATCCAGTGCATATGAAAAGTACCATGAAATGTACTTAGAAAAGCCTTGCTGAGGCAAAGATATGTGCATATTTATGACACGGACTGCCATGGGCTCCACAAATGAAAGCTCTGCTTATAATCCAAATAACATTTCTAACAGTATTTTCAGATAAGGAGAACGTGTGTTAAACTCTGCTCAGAAGCTTCAAATCTTTAGGCTCATTCAAAATGCGGATTGTGCATATGAAATAGGATGATTGCTTTATATTGAAATTCAGCAGAAATATTAATGAAAATCTATGGGGATGGCTAACATTCAACTGCTCTCAGAGATTCAGCACTAAACTATGATTTATTAATCACATATTCATGGAAATAGTTTATAACACTGTTCTAGTCCTTCCCTTCCGATACTGATATATGCCAGGTAACATTAGCTTTCTACCTTTTTTTTTTTTTTTTAAGATTTTATTTTTAAGTAATCTCAACACCCAGCACGGGTCTCGAATTTATAACCCTGAGATCAAGGGTTGCACACTCTACTGACTGAGCCAGTCCTGGGCCCAAAAAAGATTAGCTTTCAAAAAAAGAAAAAAAAAAAAAGGTATGAGACAAGTGGATTATGGGGCGGGGGGGTAGGATGACATGAAGACAAGATATAAAGCATAGTGATTATGGTACACAGTACAAGTTGAAGATGTAGAATTCAGAATTTCACTTTTTTTTCACACAGTACAAGTTGAAGATGTAGAATTCAGAATTTCACTTTTCCTGTGGCAACTTCATCACCATAGATTTTAGGCGTAACTCTCTTCTGTTTGCCTGTCGGATTCCTCCCCCGCTGCCCAAAGAGAGACTGTAAACCCATTTCCCTATAGTCAAGCGTATTTCACCACCCTTCCCCATTTTCAGTAGATGGCTTCATCTTCAAATTCACAAAAATAAATAAAAATAAAAGAAAATAAAAACAAATTCACAAAAATAAGAACTGCCTTAATTAACTGTGACCATTTTCCACAACAGCTGAATTTGTAACCATTTTCCCCTCCTTCCCTCAATGGAAATTATATTTCTCTAGTCCTGTAGGTGGGGTCCCACCTGCTTTATTCATGATTCCTTTTCTATTCATTTCTCTCTACCTCTGGAGTCCCTTTCTCTGTTCCATTGATTCTCCATTCTGTTAGTATTTTTTCCTATCTCATGGCCTGTTTCCATTAATAAAGCTTGTAGAAGATACTTCTTTTTTGAAAAGCCTTGCGTTGAGATCACACTTCTCTGGCTCTCACCTCAGTCTCCTGCTATCCAAATACTCTCATCCATTAAAACTCTTTTCCCTGATTGATTCTTTTACGAGAAATTCTATTACATCTCTCCTCTCTTTGCCTTCAAATGGTGAAGGCATTTTCTTTACTTTAGTTTCAGATCCTGCATAGTCTTTTTTCCCCCTTTTTCTGTAGCCAGATTTCTCAATTTATGCACTATTGGACTAGGGAAGACTGTTGTGGGGTGTTGTCCTATGCACTGTGGATGTTTAGCAGCAATGTTGGCCAATTCCCGGACTCTACTCACTGGATTCCAAGAGCATGCTTCACCCCCATCTCCCTCCTCAGTTATGACAATAAAAATGACTCCAGACATTGACAAATAGCCCTTGGGGGGCAATATTGCCCCCAGTTGAGAACCACTGGTTGACAGTGACTCATATTTCCTCTCTCTCTGTTTCTTCAATTGCCAGTTAAGTGTTGATGTTTCTTAGGTTCTACTCTAACACTCTGATAACTTACCATATTATCTATATGCTTCCGTCTTACTGAGATTTATTTTCATGTCAGAATGCTCCTCGAGTCCGATGTTTTCTCACCTATGGAACTACCATCTCACCAGTGCCTCAAACTCACCGTTTATGAAACTGAATACATAATTTCTCACACCTACTTCCCCTAAACTGATTATTTTCCCATCTTCTCAAGGTGATACAACCATTTATCCAATTTCCAAGGCAGAAGTATGGGAATCATCTTTGACTCCTCCTTCACCCAAATGTCATATATCACATCAACAAAAGCTCAAAAGAATTCAATATCTCATTTACACTATTATTCTCTCATTTCAGAAGACCATCATTTCCAATATACATTACTGCAATATTATTTTGGTCTGCTTCCAGATTTGGATCTCTCTAATATATTTACTACACTCTAGTAAAATAAAAAATGAAATAAAAACCCGGTATTGGAGCTCCTTTGCTTAAAACACCTATGACTGCCTATTATACTAAAGGAAAAAAAAATACCACAAACATTCCTTAACATTTTTGCTACCACATGCTTCTTAATGATCTGACTCCTCTTGTAGTCCCAGTTCCATGTCTTGTCATTCTTATCCATACTGAATTACTTCCAATATCCTAGAATGTATCATTCCATTCTATTATTAGGTCTTTGCACATACTAATTTTTTTCCCTCCTTGGAACACTTGTATTTCATAACTTACAGCAGCTTTAACTGTACTCACTGATCAGTCCTAAGCCATCAGGGCACTTAATTCAGGAATCATCTCCTTAGGCTTTAATGAGACCCCTATACTTAATGTTTTCATGAAACAGTGTAGACAGCCACATCTCACACTTTATTGAGATTGTGTGTGTATTTGTCTATGTCCCCAGGTGGGCATACAGTGGCTTGAAGCTAAAGGCAGTGGTTTACTCACTACTGTATCCAGAGTGACTCATACACTGCCTGGCAAGTAGTTAATGTCCCGCATTTACCTATTGGATGAATAGTAAATGAATGACTAAACTCTATCCCATGTATAACATTTCTGGTGCTTTTACTAAATCTCACTACTGCTTCCTGTAGTTGATCTATTTTTCCCTTTTCCTCATTTTTTAGAATACTTATTGTCTTCATTCATTCATTCATTCATTCAGTGAGCACCTGTTGATTACTTATATTAATGTGTGCTGTGCTAAGAACTAGTAGTAAGCTGAAGCCTCCACTGGTGGGGAAATAAGTGATATTAGTGGAATGTGACAGTGCCAGAGGAGGATAAGTACCAGCTCTATAAAAGTCTCTATCAGCAGCAGCTGAGATATTTGGGAAGTGAGGTGGGTGAGGAAAGAAGACAGGTGGCAAGAGAACACTCCAAGATGAAAAAGAATAAATAGATTGAGACACAATTGTTAAGCATGGGTTCCCCAAGTAACAGAGGAAAGGGAGGAGGGTCTTGCAGACAGTCCTATAACACATTATAAATCATTATTTATCTTATCTACCATGTATTTTGTTTTCACCACTATGGGTGAGTGTGGATGGGTGTGAGAAACCCCATATTGGCCCATGTGGTTTCATAACTGTGAATAAGCCTTCACTGAGGCTCGAGTGAGAACCAAGCAGGTGCCATGCTGGCAAGTGGGGTGTTGTCCTATGCACTGTGGATGTTTAGCAGCAAAATTGGCCAATTCCCAGACTCTACTCATTGGATTCTAATAGCTTGCTTCACCCCCATCTCTACCAGGTGATGTTACTCAATTTCTGCTTTAAGAAAGCTGGAAGTAGTAGAGAATGGTTTGGCACAGCTAGTGAAACTTGAGGAAGTCCCGACATACAAGTGCTTGATTAAATTCTGTCTAGAGATCACTTGCTAGTAGATAGGTTGTGAAAAGAATAACAGAAGCAAATAAAAAAGGAAATGCAATAGCCACAGGGATAAAACTTGAATAATATCAAAAGTGCATGGGACAGGAAGCAAGAGAGCTAGATCTTTAACCTAACAAGAACAACCAATTGTATAATGTAGAAAATAGGTACATTTCCAAAGGTACTCCAGATATGGAAAGGTCACTGTCAAAATAGTTAGAAATAACTGCAGAAAAATTCTTCATAGAGGGCAATGAGACCTTTTTAAGGGTGGCCCTCAGTCTCTGATACAGGCAACTTAGCATCAAATCTCCTTCAGTCTTCAATGAAGCATGGCATGGTGTGTGACTTTGGACAAGTTAATTAATTACTCTCTGCCTCAGTTTCCTCACATGTAAAATGTGGATATGCCTGTCATACAGATGATATAAATTTTAAGCACTAAGTTTTGGATATAATTATTATTCAATTACATGAATTGTTGGACCCTTATCAATATGAAATGTGAGATGAGAAATAATCTACAGTAAGGTCCAAGGTTATAATGTGCTCTTTATCAAATTTAAAAATAGGCTAAAACTCTTTTCTGGCAGTTTGTCTTTGTATTATTACCTTTTAGGTATAACTAAAATAAAAATTATTGGAAATTGGAATTCTAGTATCTGGGTAGCTAAAATAGGTCATAGCAATCTCAGAGCATAGAACTATAAGAAAAACATATATTTCAAGGATTTCATAGTAGTCTTATGAGGAACACTATTAAATATGTCACCAGCTTTATAATATCATATACTCTCTTTAGAAGATGCTGATGAAATAAATCTTCTACTGGCTAGGAAAGAATAACCAAAATGTTAGTGCTTGATTAGCAAAAACTGGAGATCCTTTGTTAAATGGTCTTCTTTGGTTCATTCTATAATTAATATATTTTTCATGTTTCATAAATATGCAAGAGACATATCTATGATATAGTAAGCAAACTGAGGGGTTTTAGACGTGGACTGTTATATATATTTTTTAACAGAATGAACATAGTCTTAACCTTTCCATCATCTTGGTTAAACTTTGCACAGCCTTCTCCCTGACTTAGGCCTCTGATCTAGCTTTTCTTAGACTGTCTATTTTAGAAAATTTAATTACAAATTCCTTCACTGCTTCCTTTCAGTGTGAATCTTCTCCTAGCTGTTACCAGTTTTATGACCCATGTTTTCCTCAGGGATCTGGGAGCCATCCCTTTGAAATGTAACCATTGAAGGAAATAGTGCCCCTCCCTCCCAGGCACTGTGGAAGGGTAGGCATCTAACTTAGTAAGCTACAATTAGCAAACACAGATGGCCTCAACATATTTATCAATCTCCACTAATTATGTCCTCCAATATTTTTCTACCAACTCACCCCAGTGCTAAAAACTCCCTCTCCCCGCACCAACACCTTTTGTTTCATGGAGTTGAATTCTACGTCTCTCCCCTATTGCAATAGCCCAGAAAAAAGTCTTCCTTGCCTGCTTAACTCCATCTGTTGCGATTTTCCTTTGACAACCGAGAATGGTAAATTCTTGACATATCCAAAGATGATTCAACAAAAGTCAATAGTGGAATATAACTGGTGGGCTATGCTATTTAAATTTTGTTGTCTCCATCAAGGATTTGGGTAATATATCAAACAGTATTAGAACCATCTTTGAAACTGATTCTAGTATATATCCCGATAAGTGAGCATTAAATTTTGGATTTTAGGTAATGTATAAGTCCAATGAAAAATCATAACTTTTGGTCTATTTTTCTGTCTCTCAAAATACAGTTATTTGTGATATTATTTGAACCATCAGAAAGCAAAATCTAAAACTGATTTCTTATCCTGCTTCCAAGCAATTGATGTTCTATTCAGAAAGGTAGGATTATCTGTTTAAAAATGCATTAACTTTCACATAACCTCAATATGTTTACCAAAATTCATTTTAAATTTATATTAGAGCTGTGAAAGCTTTGAAATTGCTGCCTAACAAATTATTCACAGAGGTATTCCAAATGGCTCACTTCTGTGTTTCAATCCTACAGGGTTGTTACTAGAAAACTTATATGTAGTTGAAATTTGATTAGATTTCCATCTGCCAGGTAAATATATTTTAAGAATCCAGTTTTAATAATACCAAAATATAATTTTAACCTACCATCAGAAATTAACAGAATATAGGGAAGTCTGTATTGGAGTATTTTAGTAGCTTTTACATAATTTCCAAGCCACAAAAATATGAACTAACCATCTATACATTATAAGTTATACATACAAGTTGTTTAACAAAAGAAAAACAAATCTAATGGCTATTTCATCACCCTCCTGATAATATTTTCATTTTTTAAAAGAAGATTTTATTTATTTATTTGAGAAAGGAAAAGCCCAAGCAGGGGGGAGGGGCAGAGAGAGAGAGAGCAAACAAACTTCCTGCTATGCAGGGAGCCTGACCTGAGGCTCAATCCAGGACCCCCAGATCACAACTTGAGCTGAAGGCAGACATTTAACTGACTAAGCCATCCAGGTGTCCATCTCCTGCCAAAATTTTCAATAAATAGTTATCTAATGTTAATTGTAGATTATTTACCTATTAAAATATCTTCATATACCTGTAGTTTGTGGCCTAGAGTATACAATTTTCTTTTTTTTTAAATTTTTTTTTTTTTTTTTTTTAAGATTTTATTTATTTATTCTTGAGAGATAGAAGGAGAGACAGAGCCAGAGACACAGGCAGAGACAGAGCCAGAGACACAGGCAGAGGGAGAAGCAGGCTCCATGCACCGGGAGCCCGACGTGGGATTCGATCCCGGGTCTCCAGGATCGCGCCCTGGGCCAAAGGCAGGCGCCAAACCGCTGCGCCACCCAGGGATCCCCTACAATTTTCTATAAATTGCCAAAAGTAACAGATTTGTGTAATCATGAGGGATGTGAGCACAATTAAAACATTTTCTCAATAATTGGGCATCATAATGTGGAACTACTCTTATGTAAAATAATTTTCAGGAAATATAAACTCAGGTTCTACACATCTCTTCATTAAAATAAAAACTATAAAAAATAATGTAAAGGGAATGTAATAATAATAATAAAATATTTTAACCATGATTTACTAGTTCATGTGTATAAAACTTGAATATTACAAGATGACTATGTTCCTGAGAATTATTTGAAAAGATGAATATTTCAAAAAATTAATTGTATTTTAAAAGCAATAAGGTAGTGCTCTGCATAAAGGCAGTCAGTGATCATGAAATGTTTGAAAAGCAAAAAACATTTTTGGTAATGGAAAATATCCCAGCTAAAATTATTTGGTTTGGGTTAAAGATGAAGACTAAGTAGAGAGTGATGCATTTAGGTTCAAAATCTATGGCATATATATAGCATGATGGGATGATACCATGAGGGTAGACATAATAGTTAGTGTTCCAGTTGGCATGGGAATAATGTGTATCATCATTATAACACTTTTACAAAAATTCAAGGAAGAAAACAAATAAAAAGACATGTTGAATCTTAAACTACATTGATAAAGGATTCAAGAAAGTCACAACCCAACAGTCTTTTTCAGTCTGGACTATGCTTAATGATGGTAGTAATTTCATGTGGTCATAAATGTAACATTTCAAGAGTGATTATGAGTCTTAAAAGCACATAAAGCTGCTAAATTTGTGTATTTAGCCTAAACCTAAAGAGACTAGAAAGATATTACAATAAGAAACTGTCTTTGAATAGGTTTGCCAGAGAAAATACAGAATTCCAAGTCAAATCTAAATTTTAGAAAAACAGTGAATAATTTTGTAGCTATTTTAAGCTGTCCAACACTGCATGTGAAAATACATGGGGCCTATTTATAGTAAAAAGTTATTGTTATCTGAAATTCACATTTAAACGTCTATCTTTTTTTTTTTTAACTTGCTCTATATTTTGAAAGACCTTTATGTGACAAAACAGGTTTGACTTACTCTATATACTTTCAGTAACAGGCATTATATGAAGACACAATTAGGCCAAATGTACACTAAAATGTACAAGATTACAAACTGCAAAAACAAACAGGACAAATAAGCAAATAGAAAAATAGAGATTTCAACTTTGGAAATGTTCGGCAGCAATTATCAATGGCAGCATAGAAAAGATTCTCCTTCAGATGCAATATTGACTCAGATGATGAACCCTAGAGTCTCTTGTATTTAACAGATTCTATAAATCAAGTTTGAAAATGTATCGATTTGATAATTAATGAATTTACTAATATCATTCAGGGGCTAGTCACTTTCCAAGCGTTTTCTATAAATTTCAGATAATATCTTGTGACTGTCATAAGTTTTAAAATAAATAAAATAGTTCTTTGTGAAAATAGAAATAATGCTCATTGTGGAATTCAATTTTTATGTCACTCACTCAGTAAACTTTCATTCTAAAAAATGTCCCTTAGACAGCACATGAAAGACTCCTAACTCTCGAAACGAACTAGGGGTGGTGGAAGGGGAGGTGGGCAGGGGGTGAGGGTGACGGGGTGACGGGCACTGAGGTGGACATTTGACGAGATGAGCACTGGGTGTTATTCTATATGTCGGAAAATTGAACACCAATAAAAAATAAATTTATAAAAAATAAAAAAAAATAAAAAAGTCCCTTACCATTTTAAAGCAATGATTACACATATATTTCCCAATCGAACACATCTCTACACTAAGGTTCTTAAAAAAGTTATAAAGCAGTTTTTTTATCTTCTAGATATACATAAATTCCATCCTTGAGGATTATTTGCTTAGTTTGAATAGCCTTAGATTTAATATAGGAATGATATATAATGGTTGTAAAATTAAAATAACATTTTTAATTCTAATCATAAAATCATAATATAACAGTGATTTGAGTGACATGATTATCTTCTAGGGAAAAATGAAAGTCTCTTAAGTATTAAAGAATGGATTTTGTTATAAGATGGGTGTATTTCTAAAATGAGAACCCAGATTGGCAAAAGCCTAGCATATATGATATGAATAACAGTAAGAATGAGTTATTTAGTGTCTATAAACGAATGATTAAATATGCATGTGATATTTAGAGGAAAAGTGTTTGTAGAGATTGAAAGAAGTGGTGCCTTAAATCCTAATACCGTTTTATTTTTCATGGCACTAGGTAATTGTGCTCCACTTCAATTATATTGAGTATTATTTCACAACATGTATTTTAGCACTTTATACTTGAAAAGCACTTTGCAATCATTTGCTAATGAAAACTATCTATAAAAATTATTCCTTTTTCTTCAGTTGTCATGTTGAGTAATAAAAGCTTGAAATCTCTTATGAGAGAAACAAAACAAAACCAAAAAAAGGACATAAAAAGCAAAGATGCTAATACTTAAGAAGGAAACTGTATCTTCAAATGGAAAACAAGGAATAAAAACTTTCTTGAATAAAATAAGTTCCAATTAATATATTAATAATTTACTTAATTCCTATACATGTTGGACGAGGTGAAGTCATGGTAATAATTTTTTTTAAAGATATGTTTCAGGGCACCTGAGTGGCTCAGTGGGGTAAGCATCTGCCTTCTACTCTGGTCATGATCTCAGGGTCCTTGGATCGAGTCCCACATCTGGCTCCTTGCTCAGCCGCCAGTCTGATTCTCTTTCTCCTTCTCTCTCTATGTTCCCTCTCACTCTTGCTCTCTCTCAAATAAATAAATAAATAAATAAATAAATAAATAAATAAATACATAAATAAAATCTCTAAAATAAAAAAAAGTATGTTTCTTTTTGTCTAGCAATAGATGATGTAGTTAAGATAGAAAAGAAGTCTAAGGACTATTGAAAAAGTGAGATGGAATTGATAGCTTTTAGGTTGGAGCATTGGGAAATACTTAGAAGTCTCATTTTAAGGGAAACTTGAATGAAAAGATATTTGTCAACCAAGTATAAATGGAGGGAAAATGAAAAGAGTAGGGGGGCAGAGTGTGGCTGAAACATAGACACATAGATGTAAAAGGAGTGGAAATGGGGTCTTGGACATCCTCAGTAGGTTAATGACATCATCTATAGAGACAGAAGGAGACACACTAGTACCTGAATAACAACTTCTGCTTCTGGGTTATGATCTTCTCCAAGAGTTTCCTGCCATGCTGGGCTAGAGTTACAGTGAAGGTGGAGAGAGGACCTAAGACATTCCCACCAACCAGAAGGCCAAAGTGCTCTAAAGGTAACTGGTATGTATCTAAGCACATTTTAGGTGGCCAACAGTTAATCTAGCAGAGACAGAGGAATAAAAATAAAACTATTTAGTGCTGGAGCAATGAGAAATGTTTGGCAAATGTGACTGGAAATATTGAGACTATAACTTGAAGTAACTTATTCTTTTGAACATGGGGTAATTATATTGTTTTGAACATGGAATAATTATATTCTTTTGAACATGGAGCAATTATATTGTTATATGCATGAGCAGAAGACCTGCAGAAAAATATAGAATTATCTGTTGATATCAAATTTGACCTGAAGTCTTTCCTTTATACATCTTTTCATTCTGACTAAACATAAATGAATGCTTTCTAGAATTACTAATATGAATTTCCTTTGACACATAAATAATTGTCGGTACGTTCCTCTATTGACATGAATTGAACAAAACACTAATCTCATGATATGGCCTATGAACAACGTTTTATGAGGTCAAATAATGTTTGTAAACATTAACCTCAAATAGGGTTTAGAGAACCACTATACACATTGGCATCTTAACGGATTCAGAAATTCACAGTAAAAAACAATCCAAAGAACTGTTTGTTTTAATCCAGCATTTCTGAAACATATGTAAACAAGAAATCTTATATTTAAAATACCTAACATTTGCTAATATTCCATGGAACTAATGTTCCTCTGAACATAATTTGCGAAACACCAGTAAATTGAATTCAGGGGCTTCAATCTAATGTTATGAAACTAAACATTGTAGGTTTCAGTCCCTCTCTCTATATAAGAAATATGTCTGCAATTAAAAACAAACCAGAAAACAACCACTCACCCACAGAAAACAAGTTAAACAAATCACCTCCAATGAATACTTTTCTTTAGAAAATAATGTGTCCCAAACAGTCTCTTACATAGTTGTTATGTTTTAAAAGGTAGGAGATATTTTATCTAGGTCATTTCAGCTCCCCAACTTCTGGCTCTGTCAATATTTTGAACTGCATCCTGAGTCAGAGAAGAAAAGGCATTAACAACGAGAGAGAGAGAGAGAGGGAGAGAGAGAGAGAGAGAGAGAATGAACAAATGAAAGGATGAAGGCTTTAAATACAAGGGAATGGGAAGAGTAATCAGACACTTACATGGTTTTACCTGAAAGTGAGTGAGTAAATTCATCTACTCATAGAGCATTCACTAGGAAACATGTGGTGGTCTACCACTACTCAGAATGAGAAGGAAAAACATTATATTGATTGGGGAACGGAAAAAGTAAGGTGAAGAGCAAAAGTGAAAAGATGTTTAGATTCTTGAGCAAATGCTTGGGAACAATTGTCTTTTATTTCACTGCTATATGTTGTAAAGAAACAGGATATTCATATGAAGCATTAATTGGTGAAAAAATATTTAAAGGCTAAAACTGTGTCTTGCTTTAAAAAAAAACTATTTAAATTTTGCAAATGGTTTAAATGTAACTCAACTACAGCCATAGAAAGAAAGCATTTTAAACAGTGTAATCCTCAACTAATCCCTGACAATTCTCTGAATCAGGTAGAAAGGAATTTGTATCTGAGGACAAGAGAAACCAAGGAGAGAGAGTCTAGCAGAGAGTGGACAAATATCACTAATGACCAGAAGGGATTGACTGTGCTTTATTCATACCAAGCAGAATAAAAAAATCAATTCAACGTTTCACCAGAAAGCACAGGAGCTTTTTCATGCAGTAGAAAAGTAATCAGAAATGTGGGTTCCCAGGAGCATTTAGGCATCACAGGTCTATAGAATGTGCAAACAATTGTAAAATGTAGAAGGGAGACTAGAATTGAGAGAATTATAAAAGCAGGGAAAAACAGCAAACGGCATATCACAGAAGGGGTCTTAAGCTGATTGTTAAAATTTACCCCAAGTAATTGCAGCACTAGTGAAACACATTGGAAACTTCAAAACTTATCAATGATTTTGTTGAGAAAGCAAAGAGCAACTATTTTCTCTTAAACTAATTGGAAGAAGCCAGGAAGAAAATGTAGTACAGGTACTCAGACTGAGAATCACACTGTTGATGTGTGATTATAATCTCAAAGATAAATACTAACAAGTGGGCAGACAGTTGAGACTTTTTCTAAGGATTGGCCTGAACGAACTAAACCACACATGAACCCACACATAGGTAGTTCACTTTATTCTATGCACCTCAGTGTCCTTTAGAAAACAAGAGGTTCCCATGAGATGAGTTCCAAAGTTCTCATCAGCAAAAACTTTCTGCACTCAAGGGTTGAGCCTGTTGCTCACTTGTTTTGCCCTGAAACCATGGATTCATTACCTATTTATTGGGCACCTACTATGTGTGAGGCACTGTGATTTGGGGGGACACTGAATTGAACAATGAAGAGTCTCTGCCCTCAGGGAGCTCAAAGTCTATTTGCTATGGGGATACTTACAGCTGGGTATTGTCTCTCTATCCCTTTCTTCTTGTTGAAATTGATCACAAAACAATCTGATAATTCGTATACCATTTTGGGGGGGTTTAACCTGCTACTTTATATAGCTTGACTTCCACCTCCTACCCCAGGAAGTAGTCACATCTAGACAAAGGTTTGGTTATCTTTGCATAGTACCTGAGCACATTGGAACTTAATAAGTGAAATTTGTTGATGATACTGAGTAGGAGAAGTGATGTGGTTTATAGCATAGGGATTAAAAATATATGTTTTGGAGTCACAGAAAAGAACACTGGGGTGCCTGGGTGGCTCAGTAGGTCAAGTGTCCAACTCTTGATTTTAGCTCGGGTCATGATCTTAGTGGCATGAGATCGTGCCATCTATTGGGCTCCAAGCTCAGTAGGGAGTCTTCCTGAGACTCTCTTTCCCTACCCCTCTCCCAACTCTCTCTCTTTCTGTCTCTCTAAAATAAATAAATAAATCTTTAAAAGAAAGAAAAGAACACTGATTCTATCTTTACAAAATAGCTGCTAATACGTATTGAGAGTTTACAATATGCAAATTGTTCTAGTTATCTATTATGATATAATAAACAATCTTGAAACTTAATGGCTTAAAGCAACATTTATTTTGTCCACCAATCTGCAATTTGGTCAGTGTTCACCAGACAGAAGTAGTCTTCTGCTCCATTCAGTGTCAACTGGTACCATTCAAAGTCTGGAGTCTAGAACCATCTGAAGGTTTGCTCACTCATATACCTGGAGGCTGATGCTGGCTGCCATCTGGCTCTATAGCTGGAGATATTAGAAAAAAAAAAAAGAAACCTTCATATGACATAAGCTTCCTTACAACACAGAAGTTTGATTCCAACCATCCCAGTTAAGAGCTCCAAGCAGAAGTCATATCAGCTCTTATGACTTGACATCAGAAGTCAGGTAACATCACTGTTGATGTAATCTATTGACCAGTGCACTGACAAAGGCTGCTCAATTTCTTTCTTTCTTTCTTTCTTTTTTCTTTCTTTCTTTCTTTCTTTCTTTCTTTCTTTCTTTCTTTCTTTCTTTCTTTCTTTCTTTCTGATTTTATTTATTTATTCATGAGACACACAGAGAGAGGGAGAAGCAGAGGCTAGGCAGAAGGAGAAGCAGGCTCCTCCCAGGGAACCAGATGCAAGGACTTGATTCTGAACCACTGAGCCACCCGGGAGTCCCAAGACTACTCAATTTCAAATGAAGGCAAAATAGAATTCCCATGTTGATGGAAGAATGACAGGTTCTGGAAGAATACATAGACTAGAAATGTTCTAATGCCTTCTTTCAGAAAATACAATCTGCTGCAATCCTATGTCACTTTTCTATAATATAAAAACATATACTTCCTTACCTGCTAAATCCTCTCCCCACCCACTGCCAAAATCTCATCACATTATGGCATCAGGCACAAACTCCAGATCCAGAATCTCTTTATCTAAATAAAGTCCAGTTGTGGAAGCAGCTCTTTTTTTGGTGTAATTGCTCATGTTCAGTATTGATTTGAAGAACTATGAACTAAAGAGTCAAGTTCTCTACCTTCCACTCCCCACTCAATACAGTGCTGCGGCAAGCTTTTAAAAAAAGAAGGAGAAGGCCCACTGGCATTAGCACTAGATTTTATTTCCTTCATTAGATCCTGCTGCTTGAAAATGAATTTCCAGGACTCTTGTTTCCACTCCCTGTATTACCCCTTCTTTTCCAGAAGAAAATGTTTGGATTTTTCTGTTTGTTTGTTTTTGTTTTTGTTTTCATTTTTTTAAACCTGTTTTCACTCAGTAGTTCAGAAAGCCAAAAGCTTTTTTCCCTTTTTTCAGATTTGTTACTTCCTTATCCTTTTAAATCCAAGTTGGTGGTGTTTCTACCAATAAAATTCTCTTAAAATTGTACGGGTTCCCTATGAATTTTATTGGCGTTCACATCATTAGACAAATGTCATACTCATAAATCTCTTGTCTAAAAAGATTGTTAAAGACACTGTAATGACAATTTTATGGATGAGTTTCAATGTGTACAGTCAGATTTTATTTTCAATTGTTAGATATTAAAAGTAAAGTTGAAGCAATAGAATATCACTAGACTTAACAGTATAAGTGTTGTGGAAAAAAGTTTGCAATTATAGATATGAAATATGTAAAATACACATGATAATGATAGATCCTATGTCTCACCATGGTTTATAATGTTGACTGGGGATCCATACTCAAATTTTGTGGCTTTATATATTTTCCTCTACATATCCAAATAATACTTCAAGAATATTAGTTGAGCTCATGAATATGAAGTATTCTCCTGATTTAATATGGACACAAATGGTGCATATCTTGTTTTGCCCTCTGGATCTGTTCTCCACTGTTGTCAACACTGCTTTGTGCCCAGAGGAGCTGATTTGATGAACTGTATCAACAGGACTCTTGTTCTTCTCTGGATTCGACTTAAATATATAAAGCCATTGGTGAGAAATATGGCAAGAAGTGAAGTCATGTACTTATTTTCTGCTGGCCTTTCTGCTGGGTTTCTGTAGATTGACTGTATACATCTAATAACACTACTCAACACCTTCCAAGGGCCTTCTCCCTGCAGCTATTTTCCAGGAATTTTGGTAACTTCTCTGTCTCTGGCTTCTCCTGTTCTAGCAATGGTTTGGCTCCTACTATTAACAGAGGACTTGACTATACTTGTTGGATATAAGGATGACGAAGGGGTACAGTTTCCAATCTAATGTAGGAAACAGGCAGATAAATAATTAGCAGTAATAGAAGCCAAAAAATTTCCTCCTAATAATATATGAAAGAGTTTGGGTGCAAAGAGATTTTCAACTGTGTCTTAAAGCATAGGTAGCACTTAAAATAGTAGGCTGTATTTCTTAAATTCTTATAACAACATTACACGGCAAGATAGAAAATTGCATATAACTGATAATGTCATATTTTAACAAAATTTGAAGGAAAGCTTTCCAGGTAGAATTTCTAGAGTGGAAAAAAAAAATTAGCATGCTCTGAAAATGTGGCTGTGACACAGGAGTGAAATGAATTGTGGAATTATGTGGAACATAAAGCCCGAATGATGAAAATAAAAGAGGACAGCTTCATGGCATCCTTTCATTCTTTAGGTCATAATTTACTATCACCTTTTGAATGAAGCCTTTTCTGGCCATTCCATCTAAGTTTTATTTTCCCATCCTTAATATGCTCTATTCCTCTTTCTTGCTTTCATATTTTTTATGTAGCATTTACCATAATCTAACCTATAGTTTACTTACTTAGTTTATTGCCTATCTCCCTCTATCCTATTGTTCAGATTATAGATCCCATGAGAAAATATTTCTGTTAATTTGTGTCATATTGTGTCCCCGATGCCTGAAAAAAGAACAGTTTTAGATGCCAAATATTTATTCTATAAATTAATGAAGAAACTATTTTTTAAATTTTTTTATTATTTATTTATGAGAGTCATACAGAGAGAGAGAGAGAGGCAGAGACACAGGCAGAGGGAGAAGCAGGCTCCATGCACTGGGAGCCTGACGTGGGATTCGATTCCGGGTCTCCAGGATCGCGCCCTGGGCCAAAGGCAGGCGCCAAAGCACTGAGCCACCCAGGGATCCCGAAACTATTTTTTAGTACATTAAATCTATGTACAGAAAATTACTTTCCAGGCCATGCTGAAGAAAAATTTAGGCATTTCTCAGTGCTTCCCTCTCTAATGAGAGTGTAAATTACTTTTAAAAATCATTTTCTTCTTTCTCTATGTTTTTAAAGTTTATTATTGAAATTCCTGGAATTATGTCTTATTGATAGATTCCCAAGTTATAACACAGTTTATTTATTTTTTTTAATTATTTATTTTGACAGAGAGAGGGAGAGAGAACAGAAGAGAAGGAGGGAGAGACAAGCAGACTCCTGGCTGAACACAGAGGCAGATATGGGGCTCCATCCCAGTACCCTGAGATCGTGATCTAAGTGAGCTGAAACCAAGAGTCATACTCAATCGACTAAGCCACTGGGCACCCTAGAACAACAGACTTTTAGAATTTAAGCAATAGTAGGACAGCATGTGTGTTAATCCAAACACGTTTATTTCATCTGATCTTATGTTTTCTCCATGTCTACCAATGACTTATTTGTTCTTACTTTTCAACTAATTAATGTAGTTTTTTTTCAAAGATCTTAACATTGTTCCTGTCATAGAAATTTGCACTCCAGCAAACATTCTCATGAGCTTGCTTCCTCTTTTAAATTGATCATTTTAGGGAACCCTGGGTGGCGCAGCGGTTTAGCGCCTGCCTTTGGCCCAGGGTGCGATCCTGGAGACCCGGGATCGAATCCCACGTCGGGCTCCCGGTGCATGGAGCCTGCTTCTCCCTCTGCCTGTGTCTCTGCCTCTCTCTCTCTCTGTGTGACTATCATAAATAAATAAAAAAAAAATTTAAAAAAATGATCATTTTAATAGTACTTAGGACTGCTTTGGATGAGATCACTGATCCTAGAACACATAGTCAAAGTCTTAGCCCCAGTTTTTATGTTACTCAGTAGTTTGATCATAATTCTTTATTATCTTCTATTATATGTTGTTGCTAATAAGAAATCTATCATCATTCAGGCCATATTGACTTAACATGAAAGACCTTCCCTGGCTCTGCTGTTTAAGGTCTCTGACCATCCGATCTGTCACATCCCAACATCCCATATGCCTTTGTCTTCATGTCATTCTTCAGTATAACTACAGTTCACCTGTGCATACAATTCTAGTTCAGCTGTTTATTTTCCCAGGGCTTCAAAAGCATCTATTGGTGCTCCTAAGAAACTGGCTGTCTGTCAAAACATTGTTCCTTTCTGGATTATCTATCTTTACCTTGTGGCAGCTTTTAGTTTTATATCATAGTCGTCAAATGTTTTGGTTTTCTTGTTTGGTTTCTAGAATAAAATTTTAATTCTTAATCTAATATTTTACATACACTTTTAACTCTGGAAAACAATCAGCCATTACTTCTAGTAATATTTTCCTCTGATAGTGCACCTATTTTCCCCTCCTTAAATATCTACTTGACTTATGTTAGATCCTCCAACAACTCTGCAAGTCTCTTATTTATTATATTCTCATATTCTTATTAATCTCTTTTTTCTATCTATGCTGTAATTTATCTAGGTTAATTTCTCAGGACAGCCTTTTAATTTATTATTTGACAACATCAAGTCTAAAGTTTAAATTTTATTGACTGTTTTTCATTTCCAAGATGTTTAGTTTTTCTTTTATTTTTTGGGGGGTGAGGGGGTAGAAAGAGTGAGACTCTCAAGCATGCTGCATGCCCAGTGTGGAGCCCCATGTGGGACTCAATCTTACAACCCTGAGATCATGACCTGAGCTGAAATCAAGAGACACTTATCTGACTGAGCTACCTAGGCACCCTCAACTTTAGCTTTTTTTTTTTAATATTCACTTATTTTTTTTATTTTTATTTTTTTTCACTTATTTTTTTTAAAGATTTTATTTATTCATTCATAAAAGACACAGAGAGAGAGGCAGAGACATAGGCAGAGGGAGAAGCAGGCTCCAGGCAGGAAGACGGTTGGGGGACTTGATCCCGGGAATCCAGGATCATTTCCTGAGCCGAAGACATAGACTCAACTGCTGAGCCACCCAGGCGTCCCTATATTCACTTTAAAAAAAGATAAGTTTTTTAGCAATTATGTAAAAAATTATGTTTAGTAATTAGTTAATTAGTAAAAGATTATGTTTAGTAATTTCTTGGCTTGGAGTTTAAATTTCAATAACTACATTTATCATTTCTAAGACTTTTATTTATTTTTTTCATATTTTCTCTTCTTCTTTAATGTCTGCCAGGTTAATATTTACTAGTTTTTTTTATTTATGAATATCCTTACTTCATTTTTGAGCCTCACATGTGTTAATTTTTAAGTATTACAGATTGGTTATTCCATTTTTTCCATTTTGTTTAAAGAAATTATTTTTTTAAATGATACTTTTGTTAGTTCTATTATAACATACAATCTGTTATAACGATTTTCTCACATGTGTGGAATTTTGCTTTGTAAAATCTTGTTTTTTTTAAGTAATTTCAAGTTTTTATTTAAATTCTAGTTAGTTAACATATAGGGTAATACTAGTTTCAGGTATGTCATTTAGTGATTCATCACTTATGTACAACACCCAGTGCTTCATACCCATCCTCCATTCCTCCCACCGCGTCCCCTCCACCCTCCTCCAACCCATCTCCCCTCCAGCAACTCTTAACTTGTTCTCTGTAGTTAAGTGTCTGCTTTAGGGTTTGCCTCTCTTTCTCTCCCTCCTTCCCCTATGTTTATCTGTTTTGTTTCTGTAAGATCATTTTAAATATGAGATCATTCTCTAGAATCCCCAGTCTAGAATTTGGTGCTATATTGGCTTCTAGGGGATCTCAACAGACAGACACTGAGAACATTCTAGATATACCCATCAAACAAATTCCTAATGGAAGCTTGACTCAGGGCTTCATCAGAATGTGTTACCTTCCTCTCATTTAATATACAGCTTCACACAAATTGTAGTTCCCGGAAAAAGCTTGCAGTAACTTATTTCACACTTTTTTTCATAAATGAGAAGTTCCACCTCAGCAAAAACCATCGCTCTGGTTCATTATCTCATGTAGAAAGCAGAGAATGAATTCTCCAGGCTGTCTTGGCCACCTAGGTTGGAATCAATAAACTGTTCACATAAACTATGCTGACTATTCTATATATCATCTCTGGTCATTAGAAATATTAACTGTGTTAAATATGATTGTATTATTTTAATATCCTATCTTTGAATTCTTAGTAGTATGCATCTTAATAAAGGCAAAAGAGTGTAGTCCTCAAACAATTTAATCAGAATACCATCTTGATCGTAATTTATCCATTATCAGGGCAGCCCGGGTCGCTCAGTGGTTTAGTGCCACCTTCGGTCCAGGGAGTGATCCTGGAGACCCTGGATCGAGTCCCACGTCGGGCTCCCTGCATGGAGCCTGCTTCTCCCTCTGCCTGTGTCTCTGCCTCTCTCTCTCTCTCTCTCTCTCTCTCTCTCTGTGCGTCTCTCAGGAATAAAAAAAAAAAAATCCATTATCACATCTTATTTTATTTTTCTCTTATCACTTTTTAATATTACATATATAAAAATCAATATTATAAAAAAAGCACATGAACAAGATAATTATTCATTGTTTATATTATAATGAAGGTAAAGCATAAGTCAGAAATATAGACAATGAAAAACTCATGCCTAGATAGAAAAAATTCCTTATTATATATCTTTTAAATAAAGCAAGACTGTCTTTAGAAAAATGTCTGTTCAGGTCCTTACCTATTTTTAATTCGGATTGTTTTTTGGCGGATATTAAGTCTATATGTTGTTTATATATTTTTGGATATCCGTCCTCTATTGAATATATCACTATGCTATACACTTGAAACTAATGTAACATTATGTGTCAACTCCCCTCAAAAAAAAAAGAAAGAAGAAAGAAAGAAAGAAAGAAAGAAAGAAAGAAAGAAAGAAAGAAGGAAAGAAAGAAAGAAAGAAAGAAAGAAAGAAAGAAAGAAAGAAAAAAGAAAGAAAGAAAGAAAGAAAGAAAGAAAGAAAGAAAGAAAGAAAGAAAGGTAAAAGAACAAAGGGAGTGTTGACTTGACAATAAAGTATTAGTAGGAATTTGCCAGATGAATAGTCAAAAGTAATAGATCTAAGGCAAAGAACAGCATGTACAGACAAATGGAGCTGTGAGAAACTACAGCCATAGTGGCTTAAGACTCACACCCTAATGGCCAGTAACTTTAAGGAAGAAGATGATTTCTAATACATATGGCAAATTAGTCATATTGAGTATTACATTTGTTTTTGCTATATATGTGAACATTCAGAAATCAGTTACTAAGACTAGTGATTAATTCTGGATAAAAAAATCCACATCTCTTTAGAGATGAGAACTAATATTTACCCAAATCTCATAAGTGAGAAATGAAGTTACTTAACTAGAAAGGAGAGCGAATGAAGATATAGCATATACAACAAATATTTATGGAGAGGGGAGTGGTGCTAAATGTGGCTATAAACATATATTGACTACATAAAAAATAATACCACTCATTGTCCAAAAGGAGACTAAAAATAAGTTTCTATTAATGTAAATACATATTTATAACATACACATATTTTTCCATCTGCAGTTCTATAGAACCATGTTTCTAAATACCATGCTTCTAAATCACACTCATGTAGTTTAAATTGTATATTTGACTCTTAAGAATCCCTAATTTCCACATGAAACTCCTTCGGAAACCCTCGCTTTATTCAACTTTCTACGTCTATACAACATATATTCTCCAATAAATACAAGATAAATTACTAGTTGATATTATTAACCATCACCAATATTTCTAAATTAATACATATGTATTCATATTTCTAAATAAATCAACATGCATCTAAATAAGTACATATATGACACACACAAACACACCCATATGGTATCCTATTTCTAGAGTTTTCTGAAAGAGAGACTTCAAAAGTGATGAATACTTCGCATTAACTGTTTCAGCTGATAATGCTTTAAAGGCATTTATTGCAGTAAAAAGACACTAATATGAGGATTTTAAATGACCTAATTAAGAATTCATTTTAGTAACAGTAATATTAAATTTTCACTGAATAATCAAGTAAGTTTAAGGAAATAATTTTATTTTATGATGTATTATTTTAATCTATCCCTTTACTCCTTTATTTTCCAAGTATTCTCCATACATATCAATCCAAAATTATTGTCCTCTCTTCCAACCCTGTTGATGAAAATACCTGGGATTTCTACTTCATTTTTTTTTTTTTTACCTTAACCTCTTCAGAGATTGCTGTCTGCATCCTCTTACATTAGCTAATATTGGGTTTCCTTTGAGAGGTATCTCACATCAGAGCTGCTGATCTTCCACTTCACTTGGAAAAAAAAGAAGTGGTACAATTTTCTCCTTTATTCACTGTCTCTCAAAAACAGTTGTTTCAGCTTCATGAAAAAATAAACTTTGTCCCTTTAAGGCTAATTCTACATAATAGCATTACCATTGTCCTAGTGTCTCTTTTCATTGTTACTAATTTATCTCTAATCAGTCACTTGTGTATGTCATGATCTGGATTGTACTTATCTCCACCTGAATCCTTGTGATTATCCTTTTCATCTCATGTTTAACCTGCACCTCTTTTCTCCTCATCACAACCATGGTAACATTGAAGAAAGGTCTTCCAAAGCTTGAGGTATGCCTTGTTCAACACTGCCCTTAGCAAAATGAAAGGGGACTCAGAGCTCTGCATTGTTAGGTTAAACTGCTATTTCCCTGGCCTCAACATTATCCAAAGCAGATATATGAATGGTCTAGGAACTGAGATTTTGGTGGAAAAACCAATTATCTCCAGCCTAAATAACTCCCAACATTGGATTTTGGGGAAAAAAAATGCTTCAATTTTTTTTTTTTTACTATTGGGTACACTGTCTTTGCCATCCTGTTGAACTCATACATACAGAATACCTGCCTCATTATTACAAGATCGGGCTTTAATTGGAAGTAACTTCTTCCTCTGATAGAACAGTAACACTGATTCCATAATGTTGTCAAAATTGGTGTATCAGGCAATATGAAGGGTCCAAAACGCTCATAGCATCCCTCATTGCCAGATTGCAATCCCTGTAAGATTCAATGTATAGTCTTCATGATCCATTGTGTCTCTGGAATTTATTCTTTGTTATCAACAAAATCCCCCATAGTCTGAACTTTTCTGAGTGGTCTGGAAATAATGATTCCCAAGCAACCCTACCAAATGGTGGCTTTTTCCTTTCCTCTCTCACAAGACATGAGAGCAAGGGAGGTTTTCTACCTGTATGTTATGTCACTTCCAGGTTATTGTTATTCTGTTCTAATTAAAATATTAAAAACAATAGCAAAAACAACTCAGCTTCTTTGAAAACTTAATATCCTACAAGCCACTAGCTTTCATATTGTAGGAATCAACCATACTTCTAATCACTCCCTCACTCATGTTAGCATCTGGCTTGTTTAATTTTTTCTGTCTTTCTCTTTTCAAATTGTCTTTCTATCCATTCATATTTATTTCAGTGTCCAGATAGATGAACCATCCAACAATGTGACCTCTTAGTCTTATTTTCAACAGTTTTGTTTCTCTTTACATTTTCAGTCATTTTCTGCCATGCGCACAGCCTAGAAGGTGTATTAACAATTGTACCTTTTCCAATATAACTAAGGAATTTCACTTTATTCATAATCTTCTCTTTCCTGCAGCACCCTCTCTGTAGCACCTCCACCTCAACATTTACTCAATTCCAACATGGCTTCCAATCCATTGGTCTCATTACCATCTTCTTCATCTGCTGGTGTCTCTGCTCAGTCTGGTGGTCCCTTCTTTCTGCGTTCACTCACATTCTAGGTGCCCAGCCGGCCTTTCCTATATGATAATAATTAGTAAGTTTAGCCCTGACATTTGCTTTGATCTCAAGACTCATATATCCTGATATCTTCACTTTAGTATCTAAAGGGCACCTGAAACTTAGTGTGACCAAAACCATAACCCTGTACTCTCACCCTCCACAAAAATGTGATCTTTCCTTCAATGTTTTTCATCTTAATAAATAGTAGTGCTATCCATAGTTGGTCAAAGAAGAAATCCTTCACTCTTCTTCTCTCTTTCTCTCTCTTTTTAAAGATTTTATTTATTTGAAAGAGAGAGAGCATGAGTAGGGGGAGAAGCAGAGGGAGAGGGAGAAGCAGACTTCCTGCTTGGCAGGGAGCCCAACACAAGTTCCATCTTAGGACCTGAGCTGAAGGCAGATGCTTAACTGACTGAGCCACCCAGGCATCCTTCCTTCAGGCATCTTTGATTCCTGTTTTACACACCCCACATCCTACTCTTAAGCATATTTTATGTGGTTTAGTATTTTTAAAATTTAAATACTATAAAAATCCTATCCCATCTCACTCCATTTCAACTACCCAAGCTAAGCTTCCTTTTTACATGAATTTTTGCAATACTTTGCCATTCAGTTTCTCTATATCCTGTTTTCTCTTCCCTACCCTATTTTTTATATCACAAATTGAATATATGACAAATTATGTCCTCAGTTCAATCCCCTTTTTAACACTCCAGTGATTTCCCTTAATACATATTATAAAACTCTTACTATGTTCTATATGATTTAATATGATTGAACCAGTCTACATCTCTAAACTCATTTCCAACCACTTTTCAGTAGCTATTCTGCTCCACTGACATTGTGAGTAGACCCAGTATGCAACATGAAATAAATTGTACAATTAACAATATTAAATAATTGTGCTATATCAAGAAATTGGGATTTTTGGAATGTGAACATTAGGGTTAGGTGATTTGAGCTGATTAATGTGTTTTACCTTCCTATTCTCCCTCTACCAGATAATTTTATTTATTTATTTATTTATTTTTAAAATATTTTATTTATTTATTCACAAGAGACACACACAGAGAGAGAGAGAGAGAGACAGAAACACAGGCAATGGGAGAAGCAGGCTCCATGCAGGGAGACTGATGCAGGGCTCGATTCTGGGACTCCAGGATCACTCCCTGGGTGGAAGGCAGGCTCTAAACCGCTGAGCCACCCAAGGATCCCTACCAGCCTATTTTAAACTTGTATAAAAAACTGAAGCCAAGGTTACAGGGATCTTCAGACCCAGTGGATTACTCCATCTGTATAAGTTACTGAGAACTTAGGATTTTAGACATCTATCAGTGAGGAAGGACGACAGTAACAGGGAGCTGTGTCCACTTGCCCTATCATATATCCTTGAGACCGTGTGCTTCCTTTGCATTACTGTGGCCTGTGTGAGGGTCAAAATGATGAATCCTGAGCTGAGTCCAAGTCATCATTCTTGCCATTCCTCAACACTGGACCAACCCTTTATATTCTGGCCTCATCAATCCCTTGTCTGTTCTTGTAACACAGCAAGAATTCCTGTCCCTGAGCTTTACACTTGCTATAGCCTCTATCATAAATGTTTTTGCTCCAAATAGTCTTTTGTTTCATTACTTCCTATTTATTCAGGTCTCTGCTTTAATGTTATCTTTACAGAAATGTCTTCCCTGGATATTGAAGAAACTCTCCCTGTCACTCTGCTACATATTTACTCTGATTTATTTTCCCACACAATACATTAATATGTTGCTTGTTTACTTGTTTAGAAGCTGACTAGTTTACTAAATTCCATGCTCTGTTTTTCTCAATATGCTATCCCAGTTCTTAAATAGTTCTTAATACACATAATTTCTGAATAAAAATGTTTAGTAAATCCTAAGCTATTTAAATACAAACCCAACATAACTCACTCTTTTACTTCCTTGCATTTTTAAGTTCCAATGATCTTTATGACTCCTCTGATTTGTTCTTACTTCAGAAATTGTTTTTACTGAGAACATCTATAGACTTGAACACCACTATCTGGGCACAGCTTACTTTTCCCTTATTCTTTGACTCAGAACAATCCTAGTCTAGTTACTTTATCCAGTCCTTAAATTTCTTAATACATTTATCCATTTTTCCTGGCTAATATACTACCCCAATCCAGCCTTCACATTCAGTCCCTTCTTTTTATTGTTATTTCTGAATCTTTGATCATGGTTGTTTACTTGAATTTCTCATTATTTCTCTCAGCTTCCTCAGTATGCCAATCTCCACGTTATCTTCTTCTGAAATCCAAACCTTGACTAAATTCTGCAATCATATTTTGCCTCTTCAACAAAGGAGTGCTCAAGCACAACAGGAGAACCATTTGAGTAGTTGAGTTTCATTCAGATGGGCATTAAATTCCCATCTCAACTGAGCCATCAGCATGGCCCAGAAAACCATTTTTGTTTTGTTCATTTCTTTTCATTACCATTAGCAGAGACAAATATCAAGTTATACATCAACTTCACCCTATTTCACTTGTTCTTTCACAAAGGATAGATAAGAGACCAGAGTCTGTAATTCGTAAATGTGTTGCCCTCAAATCACCTAATCATCTCAACATGTAGCCTTCCGTTCCTTTCCCTTCATTCTCAGAGACAGGTTTGCTCCCAGTCTCTCTTTTCATTTTATGTTGCTTATCATTCTAAGCCATATATTCTATGATTTTGACCCTTTGTATCCTCTTTTCTTTAATTTCCCCCTTTTAACTATTTAAATCACCACATCACTAGTTCCTTCTTATCTGTTTATGCTTCCACAAAATATCATACCTTGCTAAAATCTTTTCTGACTTTACCTTGGTAGTTTATTTTTGTGCTACCATGCAGAAATTATTTATTATCTATACTATTATTATCTATACTCCTAGACCAAAGTGCAATAGAGCAGGCTCTATAGGCTCAGTTATGTAAATGAGTAGAACAACTTAAATATCTTCTCATTGATTTGTTGTAAATGAGTAGAACAACTTAAATATCTTCTCATTGATTTGTATAACTTTTCTGCTTTATAAAATGAATTACAATTAGAGGAACTGTGCCCCTATTTATGAATTCTCTCAACATACCATGAAAGACCTCAAGGAAGAGTTTTGCTCAATATGAATGCCACTTTCCAGACATGTTGCTGGAATAATTTTTTAAAACTATACATGGCATAAGAAAGAATAAAGAAATTTGTTTTTTATGTCTCAGGGAAAGCTGAAATTGGCTCCCAATCTCAGAAATCCTCTATCTATCCTTTACATTTAGGTTAATGTTTATAAAAATGGTTTCTTGTAATGATATATACTCTACAATGTTTTAATCTATAAAACACAGAGGTAGACACTTTCTCCCAAGGTAACAGAATACAAAAATCATCATTCAAACTGAACATGATCTAGTGGTCAATAAATGAAAAGTAGTATATCTAGTTAGGGACAGAAGGATCTTCATAAAAGTTTTTGTTCCTTTTTTCTCCTTACTTCTGGGTGGGCACCACTCTGAGTGCATCACCTATTCTTATCATTGTAAATCATGAGAATTATTTTTTCTCTTTAACTGCTTGTAAAAATCAAAACAAAAGTAAAATTTTCAGCACTTATACATTAAAATAAAAAAAGAAAAGATGTGGTGATTTTTAACACAAAAATTTGTTAACAATAGGACTAGTGTCATGGATACCATTTTGACTCTTCGGGGTTTTGAGAATACTTTCTCTTCTATTTCTGTTTCATTGTCATCCTTGGTTCAGTGGTCGAACTTAGATGATATCAGGAAAGGAAGTTATGGGCTAGTATTCCCCTGGTGAGAGGACATCTATATATATTCACCCTGGCAATTCTACTGGCTGTATATTTCTGCAGAATTGTAGCTGCTTTCAAAATGGTCACCATCCATCTAGACTCTCCGACTCTCCATTCCTGCCCTTGGTCCAGTTTTGGATCTTGGTACCATTTTTCTCCCATTCTCTAGCACATACACAATGATACTGAAAAGAGTCATTGGTCTGATTGTTGGAAATGATGAAAATCTGGGAAATGCTGCGGTAATGTAGTCAATATGAATAACTTATGATACTGTTGTCAAGGCTTTCTAATATGTTGGCAGATCTGTCAATCATAAAAATGAGCATAAATCAAGGCCAGACAATGCTGAATGTCTGTATAACTTAAAATAGGTTTGCTACATATATAAAAATATATATTGTGGTTTCAATCCCTTAGAAATTTATTTGTCTTTCACGTGCACCCACAAAAGAAGTTTGGTCAGATAAAGACAATACAAAGCTGGTAAAATAAAGTCACAGCCATCAGTGACCCAAGCTCCCTCCATCTCTGTTCTATTGTTTTCAGCTGGCACCTCCATCCTAGATTGCCACATGGTCCCAGATCTTTATGGAGCTTCCGCCACTCTATCTGAGTCTCAGGCAAGAGGAAAGAAGAAAGGCCAAAGATATTTTTCCCAATCTGAAAATTATATAGGCAAGTTTTTAAAGTAGAAATCTTTTATTTTCTGATTTTATGATTATTTCATCAAATCTAAACGAAGTTAGCTTCTTTAAAATAAGATAATTTAAAGATCATCACTTTCACTTATGGAATATTCAAAATGATCTGAGTAGATAACAGTAGCCACCCTGTAGGTTTGTATTTTCTGCAATATAGTACCCTTTGCTTTTAATACATGATCCAGCAATACTATTTCCCTAAGCATTCTAGCATCTTATGTGTATATTAATAGTGAAAACTTAAAGAACTAGTGAGCTATAGCTATATAATTTCATGTTAAATTTAATGATGCATAAAACCACCTAAGGTCTCAACCCTTTCATGTTTAGGCGAATTCAAATGTGTTGTGATTCTAAATTAATGAAATGTAATTAAAATGTTCTGAGACATGCCCTAGACACATTAGTTTATATCTTAAATGACTTGTCATACATTTAGGAACTATTTCTAAAGGAATGTAGCAACTAGCTCTGCATATTAATTTAGGCTCTAAAATTCAAAGTTTAAATTCCACTGAAAATAAGCAAATCAAACATAGATAAACAAGAACTTCAATTAAAATGGAAAATGTATTCTGCTTAACTTGAAGCTGTCACTCAAATTCTTAGCATTTTGGATCTTATAAGTTCTTATAACTGGCTAGAATTCATTAGACTTTTGCACATAGTTAAAGTTTTGAAACAAACATTGTATTCTGGTATAAATTTATTTGGAAGGAAATTCTAGGTTTGTCTCCCAGATAAACCCTAGTGAAAATTATACTATTTTTTTCTCTTGAGAATCTGTGTGTGAAACATTCATGACTTGCATCAATGGTGCAGTGGACATGTATATTAAAAAGGAATACATTGGGATTTTCCTTATGTTTCATAATATAAATTTATTATTTAGTGATCTAAATTTTAAATATAATCTTATTATTTGTTATGCTTTTAACATTTGTCAAATACACTGAAAAACAAACAAGTAAACATTGATAACTGGTAAAGGTGATAAGATTTTTTGCATGTTTCGCTATTGAAATCCAGGGGAGAAATTATAAATAGTCATGCCAAAAACCTTTTGAAGTTCTATGAAATATAACAAGAAATGATTTTTCTTATGTTCAAAACAGTGTTATTTAAGTGGTTTGTAATTAATCTAATCCATGATATTAATTGTCAAATGTACTTCACAATGGAATAGCTGTCACAGCTTAATTATTACACTTTAGGCAGTACTATCTCCTAAGGTCACATAGTAACTTCAGTGGATTTAATAAGGAAAAAAAAAAAGATAGAGCGAAGCATACATGATTAAGCCATCATAAAACTTCTTTGCTAGGGTACTCTCTCTCAAGAATTACTGGTTCCATAAAATATAGCTCATCAAAGTTCTTTAGGAAAGTGTGCCTGAAAGGTACCCTTCCATTTAGTTCATGTACCTAGTCTTCTATTTCTCATCCTTCTATTAAGCTTCAGACCTCTCTTTGCTTTTTTTTCTCTAGATTATTTCTTATTGACTGTCACCTGGGCTCTAAACATCTTTTTTTAATCCACATCATACTTTTTCTCCAATTCCTGTATACAATCATCAGAGATCTTAAAAATAATGGAGCTAATCTAAGGAACTAATAGGAAATGTTAATGAATTATATTACCTTGAGTTTTTTTACTTTAATGTTGGGAAATTTACCACTTAGTGGGAAGCACCAGGTAAGACAAATAGAGAATAAAAACATTTGAGAGCAAAAAAATGCCTGCTGCAGTCACATTTAAATTAAACCATGAAACAACTTGCCTATCTTATTTGACTCTTCAGCTGATCTAGTGCAAACTTTGGAAGCTACATTTCCAAAGTTAATCAATTAATACCCTAACATAGAGAATATCTTTTTTTGAATGTCCATGCTTTCCTATTTTGCAGATACTGATAAATGATTATGCCATATTGTCTAACTTTTTAGAAAATACAGTCAGGAAAATTAACTTGAGGACTTTGAATACTGGGCAAAAGTACTCTACACAATATCTGACTTTTTAAAAATGATCTGACTTTTTAAATTATGCAGTATGTAGAAAGTATAGCCAAGCTGTTTCTTTACCAATGCAGATCTTTCAAGGTTACCTCTGTAGTGTCTTCCAAAATTATCCTGTATACCTCTCTATATTCCCTTCCAAAATTATCCTATATACCTCTTAAATCTCAGGGATGTGTAGAATAAGATGTGCCTATCTACATAAGAGGCATGAATGTCATGGCTGATTCAACCTTATCTAAGAGGTAATAGAGTGATTTTTTTTTTTCTCTCCTAGATAATAATGAATAACACTTCTGGTTGGCTGCCTTGTTTTAAAAAGTTCCTGAGACAATATACTTTTATGTATAATGATGCAGGAAGCAGCAGGAAGAAGATGACATATGTCTTATAAATAAAGATGATAATGGTGATAGAACAAAATGAAATTGAAAGGTACACATTATATTCAGAATGGCTTTGTCTTATTTTAAAATAGCCAGTCCTAGTCTCAGTTGAGGCATTGTTTATTGACTTGGAAACACCCTGGATTGCCACGGCACTTTAACAGACATGGAAGTGGCCTTCTAAGTGTGCCTGCTGTGTTCTGGTCAGGAGATGTCAATACTTAACAGGTTCAGGGTTTAGGAAGAAGGCTTAACCTTACCACATGTCATTAGAGTTAGCTAATTGCTATGACTTCTGTCATAGACTGTGATCATCATTGATATTTTCTGTTTGAAAAACAAAGAAACGGCAAATGAAATATATTTTTATGAATGATCATGAGAAAAAAAAAAATAGCTCAAATCCAGAAGACCATCACTTTCTGAAGTTGCACTTAGAAAGGCAGGCTGTGGAAGTGATTTTTTTCAGGCTCCCTTCTGGCCAATTCATGGAACAACAGTAATCAATCACAATTGTTTTATAGAATTGAGTTGCTGGTACCATGTCACAATAAACTGATTAAACTCTCCCAGAAGAAATCATCAACTTTATTGGGACTAATGGTATCTAAGATCTTAAGTTAAAAAGCTGTTTTCATTCACCCTTCAAGGAAAAATCTTGCTTTTGAAAACTCAACAAACCTGACCTATTATTTTCAGAATAGACCTCATCCACATTGTGCACTCCACCATTCTTCACAGTTTAGGATATCAAAGCATATTGTATTCTTAGTATAAAAGTGACAATTAATCTCCTTTTCAAAATATTTTACTATTAACCTATCTTGCTACAGAATGTGTCAGGTTGTTGTCTCTCTTCTCTCATACATATTTCCTTCTCCTCTTATTTTTATAGATTTAATATAACAATCTGCCCTGATCTTTGTTCTTTATTATGTGACTTGAAAACACATTGTTTTTTAAATTTGAACATAAGCACAATCAGTTTTTGATGCTTCAAAATATTCAATAAATTATATTTAACAATAATTTCTCAGTATGCTGATGGCCTTTATTAGCCATGATAAAGAGATAATAATCAAACTCTCCGTACTTGGACTCAGACCAATAGAACACTTGCTTGCTTTTTCTCCTTTCTTCTTTCCTTCTTCCCTTCCTTTCCTTTCCTCTCTTCCTCTTTGCTCTCCTCTTTTTATCCCTCTGTCCTCCTCTTCCTCATTCTTCTTCATTATGGCTGTTGATAAATGGTCTAAATAGTTCCAATTCTACACATATCATGATAAATGCTGCAAAGGCCATCTGAGTCCTAGAATCTAAACTAGTTTGTGAGAATTATTCATTATGCATTTTTAAAATGTATGCTATTGCCTCCTTAACAGTGACATTTCGATTTTCATAGTTCTTTAGGAACAATAAATGTGGGGGCTAGTATGGAGCCCCCACATCCCTGATATTCTAAAAAATGGCTCGCAGTTTACTTTCAAATGAAAAAGATCAACTCAATACTTAAAACAACAAAACATTTGAGTGGAGAGGTAAAAGGATTGTGATGGTTAATTTTATGTGTTTACTTGACTGGGACACAAGTTACCAGGATTCAAAATTATTTCTGTGTGTGTCTGGGAGGCATGAGGTTAGCATTTGAATCAGAGGACTGAGTAAAGCAGATTGCTCTTCTCAAGATGAGGATCATTTTACTAATAGAATGTATCAAATATTAAAGGTAAGACAACACCATTCTAAACATTTGAGGTCCAAAACTTGCTAAAATTTTGTACACAGAAAGTTTTATTGTTCATAAGAAACTTAGAGAAAAATTTCTGTTAAAACTTCTTTTAATGTCACAATTCAATTGAAAGTTCTTTAAAAATATTAACTTACATGCACATGGTCACATGTTCATTGGAACAGGGAAATAAAGAGCTTATATACGGCTAAAATGAAGAATTATTTTGAGATAATATACTCTCAGTAAACGTGTTATACAGTAGGAAAACTGGTTACATGTAGGAAAAATATAAGTGTCATATACGGTTTAATCATTTGACTAATCCACTCATCTCTACCCCATGAATATCAGTTTACAATGAGTATGTTTTCTCTTGGGCAAAGTAACAAGTAGAAAACAGGTATTTGAGCTTCTGAAAATAAAATATTGCTACATTGTTAGACCTTAATCTAATTAGATTTCCATTCTCTTGGTAGATTTTTCTGGTGGCAAACATTAATTTTAAGATATGATGGCAGTTCAAATATATAGAACAGAGAAGAAAAAAACCCTAAGATTTGCTCATATATGCCAGACACTCTGCTATTGTTCATTCATACCTAGCATTTATATCCTATTTCAATTAGCCAGGTAAGCATTTTATATTTATTTACTTATTCACTTTTCACAAGAACCTTCTGAAAATGCTGAAACTACTGTCTTTCTCTAAAGTTTATTAAGTATATAAATTAAACAAAAAACAGCATGATCTGGGATGAAGAGCTTTGTGTTCCTTATGCACAATTAATAATAGTATTAAAATAGAAGGCTATAAGCAAATGTATAATGTCTACAACAGAAAACACTTAAGTTTTTATATAAGTACGTTAGATTATGCTATAGCAAGTTAATCACCCAGTCTCAGATTCTTAATAAAAAAAGTGTTTATTTCTGTTTTATGGTCCATATCCAAAGTAAATCTAAAGTGAATTCCAGACAGTTCTTTACACAGTCACTCAAAAACATGGCCATCATACCTACTACCATCTATATTTTGGCCCCAAAATTACACATATCACTTGTGCCCCCATCTCTATGGTCAAAGCTAGTCTTATAGACCCCATAAATGAGGGGTAGGGAAGAGAGGGCATCTGTGAAATGTTTGGTAAACACAACTCTATTTGATTCTACTTAATCCCATGTTTCATACGCACATTTATTACCATTTTTCTTGCTTAAAGTAAAAAGAGATAAAGGATTATTTTCCCTAAGATTGTAGTCTCTCTGAAAGTACAACAAATGCAGATCTTTGCGTGGAATCAGTTTTCCAGTTCCAGTCTTTCCAGGATACTATAACAGAAGACTAATATAAGTGAATCTTTACCTTGATGCTTTTTACAAACAGACTTTTTTTAAAAAACAAAAAGTATTAAAGCCAGACCCTTAAACTGATCTGTACCATACCAGTTAGTTTTAATTTATTATTTAAAAGAATATTCCATTTCAACTTCTAATGTTTAGGTTCTCTAAGCAGTGAGAATCTCACCACTGCAAATCTCCACATTTCTGGAATCTCCCCTTTTTCTTTTTATTATGCTGGCAAACTAACCTGCTTCTTCTTTAATTTCTTTCTTTCTTTCTTTCTTTCTTTCTTTCTTTCTTTCTTTCTTTCTTTCTTTCTTTCTTTCTATTTTTCAATCCTTTTTTAAAAGATTTTATTTACTTATTCGTGAGAGACACAGGGAGAGAGGCAGAGACATAGGCAGGGGGAGAAGCAGGCTTCCTATGGGGAGCCTGAGGTGGAACTTGATCCCAAGACCTCACTACCTGAGCCAAAGGCAGATGCTCAACCACTGAGCTACTTAGGTGTTCCCTGAAAATAAGTGTCCATCAATAGATGAATGTAAAATAAAAATGTAGCATTAAGCATAAAAGACGGAATTTAAATCTAGGTATATAGTTTTTTACCCCTTATCTGGCCCCACAACACTAACATTTCCCAAATTAGAATCAGAAAGTATATTCTCCTTCCTAATATCTGCAGCTGTATTCTTGAGTTATGACACCGTCATCCATAGAGTCAGTAATCTCAAAATAGTTGCCTCTTCTTTTCCTAAATTCTTCTTATGCAATTAGGCACACATTCCAAAGGACTCTGGAAGCTGTACTCACCCTGCAGCCTCTATTTTGTCTCCCTCTTTTCTGGTTTAGAACCTTATCTCCTATTTTTCTTATCTCCCTGGATCATGGCAGGGCATCCTGTAGTCTTATCTGTTCATAGTATCTTCCTGGAAGTCATAGTTAAAATAAAGATTTGGTATATTATTTCCCTTTGTAAAAAAGCCATTGATTAATAGAGTAGCAGAAGGAGAAATCAAGAAAACAATCTCATTTACAGCTGCATGAAAAAATAATAAAATACTTGAGAATAAACTTAACCAAGAAGGTAAAAGACCTGTACTCCAAAGCTCTGAAACACCATTGAGAGGAATTGAAGACAACACACACAAATGGAAAGATATTCCATGTTAATGAATTGGAAGAATGAATATTGTTAAAATGGCCATATTTCTCAAATAAGTCCACAGATTTAATACAATCCCCATCAAAATACCAACATTTTTCATAGAACTAGAATAAACAATCCTAAAATTTGTATGGAAGCACATAAGAAGGCAAACAGTCAATGCAATCTTGAAAAAGAGGAACAAAGCTGGAGGTATCACAATCCCAGATTTCAAGACAAAGCTGTAATAATCAAAACAGTACAGTACTAGTACAAAAATAGATCCATAGATCAATGGAAGAGAATAGAAAGTCCAGAAATAAACCCACAGTTATATGGTCAATTAATGTACAACAAAGAAGTCAAGAATATGTATACAATGGAGAAAAGACAATCTATTCAACAAATGGTGCTGGGAAAACTGGACAGCTGCATGCAAAAGGATAAAACTGGACTTTCTTACATCATACACAAAAATAAACTCAAAATGGATTAAAGATGTAAATGTGAGACTTGATCATAAAACTCCTAGAAAAAAGCATAGACAGACATTAACTTCTTTGACATTGGCTGTAGAAATATATATATATTTTTAGATATCTTTCCTCAGGCAAAGGAAACTAAAGCAAATATAAATTACTGGGACTACATCAAAATAAAAACCTTTTGCATAGTGAAGAAAACCATCAAGAAAACAAAAAGGCAACCTACTGAATGGGAAAAGATATTCTCAAATGGTATATCCAACAAGGAATAAGAATCCAAAATTTATAACGAACTTAAACAACTCAACACCAAAGTGACAAATAATCTAATTAAAATTGTGCTGAGTGCCCAAATAGACATTTTTTCCAGAGAAGACACACAGATGGCTGACAGACACATGAAAAGATGCTCAACATCACTAATCATCAGGGAAATGCAAATTAAAACTGCAATGAGACGTCACTTTACACCTGTCAGAATGGCTGGAATTATAAACATAAGAAACAAGTGTTGGTAAGGATGTGGAGAAAAAAGGAACCCTCATGCACTGTTGGCGGGAATGCAAATGGGTGCAGCCACTGTGGAAAACAGTATGGAAGTTCCTCAAAAAGTGATAAATGAAATTACCATAAGACCCAGTAATCTTACCAGTGGATGTTTACCCTAAGGGGAAAAAAATACTAATTTGAAAATATATATGCACCTCTATGTATACTGCAGAATTATTTACAATAGGCAAGATATGGAAGCAGCCCAAGATTCCATCCATAGAAGAATGGACAAAGGAGTGATATACACTGCACACACACACACTGGAATATTATTCAGCCATAAAAAAGAATATAATTCTTGACATTTGCAACAACATAAAGGACATAGGGAGTATAATGCTAAGTGAAATAAGTCAGTCAGAGAAAGACAAATCTTAATGTTTTCACTCATATGTAGAATTTGAGGAATGAAACAAAGACAAAAAAATAGACTCTTATATACAGAGAACAAATTGGTGGTTGCCAGAGGGAAGGTGGGTAGGGGGATGGCAAAATAGATAAAAGAGATTAAGAGTACATTTATGGTGATGAGCACTGAGAAATGTATAGAATTGTAGAATCATTATATTGTACACCTGAAACTAATGTAACACTGTATGTTAATTATATTTTCATCATAATAAAACACTGATGGTGCCTTGCTTCTTTTTGCTATGGAATAAACTCTAAGTTTCAGTTAATGGGAGTGTATAGTCACCCTCAGCTGAGGTGGCGAAGGCTATTGTTGGGACAAGTTTCATAAAGAAATATCAGCATAGGACATAAAACATGTGCATTAGACATCAAAATAGAGCTGTCAAGTCAGGATTTGGACCTGTTAGTCTTTATGATGTAGATTTTATTGAAATCTATGAAAACAAAATTATATCACAAAGAGAATGAGCTCTGAGAAGGAATGACTGATGAAGTGGGAGGAAAACCAAGAGAGAATGGCACCTTGGAAGACAAGGGGAGTAAGTGTAGCAGACAGGAGGGCTTAGCTAACTTTTTCAAATACTGCTGGTAGGTCAGCTGATATGTAATATGTGATGCTGTAATATAATAATATATGATACACACTGTATACTTAATATGTATATATTCAGAATTGATGCTTGAATTTACAAAGTGCCTGGAATAGAAGTTTTGGTGCACTGAGGAGACTCAAGCTTGATTGAAGTGGGCATCAGAGAAAATTGGATGAGAGGAAGTGGATGGAGGTAAGGAGTATAAGCAACTACCATGAAGTGAAATTTCGATGCCAAAAAGAACAAAGAAATATGTGGTGGCTCCTCAGTGAAGGTGGATCAGGTATTCTTTTTAGGAAGGGTGACATATATAAAAGAGGGAAGCTTCATCCTGATGGTGACAGTTCTTTTTTTTTTTTTTTTTTTGACAGTTCTTTTAAGAGAGAATTGATGATGTGAATGAAGTGGTGAATAGGAAAGAACTGAGGGATGGGTGTGAGAACCTAGAATCTTGTACCATAGTGAGGATATTGCCTTTATATAGAATCTTGGGAATTCCATCAACAGTAAAAGAGAGGTGCTTAGTGTCCTGTGCACACACACCTTGCAAGCGACGGCGCCATGAGTCTGACTTCCAGGGTACCAGTTGAATGGATCGTAGCAGTTACTTTGCTGCTGAGACACCTGTGATTGGTGATCTAGCTTACAAAAGGTTTTATGTTAAAGATCATTGCAACAAATCTATGGTAAACCTTCACAACCAGAAAGACAACCCCAAGATAGTACATGCTTATGACATGGAGGATTTGGGAGATAAAGCTGTGTACTGTCGTTGGAGGTCCAAAAAGTTCCCATTATGTGATGGATCTCGCACAAAACACAATGAAGAGACTGGAGACAACGTGAGACCTCTGATCATTAAGAAAAAGGAAACGTAAGTGGACAGTTTTGATGTTACAAACCAACTTGTCATGATGTCATCTGACTGTTTAATTAGAATGACTGCCACCTCTGTCTGTTCACCTCCCCTGGGTTCTAGATGTGATGTATTGCAAATTGCAGTTTTCATATTCATGGAATTTGCCTTATTTGTTGAACCATCGTGGTGCACATTTGTTTAAACAAAAAAAAAAAAAGGAAAAAGGGAAAGCAAGCAAACAAACAAAAACAGTAAAAGAGAAAAAGCAAAATGTCTCTGTAGATACAGTAGGCTGGTAGGTAGGATAGATAACATCAGTGGATGTTCCCTCCTAATAATGTCTTATTTCTTGGTGTAATAGGAAGTAATACTATTAGCTGGAATTAAGGTAAGAAAGGGAATTTATGAACAAGTGGGAACGTATGAGTGAGGGAACAATATGAAATAACTTTTTTTGAATTTTTAATTCTTGCGTACATGTTTAGATCATGAATAATGTGTCTACTCATTTAATATCCTCAGCACATCCAAATGTCTAGGACACATCCCACTAATGATAATAATAGCAATAACAACACTAAAATAACAATAGCTTACATTTCTTGGGGACTTATTACTTGCTAGGCAGGCACTGATGAGTGCTACATGTGGATAAATTAATTTAATCTTCACCAAGATATCTGAGTTGAGGAATGTGATGTCCCATTGTACAGTTGAAAAGATCAAGATATTAAGAATGGTATCTTACCCAAGATCACATATTTAAAGGGAGAAACTGGTAAAATGAAAAAAAAAAAGAAATTGTCTCAAATATGAATTTTATTAGGACTTCAGGAAGGTTGAGAGACTTCAGGGGTCAATGTTGAAGTACGAGGCACTTTGTTAAGTCAGGGTGTGATGTTTTGCAACAGGATTTAAGGATCTACTCGATGCCAGTGCTACTACATAACCCTATAGGGCCACATATTTAAGTTCCTCTTAGGGATGTTTCCGTATCTGTAAATAAGCACCAGGGTCAGGTGGTCAGACATCCCTCATAAACCAAAGTCTTCAAGTTGTTGTCTGAAACCACCCAACAAAGAAGACCTAGGTGTGTTCCCGGAGGTTAGGATGTGCACCTTAGTACCTTTGATATCTCCAGCAACTTTCAAGTAATAGGAACTGGTTGTTGATACGGATTATAAGGATGATGATGTTGTGGCTTTTTAAATTCACATCTCTATCCGCAGATAGCAATCACCTTGCAAGACTGATAGCTAATGTTCAAACTGCCTTTTGTGCAAGGCTGACAAATTTTCGACCAAATTGCTGTTGGCTATGTTTTCAGAAAGGTAGATCTTAATAATGACATTTAATTTTTCTTTTTTGAACAAATGAATGAGTTTCAAGACTGTTTCTACAAAGACAGAGCACTATATAAATTCCACATGAAAGCAAGCCCTAATTTAAAAAATAATACCCTAATGATGCCTAATTACTTCCTTGAGAATAAGCAGCAACCTAATTAGTCACCTTTATCTTCATATGCACCTGGAATTGCTATTGTGAATAAAGCATACAAAGCACAGTCCATTTTAAAAACAATACTCTGCAGTGGAAGAAACTGAGAAGGTTGAGGTAGGTAGGCAAGGTAATTTATGACAAATCATTACATTTCTAATGGTATTTGATCCATTTTTTTTTAGGGAATTGATAAAATAATTAAGAGTTTGGAAAACTTTCCATTATAAGTTACGTAGAATTATTTAAGAGCTAAACATAAAGCATTTCCTATAAAGCTCAATAAAATGCAGTTTAAGGAGACAGTGTGTCTGTCTATGTCAGACGTTTCTCTGCCATAGCAAATGGCAACTATTAACTCCAAACTTGGAGATTTTATCCAGAAAGAACTTGGAAATCTCTTCTCAGTGAGATAATGTCTTCTCAGAAATGGGCTGTGGACAGGATAGATTAACCAAGCTGACAACCACTCAAATGAGTTTCTGGAGGTGAGCCTTCACAGACAGAAAGGAAAATAAAAGTTTCCATGTCTCTCACCACTGCCACAGTGAATGGCTCAGAAATCAGTTTGTACCATCTTCTATAAAATTCAAAGTGAAAAAGGCAAGGCGTATTCTCTCCTTGGTCACCGCAGAAGAGCTAGTCCTCACCTGTATTATTATTAATACTGTAAATCTTTAGAAGTACTCAAAATAGTCATTCTCCCCAAGTGGAAACAATTCTACTTGACAGTAAATTATAAATAAATTACCATGGGAGGTAAAAGCAATCTTCCTAACTACTGTTGGACATTTCTGAGCAGTTACTTTTTATATTATTGGGCTTTTCTGAATAGTTGCTTTTAGAGATGCTGTGTTACCAATTGCTTTGTAACAGCCTACCACAAATTTAGCAATTTAAAAACAACGTGCATGTATTAACACTCAGTGGATGTGCATCAGGAGTCTGAGAATTGCTTAGCTGATTCCTGTCCTTAGGGTCTCACAGGCTGTAGTCAAAGTGATTCAAGGCTAGGTTCTCCTCTGCAGGCTCCACTAGGAAAAGATCTGTTTAAAAGCATCTTCTGGTTGTTGGGCAAAATTCATTGCCTTGTAGCTGCAGGACTGGATGGCATTATTTTTTTGCTGGCGGGAAGCTGAAGAGCGTCCTCAGCTCCCAGAGGCTGTCCAGAATTTCTAAGACCACCTACAGTTCCTTGCCGTGTAGAATTCCCCAGACTGAACACAAACGTCATTAAGGCAGCAGGGAGAGTCTCCAGACAAGTGGGCTAGAAAGACACGGTCTTATATAAAATAGTATGATCACAGGAGTGACCTTCCATCATCTTAAGTGTATTCACTTAGTTAGAAGCATGTCCCAGGTTCTCCCTCACTTAATGGGAGGGGAGTAAATACGGCCACGAAGACCAGGTAGCAAGGATCTTGGGAAGGGGCCCTAGAAACTGTCCCATCTTGTCACCTATTTATCATTGGGCTTATCCCCCCCCCCCCCCCCCCCCCCCCCGTTCTAGCAAACAAACTTTTGTAAATTCTTAACTACAACCAAGGAATTGTTCAGACTTTTACTTAGGAGATTTCTCTAAGGAGTTTGTATATTTAAATTCTCAGTTTTCCACAATGACTCTTATGCTCCATTATCTTCCAGTTTCCTGCCTTTTCCACCAGGACCAAGATGATATTGCAATTCAAAGAAAGCAGATAAACAAAACAAAACAAAGAAGGCAGATTAAGTCCGTTTCAGGTTTTGAACAGCCTGTGTAGTAGGCAAGGCAAGGAAGAGTCCAAGAGGACAGGTTACAGGCGTAGCCCTTAGACCTGAAGCAATCTCTTAATCATAATGATTAGGCTCTTTTTCCTTATTTTTGTTTTAGCACAACTTCTGCTAACTGCAATTCAATTCTACAGGATGCTGCCTTTTACCTTCCCTTTAGTAACTGGGGAGAGAAAATCTTTTTAAAATTTGATCCTTGGAATGAATTAGCTGTCTCAGAAAAGGCTTTAGCACAAAGAATTTACCCCAAACCTCTGGATCCCTCCCCCTTTTAATTTTCAACTAGTAAATCTGGCTTTCAAAATAATTTGATGTTCACATTTTTTATACCTGCCACTGTACCTGGTATCTCGGGATGGCTTGCTAATAAAAAAAAAAAAATATTTCCAAATAAACCACAAATAACTGAAAAATTATTTTGTAAATTATAGCTTAAAATACATACAAGATGCTATTATTTTCTGATTAGTCTTAAGAAAATTATTTTGACACCCAGAACAAAATATATCAAGATATTACTTCAATTTCTATGATGATCATTTATAGCAGGAATTGCTTACTGGTCTATTGCTAGAAATATGCCTTTGGGCCACATCCTATGTCTCTAAGCAGCCCTGCACTTCATTCTGGAAAAAGCCAATCCTCCAGCCTTCTCTGAGAAAAAGGTTCCTCTCGGTTCTTATGCACCTTTGGGTCTTCAACAATTTGATACTGGCTTCAGACACACTGCCATTGAAATTTTCCTCCTGCCCTTCCCATCTCCACACATACTCTAAGCATTTGAAGCATTCATTTCCTGATTTCAAAGCTGATTTAGTCCATCATATCATTTCTTCTCACTCTGATCTTTTAATATAATAGCTAGATGGAATTTCTTTAATGATCATATAATTCTCATCTTGAGCTCCATCTTTATTTAGAGACTCTTATTTAACAGCAATATCTTTAAATAATTGTAAACAGTCTTCTTTTCCGAAGACTAGTATTTCTGTATACGATATTTTTAAAAATATCATTACGTTAGCTTATGGGTGAAATAGGTCCAACTGTATTTATATGCAGAACACATACAATTATCACATCCACAGTTCACTATAAAATCAAGTTCATCAGCTCCCTTTGTTGTACCTTTATTTCCCGAAAGCATATGATGCATGAACCTACATGCTCCAAGTCAGAGTGACTCACATGTTGGTATCCTTTTATCTATTGTTCTTCCAATAATCAATGATGTCATCAAGTAGACCAATCTCCCTGTTCCTTTGAACTCTCTGTCAAAAAGCTCTACTGGCAGTCTGCAACTTATTTTCAGTCCTTACCCAGGCCCTTTAACTCCTATATTTCATATGACATTGGTTCCTGGCCCCAGATTTTGCTGAGATTTACTCTCACTTATTAGTAATTCTACCTTCAAAAATGCATAAACTAGGGTGGGGCGATGGGTGAAATAGGTGATGAGGATTAAGGAGTGCACTTGCCACCATGAGCACTGGGTGATAAATGGAATTTTTAAATCACTATCTTGTATACCAGGAACTAATATAACACTGTATGTTAAGTATATTAGAATTAACATACCAGGAACTAATATAACACCGTATGTTAAGTATATTGGAATTAAAGTAAAATTTTAAAAATGCACAAATTATTAAAACTTCACTGAGGCTGCCATGTTGCATAAGTCCATGGCATGTATATATCATAGGAATTAGTCCCTGTGGAATTATGTAACATGGAGGCCCTGCCTGAGCAGCATCTAGAATACAGCTAAATATAAATGGAGACTCAAACATTTTTTTTTCTTTTGCATATGGCCTGGCTCAACTAACTAGCCCATCTTTTCAAATTACCCACTAAATCATCCCTTTAACCAGACTAGGAAGCTGAAATCTCAGTTAATATTTCTGTCCATAGAATTAAAGATATATTGATTAATTAATATATGAGGTGATCTAATTATAAATTATCAAATGAAATTAAGAGCACTGAGGGTTGATTATTTGTAGAATCTGGATGCATACATGGTAATAAATGTCTATGCCATATTTCATGTCTTTCTTTGTCTCACAAATACATAGGATGCTAAATATAAAATTGCTAGACTCCATTAACCTTATTTCTGAAATGAATAGCTCCAAAACATTGGCTACTATGTGAATCTTGGGTAGTATCTAGTCCCCATGGAAACAGAGATTTGGATCCTAATATCAAGATCTAACAGGCCACAGATCTACACATTTTAGCTTGTGTTAAGAAAAAAAAGGAAAGAAAGAAAGAAGAAAGAAAAGAAAGAAAGAAAGAAAGAAGAAAGAAAGAAAGAAAGAAAGAAAGAAAGAAAGAAAGAAAGAAAGGAAAGAAAGAAAAGACATGCTCAGTCCTGCAAAGATGCCATAAAAATGTCTGAGGTCCTATGAATATGGGCAAGAATTACAGTAATAACTATCCTGGTATAATTTTACGTTCCATTTATCATTATATAACATATATATTATATTTCCATTTGGGTTTATATTCTCTTGTGAATCAAGTGGCTATCAGTATGTCTTCTGTTGAACCGTGAGTACTATCCAAAAATCATAATGCTGGTACATTTTAGCATGCTTTGATAAATAATTATAAAAATGTAATTTCCTGACTTACTGAACAATGCTTCTTTTTTTTTTTTTTAAGGTTTTATTTATTTATACATGAGAGACACACAGAGGGAGGCAGAGACACAGGCAGAGAGAGGAGCAGGCTCCATGCAGGGAGCCCAATGTGAGACTCAATCCTGGGTCTCCAGGATCAGGCTCTGGGCTGAAGGCTAAACTGCTGAGACACCTGGGCTGCCCTGAACAATGCTTCTTGAATTAATCTTGTTCCAGATTAATTTAAGAAAAGGTAATCAGGTCAAGAATGTGACCAGGACAACAAGACAGTGTGGTACTGGCACAAAAACAGACACACAGATCAATGGAACAGAATAGAGAACCCAGAAGTGGACCCTGAAATGTACGGTCATCTAATATTCGATAAAGGAGGAAAGACTATCCATTGGAAGAAAGACAGTCTCTTCAATAAATGGTGCTGGGAAAATTGGACATCCACATGCAGAAGAATGAAACTGGACCACTCTCTTTCACCATACACAAAGATAAACTCAAAATGGATGAAAGATCTAAATGTGAGACAAGATTCCATCAAAATCCTAGAGGAGAACACAGGCAACACCCTTTTTGAACTTGGCCACAGTAACTTCTTGCAAGATACATCCACAAAGGCAAAAGAAACAAAAGCAAAAATGAACTATTGGGACTTCATCAAGATAAGAAGCTTTTGCACAGCAAAGGATACAGTCAACAAAACTAAAAGACAACCTACAGAATGGGAGAAGATATTTGCAAATGACATATCAGATAAAGGGCTAGTTTCCAAAATCTATAAAGAACTTACTACACTCAACACCAAAAAAACAAACAATCCAATCATGAAATGGGCAAAAGACATGAAGAGAAATCTCACAGAGGAAGACATAGACATGGCCAACATGCACATGAGAAAATGCTCTGCATCACTTGCCATCAGGGAAATACAAATCAAAACCACAATGAGATACCACCTCACACCAGTGAGAATGGGGAAAATTAACAAGGCAGGAAACCACAAATGTTGGAGAGGATGCGGAGAAAAGGGAACCCTCTTACACTGTTGGTGGGAATGTGAACTGGTGCAGCCACTCTGGAAAACTGTGTGGAGGTTCCTCAAAGAGTTAAAAATAGACCTGCCCTACGACCCAGCAATTGCACTGTTGGGGATTTACCCCAAAGATTCAGATGCAATGAAACGTCGGGACACCTGCACCCCGATGTTTCTATCAGCAATGGCCACAATAGCCAAACTGTGGAAGGAGCCTCGGTGTCCATCGAAAGATGAATGGATAAAGAAGATGTGGTTTATGTATACAATGGAATATTACTCAGCAATTAGAAACGACAAATACCCACCATTTGCTTCAACGTGGATGGAACTGGAGGGTATTATGCTGAGTGAAATAAGTCAATCGGAGAGGGACAAACAGTGTATGTTCTCATTCATTTGGGGAATATGAAAAATGGTGAAAGGGAATATAAAGGAAGGGAGAAGAAATGTTGGGAAATATCAGGAAGGGAGACAGAACATAAAGACTCCTAACTAGGGGAAACGAACTAGGGGTGGTGGAAGGGGAGGAGGGCGGGTGTTGGAGGGGAAGGGGTGACGGGCACTGAGGTGGACACTTGATGGGATGAGCACTGGGTGTTTTTCTGTATGTTGGTAAATTGAACACCAATAAAAATTAATTAAAAAAAAAAAAAGAGTCTAGACACCAAAAAAAAAAAAAAAAAAAAAAAAAAAAGAATGTGACCAGGAGTCTAATTTCTAGTTTTTTCATATGTTTTTTTCAAATTGAGGTACGTTTTCCCCTCACTTTCAGTTTCCATTAGGAAGAATTTATCCCTAAACTGATTTCAGGAGAGTCTCTTCACCCTTTTTCTTATGTGGCCAAAGAGGAAATAATCTGATATCTCTAACTAGCAAGTTTGGAAAAGAATAACTTAAAAATCAAAGCTGACTTCCACCTTGCTCATTGTTCTTAGGCATTAGCTGCCTTCAGAGAGTGCATTTTCTCCTTAGCCTCTCCTAACTACAAGTTATGTAAGGACCTTACAACATTGTCCAAGGGGTTTGAAGTAAGGGAGAGCAGAGATGATGAGGACAGGCATGCGGCATCTTCTGGACTTTATTTTATTATATTTTATTTTTTTAAGTTTTCAGCGATTCTTTTTTTTTAATTTTTATTTATTTATGATAGTCACACAGAGAGAGAGAGAGGGGCAGAGACACAGGCAGAGGGAGAAGCAGGCTCCATGCACCGGGAGCCCGACGTGGGATTCGATCCCGGGTCTCCAGGATCGCGCCCTGGGCCAAAGGCAGGCGCCAAACCGCTGCGCCACCCAGGGATCCCCATCTTCTGGACTTTAAAGCAAGTATTTTTAGCATTTTATAATTAAATGTGTTACTTGCGGGATCCCTGGGTGGCGCAGCGGTTTGGCGCCTGCCTTTGACCCAGGGCGAGATCCTGGAGACCCGGGATCGAATCCCACGTCGGGCTCCCGGTGCACGGAGCCTGCTTCTCCCTCTGCCTATGTCTCTGCCTCTCTCTCTCTCTCTCTCTGTATGACTATCATAAATAAATAATAATAATTAAAAAAAAATTTTAAAAAAATAAATGTGTTACTTGTAGATCTTTGGTGGATGTGTACCCTATAAATAATCCTATTTATAACTTGCTAAGAGGTATTTTTAATAATAAAATAATACTGAATTTTATTAAATGATTTTCTGCATCTAATGAGCTCATTCATCTTCTTTTTTTACTTTTTAAAGTAAGCTTATGTTAAACTGCATTCATAGATTTTTTTATTATATTTATTTTAAAACCTATATTGTATACTTGGAATAATCCCAAACGTGTCATATTTTTTGTTTTGTTTTGTATTGTTAGTTTACATTATTTTAAGAATTTTCCAAATTATATTAGAAAGATCGATTCTTTTTTTCCCTCTATGTTTTGATTGTTGTTTAGAACTATGTGTGCCTTTAAAGGTGCATTGGAAGTGACCCCAAAATTAAATCTAGACCATAATTTATTCTGTGTCAAATTATAAACTAGTGATTCATTTACCTTAATGGATTTCAAATATTTCATGGTTTCTATTTCTTCTTGAATCAATATTGTAAATATGAGTTGTTCTTATATTTGTTCTGTTTCACCCAGGTTTTTCAGCTTTCGGTTTTCCTTTCTCCTTTTTTCTCTCCCAAAATATGGCCCATATACTTTCAACTAACATTTCACTTTCTGCTCCACCTATAATTCTATCCCTGTTAATCTTACTATTGTTAATTTCCATCTTTGTACTTTTCCATTGGATGTATCTGTCCTGTGTTTTGTCAATTTTATAAATATTTTCATGAAAGCAATTTTGAGTTGTTAATTCTATTACATCTTTGTGTTCTATATTATTAACCTTTATTCATATATATTGTTACTCATATTCTTCTTTCTTTTATTTCTGCTCTTTTCTTTTTCATTTCTTAATTTGAGTGCTTAATTCGTTTACATTAATTTTTCTGTTAAAAATGGAGCATATTTGATAAGTTTTTCTTGTTCACTTCTAAATATGCTGTATTTCACATTAGGATTTATTCTCGGATGTAAGATATATACATATATATACATAGTCCATTTATTACAAATTTGACTTACTATATCATATTGGTGAATGAAACCTATAATTAATATGTGAGCAATCTTTTTCTGTTTTAATTTATGCCTTAGCATTTATTTCTTCTCTCGAAATTGCTATACCATTTGATTATGCTTATATTTGACTAAAATATTTTTTCAATAATTTTCTTTCAAATTTTTTGTGTAATTGTGTTAAATGTATTTACCTATAAATATTTTAAAAGTTGGGTTATTTTCTATCAAGCCTGAAAAGCTTTGACTCTGGAAGGAATTGCCATATTCACTGATGTTACTACTGATTATATACATATAATGTATATATGTATATATATAAATATTTAAAATTTTTATTTATTTATTTAATTTATCTATTTGAAAGAAAGAGAGAGAGCACAGAGGGTGAGCAGAGACACTAACATGAAGCTTAATCCCAAGACTATGAGATCATGACCTGAGCCAAAGACAGACACTTAACCAATGGAGCCACACAGGTGCCCCTGCTCACATTTAGATTAAATTTTACCGTTATGTTTCTCAGTGTTTTTTTTTTTTGTGTGTGTGTGTGTGTGTGTGTAGTTACTATCATTCTTTTTTTCACAGTTTTTCAGAAATAGTGTTAGTAATGTTTAACTGTAGAACATTCTAAGATTTTTTACCTTTTGAAAAAACTATGTTTTTTTTTCATCCTCATTCTTAGAATTTACTTAGCATATATTTTGGCTTGGTGGTTATTTTATCACAGTATTTTGAAGATATTATTCTATTGTCCATGGCTTTTTGACTTTTTTTTTTTTTTTTGTAAATTCGTCTGCTAGCATAATTCCTTGGTAGTAATGTCTTTATGTGTTGACGACTTCTAAGAATTTCTCTTTAAAATTATTGCTCTGGAATGATATAATAGGCTATGATTGGAATTCATTGTGATATCTGAGTATCCATGTCTTTCATCACTCTGTTTTTATATCTAAAAGTTATATTTTTTCCATTTTGGGTGGTCCTTTTTCCTCTGATTACCTTCTTATGGTTTTAATATCATTGTTTATAATTTTAAGCCTATTAATGTATTAGATTATACCTTCTACTTAATATTTACTAATATGTGGGTTTTGAGAATCTGATTCTCTTATTCATTCTGTGGGTTTTAGCTCATAGAATAAGGATTCTAAAGTGTATTCCACCAAAGAGGATCAGTATTTTAAATCTTTTAGATATTCAAGGATATGATCAATCTGAATCACTTTCATTTTTCTTTTAGGGGTATGTGGAGTGAACATGGAGTGAAATTTTTCCAACTTCAGATGATCATTTATGGTTAGAAATTTCTGAGATGTTTTTCCTCCTTTGTTCTATCCAGAACACAGCTTGAGAAAGCCAAGTAGCCCTCTCTCCCTCTCAAGGACATTGCATTCTTTTGACTTTATAGAGAAAGTACCAGACCAAATCTCCATCCTGCTTGTTACTCAGGCTTTGTATCCTGCTAAATTCATCCATTCAAATGAAGGATCTAAGACAGCAGATATCCCCAGAGGCCTCTAAGGACACCAGTGCTCCAGTGCTTGCTTTGTTTCTGGATTCTTGCTTCATTTTTTTTTCCCTTAACAATTTTCTTTAATTTCTCCCCAAATCGACTATATATTTAGTTTTTATTTTATATTTTTTCCATAATTTTATGAATCCTATACCTGGAGAGTTTGTTTAGACAATAGTTTTCCAGGTTGTCAGAAACTACTCCATAATATTTAATTTTAAAATAGATAATATTTTTTCTCTAAGAATTGTATATGTAGGGTATCTAGATCAATTTTTTGCAAAACTTAAGGTAATTAAGGAAATCTGTAAAAAAAAAAAAGGAACAAAAACCTGTATGACTTACCATATTTTAGTTTTAATGATATGGAATAGCCCTTTTTGAATTCCTAAAGAGTTGAGTATTAGCATTTGTGCATTGTTTAATTTAAATACATATTATATATATATATATAATGGAATGCAATAGAATTAAATCTTTTGGGTTAAGAGAGTGCTAAAACAGTAAACCAATTGTTGCAATATATTATAAATTACACAAATATATTAATGTGATCTAATCACACCACCTATTTTTTTTTTTTTTAGGCTGCTTCTTTTTTTCTAGTGCCTCTTCCTTCTTCTTCTTCTTCTTCTTTTTTTTTTTTTAAGATTTTATTTATTTATTCATGACAGAGAGAAAGGGAGAGGGAGAGGCAGAGACACAGGCAGAGGGAGAAGCAGGCTCCATGCAGGGAACCCGACCTAGGACTCAATCTCGGGTCTCCAGGATCACACCCCAGGCTGAAGGCGAAGCTAAACCGCTGGGCCACCGGGACTGCCCCTTCCTTCTAACGCTCGTACCATCGGAGACTGATGTTGAACACTTAGTAAGCATACCCCCATATTTTTTTCTGTGCTCACAGAATCATACCCAAATATTTTAAACATATGTGCATGTACATATATATATATAATTTTCTACATTTCATTATTTAATAATACCTTATAAATACCTCTCCATCTATGAAAGTCACCAAGATAGCTTCAATTCTTTATCATGGAAGCCTAATTTTCTGTAGTATTAAAATAAAACACTATGTTCAATTATTATATTAGTCATGGCATTCCTTGATATGTTCCAGCATGATTTTTTTTTTAAGACAACCACCATTATACAATAAGGTTAAATCAATATTTGGATAGCCCCAAATATAGTTATTGAAGCTATTTGTCAAGGCCTGAGTTTTTGGAGATAAAATTCCCACTCTTTATTGCCATTTAAAAAGTTTGGCTTTGGTAGCCCAGATGGCTCAGCAGTTTAGCACCGTCTTCAGCCCAGGGCCTGATCCTGGAGACTCCAGATTGGGTCTCACATCAGGTTCCCTGCATGGAGCCTACTTCTCCCTCTGCCTGTGTCTGCGCCTCTCTCTCTCTCTCTCTCTCTCTCTCTGTCTCTCATGAATAAATAAATAAAATCTTTAAAAATAAATAAATTTTAAAAATCTTTAAAAATATATAAATTAAAAAAATTAAAAGTTTGGCTAGACATGGGGGAAAAAAAACAAATATATATCAACAGATAAATCGAAAACGAAGTTGTCTATACATACATGCATAGACAAAAATATACAGCTATGAAAAAGAAGGAAATCTCACCATTTGTGATAACATAGACAGGTTTTGAGGCCGTTAGGCTAAGTGACATAAGACGTAAGACATAAATACTGTATGATTTCAGTTGTATATGGAATCCGAAAAACAACAAAACCCTCACAGAAGTAATGATCAGGTTTGTGGTTACTAGAAGCAAGGGGTGAGGGGATGGCAATTTAGATGAAGATGATCAAAATGTACAAACTTCTAGTTGTAAGAAAAATAACCACTAAGGATGTAATGTACAACATGATGACTATAGTTAACGCTGCTGTACTGTATGGTTGAAAGTTGTCAAGAGTAAAACCGAAGAGTCCTCATCACAAAGAAAAAGAAACTTTTTGTTTCTTTCTCTCTTTTTCTTTCTTTTTTTCTTTCGTTCTTTCTACATGATATGCAGATGTTAACTAAATCAATTTTGGTAATAACCTCACAGTATAAGTCAAATCATTATGCTATACATCTTAAACTTCTACATTTCTTTAGGTCATTTATGTTTCAATAAACCTGGAGAAAATAAAAGTAAAAAAAACCAAAAGCTTGACTCAAGACTGTGTGTTCTTTAGTTTCTGAGGTAAGAAGAGCCAACATACTCTGCATTTTTCTAAATAAAGATTACTTAGATTTATGACTGCTTGATATTGCTACTTAGGGAATTTTCAATATCAGACAGTTCCAAAATTGTTTGAACAATATTTTTTATTGTTAAATCAGACTATGTATGTTCTTTGGAGTATAATTTTTGTAAGGTTGGGATGTGTTTTATCTCTGTGGCAATCTCCTAATTGACATACAGTACAAAAATTGGTGGTTTGTGTGTGATTAAAAAATCTGTTAGCAGCTTTATTGAAGTACAATTGACATGCAATTCATCACACGTTTAAGTGTATAATTATGTCAAAATTTTGACATATGTATGCATTTATAAAACATCAGCATAATCAAAATAGTGAACACACACTTCACACCCCCAAATTTTCTTTTAATCCTAATGTAACTCCTCTATCCCTTCTTTTTGACCCAGTATCTCTCCTCTCACCCAACCACTGATTTAATTTGAATCACCATAGATTAATACACATATTATGGTTTTTTAAAAAATATAAAAGTATATACCTTTTTTGTCTAGCTTCTTTAACTTATTATAATGAATTTGAGGTTCGTTTTTTTTGTTGTTACATTTATCAGCAGTACATTCTTTTTATAGCTCTCTCTTTCTGAGTAGTATTCCATTGTATGGATATATCACAATGTATTTACCACTTTTGCTTCCTCATTGATATTTGGATTGTTTCCAGCTTGGCGATATTGCAAATAAAACAGCTATAAATATTTGCATATGTATCTTCATATGAATATAAGTTTCATTTGTCTTATATGAATACCTAGAAATGGAATGGCGAGGCAATATGGTCACCCATTCCCACTAGCAATTTATGAGAAATTTTGTGCCACATCTTCACCAGTACTTAGTATGGTCAATGTATATTTTTTAGTGAATCTAATAGGGTATGATTTTGGTGTGCATTTTTCTAATTATTAATCATGCTGAGCCTTTTTATGTCTTCATATAAAAAGTGAAATATCATCTTTGGTCAAGTATCTAAAGAACTTTGGCTCATTTTTTATTGTTTGTTTTCTTAATATTGAGTTTTAAGACTACTATACATTTTCTAGGTATGAATCGTTTATCAGATATATAATTTGCAAATATTTCCTCTCTGTCTTGTATTTTTCTATCTTAGCAGTCTTTGCTAATTTTGATGAGATAAAACTAATGGATTTTTGTCTTTTATGGATCTTGCTTTTGGTATATGTATATCTAAGAATTTTTTGCATTAACAGAGTCAAAAAATTTTTTCTCCCATTTTCTTTTCTTTTTTTTTAAGGTTTTATTTATTTATTCATGAAAGACAGAGAGAGAGAGAGAGAGAGAGAGAGAGAGGCAGAGACACAGGCAGAGGGAGAAGCAGGCTCCATGCAGGGAGCCCGATGTGGGACTGGATCCTGGGGCTCCAGGATCATGCCCTGGGCTGAAGGCAGGCACCAAACCGCTGAGCCAGCCAGGGATCCCCAATTTCTCCCGTTTTCTTGTAGAAATTTTACAGTTTTACAAAACATATTTAAGCTTAAGATCAATTTTGAATTAATTTTTTTACATGAAGCAAGGCATGATTAGTTCATTATATGCACATAGAAAACCAATTGTTCTAGCAAATGTGTTAAAATAACTTAGTTTCTCCACTGAATTGCCTTTGCATCTTTGCTGAAAATCAATTGAATATATACAAGTGGGGCTTTATCTGGGCTCTCTAATCCATCGATCCTTTCTCTATCTTAACATGCATATGATACAGGCATGATTATTGCAGCTTTATAATAAGTCTTAATGCTAGGTGATATAAGTCTTTCAAATTTGTTCTTCTTTTTTCAAAGTTGTTTTTACTATTTTAGGTACTTCATTTATACATGAATTTTAAAATCATCTTGTCAATTTCTAACAATGCAAAACCTGCTGAGTTTTTGATAGAGATCACATAGAATTTATAGATCAATTTAGGGAGAATTGTCATCTTAGCAATATTGAACCTTCCAATCCCTAAAAACAGTATAACTCTCCACTTATTCAGGTCTTCTTTAATGCCTCTCAGGGATGATTTGAGCATACAAGTCTTGCATATCTTTACATTTATCCCTAGGATTTAATAATTTTGGTGGTCCTGCATTTTAATTTCAATTTATTTTATTGCTTGTGCATAGAAATACAGTTGATATTTTAATAATGAACTGGCATCCTGCTAATGTCCTGATCTATCTTATTTATTCCGGGTTTTTACTTCATTTTGTTTTTATTTTGAGGGGTTTGGTTTATTCATTTTTTTATATTCAACAGGTTTTCTTTACTTAGACAATCTCAAATCCGAGATGCCTTTGGCTTTTCTGGACTCCCATCTCCACCTGCTCAGCTCAGGAAGATCACTAATTAGCCTTTGCCTTTGCTTTTGTTCTCTCTGTGTGTTGCTTCTGGAATATTTCTCCTCTTAGTAAGTTGGGCAACAGGAAGTTTGTTTGTTTTATTTCTCCCAGAAAGCACTGCACTTTTTTTTTTTTTTTAACTTACGATAGTCACACACACAAAGAGAGAAGAGGCAGAGACACAGGCAGAGGGAGAAGCAGGCTCCATGCACCGGGAGCCCGACGTGGGATTCGATCCCGGGTCTCCAGGATCGCGCCCTGGGCCAAAGGCAGGCGCCAAACCACTGCGCCACCCAGGGATCCCTGCACTTTTTGCCTAATATCCAAAATCATCTTGAGAATTGCTGGTTTATATATTTTGTCAGTTTCTTTGTTCTTAGTTGTTTGAAGAGGAAAGATAAATCTATACCTTGTTGTTCCAACTTGGCCAGAAGCAGAAGTAGGTATATTATGCTTTAGTGTATGCAAACATTCACCTTTTGTCCTCAATTTTCAGAAAAAAAATTATGATACAATTCACATAAAACCCACTCTTTTTTTAATTTTTTTTTTTTAATTTATTTATGATAGTCACACAGAGAGAGAGAGAGGCAGAGACACAGGCAGAGGGAGAAGCAGGCTCCATGCACCTGGAGCCCGACGTGGGACTCGATCCCAGGTCTCCAGGATCGTGCCCTGGGCCAAAGACAGGAGCCAAACCGCTGCGCCATCCAGGGATCCCAAACCCACTCTTTTAAGCCTATAATTGAATGGATATTAGTATATTCACATAATTGTGAAACAATCACCACTATTTAATTTCAGAACACTTTCATCATATGAAAAAGAAACCCTGACAACCACTAATCCACTTTGTCTCTGTGGATTTTTTACACTGGCCATTTCATATACATGGAATCATGCAATATGTGGCTTTCCTGTCTGATTTCTTTCAGTAAGAATAATATTTTCAAGTTTCATCAAAGCTATAGGATAAATTAGTAATATATTGTTATGGTTAAATAATATTGCATTATATAGACATACCACATTTTACTCAACCTTTTCAACTGATGGATATTTGGTTTGTTTGTACTTTTCAATTATTATAAATAATGTTGCCACTAACATTCCTGTACATATTTTTGTATAGACATGTTTTCAATTATTTTGAATATATGCCTAGAAATATAACTACTAGATCATATGTTTAATTTTGGAGGAACTATGTACCTATTTCCCAGGGTGAGCTTTTGTCCCCCTGCATGGTAAACTGGAATCTTTCTCTACTTAATAAACTGTTTATAAATTTTGTAGCCACCATATACACAAGGTTTATAAAACTGTATACAGATGGCGCACCCAAGTGAGTGAAGTGAATTAAAAAAAAAATTAGTAGCCCTAAATAAATGTCAGGCTTTTGAAAAAAAAAAAAAGGGTAATGTTTTTCAATCCATAGCTGACAAACTCTGGGGTTGTACTGCTTTACCTCAGTACTCATGTGGAACAAAACGATGTGAATACCTAGGGTGGTAAATTTAGTCTAATAAGATTCTTCTCTAGAGACAAAAAAAAACTAATAAAATATCATCTTTGTAAAGTATGTGATAGTTTTTCCATGACAGAATTAAAAGTGGACCCAGGGCTAAGAGAGTACATTTTAAATGTTCACAATAAATAGATGAGCAAGTAAATAAATAAATAGTAACCATGTGAGATGATAGGTCAATTAGCTTTACTATGGTAATCATTTCAGATGTATACATACCTCAAAATATCATGGGCTTTGGCAGCACATATACTAAAATTGCAATAATACAGAGAATAATGTGGCTCCTGATCAAGGATGACATGCAAACTTATGAAGGATTCCATATTTAAAAAAACAAACAAAATATTATGTTGTACTTCATAAATACATGCAGTTTATTTTTATTTGTCAATTATACCTCAATAAAACTGGGGAAAAAGATGAACCTAGAACTTCTTGTTGCAAGAAATCCAGACTTTCAAAAATGTCTAGATTAGCTTTTAAAAAGGAAAAGGAAATCTTATCGGCTTAATTACGATTAAAAAAATTAGAGATTACAGTTTGTTGCAAAATGTTGAGTACATTAAAGGTATCGTGCATCTTTGATTCTGACAATGAAGAGGGAAATATAAGAAAAAGAGTGCTGAAAGAGTAGTTGTAAAATGTAGATGATTTTCCAAATCAGTCCATCCATAGTGGTATATACAAATTGATCAGTCCAAGTGTTGTAAATCTTGTTGTGGGGTTAATGTAATTGCAAACTACATATTAGGATTTGGTCATGCTCCAGTTCAATATTTGGAAGGCTACATGCAAATGTTTGTAGAATGTTAAATGGTTGGAAATGTTCATAAGAAAATTATTTCTCTTGTCCTAGAAGAGGGAAAGAAATCCTAGTTATATTGTTGCAATAGAATGTGTGAAGTCAATGAATTCAGGGGACCAAACCTCTGGTTTCCTAAGAAATGGAAAACATAAGGATGAGAAAACTTCAGAATTATAAGGAATGAGGTAACCTAAGAATTTGGTAAGAGTTTTTTCAAGTGGAGTTGACATCTCAGTAAGGACTGAAACTGCACTTGTCCATTCCCTGTTGCCTCAGCAGTAAGCCCTTTGCTAGCACGCCCCTCTGAATTATGGTAAAGCACTTTATGAAAACAACCCATGTGCAATGTAAAAAAAAAATGCATTAAATACAGGGGCACTAGTTTAGTTTGAATAGTTCCACATTTAGGGAGAGTTGGGGGAAGAAATTGAGAGAGGTTTGTGATATAGAAAATAAATAATGCCTTGAGGAAAATAAATATGATTTTTATGTATAAGAGGTTAATTAACATCACCCTATGTGCTAATGGGAGATTTTGTGTATGCTGCATATCCAGTGACTCCAGTCTGAATCTATATAAGGCATGTGATTGTGTGTCCACATTATAATCATTTGTCGTTGGTATTTCATCATCTTCAGAAGGCATCTTTGGTTTGGAAAAGATGGAAGCTCATGCCAATCACACATACTATTTTGCATTTGAAATTTCCATATATCAAATCCTAACTATCACAGCATGAATTCCTTGAGTACAGACACCATATTTTGTACAACTGTTTAATGTTGCATGAGACTGTACACGTACTAAGTGTAAAATAAAAATTTCTGAAGGATAAAGAAATAAATAGATTCAATTTTAGGACACCTAAATTCTACATGCAAAACCTGAGCTAAGCAACTTAAGAAATATTAAATATATGTATTATTCATTATTTTATAAATAACTTTGAAATTATACTGTATAATTTGAATCAAAAATACATTTTCTTCCAAGTTACCACATCAACCTAAGCATATAGGTTTTTAATGTTATATTCAAACCAACTAAAACATCCGTTTTCCATTTTTTTGCTAAAACACAATATATAGAATTTTACATCAAAAGGGGGGGGAGACAATTGATAGGGGAAGGGAATGACTGACTTTCTTTGCTAACTGTCTCAATGGGCAGAGAAAATTTTGATAATCCTGGACAGGTGATGACATTGAAAATGATGTGTCAAAGTTTTCAAAAAATGGGAAATGAATATATGATTCAAATTTCTTATAAAAACCTGTAATAAAAATGTTTCATTTTAATGCATTTAATTGCTTCAATAGTAAACTGTTCTTTTCCATTTTTTCTTTCTTTCCTCCTTTCTCTTTTGTATCAATCCTTCCAGCTCTATATATGAAATCCTAGCCCTGGCAATGCCTTAGAGATATCTCGTAGATGGATAGGAAATTGCTAACAATGCAAGCCAACTTAAAAGGAAATAACAGAAATAGGTCATGACCATGATTGTCATGGCATGTGTTGCCCAGGGCTTTATCCTGCCATCTTAAGAACTTTCTGCTAATAGGAGCAGAGCTGTCAGGCAAGGCCATCATATCAATCTTATTTTATTTTAATGCTGCTGTCCCATGACTTCTGTTCTACAAAAGGTATTTAAGGGGTGAGTCAGCTGTGTTTATGAGATCAGCAAGAATGAATGTAAATGGTTGGACCAGGAATTTAGATCTACAAATAATCCAAGAAAGAGAAAAGAATTAAGCTCTCAGAGGATGGCAATTTTTCATAATAACTTTATCTCTCATGGTAAAGATGTCGCCTAAAGAAATAGAAGAAAAAAATTTAAAAATTAAAAAAGAAGAAAACATCTCCTACACTATTCTATAGTTTTATTTTGAATATATAGTCAACATACCTAAAGTACAATATGTAACTTCATTTGAATATTACTAATAACTGATACTCATACTGACCAGAATCAAGAATATGGTGTTAATCATGATAATGCCTTTCTCACTCACTTATCTATTTGGTTTTGGTCTGTAGATCTCATAATTACTTTCTTGCTGTTCATTACTTGGATTACAAATAAAACTAAAGCACAAAGATATTGTTCTGATTTCATAGTTGGAGAAATATAGGTATTAATTAGTAACATCTTCCATTGACTGGTATTAATATTTCTTCATGGTCAACCATTTTTTTTTTATTTCCTGTGAAAGTGTTGCTCAGTTCTTAACTGAAAATATATTACTAGTGGTGGTTAAACTATTTTCATCATACTATATTTCTACAAAGTTTAATTTCATTTTCTTCTGGTTATTATTATCATAATTGGTCTCAGTTTTTCTACCTTTTAAAGGAAAATATGCATATTTGCTTATTTTGCTGTCAATTTTAAGGCAAAGAAAATAGAAGAAAAGGCAATTATGTAATAAAGAACAATCCGTGCTCTTTCTGACGACAAAATATTCCTACAGAAATTTGAGCTTTATTCTAAATAAATGCAAAAGTTTATTTATGTCTAGCACATAGCAGATACATTATGGAGATACATAAAACTATTTTTCTAAAATTTGTTTTCCTGCCTGATCTTCATCTCTTTTCCTCTTAGCTAGTTCATCATTGTTTGTACTTCTTGCAGGTCCTTTTGAGATAGATATTTTGATAGCCAGTTAAACCTACTAGGCTGCAACGAGGCCACTTTCTTAATGTGGATGAGATAATGCAAGAGGATGATACACTCATCTTCAGAGTATGCAAAGCATGAGGTTAATAATCTGAGGACTAATGTTTGGGAGATTTAGTGCAATAATTTATAAACATAAATTGATGCTATAGCTCAGATAGACGTACTTAATTAGTGTCCCTTAGAATCTGAACAAATGAACCATGTGACAGACAAATTTCTAAAGGGAGAGAGAAAGAAGCTTTTTAAACTCAGCTAGAGGTCAGCATGGTTCCCTGAAAATCTGAAGTTGAGGAGATGAAGAAATCTGAATATGGAAGCCATGACATGGGAAATGAGAGGCTCTGAAGACAAATTTTACCATTTCAAAATTTAGTCTGGATCAAGTTCAGTTTGTGTGGCTCAGCAAGCAGTGTAAATGCCTTTTTTGCTGATGCATATTCTTAGACATAAATGTCAAAAGATTTGATTAAAGAAAAAATGGAAAGGGGCAAACATCTCTAGAAAGTTTCCTTTGAAATAATGACCTCCTTGCCTCTTCTCATTAATTTTAAACCATCGCCACCACAAAGGAGCAGAGGTTCCATTTATCTAGAGTCTGGTGGCTGGTAATTGACATTTCTCTCTAGGTTCATCAATTTTAAGCCTTTTCAGCAATGAATAAATGGCCTCTGCTTGACTTGAGTAGATATTCTTGGAATTTATTAATTTATACCAATAATATCCAATTACTATAAGAAGGTACTCTGTAAACACCTTCACCACCAACCCCCAATTGCTTTTCCTATATTCTCCTCTAGCAAACTGCACCTAGTATGTGTTAAACCTATTAAATAATGGCTGAGCTAAAAAATGAATGGAATATGTTAAGTGTGGCACAAAAGAGCATAGCATTCATTCATGTAATTTCTTTTGAAAAAAAAAGTAACAAAATTCATTTAAGAGGTCTAGATAATATTTATTTGATCCAGAAATTCCATTACTGGATATTTGTTTCCCATATACACTGCATATGTGCACAAAGACAAATGTAGTAGGATGTATAATATCCTGTACAGGATGTATATCCTGTGTATACATCCTGTAGTAGGATGTATAATAAAATTATCCATAATACCATAAGAAAAAACACCATGTAAATGTTCTTCAATAACAAACAGGTTAAAAACACATTACCTCCACAAAATGGAAACTGTATAGCCATTAAAAGGTATATATGTTAGAGAATGTGTGTGTCTATGTGCATGCACATGTATAAAATGCATGTAAGTATGAGTCATGGTTACATATGTGTATATAGTATGAATATATACCATACAGGTGTATTTATCACATATATGAATGCACAAATATGAAAAGATCTCCAAAATTAGTCAATTAAAAAAAAAACAGCATACAGAGCAATATTACATATTATACCTGTCAATTCTAGAAACCATTCAAATTTCTGTTAACCAAGATATGAATAAATAAATTGTGTTCTGTTATATAATAGAACACAATATCACAAAAAAAATGCTATAGCTATAGCTACGGCAAAGAAAATGAATGAGCTGTAGCTATATATACAATGTACTTGAATTTGAAATACTTTTGATGGGGCACCTGGATGGCTCAGTGGTTGAGCGTCTGCCTTTAGTTCAGGTTGTGATCCCGGGGTCTTGGGATCGATTCCCACATCGGGTTCCCCTGCTTCTCCCTCTGCCTGTGTCTCTGCTTCTCATTCTGTGTGTTTCTCGTGAATAAATAAATAAAATCTTTTAAAAAAATGAAATACTTTTGAACCAAATAAAAAAGACACTGAATACTTTTAATAAAATTCAAAACTTGGCAAAGCTGAACAGTAGAATTTAGTTCTCATACATTGGTGATAAAGAAGAAAATAAAAAAAATGAGCATCATAAAATTTAGCTTTGTAATAGCGATAGAGATTGTCATTGCAGGGACTGTGTGTGCACGTGTGCATGTGCGTGTGTGGGCAATGTTGTATTTGTTGAATTTGGTAGTGATTACATTGCAGTTCATGTCATAATAATTCATTATCTATATTAATATTTTATACACTTTCTATGTGTGGTATTTAATGAGTAATAAGATACTAATATGAAATGTAAGGTAATAATCAGTATGCACATTATATCTATATTTGTGTTAAGGAGAGAGTATGGTATATTTACAAATGTCTGTACTTATATATACATAGATGATTTTGTAGAGGACAACCGGCAAGTTGAAATGAGTAGTTACATTGGAAAACAAAATATAATAAGACAGAAATTGTACCTATATTGTCATCAAGCAAAACACTAGCCTAGTGAGTTTATGTTTTCCCTTGAAGAACTTCTTTTCAATTACTTGGTAGAAGGACTAAGCTTTTGAAAATACGTTTTTCTTATTTTCTTAAATCAGCAAAATATCAGGTATGCTTGGCTCTTCTCAATTGTGTTACTATATTTGAAGTCTAGTCTGAAGAAGTTTTCAATTAGCTACTTTGAAATATTTGGCATTAATCAAGTTCCACTACATAAACTTTTATAATATATTGCAGCACTGAAAGCAGCAAATTGACCCAACAGCAGCAAAAGATGAAATAACAAAATGAATTGAATGAATTTATTAATTTCTAATTGTATACAAGTTACATTTCTTAGTTTATTAGGGGGAAATGACAGCAGAACAAAAAGCAAAATAAATATTAAAAGTAAAATACTGTTATGTAATATACACATGCAATTACTTGTAAGCTGGACAAATCTTTTTTTTTTTTTTTTTTGTAGCTACTGAATACATTTATCAATGCGATGAGAATGCATTTGTTTGCATTAGAAAGGATAACCCATTGGTCTTTTACTTGGCCATTACGCTGTATTGCTTCAGTATAAGGTGAGAGGTGATTCAGCTGACTCTTCATCCCTGCTTTCAGACTTCAGGAAAATCTGAAGGTGTCTTCTGAAATCCGAAGTCTGTTCTAAACTTGTTTTGTGAGAGCGACACACAATAAGTAGTGATGAATGAGTTTCTCCTTGTGGTCATGAACTTTTGCAGAAATACTCCATTAAGTTTAAATCTTTTGAAAATATCGTGCTTCGAAGAGGGGCTAGCAAAAATGGAAAGTAATCCTGTATATCTTAAGGAGATGCTTCAGCATTTCAGTATATGGTAGGAACTTGAGAACTTTGTTTAGGTTTAACTTTTATAGCTATATCAGTCCTAAGACTGCAATGTGGTCAAGACTCCATATTAATATGGTCCACGTTGCTGATTAAGATTCTTTTTTTTTTATTTTTATTTTTATTTATTTTATTTTTTTATTTTTTTTTGCTGATTGAGATTCTTAAGCAGCTGAAATAAAACAGATGAGAAGCATGGATCAAAATATGGCTTAGAAACAAATCCAGAATCTCTGTAAGCAGTCCAGTTAATATCTTCAATAGAATAATCAGTGATTGCTTCTTTGAAATCTCACTCCTTCAGTTGCCTGTCATTTGGCTCTAGACTCCTCAGCAATGGAGACCGGGAGAAGGACATCTGATAATGTGGGAACATGTGCCTATGTCCACTTTCTCTTTCTTTTTCCCACTCTGAAGACAGTAGTCATTGTCATTCTGCATGCAGGAGAGATTGCCGTTTTGTTTAATGCTCTTTTAGAATGTGTAAGACACAGGCTAAGAACTTGGGGAAACTTGGATACAAATCCTAAAATCTTTATGCACCTAAAATCCTTACGCACAATCTTTATGCACTATGTGAACATAGAAACAGTTTTAAATTTTTAGTGGCTCAGTGTTCTTTCTTTCTTTCTTTCTTTCTTTCTTTCTTTCTTTCTTGAGAGAGAGAGAGAGAGAGAAAAAAAAAAAAAACAATGAGAGAGTAAGGAGGGGAGCAGAGGGAGAGGAACAGACTCCATGCTGAGCACAGAGCCTTATGTGGGGCTTGATGCCACAACCCTGGGATTATGACCTGAGCTGAAACCAAGAGTCGGATGCACAGTTGACTGAGCCACCCATGTGCTCCAATGTGGCTCAGTGTTCTTATCTATAAGATGAGGATGATCATACTTGCAAATTTATTTTTTTAATTAAAAGAGATAATTAATATGCTACAGAAGATCTGCAATGTTCATTTTAAAGTGTTGATCTGAAGGCAAAAATTGGTGCAAAGTTTGCATAGCAGTGATTAAGGTCAAATATAAGAAATCTATTTTTCAGTAGAGTATAGCAAGATATATAATAGTTTTTACATTATGTTTAATATTATATTCTTAACTTTTATTTCCATTGAATAACAAAATATTGATTTTTTTTAAACATAATGGATTATGCTTACAAAAGCAGCATATCTATATGTACTAGGTGTAAACTAAACAGGAAATGTGCAATATACTTATAAATAATATTATAAATTTATTGATAGACATAAAAAATATACATAAATGAATAGAGCCACAGGGGTGTATGAATGAGAAAAGTCAATTTTGTAAAATTAATTCTACCCCTCAAAAAATCTACATCAGTAGAATGAAGTTCTGATGAGAATCCTTTTCTGGGTTACAAACTGCCAACTTTTCCATTGCAGAGAGCAGAGAGGAAACAGTCTCTCTCCTGACTCCCATAAGGCTCTAATCCTATTCATAAAGGCTCCACCCTTTAAATCTCACCTAGTTGTAATTATCTCCTAAAGGCCCCACCTCTTAATACCATCACATTGAAAACTGGCTTTCACTAGATGAATTTTGAGAGGGCAAATTTAACCCATAACACTAATTTACTGCCTAATATAATGGGTGGCCTTTTCTTATTTCCCATTTTAGCTTCTATCCACATTCTAGCATGTTCAAATCCCATTCCTTCTTAAAACTCTGTTTCTTTCCTTCCTCTCTCTCTCTCTGCTATCTTTGTCTTTCTTGAAGCCTGGTGCCTAGTTGATTAGATTGTGTTCTCTCAGGTCAGACAGGGAATTATATAACATTTTAATATTGACCAATTTTGGTAAGTTGGGTAGGGTAATTAATTTCTCTGAGTTTCATTATGGATTTGCTAATAGTTATTTCATCATAGGCTTTAAAGAACCTTAAAAGATTTAAAGAAGTAACACATATAAATTGCATTGATACCCACAGTAGGCATGTGATAAATATTTTTAGTTTTCACTACTAATCTATATTCTGTTAATTTTTTCTTTATCAATGGTAAATACATTTGGCAAAATTTACGGCTAACTCAGTAACCATTAATTTAAAAAAGTAAGTCCTGTAGTTATCCCATTCGGAAGAAATCTCAAGACAGGTATTTAAGAGATGGCATAGAAATTCAGTAATAAGTCTCATGCTCATTCTGCCATCTTCACTCAATCCCCTAACTGTGTAGGCCTATGGTTGCCTTCTTATGGCTTCACTGGTTTCAATATGGATATTGCATTTTCAGTATCATGTTCCCTTCTCAATTAGGAGAGGAATGAATAATACAAATTTTTGTACTTGGATAGATTTTCCTTTACATTTAGGAAATTTCATCTTATCCAAGTATTTTTATCTCAATGATATTAGGCAGTACTATATCTTATGTCCAGCTTTAGCAACAGGGAATGTTGGACAGTTAAGTTTTCCATCTGGAATATAAGAAGGCCAATAACAAGGGGGAACTGAATGGCCTTTGCATAGCTATGGCTTCCAAGACAGGATGGTATGGTGGCTTTCCTCCTTGCTTGCCAATTGCAACTTCTCCGAATCTGTTATTCCTACTGTCACTCATCTCCATTTCTTCTGAAATCTGATTGTACTTTACTATGAATTGCAATTCAAAGTGTATAAAACTAATTTATAAATTAATAACCATCTTATATTTTACACCATCGCACGCAAATGCAGTGACTTACTTCATCCCTCACCACTCTTCATATACCTTTAAGCACCATGGCCTTGATATCTTCCTTGTCTTTGAAGCCAGCTTCTTCACTTTACAAATTGATAATGATAATGTTACCCATTTAGGTAAGATAGATAATAAAAGTGATAAAACCTGGCACAAGGAACAGACTGAAAAAAATATGCCTTGGTTTTACATCAATCAAATAATATACAGTTTCTCTAAGCAGCATTTTAGCAGGTTGATTTGAAGGCTATATATATATATATATATATATCCACATATATATATTTAATAAATATATGAGTTTAATAAATCTAAATTAGAAGTTAAAATCTTTATTAATTCTATAAGGACATTAGTGATTTATCATACTCATTTTCTTAAAAAATTATAAGTGATTTCAACCTATTGGAATACTGTGTCCCAAGGTTTCCAATTTTTACATGGTTTTCTGTGTTCCACAGAAGTAAGATGGTTTATGGGCCTGAGAGGTAATAGAGAGGAAACCAGAAAAATAATATGTGGACTCCTCAGATATAAACATATTTACACCAATACACCAATTTAATTATAATTATTTATTCTACCCTGGGCTACTCTCATACCTTTTGAGATGCTATATTCAATAATAAATGATGTCTATTGTGAAGACGACAGGAAATTGTAAGTGATATGACAATCTTTAGGACAAACTAAGAAGATAAGTGCTGTGAATTTTGAAAAAAATTGTGAGGGGATGAGTTTTTTGCTCATTTCAAGCTCATTCCCATAAACATATTCAAATACCTTAATTTCTTAAAATTATAAAGCTGAAACTACAACTGATGGTTTCACGCTTTTTTCCCAACAAATTGCTATTAAAAAATCAGACAACTTACTCTTTGATTTTTTTTAATAAAATGCAAAATATTGAAAATAAAAAAAATATACCACACTATCAAGATTTAATATTCCTCATTTCTGTAATGCTAAATTATTCCCTTGGCTATTAGTTAACTATTACAAGTAATGAATTTATCTTTTGAGGGAACTAAAGGAGCTATAAGTACTTTGTACCAGTCATCTATACACGTTATATGAAAGAGTTAAAGTTTCCCTAAGTGACTTAAATACTGAATTGTTTAATTGGGTCCATCACATAAGGAATATTACCCAGGAAATACTTCCCTGCTTTCCTTTTAATTCATGTTTTCCCAGAGTTAGGAAATCAAAAACATGTTCCTCCACTGAGTATGGCAAGCTTCCCTTTGCAAGCAGGACATCCAACTCTTTCCTGATAGTTGGAGTTGTACTGACCAAATTAATACCTGGTATATGCCACCTTAGATTTTTCACTACTGTTTCGAAAGCGTTAATCTTGTCTCTTTTCATCTCAGACTCTGTGCACTATTCTGCTAAACTTGTTTCCTCAAATGATCAACGATCTCTCTTACCATCTAGAATTTGTTTACATGATCCCTTCTGTCTGGAATGGACTTTCCCCTCCTATTAGCATAGCTGACACCTATTCAGTCTTTAGGCTGAAGTCAAAAAGTTACAACTTCCAGAAGACGTCTTCTGACCTTCTACACCAGATAGGTCTTCTGAAATATGTGTCCCTAGACTTCCCTATATTACCTCTATATTTCCTCTATCATAACACTAGTCAAAATTGGTCATAAGTTTGAATTTAATCATCTGTCTTTCCCAGAAGCTCTTGGAGGCAGAGACTGGATCTGTGTTATTCACTGCTTCAAATCTGCCACCCAGTACTGTGTCTGGCCCAGAGATGATATTTAACATACTTATTGAACTAAAAAAAAAAATGGATTTTTAAGCTCCCTAACAGCAGAGATTGCAAGCTCTACTTCCTCTGTACACTCTATATGGCATTGCACAAGATTCTGGAGTATATTAGAAGTCCTTAATACTTATTAAGTGTATTCCAAGAATCTTAGAGCTAGAAGGTGTTTTATAAGCAGTCTGATATAAATTCTTCAACTTAGAGTAAGTTGTAAAAACAAAGAACTAAAGACCAGAAGGCTGGTTGGTTCAATAGACCACCCTTAAGACACAGATTTTCCAATCCTTTAATGAGGATTTCGGCATTTGGGTGGATCTAATTTCAGGGTTAAGGTGTATTGTCTAGCCACCAAAAGGTTACCAGGATTATCATAACTAAATGCTATTTGCCAATTCTTATTTCCTTAGGGTTACGAATAATGGTTCATATTGGATACACAACTATTATAGAAACTCTTATAGAGGATTGTTAGATTTTAAAAGTTTGTGAAGATTTTCTACAGTTTGATGCCATTGGTACAAGCAAAATGACTTTCAAAAATGTAGTTTCTTGTTTCCATCTACTCCATCTAAACACATGTGGACACATACATATGACATTACTGTTTGTGCTTCAATTTAGAAAAAAAAAAAAAAGACCGTAAAATTTGAGCAATTTTCTAGTACATACTGTAATGGTCAATTTTCTGTAATGCTAAATTATTCCCTTGGCTTTTAGTTAACTATTACAAGTAATGAATTTATCTTTTGAGGGAAATAAAGGAGCTATAAAGTACTCTGTACCAGTCGTCTATAAAAGTTATATGAAAGAGTTAAAGTTTCCCTAAGTGACTTATATACTGAATTGTTTAATTGGGTCCATCACATAAGGAAAAAAAATATACTCATCATATACACTTTCTTTTTTTCTTTAAGAATGAAACCACAGAACTTGACAAGACATTTTCTATGTTAATTAAAATTTTGAATATTTTTCCTAACTTAAAATGCTGAACTCTTTTGTAGAAGCATGGTGCAATTTCACACATCCATTTCTTATTTTATGCCTGACAAATGATATATATAAATGCTAAGGATAAAACAAGTCCTTTGCTCTTTTTGCTCACTGAAAGTTGCCTATATCTGTTCATTGTGTATTTCTCATGTTTCCAAAACCACAACTGTGGGCCTGGTAAGTAGTATCTACCTTTCTGCTTTGAAATTAGCTCTCTGGAATACCTCTGTTAGGCAGAAACCTTGTTATGGTTTATTGGTAAATAGACAAATATTACCATAATATATATGTCAATTTTAAGCCTGAAGAGTTGTTATAGGTGGAAGTAGTGATAGATTTCTTCCATCCATGAGTGGGGAAATAACTCAGTTACCATGATATCATTCCTCAGATAGCAAAACAAGATGACAAGATATGATTTTGTAAAGCTAATAATTTTATTAGCAATTACAATTGAGACATATATAGAACCTAGAAGTCTAATGGGTTGTTTTAACACTGAGTAGCTCTTGGAAATTTAAATAGATATTGGTAGATATCTGAATTTGACATTATATGCTGATCACATTTCAAATAGTATATCTAAATGTAACATGGATTCCTAATTGTGTGTTTGCATACCTGTGTGTTTGTGCATGTGTTAAAGAACGAATAAATTCTCTCCTTCCAAAACCCCAAACATCTCCATCATGAATGCATTAAATTGAAGGAAGAAAGATGAGACCTGCAACAGGAAAGAATTGCATATTATTTGTATAAATGTGTAGAGTAATTTTTAATCCTTTCCTCTCATTTAATAAACTTGTGATGGTAAGGTAAGTATAATTAGAGCTGTCAATATTGAATTCTGAATGTGCACTGCACTATGAATTTAATTCAAATTTCTCTATTCCTACTTTTCCCTTCTCATCACCACTGGGAGAAATTGAAGCACTTGACCGCTGCTGTGGCAAATTGGATCCTAATAAGTATGATGCTTTACTGCTTCTTGTTTTTGCTAAGATACAACTGCACTATTTCACAAGAACTCACCTGGGCATTAATTCAACAAGAAATGTTGGTAGGAGCATTATATTTTCCACGTTTTGATATCTCAGTGAACGACTTGCATGTAAAAAGGTCTGGCAGATGGTTTTTATCATTCACTGATGTGCTTGTCATTTCAACCTCAGGTTTGGCTGACTCACCTCTGGGGGCTTAGAAATTATATTCTCTTGCTGTTTCAAATGATTTGAGAGATTACAGTTCTTCAATCTAGTGGTAAAGCATAGTGTAGCTGTTTAATACGCTTTGATATGGAGTTGATTTAAGAAGCTGTTTTAAAAGTATCAAAATCACAAGTCATATGATAGGCCTTGTTTAAAATTATCCTGTCCTGAGAAATCAACATTTGTGCTATAAACAATTAAAAACAGATGATAATATTTTTTAAAATTAAAGATAAAATTTTTCACGAGCTGAGTCTCGTTAAATATTTTATAAGAGGAAACATTCAGGAGTGATAAGGAATATGTGAAGTGCTGGTGAGATCCAGAGTACCCAAAACTCTTGCACTCTGTGGGTAAGCAAGTTACTGGGGACAACTGCTTAGGAAGAGTTTGGTTGTATCTGTGAAATCTGACTGTGTCCATGACTAACTGTGCAACAGAAATACACAAGGATGTGGTCCTCGTATGTGCATATATACAAGAATTTCATAGCAGCATTATTTATATAATAAGTCAAACTGGAAAAAAATGCCAATTTCCATCAACAGCAGAATGGATAATAAATTATAGAATAAGCACAAAATGTAAATTCTGCATTGTTCATGTCTGAAATTGTTCAACAATGAGAATGAACAAACAGCTGTCCCAGGGATTAATATTAATCTCACAAATGTAATTTTAATTAATTAGTTGATTTTTAAAGATTTTATTTTTTTTATTTTTTTTTAAAGATTTTTTTTAAATTTATTTATTTATTTATGATAGTCACAGAGAAAGAGAGAGAGAGGCAGAGACATAGGCAGAGGGAGAAGCAGGCTCCATGCACCGGGAGCCTGATGTGGGATTCGATCCTGGGTCTCCAGGATCGCGCCCTGGGCCAAAGGCAAGCGCCAAACCACTGCGCCACCCAGGGATCCCTTTTTAAAGATTTTATTTACTTATTTGATAGAACAAGAGTGAGAGAGCACAAGCTGGGGGAGTGGTGGACAGAGGGAGATGGAGAAGTAGGCTTCCTACTAAGCAGAGAGACCAACGTGGGTCCTGGGGTCATGACCTGAGCCATAGCTAAGAGTTGGATGTTTAACAAACTGGGTCACCCAGGCACCCCATTGAACAGATGCAGTTCTATGTTTTTAAGAAAACGTTACCAAAGTTATTTTAATTAAAGAATGGACTGTGAATTATCAAGGTCACACAGATGAGATGAGGTGAAAAATACCGGCAAAGTGACCAAGGTTAAACCTCTCATTCTGTATGAATTTCTTCACTATTTGAAGCCTATCAAGTATGTTTGTTTTAGCAATTGCAAGTACAGTGAAGTAAACAATCTTGCAGGTTTTTCTAGACACAAAGCACATGATGATTCTGAGTAAGAACTTATTCTCTTGCTGTCTTTCAGCAAATCCTAGAAGCACAAGTTTCAGATTATTCTGTTATTCCCACTGTCCAAGTCAAAAGTTGGTGGGTGGTGGCTGAATAGGGACAGAATTGGTGCTGCTGGGATTCTGAAAGCATCTCTCCTGAGCCAGATGGAACAATGACATTGCCTTTGTAACATTTTGACATTCATCACTTTCTGTCATATCTCTAAAATAAAATCCCTGGTGCTTGGGGATCTGACACATCAGCATCCAATCATCACTGCAGGACTTGCCAATCGCCTTAGTGAATCTGGGGTGACATTCTGTGGCTAGACATCACTATGCTGAATATTAACATGACAAGCAAATTTTCGATATGAAGTTTGGTTTTTAAAAATTTTGTTGTCTTGCATAGTAATTCAAAACTGAGTTTATGTTTATAAACATGACTTTGTCAAACAATGCAAATATATTTCAAATTAACCTATTCTGTATCTGCTTTTTATAGATCCAGAGCAAGAAATGAAACTCATAACTGTGACAGGCAGACAGATTTTAAGAAACAACTTTTGGAAACTAGAGTTAGAATGGAATGCACAGTGTTGTGAAATAGTAGATATCACTGTCCTAGAGGTGTTCTAGCAGAGTCTGGGAGTATTTGGGAAGAGGAGAATGCCAACAGGGGAAAATGTAAAGAGAATGTCTTCTTTAGCTAAAAGCCTATGATTACGCTATGATTATTCATTTAAAACCACACTCAAGGTTTTCAAATAATAATTGTTAACAATTAATACTTAATATATGCTGCCATAATTCTAAGCAATGGAAAACATGACCTCGTTCAATCATCAAGACAAACTTGATGAATTATTATTACCCTCATGTTACAAAAAAAGAACCTTAGGTCTAAAGTGGTCAAATGACTCAATGTTAGCTTATATGCGGAAATACTAGGACTGAAAACAAGTTTGTTTGCCCTTTTATCTGGTGACTCAAATGAGAAGTTTATGGCAATTATTGTGAAGTAATTAATTGGATAATTTGGATTGAGGAAAGACAATTCTTCCAATCTTTACTCGGTCTCTCTGGTGTTAATCATCCCTGAAGTATAGCTCTTTATGTTGTATTTGAATATATTGTCTCCTCTCATCTAGTTCATTTTGGCTCTTTAGATTTTAAGGTTCTTTTGTGTTTAAACTCCAGAAAAATCAAGTCAGTAGAAGTGGCACTACCTAAAGTATCCAAATCTAACATTTAAAATGTTTGATTGATAATGATAAAAATGAAATTCAGTGAATATGGGATTTCTTTTCTGTAACTTTACCATGGAATAAATATAAAAATACCCTACATCTAATTTTTAAATATATTTTTTTTAATTTTTATTTATTTATGATAGTCACGGAGAGAGAGAGAGAGAGAGAGAGGCAGAGACACAGGCGGAGGGAGAAGCAGGCCCCATGCACCGGGAGCCTGATGTGGGATTCGATCCGGGGTCTCCAGGATCGCGCCCTGGGCCAAAGGCAGGCGCCAAACCGCTGCGCCACCCAGGGATCCCCTAATTTTTAAATATTGAGCAAACAAACAAAACAAAACAGAAAAACTAAAACACACTATCCTAGGGGAAAACAACAACAACTTGTTATAAGGACAAAGCTTTTGTGCTTTTTGTCTTACCATAATTCCTATGCAAATAAACCATTTGCAGAAAAGTTGATTGATTCCAAATTAGAAGGTTTTTAAAATTATCTTTTAAAATTAAAAATTTTATCTTTTAAAATTAAAATTTTAAAATTAACATGGTGTCCCACTATTTTGTCTATTTTAAAAATTTACATTGCCTGTCTGATTAGGTCCATGCAAAACTGTATGATCTATCTATCGATGAATCTATCATCTATTAATACATATTCTTTGAGAAATAAAGTCTTTTGAAAAGGTAAAGTGGGTCAAACATGATAGCAATGATCAAGATGCTCTTAATGTTCATCAGAGCTTGACCAAACCAAGACAGTCTTCCTACTGACTCAAGTTGCCTAACCCCTTGTTACTTAGAACATGTAACTTCAAAAATTTTAAAATTCTTTCTCTGTTCTTTTGACATAAATGTATTTTTGAGAGCCTCTTGCCAATTTTACAATCAGCAATGCCTTCCTAAGGACCTGAGAGGTATTCCTTGGAAACGTACTCATCACGAGAAATAGTGTCCCGGTTCCCAGTCTCTGTGGGAGGATACAAATGCAACTTCTGAGGGTGCCTTGCTCCACCTTGTAAAATACTTTCCATCCTAAAGCTATGAAAAGTTTCTATGTCCTTTGAATAAAGCTGATAAGGCAAACACAGATGACCTACAATTCCCGCATGCCATCTTTTCACTCTCCAGCCCTTTTGTTTAGTGTAGTTGAGTTCAGTCTCTCTCCTAAATTGCACTGGTCTTAAGTCAAATCTTCCTTTGCTGTTAACTTTGTCTGGTCCAGTTTTTGCTTCAACCATAACCAATAGCATTTCTAAGGGGAGGGACAGGGTGTTCCTAATCAATCACAATGCTTCATTAAGTGCAAAGATAATAAAGCAGACGTCACTCCTGCTCTGTAATATAGAATGTGAACAAAAAGAGGTTCTGTAGTATAGTGTACTACTGTATAGTGTATGGGACTTTGAAGTTAAGAGATCTAGAATTCTAACTACACCACTAAATGACCAGATACTATATGGCATAGTCAGGGATTAAATTTATAACCATGGGTTTTCATCCCACATGTGTGCTGTCTACATTCAGCAGAGTTTGATTTATAAAAATATTCAATTAACTCACTTTGCAAATTGTATATGAATAATAGAAAAAATCTATAAGTGGTTATAGAATGTAATTATTTCACTTATTAATGATATTTATTTGATAGCTATATATTGCAGACTCCTCTTAATAACTCTATAGCAGTTTATGGTTATAGGTCCTACAGATGGAAATCACAAAGTCACAGCAAATTATTTATTTTTTTGTGGTTACATTTTCATCATCCCAGATTATATATTACTTAAAGTCTCTTTGCACTCCAAAATCTGATATTATTAAACTTAGATGAATGTTACTCACATCCAATTAGTAAATTAAATACTTATGTGAAATCTACTGGATCTTTAGGGTTTGTGTGTGTGTGTGTGTGTGTGTGTGTGTGTCAAAAAAGTTGTAAATACAATAAGCATAGTGTGGTGTGTTGGATTTCTGTTGCTATGGGACATATTGCCACAAAATGGGCAATTTAGGATGATACATTTATTTTCTCACAGTTTCTCTGAACTGGAAATCTGAGTGGGTTGGACTCAACTAATCTATTACAGGTCTTACAAGATTGAAATCAATATGATTACATGAGGCTGTTATCTGGAGGCCCTAGAAAGGCCATTTCTAAGTTTATTCAGGTTGTTGGTAGAATTCAGTTTCCTTGCAGTTGTAGGACTGTGGTCCCATTTGCTTGCTGGTAGTCAGCTAGGATCTGCTTCCTGTCTCTAGGCTATGGTCACCTTTCCTCATACATAGCTTTTTCATCTACAGAGCTGCAAGGGCACACTGAGTTCTTCTTATACTTCAAATTTTTCTGATTTCTGATATGAGCCAGAGGAAGCTCTGCTTTTAAACATTCCTGCAATTACGTTTGGCCTGCCCAGAAAATCCAAAATAACCGCCTTATCTTAAAGTCAGCTAAGCCACACAACGTAACATGATCACAGGAGTGATGACTCTGGTATCTACAAATTTGGAAGATAATGTCTGTACAACTTTGAGGGGCCATTTTAGAGACGCTGGCTACCACACATGGTTATAAGGCACTTTATTTATACAGAAAAAATAGTTTCAATTAAAAAATGTATTACAAAAAGTTCTAGTTTAAATGGACACAAAGAAATGATTAAAATAGTACTTTATAATTGCTAAAAGATTACTATGGGTTTGCTACTCTACATAGTGCTTGAAATAAATTATTTCATCTATTTCTCACAAAGGAAAAACACTATAGTGAACAGCCCTCGTTCTCTATTTTACAAATAAGAAAACCAAAGAAAAGAAACGTTAAGAGTATAAACCTAGACTCATATAGGAATAGTTCGAGCTTTCCACAAATAAAATAATAAAATAAAATAAAATAAAATAAAATAAAATAAAATAAAGCTCGTCTAATATCAATAGATCTACCTAAAGTTCCTGGAGCTCAGTAGTTAACTCAGTGTTTCCCTAATTTCTGCACCTTATTATCTAAGAGTAATCCAAATTTGAATCTATACTTGGTCAAAATTCTGTTTGGAAGGGTAGGTAGCTGAACTCTAAAGTTAATTTGATATTTTCCAGAAAGATTGTGGTAGCCCAAATAATTTTATGTACAATGGTGAGGCCAAACATTCTATGTTTTTCAGGAATGATACATGAATGATTGTATCTTACCTTTCCTGGATTCACCCTTAGTTGAAATAAGTTTCCTCATGTTACATAATAATTATTCTTTTTATCATTATACCCAGTGGGTCTAACCAACCAAAATAAAATGAGGTTTTAAAAAGCAGAGGAAATAAAATATGTGCCTAGATCTTTCTTTTGTGGCTCATTTGCTAAGGATATAATAAATTATTGACTCTTCTTCTGTGATGGTTTTCTCATTGGTGAAATAATGATTATCACCCACTTAAAATGAAGTCATGAGTAAAAAAAAACTAATAAAGAATTGAAAACTACTTCAAAGACATCAAGTGTTCTAACAATTAATAATGATAGTAATAATAATTACCTTCAGCCAACTTGGGAATTATATTTCTCATTGCTCTACCTATTGCTTTTTTAGGTCATATTCTTTTAGATGTTGAATTTGTGCAGTCTTTTGGCATCCCAGGCTTATTTAATAACTTGTTAATCCTACTGTTTCCTAAAAACTTACTACCTTCCCTTAGAATTGTAAAAGTTTTTCATGAAATAGGAAACAAGAGTTCTTTTTCCAGGAATGTTCTTTAAAACACACATTAATTTATAATATTAAATAAATAGAAAGAGTAACCTAGATCAAATGCTCTAAATGATTACTTCATTTATTTCCCCTTAGTATGATTCAGACTGCAACTTTGTCTTCTACATGTAAAATATTTAAAAGAATTATAGAGTCAGTAGAGTAGAAGGGAAATAAGATATCAGATTCAGATGCTAGCTGTTGAGAAAAGAAAACAAATGAAAAAATGTATGTATGCATGCAAGAATGTATGCCAACTTGCATTCTAACATTAGAATCTTGCTCTGCATCTGGTTGAACCCTTTGTTGGCAGAGAACTCTACTTTGTTTTACCCACATTTATTAGTAGTCCTTGCATCAAACTAAAAATTGCTCCTCTCTATTTTTCACCCATTTATGTAATATCTCCTTTTATTTATATAAAATCTACTTTCTCTTCTTGCGATATAAAATTATTTGATGAGATTTATTAAGATCACATTTTGATATCCCTTTTAAAACATTTCTAAAGCTTTTGTTTTGTTTTTCCTCATATTGCAAAATGTTACTTTCTAGGTCACTCTCTTCTGGACACAGATTATTAATATTTCTTTCAAAATATAAAAATATGCCAATATCGAAAAAAAGTTGGTTAGGATGTTCCATTTTCCTAGAACCTAAAGAAATGTCCTGAAAGCATACATCACATATCTGGGTGAATCTTTTAGTCTCAGAGATACACATTATGTCAAAATTTGGCCCAAAAAGCAAATACCATTGAAATAATTATAATAATATGGTTGAAAATCAGAGTTTTCTCAATGACAGTACTTTTGTCGTGGAATTTAATTGGATGCAAATACAAAACATTTAAGCTGACATTTTTGGATGCTAGAAACATTTTTGTGAATTTCTCATAACTTGTTTCCAAGTTGACCCTTAAAAGCATGCAAATGATATTTCCTTGTTTTTGTTTTGTTTTTGTTTCAATCATTATGGATCCAGTTATACAAAATACTGTTTTTTAAGCCTAGTTTTCCTGATAATGTGTGCAATTTAGCTCAATATAACTTCTTTTTCATTACTAAGAATGATACTTTCCTTCCATTCCCTTTTTAATCTATATTTGCTTTCATTACATACTCCATATTTTCACCTAAACATCTATATTTACCTTAAAAATATGTGATAGTCTTGAAAAATAGGCTTTAGATTTTAATAGAGCAATTTCAAAATACGTAGTCAATTAATTCTAAAAAGACTTTCCAATTTCATTAACATTGTGCCTATAATATTTGGATATTGATTTGGATATTGATTTTAAGGCCCAAATTGTTTCTTAAAATATATATATCTAAACAACTTCAAAACTGAAGCATTCTTTCATTATACTTTTGTAGATTTCATTGCCCTTTAATGCATTTCTGAGTTAGGCAGACCAAAACAGAATTAAACATTTTGTCATACGTTGGGGTTACATGTTCTTCCTCTGAATTTCTTACCTCCTAAAATTTTTCGGTTATTTTTCTTTGCCAAGTTTTCTTCTTCTCAACTTTTGTAGCTATGTGACTTTGCCATATTTTTGAAGATTATTCAGTACTTCATAGAACCAATCCCTAGGGAGCCATCTGTAAATAGGAGGCTTGCTGAAGGTCTGAAGAAATATTTGATATGTTGCCATATATCTGAGTAACATAGCTGATCTGAAATTAAGTTTTAGACCTATGAAACAATCTTCCAAGGCAAATAGTTCTTTTGAAACAAAACAGCTTACATTTGGGAAAAATGTTAATTTTATAACACTAGATTTCATGCACCATGACAGTTTTGGCAGAAGGAGATTAAAACAACTAAGTTACTTATATCTTAAAAACATCAAATTTCAGAAGAAGAAAGTGTGACTTGTATTTCTTTACAGTACTGTTTTGTAAGAATAAAAATATAAGATTGAAAACTTCTTTAAAATTTAAAATGTGCAATTCAAATGCTCAGATGACTAAAGAATTTTTGAAAATGTGAAATCTCAGTTAAGAAAATAGATCATAGTAAAAATTAAGTCAAGCAGTTTGATCATTTTCTTAATAATTGAGATGCCCAAAAGCAAAGGAAATAAACACTAGCCAAAGCATTTTAAAAAAGATTTTGTTAATGAATGAATGAATTTATTTATTTATAGATCACTAGCAGGGTGAAGAGCAAAGGGAGTGGGAGAGAGAGAATCCCAAGCAGATCCACTCTGAACATGGAGCCTGGTGTGGAGCTCCATCTCAAGACCCTGAGACCATGACCTGAGCTGAAATCAAGATGTTTAACCAACTAGAGCCACCCGGGTGCTCCCAAAACATTTTAATCAACATACAAACACAACACGATAATAACATTGTTGATGATGATAATTACAGGAAATACAATTGGAATCATTTATCCAGTGATTGATAAGTGCCAGATATATTTTGAAGACATTAAATAGAAAGATACACAGATGAATGGACAGATAGGTAGAGCATACATCACATATATGTGTATGGGTTTGTGTTTCTTCTCATTTAACCTATAGGATGGTTACTAGTAACATTTCCAGTTAGTGGATGAGGAAACTGAGATGAAGAGAGATCACTAACTTGTCAATGCCATATAATAAGGTAATGTTAAAAATCTATTTTGCTTAAATTTCAGCCCAAATAAGATATAGAAGTTTCATACAAAACAAAATCTGTTGGTAGAAAAATTTGAAGTAAAAATTCAAAGAACTTTTCTAAGGGTTATTTCTACCAAAAATCTTGGTAGCATAAGCAAAAACTAAAACTTTCCAATGTTCTTGACATACAAATGTATGTCAATACAGGTGTTATTAAAACAAATATTTTGCAACATTTCTATCAATTATAATGAAAATTGAACATATACAGGTCTATGGAATCAATACTCTGGGCTAAAAGGGTACACAGAAGAAAATTTGTAAAATTAAAAAAAATGAAATGTCAACTTTCCTCAAATAAATTTTTTAAAAAATGAAATGAAGTATGGCAAATATCAAACTCTAAAAGATAGAAAAACAATTGCAAATTGTACCAGAAAGATAACAAGAGAAAGAACTTGATAAAGATAAAAGTAGAATTTAGTTGAAGAAAAAAAATCACTAGAACAAAATAACAGAAAATAACAAAAAGCTTGATTCTTTAAAAATAATTAAATATATTTTACACAAGTTAACATAATCAAGAAAATTCTATAATTAAATTTAATAAAATATAATAGGAAAAAATATATAAAATGTGCTCACATTATATAATTTTATATAAATTAAATTTTAAAACATAAGGAAATATTAAATTCAAGAAAAATAAATTTTTACAAACTCTTCTAATTTCCATGAAAGATATTTAAAAAGTACAAGAAAGCACCCCCAACCAATATCACAGACTCAGCAACTTTCATGAAAGAATTCAGCAAAATCATTAACAAATAACTAATTTAAGGTTTACTGTCCTTACAGCATAACATAAGAAAAAGAATCTCATAAATGACAATAGAGAAGCAAGTAAAACCCTGGAAAGAAAGAATAATTTGGCATCTATAAAGAAATCCAAATAAGCTGATATTACTTTATAAATATCAATGTAATGATCTGAACTAAAACATGAGTAGACAAAATAGAAGCATGTTCAAGAATAGTGAAGCATAGCCATGTATATTCCACACTTGTACAGATGTTTTTCAATATTAGTAAATTAGTAAAATTATTTGTAGCAATAAACCTATGAAAAAATTACAAAAGCATCTTCAAAGAGGCTGAAAAGGCACTGGACAAAATCCAAAGCTCATTCTGAATATGTGTGGTAAGAATTGTGTTGAAGGACATTTAGCATAAACACTTACAGGTACACACACATATATATTTATTTAGAGCTCAAAGTCCCTTATGTCATGTAATGAGGATACAATGGGAAGCATTCCCACTCAAGCCAGGAGAAATAGAAAGATGTCCCTACCTCCTGTACTTTGATAGTGTCCTGGCAATATGTGACAAGAGAAAAAACTTAGACATAGCTGATTTAGATAGAAGAAGTTAAAACTAATACTGTTTGCAAATTGATATGATTATGTACTGTAAATTCAGTACTTCGAAAATGACAATGCAGCTGATTGTGAGAAAGCAATAGCCTTCATGAGAACAAATAGCAACTCATTAAAAGAGACAATGGTGAGAAGAACCAGTTTTCAAGAGTAACCAAAGTCTTAAAAATGTAGGGAAAAAGCGTAATATAACATGTGTAATTATATGATGAAAATTCTAAAACACTTTTGATGTTTTAGAACATAAAAAAAAGACTTTCACAAATTCATGTGCATTCAATATTCTAGGAATGGAAAATTCAACATCATAAATACATCCTCTTAATTTATAACTTACATGTGATTTCAGTAAAAATATCAACCTCTTTCTGTAGCTAAACCAGGTAGTTGGAAATTCATATGGATAGCATAAACAGCCAAGAATATCTAGGAAAACTGAGGAAAAAAGGCCATGAAACTATTAAAACTAACTACAAAGCCTTTTTAATTAAAGCAATATAATACTGGTGCATATGAAAATATCAACCAATTTAACAGTACAGAAAAACTCCAAAGAGATCCAAATATACATATGACTTTAGTATATTATAAAGTGACAAGTGTAGACTAATGTACTTTTTATTGTGGTCTTGGAAAACTGTATTCTTAATGGAAAATGATAAAATTAGATGAATACTTCACACAGTATACCAGGATAAATTCCAAATGTATCGAAGTTTCAAATACTAAACACACAGTTAGCAGAATAAAATATTAGAGTGTTCTATTATAAACTAGGAAGCTTTTTAAATTCTGACTACAAATCTAGAATCCAATAAAAAATTGATAAAGTTGATTACATAAAAGTATTTTAGATGCAAAGGCAAACTATACACTGGTACAGATATCTATATCTCAAATCATAGACAAATGGATAAGAGTTTTTAAAAAATTAAAAGGAAGAAGCAAAAATTTAATAAAAATAAACAAAGGATATGAATCAATAGATTACCAAAAAAGCAATATAAATCACTTCTGAGACATATGAGAAGGTACTAGTCCTTGGTCAAAATAAGGAAAATGCAAGTTAAAGCTTTGTTTGTTGATAAAGCATATCTTACCCCTCAGATCCAAAAGTCTGTCATTCCCGCGGCTGGAGACGTAAGGACCCTCACATATTGTTAATAAGCATATAAAGTGATAAACAGGAAGAGCAGTTTGGCAGTATCTATCAAAATTAGAAATGCATCCATTCTTCACTTTAGAAAAAAAATATTCCAGAGGTAAACCTACATTTTCACATAAAATGGGTAAGGTTCTATTTATTTCAGCATGAATAGTAATACTAGATGTTAAAAAATACATACATCTGTAACAGACTGGTTAAATAACCCACACAATGACATACAGTGCTATTATTTTTCTAATAAAAGTAAGATTAAAATTAAAAATGGAATTACCATACCATCTAGTAATTCTGTTATTAGGCATTTACTCAAAGTAAACAAAAACACTAATTCAAAAAGATCCATCCCCTTGTTTATTGCAGCAGCATTTATAATAGCCAAATTATGGATGCAATCCAAGTCTCTATCCATAGATGAATGGATAAGGACATAGACACACACACATATACACACACAGTGGAATATTACTCTGCCATAAAAAGAATGAGATTTTGCTGTTTGCAGCAACATGGGTGGATCTAGAGGGTAGATTGCTACATAAAATAACTCAGAGAAAGGCAAATACCATATAACTTCATATGTGGAATTTAAGAAGCAAAATGAACTAACAGTATAAAAGACACAAACAAAAACAGACTCTCAAATACAGGGAACAAATGGGTAGTTGCTGGAGGGAAAGTGGGTGAGGGGATACATAAAGGGGATTAAGAGCCCATTTATTATGATGAGCACTGAGCCACGTATAGAATTGTTGAATGACTGTATTGTTCACCTGAAACTAATGAACCATTGTAGGTTAATGATACTTCAATAAAAAGAATAAGAAAGACTTCTGCACACCTACATGGAGAGATAATCAGAAAGTATGTCATTAATGAATGGTATATATAGTATAATCTCATTTGTGTATGAAAACAAGGAAATAAGGATATATATATATACATATATAGTCATGTATGCACATACCGGTAGAAACACCAAATTATTCACATGAGACTGATAAAAAGTGATACTCAGTGCAAAAATTAAATGGATAGGCAGGGGTATGTAGGGAGGAAAATTCTTGGCATATCCATTCTATATCATTTTGATTTCTGAGCCAATTATAAAAATAAATAAAATAATAACCATTGATAAAGATATATAATATACATAAATATATAAAAACAATCTATTCAGGTTTTTTTTCACTTAAGTATTTCAACTGACTCCTCACAGTTAAATAAATTCGTAATTTCATAAACCTCTATGTTCCAACTGGAATCCACCCTATGTACTTGTCATATTTTAATTCCTTAACACATTCCAAATAGTTTTAACTTCCAACTACTGCTCTAGTATATTTTTCCAGCCTCATTTCAAGCCATTCCTCTAATCTTCAGTATGATCTAATTCTTACTCACTCTTAACCTCTCCCCTGTTCCTGCAGTTGACCCTACTGCTCCACTCTCTGAAAACACACTCCTCATGGTGAAGCTTAAGTCCTGTCCATCATTTAGGGGAGCTTTCAATCACAACTACTGCCCTTTTTCCTGAAGTTCCTAATTTAACATGACTGCATTATACTTTGAACTCTGGGTGTATTTGCTTTATTCTTAACACCTATCTTATTCCAAAATTTAATAATACATGTATTGTCTCCCTCCATCCCTCCTTACTTTTAAACACCTTCCGAACAGATTCCTGCCTCTTTCGTCTTTGTCACATGAAACAGCTTGTACCGTTCAACATATATGATCAAATTGCAATGAGGGAGAACTGTAAAAACACTGAATGGAGCAGTAGCAGGTATGGACATAAATCTTTTTTTTTAAGATTTTATTTATTTATTCATGAGAGATGCAGAGAGAGGCAGAGACACAGGCAATGGGAGAAGCAGGTTCCTTGTGGGAAGCCTGATATGGGACTCGATCCCAGGACTCTGGGATTACAACCTGAGCCAAAGGCAGACGCTCACCACGGAGCTACCCAAGCGCCCCAGTGGACTCAAATCTTGTTATCTCTTGGCTCTGTGACCTCACTCTCTGTTCCTCAGTTTCCTCTCCTGTGAGTATGGGGATTTTGTAAAATTCATTTGAAGTTACTGTTAATAATTAAATACGTTGGCTATAAGAAAATATAGATAAAATGAACATGGTGGGTGGCTACTGGAGAGTGAATTTCAAAATGATGCTGTCAAACGAAGTTTAAGAGAGAACAATAGGCTTGACAGGGCATTAAATATTTATTCTTCGTGGCATCTATAGTTGCTATTAATATTAAATGAGTCCTCATTTGACTTATCCCTAATCTGGAATAATGACATAAAGATACTTTCTGTGTTTTGTACTGGCTTCTGTCTGCATATGGAGGAGTTTAAATATTTATTGTTTTGCTATACATAATGCCACCACAATTATAGTTAATGGTTGTCTACCCCTATATAATGAGTGCACACAAGACCAGTACTCCATACTGGTCATAACACATTCTGATTGATCAATTAAAGGTTACATGAGACAACCCTCCTTTAATGATGATTACAATTTCATTAAATAGTGGGATTTGTTTTGTTTTGTTTTATTTTTTGGTCAGGAGTATCTGTGCAAATAAATTGACCTGCTCACTCTCAGATTCAGGTGTCTCATATTACCACTTTAGTATTATATTCACAAACTGGGGCCAGGTTCATATCAACCAGCTTGCATAAATTTCGAAATGAAGACTCCCCCTCCAAAACCTAAACAAAATTTAAATGTTGCTCAAATTGAAATCATGTAGTTTGTTATAAACGATATACTCCTTATAAATGATGGACAAGAACCATTATTTATGTAAGTATTTCAAAGAATTTGTTACTGGACTTTTAATAGTTCACAGTCACAACATTATAAAGATAAATTGCATTGTTTTTATTATTTGATTATTATTAACAAATGCTTATAGGGACCAATTTTATACTCGACACTCTACCAGGTACTGAGCACTCAACAGCCATATTTCCTAGCCCATAAGTACATTATCACTGTAGACTAATTCCTACTTAACTCTGAACATGTCCCCTAGTCTGGAATTTCTCCACCGTCTTCCTTCCTCACACATTTTTTTTTTTTTTTGAAATTCCTGCTCTCTGTAACTTGAAAATACAAATATTTGAAAATACTTAACCTCTTGTTTAAACATTTCCCTTACTTTCCTGAAATAAAACCTGACTATAACAGATGAAATTGCCGCCCCTGCAGCCCTCTCAAGTGAAGGTTCATATGCTTCTCAGGCCTCAAGTGTATTAGGAAAAAGAGGTTTGGCATTTTCCTCTGAGCTCCCTTCTGCGGCTTGCAGAGTATTTCTTCTCATTAAAAAAAAAAAAAATCCCATTAACCCTAGGATATCTAATTTATTCCATACTGTATTGGCTGACCTCTATTTATTCTTTTATTTCTTAACTATTTTAGCCCATGATTTTTCTTCTTTATCCCTATTTCTTCCAACATTCTTAACGTTGCCCTACTAGTTGATTGCTGGCTGACAGTATAGTCTCTTGGTTCATCCAACAAACCTGTCTTTCTTTTCAATTTCAACTGCCTAACCTCATAGTCACATGCTGAATAACATAGGAAATAGGATTGAATACAGACATATACTTTCCAATCATATAAAAGAAAAAAAACTCACCTGGTTGACGTATTTTAGGAAATTGAATGATAAAATCTTGGTATCGATTGCTTGCGAAATTATTCCTATAACTTAGAAACACAAACACATAACCATAATATTATCTTACCCAAGGACTTTTATTTAAAAGATTGAGAAATATGTTGCTGAAATTACTGCATACACATAAGTCTGTAACACTATCCTTACAAATGTTTTAATCTTATAAATGTAAAATGAGGTCATGGCAAACAATGTGAACTAGTGATTCACTATGCAATATAAGTCCTAGGGATCTGAGATATTAAGTCAGTCATAAGAAAAAAGCACAAATTAGAATAAAGACTTTCTTACATTGCTTTTTTTTTTCTAACATCAAGTTTTAGGATAAAGACAAGAAAAGTTTAAAAAATATGAAAATTTTGTTTGTATTTTTCCCAAAGTGTTTTTCAATAAAATTAATCAGAAAGAAATTAAAAATTAAAAAAATTAAAAATTAATAACACTTTTAAATAGCAGGACATGTTTTATATAATTTAGAACATGGAGTGCAAGCTCAATATACTTTCTTTTGCAGGATGTGATCAACGTAAAAACAAAGCAGATTCAGACTTAAACTCAAGTTTTAGCTCTCTCTCTCTTTTTAACTAATCATACATTTTTTTTTTTTCTCTACGGTTCTTCTTATTGAAATACAATGATGTGGAAGTACTTGGCCATTGCATATATTAGATAAAATGTATGCAAGACAGCAACATGGTCAAGGGAATTTCTGCTTTGAAATTGTTCACTATTGTTAAAAATGCAATAGAAAAATAAAGGTATATGGATACTATTTGAAATACTCTTTCAAATTTCTAAAGCATTTGCAATATATTAATCATGCATTTAAAGTATGCACTTCACTAAGAAAAGAAACTGTCTCAGTGATGTTCACAACACGTTTCAGAGTACAAAATGTCATTTAAAAGACTAACTAAAAGACATATTTAACTAATTCTGTTCTGTGCTGTTTGTAGATAAGATAAATTATGGTAATAGATTTACTTTGAATACATGCCATTATAACAAAACTAGAAGACATTTGTCATGGATAAATTAATCTCTGAATGTTATTTATACATATTTTAGATATTCTTTGCTTCTTTTGAATGAATATGGTTTTGAAGAATGACATTTTGTTTCCAGCCACATACATATCTCCTCTAATGCTTTTGCACTGTCCTGCTCTCCGTAGGTTTTGTCTAGCGCTTATAAATGTCTTCATCCTTTCTCTCCATCATTGAAATTCATTTGTACAGTACCTAATTCCTTCCCAAACTGGCTGCCTCCTCTTAGAATGATGAAAAAATAATGTACTGCCTAATTTAAGAGAGGGTAACAAGGAAGAGCATAAATGAATAAACCTCAGAACTGGCATTAAAATCACTGTCTTTCTGGAACTGAATCCCTATCATCTTAGACTAACTTTAACCTAGAAAGCTAATAGGATCAATATTAGGATACATTGGTGCATAAAGCTCTGCAAGAAAATGCTCATGATAACATTATTTAGGGTAAGCTAAGATAGGTAGGGATTGTTAATATATTTTTTCAATTTTAATAAATGTATAAAATATAAGCCAGAATGTTAAACCTCATTGCTTTTATTTTCTTCCATAGTACCTGACTAGCAAAATACTAACCTTGGATTGCTTTTCCACCATGTATCATTTTTAGACTTGTTCTCTAAACTGCTGCATTCTAGGGCAACACTGGATAGATGGGTAACATAATAAACTCATGATCACCACTATCAACTGATAATTCTAATAAATTTCTGTTGCCATCTTAGAATCACTATTTTTTTAACCTCTTAGAATCACTATTTCAAACCAACTCTAAAATCCTGACCCTTCTTCCCTTGCTTATCTCACCCAGAAATGGTGTCTATTTTACAGAGAAAATAAAAGCTGTAAGATAGAACTTACATCAGCATCTAAACACTGAATTGAGAAACTATCTTTGGATCTACCTTTTGTTATCTTTCCTCTTTCAATACTTTCTCATGACTCATTTTTTACTTTCCTACACAGCCAATTATTTTTAAAGGTCTTCTATTTTGTGGTCTTTATATGTACAACCTCCATTCATTTTTCAATATGCAGAAATCAGAATTACCTCTCTTCCTGACTGCACTAAGATTTTTCTAGATGGAATACTGAACCATGTCTATAAAATACAATGGTTGTTTCTTAGTCTTTTTTTTTTTTTTACCATATTAGCCTTTAAGCATATTTATGAGAAGCCCACCTCATTTAACTTCCTCAACCACAAACTCTAACATTCTTCTCCTCTTATCTCATGGGCAGCCTTTTGTATTCTACTATTGTTACTTTTTCTCTTCTCATTATCAATACTGTGGAACTCAACAATGTGGAACATGGAAATAAGAGGCAGGTGACTATGAAATCTAGAATGGACCAAAATGCCATGTACTACTCAGATTTTAATAAGAGTATAGAAGGGATCAATAGATTTAATAACAATAAGTTCATTGTGACCTTGAAAGTTTCAGCGGGGTATTAATGTTAGAAGCAAGGTATTTCTGCATTGAGAAAACACATTGGTTATTAAACTAATTAGCTGTTTGACATTGGCCAAGAATCTGAAAACCTTAAGTTTTATTACCCTTATATGAAATAATGTTAAAATGATTCATCACTATGGTTCTTCATACACTTAAAAATATCAGAATATATCTGTGACCATCAGACAAAAAAAAAAAAAAATGTCTTCCAAACTGAGATACTTGTTAGAGTGAAAAACAACACCTTTAAATAATTATGCTAAGACAGCAGGTGTAAACCAGGATTGACATGGACAATCTAGTATGGGATTAATGGTAACCAAATTTACTGGGCCTTGTTATTACCTCATTCTTTCCCACCTTAATTTTATGTTGCTCTATCTCAAACTTTTTCTAAATTCTATTTTCACTAGCTCTCTAAAGTTTCCTCTAAAGTTTCATAACCTTAATAAGGCCTTCAGGCATGATCTTTCTTCTGATTTAACTGCTTTTTCTCTTTCTTCTCTCTTTCATTTTGAAAATTTATTATTATCTATGAGAAGTCCATGTTCTGGAAATTAGAATTTACAGAGAAAAGGTTGAAAAGTTGCCCCTAGATTGGCTTCTATAAGAGAGTTTGTATTCTTAACATTGAGAATGGAGAAATAGTTTTGTGTATTGAGGATAACTGGATAAATGAGAACACATGATTCCTTGATCTCCTGAGGCATTTAGAGATGATATTTCTATACTTCTCCAATTATTCATATTATTCTGAGGGTTCTTATAATTGCCAGGGAAATGAGAAGGGAATTAAAACATATCACTACAAAATATCAACAAAACGCAAAGGAAAGAACTAAGGAAAGGAAAGAAGAAACAACAACAACAACAACAAAACGATAAGATGTACAGATAACAACAAACTGACAATAGTAATTTCTTCCCTATCAGTAGTTACTTTAAGTGTAAATGGGTTAAATTATACAATCAAGTCATAGAATGGCTAAAGGAATAAAACAAAAGGATCCAACTATATGGAATCTTGTCCACAAGAGATCACTTGAAATTTAAGGACACACATAGGCTAAAAATGAAAAGATTTAAAAAATCCATGAAAATGGGAACCAAAAGAGAGCAGATGTGGATATGCTAACTAACATGACTCAGATACAGACTCAAAAACAAACTTCACTAGAATTGAGAGCAGAAATAAGCAGCAACAAGATACTAATAATAGGATACTTCAATACTCCACTTTCAGTACCAAATAGAAGAACCAGAAAGTACATCACTAAGGACAAAGGATTTGACTAAAACTATAGACCAATTGGAACTAACAAACTTATACAGAACTGACCACTAAATAACAGCAGAATATACATGCTTCTCAAGTGCACAAGGAATGTTCTCTAGGATAGACATAATGTTAGGTCACAAAGAAGTTCTTAACAAATTCAAAAAGATTGAAATCACACAAAATATTTTTATGATCTCAGTAGAATGAAACTAGGAATGAATAGCACAAGGAAAAGTGGAAAATCCATAAATATGTGAAAATTAAACAACATACTATTTAGCAATCAGTGGGTGAAAGAAGTCATAATAAATCAATCGCATAGAATACAGAGTACAGAAATAAACCCACATACATATGGTCAAAGGATTTGGACAGCATGCCAGGACCACAGAATCGGGAAAAAAACAGTTTCTTCAAAAAATTGTGTTATGGAAAGTGGATATCTACATTGCAAAACAACAAAGTTAGATTCTTATTTTGCATTATATATAAAAAATCAAAATGGATTAAAGATCTGAATGTAAGACCTAAAACTATAAAATTCCTAGAAGAAAACTCCATAACATTGGACGTGACAATTTATTTTTTGGAAAGACATAAAAAAAAAAAACAAGCACAAAACCAAAGATAGACAAATCAGACTACATCAAACTTAAAAATTGTGTGCACCAAAGATGGAATCAATGGAGTGAAATGGCAACATATGGACTGGGGTAAAATATTTGCGAATCACATATCTAATAAGTTTGTTAATATCTGGTATATATAAAAAGACTTTTGTAACTCAACAATAAAAAATCAAATGACCAAATTAGAAAGTAGGAGAAGACTTGAGTAGACATTTCTCCAAAGACAATATACAAATGCCAACAAGGATTTGAAAAGATGCTCAACATAACATCACTATTCATCAGACAAATGCAAATCAAAACCACAAATATCACTGAATACATTAGGATGGTTATAAAACACACACACACACACACACACACACACACGCACACACACAGAGGAAATATGAAGAAGTAAGAATGTGGAGAAGTGAAATGTTTATGCACGATTGGTACAATTATAAAAATGGTGAAACCATGAAACCACTATGGAAATATCTCAAAATTTAAAAAAATAGAACTAGCATATGGTCCAGCAATTCCATTTCTGGGTGTATACCCAAAGAATTGAAAGTAGGATCTCAAAGATAAATTTTCACACTCATTTTCATAGCCAGAACTATTTAAAATAGCCAAGAGTTACAAACAACCCAAATGTCCACCAATGGATAAATAGGTAAGTAATATATGATATAGACATAGGATGGACTATGATTCAGCCTTTAAAAGGAAGAAAATTGAGATGCATGCTATATCATGGATAAACCTCGATGATATGATGTAAGTAAAATAAGTCACAAAGAGGCAAATACTGCATAATCTTACTTACCTGAGGTACTGAAAATAGTCATAATCACAGAGATGATGAGAAAGGTAGAAAAGGAAATTGTTTAATGGGTACAGACTTTCAGGTTTATAAGATGAAAAAAATCCTAGAAATCTGTGTCACAACTACGAATATACTTAATAGCACACTTGCAAATGGTTAAGATGGTATATTTTGGCATTTTTTACAACAAAATAATCATAATACAAGATTGATGTTGGAGAAACAGCCATGGCATGACCTACTGCTTCTCTTCAGAAATGCCCAATCAACGCACTAGGCCTGGAATATTTCCCTATATGGAAAACAAGTGATGAGCAGCTGCTTGGCCCTGGGTTCTTTCTTATCCAGAGAAATCTTTGTCTTGTTTTCCATATGCAGTGAAATTCCTTGTATTTCTTTAAGTGTAAGCATCACAATATGATACTTATCCAGCTATCGCAGTGTATCTTCCTTCTTCCCCCCACCACCCTCCACCCCATTATGGGAAGGGAAAGGGGTCTTTGCCTGTAGCATTAGAGTGGAGTTTGTAGTCCATCACTCTGTACACTATGTAGGTTATTGGGAGGAAGTTCCATAGGAGACACACACATGCTATAGATGCTGATCTTGCTGTGTCTTTTCTCCTTTCTGTGAGGAAAGAATTATACTAAACAGTACCTTATGTGCTGTCCTCCTTGGCAACTCCTAACCAATAGAAGACTAGCAGGCTGAGGTCTGTGGGATCCTACTTCTGGTGGTTGGCATTGGAACTTTTGCAATTCCCCACCTGGTTGGAATCTTCACCTGGGATTGGTAAATGGATATTCCTACTGGACACTTAAGATATTAAATATTGTGGCAGCTCAGATATCCCCTCAAGAGAATCTACTAAAGGTACCATAGGTGATTGGCAGGCTCCAGTTGCTGCACCTTTTACTCTACCTTGAAGTTCAAATCAGACAGCACTTCCTCCAGGCTTCTCCCACTGATGTCTGAGCAGAGCAATGATATTAGAGCTGACACATTTGCTGCTGACTGCAGATTTCTCTAATAAGCAATTTTGACTATGGGACTCTCTATAATCCAGGCCAGAATCTTCTCAGAACTTCACTGAGTTCTAAGGTTCTTCCCACAGAATTCTTTCTTCTCTCCTTTCTTTTGCAACTGGCATGCAAACACTATCATCTAGGACCATCGTTGCAGACTCCTGCTCCCTATGTATCATTCACAGATATTTTCCCAAATAAATATTTGCAATTCCAATTCTGTCTTAGCACATGTCTGTTTGAGACCTCAAACGCTTTTCAGAATTTTTCCTACAAGAGTGAACAACAACAACAACAAAAATAGTAACTGAAAGGATTTTGGAAAGGGAGGCTAATGTGGGGAATTATAGTGTTTTTATTTCAATGAAAATAATACATTAGAGAAGGGGAAGACTGAAAGGGGATGAATTTTGGAGTGGTATATTTGAGCACACCAGTGGAGATGGAGAATTAGCACAGATAGAAGCACAGTCTGAAATGTTTTGTGGTAACACAGAAAGCAGACAACATGAATACTAATGATGCTAATTTAGTAGAGAGGATAGTAGTAACGTATAGACTTATTTTCTAATTCTTTCTATTTTCTGATTCTTCAGAGAATAAGGATGCATATTAGTGCATTGAAGATTTGATAAAGGAGGAAAAAATAAATAATGGATATCCTGAATTGGGCGAGGACCATTGGCATAGAGAAATACAGTATGATTGTTTCCCAGCACTAAGGACCTATTTATACATTAATGACCTTTAATTTGAAATGACATTCCAAACATTATGGTTTAATATTTCTCTCCATCATGACTTAGCTTCCTAGTGGCAGAAACAGAATGTGCAATAAGTCAAATTAAGTTAGGTCTGGATTTTACAAAGAGAGCAGAAGGACTGGGATGAAGGGTGTACGCAAGGGATTTGTCTAACAGAAAATCATAATGAGGTAATGATATTAGAGAAAGCAAGCTCTAGGTATGGCCATCAGAAAGCAATTGAAATGGGGTAAAGGATATGATCATTGGAGGAAAGAAATCCCAGGACCTGAGAGGTTGTATCAGTCTGTAGATAACTACAACAAAAGCGTTTTGGGGTGGTATAGTATCTTTGTATGAGATTTAAATCGGGTGGAAGTATTAAGGGAGAAAGAAGGCATTGTCTAAAAGATACAGTGGAAAGACGGGAGAACCCTCACTTGGTTCAAGGGATGTGGAAGAGAAAACATCTACTACTTGAGGGCCTGTTCATGGAGAATAAGCCTCCTCCATAAAATGCTGAGATATTATCAGAGCAAAAATGTGAAATAGTTGCTCAGAAAATAGTTTAAAGATATGTTTTAATAGTGACTGGCCATGTATTCCAGAATGTGCAGTGGTTTTAAGGAGTCAGGAAGGGGTAAAATTTTTGAATCAAGAAAGGGCTGTGAAAGGTTGCTTAGGCAAGAGAATAAGTGGATTCCAACTAGAGGAAGAAGCATGGTAAATAATGCGAATTTTCCTTTGCGCTTTACAATAAACTGAAAATATAAAGAAAACACTTTACAAATACTGAATATGCCACCGGAAAAATAAACTCAAGAGTACAAGTGTTGATTCCACCTAATGCTACTGAGAGTTTTGATGAGTATGGGATACTCATAACATGAACAAGTGGCTGTCATGTCAGTGACTATGATTTGCATCTCCAGACCATGATTTTTAAAAATCAGAATGATGGAAGGAACAGAGGATTCTCATGAAGATGGAGACCAATTTTGCCTGGAGCCATGGTTGTCTGAATAAGAAGAAGTGTTAGATTAAATGCAGATGAGAGAAAAAGCCTACACATGTTCCAACACCTGGCATTAAGGTAGACAGAAAATATCATCTGGGAAAAAGAATACACGATTGAAGGGGGCCGATACTTTACATGGGAGAAAACTGGAGGCTAAAATAAATGATACTTGCCAACTCTGGTTATGGCTGGTAAATTAGTACCTGATATTAATAACACAGGCAGATAAATATGACCTTATAAGTTCCATAATAACTCAGGCTTCAAATGTGTCAAGGAGACAGTATTCCTATTTCAAAACAGCCCTAGGGAGAGGGACAGTGTGTGCGTGTGCATGTGCGTGTGCATGTGTGTGTGTTGTGTGTGTGTGTGTGAGAGAGAGAGAGAGAGAGAGAGAATGAAAAACAGTGTGGATCAAGGAAAAAATGTGTATATGCATTTTAAAGAAATAGAAGTGGCCTCAAGAGAGCATTTAGAAAAGAATAAGTGGGAGTAGAGAAGAGCATCACTGTGGAAGAATATAAAAACGTAACTAGCTTGCCTAGTTGGAGCAAATACATAAATTGATGCAGTGTTACTGAGATAAATTCTAAAGTAGTGCTGAATAAAGATATGATACCAAAGGGGAAAATACCCAGTAATGTTACCTAATTCATGAGGCCCTCCAAATGCCAAGATTTTTCACAATCCTTATTTATACTTTGTCATTTATTCTTTGTCATTTTACCTGTATGACAGTCCCAAATGTTCTTAATCGGTGTTCCCTACTACCACATTCTTTGAAGAAAGTATGTCTTTTTCAAGTAACTAAAACAAAATAGTGGCCATCAAATATCAGTCTTGTTCAAATCTGAACTTACCTACAGTGCTGCAATACTAGCTTTCATTCTGAAAAAAAAAAAAAAAAAAGATCATTTCATTAACTTCAAAAGTAGACTTTCCAAATATGGATTAATTTAATCTCTTTTTTCCTTTACTTGTACATTGTCCTGTTGGTTAACCCTCCTTCCATTATTTCCCTCTCCTCTGACTCCATAAATGACACGCACAGATAGAGGTATCTTCTATCATTCCTTTTTTTTTTCCTCTATCATTCCATGGCATTCCTCATACACTGAATATTTTGCAAAGTAGTAAATTTGCTGTCTCCACTTCCACAATTCTCACTCACTTGTAGACTATGATTTGTTACCCTACTACACTACTGAAGATGTCCATGCTGAAATCACCAAGGACCTCATGTTTATATCCACAATACAATTTTAGTCCACATTCTATGTGACATCTGTACAAAATTTGAGACTGCAAATAATTCCTATAGCTTAAAATGGTCTCCTTTATTAATATGCCTTCTATACTTTCTCGCATAACAATTCTTGCTTTTATGGCTCTTTCTTTTTTTATTCCATACCCCTTAAAAATCTATTTCCTTGGATTATATAATTTATATTGTTTTCTTCTTAAGATATCCCCAAGTCTACTTTTGTATGCTCATTTTTCTTTGCAAAAAGCAAAATTGACTGTATCACTTTACAGATTTTTAAAAAACCTTGCAATTTACATTTTCCTCAGGCCACATTCTCAACTATAAAGAAATTTCTAAACTATGAACTATAAAGCTATTTCATAGTCTGCCCTCTTCTTTACCTTGTTTCACATCACTATCTTCCACCAATATACTTACATACATTTCTATGTCAAAGGACATGTCAATACGTCCAATCATAGCTGGTCTCTGATTACTCTCAATCCTTATACAAATGATTCCTCCTAGAATTTCCTACTTTTCCTTTCTTTGGAAATCCCTACTCATTCTTCTTGAACTAGTTCCAAAAAATAACAATAAAATACCTCTCCCAAACTCTCCAGACTATACTAAATTATGTGTACATGGTATTCTCAAATCAATTTAGCAAAACCCCTTCAAAAGAAATTATGCTAAATTTTAACTATTTATATGACCATAAGCTTGTTTATGTTATATATGTGTGTCTCTCTCTCTATATATATATGTGTGTGTGTGTGTGTGTGTCTATATATATGTGTGTGTGTATGCGTGTATATGACAAGCTGATCAAAATTTTACAACACCTGTTAAAATTTTGCAGTAGGGTTGAAGTAAATCTGGAAAACTTGTGCTAAAAAGTTTCCTCAATGTTCAACAAATAAAACTTTTATTGAATCCCTATTTGATTCTGTCATAACTCATTCTCAGCTGAATAGGATGTGACCTTGCTATTGGGGAAAAAGTAAAGGTAAGTAAAATTTTTAAGAGAATAACTGTGAATTAATTCAATTTGTCCAGTGCATATATATAACACAGTATAAAATGACACATTTTATAAAGATTACTGAACCACTGGCAGAGACCTTTGAGATATTGGGAGGAAAGTTAATCATGGTAGATTATTAAAAATGTATCAGTGTAGCAAATTTCAGGATGAAACCTGAATAATTATTTGTTTATTGGATATTTTCTATATTCTAGCCTATACACTAGTAATTTATACTATAGAGTTGAAATTAATAAACAAAAGATCTGATTTTAACATAAATATTAATACATTATATATGTATATATTTACAAGCTATATTCTGTGTTACAAAGGAAAAACATTATATTTACGAGAAAATTTAACAAAGAGATACTTTTGACTGGGCATTCAGTAAAATTTTTTGAAAAAAGTGATATTTAATCTAAATATCACATTTAGTATAAAGGCATAGTCTCATATTTCTAATATTATTTCTGAATTTAATTGTATAAAGAATGATTCAAGTGAGAGCTTATAAACAACTAGATGAGAGTACACTGATTATTAAGATGACCTAATTTCTACTTATGGGTAGTGTTAGTATCTCAAAGAAATATAATACATTTTGAGAATCTGGAGCTCAAAAGAAAGCATATAATATGTTACTTAATGTCAGTGAATTACTATGTTTTAAATACCAAAATGATGAAGTATATTAGTAATTTGATTAATGATTGTATTCAAAGAATTTTGATTAATGGCTCCATATTAGCTTAGAGCTATAGGTGGCAATCCATAATTAGACTGTGAAAGTGTTTTGATAGAGATGATATATTTCTTATATTCCTTCTCTATATATTTCTTCTCTGTGTATTTCCTTTATGACACCTCCATAGTGGAATATACTTCTCTCTATGATGTTGAGCTTAGACACATGGTAACTCTAAATTTTAGGTTCAGCCATGTGACTTTTGGCCAAAGGTTAACAGTTAAAAAAAATAAGCAGAAGCATGAAACATGCTTCATGCAATTGCACTTGCCTTTTGTGTTTCTGACATTGCTTTGAGAAGTATATGCCTAGGTCATTCCACTTTTCCAACCTAGCATGTATTTTTGTTTTTTCCTTTGTTATAAATAGGGCATGCCTAGTTTAGCTCACTGATCTGAAAAATATCAGACATATGTTTAGCAGACTAGACCCAACATAGACTTTGAAGTCAAACTTAGCTAAGTCCAAGCTAAATCAACAGAATCCTCAGTGATCCATGGATATATGAGTAGGAATAAATGAAATTTGAAAATGTTTTGTCATACAGAGCTGGCTGACTAATAATGTGAGCAAAAACTAGTAATTTACATAAAATGAAAGAAAATAAAACAAAATAGAACAGAAAATTATATGGTGGTTAATTCATACTAGAAACAAATGTAATTACTAAACATAATTGAATTTAGGTTTACATAAATATTTAAATACACCCATGTATTCTGGATCATAATATAGAATATAGTTTTCACTGTGTTTCATGATTAAAAAAATGAAAATTGCTGACCCAAGTGAGTCTCGAAGTGTACCATAGTACTTGGTTATCAATCTGCATATTCAACATTTTAACAACTCAGGTAAAATATGAAATAAATGCTCATCATATTTGTAAATCACTGAAACCTGGATGGGAGGAATAATAAGTAGTTTAAATAAAAGATTTGAATTCCAAAAAAGTCTTCTTAGATACCTAAGTAAAAAAGATTTAGTTAATGGTAAACTAAATATAGGTTAGTAATGCAGTATGACCAATAAAATACCCAATTGTGTCACACAATGTATCATTAGAAATATATATCAGAGGGGATCCCTGGGGGGTTCAGCGGTTTGGCGCCTGCCTTTGGCTCAGGGCGCGATCCTGGAGACCCGGGATCGAATCCCACATCAGGCTCCCGGTGCATGGAGCCTGCTTCTCCCTCTGCATGTGTCTCTGCCTCTCTCTCTCTCTCTCTCTGTGTGACTATCATAAATAAATAAAAATTAAAAAAAAAACGATTAGAAATATATATCAGAGATGAAAAACAGAGTAGTTTAATTCTACTCTTTTCGGGATGCCTGAGTGGTTCAGGGGTTGAGCGTCTGCCTTTGGCTCATGTTGTGAACCCTAGGTCCTGAGATCCAGTCCTGCAGGAAGCCTGCTTCTCTTTCTGTGTCTTTCATAATTAAATAAATAAAATCTTTAAAAAAAATTCTAGTCTTTCTGTAGGTGAACTATAGTTGGCATACTATGTTCAAGGACATGGTAAGCTTAGGACACCAAAATGTCTTTCTTGCTTTGAAAATCTCTACCTAACCCTAAAAGAGAATTTGGTTGCATGTATCATTAGTGAGGTGGCTTTAAACCAGATGATATGAAGAATGTCATAAGTAACTAGAGAAGTTTTGCTTATAGTAGGAGAAACTCACTGGGCAAGTGTATAAAGATGGTTTTCATGTGGAATATAAATGGGACTTCTTTTATATAGCAATAGGGTAGCATGATATAGCTTGCTTAGCACAAAGTTTAATTGTGTGGAATGATAAGAGATAAGTTTAATGGGGTGTTAAATCAAAAGAGAAACATATTAGTGGGGAATCATCAACATTTATTCATTTTGATAGAGAAACCTTTTCAGGTGATGCAGTTTCAAAAGTTATTTTAATTATAGATCTAAGAGAAATACAAAACTGTAGGAAAGGTGGAATAAGGAAAAAATAAAAAGGAAAGTGTGGGAAAGAGCTGTTGACTCAAAAAGAATTGTAGATTGATTGGAGATGAAGAAGTAAAGGCTTTGGAAAGTAAAGATAAATACTCCTCAGAGAAGGCTGGTGAAGAGAATAAAAGTTTTGAACTGGAAGAAATGATAAGATACTCTATGGAGAGGCAGCAAGAATATCCACATTGATTAATGGATGGACACAGGCAGAACAAGGAACATGGAATCTGATAAAAAATTTGCAACGGTTCAGAACACCCAAAGGCCTTTCAAAAATTTAAAGTATTCATTTATTTAATTTTTCAAACACTCATTGTTAATATATACATTCTTAAATGTAAATTCAATATTTAGAAAAACTTTAAAGGTTAATGTTTCTGATGTTTGCAATTTTAGGATATTGGCCAGTGACTTTGTATGACTATTTAATAAAGAGTCATAAACTTAAAATGACAAAAGATTTTAACTTATTTATTTATTTGTTTGTTCATTTATCTTGATTATGGACTGTTTGCTTTGCTGAAAACTGTTGAGGAACATGAAACATATTCCTTGTAACAGTTCCCTTCAATGCTCATCTACATTCCTGGTTACTAAGCATCCTGGAGTTAGAGTGGGCCTTGGAGATCATTTAGTGTAACTATCTTCCAAAGTCAGAATGCTACTCATACTCATTCATGTTCATCCATCCTGTGCTTGAATAGTGTCATTGACTCAGATGAAATTAGTACCAACTGTCACATAATTATATTGAGGCAAATGATTCCTTCATTTTATAAATAACTATCATTTAAAACCAATTCACATATTTTTTACTAAACCAATCTGCCAATTCACTAAAATGTATCCCAAGAGGGAAAAATGAAATCAGTATATTCTACTAATAATTGAAACTTCCAGTTTAGAGTTTTCTTACTTGCATTCTGAATGTATTGTGCTCCCAAAGGGAGTTTCTCCATTCTTACTCTGCTTAGCAAGAGTCACTCTTCAGACTATTGGTTTTTAATCTTTTTTGATGTTTTTGAACTATTGTAAAGTTCATTATGTAACTTGAAAAATGATTAAAGCTATGTGCCTTTATCTCGGAAAGAAAATTTGAGAGTAAGATTTGCATATACTAGCAGTAGAATGGCAAGTTAACTGAACCCATTTGAGAATGTGGAGTTAAGAATTCCTGCTTTGGATGTACATGGAGTTAAAACCTTTCCACTGGATTAGTGTTAAGAGAAAAATTGATCTTCCTGTTTACTAAACCATTTCCAAAGTCTCACTTTAGGTCATCCCTTGGTTTCTATGAATTTACATCCTTAAGATAGTGATGGTCTTTATCAGTATAGTACAATATTATTATGGATTCTTGGTAACTTTGTCATAAACTTATTCAAGCAAGAAGTTTTTCTCACATGAGAAAAGTTCCTAATGTGGAAATCTTAAAATTTAAGATGGGGCAGATATAAGGCAGAAGTGAACTGTTAACCAGATATAAATATATAAATTTTTTAATTTCTGGTCAAAAATAACAAAACTGATCATAGAGTTAAGTAAAAGGTTTTTTCTGTTAAGGAAAAATGTAAAGTAAGAACGAAGAGTGAAATTTTGATAATGGAAAAATACACTTTAATTAAAAAAAAACCCTACTGTAGTCGTATGTGTCTTTTAAATGGATGATCATCAATTACCTCTATAGTCTTCTCTTTCCTTTGCAGAAATTGTGGGGAAAGAATCTGAACTGGAGCATTTCTCTCAGTGCTTAGGGAACCATAATAATCTGTTATTTTGTTTTGATTTGTTATGATTTGTTTTGCTTTTATTATGCAAAGAGAATCCCAAATATGGAAAATTGATGGTAAAAGAGTTGATTTTTTTTCTGTTACAACATAGGAATGTTTTATTTTAATTTTCATTATCTTGTTTTGTTTTTGAAGTTCTGGCAGGTATAGACAAAAAAAAAAAGAGAGAGAGAGAGACACACAAAAGGGAAGAGAAAATTTAGTAACATAGAACACAAGTAAAACTAAATGGCTTAGTGGTGCCAATTTATGATATAAGTAGCATTTTATAAAACTAAGGGCCAAATGATAGAATAATCTATCTGGATTACCAACATGTCCAGAGAAGGTAACAAGGCGTGTGACCAGGCTGAGAAGGCACCTGGAAGTTGGAAACCAAAATGACCATGAGAAAGTAAACACTGGGAAGTATATAGAAATCTTAGAAAGAATAGGATTAGAGGATCTGTACTAATAACTGGGTTACAGTTCATAAAATGATATATGATATTAATTAATCCATTATAGCTATCCCATGTTCTGAAATCATTCAAAAATTATTACAATTTTCCAAAATATTTCAAAAGTTCAGCATTCTTATTGAAATATTAATCTACTTGTCATGAAAGTTTGTCTACAAGAATAAGGCCAAAATTACAAAAATAGGTTATTCTTTAAACTCTACCAAGAAGAAAGTATGAAACATCACTCAGAGAAATATTTTATTCAGTTCACAACATCAAAGGTAATAACTAACATTCTGATTTATACCCAAAAGGGAAAAAATAAATAGAAGTTTCTATCTATTATCTATCTATCATCTATTTATCTATTATCTATCTTAAAATATGTAAAATCAATTCCTCTAGTTCTAGGATTTTTCTGGAAAGGCCTCATGTATGACAAACTTTTTATCTGGGATTAAAAAAATAAAGACATTGTTTTATGTATATATTTAAATTTTAAAAATATCTTGTTTTTCAGATATATTTTATGTTCTTCTTATAAAGATCATTGTTTCTAATCATTTTAGCACAGGCACAATACATTTAGATTTTTTTTCTGAAGTGAATAATATTTCTAGTTGGTTTTCCTTTTTAGTGGACAAAATTAGTTACAGAAAAAATGAACACGAATACAGGGCAAAATGTGTTTTTTGGGGAGAACTAATTTGAGGGAAGCTCTGGATATGAAAGGATTAGAAATTGCAAAATGGGCATTCTAGTATAGATAACTGCAATTTCTGAAGTTCTGAGATGTAATGAAGGGAGATGGATAATTCTAATGGTCGTTTAGGACCTTGTAGGACAAAGTAAGGCATTTGTTTGTATTTTTAACCATATTGGAAAAATATTTCTACTGTAAAGTAGAAAGATACAATATGTTTGAAAAAATAATTTTCTAAAGGAAGACAGGGTAGAAAGAGTAAGACAAGTTATATTACAATGTGTACATTATAATGTATAATGTAATAATATTAAATATTAACATCCAACAGTCAGCTCTTGGACAACTAGATATTGACATACTGCAGAATGAACTTGGACTTCTACCATACACCATACACAAAAATTAATCCCAAATGTATCATATAAATAAATGTGTAAGTGCAAAACTATAAATCTTGTACAAGAAAATATCGGAATAAAACTTCATGACCTTGGGTTAGTTAAGACAACAAAAGCAAAAGTGAAGAAAACAAAGAAGGAGAGCAAGGGAGAGGGAGCAAGAGAGAGAACTAATTGGATTTAAAATCTTAAAAAAAAAATCATGTGTGGTTCCCAGAACACCATCAAAACAATAAAAAGGCAATCCAAAGAATGAGGGAAAATGTTTGCAAATCATATATATGGTAAGGGACTTATATCCATTATATAGAAAGAATTCTTACAATTCAACAATAAAAAGACAACTCAATTTAGAAAATAACCAATGGGTATAAATAGGTATTTCTGAAAAGAAGGTATACAGATGGTTATAAGCACATGGAAATATGGTCAACTTCATTAGTCTTTAGAGAAATGCAAATCAATGCCCAAATGAAATACCACTATACACCCAGAAATATGTCTAGACTATAGACTATAGTCTATAAATAGTCTAATAGTCTAGAAATAGACTATAACAAGTGTTGGAGAGGCTGTGGAAAAACTAGAACACTTATACATTGTTCATGGATTCATAAATAGTGCAACTGCTTTTGAAAGCAATTTGGTATTTCCTCAAAATGTTATATATGCAATTATCATATAATCTAGGAATTCCATTCCTAGGTATATACCCAAAGAAATAAAAATGTATGTCTACAACAATGTTCATGGCAACATTATCCATAATAACTAAAAGTGAAAATAACTCAAATGCCCATTAGTAAGTCAATGGATAAGCAAAATGTGGTATATCCTTGCAAAGAAATATTATTCATCATATAAGGGAATGAAGTATTGATACATGCTTCAGCATGGATGAACTTTGAAAACATGCTCAGTGAGAAAGGCCAATCACAGAAGACCACATATTTTAGGATTCTTTTTAAGTGAAATATCAGAATAGGCAAATCCAAAGAGTCTCAAAGTAGTTTAGTGGTCTTGAGGTACTGGTAGGAGGGCCAAGGGGGATTAACTAGTGAATATGGACTTGCCTTATGGGTAGATGAAAATGTTCTAAAACTAGATAATAGAGATGATCGCGTGACTCTATCAACCTACTAAAAACCATTTCGTGATGTACTTTAAAGGGAGAATTTTAATGCCATGTGAATGATATGTCAATAGAAACACTATAAAAATTAAACATCAGACATATCAAAAGCAAAGTGAAATCCTACAATCAACCAACATCAAACATTTCATGACCACTGATTCCATCCATAAACATTGCTGTAATTACATATATCATGCCAGGTGCTCACCACCAAATAAGACATTTACTATTCATAATCTAACTCATAATAAATACAACAAAGTGAAAATATTTGTGATAATAAAGAGATGAAAAACCTAAGAGATGGATATTTCTAGAGATATTTTACCATTCTTCAGAATTTGGCCTTGATAGCTGCTTAAACTGCATTTGCTTTGAAGTGCAAAGTGAATCCATGTAAACCTCGAAGAGTTCAGCCTAAGACTGGCTTGTATTTCTTAACAAGTTTTTAAATGTGTAGACCTCTGGGGATGTGTATGCATGCATGCTGATCTAATTGTGCATGTTAGCTATGTATCCTACAAGATAGTTAAAATTTATACAGTGTGTGCTCAGAATGGCATTTGCAAATGGTTAGAACTTTAATAAAAATATGTATATTTTAACTCAGGCATATTGTCTTCAACAAAATAGAACTTAAGTATTATAATTGTTGTACTTCTGTTCTTATTTTTTCTGAGTATTTTAATAGTAGGAATTATAATATTTTCTTTCAATCTGTTTCTCCATCTGTGTTTAAGTGGCCTTCTTTGTACAGTATGTAGGGATCTTGGCAGGGAAAAGAATGAACAACAAAAATACTCCTTTATTAGTTTACCTACCACAAAGCCTTAAAGGGCCCTGAAATAATGGTTAGATGAGGCTGACAGCCAGGGCAGCAAGATGGAATTTGCATCTATTTATAAATAACACATTTTGGATATACTTCTGTTTGGAGTATATCAGAACAGTCAATTACGAGAAGATAGGAGACAGATACTCTTAGTACTTGGAAGACTTTGAAGGGATGATTACATATGTATGGATTTTCTATTCTTTCTTTTTCTGACATAAATATAAAATTTATTTGTTATTTAATGCAGGTTTAAAGGGCTATGAGGAACACAATGACTATATATATATTTTTTTCCTTTTTGGTCAAATGATAAAGGCAATATTTAGAATCAAAGTTTCACTTCAACAGACCATAAGCTCACTTTCTGAAATGAAGCAACCAGGATGGTAAGACATGATATATCTCCAGAAGTCTCTATATTCAGACAATGAGAATTGTCTTTTCAAGATATGTCAACTGAATTTTAGGTCTCATGCACACCTACCAAAATATATAACAGTTTTCCACTTCATGTTACTTGCACCATGAAAAATGCATTATCGAGTAAGACTTCAAATATATAACGTGGCCATACTTTAAAAAAAGACAGTATTGCCAAATTTTAAATTCTTTATTTTAGCTTTGGCATCATCAACAGTAAATATTTTGTTTCAAGGTGATAATATTTTCCCTCAATCTCAAAGCCGTGCACATACACTTACCTGCACACAGACATGCAGAGTTATATCCACCTACACACATATATAAGCACAAACATGCACAACACACATCTAGAAACAAACATGTACACAGGTACCACTCTTGTGCTTGGATTTTGGATTTTAAATGGAGACCACTATAAAGTCAATAGAATGATATATTCTTACAGGACCTTGCTGTTGCAAGACATTCCTTGAGTAGAGATTCCTTGGTTGCAGGTCCAGCATTTGCTCTGTTACTAGCCTATTTCCACAAATGGAGGCTTGACATAGTTTAGCTTTTTCTAGCTTCAAGAGTAATAAAACAAATAAATATTTGTCTAATATGGACATGTTTATGCCTTGATTATACTACTATTCCTCTGTGCCTAACCAAATCTTATGCACCATTCAAAACCAATTCAAGTGTGACTCTCCTAGAACCTCCTCTCATGTCCACATTTGGGATGTTGCCATGGATCACACCATATAGTCTGTCATAGCTTATGATAATATGATTTTCTAAGAATTTTATGTTAATTAAACTTTTCTTCAAAAGATATTTGATTACAACTCCCAATTTATCCATTGCCCTGGCACAAACTTAGGAATGCACTAAAGACTCAATACCAGACAAACAGAATCCATGATTTCAGAAGTCAAGTTTCCAAATTTGTTAATTTGAAGTTTAATACAGATATCAATTAGTGAACAGAATCTAATAACTTGAATATTATAAATTTGAAAATAAAATATGACTTTATTTTTTTAAATATGACTTTAAAATAAAATATGACTTTATAATTATATGTATATGAATATAATTATAGTTACATATATACACATATAGAGAAAGTTACTGATACTTTCAAAAAATAATGATAAAATTATAATTATCACATACATGTATGGTTGGTCAAAGCAAAGAATTTCATAAGTTATTTTTATTTTTTTTGCAAAGAATTATTTGTTACTTCAATTAATTTATGCTTCCTTACTTTAAAAATAGTAAGGAATAGAAAAGCTACCACCACTATATTTATCTCAGGAAACTTAAGGATTTAAATTCTGATGTTAGGTCTATCATTTGGTTCAGTATGTAGACCACTATTAAAGGTTGGTAAATTTTAGATATCTAACTGGACTTGTTGGTTTCTAAAGTAAAGCTTTCAAAATATTTTGCTTTTATTTTATTAGGTCCCTCTTTGGTTTTGAAAATATAAAGCTAAGTGTTCTATTTCTTTTAAATTTAATATTAAGTGAATGTAGATACTGCATTCAGTGCTTTCAAATTCCAATAAATTACCTAACATTTAGGGAAAAATGAATTAACGGTGAAATTATTGTTTTTAGGTAGAGCAAAATACATTTTTTGGTAAAGTCCTGATGAATAATATATTGAACAAGCTTCCCTAGATATTATCATAAAGTAATGAACTATTACTTTACTTTTTCTATCATTTTTTAAAGGTTTTATTTATTTATTCATGAGAGATACAGAGAGAGAGGCAGAGACACAGAGGGAGAAGCAGGCTCCCTCTGGGGAGCCCCATGTGGGACTTAGGACTTGGTGGCAGGACCTGGGATCATGATCTGAGCTAAAGGCAGATGCTCAACCACTGAGCCACCCAGGTGCCCCCTTTGTTTTCTATCACTGAAAACAAAATAAAACATAATACAGCGGCATCAGGGTGGCCCAGTGAGTTGGGTGTCTGCTTTCAGCTCAGGTCATGATCTCAGAGTCCTGGGACTGTGCCCTGAGTTGGGCTTCCTGCTCAGTGGGGAGTCTGCTTCTCCCTCTCCCTCTATGCGTTGTCTCTCTCTCTCTCCCCAAATAAATAAATAAAATATTTAATATATATATATATATATATATATATATATATATAATATAGTGCTTTTACTTCAGAGGTTTTTAGTATACTTGTCCACATATTATAAAACTTTTCTATGGATTATAGCAAGCCTCCATTCATTTTTACTGTTTGATTTATTTCATTTAATTCTTAAAAGTCAGTAATCCTTATGAAACTATTTTATAAAAATCAGAAATGGAAATCCATATGTTATTTTGAAAATATACGTGTTGGCTCATTATTAATATCTTAATAGTGTCTTAAGCACATAATAGAGATAATTTTTCTAATGCTGTCACTGTTGAAGATGATGCACAAAAGCATATTTCTCTGTAATTTCCTTGTCCATATGTCTATTTAGCCCATAATTCTCTTTTTTTAAAAAAAAATGATTTATTTTATTTATTTGAAAGAGAGAGCATGAGTGGAAGGGGCAGAGGGACAGGGAAAGAGAATCTCAAGCAGACTCTGGGCTGAGCGTGGAGCCCCCACACGGGTCTCAAAACCAAGAGTTGGAACCTTAAGCAACTGCTCCACCCAAGCATGCCTCATCATTCTCTTTTGAAAATTAAAACAAAAAACAAACCCTGAATCATATAGATACTATTTCATAATCTTTTATGTTCCTCCTCACTGATGACTCATTTTGAATTGGGCAATCTGAGAAATAAACTGTTAATTACTTCTAGGCTAACATGATATGCTTTATTAGAGCTATATTTTAATTATTTTCCCTATTAGAGAACATGATAGAACATAGACAATATGTTTTGACAATTTTGTTCTGAGAAGAAAATAGTAACAAAACACCTCCTCACAACGTACCTTAGCTATTAAATTTTGGTGATAGAACTGGGTCAGGGAATTAAAAGTCATAGGTTAGTACAATTTTACCAGTTCACTTTGACTTTGTTTTCAATTAAACATTTCTCATGAGATTTAAAGAAATAATCTAACAAGAAGTCATGAGTCTGGAGATCATTACGGTGTATAAAAGTGCTGGATTTGCAGTATAAATCCTTCTGCCACAGAGAATTCTAGATGCTGGCACCCTTCCTTCTTCTCCTATACTCTTTTCCTGTGTGATCTCATCTAGTCTCTTAAATTTATTAACTGTAGGCTCATTATACACCCAGGCATGCACACACACACACCACACACACACACACACACACACACCCCTATACTTTTTTCAACTGTAGGATCTAGACTTCTATATCCAATTCTCTACCAGACCTGTTTATCTGAATGTTGTAGTGGATATCTGTTTTTGTTTTCTCCCTTCTGAGAATCTCTTCCCTCTGACCTCTAATGAAAATATTCTTTGACTTTTGGAAACTCTCTAAATAAGGTGGCACAGTAAACAGAATAACTCACATGTGCCACCATAAAAGAAAGAAGGTGATCTTGGCAAGGTTAGCAGGGTTAATCACAATTTCTTCTTTTCTGTGTGTTGTCCTTGATATTGGTACCATCATAGGTTTTGTTAAAATCAATCAGATGTCCCTTGCTAATTATACCAGTATTGTGCCAAACAGTGGTTACAAACAGTGGTTATGTTAGACTAAAATCATTACAAAAGGAGTCAGTAGCATTTTCCCAGCATTCTCAGCAAAACCAGCCCTTGCCTGGATTCTAAATGCTGGCGTGCACGGCAGTATAAATCAAGGGCCAAGCTTCAGTTTATTGTAGATTCCAGGTCTCTAGAGGGCATATCCATATGCTTTATTTCATATTGCAAAACTGTGGTGCCAGTGTTCTCACTGTGTTTTATCTTTAAGTAATGCCCATCTTTTCCCCATCAGCGAAATCCTGGTAAGTTAAATAGCTTTCTAACCTCAACTTATTGCACTATTTGATGTATCTGTCTGTTTATCTGTGGGGCTTCGCCATTAAAGAGGGCCTGTACAAATTACACTTTTCATTTAGAAATTCCTGTAGACTTCATGAGGGGAACTGTAATTCTCCCATGAGTTTTATTCCTTGTGGTTTCACAAGACCCCGTACCATTGTCCTTGAGCTGCCTTAGTTCCCTCCTGGAGACCCACACCTATCCGCCCCTCCTAGATCAGTGAACATTCTCGTTCCACCTTTCCCCTTTAGATGATGTTTAACTATTTGTTGTCTGTTTATCCACTATTTTAACCAGAGTATCTTCCAGGATGCTTGTCATTCTGTCTCTTCCTCCTGAAAGACTTTACTAAGTATATGTTATGAGCCAGTAAGTCTTGGTTCTCAGAATGTCTCCATTCATTAAAGGCAAATGTGGCTTTTATGGGACATCTAGACCTGTGCCAATTTTATACAAATCACTATTCGAGCATTTTAACTAACGTTGGTTTATTCAACAAATATGCTGATGTCAAGAAGTGCTTATTGAGTATATTTTGAGTATAAATTTTGAACCACAAAAGTGCCATTTTGAATTTGAATTTCCTTTAGAGGCACTCTGTGTTAGCTTGCACACATTGTTTAGGAAAGTGCAGATTGATCGTTCCTCTTGGTTTATCTGGTTACACAGCTAGCTGGCTTTAGCCACATGATCAATTGGATATAAGAGACTCTTCAGTAAATTTGTGCCAGAGTGCCACTCTCATGAAACTGAGATATGTCTCACTGATCTGGGTGGTTCAAAATCCAAAAACGAAGAGCATCCAGTGTGGCTGAGAAAAGATTGTGGTGGGTAGTGCCTGGCAGTTTGTTGGTCTATGTGATTGCCGGCTCTCTCTTTCCTCGGCTACGCAATGCGTATCCTTTATGGGTATTAAAGGCTTGTCTATGTAACATGTGTGTCCTTTTAATTATTGTACACTGAATAAATGGTGGAAAATTCTGAGAAGTAACCAATTTTAGGCATAGTTCAAGCCAAGAACTTAAATGTCTATCTTGATTTTTCAAGTTTTGAGGGAATCTCAGAATTCTTTTTTTTCTATCTCCTTGTCCTTATCCTATCCAACAAAGGTTAGGATGATGCTGAGTTCCAGGGTTGTGATATATGGTAGTAGACATCCACATGTATACTTGAGCTTGAATATGCCAAAGAGCTTCCCATAGGTACCCTCAATAATCATGCTGACCTTGTTTGGATCGCTTTTTATCTTTTATGGTGGCAAATATGCATTATTATATTCACTGTCCCAACTGGTTTTGAGAGGCTATCCAAAGTAAAAGAAAATCATTATTCCAGAAATAAAGGAGAAGATATGCTTGGCAGGAAAAATAGAAACAAAAGATAGAAAAATGCATTTCTGCTACAACACTCAAATAAAAATATCAGGTAGAGAATGAGATTTAGGGCTTTAGAACTATCAGTGGTAAACATATAAGCCAATCAAGTCATACCTAAATTGATACTGATTTCCATTTGCTGAGTGTTCTTTCCCTTTATTGTCTTTTTTAGGTTTTTTATTAAATTCCAGTTAGTTAACATACAGTGTTACATTAGTTTCAGGTATAAAAACCAGTGATTTAACACTTCCATACAAACCAGTGCTCATCACAACAAATACACTCCTTAATCTCCATCACCTATTTCCCACAATCCCCCATCCACCTCCCCTCTGGTAACCATCAGTTTGTTTTCTATAGTTAAGGGTCTGTTTCTTGGTTTCTCTCTCCCCTCTCTCTCTCTCTCTCTCTCTCTCTCTCTCATTTTGCCCCTTTGTTTGTCGGTTTTGTTTCTTAAGGTCCACATTTATCCTTATCCTGAATCCACAATAGCATAGTCTATAGGAGTTAGGATATATGACATTATGACAACTATAAGCGTAATGTTATTCAGCAACAGAACTTGTTCATCTTATATAAATGAAACTTTATACCCAAGATCCAAGAATATACATAAAATAGGTCAGAATTAGAAGAATGGAAAATGATGCATATTTCGAGCAGTCATCATGAAAAGGATGCTCAGAGTCCCTCTTCCAAGCTCACTGTTCTCACAAGTTCTCTTTCTCTCTCATTCTGATATCTGTCTCTGACTTTTCAGTCCTCTTTTAAAATATTCTCACCTAAAAAAATAAAAATAAAAAAAAATAAAATAAAATATTCTCACCTGATTACCTGATTAAGTCAGATACATCTAGGAGAGTCTTTTGTGATTACCTTAAGGTGGACTGATTAAGAACTTTAACCACATTCAGGAAAATCCCTTCATCTTTGCCAGATAACATAACCTAATCGTGGGAATGATATGCCACTATATTCTCCCTCAAATGGAAAGGATTATATAGGATGTATAAATCAAAGGTCAAAATCATGGAGTTATCTGGAACTCTGCGTACCACAATTATTATTATCTTCTGGTCCTGAATAGGTTTGCTTTTTTCTCCTTTCTCCTATATGCCTCTTTTGTATTTACCAGATCATAGACTTCTTTTGGACAAAGCTGGATGTTAGTGAAATTTCATTAGCAACCGATGTCGGATTTAAAACAAGAAAGTGCCTCAAGTTTAGCAAGTACAAAATGTTCAAGATTACTCTTACACCAGACAGATTAAAGATTGGGAGACAGACAAGTTCTAATCTTCCTATTCTCTACATCTACTTATGGGGCAATCCATTTCTCCTTCTAAACATTCTCTCTTCAGGAATACTGTGTCACATGCCAAAGACAATGACAATGACCCTTGATCTTAGCTCTTCTGGTCCCTCAGCTCCTTTGTAATGTGTGTGGGGAATAGAGAGAGTAGGGAACTTTAAGAAGAATACTCAGAGTAGATGGAGTCTCTTGCATCTTCTGTATAGAATGAATATAATCCTACCTTGTTTTTTTTTTTAAGATTTTATTTATTTATTTGAGAGAAAATGACAGAGATAGCACAAGCAGGGAGGAGAGGGAGAAGCAGTCTCCTCGCTGCACAGGGAGCCCAACATGGGACTCAATCCCAGAATCTTGGGATTGATTCCAGGACCCTGGGCTCATGACCCCAGCCAAAAGCAGATGCTTAGTAGGCTCCCCTATTTCTATTGGACTATGTCACCACATGTTATATCAGAAGTTTGAAGTTATTCTATATGCATATATTATCATAATATTTATATTATATACATTGTATTTTATTATATTATTGCATTACATATTATAAATATATATATTATACATAAATATATAAATAAATTACATGTTATCTATATTACATGGGTTGCATTATTGTATTATGTATATATTGTATATATTTTGTATATATATCCTTGAGCTCAGTGAAAGATTCCAGTTGAAATTGATCGTTATTTTCTATTTACAATTTAGATATTATTCAGACTGAAGAATTTATATGATAGTTTGTAATATTTTTTTTGGATTTTTCTATTGAATTCAAAGAATTCATGATTTTAATTTTTTTTTTTAATTTTATTTATTTATGATAGGCACACAGTGAGAGAGAGAGAAGCAGAGACACAGGCAGAGGGAGAAGCAGGCTCCATGCACCGGGAGCCCGACGTGGGATTCGATCCCGGGTCTCCAGGATCGCGCCCTGGGCCAAAGGCAGGCGCCAAACCGCTGCGCCACCCAGGGATCCCAAAGAATTCATGATTTTAAATACTAGATCTTCCATAGTTTTCTTTATTATAGCCTCTACCTCTTCTTACACATTGGTTAAGTATGATTTCAATCACTCACTTTTTCCTTTTTTTTTTTTTTTTTTTTTATGATAGTCACACACAGAGAGAGAGGCAGAGACACAGGCAGAGGGAGAAGCAGGCTCCATGCACCGGGAGCCCGACGTGGGATTCGATCCCGGGTCTTCAGGATCACGCCCTGGGCCAAAGGCAGGTTCTAAACCGCTGTGCCACCCAGGGATCCCACTTTTTCCTTTTTTTGATTGATATTTCTTATTATAGTGTTTCCTTTAACTTACACCTTTTATTACCAATATCCTACCTGATGAATATACCTTTTTCTCTCTGGTTTAGACTTTTAGTGGAGAAGATATACATTAGGAAATGTGTCACAAAGACAAAGATATACTTTGAATGAGAGGAAGGCAGTTTATTTTCCAGCGTTTTTTTTTTTAAGATTTTATTTATTTATTCATGATAGACACAGAGAAAGAGAGAGAGAGAAAGAGACACAGAGACACAGGCAGAAGCAGGCTCCATGCAGGGAGCCTGACATGGGACTTGATCCTGGGACTCCAGGATCAGGCCCTGGGCTGAAGACAGTGCTAAACCGCTGGAACACCAGGGCCGCCCTTTTCCAGCGTTTTTTATGAGACTTACCCACATTTCTATTGATCCAAATCAAAAGTGGATATCACACACATATCATAAAAATTCATGATGCAAATATTATCACTGGAATCAATAATTATTTATCAAATGTACACCTTGTGCCTAGAACTGAGATTTTTAAGCCTAAGACACCTGGAAAAAAAACCAAAAAACAAAAAGGAATTAGTTTCTCTCCTTTCATGAAATTTGTGATTTTATTTGAGAGAAATTAGGAAAATTAGTCATATAGCAAGACAATTTGAGATTCATTTAGGCGCTTAACTAGGTGATTATTGTGGAGATTACAGGTCACAAGAATGTTTATAAAAAGAGAAAATAGCTGCATGTCATAAAATGGAAATATCACAACCAAAATCAACTAAATAAATGGTCCAATGCAACTAAAACAATAGGAAAATAAAAGCATCAAAGAAAAAATGTAGAGACATTGCATACTTGAAGCATGGGAATAGGCTGAAAATAGACATTTGAGGACTTTTCAGAAATTTGATTTTGTAAAAGCTGTTTGATTTATTCCAAATCTTTACATCATTTCCCTTGATTCAATTTATTCTCAAAAAGAATCCAGATACTGAAGAATAAAGGAAGACAAAGAAATCAGAAATCCTTGTCTGTGCCAAAGAGACAGGTGGACATTTTGTAAGTACCTGGGGGATCTATTAATATCAAAAGGACACCAGATGTAACATGGTATTCCTCCTGAGAGTGCTGCAAGAAAAGACTGCCCAAAACCTTTAATAAAAATGGAGATAATACACACACACACACACACACACACACATCCTTATCACTATCTACATACCAAACACACAAACACACACACATCCTTATTACTATCTACACACCACATACCCACCCCACACACATCCTTATCACTATCCACACGTCTCTCGCACATACACACACACTGTTATCACTACCTGCATACCACACGCACACATAGACATACATACATTAAAACCTACATTACATCACACGCCTGCCTCTATACCCAAAAGAAGTTAAATAATTAAGTTCAAAATATATATTTCCTCCTAGTTGTAGATTAAAAGTCAGTATTCTTGGTAAGTCAAAAAGGTAATTTTAATCCAAAGTACATTTGTTGGTTTTCATAGGAATTACATTTTATTTTCTATATGTCTTAAAGAGATCTAAAGTGTTACCACTTATTTCATTCCTTTGATTCTTTAAGTGGCTCTGTAACTGAAATATCTGGATCAATGAGGACACTTTAAAATAAATGGCAGGTATTCAATCAGAAGAAGTATTATTAAATAGATAAATATTATATATACTGAGTTCTCATGGTTGAAGGATTTAGAAAGCTGTTAGGTCAGGAGGGAATTTACAAGCTATAACTCTGACATGGCAAGTTATTTCTTTACTGTGTCTTAAAGGCCAGAAGAGTTCATAGAAGTCCCAGGGAGTTGTTTAGGCACAAAAGAAGTTCCGGTCAAGAATTCACAGTACCAGGCACAGGGCTACTCCTTCAGTCTCCCTAACAGCAGTTTCCTGGTTCTAGCAGCCTTACCAGGAGACTGACTACTTACCCAGGCAGCTTAGGTAAAATGACTGCAACTGAGGATCTGATGTCAACAAATAGGATCTAAATTCCCAGTCTTTCACAAATTAATCTGAGCATAAGAGCCGTATTAAACATTTTAAACATGTCAAAGCCTAAGAGTTTCTGATTCATTTGATCTGGGTTGATCCTAGAAATCTTTATTTATAACAAGTCCCCAAGGTAATTCTTAAAACCAAGCAAGTCTGATCACACATGAAACAGCTGTTATCATGTGTTTAAGCAACAGGATTATGAAATCAGTGCCTTTACCTAAAATTCAGCACTGGCTCTTCCCTCCTTGTTCATTTCTGCCTTACCTCACACACTTCACTCTTTTTTTTTTTTTTTTTTTTTTTTTTTTTTTTTTTTTTTTTTTTTACTTCTTTCAATCTTGTTCTGACTGGTGATCTGATAGATTGTCAACAGCCTCTCAGGCTCACTAAGTTATTATCAGTCTACTCTAAAGAAAATAAAAATTTCTTTATCAAAATAAAATTGTATAGTGATGTCTTACGAATCTAATGAACTCCCTTCAGATTGCTATAAAGATGTAAGGAAAAAGTGATGCAGTCAAGACTACTGGAGACAGGAAGATGTGAGGACGTTTATGATTATTTTTGTCTATCTGACCTCTGAATCCCCATCCTATATTTAGGAAATCCCTCACATCATCAGATAGAGTCCGGCTTCCAAAACAGATGCAGAGAGTACCTTCTAGCCAATTTATAATGAGAGTTCAGGCACATGAATAAGGACTGTCCAGTCAGATCCACCCCTGCAGTACAAGTGGTAGTGGGCACATAGCTGGTGACTACATCCAGCTTCCAGAAGCATTGGGGACCGTGGTCCTGGAAACAGCATCCATGTGGTATGTGTGCTGGTTATGATTTCTCCCAGCCTCTAAGGTAGATCTCACTAGGTACTAATGGAAACAAATAATGGAAACAAATGTATAGCTCATGTTTTAGGGGCAAAGTTGTAGATTAGTACTTTCCTCTCAACTTAATTTCCCTCCAACTAGAACTTATACTTTTCTGAGACACAGAATCTTTGGCTTTTGCCTTCTGGTAACTCCCTACGTTGGTTGCCCCAATGTCAGTTAGACCTCAAATCCATAATATGCAGCAAACCATAAAGGTAAAGAAGTGCTCAGTTTAAAATGAAAAATTCATATTTCCAAATAAAAAACTGATAAAACCATAGGCAATGAGAGAGGATTAACTATTAATGTTTTTACTGCTAATAACATTTTAAAGTTTTTCTAAGTGTTATTTATGTATGTTCATCATATTGATTGTCTATAGTATTCAGGTTCATTCAGCCATTGTCAAGATCATTGCTTATGCATTTTTTCTTTAAAAAAAAACAACAAATCATGGTAAGTTTCTAGGTGCTTTAAAGAATAGTTCTTTTATTTTTAGATTTCATTATTTTTTGAGAGAGAGTGTGCATGAGTGGGGAGAGAGAGAGAGAGACAGAGATGGAGAGAGAGAAGCCCAAGCAGACTCCCCGGTTAGCAGGACACTTGATGTGGGGGTCTATTCCAAGACCCTGGGATCATGACCTGAACTGAAGACAGATGCTTAACCGGCTGAGCCATCTAGTTGCCCCAAAAATATAGAGTAATTTTTTAAATTCTTATTCCCACATGATTTCAACTTCAAATAAAAAAAAATCCAACTTGGCAAAGCCTAAAAATGTACTTAGAAGAAATATTTAAGAAGAAATAAGAATTGGAAAAAGAAATATTAAGTAACAATAAATTGGTTTTGCTGATCCTAGTTTCCAGTTACAAATGCAGTGATTACAGAAAGAAGCTTTTGACATTCACTATTTGGCTTGAAGAATTAAAAACAAAAATCAAGCACCGTTGATATATTTACAGATTCCCATGTTCTGCCCACCCAGCAGATAGTTCTGTGCATTGAGGCAGTGGTCCAAGCCTTAATAGCCAGGTCTCCTGGCCCACTCAGTCTATTGTGTGGGCTTGATAGAAATGAACAAACTTATGGTGTCAGTAGTATGTTGACTACATGCAGTACTTATTCATTTGAATGTGTCACACACTTTTCTAGGTGATAGTGGTGGTTGATATTAGAACTACTTTGGATAAAAATAAATTTTTTAAAGTAACCTATGTTGGACAAGGTAATCTGGCCAAACGCACACAGGAGAATATGAGATGAGGCTATGTTCTAACTTAGGAAGGCTATGGAATATAAAGTAATACATATAACATGAACTTTCTTTCACTAAATTAGAGCTGCATTAACTTGAGAAAGTCCAAAGAAGTTCAACTGGATGAGAAAAAAAATACTGCATTCATACAATGATTTACACATACTTTCCTGAGTGATTGTTTTATAAAAACTCTTCAAATGGTTGCATTTTATTTTTATTATTATCAATAATATTTTTATCATTATCGATGAAGAAGAAGAAATACTTAAGCTTCGGATAAAAAAATATATAGTTTTGTTTATAAGTCAGATTTCTTCCACATGGTTTCCAGAGTTACCTTTAGTTATTATTGAGGTAAGCTAACTTGTCTCATAGGTGTCCTGGTAATAACAGAAGATTGTCCTATTTAGCAATGTTTTCTCTTCTTTTTAAAAATTTTCTTTCTTATTTACTTTATCATTACACTAATAATAGGTCGATCAGGTTTTGGGCAGCAAACAAAGATTGGACTCAATATTTCTATTTAGTCAATAGCTTGGTAACACTTGGGCATTGTGTTTTCCTGGATGATAGAGGTAATTTAGTAGATTATTTAAATCTAAATGATTAATGAGTTAGTCAAGCTGTATAATTTGTCTCCAAGTCTGTATACAAGGGACTTTCCTGAATGCTTCCATCTTAGTAGACTGAGAGAAATTCTTGGTCATTTGCCATGAGAAAAAGATTTACACATTTATGAACATACATAATTTTAAAACTGCCATTAGGGAGCATGATGCATCAAATGAGATAATTTATATATTTTGGTAAGAAAAAAGTGAGTTTATATGATATAATATTTAGTGTGTATTACTTGGACCAGTCCAGGAGAATGTTTGCATGCAATTGCTTTGTAATATCTTCATTAAAGAACAAAGAAAACTTCTCAGTGAAATGAGGAAGGAAACGTTGGATGTGCCAATGTCAAACAATCATAGGCACAGAATAGAATCCACAGAAGAAGGCAAAGTGGCGGTCAAGTCTTATTTGTGGAGCTCAGCAGAAAAGACATCCCTGCTGGGACAAAGGACAGGAGTGTTTTCCTACACTTATTAGAAACTTGGGGCCATTTAAGTAGAGAAAACTACCATCAGAGACTCAAAAATTATTGCAAATTAATATCTGATTTTTATTTAATTAAACTTCACTAAGAGAATAAAGATATTTTACTGAAAATCCCTTTCAATTAGTTTCTGTTTTCTTTAAAACTTTCATTCACTGTTTTGATTAAGTTAGTGTCTGGCTAGGAAAATAGTAGCCTGTCTTGATTTTTGGCCTCAAGTATATCTACATATGTTTTTTGTTTATGAATACCTAGGGATTTCCTGAAAGTAGGAAATATTAAGAAAGGGGAAAAAAAGATATTTTAATTTTTTGGAAGAAAGAAGGGAAGGTGTTTTGCAACCGGATATTTGAGTAGTTTGATCCTATGATATAACAGGGGAGGCTTCCCTTATTGTGTTCTTTTTATGAACCTTCCTCACCCCATTATGTCTCATATTTCTTTTACATTAGATCTAAAATTTCTTCTTGCAGATTGTGATTCCAAAAACTTCTGTGTCAAAGTATATAAGTATAAATTTAAATATAAATGTCAGGCATGTTCCTGAGTCCCCTGCCAAATTGTATGTGTCAGGTATTAATATATTGTCTCTCTTTAAATTATATATATATATAAACTTTTGTTTGTGTAAATTTCCTTAGTGTCAATATTTTTCATTATATTTAAAATGTGTTCAGAAACAAGAACAAAATTTAAATTAAGTCCTGTAGAAATTGTGAAGGATCAACATGTCACTCAACCAGATAACCTAGAAGTGATACTTGCAGTTGAAAGTTAAGCTAGAAGAACAGTATAAAATGAATATACTTAAACATATGTAAAGTAATTTAAAGAAATAGAAAATTTCCTAGGCTGTAATAGAACTTCATGAAAATTTTACAGGTGTAGGAAAAGAATATGTCTTTTGAAAGGTACTTAGTCAAATAGGCAAGGATCAGTGTATACATTGATTCATTGCTCAAGAAAGAGCCCAAGACCTTGGACTGAAGAATTCCATCTGCTAGATACTAGTGTAGAAATGCATGTGAACAGGGGATCCCTGGGTGGCACAGCGGTTTGGCCCCTGCCTTTGGCCCAGGGCGCAATCCTGGAGACCCAGGATCGAATCCCACATCGGGCTCCCAGTGCATGGAGCCTGCTTCTCCCTCTGCCTGTGTCTCTGCCTCTCTCTCTCTCTCTCTCTGTGACTATCATAAATAAATAAAAAGTTAAAAAAATTAAAAAAAAAAGAAATGCATGTGAACAGAAGTCATAGACTGGATTTTGTAATTAGACACTTATGAAAGAACTTTGTTTTGTATAAAAAGGTTTTTTTCACTAAAAAATTTCACCAGTGGCCATTCTTAGGTAGTAATGAGTTTTGTAAATAATATGAATTTCTTAAACTTGTAGAAGCTGAGGACCATCCTTCTGAGAATTCACAAAAATTAATCTCACATTTAGGCAACCAAAGATAGCCAGCTACTCTAGACAAAGACCTGACATTTGGGGAGTTCATCCCAACCTGCAAGACTCTCCTAGAGAATAAGCTATTTAAATTAGTTTCACATGATTTAGCCAGAATCGCTTGTTCATGTAAATTATTCACTTAAACATGCAACAAATATTTTTTAAGCATCTATCCTGGTGAATAGGTGTTGATGATACAGAATTGGTTGAATAAAATATATATGGTCCATGGGCATAGCGCTTAGAATCTTTCCTTATCCATTTCTTACTGTCCCGGTTAAAGAAAAAAAGGTATGATTATAGTTAAGTGGCATGCCCTGATTATTTTTAATTTAAAGGGGGCAAAGAAATAATTACATCCATTTTTTTATATTGAAGAGTATCTACCAAAATATATTTTGATTAAAGAAACTAAAATAATACTTTTAAATGTTAATTTTTATGGGCTTTTTAAAAGATGAGAGCCATTTATCTCAGAATAAATAAATGGCAGAGCACAGAAACCCTAAAATGTAGTTTTGAAGATATGCTATGAAATCTTTCTCTCATACAAATAGTTCCTAAACTACTGGATTGAAAAATGAAAAACATATGAGCAATAATTGGTCAAAGTGAGTTAACAAGAAAAATATAATTCTATATTTCAGTTGCTTACTGTACAGTATAAGCGCTATTTAGCTAGACCATTTTTATATTTATAAAATTATTCTCTATAACCTTTGAATCTAAAGTTCAAAGACAGAGCGGTTGAAAGAGTGAATAATAAAATTAATGCATTTCTTTAGAGTATTCTAGTTCTTGGTTATTAAGATCATTATTATTTTAAATAGTTTCTATAATTTATTCATTGAACTACTAGATATATAATATATAAGATAACATTTCAGATCAGATTCCACTGAAGAATAATTATTCTCGATTAATATAAATATTTACAAAAGTACTAATGCTTTACCTTGTTCTCTATACAACACATCACTTTCTTTACCAACATAAGACTCACCACCATTTTTTTTTTTTTTTTTTTAAGACTCACCACCATTAATTTAAGTTCTATTCTATCCCTTCTGTTGGGCTTCTTGAGCAAATGATTTAAAATATTTATATCTCATGGTATTTAAAAAATTATTTTACATTTTATTTGCCATTTTTATTTTAACAATGACTCAACACTAATTATGTGGTACACTCTTTCAAAAGTATCACTTAGGGGATCCCTGGGTGGCGCAGTGGTTTGGCGCTTGCCTTTGGCCCAGGGCGCGATCCTGGAGACCCGGGATCGAATCCCACATCAGGCTCCCGGTGCATGGAGCCTGCTTCTCCCTCTGCCTATGTCTCTGCCTCTCTCTCTCTCTCTCTGTGACTATAATAAATAAATAAAAAAATTAAAAAAAAATTAAAAAAAAAAAGTATCACTTAGATATCCCTAAGCATTTCCACTGAGTTCATTCTGAAAAAGATATATTTATATCATTGTACAAATAACCAGTTAGCCTAGTTCAAGTCACTGAAAAATCACTATTTTGAAAATATAATTCTATGAACATTCTCCCTTTGTGTTCTCACTAAATTCTTTTAAGTTCTCTATTTCTTTCTAAAGGATTATTGATGAAAAGAAATTATCAGGCGAGGGTTTGTGTGTATTATGCATTCATTGTTCTTTCTGCACAGCTCCTTGATTACCAGATAAATATTGGTTCCTGTCTTCTCTGAGCACCTTTCATCCTCCGCAGTATAATTTTATGTTAAGGTTTAGAGACACCACAATTGAATAGCATAAATCTACTCATTATATCATTTAAGCTTTGACTTTCTATTGTAGCCTGTGGGAAAGAAGGCCTTTCCCTCTTCTGCAGTCTAAATTTAAAATCTAGAAATATGACCAGATGTTCTCATTAAGGATTAAATGAATACCGTACATGTATATCATTTCTTTCTTACACATAATATGCCATGCAATTTTAGTTTTAATTAAATATGGATTTTGTTACTTAGCTCATTCTCTAGATAGCTACACTAACTGTAATAATATTCTTAGTATTCTCCAACGCCATTGAATTTTTATAGAGTCACTGTCTCGCTGTGAAACCTTAGCTAGAAACGTACGACATTTATGATCTCTTCATGCAATGAGAGCTCCTAAAATAAAACATTCCCTGCACAATGGAGCCCTGTAAGTATTAGGAGCGTGGGAAAAAATTCATAAGATTTATAAAATGTATATAATATTATTGAGACAAAAGAGAATATTTGTCTATCTCCTCACAGGTATTCTTAAAATATGTTCTTGGATGAATATAATGATCTAAAACTTGTGCTCAGGATTCAGTTTAAGGTCCAGAATTAAGTAAACCTGAGTTCACTGAGACACCTCTTGTCACTTTTTTTTTTTTTTTTCCATAAAGTTATTACAGAGCATCAGTCATGTGCCTGGCATTGTGTTGAGAGGTTAGTTCTAAAATTAGAAGACATGTGTATTGCCCTCTAGTGTGCAAACAGGAAAAACAAATTAGCCCAGGGCATGATCATTGTTAGAGTAGATGCAAGTGCAAAATACTAACAGTTTCACAGAGGAGTATTAACTGAGCTGATATTGAAAAAACAGTGGCCTTTTGTCACATGGATGATCCAAGAGGGAAGAAAACAGAATTTACTCAGAGAAAAAAGACAATTGAACAGCTGATGTTAATTGGTAGAAGCAGGAACTTTGCAACACATTTTCTAGGTTCAAATACAACTCCACAATTTACCAAAAGCTTGGCAAAAGTTAGGTAAACTCTCTATGCCTCAGTTTCTTCACTTGTTAAATAGAAACTACATTGCAGAGTTATTAGGAGGCACACCAAGAGTCAATATATATAAAGTGCTTAGGATCGTGCCTGTTTAAGGGAATGCTAAATACAGTTAGAAAACCATGTTTTCATGGGGTTCTTGGCTGGCTCAGTCATTAGAGCATGATCTTGGGGTTGTCAGTTCAAGCCCTGTGTTAGGTTTAGAGATAACTGAAAAATAAAATCTTACAATAAAAGGAAGGAAAGCTTCAATTTTGTGAACTATAAAACTTAAATGAATTGATGCGACAGAGCAGCCAGGTAATACTCATTTTAACTGCCTTAAAAATATATATGAAAAGATATTTTGAGCAGAGGAGTAATGTAGTAGTCTAAGGATGGTTTGAATTGTTTGTCACGTCTCTCATTTGATAAGAAGTGGACACTGAGTCCACTAATTCTACTCCTTTTAAATCTAGGCCTGCTTTAGTAACAACATTTATGAAAAGAATATGGCAGAAATGACAAAACTGATATATCAGTTGCTGGTCCCATGCACTAAGAGATGGCCAGAATCCACTTCAAATTCCTTGGAACGCTTTCTCTGGGAGTTCTGAGCCTCCCTGTACAAGTTTGTCTATGCAAAGAGGTCCCTCATACATACTCTACTTATCTCAGCTGGGCCCGGTCTCTCAATTGTCCTACCTGGGCACCAGACATGGGTGAAGCTGCCTTGGATCCTACAGACCAGACCATCTGTCCCTGAACACCTCACAGTGAATTCCACCAATGTTATATGTATAAGAAGAATCATCTCATCATTGCCTGGAATTCTGGACCAATAAAATCATGAGGCATTATAAAAATGTCTGTGTTTTAAATCACTGGGCTTTGGAGTAGTTTGTTACTCATTAATAATCTATCAGGAGCAAGTGACAAGGTCAGATTTTTATATTATAAAGATCCCTTGTCCTTTGCGATAGTTGGGGGAATATAATAACTAGGATTGAATCTGGAAACTGCAGAATGGCAAGAAGATTTTCAGATGAATCCAAAAACAGAGATTGCAAGGGATCAACTAGATCGGTGTTATAGATATGAAGAGAAAATGGTATCACTAAACTAAAAGATAAAGTTTTTTTTTTCTGCTTTTTTTCCTTTTGTCTTTAGGCTTTACTCCCATTGAGTAGATATGATTTAGGAAAACTGATTTCAGTGGTTGAAATGGAATTCAAGACAGTTAGTTAGAAAGCCAAAGTTCATTTCCTGTGCTCTAAGACCATTCTTTTTTAAATTTTTTTTTTGTTTTTTTTTTTGTTTTTTTTTTTTTGTTTTTTTTTCTTTTTTATTTATTTTTTTTTTATTTTTTTTTCTTTTATTTTTTTTTATTTTTTTATTTTTTTTTCTTTTTTAAATTTTTTAAATTTATTTATTCATGATAGACAGAGAGAGAGAGAGAGAGAGAGAGAGAGAGAGAGAAAGAGAGAGAAGCAGAGACACAGGCACAGGGAGAAGCAGGCTCCAAGCAGGGATCCTGACGTGGGACTTGATCCTGGGTCTCCAGGATCACACCCTGGGCTAAAGGCCGCGCTAAACCGCTGAGCCATCGGGCTGCCCTCTAAGACCATTTTTGAAGAGAAACATTATTTTGGTATGGGTTGATTTATTGATTTTACAGAGATATAGACATAGATGATATAGATGAAGATATAGATGTGGGTATAGATGTGGGTATAGATGTGGACATGACAAGGATCCTGGAAGATTCAGACTATAACATTTACATTACAAACCACTGAGCAGGGAAGGATGCAAAATAATTTAAGGTCTTGCTGTGGCAATTGACTCCTAGTTGAGAAGAGAGAGAATAAACCAATGAAAGAGCACACAAGTATGAGCAGAGAATGCATAATTCTTAAATAAAATACATCAAGCAAGTAAGTCATTCCTCCTCTCACAGAATTGACATTGGAAGAGACACAAACTCTTTATCTATATGTGAGAATATTAGGGATGTGAAAATACTGTTCTACCCTACAAATAGTCACAGTTAACATGTACTGAGTTCTTACCATAAACCATACACCGTTCTATAATGTACTCAAATATCTTGTACTTTTAAATACCCTACTATGACTCTATATTCCCTTGTGTATTCTAGGCAAACTGCTGTAAAGAGTAATCTCTCATCAATCTGTCCACTTCAACATATTCCACCTCTGCAACCTGGCTCCTACTCACCACACTCCACACAACGGCTCTCACTAAGGTCACCAATAACTTCCTCATTGCCAAATATAATGGGAAATATTATATTTTTTGTTCTTTTCTTTTCCTTTTCTTCATTTTTGACTACTCTGTAGAATGCACTACTATTAATTCCTCTTCTTGGAGACTTCACCTGTGGTTTTCAGGATGCCAGCATTTTTGCCTCCTTCCCATATACTGGGATTTCAATGTCCTTTAAAAAGTGCACACTGCTGGCTTCTAGAATGTTGGAAGAACCCTGTCATTCATTGTCAGACTTAATGTAGGGCTGACTATTAATTTTATGCTGCTGATGATTCTCAGGTCTGTATCTAAGTCAGATCTCTTACACGGTATTTAATCCAATATACACACCAACTATGCCATGTCGCTGCTTGGAATTCACAGGGTATATCAAAGAGAAAATATCAATGATAGGGCAGCCCAGATGGCTCAGCAGTTTAGCACCGCCTTCGGCCCAGGGTGCGATCCTAGAGACCCGTGATCGAGTCCCATGCTGGGCTCCCTGCATGGAGCCTACTTCTCCCTCTGCCTGTGTCTGTGCCTCTCTCTCTCTCTGTGTCTCTCAGGAATAAATAAATAAAATCTTTTAAAAAAAATCAGTGATGATCTGTTATTATACTCTGAAACTTGCTTGCCCTGCCTCTAGTTTATACGCCTGTCTTAGAGAATGGAAACACCATCCAAGCATTTGCCCAAGCAAGATTTATGAAGGAGAACACAAATTCTTGATTTTCCTTACCCAACATTTCCTGTATATCTTGTTAATGTCTGTGTCTTGATGTTTACATAAGGCATTGCCAACACTGTGCCACCTTAACCCTAAAGTCTTTCTAGAAAATTCTTCAAAGAAAGGTAAAAGTTGATTATTGATAACTGAAAAAGCGTGTTGCTTTCTAGACAAACTCTACTTAGAAATCATCATCTAGTGGAAGTAATTTTGAAAGATAACTTACATTATACTAAATGTAGAAGATTTTACATTAGTGTGTATGTACATGGATACATGGAACAAAGAATGGTGTGGGCCTTGTTTTGAAATAAACAAAAAGTAAAACATCTTTGCACTTATCGGGAAATTGCTAGAACACTAGTATTGAAGAAAGAAATGAATTTATAGGAAATGAAGCAAAAATCCAAACAAAATAACAAAAGTTAGAAATAAGTCTTTCCTTGACATTGAAACTAGGTTTTCAAATCAAGAAATAAGTTAAATATTTTAAGAACTACGCCTTATTAAGGAAAGATATATGTATCATAGAAATTATCTTTAAAAAGGTGTTTTAAAAATCAGCTTTGAGTGTATTTATTGAAATTTAATATGAACTGTTTTTAAAAGATACATAATGCTATAAGTTACACTCTAATATCTAATACTTTACACTCTAATATCTAATACTTTAGGATTCTATCTAATACTTTACACTCTAATATCTAATACTTTAGGATTTACTCACTGCCATCTGGTGTTGCTGTAATCAAATTGCAATGGCAGCTCCTTGGACTAACATGCTTTACCTTCTAAGAGTTGAAACTGCCAAAATAAATATGCAAAGAGACAAGTTTGACATTAAACATTCTACCACACTCAGAAGTATTATGAGTTGAAGCAAAGACAATTAAATTATTTTCCTGTAGTACTTTACAATGAGGCACCAGCTCAATGAAGTAACATTTATGTTACTGAAATGTGGTGGCACAGTAAATCCTACTTCATTGCCAATAAACTGAAGATCAAAACAATCAACCAAGCTCCACTGGTAATAAATTGAAAGTCAGTGGAGCACAAAATGTATTACTGTTAGAATTAATTTTGGCACAAAATGGGTTGTTGAGTTTTCCCCTTTTCTTAAGGCAAATCAACCCCAAGCAGATAGTTAATAGACTGTTGAAAGGTAAACTCAATGCACTCATAGTATTCTCATGAAATTTGCATTTTATATTTGATTTTTGAGAACAACATAGTCATTTGGGTTCTACTTTATGTGTATTTTGGAGGAATTTCTATAATGGTTTCATGATTAAATTGCATCTTAAAATGTCTATTGCATTACAAAGAGAATATTTTCACCCATTTACCAAAAAGCCCTTAGGGACAAGAAGCCAGTTCAGTCATTGATTATAATAAGCTGGATTGATATTTTATGCACTCCCATGATTTAAAACTTACTAACAAAATTGGAGTATGTCATAAGAAGTTGTTTAAATACTGAGAAAATTTAAAGCATAAGTGCCAAATGAAGGAAGCTGACATGTTTTAAGGATACTCTGAAATGTGAAATAAGAGAGCTAAGCTCACACATGGTGCTGAACCTAAAGATTTTGGATGGGAATTGACGTGATGAGGCAAGTTCATGACTTCTCTGCTACAGGTTACCACCAGAAATCATTTCTATAGCTTGTCATCAGACTAGGAAAACTCAGAATGAGGTTACGAATTTGCTCAAGATTGGTGGCAGAATCAGAATTTTGCCTCAAATCTCCTAAATCACACGAAGGTTTCCTTTACTACAAAGCATCATTTAGGCAAACCTGCAATCTGAGGATATCTTAAGCCTTTACTAGTACTTGATTTTTCATAATAAAGATTCATAATAGATATAATTTGACTTCAAACTCATTTTTTCTCATCATCTAAAGCTGAATCTGTTCCCATGAATCTTCATAAAGCAAAGAAGTGATTACTATTATTTGCATAAATCCATTTGAGAACATTATGTTTTTATTTCTTTCTATCAACTTAGAGCTTTTCCTTAATCCATTTAGAAGTTGACTTCCATAGTTACATAAGGAGGGAATTGCATTACAAAATTATTAACCTTGTTAGCTCTAGAAAAAAAAAAAGGTTTATTCATCTACTGATAATGGGCACCACAACCAGTCATAAACAATCCTTATCAAGATTATTCTATAAAGGAAGTAGTATTCATGGTTTTCCTCAGAATTTGAATATTATCATCCAATAAAATATACAAAATACATTCTGCACCTACAGTGTATAAATCATTATTCAGGGGCTCCTGGACTTAGTAAAATTACTTTTAAAGACCATACTCCTGTGTTGGTAATGATGATGATGACAATAATTCAACCATGAAAAACTGAATTCATCCTGCTAACATATAGATGAGTTCTCAATGTTCAGCTTGGTATAATTTTCAAGCAAACAATTTGACCAATCAATAAACAAATTCCAGAAATCATAAAAAAATAATCACACTAATGGATAAATACTGACAAATATTGGTAAGTATAATTGCTTATAAGGATTGTAGCTATTTTACATAATTTTTGAATCATCTATTTTGAAGAAAAAAAGATATTTAAAATGTATATAAAATGCTATTTTTTTAAGTATTTAGTAATTTTTTTGCCTTCTGAACTTTCATTTACATAATCCAGCTGTAAATGTTTTCAGGGGAGTGAAAATGGTTAAAATGAATGTGAGAATTCTGAGAAATCATACAAAAAATGCTAACAGGGCATTAAAAAGCAAATTGATTACTATTGAAATGAAAGCCAAGAATGGCTGAAATTGAACAAAGAAAATAAAAAATGAGAAAGGAGATTATAAATGAGATAAAGAGCAAAATGTAAACAAGGTTAATCAAATGAAATACTTGATTTGAATAACCAAGATGATATAATCAATGTGGAAGGGCACAACATAGAAAACCAATGTTATAATTGTGAATATTGCAATAAATTTACATCCTGTTCTCATAATACACCTATTTGGTGTTTCCATCCTACAAAAAAAAAAATGTGTATTACATTCTAAAGGCCATCAACAAGTCACTTTGATGCACTCTACTTGCACATTCCTAAGTCTGTATTTGATCACTTTGCTCTCTCAGGAATGTGAATATTATAATCTTTAAGCATCATGCTTGAACAACAAATTGATGTGCTTGCAAAGAAAATCTAAATCAATTAGATTCTCAAAATTTTAAGAATAAAATTCATAAAATATTAATTTTATGTAGCCATTCAGATCTGCTAACATGACATTTGTTATCCTGGTACAGCTGATTATACACATCTTATATTAATTACAAGTATAAATGTATAGAATTATAAATAATACTCTTTGGTGTTCTGATAACACACTTCAATTCCTCCTCCCCCAAGACCTGTTGATTGGACATGATAGTTTACCTTAACAAAAGATACTTATGGAAAAATCCTCCATTCACCAAATGTCTTTCTCACAGGTTTGGTACATCCTGCTTATTATTTTTTACTACAGAATAGTAAAGGATGAGATGGGTATTTTAGTCAATGTCATTATTTGTGGGGCACCTGGGTGGCTCAGTCAGTTAAGCATCTGACTCTTGATTTTGGCTCAGGTCATGATCTCAGAGTCCTGGGATCAAGCCCCATGTCAGGCTCTGCACTCAGTGAGGAGTCTGCTTGAGAATTCTCTCTCTCTCTCTCTCTCTCTCTCTCTCTCTCTGTCTGTTCCTCTGTCCCTCCCTCTTTTTCTCTCTCTCAAATAGATAAATCTAAATAAAATATAAAATAAAATAAAATAAAATAAAATAAAATAAAATAAAATAAAATAAAATAGTGTCATTATTTGCAAGGATCATTTAGTCCTGTCATTTGCCATTGCTGTGTATGCTGTGAATGCAACCAGTTAGATTTAGGTAAGAAACAAGTTTTCTCTTATAAGTTTTGCTCTTATACAATGTGTAGTAAAAAATGTTGTTTTCCTTTATTAATCACTAAGGCATTAATTGCTTCTCTCTTTCTGTAATATTTTAAGAGTTTTTGTCCAAGTGTTAATTTCTGTGCTAACATCAGCATTGCTGCCTGATGAGGATTTATCACTCTGTTTCCTATCTTGAAATCACAAAATGCAGTCTTATTATCTGCTCCTCTTACTAGAGTCACATCCTAGGATCTCAGTTAAAAACAGATCCTTGAGGGATGCTTGGGTGGCTCAGCAATTGAGCATCTGCCTTTGGCTCAGGGTATGATCCTGGAGTCCCAGGATTAAGTCCCACATCAGGCTTCCTGCATGGAGCCTGCTTCTTCCTCTGCCTGTGTCTCTGCCTCTCTCTCTCTCTCTCTCTCTCTCTCTCTCTTTCTCTCTCTCTGTCTCTCATGAATACATAAATAAAATCTTTAAACAAAACAAAACAAACAGATCCCTGAATTATTGACATGACACTTTCAAGATATGATTATTTTATCATATGATAATTCACTAGTAACAGTATTTCAGTTATTTTTTATTTATTCATAAGAGACACAGAGAGAGTGAGAGAGGGACAGAGACACAGGCAGAGGGAGAAGCAGGCTCCATGCAGGGAGCATGACACAGGACTTGATCCCTGATCCCCAGGATCACACCCAGGGCTGAAGGCAGCACTAAACCGCTGAGCCACCGGGGCTGCCCAAAGCACTCCCACAACCAAACCACCTCACCCCAGATGGGATGCAAACCCACAATAACTGGCTTAGGATGCCAGTGCCTTATCCATTAGGCTACTGGGGCTTCACCAGAGTTATTACATTTTTCCATTCCCAATATCCTGTGGCCCCATTTGGATAGGTCTTCCTCACTCAACAATTTTAATAGGATATCTTTTAAATATGGTTAAATATGGTTCATATTCCAGTAGCTTCAAGATTTCCTGGATGTACACAGAATACATATCTTAAATAAAATAAAATCAATCACTCTGTCATTATGTATCACATCCACTAGACACACACACAAACATTTACACATACACTTATCAACATTCTAGAGGAAAATAAGTAATATATAAACAATGAAAACTGACCAATATTATCTTAAATGATAAATTCAGTGAAAACACTAAAACCAAGAGATATGATAGCAGATTGGGCAGAATGTAATTTAAATAAAATGGTAAAGAAAGCTTTTTTTTGAAGGTATCATTTTGTTAAAACTTATACCCTACAAAGAGGTCACTAAAACAAAAATATGATGGCAAAGCATTTCAGAATAAACAATCAAGTTAAAATGAATATATTCATGACCAATAAATATTATACAAATAATTAAATAAATACAGATAATACAAAATAGTAGTTCTTTCTCTTGGGCACTTAATCCCTTTACAAGGTACTTGTTTTTCAACCCATTTGGAAATAATATGATTCCAAGCTTTCTGAGTACAGTAGAGGAATTTTAGCTCTCAGTGTGTAGAGTAGAGTCTGTCCTACCATTTCTGATTTTGTTCCTAAAAGCTGTGGTTGTTTCCATTTTTGTGTACATAGTAGTGTGTACTATCATGTTACCACTTCTCTATTGTCATTTCTGAGTTGTGCTAAACATGAAGTGTATCTGAGAGCACTCCCAGTTGAAGAACTTTGCTGGTCTCATACCCTTAGCCAATGCAATTGCTACTGTAACAGACAATGTTGTGGTCATATGTATCTATCTCATCACAAGAAAAAAAAAAAAAAACTACAGACCAAGGTATTTTATGATTCTTTTTTTTTTTAATTTTTATTTATTTATGATAGTCACAGAGAGACAGAGGCAAAGACATAGGCAGAGGGAGAAGCAGGCTCCATGCACCAGGAGCCCGACATGGGATTCGATCCCGGGTCTCCAGGATCGCGCCCTGGGCCAAAGGCAGGCGCCAAACCACCGCGCCACCCAGGGATCCCCCAAGGTATTTTATGAAATAAGACACAAAATCTTTTTTAAAAAAATATTTATTTAAATATTTTTTAGAGAGAGAGGTTTTTTTTAATAAATTAATTTTTTATTGGTGCTCAATTTACCAACATACGGAATAACACCCAGTGCTCATCCCGTCAAGTGCTCCCCTCAGTGCCCGTCACCCACTCACCCCCACCTCCCCACCTACCTCCCCTTCCATCACCCCTAGTTCGTTTCCCAGAGTTAGGAGTCTTTATGTTCTGTCTCCCTTTCTGATATTTCCCACACATTTCTTCTCCCTTCCCTTATATTCCCTTTCACTATTATTTATATTCCCCAAATGAATGAGAACATACACTGTTTGTCCTTCTCCGATTGACTTACTTCACTCAGCATAATACCCTCCAGTTCCATCCACGTTGAAGCAAAGGGTGGGTATTTGTCGTTTCTAATGGCTGAGTAATATTCCATTGTATACATAAACCACATCTTCTTTATCCATCATCTTTCGATGGACACCGAGGCTCCTTCCACAGTTTGGCTATTGTGGACATTGCTGCTAGAGAGAGAGTTTACACATGCATGGGCTGGGAGAGGAGCAGAGACAGAAAGAGAATAACAAGCAGACTCCTCACTGAGCATGGAAACCCACTTGGGGCTTGATCTCAGGATCATGAACCTAACTCAAACCAAGAATCTGGTGTTTAAACTAATGAGCCACCCAGGTGCCCCTAATATATGAAATTCTTAACAAAATATTAGCAAATATGTAAAAGTAATATATAAGTAAAATATATCTAATCAAATGAAAGTTATATAACAAACAAAAGTTTACTTCAACACCTGAAAATATATACTTTTACTATGTCAACAAACATAGAAAAGAGAGAAAATACAATTATATTAATAGAGAAAATTATTTGAAAAATTTGACCATCCATTCGTGACAGAAATTCTCATCAAACATACAATAGAGGGGAACTTCCTTAAGTTGATAAGGCACATCTACAAAACATCTAAAGGTAATATCTTATCTAATGGTTAAAGACTGAATGCTGTTTCCAAAGATCTGAAAGAAGAGAAGTCCATCGGTTTCACCAATTTTTTTTTACAAGATTTTATTTATTTATTTGAGAGAGAGCACTAGAGAGAGAGAGAGCAAGCATGAGTAGGGGGCAGAGGGAGTGGGAGAGGCAGGCTTTCAATGAGCAGGGAACACAGTGATAGACTCTGGGATCTTGACCTAAACTGAAGGCAGATGCTTAACTGACTTAGCCACCCAGGCCCCCTTGTTTCCACCATTTCTATTCAACATTGTTGTGGAGATTCCATCCGTGCAATAAGTAAAGAAAAAGAAAAAAATACATATACATATTGGAAAGAAAGAAATAAAAATGGTTTTTACAGAAAACATGATCTATTTGTAAAAATCATATTTAAATATCTAAAAAAATTCTTCTAGAATTAATTAGTGAATCCTGTAAAATCATAGGATATTAGATTAAAATATGTAGATCAATTATATTTTTACATACTAGTATTAAACAATTAGAAACGAAACTAAAACAAATACAATTGACAATACCACCAATAATATACAATACTCAGAGGAAAATAAGGACAGAATTTAAACTATTTTATGGACTTTAAGGAGAGAACTTTCATGACAGATTTAAAGAAGACCTTAAAAAAAAAAATGAAGGTACATGCCTTGTTTATCAGTGTAAGTAAAGATTTCTTATGTGAGAGATAATTTTTTAAATCAATAAATTGGTCATAATTAATGTTAAATCCTATGATATCTGTAAGACATTGTTAAGAAAATGAAAAGAAACTAGGGGTTGAGAGAAAATATTTATTTATTTATTTATTTATTTATTTTTAAAGATTTAATTTATTTATTCATGAAAGAGACAGAGAGAGAGGCAGAGACACAGGCAGAGGGAGAAGCAGGCTCCAAGGAGGGATGTGGGACTTGATCCCGGGACTCCAGGACCACTCCCTGGGCTGAAGGCAGGTGCACTTCTATGCATTGATAGTGATTATGAAAATGATATAACCACTCTGGAAATTGATTTGTAATTTCTTATTAAGTTATATATACTTAACCATATGATTTTATTTTATTTATTTTGTTTTGCTTTTGTTTTTTTTTAATTTTAAATATACATTTATCCATATGATCTACTATATCCATCCCTATTTATCCAAGATACACGAAAACAAATGTCCATACAGATAGCTTTAAAAAAATATTTGTAGCAGTTCTGTTTATAATAGACAAAAAGTGCTAAAAACCCAAAAGTCTATCCCCCAATGAATAAATGAGCAAATTTAATATATGATTTACACAGTAGAATGCTACTCAGCAATAAAATGAAACAAACTACTAATACATCCACAACATGGATAATTCAAATGCACTATTCTAAGTGAAAGAAGACAAATATAAGAGGATACATACTGTATCATCCCCTTTGTATGCCATTCTAGAAGAGTCAAAAATAAAGGGACAAAATCAGATCAATGGTTGCCAGGAGCAAATGTTGGATAAGGTGACTGGTTAAAAGAGACCTGAGCAGACTTTTTGAGTGATAAAATTTTCCAAAGCTTGATTCCAATCCTTTCAAAAGGATTATATAAATTTGTATTGCATGTTTATTATATATTTAAGAAAGGTAAGGTATACATTATACCTCATTGTATTAATTTGAAATTGGTGAATTTTATAGTATACAAATTTTATCTTAATAAACGTGATTCAAGGAAGAAGAATGAAAGAAGGAGAAGGTAGAGAAAGAGGTAGAGAAGGGAGAAGAAAAAAGAGACAGAGAAAAATGGATAAATATTGAAGATTGGAATGTAAGATCCAACAAACAGATAATAGGTGTTTCTGAAGAAAAAACAAGGCAAGGACATTGAATTAATGCTAAAACATACTTCAGAAGAACTTTCAAAAAAGGAATTGAAATTACATATTGAAAGTTACAATAAGTACCTGAAAATACTGAACACAAACAACCATTACCAGGAAATATGCTAATAAAATTACTGGATTTTTAAAAAAATATATTTTATAAAATAATTTGTGCACCTTAGGAAAAAATAGTACATGACTTATAGTGCAAAGAAAATATTTTGTCATTAGACCCTGTGAACATAATTTAGTACTAAAAGAAGACTGATAGACATACTTAAAATATAAGGGATTAAAACTGTAAGTCCAAGAGTTTATGTCCAGTAAAACTGACTTATGGTGATAAGGCCAAGACATATTGCTGTTAACAGGTGACCTAGAGAATTTCACTCGAATGTGAAATTTAGATGACATAACTATATGATAAGCATTAAACCTATAGTTATTTGTAGAATTAGACTAAGTGAAGGATTTTATTTTTTTAAGATTTTGTTTATTTAAGATTTTATTTATGTATTTGACAGAAAGAAGCAGAGAGAGAGAGCACACAAGCAGGGAGGGTAACAGGCAGAGGAAAAGGGAGAAGCAGGTTTCCTGCTGAGCAAGAAGCCTAATGTGAGGCTCCATTCCAGGAGCCCAGGATCATGACCTGAGCTGAAGGCAGATGCTTATGGACTGAGCCACCCAGAAGCTCTAAATGAAGGATTTTAAAGATCATAATGATAATATGTTCTGATAATGTAGATATGGTACAACTGTGAAAAACAATGAACTCCTCTCAGTAATTCTACTGGGGGAAATGATAAATTCTATAATTCTAAAACTGTTGCATATAATATGTGACAAAACAAATCAGTAATTATAGGACTTTCTACTTATGCCATCCCTCTGTCCCTTGAATCAAAATTCTCAGTATAGAATAATGAGGAAATAGAATACTAAGGAGTTTAAACAAAACTCTATAGTTCTGATTGTGAATGTGAAGTTGCCAACTAAACTAATGAGATAGATATAAAATATGCATAGGTATAAAGATACATCTTCTATGTATATTAATTTCTCTGCCTATAGATCTATGTATTGTTTCATAATATATGATATATATTATAGATCCTAACTCTCTTTAAGCAAGGCTATAATTGGGATGGATTCCTCTTTATCTGGTTACAAGGATGATTTTGTTTTATAAAACTGTACACTCATTTTGATTGATTTATTATATCTGTTATTTTTCAGTAGGAGGGCTAAACTGGTTAAGGTATTTCCACTATAAAGAATTAGTCATAATAATAATTATATCCTTCAAATATTATGACTATCCTATTATCCATTTTCGCTCCGTGATGAACATAATTCATAAGATAAAGTGCTGACCGCACATTATAACATATTCTGGCGTCATATCTACTTGAAAGGAATCCACTTGATAGGATTGCCAGATATTACAACAAAGTGTCACACTGAAACTAGTGTCAAGCCAAAAGAACACCAAAATTTCCAAGCATAAATTTCTTCATATATTGGGAAATAAGAAATATTTATCTTTTTAAATAAAAACTGAATACCTATATTAATTTTAGCTGCTTAATTCTTTTTCTGTAAATCCTAACAAAAATACCATTTTTTCTCTCTCTTTCAGTAGCCTAATATTCACTGAATGTTACATTAGCCAATAAATAAATAAATAAATTAGAAAACTGTCCAAACTCAAAAACAAAGTAAAAATCAAACACAAAATTTTCTGTGCCTAACTAATCCAAGTCTCTGTTGACAGCCCATAATGAAAACTAATTTTGGTTGCAAGCCCATTTAAACAGACTCTATAGTACATATAATTGTGTACCAAAACTCCACTTAAATTTATTTTTGCCTTAAATGTAATGTGCTTTGCTATAAACTATAAAGCCAATGAGCTCAAAATGAAAGTACTGTTTTACAGTGAAATGTACCTGTAATAATATTCAGTATAAAATGTATAAGATATTCAATGCTGTGATTTGTTTTGATAATGGTAAACAGTCTTTTATAGTAATAAAATATAGGTCTGTAGAGAGATAATTCTAGTTATTTACATTCCAGATTTACAGATACTGGAAAACATTCTCTGCCTTAATAAGTCGTTCAAATAATGCAGCATGTGGGCAGTTCAGTGGTTGAGCACATGCCTTTGGCTCAGGTTGTGATCCTGGGGCCCATTGAGATCACCTCCCATATCAGGCTCCCCAAAGGGAGCCTGTTTCTCCCTCTACCTATGTCTCTGCCTCTATTTCTGTAGCTCTCATGAATAAATAAATAAAATCTTAAAAAAAAATAAGTCTTGCAAATATTAAGTGTGTGTGTGTAAGAGAGAGAGAGGGAGAGAGAGAAACAGAGACAGGGACAGAGGCTTCTTGATTCAGAATAAAAATTGTCTATGTTCTTACATTAGAACCAATAGTGTAATACATCAAATAGGTATATTATTTAATTCATAAAATATTTCTTTTTTTTTTTTTTTAATTTTTTATTTATTTATGATAGTCACACAAAGAGAGAGAGAGAGGCAGAGACACAGGCGGAGGGAGAAGCAGGCTCCATGCACCGGGAGCCTGATGTGGGATTCGATCCCGGGTCTCCAGGATCGCGCCCTGGGCCAAAGGCAGGCGCCAAACCGCTGCGCCACCCAGGGATCCCCATAAAATATTTCTAAATAAATATCACAATAGATTGAATTGCAGAGAACAAGTTATAAAAAAAAATACTTCAAATTACAACACCAAAATGTGTATTCCTTGCCCCAAACTATTTTTATTCTAAACCAGTAATTCATTTATAGCTCATTAAAAAGAGAAAAAAAGAGTTGTCAGTGTTTTATAGCTGCCATTTCCTGAAGGGATTAAATTTAGTGCTAAAAAGCTGATTTGGTAAAAATTTCTAATTTAAACATTTGGGCAACCGTATAGTTGTTCGCAGAACTTTGCCTTTTACTATTGCTATCTGCAATGTTAATCACAATTCTGGGACCCCTAACAGTTTAACATGCCAATTTCTATCAGTTTGTGAAGTAATTGAGGATGGCAGCAAGAAGATTTTCCCAGAAAGTACTTAGTGATGAATTGGAATTTTCTAAAATCTCATCAAACTTAACATGTATCTCTCTTGAAATATATCTGCAAATATAGAGAAGATGTAGACATACATGATACTTAGATTTTATGACATAATGATATGAAGAGCATATCATTGTTGTAATATGTTCACTCATAATCAAATCAATCAACAGCAACTATAAAATAAAGTGTTCTCTCTTGTAGGAATTATAAACAATGTACATTTTCAATTTTGGCACCTTTGTGTTTTCTGAGTACCAAAACACCTTTTTCAGAGACAGGTAAACATTTATTTGTGTTTTTTATCTATACATATGCATCTTTGGACACATACTAAAATGGAATGTATCTTTTTACTTAATTTTGTCATTTCATCATTGCTTGATGGGATTTGCACACTACTTTATTATAAAAGTTCATGCTTAGGGTAATGTTCTAAGACAGCTCTTCTTTTTTTTTTTTTTTTTTTTTTAAGATTTTACTTATCCATTCATAGAGACAGAGAGAGGCAGAGACACAGGCAGAAGGAGAGGCAGGCTCCATGCAGGGAGCCCAACGTGGGACTCTGGGACTCGATCCCAGGTCTCCAGGATCAGGCCGCCGGCTGCAGGCGGCGCTAAACCTCTGAGCCATCAGGGCTGCCCTTAGGGTGATGTTCTGATCCGGCTTTCAAAGACAACATCTATAAGTGGCGCAATTCATTAGAAAAACTGAAAAAACACATTGAAGTGCAACTTGGAGAAACAAGTTTCTCTAGATGGTGTCCATTCTTCAAAATATGAAATCCCAGTAGATGGAAGCAACAGGAAGCACTGTAAATGCTTAGGAAAATGATGCATTCCTAAAATGATTCCTAACTGGAAGGAAAATGATGAGTAAAGAAAAGTTTGAATGGAAGAATGTACACAGACTATTGTTTTTACCAATGTCAAGGACTGTTTCAACCTTTGACTCTTAAAAACAGCAGTATTACAAGGGATTTTGGGAAAATGTTTTGCATTTTGGAAAAAAAAACTCTCAGTTTGGCAAATAAAGGAGACATAAACTAAAAAATTCATATCTAAATACCCTGAAGTCTTGCTATAACATGACCTTCTATAAGATGAATTTCTGTCTGAGGTATTTCTAGCTCATACTTGCTCCAAGGGAATTCATTAGAGTAAGAAGAAAAAGAACCTAGTGGTAACATTTTTTAACCTATAACAGAGTAATGTGGTGTTGACCATGTTGTAAACTCCAGCATCCTTTTTCAAAAAGAGAATAAGATCCAGGGACTTTTTTTTTTTTTTACAATATAGTCAAAAAAGGTATTTATAAGACCAGATAAGGTTTATTTGTTCATTTATTTGTTCCTTATCAATTAGTGATCTCAAACATTTTTAGTCATGACAGGGGATTTACAAAACATAAAAAATAAAATTCTAATGGAAATACTTAAGAAAGCCATCTTTAGAAACAAAGCAAAATAGAAAATAAAGAAAACAACCTACCTTTTATGGGCACAGACCTAATGTTCTCAATTATGCTCAAATCTTCAATGAATAAGATGAATTCAGCATGTGTAGGTGGGCTCCCATCCCAGAAATATGCAGAATGAACAAAAATCTTTCCTTAAAGAAAAATTCTCATACTGAGTACTTAATACCTGAAATAGTTACAGGAATGGAACACAAGGAGAAAAGTGTCATCATCACATAGGATTAGGCTTTCTCTTCTGTAAAGGAAAATAAGTACTTATTTACATTGCTAAATAATAAAGAGACAAAGGCACATGTAGATTATGTAGGCGACTTGCCTAAATCCATAAGCAAATACACTAAATAATTTTGTAGGAAAAATGTTATTTTTCCCTTGTCTTATTATGTAACCAAAATCAGAGATCATGAGTTCTTTCCTGACGACAATTTCTTAGATTCGCCATAATCTGGGCCCAGTGGTGCCCTCCTCTCTTTTACTGTACTCTTTACGTCTGTAACTAGTTCAGGTCATCTCTGTATCCGAAATTATGTGATTATTTTCAAATTTCTCACTACCTGAAAAAAGTCATTTTTTCTGTGCCTATACCCTCGTTTTTATACTTTTTCATTCTTCTACAGAAATTGAGTGAAATGTTATCTACTTCATTTATCTGCAAGAGTCTCCATTACTGGGAAAAAAGTGTCATACCATGGTTTGTATTATTCTTTCAGGATGAGATGCATAAATTGGGAGGTTTTTTTTTTTCTTTCTTTCTTTTTTCTTTTTTAATGTATTTCCTACCTGAGACACTACCAGATGGTACTGTGCTAATCTCAGGTTGATCATTATGTGAGAGACCTGGGCTCACAGCCAGACCAACACACCATTGACTGAGAGAAAACAATGTAATGCTGAACTGTACATAAAAATCACAAGTGAAGCTTTTGTAATTTAAACAGACATCTGCTTTCACATGTCATGTTTATCTGAAATATATACACATTTCTGATTTGATCTTGTTATGAAAGTGAACTTAAGAGGATAATTTTAAAAAATTTAAAAAGAGGGCTTTAAAAAATACATGTATTTGAGATACAGATACATCATATATATATATACATGTATTTGAGATACAGATATATATATACATATACATATATATATCTGTAGGATACAGATATCTGCCAACATATTTGTATTTGAGATACAGATATATCTTATATCTTTTTTTTTTGTACAGTGGGTGAGTACCTGTTGATACCTATATATTTATCTTAAATCTTTACTGTAAAAACATTTTTTATTTAGATTCTCCCCAAACAGAGCCTGAAATACAGACTTGGATTCAAGTAGTTTATTTGGGAGGTGATCCCAGGGAGCAGGAGGGAGGGGGTCTGAGATAAAAAGGTCAACATGAGCATGTGTTGTCAATATCACCATTCTGGATAATGGGGCTCAATTCTTTATATATTCTATATATATATATATATAGAATATATGTTCATATATATGTATATGAATACCTGTAGGATACAGATATCTGCCAACGTAGGTATCATCTGCTCCTTTATATGTGCATACTTTGTATGCAAATATACACATACATATACAGTAGAATACTAAAATTTTACTCATTTCTCTGAGCTCTCCCTGATGTTATGTAAGAGTAAGGTTATTGCATTTACCTACTAAGATCCTTACATAGAGCAAAGTCATCAATGAGACACAGAGCATGAGTGGATACCGTTTTCTGATTGGGAGTGCTTTAATTGCTCTGGCAACAAATTTTCCAAAGAAGCTCTTCGTTTGAGATTTTATGAAAGTCCAAATGTTTGTACTTTAGTAAGCAAAATGAAAACTTGTTCTCTTTCCTTTTCTTTCTTTCTTTCTTTCTTTCTTTCTTTCTTTCTTTCTTTCTTTTCTTTCTTTCTTCTTTCTTTCTTTCTTTCTTTCTCTTTCTTCTTTCTCTCTTTTTTCTTTCTTTCTTTCTTTCTTTCTTTCTTTCTTTCTTTCTTTCTTTTTCTTTCTTTCTCTTTCTTCTTTCTCTCTTTCTTCTCTCTTCTTCCTTCTTCTTCTTCTTCTTCTTCTTTTTTTGGTTTGGCAATAGGCTCAATAGCATCTTTGATTCTTCCCTTGTACATATAGTTGTGTGATTAGCCCATTCATCATAATCGTTATCCAAACCTCAAGAGAGACAAACCTCAGGGATTTTGGGTTGCATCTTCCTCTTCTTCCATCACTTTCTTTTTCAGTCACTTTTGAATTTTTGACCACCAATAATATAGCTATGAGAACACTATTAATGTTTTACACAACAACTGCTAGCAGATTTAATAGCTCATGGAAGATATTTAATGAGAACAAAAGCATCACAGGAGAATTTTAGCTTTATGTTGACTAGTTCATTAAGTAGTGTTCCTTGACTTTGAAAATCTCACATAAATGATTTATTTAACCCGGTAAAACCTAAATCTTTCAAGTATACATATTTTTAATTACCCTCCTAAATTCACTTTCATGACTAGATCAAATCAGGAAAAATGTATTACTGAAGCTTTGCAGAGGGCAGAAAATCATTTGCAGTAATAACGACTTAATATTTACATGGTAATATAAATGCAACTTAACAAGGTAATGAATCTTTAGGTAAGCACAATCCATTCCAAAGACTTCTAGCTTACAAAGGCTGATTGCAGGACAGATACGCTGGGCTTCTTTTTTAGAAACACTTCTATTACCAGTTGCAGCTTGTGGTAGGTTAAATTAATAGGTGTTTTATATATAAACACATATCCCATTATACATATTATATCATACATATTGTATGCACTGAATTATCTATGGATCTGTATACTTATGTGTGAGGTGTGTACAGTGAGTCACAACTTAGCTCCCAGTCATGTGATCATGAGTGTAAGCAACCAACGCACGAACAGCCATTCTGTACCCATACAACTACTCTATTCTTCACTTTCAGTACACTATTCAACATATTATATGAGATATTCAATGCTTCACTATAAAACAAAACTTATGTTAGATTATTTTGTCCAAGTGCAGGCTAATGTAAGTGTTCTGATCATGTTTTTGGTAGGTTGAACCTTAATACTCGATGAGTGAGGTGTATGCTTTTTTAAATTATGATATTTTCAATTCTCAATGGATTTATCAGATGTAACCCCATCATAAATTTAAAAAGATTTATCTGTATAATCTTACTTCTGACTTTGCGCCAGTTCCTTGAAGTTTTAGGTTATATGATAGAGAGAAAGCATAATATTATATATTAAAATATCTTTATGCTTTTAACTAGATTAATTTTTATCTAAGTAGGTTTTTTTAAGAGTCTTTAAAAAGTGCATATTGTGTAAAGCACTGTCATGTATTATAGTTAAAGTTTAAAGTTATATAATAAACTAATGAGTTTCTTTATAGTAAATGAAAGATTATATGACCTTCAGGATATAAAATTGGAATAGTAAACCCTATAATATAGAGACAAATGAAATATACTCATATTTTTGTTAAATATTAGTTAATAGCTTCATTATCTGCTACTTGAAAGACCTGGCATGCATTTTCTAGGATTATTGTTTCCATGTATTATTTTATTTTATTTTTAAAATTTTATTTACTTATTCATGTGAGACAGAGAGAGAGGCAGAGGCATGGGCAGAGAGAGAAACAGGATCCATGCAGGGAGCCAGATGTGGGACTTGATCTCTGGACTTGATCTCTGAACTCCAGCATCACGGCCTAGGCCGAAGGCAGATGCACAACTGCTGAGCCACCCAGGTGTCCCTCCATGATTCCTTTAAAAGCATGCATTACTTTAAAAGCAGAAAAAGCTATTTTGGAAATATCATTTTGACATATTGAAACTGATTAACAGGAAATTGAGATATGGTGAGAAATTACTTTTGCTCTTTCATTTCTGTTTAAGAGAAAAACAAGGCCCAAACATAGTTGTTCAATAAATATTCCAAGCAGACAAATAGAAAAATCCAGCATTGTTATCTTAGACAAGGCCACAAAGGTATGTTCATGCTTATTTATGTTAATTTATGCAAAAAAAACCTCCACAAAGGCTACAATACACTATGGAAGAAGAACATAAAAAAAAACAAACAACAACAACAACAACAACAACAAAAAAACTGACTTCGGCCTTTTGGGAAATTAGAAGAACGTCATATTAACTTTTACTATGACATGTTTTCTCATGGTTTGGGTAACTGATATATGAATATAACTAGTATCCCAAAGTAAAATACTGTGTGGTTGGTTAAGTTATTGTTATCAGATTTAATGGATGTGAAAACCTGAAATTGAAAGGTCATAATTCTCAGAATCCTTTAGCTAGGCAACTGATATAGCCATAATGAGAACATGGTTTATTTTTTCCTTATTCAAAAACCCAACATTCTTTCACTCTTCAATAAGGCATTTACAGCTTTCACTTGAATTTATAAATAATCTTAAATATTTATTTTGTTTTTAAAACAGCATGGCATATACGTTATAAATGAAGGTGTAAAACTACTTAAATATTGGCTTATCTCTAAGTTCTCCTAAATACTGTATATAGATGCTCAATTTTTGCATGATCGATTCTTTATTTGATGCTATTTTATTTGACTAAAATCTCCACGAGGGAAATTATTAGGTTTAATCTTTATTAGATACTCTTTAAAAAATATTTTATTTATGTATTAGAGAGAGAACACACAGGCAAAGGAAGCAGCAGAGGAAGAGGGAGAAGAAGACAGGGAGCCTGACAAGGGACTATACCCCAGAACTCTGGGATCATGACCTGAGCTGAAGGCAGATGCTCAACCAACTGAGCCACCCAGGTGCCCCTTTATTAGATACTCTTAAGTATTTAAAATATTTATCTTTTTAATAGTAACCAATAAATATATTTGAATGAATATGAATGGTAAAAATCATAAAACATTTTATAATCCCTTTTATCTATTAGAATTGAAACTGTTAATCCATAATAGTGTATATATGTATCTCCTATATATATATATATATATATATATATATATATATATATTAGTTGGTCTCTCAGAAGTATAAGTACTAATTTTATAATATATAATGACCAAACCAAAAAAGATAAACAATAATAACAAAAATCTTAAATTTATTGTGATCATAAAGACAAAGAACAAAATAAAACAAGTTTCACCACAGTTATCATAGAACTATGAGCTCTTTCACTGTGCGGAAATTTGGTCTTCAGTGATAAAATTGGTCAGCATTCCCAGACCTCTTTTACTGTTCTTTCTATAAAATCTGAAAAGTACTTCCTAATTATTTAGATTAGGAAGTGAAGGAATATGTGTAGAATTTAATAACTAGTAATAAAAGAAATATGTTACATTTTGTTAAGAGGACTACAAATCTCTCAAAGGTAGCATAATACCTTTACCACCAACCAGAGCACTCAAATGACAGGGGTCCACTCTCTTGACAATCAGAACCGGACATGCAGGATTCTATCCAGGGCAACTTTCCTCCATAGGTTACCAACTCTTCTGATTCTAAGACACTCATCCCTTACCCACTTTTCCCAGTTTCAGCTGAACTTTCTTTTCTTTTCTTTTTTTCTTTTCTTTTCTTTTCTTTCTTTTCTTTTCTTTTTTTAGTTGAATTTCCGATGTCTTTTCATAGCTGCTTTCTTTCTTCTCACTACTTCCTAAACTAATAAATGAGGTTCCTACTTCCTAAACTAATAAATGAGGTTCCTACTTCCTAAACTAATAAATGAGGTTACTACTGCTGTACTCTTCCTAAACTAATAAATGAAGTTACTACTGCTGGACTTTACATATGCACATCATGTATTTGGGTTAGTTCTTATACTCAGTTGATCTATGAGTGGTTATTTCTGCAACAATAACTCATTTCCTAAACAAATATTGAGCTGGATGTTTCCAGCATAGTTGTTTCTGAGGAAACACTCAAAATTCAACTTCAGGTGACATACCCTTTTCAGACTCTTAATATACATATGTTTATGTGTATTCTGTATATATACATATCTATGCATATATAAATATATAAGAATATACATATATTTATGTATTATATATATAAAACAAGAAAAAGAATGATCATAATGATAGAAAAGAAATGCATATTAAAGTAACAGTTACACATTTTAGGAATTAGTTTCCCTGAAAATCATCTATTAGAGTTTGTGGTAAATTGTTTTCCCATCAGTTTATAGTAACTGCCAAAAAATGAGTATTTGATAGTGACTCATAGCTATGAGAAAGGGAGCTATCTTAGTAATTCTATCATTATTATATAATTGTGGGAATACAACAGTGAAATGATTTTGCATTTATTTTATGGTGAGATGGTGAAGAAAATTCATGTAGAATCATAAGTGTTATTGGGTACAGGAAAATGGACAAGTTGATCTCTAATGGAAAATAACAGAAATGTAAGGGCAACTTGAGAATCTAATCGGCAAGTATCATTGAAGAAAGGTACTTACAAAAATGCATAGCTTAAAAAAAAGTACTATTCAGCTGGATCTCTTGGGCATATAATCAAGTTTTCATTCACATATTGAATTTGATATCAAATTACTTATAACAGACTTTGAAGATGGTATATTTATCTAATTTTTCTGTTCATCATCTGTGCATTGTTTAAAGAGGGTAAATATTCACTTGCATTTGCAAGGAAAAGATTTGTGTGAAATTTTAAAAGGTAAACCAGAAAACCTTATCTTTAAGTATCTAGACAATGAGAAATTTTGCCACCCATACCCTAAATCGGTCACAAATTATTATATTATTTTCCATTCCAATCTGACATTTACCAAAAATCCAATATTCTAAGATCAAACATTTATTTTAGTATACTTGATGTATATAGCATTTTACAAAGCAATATCACAAAAGTCCATCTCTATGCTGAAAGAAATTTACCTGTGCCCAATGAAAGAAAATACTCATCTCTAATGGGCATAGTTGTTTGCAGGTAATAAGTTTTGGTTTCAACTTTTGGAAAGTAAATGAAAGATTTAAAACTTAGAAATACTTGATGGAGAATAAAAGAAAATAACACAGAAAACTTATATTACTCTAAATACCAAGGAATACATTTACAGAGGAATTATGGGTGGTATTAAATATAATTAATGGAAAACTGAGAAACATGTGATGAGAAGACATGAAAAAAATTTCTTGGAAATAAAATCTGAGAATTTTAGTTAACTATGAATAGTGTAATATGAACTAAAAAATATTAAAAAGGTAGGTGGGTGAGAAGATGGTACAGTAATAGGAGGACCATATGCTTGACTCATCTCTCAAACACATCTTGGTAAATATCAAATCATTCTCAACACCCAAGAAATCGATCTGAAGACTGAGGGAACAAACTGCATAACTAGTAGAAGAGAAGAGGCCACGTGGTGGAAGGTAGGAGGTGCAGAGACATGATTTGGGGGAGGAAAGGATCATGAGTGTTGCAGATGGAAGGATGCCTGGATCATGCAGAGAGGAGAGAGAGAGAGAGAGGGAGGGGAGAGGGAGAGAGCAAGTGCACAGTACACAGGGATCGCACAAGAAAAACACTTCCCTGAAATCATTTACTGAGAAAATGAAAAGGGATGATTATTGTGTTTACAACCAACAGAGCTCAAAGACTGAAGTTTTAGAAGTCTATGTGGTCATTTGGTGTGGATCCTGGTGAGTGGTGCTCCCGGTTGAGGGCAGGACACAGGGGGGCAGAGTGTGGTGTAAGTGGTTCAGGCCTCCGTTGTTGGTGCTGTTCTGCTCACTGAAGTCAGTAGATCCTGATGAACGGGGGAGAAAAAAATGGTGCTAGTACTCTCCCTTTTCCCTGGAGAGGGGAGTTCATGCCCGCTGCTCCCAGGAAGCCCTCACAGAAAAGCAAACAATCTCCCCTTGTGTCCCAGGCATTCCTCAATCCTTCACCCTGTCTGTGTCTGGGCTATCTGTTTGCCTAGCAGTGTGCAGTGCACCTGTGTTTTATCTCTAGCAACCAGCTGAGATTCAAAACTTCAGACTTTAGGGACCTGGAGTGCAATGGACCCATGCTGGTCATCTGGTAAATGGTCTTACTGCACTGGGACTGGGGCTGGTTTTTCCCAGAAGGGAAGTCACACTTACGCATAGGAGCTTGGGATTTAAAGTAGAGCACAGCAAAAGTCCTACTTCAGATTAGCCACATTCAGCCCTATATCCAATGGAAAAAATATAGTCTCTTCATCAAATAGTGTTAGGAAAATTGGACAGCAGCATACAGAAGAATGAAACTAGACCACTCTCTTAACACCATACACAAAAAATAAAAAAATTCAAAATAGATGAAAGACCTAAATATGGTACAGGAAACCATCAAAATCCTAGAGAACACAGGGAGAAACCTCTTTGACTTTGGCCATAGCAACTTCTTACTAAGCATGTCTCCAAAGACAAAGGAAACAAAAAGCAAAACTGAATTATTGGTGTGCGGAAGTTTTATCAAATAAACAAAGGAAACAAAGGAAAGCAAAAGAAGCAAAGGAAACAACAAAACTAAAAGGTAGCCTAAAGAATGAGAGAAAATATTTGTTAATAATATATCTGATAAAGGGTTAGTATCCAAAATCTCTAAAGAATTTACCAAACTCAACACTCAAAAACAAATAGTGCATTGAAAAAATGTGGAGAAGACATGAATAGACATTTTTCCAAAGAAGGCATCCAAATGGCTAGCCGACACATGAAAAGATGCTCAACATTACTCATTATCAGGGAAATACAAATTAAAACCACAATGACATATTTCCTCATACCTGTTGGAAATGGCTAAATTTAATGACACATGAAGCAACAGATATTGGTGAGGATGTGAAGAAAGTGGAATCCACCTGCACTGTTGGTGGGAATGCAAACCGGTATAGCCACTCTGGTAAACAGTCCGGAGTTTCTTCAAAAAGGTAAAAATAGAACTACTGTATGACCCAGCAATCACAGTACTGGGTATTTACCCAAAGGATATAAAAATATTGATTTGAAGGGGCACATTGCAACCCTGATATTCACAGCAGCATTATCAACAATAGTCAAATTATGGAAAGAGCCCGAATGTCCATCCACTGATGAATTCATAAAAAGAAGTGGTATATATCTACAATGGAATATTACTTAGCCATACAAAAGACTGAAACCTTGTCATACAATGACATGGATGGAGCTAAAGAGTATTATGCTAAGTGAAATAAGTCTGTCAGAGAAAAGACAAATACCAATGATTTCATTCGTATGTGGAATTTAAGAAACAAAACATATGAATATAGGGGAAAGAAAGAGAGAGAGAGAGTGAGGCAAACTATAAAAGAGACTCTTAACTATATATAGAGAACAAACTGAGGGTTGCTTCAGGGGAAGTCGGTGGGGATGGGCTAAACAGGTGATGGGTGTTAAGAAAGGCACTTTTGTCACGAACACTGGATGTTAGACATAGATGATGAATCACTAGGTTCTACCCCTGAAACTAGCATTATAAAATATGGTAACTAGTAAGAATTTAAATAAAAAAATGAAATATTAAAAAAATAATAAAAAGTAAGAAAATACTAAAAATACTATACATGCATATTACTCTTATGACAGTGAAACAAAATATGTATTTGAGGTTTTAAAGGGAGAAAATGATCCAATAATATCATGTAGTGGTCAGATCTCACATGAAGTTATATGTCCACTTCTGGGCAACAGACTTTTAAAATGATTTTAAATAAAAAAAAATAAATAAATAAAAAAAAAATAAAATGATTTTAAATAATACAAAAGCATTCAAAAATTAAATGCAATAACTTGATTTAAAATTACTGCTTTTCAAAAAAAATGAAAATAAAAAAATAAAATTACTGCTTTTCACTTAGCTAGAGTCACTTGACTAGTTACAAAGATATATGAAATAGAATCTTTAACCTTAAGGAACTTTGATAATGTAGGATAACAGATCCATAGACAAACAACTCTCAAGCATGTGAGAAATGGTATAAAGGGCACATATACCAAGAATGAATGCAGTTGACTCGGGGAAACATGCTAACATAGGGTAACTGAAAGTATTATTATTATTATCTGGACTCATTCCTCAATCCACTGTATTCTTGACTTCCCTAACATCCTGGGGTAATGCAATGAGGACAAAGGTCAGTCATTACTACAATCTTAGTAAATGCAGTGATTCCAGAACGCTCATAGCATCAAGCGAGCAGACAATGCCAGCCCCTACTTACTCAAAGTAATAACTTTCCCAGATGACTAGCTCGTATATTGGTTTTATGAGCACACTGCATTATTCCCAATTTAAAACAACGTTTCTTCAGTCAAAAGGAAAACCCACTTATTTTTAAAAAATCATCAAAGTGATTAGAAGTATGGTCCTACAAATGCAACCTTTTCCCCAGTTTGGAAGAGTTTATTTTCAATCATTTCATCCAGTCAGTACTGTATAATCTGTGGGATCTTAATATCTGAGGCATACTGCCTAAACTTAATCAGCCTGGCCCTAACTCTTGGTTGCCTCTCAAACCTTTGTGATTGTCCAAGCAGCCTTCTTTACTTTTAGTGGCTCCCAGTAATCGAGAATGTGTCAAGACCCATCCTGCTGTTTTTTGTTTTGTTTTTTTCTTGTTCACCTGATGTATAGGAGTTTCTCAGCTAGTTTCTGGATTTATTTCAAAGGAAATTGTTCCATACACAGCTGTAGATTCAGTTTGTTCATGAAAACTCCTATGTTATAATCTTGAATGGGAACTCCTGTGTCCCTGCATTCTTTGATTTGTGGCCTCTTCACTCCACCTTCAAGGCCATTAGCAGTGGGCTGGGTTCTTCTCATGCTTTAAGTATCTCTGACTTCTCATTCTGCCACATATCTCTAACTCATGGGTAATCTACAAGGCCTCACTTTTCAAATCTTATCATGAAAAATATTGCCTCCCTAATGTACAATTTCAGCAAAATATAACCCTTTCTAAAAATATATAAATCTCAGTTTTATAGACCTATATGCAAAGTATAAAGGCATATAAAATCTTTAAAAAATAAATATAAGTGATAAAAGCATTCTGTTAGAGGAATAGGGAGAAATAGAGTAGAGGTGAAATAGTTGTAATTCATAATGCTGTCCTCTTAGTCGGATGCCCAGCATAGTTTAATCACCATCCATTCGCATATATTCTATTTTAGAATCTTTACCAATGGAGAGAATGGTGTATTTAAATTATGAAACAGTCACAACTTGATGCTTTTCTTCAAATATTTGAAGATGTTCATCTTAAAAGAAAACGGTGACATATTCTGTGATGGCATATAGACCAAACCAAACCAGACTAAATCTTATCTTTAATAAGACATATATACATATATTGTTGGAGACAGTCCTTTAAAACGTAGTATATAATAATGTTTATAATTATCATACCAAAATTCTCTCTTTTCTTCTTAAAAATAATGAGCACCTATCACTAGAAGTATTCAAACTCACAATGTATTCCAGAATGGTTCACAAGAGACTAATAAATTGGGACAAAAGTACAGATAGGCTTTATGATAGCTTCTTATGCAGAAAATCCATGACTCCTTAGATACTGGATGAAATAACAGTAGACACTTTTTTTCTTTACCGGCGCCTCATTACTTCTAGAAACATGTATATATATTTACATCATCTATTATTCTTTTTAATATATGTCAAAACAGTAATTTTTTATTAATTCAGTCTGATTAGAATTTGTTTCAACTCAGTAAGGTTGATCTAAACATTATGTACAACAGATAAAGAAAGAGGTGTTAAAGAAAAATAACTGCAAGGGAATAGTATCATTTGAGAAGCTTATTTCTCTCAAGGGCACTATTGGCATCATGGTCATAGGAAAAGCCCTTGACTCTACCCATTAACCAGCTAAGAGACCTTAGACAAGCTTCATAGTCCCTCCAGGGCTTGGTTCTTTCATCTGTGGCTGAAAAGATTTAGTCAAGATGATCTCTAAGATTATTCCCATTTCTATGGCTTTATTATTTCAGGTACCACACAGAACCATATCAAGAAGAGAATATCATTTATTGATTTGGATAACTTTATCTTAAGTAACAAATTGCATTTAAAACTTCCCTGGCAATAATCTTTTACATATTATCAAAATAGCTGAAAATACAACTTTAAGAATGAAATGTTTTGATTTTGTTTATAGGCTTTAGTGGAGAAAACCATTTCATGACAAGAGGTAATAAGCAATGTAGCCATTTTTTATAGAAACATAGATATAAAGTTATATATTTTTAGATATTTTCCATCCAATCTCAGCTATAAATGTCTTTATCACCTACAGTTATCTTTGGAATTAAATCTTTTGAGAGATGAATGCTGTAGACTATTTAATGCTTCAGCAGGTTTAGATGCTTATAACTTGTGAAAAGTTAAAATGTTTTCCCTTTTATTTCAGATCTATTCTAAACTTTTATTGTTGCTTTTGAAACAAATATTTTATTTTTTTATTTATTTTTATTTTATTTTTTTTAATTAATTTTTATTGGTGTTCAATTTACCAGCATACAGAAAAACACCCAGTGCTCATCCCGTCAAGTGTCCACCTCAGTGCCCGTCACCCATTCCCCTCCAACACCCGCCCTCCTCCCCTTCCACCACCCCTAGTTCGTTTCCCCGAGTTAGGAGTCTTTATGTTCTGTCTCCCTTCCTGATATTTCCCAACATTTCTTTTCCCTTCCTTTATATTCCCTTTCACTATTATTCATATTCCCCAAATGAATGAGAACATACACTGTTTGTCCTTCTCCAATTGACTTATTTCACTCAGCATAATACCTTCCAGTTCCATCCACGTTGAAGCAAATGGTGGGTATTTGTCATTTCTAATTGCTGAGTAATATTCCATTGTATACATAGACCACAGCTTCTTTATCCATTCATCTTTCGATGGACACCGAGGCTCCTTCCACAGTTTGGCTATTGTGGCCATTGCTGATAGAAACATCAGGGTGCAGGTGTCCCGACGTTTCATTGCATTTGAATCTTTGGGGTAAATCCCCAACAGTGCAATTGCTGGGTCGTAGGGCAGGTCTATTTTTAACTCTTTGAGGAACCTTCACACAGTTTTCCATAGTGGCTGCACCAGTTCACATTCCCACCAACAGTTGAAACAAATATTTTAGAAGCAAAAAGGATGTGAGTGATCATCACGCCTAATTTTGGCATTTTTAAACCAGGACTACACATTCTTTTCACTCTTCCCATCAAGAGGTGATAGCTAGAACCCTTGGTGTTGAAGCTCTGAGATACTCCCTGTTAGAAGCTCCACACATTGAGGTGGTTGCATGCTGGAGAAGCCACCATTGGAGGCTGAGTTTAGCCTCCTGCCATTCCCAATGAAGCATCACATGACCAGAATTGTTTTCGATCCTCCACTCCAGCACATCTGCCAACTGAGTGACTTCCATCAAAACTTCATGCAAGAGGAGACTCGTCCAGTTCAGTGCAGGTGCATTACTGATTCATAAAATTATGAGATATAATAAAATAATTATTGGTTTAAGCAACTAACTTTTTAAAAGATTTTATTTTTATTTATTTGACAGAGAAAGCAAGAGAAAGAGCACAAGGCAGGAGGGGTGGCAGGCAGAGGGAGAGGGAGAAGCAGACTCCCTACCGAGCTGCAAGACTGATGTGGGGCTTGATTCCAGAATGCTCAGATCATGACCTAAGTCAGAGGCAGATGCTTAACTGATAGAGCCACTCAGGTGCCCCAAACAACTAACTTTTGGATAGGTTTTTTTGTCTTGTTTTGATTTTTACGACACTAGTAGGTAAAGAGGATTAGGTCCATGGAAGCACTGTGCTAACATTACAAAATCTAAAATATGTGGCTTTTGTCTGGGGGCCAGCAACAGGCAAAAGTCTGACAAGCCTTAAAAGGATTAGAGGACTTAAAGGAGATTGAAAAAAAATTAAAAAACTACTAAGAGGTGGTAGAAAGTTTGGCACTACTTCTACCCAGGTAATCTAGAAAATATATAATATACTTAATAAACTTGATAATCTAGTTAAGATGATCTCTGGACTAAGTGTTGAAAGTGCTACCTTTTTCTTCCGGTTGTCTTTTTAAAAATGAGAGAGAAGAGAGATGAAATAATCTACTACTAATTGAACACGGAGGGGATGTAAAGGGCTTAGGACAACTGTTCCAACCAGCGAGTGGTCCTCTAAGAGATGGTCTTAGGGTAGAGTTAAAAGCTAATGCACTGTCAGTAGAACACACCCTGTGGTTGTAAGATCCTTTAAGACTTTCAGAAGGATTTAAGGCTGCATCAAATGTACCCTCTCGGAAATAAAAAGAAATAGGGCATACCATATTATATACTCTAAGACAGACCACAGTGCTTAGTGGACAAACAACAGCTTTACAGGGAAATCAAGATAGAGAAAGATTTACCTCAAAAAGATTTATGGGTTTAGTTTTGTCCAATGGAGCAGATTAGAAATTGACACACAAAACATTCATGAGATTTCAAAGGAATTATATTAGCATTGAACAGGACAGAAAGAGGGAAAAAAAAGTTAAAACCCTGAGATAATCAAAATTCTATATACAAGAAGCATTCTAAGAAAACTAGATTTTATGGAAAACAGATTTTATAGAAAAGGAAGTGTTTAGAGGGTAGGACCAAAGCCAAAAGCTACATAGACTTATACCCAAAGACCAAGACTAAACTTCAATTGGGAAATGAAAACATCTGCCAGATTCTATTTAAGAATTGCTACATGATAGTGATTTGCTATGTCTTATTTTCTTTCTGGAAAAGGAATATTTACTACGGTTACCCTGTGCCCATTTCATCGTGGGACATTAGGTGGCTGGGAGACAGATCAATTGTCTCTTCATTTCACAGATCTATAGTCTAAGAGTATCAGTTATCCAAGCGGGGGAAAAAAAAAACACAAAACCAAGATATTTTTATAGCTAGATATGATTTAAATGGTGATTCTGGATCTTGAACCTGAGCTTCGGAACACAACAGAATGAGATGTTTGGTGGTTCTTGCATCAGGGAGGAAGATCAACACTGTTATAAGCAGGGCATGTACTACAGTGGTTTAAGTGTGGAAGCAAATTATTTATTTGAAACTTCTCTTATGGGTATGCGGGTTAATGATCCCTCTCCTTGAATACGTATGTGGTTGAGATTGCTTCAACCACTAGAGCATGGCAGGAGTGGTGTTAGATTCTCAAATATCACTCAACTTCCACCTTCTTCACTTGACACCCTGACCTACCATATAAAAAATCTAACTAGAGGGTGCAGCTGCCATACTGAAGAGGCCACATTTAGGCATTTTCCTGATAATTCCAGTTGAGCTCAGCCTTTCAGATATACCCTCCAAATCATGATATGGGACTTTGCAATTTGCACCTTTCAATCAGACTAATAGTTGAATATCATCAAGTGGCCTCTATTACGCCACATGGAACAGTAGAATTAGGCAGTCGATCTCTGCTGGAAGGAAGTTCTGACCCAGAAAATTTGTGTGACACAGTTGAATGGTTGAGGGAGTTTTACCACTAAGTTTTGTGGTCCTTTGTGCCACAGCAATGAATACCTGGAACATACACCTTCTCCTTTAAAGGTCCATCTTTAATAGATAAAATTATGGCAAGGAGAAGTGAAGTGATTCGTACAAGTTTATGCAGTAATGTAGGGGGAGAATTGTGGTATAAAACCAGAGACCATATCTTCCTCGTATTTCCACCATACCATATTGTCCTAACAAAGTGAATTTTCTGTATAATGCTAACTTACAATGTTTAGAAATCAAATAATTGACTTTATGAAAGTCAAGCATGCTTCTTTTTAATCCCCCTGTTTCTTTCCTTTTACCTGATTGTCTTCTGTTATTTAATACTTTGAGACACTACCCACATATGGAGATAATAAATATAGGTGAATTCTAATTTTCAGTGGACTTCAAAATAGAAATGCAGGGTAGCCTGAAGACAGTAATTTTGAATCACGGGCATCTGAGATTACATCTTTTTCTGTTTTAACAACAGCTGTGCTACCCGAAGTGAGACTCATTTTCTAACTTCTCTTGATAAGACTGTGAGAAATTAGCAACAATGTTTCCTGAAACCATCAAGAAGAAAAATGTCAGTGACACTGCATACAGATGTGAGTGATATTAAAATAGAAGGCTTCTGTGAGAGGACACCCAAAACTTGTGAGAATTTTTTTGGCTCTTAGTACCAGTAATTACTACAATGGCTGCATATTTCATAGGCATATCAAGGGTTTTACAGTTGAAACAGGAGATCTGACAGGTACAGGAAGAGGCGGTAACAGTATCTGGGGCAAGGAATTTGAGGATGAATATAGCCACTTTCTTAAGCACAGTATTAGAGGTGTTGTACCTACGGCTAACAATGGCCCAAACACCAGTGGATTTCAGTTCTTCACCCATGGCAAGCAATCACATTTGGACATGAAATATACAGTATTTGGAAAAGTAATAGATGTTCTGAGGACTCTAAGTGAATTAGAGTAGTTACCAGTGTGTGAGAAGACATGTCAACTTCTCGATGGTGCGCACATTAAGGACATAACCATTCAGGCCAATCCATTCACGCAGTAGCTGTAGTAGCCCTAGAAAAATACTTGGCAAACTATTTGAGGAGCACATCTATGGTGGTTTACACAGTTTTAATCATGGCAAGAGACTGTATCATCCTTCTGCTTGTTTAGAACTAAAATCTCCCAAGTTGGTGGTACCATGGAGATCCAAGCCGCTTTTACTCCATTATTAGAGCATACGCTTTGCTATAACTATTATCCATGTATTTCTTTAAGTTTATTTTTTTAATTTTCTAATTTTTTGTTATGTATAAACATTAATTTAAAAAATAGAAATACAAAAAAAAAATAGAAATACATTATTTCTATAATAAAGACTTAATGCCAGGGCAGCCCGGGTGACTCAGCAGTTTAGCGCCACCTTCAGCCCAGGGCCTGATCCTGAAGACCCAGGATCGAGTCCCATGTCATGCTCCTGCATGGAGCCTACTTCTCCCTCTGCCTGTGTCTCTGCATCTCTCTCTTTGTGTGTGTCTCTCGTGGACAAATAAATCAAAATAAAAAAATAAATAAAAATAAAAGACTTAATGCCCTATTTTTCTGCCCCTATTCACTGTCATCCCTTACAACTAGAACTGGAAGCACTTAATTTCAGGCTGCCTTCTGAGCTAGAGTTAATCCAACCCCAGGATCAAGAAAGATTTTAGTCAGATAAATTTACAAGTTCCAAGCCAGCAGGTCTGCCTCTCCACACCGAGGCAACTTTTTGATAACTGCACTTTTTTCTTGTGGTGACTTCTCCTTCCACATTTGGTTTTTGAGATGAAGCCATCCTATATTCTGTATCAAGTAACTGAGTTTCTGTCCCTTGTTTAATCTCATGTTGGGTCCTGGTTTGGATTTCCTGTACATTTCCCCTATTCACCCAGGATCGTGTATCACTCCGTCCTTGAAGATTCTATATTCCAATCTCATTACGAAAATTTTAGCCCTGCAGTGAGAATTATGCTACCTCTCTCCAATTTCTTTGGTGTCCCTGTAATCCTCTCTAGAATCTTTGCTTTAGCACTTAGCTGACTTAGCTTAAAGTTACTTAAACTTAACCCTTACACTCTTGCTGGTAATCCTGGACACTTGTGTGACGGCCTGCCTGTCTGTCCACCTGTCATGACCCATTTTATTGTTTAGTACTCGCCATTGTAATCTCCAGATAAAATGCTTTGCCCGTCTGGCTGGATTTCCATCACTCGATTCTTGTTCAATTTGCAAGAACTGATTTTATCTCAATGTTGGCTTTTAGTCTCCCACATGTATCCAACTTAAGGTCTTTCTGCCACTACCTATAGTGGCAGAAAGTCCTATATTGACTAGAGGAGAACAGCTGCTGGACGATAGCTAATAGAGAGGCAGTTATATTGCTCCAATAATTAAAAGTGCATTGTAAATCCATTGTTTTAATACAGTTTCAATAAAAATTTACCTCTTTAAATATCTTATAAGGAAATACTTGTGCTGTTCTTTCTCCTTGGTCTTTGATAAGAATAATAAGTAAGGGCCACAGATTCAGAAATTGAATCTCAATGTTTTTAATATGTGTCTATTCACAAAGTCACTGTTTAAGTGAAAGGGGTAGTTTTTATATTTGTCTCTAAATAATAGAATTCTCACAGTGAAAAAAAAATATGACACACCTATTCATATATAAAGCCATAGCTTTTCTCTTTGATGTGGTGAAATAAAGCATATGACCATGATGTGTGTAATATTTTTATTTACAAGCTAGTAATTCTGACCTGGATCTTTGATCGAGAACTTAATATGACTATATATATATATATATATATATATATATATATATAGTAATATATATATATTACTTATATTATGTATATAATATATATATATATATATATAGTAATCATTTACAGGTAAAAAAAAGTTGCAAGTTTTTAAGATGTTCTTCATTATATTGTATGGACTAAGTATTTGTCTTGGTCCAATTAGGAGATAAAGCCACACAGCAATTCAAATAGAGAAAATTTTATATTAGGAATTATTAAGGTATGATAAAGTCATAACTAAAAAGATGAGAAGAGCATGTTCTAAAGGCTTTTTCACCTTCTCCTAGGAACTAAGAAAATGTACCAAAAAAAAAAAAAAAAAAGACATACTTAGGACATATTTCACCCCTGCCAGGATAGTGTTCAGACCTAGTTTGAACAGTGAAGTTTGTTTAATTGCCTGAGTTAAAGCTAGTTTACAGATATAAAGCAGGTGGAAAATTAAAAAAAAAAAAAAAAAAAAAAGGAACCTCTGGACTTGGGTTGCATGGTCACCAAGGAACTGTGTGTGCTCTGGGTGCACAGATGGAGCAGAGCAACACCAAATGTCTCTACACACCTACCCTTTGTCTGGCAGTGTGGCAAGAGCAAGAGAAAACAAAATACCATTTATTCTAACCAGGAAAGAGAAGCTCCCTTACCCTCGCAGTGTCTCTCCAGCGTCCTCTATCAACAAAGTTTAAAATCATACTCCATACTCACCATAAGGTAGAAGATGCGGAAGTGTCACCTTATCATTGGGAACAAATATACTGAAGTGAGAATTTGAATTTGTGAGGTGACACCGATAACTGCCACAGACATCACATAAGCTATGTCACTATGTTGTAAATGTACGTTAAACACAAAATAAAACAACTCTTTGTCCCATGTATTTGTCCTGTATTATCATAACTGGTATGCAATAAAAATTAGTAATAACTATAAATATTTTAACATTTTAAAACATTTAAGTGGATACTATTAATGGTCTAGATTTTTAAAAATATTTTATTTATTTATTTATTCATGAGAGACACAGAGAGAGAAGCAGAGACATAGGCAGAGGGAGAAGCAGGCTCCTTGCAGGGAGCCCAGTGTGGGACTCCATCCCCAGACTTGGGACACACCCCCAGACGAGGGCAGATGCTCAACTGCTGACCCATCCATGTGTCCCATTGCTCTAAGTGTTTTGAGAAGTTTCTCTCCAACTGAAACTGATGATAAAAACTTTGTTCTAAATAAGCTACCCTGTGCTGCCAGAAATAGTTAAAATTATTCCATGGACTTAACATCAATCTTTTTTTTTTTTTTTTTTTTTTTTTTAAGGAATCTGTTTGCCCAATGTGGGCCTTGAACTCATGAGTCCAAGATCAAGAGTCACATCTTTTACCACTGAGCATACCTACATCAATCTTCATATCATTGTATTTTGCTTTATTATATATAAAAAAAACAGACTTTTGTATCTTTCTTGTTTCATTTGCTATGTTAGTCTTCATATACATGGCAGTGGCAGTAATTCGTACAAATAAATGCTAACCTGGGATGTAGCATACAGTCAATGTCTGTCCACACACTGGTTTAATGGGGAGCCACAGCAACCATATTGGCCTGAGTGGTTAGAGTCACATGTAATCTTTCCAGACACCAGAGAAATATATGTTTCTTGTTCCAATATTGGCAAATGAGGACCATATAAGACAGTAGGCATTTGTTGAACTATACAAAATGAAGATAATTCTAAAGAATCTGACCCCAGATTTTGGGTTATATAAAGTTTTTCTGAATGGGAGATTGAATCTCTGCTGGAAGAGTATTGTCAGGCTGAATGCGAACCCCTTTGGCCTTCTTTCTGGTAGTAATAATGGTGCATTGACTAATTTAATGTAGTTTTGTCTCACCAAAAACAATTATATTGGTGATCATTAACATAAAGATATTTTGAAATCAAAGCTTTGTTCCAAATACTTTAATCTCTCAGAAGCAATTAGAACTCAGCCTAGAATTAGATACTGCTTCTTAAATCCATATGAGCTAAGTGGTTTTGTTCTAGAAGTTAGCCCAGCTTACCAGTTAAAAGTATACAGTCTGGAGCCAAAACTTTGAACTTTGCAATTGAATTTTAGATTATCTATTTATTTATTCATCTACTTACTCTTTCAGCCAACACGAGGCCCTGTGCTACATAATGAAGATACAGCAGTGAACAAGATAGACTCAATCCCTGCCCTCATCGAACTTACATTTTAGCCCAGAATAGGCACACATTAAATAAATAAATATCAACTGAGTTACTGAAAATTTTGGTAAGTCATTTGAAGAAGTGTATAGCATACTACGAAAGGTGGAAGGGAGTTCTAATCCCTCTTGCAGGTTAGGGAAGTCTTACCTGATGAAATTACACTTGATTTAGGAATGATGGGACTAAGAATTAACTAGGAATAGGGATAGGGACTAGAACAATGACTAGGAACTGATAAAAGTGGGAGTCTGGAGTTGTGGAGTTGGAAGAGCTGTTGTCCTGGTGGAGGGAGAGGCCCCTGCGAAGGCCCTGGAGGAGTGGAACAACCTGAAGTGACAGAGGAGCTACAAGGAAAATAGCGTTCATTAGCAAATGAGGACCAGATAAGACAGTAGGCATTTGTTAAACTATACAAAATAAAGATAATTCTAAAGAATCTGACCCCTTCTTGTTTATATAAGATTTTTCTTTTTTTTCTTTTTTTTTTTTTATAGGATTTTTCTGAACGGGAGATTGACTCTCTGCTGGAAGAGTGTTTGTTGCCATGCTGAATGCCAACAGCGTTCTCAAGAGGTTGTACAAAGATTTTGGTGAGGAGGCAGGGGATTCAACACATATTATTTAAAATTATTTTAGAATTTATTAGGTATAAAAAAGCTCACTGGATTTCATTTCCTCCTTCTGTAAAATTGAAAAAAATAATGCCTCTGTTTCAGAAATGTTACAAAGGTTAAATAATAAAATGTTTACAAGGTCTTTGACACATAGTCTTACCAGGCTAAGCAGTCTGAAGTATTTACAACAGCAGACAATGTAGTGTCTTTCTGTTCATTTTTCTAATCTATAGTTTCTGCATAATTTCACCTCTAATCATACATTTTTTAAGGTTAGTATTTTTACATCTTAGATTTTTAAAATCAATCTTGTAATTATTTATATATTTAGAAGTGACTACATATTAGAGATAAAGACACTATAGAAGTTTAAATATATACATAAAATTATATAATTATAATTATATTACATAATTATATTATATTTTTATATTTTTATATTATAAATATAATACAATTATATTTATATTATATATTATGTAATATCAATGTATATATGTATATTTATTATGTGATAAATGTAAATATATATGTATATATAATATAAATGCATATATTATGTAATATAAATGTTTATATGTATATTCAAATATACGTATTTATAAAACTAGAATGCATATATTTTGGAACATAGATGCTCAAATATTTTGTAAATGAGTAATTTAGACTTTAGTTTAAAAAATTGCAATCTTAGCCATCTTCCTATTAACAACATATTTCTACTTTTTCCTAAAACCATGGAAAACACAATTAACTATGTGGTATCTCTTGTAACTTTCCTCATTGGACTAGCAAAATTGCTTGAGTTTTAAATTGTTCTCCCATATTCAATTAAATAACCTTTGAGGTATGAGAAAAAAAAAAAAAACAATGGGCTCTCTTGCACCTCTTTTGGAAGAACGCTGCGCCTAGTTGTCAAGGTAACTTGACCTCATTTTCAAGGTGAATGAGACCACTATAGGAAAGTGTGCAGGTGCTCAATACTTCCTCAGTAAGCATTTTATTCTTTAAGTGTTGTCAGAAACAAGCTTGAAGTGGACATATTGTTTTTCACTTTTACCTTTTTTAAATAAAAGTTATAAAAAGCTCTTTGAACATCATTTTTTTTTACCTTTGTATTTATATTTTTCCCTGAGGGAGCATTTTAAATGGTATGTTCTTATTATTCCCTCTCTACCATTAGGTTTGTTTCTCTAGAGTATTATTCTTTTACTTTATGTTTTACACAAGAAACTGACAGTTCTGGCCCTGCTAAAAGGATCCATTGTCTGCTTTTTTCTGATGAAAACACTTGCCCAATGTTCCATTGACCTTTTGAATTTTCCCTCTTTACTTCTTCTGTATCCTGGTTGCAACATGAGCTTTCTTTTCCCAATAACCCACAAGAAAATACACGAATGATAATAGAGAAAAATGTCAGAAACATGAAAACCAGGTCCTAAGAGTTGGGCCTGTACCACTGTGAAAGTCTAACCCCTGGTGCTCTGAGAGTAAAAATATCTGTCATGCCTTCCAAGAAAATTGAAAAGGAAAACATTTCAGAGGTATTTATTAAGATATTAAGATGGTGACGGCAATGTCTTTAGAGATACTAGAGGAAGGTTAGCATGTATGTGTATTTGGGCAGCAAAATCTATTAAGGAACCAAATGTCAAAAATAATCTGATCAAGCCTATGTTTTATAGCTTTTGAACAATTTGAACAAGGGTACTCTAGTGGTGGAACTGGAAAAATGCCAGGCCCATGACTCTGGAGAAGTCTCTTGCAGAGCATGCTATAGCTGCCCTGTTTGCCTTTCAGGCTTTCTTTCTTTCTTTCTTTCTTTCTTTCTTTCTTTCTTTTTTTTTTTTTTTTTTTGTTAATTTTGTGTTCATTTTTACAGTGGCACCCTTGGTGGTAGTACTTAAGGAAAATTAGTGAATTTTGAAAAGAACACTAAGTTATAATTAATTGATAAAAAACTACGCCTTTTCCTATTTGAGTATTATGGGCTGCCATGGAAATGACTGTACTGACGAGTAAAGATTAAAAGTGGCTTAATTCTGCACCATGCAATAAAGGAAGAGATTACTCCTTCTCCTCCAATGTTCTTATAGCATTTAAATTAGAAAACATGTAATTAAATACGTCTCATTTCTTTGAAAGGTGTGTAAACCTTTAGAAGCCTAGACAGGTTTTTTTGTCAACTTTATGACCTAGTAATGTTTTTCTCAAAGATCTAGGAGCCAGCTTTTTGAAATGTAAACCTCAAGGGAGATTATGTCACTATTTCCCAGTTTCTATGGGAAGGTAGAAGTTTAATTTTTGTGGGTATCTTGCTCCATGTTGGAAAACTACCTCCTGCACTGAAGATATGATATACTTGTTTTCCTTTTAGTAGTCAATTAGCTAACACTGATGGTCACCACAATTACCAGGTAAAGTTAGGATGTATTTGTTTAATAAATTGTACTGTTGAATCCTCTTATTTGAGGACTTGTTACTATCTTTCTTGAAACCATATATGTAATAAATTATACCTGCTTGCCTATGTAAGGGGATGGACATTCTTTCACAATTTGTGGTCTCTTAATGGACTACTTGTTTTGCACATCACATTCTTATTTAATATTTATTCATTAACAAAATATTCTCTTTCTCCACTACCTTTGTGGAGAGGCTTTCTGAGTTGGGATATTTAATTTTTAATTATATTTCTCTAACACAATATTATTTAAGATAAATATGTACCTTTTAAAGTGGTTATGTGTTGCAATCAACCAGGAAAAATATAATAAGCCCAATGTCTCCTATATGAAATAAGTTTACTTCAGGCTTTTCAAGGCCTTATGTATGGATAAGAAGAATTTGTGTGAAAGTGGAAAATAGGGGCAGCCCACGTGGCTCAGTGGTTTAGCACTGCCTTCAGCCCAGGGCCTGATCCTGGAGTCCAGGGATCGGGTCCCACGTCTGGCTCCCTGCGTGGAGCCTGCTTCTTCCTCTACCTGTGTCTCTTCCTCTCTCTCTCTCTCTCTCTCTCTCTCTCTCTCTCTCTCTCTCTCTCTGTTTTTCATGAATAAATAAATAAAATCTTTAAAAAAAATAAAGTAGAAAATATAATCTCCAGCATCAAGAAATTTGCTGAGACAAAGACCCAACTTATCTTCATCCTTATGATTTTCTTCCTAAACCTATCATAATTAGATTAGTTGTAAATTTTAAAAAATAATAAACACAATTGGTAATGATATAAAAAGATTTTCAGGGTATAATTCAATGATATATTTCAAGAGGTTCATTAAATTACATCCTCTTGACTTATAAAGCTTCTGAGAAATGAGAACTGTATCAGTGAGTAGAATCTAACAAAAGTTTTGTTAAAATTTTTTCATATGATGCCTTTTGCAAATCAATGCTTTCATCATGAAATAATACACATGCCTCCTCACTAGGTAGAACTAGTAGGTAGGTTTCATCAAAACTCTGGTGTGGTGTTTATTCGGCTATGTTTTTACTATTGATATAAATAAACACAAATTATTTAATTTGATTAAATAGAAACTTATGAAATGGTAATTATGAAATGTTGAATAGTGATAATCCACAGTCATAATGCAGTCTTGAGAATGAGGAATGGGAGATACAAAGATGGCTAAAGGAGTTGTATGTGTCTAACATGGATTTATTTCCAGTGAGAACTTTTCATGTTGGACTTTCCTGAGGAAAGTTTACCTTCTCACCAAAACTAAAGTGGAATAATGATCTATAATTCCCTGAATGATATGAATTGGAAAAATCAGAAGGATGCAAATACAACTGTACTTCTTTTTATAATCAGGATTTAATTAATTAATATATTTCCAGAGGATCACCTAAAGCTTGTCTATCACATATTCCTGATTACATAGAAGAGTCTGTGAAATGGGAATTGTGAGGAGTCTTCCTGTCTCAGCCTGCCATTTGTAGACATTGAGCGAATAGATTTTGAACATTGACTAGGCTTGCTGGCACTATGGAGAATCTTGGAGGAATAACAGACTGAGAATTTTAATTATAAATGAATTCTCTGAAATGAGAGGTCTTCCATTTTATGGCAGACAGGCCATGGGACTAACTGAAGAGGTTCTGTTGAACCTGAGAAGACAAAAGAAAAGATTACTTGGAATTAGACATAGTTACTTCAAAGTATACTGAAAGACTGCATTGTCTGCCTTATTACCCATCCAGAACCTCTGATCTGGTTGAAAGTCCATGACCTCAGGCTGGACATCTGTATCTAGAGTCCTAACCATCCAAATCAGTTACAGAGCTGCCTCTTCTCCCTCAAGCAGAAATGTGATTCTAGATTTTCTTTTAGTAGTTAGTAAAGGTCTTGCTGATAGCTTTTGAGAGCATTTAAGAGTAGCTGGAATTATATATTTGAATAGCACTCAGTACAGTTTCCCAGTGAAATGTCCGGGTGATTCCACTTTCTTAGCAGTGCTAGGGTTGATGTCATTGCTGTCTGCCTCACATCCCATCTTTCTCAGGACTGACATTCAATTCTGAGTGTCATTTTGCTTCTTAGCCCAATTTTTCTATGAATTTAGTGGCCATAAGTCACAGGGAGGATGCAGGGAGATGGGGGCAGAGATGTACCCCAGCTCATATATAGGATCTCTGGCTTGGCTCATATATGGTTAGGATCCATTGGACACCACATTAAAGTTCAGAGATTCTTGATGATATCAGAAAATATGCCATGGATGACAGATCCCTTGCTTTTCTGTCTCTCATGGCACATCCCCAGCACTTACCAGAGGGATCAACCTGCTCTTAGCCTGGTTGGCTTCTGTGGCTCACTGTGACACAACAAATGCTTCTCAAATGGCTCTGGTGACAGAAAGTGTTGGGTACCTTTGTTCTTGCCCTATTTTAGATACTTCCCCACCTATTATTCTCCAATGAAATTGTACTTTACTCTGACAACAGCCCAAATATTAGATAAGACCCATGGAATTTCTTCCCTACAACTAATTTTGTGTGATTCAACTTATAGTTCTTCATAGAAGCATTCAGGTAAATATCACAGAGCCTTGTAGATTTGGAGGAAAAGGGAAGAAATCATGACCTTTGGTAAAAAAAAAAAAAAAAAAAAAAGTGTACATGAATGAGAGCTAGAGTTGGCAATAGCTGGTCCTCTCTTACACAATATTTGAAATCCATTAAACATATTTGCCATAGCAAAGCAATACCATGTTTTTGAAAAGATACACATCCAATATGTGTGATATATTTCTTTATCTTTTATTGTTAAACTCCAACCCATTTCCTACAAATAAACTTGGACTTAGAATGTATATGCCTTATCCTTGCTCTATGTTACATTATAAATCTTATAGGAAAAGATATCAAGTGGTGTCATGTCCAAAATGCTTTCATTTTATCCATGTTTCTTCTTTTGTTAAGGAGGGAAGATTGGAAGTTTCCATTTTCCAACATTCATGCACTATGCTTATACCCATTAGTTCATGCTTATGTTACCTCAGTTATTTGTGTTTTTTTCTTAGGACAAAGTTAGATTGACTCTATTTCTAGATAAAGTTATATTTTGAATCTTTTAATTATAATGAAAGCAATATTCCAGGATACTAAGGAACATAAACTTGTTAAAAGGATTATATTTGCCCTTTTCTTTCAATTTCAATAGACAGAATATATCTAACTAAAATCTACACTGTATTCACCACTATGTATGAGAGGAGAATATTTCTGGTTGAAAATCCTGAGCCCCCAACCTGGCATTGTTCCTTTGTAATTAGGAGCCAACTACAGAGGAAGCACCAAAGCATTGGCAGAGACTATCTGGCTATTGCCTTAGCAAACTGGAGAGGGTTTCTTAGCAACTTTTATTTTGTATCTCAGGGAGAAATATGGCCATCATGTAACTCTATCCACAACTTCAACCAATGGACTAATTCTATTGACCATTCTCTGGCAAAAGTCATTGTCTTAGTAAAGGACACATCTCCCTAAGTAGATTAGAGAAATAAATATTTGAGGAGAGCATTTGCATGAATTATTTATTTTTCTTCAGTTCCTATATCCTATAAGGAGGGATGTGATAACTTTAATGGGAACAATAACCACAGTTTAGTGGTAATTTCTATATCCTTAAAAAGGACACATCTTTGCATGGTGAGTACAGGGAGATTGTCTCAGGAACAATCCTCTAAGGATCTACCATAATCACATTTAATAAACTCCATTTTTAGCTATGTAATATAAATTGGCTGTTGTCATTAATTATTTGATTGAATCTTTATAATATTCTGAGATTTTTAAAAATGACATTAGTATTATTCTAGACAAAATCCTCAAGGAGGTAGATCTCTACTAACAATTAGACCCATAATTCTAAGGCTATATGCTACCAGTTTAGCATGATCCCTCAGAGAACAATAATTTCTGTGTAGTGGTATTATAGTATTCCTAAAACCCTATGCTAACCACTGCAAAATAATAAAATGACCAAAACACAGTCAATGGGCTCACCTAGCTCTAAACCTAAGAAAAACTACATAAATATAAAAATGACTTTGGAGTGAATGTGAGTCAGTATCAAAGATCTGTGTGTGTTTTATAAGCAAAAAAGGATCTATGTAAAGGAAAATAAATTGCTGTTCTGTTATTATTTAAGTGAGGGAGAAATAACATCCCATATACATTTGAGGGGACAATAAAATTTCCTGGTGGGAAGATAATTAGTAAATTAATTTGTTAAATTGTCTGTATTTGGAGGCTAAAAGGATTAGAGATATTTTTTTTTTAGTAAGAGTGATTTGATAGGTCTTGCATTCAAGTTAAAAGAAGGAATGACCAAAAGACAGAAGGCAGGAAAGCATAGTGTTTGTTTTGAGAAAGGAAGTAAGCTACTCTAGCTCAAGTTTAGAGTTATAGAAGAAAACACAGAGAAAGAAAGGATGGATACTGAAGCAATGGAGAACTATTAAGTAGCAAGAAAAGGTGTTTATGCCCTTTGCTAGGAGCTTGGGTCAATTATGAATATGGGTGAGCAGTGAAGTAACAAGACTGGAACTCAGCATAATGAAGATATTCTGGCAACGTAATAATGGATTGAGAAGTGTAGTAGGTTGAATGGTGTCTCACAAAAAAATCATGTCTATTCAGTTGTGTTTGGATGTAAGGTTCTGTAAATATCTGTGAAATCTATCTGGTCCAGTGTATCATTTAAAGCTCTTGTTTCTTTGGAGATGTTGTGCTTAGAATATCTGTCAATTGTAGAAAATGCTACATTCAAGTCACCAAGTATAAGTGTATTATTATCTAAGTATGTCTTAACTTTGGTTATTGATTGATTGATATACTTGGCAGCTCCCACATTTGGGGCATAAATATTGATGATTGCTAGGTCCTCTTGTAGGATAGATCCTTTAAGTATGATATAGTGTCCCTCTTCATCTCTTACCATAGTTTGCTCCGCATCACCTGCCATCAGAAAAACACAAATCAAAACCACAATGAGATACCACCTCACCCCAGTGAGAATGGAGAAAATTAACAAGTCAAGAAACAACAAATGTTGGAGAGGATGTGGAGAAAGTGGAACCCTCTTGCTCTGTTGGTGGGAATGTGACCTGGTGCAGCCACTCTGGAAAACTGTGTGGAGGTTCCTCAAAGAGTTAAAAATAGATCTGCCCTACGATCCAGCAATTGCACTGCTGGGGATTTACCCCAAAGATACAGATGCAGTGAGACGTCGGGACACCTGCACCCCGATGTTTAGAGCAGCAATGTCCACAATAGCCAAACTGTGGAAGGAGCCTCGGTGTCCATCGAAAGATGAATGGATAAAGAAGCTGTGGTCTATGTATACAATGGAATATTCCTCAGCCATTAGAAATAACAAATACCCACCATTTGCTTCGACATGGATGGAACTAGAGGGTATTATGCTGAGTAAAATAAGTCAATCGGAGAAGGACAAACATTATATGGTCTCATTCATTTGAGGAATATAAAAAATAGTGAAAAGGAATAAAGGGAAAAGGAGAGAAACTGTGTGGGAAATATCAGAAAGGGAGACAGAACATGAGAGACTCCTAACTCTGGGAAACGAACAAGGGGTGGTGGAAAGGGAGGTGGGTGGGGAGGTGGGGGTGACTGGGTGATGGGCACTGAGGGGGGCGCTTGATGGGATGAGCACTGGGTGTTATGCTATATGTTGGCAAATTGAACTCCAGTAAAAATAAAATAAAATAAATGCTATTTGGGAGATGAAAAAAAAATCATGTCTACCCAGAACCTCAGAATGTGAATGCAGATGATGTTATTAGTTAAGGATCTTAAGATGAAATCATCTTGGATTTACGGTAGGCCCTAAATGCTCTTAACCAGAGTTCTTACAGAAGAGGAGAAGACAGAGGACACAAATGCAGTGATATGAAGATGGAAGCAGATTGTTATACTGTATCTATAAGCCAGAGAATGTGAAAGATTGCCTACAACCACCAGACATGGGAGAAGGGCATGGGATGGTTCTTCCCTTAGAGTCTCCAGAAGGAACCAACCCTGCTGACACTTTGATTTCAAGCTTCTGTCCTCCTTAACTAATGGAGAATAAATTCTGTTTTAAGCCACCCAATTTAAAGTGATTTGTTATGTCAGCCTCAGAAAATCAATATAAGAGACAATAGTTGACAAGCAAATGAAGCATAATAAAGGTCTGAACTAGAGAGGGAGGAAGTAGAAACAGAAAGGAGCATGTGGACATAGGATTTACCATAAAGGCTATGTGTCACAGATTCTCACTTGTATATCCCCTCCAAGGCTTATACTGAATAATGCATGGAAATTGGAAATTCTTTACTTAAGTAAATCCCACACACCATATAAATTACTAAGTGTACAAAGCTTAGACTAGCCCCTATCTATATGACATTGCAAGTAAACAATTTAAGTCAGTTGCAACGTAAGAGAGAATCCTATGTTTTTAGTTTGGCAATCACAGAGGGTAGTGATATTATTTATCAGAAACAATAAATTCAGGTGAGGAGCTTTCTCACAAGTAATTAAAAATCAGGTTTTCTAACAACTTGTAAACTACTTACCCCTCATGATCCAGTCCACTGCTGGATTTAGCTTGTAGTCTGTAGTTTGCTGACTCCTGGTACAAAGAAACAACTCTAATGGAATGTGCTAAATGGTATAATAAGAGAGTGTGTATGGTACAAAATGGTCACAAAGCAGGGGAAGCAGTTTACTGCCACTGCGTATTGAAAAAACCTTTCTAACTCCTATTGTGAATTAGGCTTATTTGGTCTTTTCCAAAAAAAAAAAAAAAGTAATCAACCTATGGTTTAGACAAGCTCTCCTACAAAGTGGTTCCATTGTTCTCTCATCTTTGTATCTATAGAGTTAAATACAGAGCACATCAAATAGTAGATGCTAATTCATCTTGAAAAATGGAGAACCCGAAAAAAAAAAAAGAAAAATGGAGAACCCGAGTCTTGGGTACTGATAGGCTATTCAAATAGATATAAAGTAGGTATTAAAGTAGGTATTAAAAATATGGATCTTGGGGCACCTGGGTAGCTCAGTTGGTTAGGCATCTGATTCTTGATTTCAGCTCAGGTTATGATTTCAGGGTTGTGAGATTGAGTCCATGTTGAGCTCAGACTCTGTGCGCTCAACATGGAGTCTGCTTGAGATTTCTTCTCTCACTCTCTCAGACTTTCCCCCACCCTTGCACTAAATAAATAAATGGATCTTGAATTCAGGAAACATTGGGACTGACAACATGCATTTAGGTAACCAACACAGTGCAATTGCTGAAACTCTGGAATTGACTGAGAGCTCTGAGGGGGAGGCTATTACAAGACAAAAGACACAAGGATGAAAACTGATAAATACAAGTACCATATTGGTTGCTGCAATGAGTATTGTCAGGCACTTTGGATATACTAACTGTAGAACCAAAGAGATACTTTAAATAAATATATTCCGTAAATTGGTGAAATGGAACTTTATTGTAACTCTTGACTTTCTCTGGCTTTTTTCTTGTTTGGCCCAGTCACTTACGGGAAATGTCAAGTGATTCTGAAGACCACCTGGAGTTGCTTTAACTTCAATCCCCTGAGAAGCCTCAAAAGGTCAAGTATCATCTCCTACTGCTTCTCAGATGCCTTTACATCGTACTGAGTTCCTAGTTAATCTTCCCAGTCCTGTAAAATTCACATGTGCCAGTGCTCTAGATAGAAATGACATACATTCTTTCAATTTTGGAAACTGAGCTTTTTCTCATAGACTCAAGGGGATAATCCCACATTTTAAAGATAGATTTTAAAATATTGAAAGCTATAAAGATTAGAGTAGCTCTTCAAAAATTCCCTAAAAAGCACATTATGCAGTAATAATGTACACTGTCTTAAAAATATATATGCTTTAAATTTCAAAGATGAAGTCAAGAATAATTTTAAGTGAATTTATAGATACATATTAATCATGATACTAGTTATCTTAAAATACGTGCACAGATATGAATGTATACGTATAGAAACCAAAATGTACACATATAAACAGAAGTACCATTACCTGTGTGTTCATTACTGATAATAGCTCACCAAAAGTAATCAACACTTTGAGATCTTACTGCATGCCAAAGATGATCATTGCAAATATTAGCTTCTTTATCCTTCCAGCAACTCTGAGGTAGATCATATTTTTTTTTACATTTTTCAATTACTTTATATAGCCAACACAAATAAAATCCCAAAGGCGTCTCAAAATAAACCAAAAGCTTACTGTTCAATTTAAGTCAAGAAATTGTTTATTTAGCACCTTCTATCTGCTAATCAGTATGCCACATGCTTAAACACAATGCTTTACTTCTGCATAAGAAAAGATATATTCATGCAGTCATGGTCATCAAAGGAGCTGTTTGGCCTCAAGGTAAATACCAGTTTCATGTTAGAAGACAGAAACCAAACTATAAAAAATAATCCAAAAGGGAGACTTTCAGGTTCTAAAAAAAAAAAAAAAAAAAAATAGCGAGTTACCAATGGAGCACTGTTATTTTTCTTTATTCTTCTCCTTTTCTGTCTTGCTTTCACTTAGGACTTGGATCTTTTTTTTTTTTTTTTTTTTTTCAAATAATCCTCCATTCACTTCAAACTGGAATGGAGAGACATGGAACTGTTCAAACTTCTTCTTTGCTATTTCCCAAGACCTGCTCTTAAACTCATGTTTAATTAAACTAAATTAATTAATAATTTATATATTGAGAGAGAGAGTACACATGGGCATGCAAGTGGGAGGGCAGGGCAGAGGGAGAGGGAGAGGGAGAGAGAGAATCTCAAGCTGACTCCCTGCTGAGTGCAGAGCTGAATGCATAGCCCCACACAGGACTCAATTGCAGAAGCTTGAGATCATGATTTAAGCTGAAATCAAGAGTCTGACATCTAACCAACTGAGCCATCCAGGTACCCCAAAATTCTTATTTAATTTTAAAAGCCTGGCTAATTTCTTTGAGAGACAGAGAGAGAAAGGGAGAAGAAATAATGGGGGTGCAAGACCCCAGGTCCTGGTGGCTGCCAATGTGTCCTATGCCTGTAGGAAATTGGACTGCTCACCTTCCCAGGGCCGCTCTCACCTGGTTCCTCCATCTGACCTGGGCTAAGGTGGAGAGGTAGGGTGCCACGGCCAGAGTCTCTGAAGGCCTAATCCTGGGCTGCTGGTTTTCAGAGTCATACTGTATCCTTTTGGGGTCTTCAACATGAGGACCACATGGGCTACCTAGAGGTAAATCCCACAGAAGTATCCCCACTGCCACCCCCCAAATGCATCTGGGAGATTCTCACTCTCACATTGGTCCACAATCAGCCTTCAGCCCTTGTTTCTGGCTTCAGCAGCTTCTGCTCCAAGAAATTGAAAAAGTCCTTTCAGCTGTGCTAGATATACAACACTAAGTGTAACTGTTCAATATTTCTGTTCAGGTGCCTTTTTACATCTGTGACCTGGATGGTTTTGCTTTTTGTTTATTTCAACTTCAGTCAAATGATTCAGTTCCTTAAGAATGTGCCTATAAAGGGGTCTGGGCCCTCTGGATAATTCCCTAAAATATTCTATCCCTGTTTCATGCAAGCGCCAAGTCCAGTGTTAGAGTCATAGTTCAAAGCAGACAAAACTGATATGATAATCATGTTGAAGATACAGTAAAAATGTTAAATTCTCTTCTAAATTGGATATAATTTATGGGGTGCCTGGGTGGCTCAGTCAGTTGTGCATCTGCCTTCAGCTTAGGTCATGATCTCAGGGTCCTGAGATTGAGCCCCACATCGGGCTCCCTGCTCAGTGGGGAGCCTGCTTCTCCCTCTTCTTCTGCCTCTCCCCCATCATGCTCATACTTGCATGTGCTCTCCCTCTCTCTCTGTCTCTTAAATAAATAAATAAAAATTTAAAAGATTAAAAAAAAACTAAGTTGGATATAATTTTTAATGAAAGTTATCACAAATTGAGAGACTTAGGTTCTCAGATACATACTTTAATATCTAACTGCTTGGCCTACCATGAAGGTTTGCCAGACTTAAGGAATGCAGTATGTAAAGAAAAGTCTATCTGGTCAAGTAGACTGTGCAAGACAGTGCACAGTCATAGATAGCATACCAGCATGTCATCTTCATGAAATCGCCTCCATGAATAATGATAGTGACTTTGATGATTTGAAAGGAGGGCTGGATAAATATGTCCCCAAATACCTTGTTGGAAATGTTAAAGTAGTAAGAAATACAAAGTGTGAGGGATTGATTCAAGGAAGAATGATTGGAGCAACCCATGCTATAGGAAAAGTTCTGGTCTTGTTAGATAGCTACTGTGAAATGAATGTGCTATAATTGCAACCCTTGCTGGCTGTCATCTAGGAGTCCTGGCAGACCATGGCTTGCCCACCAACTGATATTATCAGTGCAGATATGCTTGTCTACAGCTTGTTGTCCTGTCTGGTACAGGGAGGGTTCAGCTGGGGCTCCACTTCAGATGGGATGTGATTCCTCTTTCTGAGCTACGAGGACCAGATGGAAATAATGTACCAGTAAAGTCTCCCACTATGACTGGAGGATTGTTTGCCATGAATAGACACGATTTCAAATATTGGGCAGTATGACAGGAGCATGTAAATATGGGGATGAGAAGAGTAAGAAATATCACTTAGGATCTGAATGTGTGGTGGTAAGCTCCTCATTGTTCCTTGCTCAACAGTAGCACATGTTTTCTAAAAAATGCAACCATATGCATCTTCTAAAGGTTAGGACACTAGGATATATAACTCTTTGAGGCTGGCACATGCTTGGTTGAATGAATATAAGGAGCATTATTTTTCCGTAAGACCTGATATGAAGACCAATTGGTATTGGTATTGTGGAAATACCAATGAGTTTATTGAAATGAAGAAGAAATTGGGTTATAAATCAATTAAATGGTATCCAGATAATAATTATTCAGAAGTGCAAATATCTACATAAGAACAATGTGGTAGGAGGCACAACTAAGGAGAAGAAAAACCAGTTAAAAAACTATTACATAGGGCAGCCCCGGTGGCTCAGCAGGTTAGCGCTAATTTCAACCCAGGGTGTGATCCTGGAGACCTGAGATCAAGTCCCACGTCAGCCGCCCTGCGTGGAGCCTGATTCTCTCTCTGCCTCTCTCTCTCTGTGTGTGTGTGTGTGTGTGTGTGTCTCTAATAAATAAATAAAATCTTAAAAAAAAAAAAAGAAAAGAAACTATTTACATAGCCCAGAGGAAAACCACAAGAGACCTGAGGAAGGTTTGAACTAAGGCAGGGTTTGATTATCTTACGTATTGCATATTGGATTTTTTTGTTTGGAAAGTAGTATATAAATGCATTAAAAATAAATAAATAAATGATTCTAGTTTCATCCATTGCTTCATACCCATTAGCGCTTTCTTTATCATGTGTAAAAAAGTTTAGCAAACCCTAAATTTATTTATTCAAAGATAAATAAGACTGACCTTATTTCCCTCAAAGAGCATACAGTATACTATAGGAAACAAACAAATGTTAATGCTGCTATTCATTCATTCATTAGAAGTCAAGGTGAAGGAGAGAAGTTAAAGGATGACTCCGAAAGGATGGGAAGAAATATGGACATCACCAAAGCTGATAGGAGGATTGGGAGCACAGCTGGCAAGGGAAATGGTAAATTAAAAGAATGAAAAATAAAACACAAATTCTGTGATGCATTAAAAATGTTTTTATGAAGAAATAAATATCTCTTCCCTTAGAAGATTATTCTAATTTACAGCTATGGAAGCTATCAAAGCTGAAGATAAAGATTTCCATGTTATCTCAATGTGATGTGAAGACATTTTACCAAAAGACAGAATGAAATAAAAAGATGTACTTTGAGTTTGTGATGTAATGAGGGACTGATTTAGACTTCATTGTGTATGACCTTGCATAAATCACTTCACTTTTGGTTCCCAATTTGTTCTTCAATAAAATTAGGAAATAAAGTGAATTTTCAGCAAAACTAATACGTGTTCTGAGTGAATTCCATCTTTTTCTTGGTGCCAATCTCCCTGTCTCCACCAAACTTTGAGAATATTAATGTAACAAACAACAAGATAATTGGCAAGGTCAATACACAGTTTTTTTAATGCCCATTTGCTATGGAGTTACTCACTGATGGGATCATGTTACACTGGAAAAAGATCATCCCTAAACAACCCCAAAAGGGTTCTTTCTCTAAGCCGGCAGAGCCATCTTATTTCCATTTCACCTATAAGTGGGTGACATCTGTGTTGTTGGAAATCCAAGGGACAGCCCCATGAAAGTCTCCATCGGTCATTGCATTGGAATCTGCTCTGCATCCCCATGACAATGTCTACCATGTTTGGTGTTCTTAATAAGAGTTGCAGTCAGTTTCTAATATGTGGAACAGCAGTAAGTGCTGAAGATGCAATACTCTGCCTTACACAGAACAGGTGCTGATATATATATTTTTTAATTTAAATTCATTTGTTTATACTAAATGTTAAGGATTATTTTAGCAGTGCCTAGCATGTGATTCGGTGTTAAAGAATGCTAAAGATCCTCTGGGTATTGCTCACACAACAAACACTCTAAGATTGAATAAGAACTTTTGTAAACATGAAAAAGAAAAATGACAGAGGATTTTTAGCATCTTTTGATCAAACTAAAAAAAAATAAAGCAGCATGGGTCACTGACTATAAATGTGTGTTAAATTAACATCTTCTAATCATCTTCTAATCATCATCTTCTAATTAGGTAATACTGCAGTAGTGTAAGTCCTGGTTACCAATTCAGAAGAATGCATTTTAGGGCATGGCAGTAGATTATAATAGAAAAAGATGGGCCAAATCAAATTTGAAAATAAGGAAAGTGAAGTCGAATATAGGTGAACTTTTTTGAATGAGATGGATGAACATCTCTGAATGAAATATTCAAGACTGTAGCAAACTGCTTCCCGAGGGAAACAAGAAAATTCAATTTCATGAGAAAATTAAAATGAGAATCAAAAGTCTCTACAAGACACACACATGTACACACCCAAATACACACTTATATTTGTGTTTAGCAAAAACAAGTAGATTACTAGCTAAGCTGATAGATCTTTTACATCTGTATGTCTTTTTCTTCATTTTCATAAATCACTGTAATTTTATAATCATTGTCCCAATCATTATTTCTGAACTAAGTTTGCATTTTTTTCTTTTAAAATCATCTGCCTTATTTCCTTATCTCCTCCAAACCTAAAGTAAGTGTAGATGTTGTATATTTTTGAATAATTTATCATGTTGAGGAGCTGCACAAGTATAAGTAACAGATTTAAAACCACAATTGACAGAGAGGGCACTCTGCAATGACAGGCTCTAGAGTCCAGAATTTTAAAGAGTTTTATTCAATTCTAAAAACCTTGTTTCCCTTCGTTTCCAATTAAACAGAATTATTTAAATAAATCTACTCATCTTTGTTTTGAATATTGGCATTAATTATATGGTGAGATAGCACATACCTAATTTTCTGTCATCCTCTAACATTCTTTTATGATATGATATCTGTGTTTGATATTAAAGGGACCGAGGTATTGAAAATGAGGAAGTAACTTGTCCAAGCTTATACAGCTAGCAAACAATGGAGTTAAGATGGAAAATTTTGACTCTAAAGCCTGCCTCTCAACCACTACTCCAAAAACCTGTAGTCAATTCTTAAATACTTCAACCATGCAATGTATACTTTAGATAAATATGTAGCTTTCTCCAAAATGGTACTAGACTTTCACAGAAGATGCCTATAGGTCTCAGAAAATTATGGTAGATGTCAGTTAACTTCAGGGTGATACTTTATGACAAGAAAGGTAGCAGAGAAAAAAATTACAATTGACATACCCCATATACTTATGGCCAATGAAGAACAGTCTTTTACTCTTCATGAACACTATCTACTTGACCAAACTTGAGTCAAGCAGCTTTGAGTTTTCTTCTTGATTAGGCCTCAGTCTCAGCCCCATCCTTGCCAGGCCTGCATAGCCCAGTTCCAGCAAGAATTCTACTAAGTCAGTTTAGAAAGAAGGCTCCACTCTTGAATACCTGATCATTCTCAATATCTGATCAAGTTCCTCATGTCTACCATCTCCCCCCCTACACAAAGCCCCTACCAAGCTATATCTGTTCACTCAGGCCTGTCCTCATTAAGAATCCTGCTAGGTCAGATTAGCAAGAATGCCCCTAACCTTTGATGCCTCTTCTCAGTAGTTTTCCATTCACCAACCACCTCCCCCCACAAACACGCACCCACCTACAAATCATCTCTTGCCCTTAAATTCAGAATTGAGCCCAGTTCTATACTGAGGTCTCTTTCCCTTATTATAACAGTCCCTGAATCAAATCTGTTTTTACTGCTTTAACTACTTTCAGGCTCTGTTTTTTTTTTTTTTTTTTTTTTTTTTTTTTTGTTGTTGTTGTTTTTAACTTTGATACCATACACATGCCAGACAGAGAAGCATGAGGAAGGAAAGGAATGAGTTTTGAAGATAACGGCAATTTTTAAAAACCCACACTTTTTCTGCCTATATTTAAAGGACTCTTTGCAAAGAAGTTTTTTAGAATATGATCATTTGGTTCAAATACTGGCATAGAAGCTGTGTTTATTTGCTTTGGCAATATCTCTAAACTCAAGGGAGGAATGTGAGAGTTTACTTAACTTCTTCAAAATATCAACTTTGCCAGGCGGTGATGGACTACATCTTTTAATCTACAAGTGGGCGCTCTCCTACTGAAAAATTAGAGAATCAACCTGAAGCATGCTTTGCAGCTATTCCTTCCCACCAGTACTCCGGTACTTTGATTAAGATTTACTGTGGCTAAAATAATGCCCTTATCGTCTTGTTTACTAGCTGTTTCTGAGTAGGAAATATCTTTGGAGAAGAAAAAAAAAAAAAAAACAGTTTGATCCACAATCCCTTCTCCGTGGGGTAAACCAGTTATCAGTGATAGCATTCTTATGGAGTGAGATCGTATTGTTCGAAACTGCATTTCATGAAGCAGTCATAAAGGACTGAAATATTATCAAGTGAGCACTTTGAATACTGGAATAACAAAAGCAGAGTTTATCTTTCATTTAATAAAAGTCTGTTGGCTTTCTCTAGTGTACTAAAGAAATCATTTACATCAACTGCAGTAAAACAATCACAACAAAACACCACTTAACAGCAGGTACTGGATGGACAAATTTCCACCATCAAAGTTAGCCCTTTTGTAAAGGAAAATGTATATAACTTGTAACTTTATAGTTTTTGAATTCTTGTAATGTATGACTCAATTATAATTTTTGCAGGTCAAGAAAAGCCCCTTCCCTTCACTCCTACTAAAATGCTCTTAAAATAAGTCTCTGTGTTTTTTCAATGAGATGATTATGAAATGTATTCCACTGCCCCAGGTCCCACAACAGAAGATTTCCCATTATTTTCTACAAGATCCAATAGAGCATTCTTGATTTCAATCAGGTCAGACACCCTGTCACAATCCAATCCTGACACATCAATGACAAGGCATATCAGAGCAGTCAAAAGTTTACAACATGTAATAAAAACTGAACTAAAGTCAAGCATGCTATCCTCTTGTAGGCCCAGGGAGACTCTAGGCAACTAGTGATTTGTAGGCTCCATTACATCCCAAATGTTCGATGTATCTAGCCCTTGGCAGGGTGTCAAGGACAAGAAATAATCAGTCTTTAGAGATCACTTTTGAAATGCTATGCCCTCTGCTTCCTTCAGGTGAATCATTCCTTCCATGTTGTCAGGATCCACTGATGAAAGCTGACGACTTTCAATAGCCTCTGACAAGTGAGGTATCCCCTTCGCCATATGTGGAGGAAATGATACTGTGCAATCAGCTTTCACCAGGCGTGCTGTGAGTGATGAGCTACTGCACAACATCATCCTCATGAGCTCCTTTCCAGAGTCAAAAGTAAAAAGCAGGATGTATATGATCTTGTACACAAGAGCAGAATGATCACAAGGGAAATAGACATGAGGGCATTTTAAAATTTATTTACACTGCTTTCTGGCCCTCTGGCCCTCTCATGCTAAGTGAAGTAAGTCAATTGGAGAAGGACAATCATATGGTTTCACTCATATGGGGAATATAAAAAATAGTGAAAGGGATTATAGGGGAAAGGAGAGAAAATGAGTGAGAAAAATTAGAGAGGGAGACAAACCATGAGAGACTCCTAACTCTGGGAAATGAACAAGGGGTAGTGGAAGGGGAGTTGGGCGAGGGGGATAGGGTGACTGGATGACAGGCACTGAGCGGGGCACTTGACGGGATGAGCACTGGGTGCTCAAATCGAACTCCAATAAAAAATATACAAAAAATAAAATAAAATTTATTTACAGACGTTTCATGTCTAGAAGTCAAATTTTGTCTTTACATTGAATCTTTAGATTCAAAAGAGTAGACTAATATCGGGTATCTGAAAATGACATGGAAGTGATGCAAATTGGTGGCACTGCTCACATAGCAATAAGTATTAAGTAGGCTTTCTGGTCTGAATATGACTTTTAGTCCAGCTTATATCTGATCATTTATCTGCAAAGAGAATTCTTATTGATTTTCAAATAGCAATTTTTTTCTCATGATAGCCTTACATTTTTTTTCCATTCACTAGAATTTCAGTTATTTCAACCATAAAACCACAATTTAAGTTTCTCCTACTAAAGCCTTATAGGTATCATATTTATTGTAAAAATACTAATTTTTAAAAACATTATTTATTTTCTAGTTAATTTAAATCTCTAGTTTCAGCTTCTCACTTCACATGTATTACAGTTTCAGTTAATTGTAACTGTAATTTGAGGTTAGAAACTATATAATGCAATTAAGGATAAAGAGAAATGTAAATGACACCCAAAATTTTCATTTTGTTTAGACAAATGTATAAACAATCTATAGAACTACGTGCTGATAAAGGAGATAAAAAACAAGGATTCAAATAACCAGTACCCAGATTTTGGCAAATGATTTCTGGCTTTACTTTAATGTAATTGTGGTAATGTAAGAATATGACACATTTGATGTATTTCCCAAGTAGCCTAGTTTTTAAAAATTGCATGGATGACAAAGTATTGATTATGAAACCTAATTAGTTCAAATCTTATGTATATTTCCAATAGTCCATGAAAAATATACATGTATATAGTAGATATGTAGAATCTTATATAAAAATATAAATATAAATATAAATATATATTTTATAACATTACTATATAAAACTTATTTTGTGAGTAAAAGAATAGAAGTTTATTAAGTAAAGATACAGGGAAAGCTCTCGGATGTGAGAGGGGTCTCGACAGGGTTGCCCTACTATATAAAATTTAGTAAGAATTTTATGAAACATTGCAAATTGTAGCATAGTACTCTATTCTTCATGAAAAAAAAATTCTTTTTCTGAAGCATAAAAGCCAATTTGAAAAGTAAAGAAACTTCAAATTACATTCTTTTGGCTAGCAAATCATCTTTGGTTTTTTTTTAATTTAAAAAATGTAAAATATATCTTTTATTGCTAAATGTTCAATGTTCTCTTTGTTTAATATTTCCTCCTGCCTTTTAATATTCCAATTCAAGTACAATAACATTGTGCCTTTATGTTACAGTTGTTTAAGATATGTATGAACTATAACTGTAGAAATTTTGATACTATATGCCATTCCTTTATAAATCTTATATAACTATATAAAGAGTATATGTATGTATATAAAAATAATTATAGTCTAGTGTGTACTTTATATATGGTGAGAGATAGGTATAGATACAGTTACCTATACTATAAAACTTTTCAAAAATATGAAATGAGATGAATTACCGTATTTATGTTTATCATGGTAAAGAAGAAATTTTTCAAGTATTCTACTAAGGACTTTTAAAATGCTACCTATAAAAAAATAAAATAGATAAAATAAAATGCTACCTATACTTATTGTCTAGTTCCAGTCTCACATATTCATTTTTTCCTGTTTTTTCCCTCTTATTTATGGCTCACTCCAACACATAATGGGAATATCTCAATCTCCCCAGTACTTGAAATACTTTTTAAAAATCCTACAATTATATTTTCTACCTGAAATATTTAAAAAAAATCTTATAATTACATCCTGAGCCAAAAAACTCTCAAACAAATCAATATAGTCTAAATAGACTATGTGGTAGGTATCTCAATTCACAACCTACTACAATCTGAAAAGCAAATGGGTAATGTGTTTTGAGTGTGTTATAAAACTAATGTCTCTCTGAATTGAAACATCACAGACTGAATACATGTGCTTATGTACAATTTTTCTTCAAATATACAGGAAAAAATATTTTTTTTGTGTAGAAAAACTAACATTAAGTAAACAAGAGAAAAGAGTGGAAAACAGATATCGAACATATTTGGAAGATGGCAAACTGACAGACAAGTGATACCTTACTTGGCAAAAAATGAAACAATGGTATGTACAGGACCACAGAGGAGAATCAACAAGAAGCAAACCTGAAAAACTCTCACTAATTGAAGCAACAGCTAGCTCTAAATGAAAGTCTTTAGAGGGAATCAGACCTCCAAAAGCCTGGAGGACTTACATGTAGACAACTGCCTCTGCTAACAATGAAGACAAATATGAGTTTATGCATCTGAAGGGTAAACTGGAGAGGCCCTTGCGTCTAGAGTATGGGGCAGACTTAAGAGTAGAGATGAGATGCAGTATTCAATATAGTAAGTCAAGGTCAAGGTCACTATATTCACTTATAACTCACTGCCCCAACCAAGAATATTGGAGAGTCCAAGAGAGATCTATAGACCCCTGCCTTTAGAAGAAGTCCCAATAGGTCTGCTAAGTCTCCAGATTATCACCCTTAGTGAGTCCCGATATAAACAAAGGTTACTCATGCACAAAAAGCTGAGCATCATCTTTTCAGTGCCTCGCACTTAAATATAAATGGCAGAGGGTGGCCCTGGTGGCGCAGTGGTTTAGCGCCGCCTGCAGCCCAGGGCCTGATCTGGAGACCCTGGATCGAGTCCCACCTCAGGGTCTCTGCATGGAGCCTGCTTGTGTCTCTGCCTCTCTCTCTTTCTCTCCCTGCATCTCTATGAATAAATAAATAAATAATCTTAAAAATATATATAAATGGCAGAGAATAATCAGCAAACACTTAAGGAAAGCCAATGATATGAAAGAATGAGACAAAACAAAAAGCAACAAGCATGTGGATAAAAATAGGTAAAAGAGAATAATTTAGAAGAAAACACGGAGTATGTAGGAAGTAGTAGGAAACTTCGAAATGTCTATTAATCTTGAGACAGCTAAGAGATACCATCGTATATTTAGTACTCAAAAAAGCGCGATGGGAAAAAAAAAAAGTACAGACAACAAGAAAGAACTCTTGGAATTTACAAAAAGAACTGAACAACTTTAAAAAATAGACACCACCTTCACAATCACCACAAAATTAGGGAAGAATGGTAGCTAAAGTTGAGAATAGATATCACAAAGTTAGAAAAACAACAGTAAAATTGAAATGTACATTTAGAAAGAAAAATGATTTAAAAAAATAATTCACAAGTTTCAACATTCAAGTAATATAGAAATAAATAGGAAAAACTATAGGGGAAATCATCAAAGAAATTATGTAAGAACATTTCCTTAATCTAAAGGATGTAATTTTTCATCATAAAAAACCACAGTTTACCTGGCGTAATGAGTTAAATGGGGCTCACACAAAAACATATTTTTGAATGAAAATTCAGAATCACAGGAGCAAAAATAAGACCAAAACTTACAGAAAGAAAGAAAAAAAAAACATGCTTGTATTAAGGATCTAAAGTGAGAATAGCTTATAATACTGTGTTAATAGTATAGAAACTAGTCGACAATGAAACGCCTTCTTAGGAGTTAAGTGCTTTCAATCTAGAATTCTACATCAAAACAAACTGTCACTTAAGTGGGAGACACATAATATTTCAAAAGAGTTTCAAAAATGTTTCAAAAGACCAACCAAGTCCCTCTGTAAGGCAACTAAGAAGACCCTACCATCTCCCCCAAGCAACACTAGAATTTAGACAAGCTTCTTCCTTACTCTAGGTCCCTGACCTCCTTTCTTAAAGCGTTGGCTTTAGAAAATTTGGAATTGTAAATTATTTCTCTGCTTCTTTGAGATGTAAATCCTTTCAAAAGACTCTTGGCAGTTTTACAAGAGAGGCATATCTTTTTCTAGAACCTGGGAGCCATCTCTTTGACATGTAATCACCATTTCTCTGGCAGAGTAGGAACCTATCTTAGGCAGGCACCTTCCTCCAAGTTGTAAAACTACCTTCTGTCATAAAGATATTGGAAGTCTCTTTTTCTTTGTGTTAACACCAATTAGCCATCACCGATGGCTAGTAATTCCCCACCAACCCCACCAATTAAAAGCTTTTCAGCTCTTTGTCTCAGTGGAATTGAGCTCAAAATTTTGGTCTCGCTCTACTATTATAGTCGCTTTGAATTAAACCTTCCTTCTTGTTTAAATTTGTTGGGTGTAATTTTTGCTTTGACTCAACTATAGGTTGTGCTCCAAAAGAAGGTGTAAGAGACGGCAGCCAAAGTAGAATATATAACAGAAAAGAGATAAATAAAATCTCTAAGCTGATGTTGAAAGAAACATCAACTGAGAGCTGTCAGAGTTTGAGATTCTCAGCATACATTGGGAGAGAAAGATGGACAGTTTGAGAAAGGCAATAGTACACAAATGGAACTAGCAAATTACCAGATGGGTTTTACCATCCTGAGAGGAAATGTACGCTCATCTCAGAAATTTGGTGCTAAGTTAGTGCTAGGGTACATGGAAAATTCAGCCAAAGATTATCTAGGTAATTATTAACAGAGAAATTTAAAAAGTTGGACGAGGGGAAAAAAGCTGTTTCTGCCCAGAACAATATTCAGATAGTCAACATCTTAGAAATCCTAAATAAAATTCGATGTAATCAATATTGTGATAGAATTATGTCAGCAGGAGGAGGAGTGGGGTCCCAAGAGATTTAAATCCTCGATTGCTATATTAGTAGAAGAAAGTTAACATCTAAACTTTCAATAAATAAATACCAGAAGCAGTGATTCAAACCAGGTGAAGCATTTGATTGTCAAGAAACCTGGGATAGTAGTAAGTCTAGAAGTTAATTGCTTTTCTTTGTAAGCTTGAGTGCATTACCTGACTTTTCTAAATGTCAAATATGTAAATCTGAAACATAATAAAAGTAAAGTCTACAAGAGGTGAAAAAAAAACATATTGTTTGCTGAAAATAACAATGAAGAGAAAGAAAAACATTAAGAAGTGAAGGACAAAAAGAGAAAAAGGAAGAGAAACAATTTAAGGGAGGAATATAAAGGAAAAGAGCAACAAAAACAAACAAAGAAAAGCTGCAGTTTTCGTACTGAATCATTTCATGGGCTATTGTTTCTGAACAACCATGTGAGTGATTATTGGCCTTGACCAGCAGTGTAATTTGCAAGTAGTAATCAGAACTGCAAAGGACTCCACTCATTTGCTGAATCACAAACTAAACCCAAACTATTCAGTGTTTTGTAATACACAACCTCTTTCCACCAACTACTACAGTTCTGATCAAATACAATAGGGAATTATTATGGGGTCTTCAAAATTGCACTGCAGTGTTCTACATGTCTTTTTTTCTTTTTTTTTTTGGTCCCAAATGACCTATTTTAAGAATTCACCATCCTCTACCCATGGACCGCTACTGCCACCCTCATTCTCCACCACTAACCTTACCTCTTACCTTACCGAGAAATTTGACCCCATCAGATCCCATCTCTCTTTCTCATGCAAATCCTACACCTTCAAATATATTCCAGTTTTCACTTGTATATTCTCTCTTCGCAGGATATGTTTAAACACTGGAATCTGTGCCTCACTTCCATGCCCCTGGTGATCTCTGTAAAGTTCCTGGATGAAGTAGTAAGTACCAAATCAGTCCAGCTCTATTGACTGTGTAAAGCCTGCTAGTGGCCAGGAATATGTGATAAAACACCAAAAACCCAGCTGTTAGAAAAGCTATTATGAAGATTTATACAGGTATTTCTATTATTTAAGCATCTTTCCAGGTTGCAAATTTTTTCCAACCCTCACAGGCCAGTATCATCCTTCACCTCCACTATTAAGTGATGCTCCTAAAGAGAAAAATGGGACAGCTTTTGATTTTGCACATGAAGATATAATCTTCTTTAGGGTGCCTGCCATCTTTTATATACACAGTCAGTGAGCAGATCCTTGCTGTTTCTTAGTTCAAGAATCATCGAAGTATCAAGATGCCTCGTTGGCTCATAATTATTCTTTACAACAAACCTGTTTTCTGAATCCGATTCCCTTAATTCTCATGTATCTCACTCAGCTTTGTTTTTAATCTGCCCATGTTTACTGGTTCTTTCCTCTTAACGTACATATAAAACATAATATTTCCACACCTCCTTCTAGAAATATTCTTCTTTCCCGGAAGTCCTGTATATTTCACTCCATTAATATGTCTTTAATCTCTGCTCTCACCTAAGTCCTCATCACTGCTACTCTTTTCCACTAATCATTTAGTTTCCGCTAATCATTAGCACTGATGTGAATTTGTTTCCCTGATCAATTCTTCCCTTCCAACTCTCTTTCACAAATATCTCTCCTTTGAGCATCAGACCCACATACTCAGAAGCTCGTTAGATGTATTCACTTGTGTATCTCAGGGACACCTCAACTCAATATTTCCAAGCCTGAAGTCAGCTGTCCCTCGTACACTTGCTCATTCTCCTCTTTGTTCTAAATCAGTGAATAGCACAGCACGTAGCGGTCCAAGCAGATAGCTGATCACCCTTGACTGCTTTCTTTTCCTTATTCTTTACACTTTAACAGTCATCCGATTATAAAAATTCCAGTTCATAAATGTCTCTCGGAAAATCTATCCACATCTTTCCATTCCCACTGGCACCTTCCTTATTTAATGATTACTTTCTACCTGGACTTCTAAAATAACCTCATGGCTGGTGTTTCTGCCATCAGATTTCCCCCTTTCCCGTCTATTCCCCTGTGCATAATATAATGCCTTTCTAGTGATTTTTATAAACTTCAGGTATGATTCTGTGTTTTCCCTGTTTAAGATCATTTGATGACTCCCTACTGCCCCAAAGATAAATTTCTCACATCCTGAACTTGACTTATAAGGAACGAGCACCTTTATTAAATAGTCCCTATATTATTCCCTAGCTTAGATCTCTTAACTCCACACTTCAGGCTTTCATCTTAGAAAAAAAAAAAAAAAAAAAAAAAACAACATTTGTGTTATTCAAGAGCAAAATTGTCTCCCTCTCTTTTGGATAGTTATACACGTTGCTTCATTTTGCTTGAAAGATTCCCTCCAAATACCAACCATCCTCTTCAACTATCTTCAGGTTTGAGTTAGATGCCCTTTTAGAATCCCAGAGCCAACCTAACAAAATATCACAAATGGATGGCTTAAAACAACTGACATTCACTCTCTCATAAAAAGATTATGTCGAGAATTACCGATTTGTCTTTTCCCCAGATGCGCAGGGACAGCAAACATTTTATCTTTAGAACCTAGTACAAGGTCTGATGCAGAGAGGAGGCTCAGTACATATTTGGAAAAAAAAAGAGAAAAAAATGCATGAAGGATTAAAAGAAGAGCTCTTTCTAAAATTCTCACAGTCTTCTCATAGTTTTCAGGATACCCAACTAAAAGAGAATCTAAAAGAAAGGCCTGTGTTAAAATTTAAAGTATTCATTCCTTTTTCTATCTACCTTTTTCAGAGCAAGCTCAAGAACAGAAAGAAGCAAAGTTTCAAATAAACTACCATCTTCTGAAGGTGGCATGCTGCACTTTGACTTTTTTTGCTGTTTTGTTTGTTTGTTTTTGGCATTTTTCCCTACATCACACTTGCTAAATCCAACTTAACTTTTGGAAGTTGGATCATTTAATTTCATCTTGGAAGGAACATCCAGTTCTCCCCCCATCACATTCTTCTTTTGGGGCACGTGCATTTTGGTAAACTTCTGTAACAGACTCTGATATTGTCCTGTCCGTGTCCTTACCTCTCTCCTGAGCCCCATACCATCTAGCTATGTGTCACTGCAAGCACTCACAAGTGCTGGCCTGGCTGAAAAGCCACAGACCTGAAGTCCTTGAGAAACCCTAACCAAGAACAAGAAATGGCACTGGGGTGAGCAACCTTAGATGTACCATAGAATCTCTTAGTTGACCCGAACAGTGCCCTGCTCTTTGGCACTGCCTGTGTGGTCTTTTCTCCCTTCTCTGTTTCACTTACTCCCTGACCTATGGGTATTTCTTATGATCACTAACCAAATAAGCTACTAGTACTCCAGTCCCCTCGTAGGAATCGTCTGTGCTTAGACCCGGTGTGATAGATTTTCTAATACTCTTCTAATACCACTTTTCACACACTGTAGTCTACTTGTCTTCTGCTGCTACTACTATCTAACATCCCAGTGGTATAAATACTACATTATTACTCCCTGTCTAGCAGAGTGCTTGGGGCATGGTAAGGAAGGTACCAATAAACATCTCTGGTTCTTTTTTTTTCCTTTAATGTGTGAATAATTTCATGATTTCATTATCATGTGGCAATATTGAACGGGAAGATAGAGACATTAAAGTAAGGCATTTGTTATTAATAACATATAATTTGTAACTTTATTTTAAAATATAATCATTTTTATAAGCAAAACACTTCAAGTATAACTTTAAAAATTTTAAATATAGTCTACATTTCTCTTCAGTTCTGCAAATACTTTTCACTTGTACTGAATTTCTTCCGGATTCATTTTTAAGCTCGCTTTAAACTGTTGAACATGCTTTTCAAACGTGATTCCATGTCTATGGCTAAGTAATTCATTACTTGATAAACTATTCATAATTGACATAACGATCCTATCACAGATTCTAGCTTGAAATAATGTCAAAGGCACTTTTCAAAGTTACTAGTTTTATAAAAGTGCAATCAAGCCCACAGATGTACCCTACTGATGGATTTCATACCATTGTTTTGACAAGAAAACATATAGCCGTGTTTAGCTTGTTTTCTGAACATCCAAAAATGCAGTCTGAACAGGTTTCTTATTTAATCCATAAACCACATCTTATTTTTTATTTCTTTGATATTACTCCTTTCGTTGCTTTCCACTTTTATTACTGAATTGCTTTCCCCTACTAGAGTAGCTAGCATTGCATATCAAAAGTTTGCATTGTTCTGAGATCAGATTTACCTGGTTTTATACACAGTGAGATGCACAGCCTTGTGTTTTGTTCCTCCCTATTGTCTCCTGTTTTCTTACGATGTCTACTGCTGTGAGGAAGAGTGGGGCTCACAGCCTGATTCAGTCTTAGCAACATGAAGCAACATATTCAAGTTTGTTTGTATTGTGGGCATATTTACGTAAATGTCCCACCTGAAATATTCTAATGTACCTGCTGCTAAAATTAGATCATACTTTGAAGAGAAATAGTATTTTCTTGTGAGAAAAAAAAAACCTAGAAAATGAAAAACATTGCTTTAATCTCCAGTTATTAAAACATAGAAAGATTCCTTTTTAAAAAAAATTTCCTCTAAATTTGCATTTTGAAAAACATTTGAAAAATTTTCCATACTACACCACCTCTTCTGGAAAGTGAGCCCAAAACACAAAAGATTTAAATTCTGGAAAATGTTTAAATCTGTGCCCATAAAAAAAAAAAAAAAAAAAAAAAAAAAAAAAAAAAAAAATCTGTGCCCATTGTTAGCTTTCTGCTTTTCCAATTACAGGAAAACATGGATAGAAGGAAGTGCTATATAGATTGGAAATAATCAATAATTACCAATAAGTACCAGGCAATATGATACATTTTTCTGCAAAAATAATGAAGAATTTTTATGTATACCTAAATTTATTTATAGCTGCAATTAATGGTTAACTTTCTAAGATGCTTTGATCTTGCCTATAAGAAGGTGAGATATTTTAATGATATTATATGAACTTCTTTCTAGTTGATCATCTCTGCCTGTTTCCTGTCCATAGAATTTGGGGAAGTCAGCCTTTGTTTTAACTATATTAAAAAACAACAACAATGATTTTAGGGCCATTTATCCAATTCTTTCAAAAAGTTAGTTCTTTTCATATCTATTTGACTGCTGTGAGTCTCATGTGTCAATAGACACACCAATTCTTCTGTAGCCATGTCTCTTTCCTGGGATTTAATTTGGACAACTTAAGCCTATTGTGCTTCCATCGGAGAGGAATGCTGTTTTTCTCTTTTCTCTAAGCTGTACTTTCCAACTGAATGAATTTGCTGGGAAAATTATATCCATTAATAGTTTTTTTTTTAATGGGTGTGATAACTACACCCTGATATTGAGATTGATCCTTAAGCCTGAGTTTTAACTGGTCTTTTTTTATTCAATTGCTTTGTGAGTAATATATATAATAAGTAAAGATGAGTAACAGTTAAACTTGCAACCTGGAAAGTCATTTGACTCTGTATTCTCTCTGTTTTCTTTAAATTCTCCTTGCACAATAGTTAAGTCTTTTTTGAGTTCATCTCTCTTGCACTATCCTAACAGGTGCAACTAACAAGACAGCATGCTACTACCACTGGTTTTTCACCTCCTCATTTAAAGATGAAGCTTAGTAGGTACAGTATCTCCTTCCTAAGTTATCACATATGATACTTTTTCTAAATACTGAGTCATTGCAGGACATGCATCAGCATATTTCTAGCCTCTAGAAATTTCCTTGCCACCAAACAACCAGCTTCAAACCTAATGCTACATATTGTAGGTTGTCTGTTAAGGAAGCACCTCTGATCTTTTTTTTAATCACTCAATATAGCCAGTTATTCTGTGAAAAAAAAACTTGAAAATCCGTAATGTTTATGTCTCATACATGAGACTTATTATATCATGTGTCACTGCAGGGGCTCATTTCTGCACTGATGGAAATTCCATTTTAATACATTGGCAGAGTCAGAAGAAAAGTAAGAGAGCATGGTAAACAAAGTGTTAGCACTTAAAACTTAAATCCAGAATACACAAAATAACAAACCTACCCCAACCCCAGTTAAACTTTAATCCTACCTGTTAGTAGATCAGAAACTATTAATTTAGGGGAAAAAATGTTCTTATGAACATTATTTCTCTGGAACAGCTTCTCCAAAACAAACACAGTATCATAATATATCCATATTTAAGTTTGGAAAATTATGTTTAGAAAAGTACTATATTTATCCTTCCATTGCTTATTAGTTGAGGTCTATATTATTTACCACAATGGAAGTACCACTTAGAAAATGCAATTGTAGAATATAAAATTTCCCATTAATGTCAGTACCCAGTACACAACCCAGTAAACCAGTCACTGTAATCATAAATGTCCCACTGTATCATACAGACCTTGATAGCAGGAAATGAACAAGAAAGACTTCAGTGATACAGTGAAGATTTCTTTTTTAATTTGTCTACAGGTGGGAGTAAAAGATTGGTGCACTGAGTCATGTCCTAGAAGATGAAACTGTATAAGGAGGACAGGAAGGGTATTATGTATTGGATAAACAGTATTTTACCAGGAAGAAAAAAAGACTTGGGCAAAAATATTTGACCCAGATGCTGGGAAATGTTTTCAAAATAACAATCAAAATTGGGGAAGGCATGTACATTCGTGAAGCAAATAAAGGTTATTCAAAGACCATGTACTAGGGTCCACCAAATGTTATATTTGTGAAAAGGTGCATTCAATTGGAGAATCTTAGGACATGGCATAGAAGAATCATAGGTAGAAGATGGGAATCACTTAGAAATGGAACAGAGAACTGAGAAGCAGGGCTGAAGGAAACAGGGAAACACCTTCCTGAGCCATGGAAAGGGGTAGCTGTAGTGCTCTCTCGACTGTTGTCCACGATGTAGACGGGCTGGGAATATCCATGTCCGTATGAGTTGTTGGCTTTGGTTTTTATTGGCTTGAGTTACTTTTGGTGACACCTGCTCTCCTTTTAATTTGTGTTCCAAGAGAAGATGCTCAGCTGGTTGGGCTTGATTAGGCTAAATTTTAGTTAATAAGAAAAGATTTGGGGGAATTTTTCTGTAAGATATTTTTGGGAGGGAAGGAGAAATCAAATGGCCTGAATAAATGGAGAATGACAGCATTTTAAAAAGCCATCTTAGATTCAAATCATTTCTGTTTGTATTGCTCCCATGACTTGCTTTATGAAACAGAAAAAGGCATTGATAATTAATTTTATACTTAAATTATGGTTTTTTTAGTTCACACTTCTTAATGTTGGTATGACTTAATTTTGTTGATCATAAGGTTTTTGTTTACATAAAATATAAATGTTTCTCAGTGTATTTAATATCTGTAGTATATTTATATATATTTATATATGTATTTATAATATTTGTACAAATACACAAATAAGTGTAGTAATATTTCAACTATCTGAATTGAATTCATGAAAGATCCTACTCATTAAATAAAAGACTTAAAATCAAGATATGATTAAATAAGGCTTATAAATTAAATCATATTCATGTTTGCAGGGAGATCATGGTCTCTGTAGGGTGAAGAAAAACTTAAAAGATGGGAGAACAAAACTGGATAAAGGTGGCTGGGTGCTGAGATTTTTGCTGAAATTCAGGTAAAAGAAAACAATGTCTTGAACTAGAGTGATGGATTGGAGAGAATGGAGAATCCTATTTCCAGGATACCAAAGTTGAAACTGGGAAGCTCAATCATTGAAGAGAGAAGGCGAAATAGGGGTCAATTGTTATGTATGGGTTTCTGTTTAGATTGTTGAATTTATGTGATTTTTGTAGCTTATTTTTGTAATTTTTGTAGCTTATGTTGCTACAAAAAACATAAGAAGGTAACAGAAAATAAGGAACAAAATTGATGATAAGTTTGTTTGGGACAAGGGTCATAGAGAAGATGAATTAGTATGTAGACAACAACTCAGCAGTCAGTAGGTAATAACTGAGTAAACTACCCAGAAAAGGGGGGAAAAATATTATATTGAACCAGGAGTAATGTCAGCAATCACAGGTGTTGGAGGTTTCCAGATAACATGACCTCAGATTGACCTGTGAGCTGGACCCTGCAATCAGGGGTTCCTCACCCTTTCTCCCATCTTTGAAATGTATAGTCAGCTTGCCTGTGCCATGCTATATGCTGCCCCACGGACACAGCTTTGAGATAATAATGTACTGTTGAGACTGTCTGGACAGTATTTAGGTAGAGCTGTACCCAGTTAAGGCCCTTTTAAGATTCTGGTGGGCGGGGCAGGGATCTTGTCTTGCTGCTGTGGAAGACAAGCCCCATTAATGAATTCCCTTGCTTATTAAAGCTGCCACCTACCAGCCTGGAGAGGTCTTCCTTTTCTGTTTGTCCATGCCGTCTATGCACTGAGACTAGTTTGTGAACCAACAAGACAGATGGAAGTAAAAGACCTCTCAAAGAAATCCAAGAAGAAATGAGATATCATATCATGGAACAAAGGCAAAAGAACGTCAGGATATAGAGATGGGACAGTGACACCAAATGTTTCCAAATGTTCCAGTAAAGTAAGGATACTCAAGTGCTCAATGTATTTTGTAACCAAGAGATAACCATTCTCTTCCATACAATGGAACTGAAGTGACAAGGGAAGAATCTAGACTACAGTGGGTGGTAGAGGAAACAGAAGGTGAGGAAATGGAGAAATCAATTGAAACAAGTGTCTTTGATAAAATTTGCTTCTGAGAGGAAGCAGCTGGCAACTGCATGGGAATGAATGCTCAAGGAAGGAGGTTTGAGGTTTTTCAGGAAGAGGAGGCTCAGAGTAAATGCTAACAAAACATTGAAGCACAGAGGAGGGAGGATTAAAGAAGCAATATGGGGGAACTAGAAGTCCCTAAGAAAATGAGCAGAAAGGAAAAACAGAGCTCACTGGAGAAATGACCAAAGGAATTTCATCTGTTTCTCTGTTACCCTTGCTCGCTCTTTTTTTTTCCTACAGATCCTAATGACTGGGACATAGAGATGAATAGTCATAAAGGTATCAAAAGCTATTCTGATATTTATTCATGAGGTACCAGTCATCTTGGGACCATTTTGAATGCTATCTTTTAAAGCACTCTTTGTAGCTTATTGTAAGTTTCTTATTTTTCTTAAATGCATCTCTTTCATTCACTAAGAACTTTTCACAAATCTATGTCTATAAATGTCCTTGTTACATTAAATCTCATGTTGGTAGACTTGCTACTACTTTTGTCAGCTCCTTCCTGTCCCAGTGCCATTTGGAGCCCCAGATTCTATAGTCAAACTTGGGTCAGTTCATGCCCTCAAATTCTCTCTTTCCATGTTTATTTATTTAGTCGTAGGCTTCAAAATAGTTCATTTAGAAATATTTTGAAAACTTAATGCTTTAATTCATCCATTTAGAAAATGAATGGTATAAAAGGTAACCATTATGCTTGTAGTTACTAATCATGATAAATTAATTCATGATAACAAAAAATCTCTATTATGTTTGTTGAAGTCATACAATCAGATGTGGGCATGGGATGGTCTGGGAATAATGAAGAATCCCTAAAATCCTTAGAAACAATTTGATGTAGATGTTTTAGGCATCAGAGTTCCTGGACCCTGGCAGAAGATGAGTCCATTCTCAAGGCATTTGAATTTGGGCTTGAGAGTCTGATTTATCCCAGCATAGACAAATGGTAAATCATGTTCTCTCTCTCTCTCTCTCTCTCTCTCTCTCTCTCTCTCTTTTAATCTAAAAAATTCTTACTCATTTTAGCTTTTACTTACATGTGTGTCAAAAGAACAACAAAAATAATAATAATGTGTTACAACATATAGATTTGAATTGAACTAAATGACCTCAGGGTTTTTCTGCTCTCCAATTCATGATTTTAAGGCATATCTGTCAGGGTCTAACTAAGAAAAAAAAATCAATTTGTTTACAACATAAAGAATTCAATTAAAGAATTAGTTTCACAGGTGAAAGAGTATCTGTGAGTCAAACAGGACAGAGAGTAACAACAGCAGGAAACCACTACTATTTTAGGCTCAAGAGCAATAAAAAGAGAGGGCCTAGTGTCCAATGTCACCCAAAGTACACAGAGGGAACTATAATCAAGAAGAGACACAGGAGCAGGGTTGGCTGGAGAAACCACCTAAGTCAGGGAAGGAGGAAGAATTTCCCTAGTGTCTTTCCCCCCTCCCACGTCAATTCCCACCAGTGATTTTGATTGGCTGAACTAAGCCAAAGCAATGTGACAGGAGTATACCTCCTGTGATATGGTCAGAATGTAGAAGAGGGTTTGAGGGGCCAGGATTGATTGAGAAATAAAATATATATATATATTTTAGAAATGAAGACAATTACAAAATCTCTGAAACACAAAGATGAATATGCAGTTCATTATCATTATTATATTATTCTTGACAATTGTTGACTTATATACCTCATTTCCCTATTTATTCTGCACCAAACTGTGTTGTCTACAAATGTCTTTCCAATCTCTCAATCAATGGGTAATGTTTTGGAGTTCTAGTGGAGTCTTCAGTTAGATTTCTGGCTCATTCAGTTCTTCCTGAGAAACAAGAAATCCAAAGTTCTATTTTTTGGTGATTTATTGGAAGGCAAATAAATAAGCTTCATTCTTAGGATATCTCTTATAACATCTACAAAGAGATATTTCTGGTTTTCAAACCTAACCCTATCCTCTAAATTTGCACTATGCAATGCCTTTAAAATAATGCCTCTACCCTTCTATGTTTCATACCATAATTAGCTGTAATTTCTTATATCGATCCATTTCCCTTTCTGTTGTTTTTTCCTGACACTTCAAGATTATTTCATCATTTTATCATTTCCTTTCTATGTGAGGAACATCCTTCACTTTTTTATATATATATAGGGTAGATCTACTAGTAACAATTTGTTTTACTTTTCTTCTAAAAATTTATTTTCGTCTTTATTTCATCTTTATTTCCCGAAATGCCCAAAGGACAGTTTCCCAAATATAGAATTAAGTGTTCACTGTTCTTTAAGCACTTGAAAATTGTTATGGCACAGCTTCATGGTCTCTTTGATTTTTGGTTTGGTTTTATTTTTCTTTCTTAATTCCAGTATAATTATTGTACAGTGTTATATTAGTTTTGGGTGCACAATATAGTGATTCAACAATTCTATATATTACTCAGAGGTCATCATGATAAGTGACTCTTGATTCCTTTTACCTGTTTCACCCACGTGTTATTGTTCCTCCAGTTCTGGAATCCTTAAACAGTGTCCTTTCCTCTTACTACATTTCCAAGATCTCCTTCAGTTATCTGTTGTCTTTAAAAAGGTTTATAGTTGTACTTAGAGGGCAGAAGCAGGCAGAGACAATTCTGCACCATCGTATACAGCAGACTAGAAGTCCTTCGTCTCTAATTGAAACTAGTGATTCTTAATCAACTTTTCCCCTGATGACAATTTACGATGGCTAGAGACATTCTTGATTATCACAATGGGGGTGAGTACTACTGGTATTTAGTGAGGAGACTTCAGGGATGCCGCTTACTATCTTCCAAAGCACAGGAACACCCCCCACAACAAAGAATTATCTAGCCCAAATGTCAATACTTACAAGGTTGAAATATCTTGATTTAAACATTCTCCTTAATTAAGATGAAACACATTTACTACTTTTCAAATCTGTTTTAGGATTAGACACTGGTATCACTTCTTTCCTTCTTCATCGTAACCATTAATCCTGTTGTAGAACTTCAGCTCTCTAACATACAAAGAGACTCTCCAAATACATACTTGAGGATTCATAATTTTTAACTTTGAAAAAATGTCATTAAAAAAATTTCAAACCTATAAATGAAAAAGGCCATTTATCACATGGCCTCAAGATTGTCTACATTATATTCAGTCAAGGAAATTTTTAAAAAGCGACTAACATTTGTCCCTCCCAATACATTTCACACATTTATATGCACAAACGTGATCTGGGACTCTGGGCTTTATTAACATTTATCTTTCCTTTTGCATGCTAAATATAATTTGGCAAACTCTTTAACATTTATTAATCTAGTATCATTTGATGTTCTAATTTACTTTCTATGTCAGCATCTAATTTACTACTAATCTTTTCAAGAGTTGAGTTAAGATACAGGAAACCTTGCTTCTTTAAACACTGCTACCGATTTGGGAACTCCCAGAATCAAAGGAGTTGGTGTGGCAGCTCATTACTGAACTGTGAGCTCTAGATCTATTGAGTTACTGCCAGAAAATATTTGCACTCTATAGTCATAGACTTTATCCTTTCGTCAGTAAGATCTAAAGTAGACTAGCTAAACATGGTTAGTGCCTCCTGATGATCTTCTTTCTTGGAACTGAGGAATCCTTGTCAATCGCACTATAGCTCTGCCCTTTAAAAGTGGTGTGCTGGGGCCAATAAAGCAGGCAGGTATTGCTCCTGAATAAACAGCTCATCAAAAGTCTGAGAACAGAAGGTTTTGAATGTATCAAAGCAATTGGCACAGTTGTTCACTAGTTAATTAGGAACACAAAGGCACTTTCGTCAAGCTGCCCAGACCAGGGGGCCATCTGCATGACAGCATCGCCTCTCTGATGATATGTACAAATAGAGCTTAGCTGGTGCTCTCGAGGGAAGTCTCATTGACCTTCCTGCTTTAAAATATATATAAAGCATATGGAAGAGATGAAAAATTGAATATAATCATAGAATGAGCCCCATTTTTAGTCTTCTGAAGGATTTCCTAGGGACTTCTATTTATGTTAGTTTTGATAATTGCTTTATTTTACTGCTGCATATTTTAGTAATATTATAATTATTCCCAGTCTATGGAGGTCAGGGCACTTCTAATGCAATAATACATAATGTATTATAATTGCTTTTTAAGTTTTCTGCTTCCTCCATTATATGTGATTTTGTGAAGATAGGAACCATATCTATCTTGTTTAATTTTGTGTTCCCTCTACCTAGTATAATTTTAGAATGTGGTAAAATAATGTGATGGCAAAGTTTTATTTTTTAAAAATGATGTTTCTAATTTACTCTGACTTTCTGGAAACCATATGCCCATACTTGGCTTTATAAAGAAGTATATTCATATCTAGATTTGCTTTTTGTAATAATATTTTTGTTCCTCATGTTCTTAGACCTGCAGGAAGGGAGAAAGCCATTGAAATGTCTTCTCTACCTTATTGATATATAAATTTGAATATAACTTCTATTTGTTAATTCTATCCTCTTATTATCTAAGTTGCCATCATTATAAACACTACAAATTTATGCCAGAAAGATACTGTAGGAGGCCACTTTTTTTGGTATGATTTTCTTGTTAACAGGTCAGTCGTTGGTAATGAATGGGTCTCATTCCTAGGACTCCTAGTGGTTCTCCTATACTTTATCAAGAAACAAATAGAACCAATGTACATGCATCATCACCTATTTTTCTAGTAACTTCCTTTCTGCTTTCTTGGTAGAAGTAGATGCTTCCTTGTGTTATCAAAGTTCCTGATACTTCAATTATAGACCTATGTAGTAGTATGTTTATTTGCTCAAATAAATAGTGAATCTTGAAGGCAGGAGCCATATCTTATTTTTCCCTGCATGCTTCAACTGAGTGCACTAAGTTGAGCACACTTAATGACATGACAAAATAACACCTAAGTGATACTTAATAAGTGCTTGGCGAAAGAACATTTGTAATTCCTCAGAAACTAAACATGAGATGACAAAGATACATGTATTTTTAGCTTGTAATTTTGAAAACTAAGTAGACTTTTATTCTGTTCCTAGTAAGAACAAAGCAGGCTTTCTATAAGTGAAGGCTGATAGTCAAAGAAACTCTAAATTAAAAAAAAAAAAAATTTAAAAAAAGCAAAGAAACTCTAAATCTATCTCTTCAATCATGACTATTATTAATTTTTGTACTTTAGAAATCATTTATTTCTTTCTAAATTACTTCAGTGCATTTATTTCTTTCTAAATTACTTCAGTGCATGGCTCATACCTTTCCCTATCATAAGCCTTTTGCAAAGGCCTATTAGAACTGTAGACAGCACAGATCTTGAATTCTTCCTTGCTTTAGTAATTCTTTAAGGACATAAATAAATAAATTGCTTTTCTTTTATGTTTAAATTCTAGTTAGTTAACATATAGTGTAATATTATTTTCAGATGTACAATATATTAATTCCACCCTTCCATAAAACACCTGGTGCTCCTCACAACAAGCACATTCTTTAATCCCCATCACTTACTTCACCAATTCCCCCACCTATATCTCCTCTGGCAACTACCAGCTTATTCTCTGTAGTTGAATCTCTTCTTCTTAATTTTCTTACTTCTTCTTTTAAAACTATTTACTTCTTTTCTTCATTATATCTTTTCTCTTTTTTTCACCTTTCTATTGAAAAGTTCAACCACAACCTTGATATGTAAGAAGATACACAATACTCAGAAAAACCCATTATACTCATGGTTACAGTTTATTACCATAGAAGTTAGAAAGAGTCCAAGTCCTAGAGTGACTCTTCCCTAGTGGGGTGTTGAAATCCCCAATGATAATTGTGGATGTGTCTGTTTCTCTTTTTACCTCTAGTAATTTTGGCTCCATATGTTTTGAGCCTCTGATGTTTGCTTGGTACACATTTAGTATTGTGCATTACTATGCAATGATTTTATCCTTTTACCTTTTAAACGTTATGCAATGTCCATCATCATGTCTATTAATTTGCTTTGTGGTCTTCATCAATATAACCACTCACTCCTACTTGTTTGCTTAACATTTGCATGGTACAGCTTTTTCCATCCTTTTATTTAAACCTACTTCTGTCCTCTAATTTGAAGTGAGTTTCTTGTAAGACACAGAGTTAGATCATGCTTTTTGTCCACTCTGCTAATCCTTGTCTTTTGATTGATATATTTAGACCACTTATGTTTAAGATAATTGTTGTTACGTTAGCACTTAAGTCTGATATTTTGTTTGCTGTTTTTTGTTCTGGTAACTTATTTTATATTGTCTTCCTGTAGGTTACTAGAACATGTCTTAGGATTCCATTATAACTTATAGTGTTTCTGAGTGTATCTCTTTGTAAAGTTATTTATCGTGGTTGTTTTTGGTTTTATACTAAACAAAAATGCACAAAAGTTGGGATAAAGAAAAATAATATGTGTTAATAGTAAACCAAAAGTATTAGGTAGATGTTAAAGATTATTATGGCCCTTGATTATTCACCTAGAAATCATCATGGTTTGACTTAAACCAATTTTCACATTCCTCTGTTTTTCTTATGAAGACAAAACAAAATGGAGCTTAGATGCATTTAAAAGCTTCCATTTTACCTCAATTTGGGGAAAGATGGATTTCTGGTCAAAAAATCTACATTTCATTAGTCTAAGCCAAAGATGACCAGGGATTCTGCTGCTGTTAAAGCAATGATGTAGTTGACTATTTAACACTCAGCCGGGGATTGTATTTACCAGCTCCTACCTTTGCATGTAGATGATGTCATGTGACTTGTTCTGGTTGATAGAATGTGAACTAAAGTGGTGTGTCACTTCCATGTCAAGATGGTTAAATAACCTGAAGGCTTTTGGCAAAAGGTTTTCTTCTTTTCTTCTCCCCTTCTAGGCTGCAAGATGGATGACAGAAGGATAAACTTGAAAATGAGAACAGCCTGAATACCAAAATCACTGCTTGGATGAGAGCCACCCAGAAAGCCAACAGATCAGGAACATTCACACTTGATTCTGAGTGAGTGAGAAATAAGCTATATATTTTTTTAAGCCACTGAGATTTTGAGATCATATGTTGCAGAAATTAGCCTATTTTTCATATACATATTTCTTTACAGAGCACACTTCATTCCTGGTGTTCCCCCTTTCCCCTCCCTTATGCTGTTTATTCCATATTGCATTATTATTATAATGGGCTGTTTGTGAATTGGATTATTCTTCTCAGTTCTCCCTTCACTGCTGCCATGTGATATTACCATGTAACAGAGGGGGTGAAGTATATTTGCCTCCTATGTGGATAGTGGGCTTGCAATATAGTTTTTTTCCACCCTGATTAGTTATATTTGAGCAAAAGTGAAGATGTGCTAGTCTGGAGCCAAGACCTTAAGAAACAGCATGTATTTCTATTTATAATCTTGAATCACCATGATCTCTCAACAAGGAGAACTGGCCCTGGTTAGACTGGTCTGTGTTATTCACTGGTTAAAGATAAATGAAAACGACATATAAGGTCAAAGAGAACCCAGCCTAAAGCTTTGAGCCAAGCACAGTGATCCTCAGCTAAGAAAGAATAATAAATGATTATTTTCAGGAGTTACAGATTTTGGAATTTGGACATTTTATTTAAAACATCACTGCTTGGCAATAACTGATGAATATAATGTATATTTAAATAGAAGGGAGATATCTTTTAAGTTGCCAATAATTGACAAAAGGAACAAAAAACAGCAACAACAAAAAGAACTGGCTAAAAAGGAAATTAAGAAAGTCTCCTGTTCTTGGTTTGCTTAGAGTTTATATCATGAAAGAGTGTTTCATTTGTTTAAGTGCTTTTCTGTATTTATTGAGATCATCGTATCATTTTTTCCCTTCATGCTATTAATGTGATGTGTTACATTAACTGATTCTCTTATTTTAGACAATCCTTGCATTCCTGGGATAAATCCCAGGATAAATCCCATTGGTCATAGAGTCTAATCCTTATGCTATTGAATTTGGTTTGCCAGTATTCTGTGGAAGACATCTCTGTCCCTATTAATAAGGATATTTGTCTGTAGTTTCCTTGTGGTATTTTTTTTCTGGGTTTGGTTCAGAGTAATGCTGGCATCCTAGAACGTGTTAGGAAATGCATCTCCTTTTCTATTTTTTGGAAGAGTTTAAGTAGGATTGGTGTGAATTTTTTTTTTTTTTTTTTTTTTAATGTTTGGTAGAACTCAGCAGTGAAGCCATCTGGTACTGAACCTATTCTTTATTGGGAGGTTTTTGGTTACTGATTCACTTTCTTTACTTGTTATAGGTCTCTTGAGATTTTCTATTTCTTCTTGAGCCAGTTTTTTCTGATTTAAATTATTTTGTTTTTTGTTTATCTAAATTCATTTAGGCAACAGATAGTCTCAGATGTAGCATTCAATAATTTATCAATTATGTATAACACCCAGTGCTCATTATATCACATGCCCTCCTTAATGCCCATCACCCAATTACCCCATCCCCCTTCCTGCCTCCCATCCAGCAATCCTCAGTTTAGAGTTTATAGTCAATAGTCTCTCATGGTTTTTCCTCCTCACTGATGACTTGCATTCACTTTTCCCTCCATTCCCCTATGATCCTCTGCACTGTTTCTTATATTCCACATATGAGTGAAACCATATGATAGTTGTCTTTCTCTGATTAACTTATTTCACTCAGCATAATACCCTCCAGTTCCATCCATGTTGATGCAAGTGGTAGGTACTTGTCCTTTCTGATGGTTGAATAATAAATAGTCCATCATATTATGAGCCAGTTTTGAAGATTTCTGTGTTTCTAGGAGTTTTTCCATTTTATCTAGGTTATCTAATTTGGTGAATAGTTGTTTGTATTATTATCACATAATCCTTTTTATTCCTCCAAGTTCAGTAGTGATTTTGTTTCTGACATTAGTTACTTGTGTCTTCTTTCCTTTTTTCCTACTCTGACTCAAGGCTTGTAAATTTTGTTGTCTTTTCAAAGAAATAGGTTTTATTTTTGTTCCTTCTATGGTTCGTTCCATTCTCTATTTTAGTTATCTTCATGCTAATCTCTATTATTTTCATCCTTCTGCTGCTTTTGTGTTTAGTTTGCTCTTTTTCTACTTTCTTAAGGTACAAAGTCAGGTCATTTTGAAAGTTCTTCTCTTTTGATTTATACCTACAAAGTTACAAAATGATAAGGGTTAGTTATATCAATATTTGATGTGTATTGACTTTGGTAAGGATGTGGAGAAATATGAAACTTCATACACTGTGGTGGGAATATAAAATGGTGCAGCCACAATGGAAAATAGTTTTGTGGTTCCGTAAGAGGTTAAATATAGCATTACCATATGACCCAGCAATTCACTCCCAACTGTATAACTGTGAGAAATTATATGTCCACAAGGGAACTTACAAATATTTATAGCAGCATTATGCATAAGCGCCAAAAGGTAGGAAAAATCCAAATGTCCATTTGTGGATGAATGGATAAAGATATTGTGGCATATATATACACAATGGAATACTGTTGAGCTATAAAAAGGAACAAAGTACTGATACATACTACAACTTGGATAAGCCTTGAAAACATTATGCTAAGTGGAAGAAGCCAAAAACAGAAGCTATACTGTATGATTTCTGTAAATACCAACACAGTATATTTAGTACAAGGAAATCCATTGAGAGAGAAAGTAGATTAGGGGTTACCAGGGAATGAGGGGTTTAGAGAGTGATTATTTAATGGGTCCTGGGCATTTGAATGGGGAGATGAAATAGTTTTGAAGCTAGGGAGAGCTGGCTGCTGTACATTATGAATATCACTGAATATCATGGAAACATGTACTTTAAAGCAGTTGAGTGTATTTCATGTGAATTTTACCTTAATGAAAAAATATTTTAAAAACAGTTAAGAAACAATAACTTGACTCGAAGGCCCTTGAGGGAAATACTTTCATATCTTTTGCGTAAGATCTCAACAAAATGCCAGAAACTGGGCAGCTGAACATAAGTCCTTATTGACTGTGAAAAGCCATAGTAAACAATGTCACTAGGACAAGGACAATTTAAAATTACAACTTGCTAAAGTAATAACAAATTCATAGTATCCATTCATTTAAGTTGCATATGTCTGTGAAGTACAATTTGAATATTCAAAAATCAGTAGGGATTCTCAAAAGAATGCTGGCAACTTCTGCTGTCTGTATTGGAGCTGCCCTCCAGATCCCTGTCAATGGCTGTGGCTATTCACCTGCAGTGACAGGCATTTGAGAGGAGCGCTAACTAGAAATACTTGCTGCCACCTGGCACTGAATTCCCCTTAGGCTTTGCATGTTTTAGAAATTTTCTGTAGGTCAGCAGATGTAGCAGTGCTCCTACTCCCAAGAAAGCAGTACCCCATTTTCAGAATGTCATTACTATGGCAAAAAAAAAAAAAAATCATAAAATTAGGATACCTAAGTATTTATCCTGCTACCTTATGCAAAGCAAAATTGTTCCCTACAGCATATTCTCAACTGCTTTGGTGCTGTCTAATTTTAAACGATTCAGTTTCGACATACTTCTCTTTTTTTTTTTTTTTCTTTTTTAGTGCCTGGTATGGCACCCAGTGATTTAGAGTCTATAGCTCTGCTGCTTTGAATGTTTACTGGAGGACAAGGTTTGTCGGAATCTGAATAAAACAAATACTCTCATTTGCATAGGAATAGGCTTCCAAAGAGGTGTGGGCACTCCACCTTTGCCAACTCTCTTTAAAAAGAGGAAGTATGTATTGTAGTTGGAAAAAAAGTGAGAAAATAAATATTGTAAAGTGACTCTAATTGGGATGAGGTTTCTGTTCTCACGACAGTACAATGTTTCAAACTGTCTGGGAACTGTAGATGCATTTGAGGTATAGCCTATTCTTCGCTGCTGCTATTTCAGTTAACAGGCTATCATAGGACTCAACTGTGCCGTTCTCTTCGGATGATCCTCAGTGTTTTGGGGCACAGCTTAGTTTTCCAAATCCATTTTAGTTATCAATATATTTCTCACTTGCTTAGGGAAGTGTTGAGAAAACACCAGTCAATGCTTATTTGTGACTATTTGATATAAATAATATAAGAATCAGGAAGATTATATAAATGAAAGTCTGTTCAAAATCATTTCAGTGTGAGTGTAGCTGCTTTCTACTTACAGCACGAGGTTCTAGAGATACAAAATGTGTAATGCAGGCTTTTTATCCTTACACTGCTTCTGGAGCACTCACCAGGAAAATGAAAAGGGCCACCTGTAGTACAAGGGGGTTACCAACAATTGAATAGAAGTCACTTGTGATAGAGAAATCTGACTATACTCTGGTAATGAGCTAAGATCAGGGGGTTCCAAACCAAAGGAGGACTGAGGGAATAAAGTAACTGTGCTAATGCCAGGGAAAGAGTTTTGCTGCTGTGGCTATTTCCCAGAAGGGGTGACAATTGGTGGATATGCAAATTAGCATTTACAAGAACATGCTTCACTGGGCCATATATTTTTAAGAGATGCTGATTTTGTTTGTTTGTTTGTTTAACCAGTGTTACTTTTTTTTTCCTGTGTGTGGTACATTATCCTTTGTTTTGAGGTCCACATATCATCAAGATCCCAGATGATTTTATTTATTAATTAAGAATATTTTTAGAATGAAGAATAACACGTGTAGAAAGAACTGTTATCACAAACTTGTAGTATAAATTATAGTTATAATTTATTTTTATTTTTAAAAAGACTTACAAAGTTTAACTAAGCATATCATTTGTGGATGATGATGATCCAGTAAAGTTATAGGATTTTGAAGGACCTTACCCATCAAACTCACAGTCTAGTGGGGGAGCATTGCCTGTCCCTAGGGTTCTTGATCAGCCCTCTCTGCCAATAGCTTGGCTTCTGTTGTCTGCCTTAGGGCACAGTTAATTGCTTTTTCCAAGCACATCTTCAATGTCTTCTCTAGTCTCTTTAGTATGACAATACTATATGACCTTTAGTTAATCTTTGCTTACAGACCATGTGAGTTCCTCATGAGGCATTTGGAAAAATCCAAGTTGAGGATTTCCAAAATCTGGTTGCTATTGAATTTTAAGTAAACAAAAATTTATCACAGATTTTTATACAATGCTTAGAGTAGTTATCATAATCTGGTTAGCGTTAACATTTTTAATTTGCTGGCAACCTCTTAACTATGAAGATTGCAGAACAAGTGTGATGTCTTATCTGTTATATACACCCGAAGATCATAAAAATATACCTTGTTTTATGTAATTAAAATACAGTTCTTGAATTAAAATGCTAGCAGTCATAAAACAATATAATGAATCATCCAAACCAAAATTAAGTTGATCAGACACATGGCCAACTTAGTATATTTAGGGATATATATCAAACTATTGATAAAGGTGGTGGAAAATCGATAGAAGTACAGCCAAGTCAGAGTCCCGTGTGCTGTGTTCACTAAAAATGATGACAGAACTTAGGAAACTTGAAACACAAAATTCAGTAATTGTTTCATTTGCAATAAATTATTTCTTTTGCAATGGTCACGAATATTTATTCAATTTGGATTTACACACTGTAAGCAGTGTGTAATCTCCACTGAAAGCAGAGGAGAGTACAGATAAAGTACAGTACGAGTAAAACAGAAACTATGGGCATGCCAAGGACTCCTAGAAACTGCAGGAGCAACTCAGTTTACCAATCAAGATCTTGATGCAATAAAAAGGATTAGTTTCTCTAAACATAATGGGCAGTTTAGCCTGTAAAAGGAGGGCTAAATGATTACTTACTAAATATTTGCAAGTATATGATGAGGATGTAAGGACACTGCAAAAGAAAAGTAGAATAAGAAAGAACGTGTAAGAAATGGTTGCTGATCACATCCTCCAGGGAAGACAAACAAAGCTAAATTACAGTAAGGGATTATAGAGGAATAAGATCATTACAGCTTAAATTCAAGAAGCACTTTCCATTTTCAGCTCTTAGGATATTATTCCCTATCCTTTTGATGCTTCCATGGTAGATCTGTGTGAGATGGGGCTTGAGTAGATGTTTGCTTGGAGTGGCTTCCAGCTCTGATTCATTTTGTAGTCCTTCAGTGAGTTAAGAGTGATTTAAATTTTAGAGTCGTTACGTCATCAGAAAATCAGATTCTGTGAGTTAACCAAGACAAACAGATGTACACCCAGATCCAGTGATGAAAATGGTTCACAGATGTGTGACTTCTTACAAAATAGTTTCATTCTGGATATAAGGTTTATAATATGATTAGCTTCCCTTCCAACTGCAGACTTGCCACAAATATTTTGCAAATGCTGTTTCTATAGGTACCCAAAGGCAGTAGCAAATAGTAGCCTTTCTCTAGCTACTTTAGTGAGTACCTGAAACAAGGCAAATCGGATCCTCAGTAGTAGTTTGGCCTTTAGCTCTGAGCCTCATTTATTTGTGTTCTTGACCTCTTCAATATTTTTGAATCTGCACAAACCAAGTGAAACTAAGATACGAGGATTCCAAAGAGCTAGAATGAAGAGAAAGGAAAATCAGCTAGACTTGCCTCACATACTGGGCATGGAATGAGAAGAGTATCAGTGGGGCCAAAGTCATGGCAGGGATGTTAACACCACACTTCATTGTTAACTGCCGGGGAAAAGAAAGGAAAGGGGAAATAAATAGTGGGATGGAAAGACAGTCCAGAAAAGGGCAGCAGGATAGGTTTGTCACGGTATGAGGTGAACAGTCTGCACTAACCATGTGGTAGCTTGTGTTGGACACTGGTACTTCTGTTTACCTGGTGTCAATACATATTTTAAGGTTATATGTAGCAACTCTAATTGGATCCTTTCCAGTAGTGGGTTTCAAAACTTTATTATTATAGTTATTGTTTTAGTAGCCAAATGTTTCTGTCAGATTAAAGACTATGTAGACTACCAATATGGAATTCAATAAAAATTGGACCATTTTGAGTTGAAGCAGAATGGTTTATGTTCTTACCCAGGTTATCCTCCTCTGCTTTGGAGAAACCTCTATTCTGTAATACTACCATTTCACATTTTGGGAGGTGAATTCATTCATTCATTCCATTCAAGGAAAGAGTTAGTCATATCCTTCACAAACAGTATTTTTGGCAAATTTCTCTTTGATTGAAAATGGCACCAATTTTTCACATTAATTTGTTTTCGAGATTATACTACTTCACTCTTTTTCTTTTCCTAGTATACACTGTTTCATAATATCCCCTAAATTCCTGTGGTCACAATCAACAAACTTAGGTATATTTTGAATAGGAAGCATCTTCCCAAGACTATTAGTTCTGGCTGAAGAAGCTGCTTCGTTTGAAGTTGCCTGCCTCCTGCCACTTCAAATAATAATCAACTATCAAAAGACGCCCTCCAGGAATGTCACAGAGATGAACAGCTAGATGTAAAGAAAGCTTTCAGTACCCTTGGAATAACTGATAGACTCGAATTTTCCTCATAGACTGACGACTCATTAGCATTACAGATGTGAATAAATCATGAATTCTACTTCTCTAGATGAAGACTGTTCCTACGCCTGCAGAGTCCATAATCAAGGTAGTTTTCCAGATAATATAAGAAAGAGAAAAAAATATATACTACTTTTGCTTCAATTAGCAAAATATTTAAAGTGTATTGTTGGAAAATCTTTTTTCCTTAAAATATCGACATAATAGCTTCCATCCTCCTTTCTGCTTAGTGTGTAGAAAGAGAAACAATTTGCAAAAAAGGTATTGTTTTTCCTCAGTGGACTTGCAAAAGAGACATCAGAGTAGCTTCTGGGTATGTTATAGAAATGCATAGGAACTATAAAAAATAATTGAAACTTGCAGAGTGATTTTCAGAGTTTTATTCACTGCTGAATTTTGCAACCTTGGTCTTGGCTCTGCTTGAACTTACAGAACTAAACAGTTTTCCCAGAATTTCTCAAGGACACCTTTGTTTCCAAAAATCATTTGGATCACAATCTTAGAGAAAATAATGACCTCTTAATGGTTTGTTTAGTCCAGTGGTTCTCAGCCTAGATGCATATTAACATCACCAGGGGAGTCTTTACAAATAGTGTTGCTGAAGCCTACCTGCAGAGAATCTGATTTAAGAAGGTCCAGGAGTCAGTTTTTTTTTTTTTTTTTTTTTTTAATATCCTGGTGATTCTAATACACAGCTAGGATTAAGAACCATTGAGCTTGTCAATATCCTGATTCAAATATTCAGTTCCTGATCATGAAATTCAACCTAGTGTACTTGTTGGCATATTGGGACTAAACTAATATCCAAATACACCTTAATTCAAAGCCTGAGAAAATAAACAATGTAGAGATTGATGGATTTTTCTTTTTTGTCAGTCCCTACCTTCCCCAACCCTTTCATCTGAAGTGAACTTGTGGACTTACTACAAAAAAATGCTGATCTGGGTAGAAAATGTATTAGCCATCAAGTCTCAACTATATGGGAGGCAGGAATCAGTGTCATTGACATAGACCTAATAATCTATTGTCTTGAATACTTAATATTCCCTTACCTCTATTATAATATGACAGTTCCCCTACTTAATGCTCTAATACTCTTCCCTACATCTAAGTCTAATTGCTGAGTTTTGGCAACCCCGAGTATCTCCTTCCTCTTTTCACCATAGTTTCTCCGTAGTGCCTTGTTAGTGAATAGATCACCTAAAACTGATTTCACAGAGTCACATGCCTCTTGGTATTGCCTGGGAATCAATTTTTACTATCATGGTTCCCACCTGGTTTCCATCCACTTGAAGGACACCTGAGCCAATCACATCTTAGGGACATTTAACATGATTTTTTTTTTAATTTTTAAAAAAGATTTTTTATTTATTCATGAGAGACACACAGAGAGAAAGACAGAGACACAGGCGGAGGGAGAAGCAGGCTCCATGCAGGGAGCCTGGCATGGGACTCAATCCTGGGACTCCAGGATCATGCCCTGGGCCAAAGGCAGGCGCTAAACCACTGAACCACCCAGGGATCCCCTCTTTTTTAAAACTTTAAAGAAGATTTTATGTATTCATGAGAGACCCAGAGAGAGAGGTAGAGACATAGGCAGAGGGAGGAGCAGGCTCTCAACAGGGAGCCCAATGTGGGACTAGATCCTAAAACTCCAGGATCTCACCCTGAGTCAAAGACAGATGCTCAACCTCTGAGCCACCCAGGTGTCTCATTAACATAAATTTTTCTAATGTCCCTTAGCAAAGTAATACTTTCTCCTCCAGCTTATAATTCATGGTCTTGGCTTTCTTCTTAAACTACTTTGTTTTGTAGAGATGTCATTTTACCTTATAATTGCCTTTATCATGAATCTAAGGCTCTATAACATTACTTTCAATACTAGAAGTTACCCTATCGTTTACTTTTATTTTCACTAATATCTACAAATCCATGTAATTTTTTTTTGCCTACTGTTTACATGCTGTAGAGTACAAGATGTACCATATGTATTGACAACTTGTAATTTTAGAATCTTAAGAAAAATGAAAGTTTCCAAACAAAAGAAAAAGCCTACCAAAGGTAATACCCTAGAGATCAGACAGGGTTTATTCATTAGGTCTGAGCCTGGGGCATTTCAAATGCCTTCTAGCCATTTGTTTTTTGTTTTTTTTTTTTCATGTTTAAAATTAATGGAACTTGCAAAAAGTTTTGCTTCGAAATTAAACACTGGATTGAATTATTAATTATATCACTGGGCTCTAAAAGGAAATTCAAGGAAGCAAGGAAAACACATGAATTTTAGTATTTGGCCCTACTTTTTATTTTGAGAAATACATTGTTTTGGTACATTTTAAAAATGAATTTTATTTCACTTATTCTTACAACAGTGTTAAAAAAGGAAGTAAAAGATTCTATGGATTATTATAATTGTTTACCATTCTTTTTCTAATAACACATAGCAGTATTCCTTCTGGTGTAAAGCATGTATCAAATTAGAAAAAACAAAATTATCAAGATAAGTTAATAGATTTCAGTAAGGATGCAGATACTTAGATTGTAATGATGGCATACCAAAAACTTGGTATGTTTAATTCAGTAGTTTGATCAGAATTTTACCTTATGATGACCAATCTTCTCTCTCTCCCCGGAGTTTAATATTTCACTCTTCTTTCAAAATAAATAGCTTACACAATCAAATGCCAGATTGCCATTTTACAAACTAATACTACAGAATACTATGCTACCAAAATGAATCAGCATAAGACACACAATGTGGCAGAAACTATGAATAGGGAGACATAAGAAAGTGTATGTTTTCATTAATTTCTATGCATAGTGAAACCTGGTTTTAAGTGATTGAACATATACCTTGACCTTCACTGTCTCTGGTAAACTCACTGAAATGATAATAAAGTGTTCGAAAATGGATAAGGCCAGAGAATAGCAGAGGAAATGAAAGCAATTGAGAAATATCAAGCAAATTTTGGAAGTTGGAAAGCAGATTTACAGTGTAACTCAACAGATGTGGGAAAGCTACAAGCTAAATGAATACAGACTGGTAGGTGTCAAGAAGCTGGCATGGAAGACTTCAGAGTGCAGAATTGAAGAATAACACAACTGGTTCACAGTCCATATCTACTTTGTGTGGAGAGATGACTGCTTGCCCCGAACCCTAAGAATACTTGCAGATTTGCTTTCTGCAGAGATTGCATGAGAAAGTCCCTGAACTCAAGTATACTGGGCACAAATGAAGGCCTCCATCACTTTCCCACATTTGACTTCTCTAGAAAGCTGACAGGCTTATATACAAAAAGGAGGAGAATTAAAAAAAAAAAATCACTCAAATATCAAAGAACTACAACTACTAAAAGCTGTTTATCAGCAGAACAGTTGGGTCTTTGCTTGATTTCCTTCTAATAGGTGGATTAATGGACTCCAAAGATTTCTAGATCCTCTTCCTTGGATAATGTCAATATGTTACCTTGCAAGACAAAGGGGACTTTGCAGATGTGATTAAGGATCATAAGGATAAGAAAATTATTCTATATTATCCAGATGCCCCCAATTTTAAAAGCAGATCACCTCTCCTGGCAGCAGTCAGTAGGAGGTATGAGTATGGAAATATGGTTCAAATGATAGAATATGTAAAGAATCGGATGCACTTAACCATTGATAAGTTTGAAGATGGAGAAAGAGGTCTAGGAGCCAGGGGAATGTAGGTGGTTTCTTTCTAGAAGGTAGGAAAAAGAAGTAAATGGATTCTCCTTTAGAGCTTCTGGAAGGCAACATGGCCCTGCCAACACCTTGACATTAGTTGAGTGGGATTTGTGCTGGATTTCTAACCAACAGAAATGTAGAGTAAAATACATTGGTAATATTTAAATCACTGAATTGGGGATAATTTGTTAATAGCAGCAACTGGAATCCAGTGCATCCTACTTTCAACCCATTACTCAGCAAGACCTGCCCATGTCCAGAGTTTTTGGACTGTATTTAGCTCCTCACTTGAAAAAAAAACTTAGAGTGGAAGTTCTGGAATGCCACGTGCTTTAGGAAAGCCTCTAATATGAATGACTAAACAAAGTGAACAAACAGAGGAAAGCCACACTGAGGAAATAGAAAGTAAACAGGAGGGAGAGCAAAACAAAGCAAAAGCACTGCAGTCACTTCACTGAAGTAGGGGAAAATTTTGTATCCGTGTTACAAAAACAGAATGTATAAATAGAAGCTACATTCAGAAAATAAAAAAAAGCTTTAAAGGTTCTTTGTATATATCTCTCTATATTTTTTGAGGAAACCTGACAGCAGGCAGACAGAAAAGACCAAGAAATGGAAAACAGAAAAAGAAAATTAGAAGATTGATCTAGGATCTCTATTTTTCTCCTTTCCATTATCTTACTTTGTAAGGGAAGCTCCAGAAATAGGATGAGAGAAAACAAGAGAAAGAAATTACCAAAGGAATATTAGAGAAAAAAGAACATGACTTTCTAGATTGAAAGGGCTTATCAAATGCCCAGCAAAATGAATGAGAAATGACCCACACCAAAGTACATCATCAGGAAATTTCTAAATAATTGAAAATACAAAGGAGATTTTGAGGACATCTGTGGAAATAAAAAAAAAAAAATACCAGACATCACACACTCTGACTCAAACCTAAGGACTTAGGCTTCTCACTAGTACAAAGCTAGATAATAAAGGAATGCTGTCTTCAAAACTTAGAGGTAATATGATTTTCAAATAAGCATTCAATACTAGTTAAACTTTCAGTCATGTGTGAGGTGAAGATTAAAAAAAACAACTTAGGCATATACATTTTCAAAAATTTTCCCATTCACACTAAGTTGATAAGTTACCTAAAATAATTATTATAGTATAGTAATATAACATGGCATAATAATATGATAATTGTAGGATAGGACAAAGTCCTCCGAGGTGACAGCATACAGCAGACCCAGAAAGCAGCTGGTCCAGATATACAAGAAAGATATAAAAGTCTCTAGAAAAGATATATCCAAGAAAATAATATATCTATCTGATAGATTATGTGATTTTTAAAATCTACTGGACAGAGATTTATACTTATAGGGTTTTCAGCTGAATACTGATAGTGACAAAGAAAATGAAGCAAGTGATAAGCAAGGCAGTTTTTACCTCCAGAGTCAACAGAAATGTGTTTGAAAAAGAAAATATAATCACAGTGAACTGCATGACTTAACACTGAATAATATTTACATTGTGTTAATAACGCAAACACAAAGTTTTCTTAAAAAATTAATAAAATTGTATAAAAAGCCAAGGAGGAGCTGAAGTGTGTGTAGATGTTTACATATGTACAGGTGCACATGGATACATACATGCTCACTGATAGAAGGTGGATCCCAGAATAAAATCCATAACTTCCACAGAAAGAAATCATAGATAATACATTTTTTTAAAAAAATTAAAATACATCAGAAGAACATACTACTTAGAAATATGCAAGTAAACTTTAGAAATGCAAATAGCCAAAAAAGGTTAGTTATTAATTCCCCATGAGGTGTGGGAAGCAGGGATAAGAGGAGTTATCAGGAGATTGATTCAACCCTGCCCTCTACCTGTTAAAATATTTGGATTTTATTATTTCATGAACAAATTTTAAGAAGTGTCCTCCATGAAGAGATGTGGTAAAAATAATCACAGTTATGCTCTGATTTTTCCATTGAAAAGTATACTTCAGTATCAGGTAATTACAGTTGAAATAAGAATTTAGCAACTAGAAACTGCCATATAATCTGTACATAGGTTAGGAAATAATCACATAGATAATATTAAACCATTTTTTCTCACCTGCCAATGTAATTCACTAAAAGTCTTCTGATAATAAATTAACATTGACTTTCAGATTTAATGAGTTCATTACAATAGTCATTAATGTAATACTGAAATTCAGAGTGAAATATAAACTCAATTTAAGTAAGACATCTAAATTGTCCTGTTCACCAATTATTACTTCAGAAAGTACACTCATACAGGCAGTGTCTGTTGTCATTCTCTCTGTGACAATAAATAGTTCACATCTCCAGTTTAATGCTTTATTGGTGTGACAGATATGGGGCTTTCATTGGGCTTTTTATTATTTTAAAATCTTTAGAAGCAGCATCATGAGGATTTCATTTACATATTAATTAAGGTAGCCCACTACTGTATCCCACAACTTTTCTATCTATGTAACTTCCTAATTTTGCATAAGTAAATAGAAGTGATGCTTCAAGCCTGTATTTCACCAGAAACAACAGCCACAGGTACCTTTCTAAATAAGAACTTGCTGACTACAAATCGTTTGTCAACATAAACTGTGAGAAATAAACAGGCAGAGAGGAGCTTAACAGTCACCAACATTTTGCATTCTGTCACTGGATTGCTGTGTATGCATCTGGGAGGATCTTGCAACTCAAGTTTAGCTTCTTTAGAGAAGTCTAGAAGCCATTACTTTGGGGAGAGTCTAAAGATAATTATTTATTTCTTGGTCAAGCCAGCAGTAGCATTTATACACGTACCACTTCTGAACATCGATACATGATCTCAATCTACCTTCCAGGATCACAGATTGCTTATGTCCAATGGTAGACCCCTACCTTACTAAATCTAGAAGGATTTTAGTAAAATGGGTTTTAGATAAATTATGATGTATATTTTTACAGTGAGTTTCACCTGAGGGGGTCCAGATTCACCTTGCCCAGTGGCCACAAAGATTTCCTTAGGATTTCCCCGTTCTGGTGTAGATGCTGCCAAAGTCAGCAGAAGGTTTATTTGCTTAAAATGAAAACAGTCACTCAGAAGGCTCACCTTTCATAGCTGTATTCTGTATTTCAAATATGTAAATATTCTCAGATAATGGGAAAACCATTTTGATTCCCTAGAGGATTTTGTAGTCAATGAAATTATGGATTACATTATATTCAGAAATAACATTATTTAATGACTTGATTTGTGTACTTAAGAAAACTTAACTCTCTCCTTCAAGTTGTCAGATGCAGGATTTGAATCCAGGTCAGTATAATGCCGAAGACTTTAAAGTAATTACACCTTAAACACAGTTGGGAATACTACTGGTTTCAGTGAGAGAGCTTTCTGCATATGAGCCTGACCACAATTCTTTTTTTTTTTTTTTTATCTTCCTTGAGAAAAAAAAATAGGATGAATAAGCTGTTTCTACTATGAATGTTCCAGCCTAAGATATATTTTATCCATGCTGTTTAAGGGGAAAAGAGTAATGGAAGTTTTTTTCTTCTACCTATTTTCCAACTAAAATTTTGTTTGCCTGCTACTTTTTTAAAAGATTTTATCTATTTGGGTGAGAGAGGCGAGAGCAGGGGCAGGGGGAAGGGGCAGAGGGAAAGGGAGAAATAGACTCCCCAATGAACAGGGATCATGATGTGGGACTTGATCCCAGGACCTTAGGATCATGACCTGAGCCCAAGGCAGATACTCAACTGACTGAACCACCCAGGTGCCCTTCTGCTACTCTTAAATACTAATTTTAGAGACTACAGAAGTCCTTGTTTTGAGTGTTTCAAAAAAGGGGCAGGGGAAGATGTAGTAACTGGATGTCATCCCTGTTAAAAATCTGTCTCTGAGAAGATTACAGAATAGAAGACGGGAGATACCCTTCTTTGAAGTAGTTACCACATAGTGGCCATTAAACTTGACTTTAGCAAACCTCTTTGTCAATCCCATTTGTTTTGGAAAGATTCCAAAAAGAGCATTTGAAAAAACTAATCTTTCAAATTATTTCTACTTCCTAATGTTCTGAAATTTCATCTCAGAGCTTTGAAAAAAGTAAGCAATTAATTAACAGGGAGATTTGTAAAAAGGAGAGAGCTCTTCCTGATTTTGGCAAGGTCCCAAAACAACATAGACTAGTTATGTTAAGAATTACAGCAGGGGTCTAAGAAAATTAACTTAGGTTAAGCCATTACAAGTTATTAAAGCACAAGTCATGTGGCCCAGTGCAGGCTTCTCATTAAGGGTGACACATAGGGCTGTGCCGATTGTGCCTTGCACAAAGATGGCTGGCTGAGAGCCCTGCAGGTGGGGGAAGAATCTTTCTCACTAAGCTCACTCAGCTTTGCACTCTGAAATAGTCTGCATTCTCTGGGGAGACTGATCCCTTCTTCTGTTTGGTCTGTCCAGATGGGATGCCTTTCAGCAAGGCACATAAAGATTCTGTATGTGCTATCAGGGGGCTCTGCTTCATATTCAGAGGGACATAATAAGAATCAGAAATAGGAGAAATAGCCAATCAGATTACAAATATATCTGTGGAATTTGACTCCAATTTTGTGGGAATGTAGCACCCATAAACATTAGTGGCAGTGTCTGAGTAAGAGAGTCGAGAAAAAGAGTAGCTAGGGTCATAGTATCTATAGAGTTTTGCTATACATAAAGGGCTCAGGACAGAACTAGCAACTGGTAGGTGTGGACATATTGTTGTCAATCCATAGGCCTGTGCTGGTTCCACTTGCCCTCTCGACTGGTTGCTCTTCATGTCTAGATACATGTCATTTCTCCTTCCTTGACCTCTACACTTGCCTTAAGCTGTAATTCCCATGACTTATGATTACTAGGCTATTTGATAGCTAAAATAAAATGCATAATTTATTCAGTTATGCATTAGACAGATATATTTATAGATGTGTATGTATACTCATCAATGTACATCATACGAACACGGGACATATTATGTGTATGTATGTACATGTGTGCATGTATGTGTGTCTGTATCCTATGCTTGGGCTTCTCTTAGATTAAGCAGCAAGATTGACTTAAAGGAAACCATGCTATAGTAATGTCCTTCAGGTATGTCAATGAGAGTTATCCCTGGGTTCAAATTAACCAAATGGTGGTTTATGATAAATAAAACTATAGAGCAAGACCCCTAATGTGTGGATGTGGATATATATGTGACCAAAATATTTTAACCAAAAGTTATTTCTGGACTAGCAGATAATTCCCTCAATCACACAGAGGAAATGTATCTAAAATAAAATATAACAGGACCTAATAAGATTCTACTTTAATTTTCTGTAGGAATTAACCACAGGTAATTTCAATTACAATAGACAACAACAACAACAACAACAACAACAACAACAACAAAACCCCAGCTAACTCTTGAGTCAATAACACATTGGTGGTCACATTTGTGTAAAGCTGTAATGTGGAGTCTCATATGATCTTTCAAGGCTAATTCTATAGGGGGTAAACTATTACAAGAACAAGGAGTCCAACATATATAAGGTGTCAGGCTGATGTATAATCCAGTTTTATCAAAAGATATTGCTCAGGTCTTTTAGTTCAAATTCTCTGAATGTATTTTATATAAGATTTTGTGAAATGTCTATTGTAATTATTTACTAGTGGGTTTAACTGGTAGGAAAGCATGTATTTATATTTATAACCTGAGAAATATTTTAAATATCTTAGTTGGTCAAATTTATTCTATACAAATAAACGTGATTGCTTTAACATATCAATCTATGAATATAAAGAATTTGGGAAATTTTATGGGTAAACCAAATATATGTCTAAATATAGAAAATCTTACCCAATCATGCATAAGTGAAATCTGCTACAATCATTCGTGAATGTTAAATGTCAGCAGTGATGGATATTTATACAGAAAAGGAAGAAAAGGTGGAACAGTGGCATTATGGATCAAAGTTTTTCAAAATAACATTGATATGTTTTGACAGAAGGGAGAAATAGTAAAATATTTTAAGAAAGATTAAAAAGTAAAAAATAGAAGGAATTTGTAGTATGATCTATGGGCAACAGCCTGGAGGTCAGCACAGTTATTTATCCATGAGTGAGAATTATTTGTCAATTATGTAGAGCACTGCTTTCCAAGCAGGGTGCTAAGGGACCCATGGGTGGCCCTGGAGGGACCACTGTTTCCAAGAAGTCACCAGTCAGTTGTTTTAGTTAATCATGTAAAACAGAAATGACTAATTTTTGACAATCCAGTGGGCACAGTTTCTATTCACAGTTATCCCTTGGGTTGAATTTTATTTGAAGGTGGGTGTAATTTTATGCCTTTTAATGCATCAAAAACATTAATTTGTAAATTGCAAAATCATAAGTAAATACTATAATTGGAGATTGTCTAAAGTTTTAGGAGTAAAGTACTATTATAAAACTCATGATCTCAGAGTTCTAGGTATGATTCTTTGATAACAAAGATAATATTATCCTGAACAATACTTAACTGGGCCCAGATCACCAAAAATAAATATCAAAGAGTGAAGTTAAATATGTAAAATGCACTTGACTTTTTGTCCTTAGTTCTGGATAGAATTTTGAGAAGGAAAAAAATTTAGTGAATCTATATAGTTACCCTTACTTAGTAAATGTAGCTTAGGTATCTATGAAGACTATATTTTTATAATACATAATAATTATAACAATTCATTATAATTCATAATAATTATAATAATTCATTATAATTCATAATTCATAATAAATATTGAGTGATTAAACTAGATACTATTCAAAGAACTGTTCTAAACTCTACCATCACAAAAGCCCTATTGGTTCAATATGTGACATAGTACAATACTATATTTACACATTTGGTAAATGAAGAAATTCAAACTTAACAAGTTTCAGTTGTCCAGAATTTGCTGACACAAGCAAGTAGCAGATGTGGTATTTAAACTCTGATCTAACTTAACCCGAAATCCATAATCTTATATACTGTGATCTACTACAGAACTAGTGCCAGTACCAAGACTTTATTTTTCTGGAGAAATTTTTCAGCACATACCATTCTTCTTCTTTTAAGTGTAATTAACATAGAATGTTTATATTAGTTTCACAATATATTAGTATGCACAATATAATTATTCAACAATTCTGTATATCACTCAGTGCTCATTATAATTAGTGTATGCTTAATCCCCCTTATATATTTCACCCATTCTCCTATCTACCTCCCCTCTGGGAATCACCATAATTTAAAAAAAAAGATTAGTTGAGGAGAAGGGTAGCAGTTATGTATAGGAAACTTGTCTATATTCATTCAAAAATATATATATACATATACAAAATATATATACACCACAAGACATGGTAACTAAATTAGATTAACCCATTAAAGAGGATTAGAAAGGTGTTATACCTACCAAACAAAGATCATTAGGATATGTTTTAGCCTCAGAAGGAAATACAAATATTTTGGAAAAATTTTACATCGACAAATGCAACAGTAGAAAACCCTTTAACAATACATAATGTGGATTGACAGTCTGGTTCATTGTCATTCAACTTATTTGGGTTAGGGGACTTCACCTCAATGCTGCCTTATGTGTGCTGTTATTGTCCTGAGTAACTTTAGATCTTTTGACAAATGGTGCGGTGTCCTGTAAGATTTGATAATAAAGTCATCCCATGAGGCAAAATTCCCATATAGATGCCTGTGCATATGTTCAAGCATATGACGGTAGTTCACTTGCCATCACATCAGGTGGCCCTTCTTAGCATAAAAGCGGCTATAATTACTCTGCAGCTCACAGCCCTATGTATCTCTCACTTTTAAGGTAACACCAAAAGACTTATTTGAGTCATTTAGAAATTAATTATAAGACTATCAACTCATCCCATTTCCATTTTGCTCTATGAATAACCCTTTGAGTCACATTTCCAGAGCCATCAAGGAAAACGCAAACTTGTTTTCTGTGGTTATACAAACCACTGAGAATATTTTGGTGTGGGAGGCAAGCAAGCTGAGAACATGAATTGCTTAAAATCATTTCCACCAAGGTGGTCTCAGAAAGGAGGCAGTGTCTTGTTGCTAAGATAACAATGATAGAATCTCCTATCCGATTATGAGAGTGTTGCAGTCGCCTCCTGAAACCAGTCAGTTTTCCAGTGCTTTTCTTGTTTGTTATACATTATGACAGAGGTAGATACTGATGAGATCTCTAAGGCTGCAAACCCAGCAAGGATGTTATCAGTTTTCATGGATCTCCTAGAAGCCTTACAGTCTTTCATTACCCTGGCAAAAGAAAGTGTTTCATTACATTCTTTGGACCTGTCAGGATAACTGACTATAGCTGTGACCAGGACCCCTGAAAATGTAGATGCTTAAAACTCTCCGAGATTGCTATATGATCCATCAAAATCAAACAAAGATCATCCAAGTACTATTTAGGACAAGTACTGTTTCTCTGTTTGCCCAACAAGCTCTAGTTCCTGAGAAATGCCAGGCAGGCAGTTTCACCTCATAGGAATCCAGGAATTAAAGCAGAACTCCATATTCCTGACGATAAAATCCCCTGGCAAATAAATCAGTGGGAAAAGAGCCTCAGCCTGTGAATGGAATGCTTCTTATTTGCACCCATGACAGGGAAAAGAAATCACTTTTTAGCGTCAAGATATTGCCCTTAAATGTTTCAGTAGTTTCTCTTACAACATATACTCATTCTTAAGACCACTTCAGGACCAGCCACCTTGGCTATCACTAAGTGACATACATTCCATTCACTGAAAATATAGCATAGATTCTCTGGTAAAAAAAAAAATCAATTTCCAGGTTTGCAATATCCTAAAACATGCAGATATCTAGAAAAGAATGGGCTTCATTATAGGGTGATAATCCTTACACTATACAGATTCTGAAAGAGACGCATGGCGGAGGAACATCATATTGATTTACTAGCAATAAATTCTGGCTGTTATGGTTCTAGCTGAGCTGCTGGATTCAAGAGAGATAACACTATTGATCATAAACAGTAAGCATCTTATCTGTAAATAAGTTATGCTGTTCCTGTTTGCCTGTATTTATCAATGAGTGGAAAAGCAATAAAACAGGAGCAAGGAAGCAGCTATCACTGAGGCATACTGTGACTGGGAACAAATAAGGAAGTGCGAACAGGAAAGTTGAGATTGTGGATACCAAAAAAAAAAAAAAAATAATAATAATAATAATAATAATCTGATGCATAAATCACACAGATATACTTTTAAAATTGATTGGATCAAAAATACATTTGATCATGCTAACACAAATTACAGTAATAAAATGAATACTTTGAGGCTAGTGGAACCCAGTCTTTTGAAGAGTGCTGCTGTGTGAATGGAAACCCCAGGACTTAGGGAAGCTAAGCACACACTTTCCTAGTGCCCCGTGTCAGTGCTGTCTGTGGCATGGATTATACCTTCTATGCTAAGTGATCCAGCAGAATTGTGCCTGCTACAATGTGGGTTGTAGGAGGACATGCTAGAAGTAAACAGACAGTAGGTTGTGTCTCCTCACACTTCAGAGGCCACTGGCAGGGTAGAGTCCAGCAACTGTCTTGGGCTCATCACATCTTCGCAATAAACAACAGTGACCGACAATGGCCTATGGGAGTTTTAAATGAGAGTTGATCGAATTTAGCCTTGTTTATTATCTGCTTTGTAAACTATACACCTGGACTCTCACCATGAAACTGGAAGTAGAGTTCCTAAAGTTCAAGTTTAAAAAGTCTTAAATCAATAAACATTCTTTGTTTAAAAAAACAAAAAAGCTATCATATCATACCGTAGCCTTTGAGGCCATGAGATAATTTTCTATGAGGGAGGATGAATTTTCTCAGTTCACTTGGACTTGGAATAAGTTTAACTTATTCCCGGAAAAGGATTGTATGCTGATTGCCTGGAGTTCTGAATATAATCATCCGTAACATTTATGGCTAACTTTGCTTCAACTCCTAGAAGGATTCCTTGTTGCCTTATCTCCCCCACACTGGTGCCCTTTCCCTCATTTCATGACTCCTAATGTCTGCATCACAGAATTTAGCATCTAATTGTATATTACAATGTGTAACACCTTGTATTTGTCATTTCTGTCTCTTCAGATTAACCAGCCTCTCCCGGGCAGTGACTAATACAGTGCTAGGAACATAGATGCTCAGTAAATACTTGCTCGGGGAGTTAATTGATGCTACTATATTGTCTTAGGATTCTGATATCCTTATGTTCTTCATTTTACATAAGAACAGTCTTTCAAATAAAAGTCCTGTGACCTGGGCCTCTTTTTAATTCTAGAGAGGTACTTATTCGCCTCAAGGAACAAGTCAATTTGGTCTCTTTAGTTTGAAGAGACTTCACTGCCTATTTAATTTCTCTAAAAGAAAAGTCTGTGATCTACCAGACCCCAAGGATATGTGCCATCCTTCTCTTGTATGTCCCTTTCCATCCCCAACCCCTGCCAGGACAACTTTCTTAGATTAGCACAGAGTGACCTCTGTTGGAAATGCTTATTTTTCTATTACAAGCAGTTGAATGCTGGGGGTGTAGGAGTTGGAAATTGAGCTAATTTACCATCTGTAACACACAAAACAATGGATGAAGGTTGGATGGTTGGGGGTAATAGGATAGAGAGGAAAGGCTTTATTTACTCTTTTGGATTTTAGAAGTTTTTTTTTTTTTTTAATATAAATCCTCCCTCAGATCCCCAACTTCATTTTCCTAATTCTTACTTTGGAACTCTTAGAGGTTCCTCTCTCTGCTTTTCTAGTTTTCATTTTAGAATTCTTGCAATGTCAGCTTTCACCCTTTTGGGTTGTGCCCTCTCTATTGCTGCTCACATGATAATAGAGACTTAGTCCTATCTTTATATGTTATAAAAACATGTCAGGTTTCAACCAGATGTTAAAGGCATCTACCTCTTTCATGCTGTCCTTCTGAAAGCTCCAATAAAGGAAGTGTGAGTTCTCGTGTCACAATACATGGGAAACACTGGGAAGTTTGGCTCAAGTTTACTTTTCACTGGATGTGGTTGTGGCTAGCTGTCTTCTAAATTTAATAAGGAAGATCTTCCATCACCACCATGAGTATTAACTCTTAAAGACCTCATAGTCTACTTCATGTGAAGCATTTTTTCTCTTCCTTTGATGCCAAATACCCTTGCTTTTGAGAAATGAAAAGTGCATAGTCATTGATTCCAAAACTGATTTTGATGATAAAAGAACCCAATATTAGTTGAGAATATCATTGGCTCTATCCGAATTATCTGATATATCTGTTGACACTTGCATGTTGATTTTTTTTCCTGACTTCCAATTTTTTTCCTGATAGCAGTGTGTGGGGGGGTCGCCCCTCAACACCAATATACAGCATTTAGTATGCCACTGTCCTATTCAAAACCCCTAAGACTTATCATTTCTACCAATAGCATCGATCTTCTCATCTTGCTTTTTACACAGTTGTCCATTACCTGGCTCAGTTAACATTTCCCAGAATATTTCTGTCTAACATTTTGGCCATACATCTCCTTACTTTTCTATGAACACATCCTCATGCCTATTGCTGTGTTATTAATCATCTCTTATTTCTTCATGGAATACTATTTCTTGTTTACACTTGTCTAAGGATTACTCATTCTACAAGCTCCATTTTATCCCACATCTTCCATAAGGATTGTAGAGTTTAAGGAAAAGCCAAAGAGGCTAATTTTTCTAAATAAAATATCACACATTTTGGCAACTTCATATGTGCTACATTTTTGCTTAAGTGCATTTTTGCTTAAATGTTTCCTATCATCTATTCCTCCTTGAAAGCAGGATTATTTCTTTTCACTAAGGAAATGTTTTTGTCTTACTGATTTTCTATCACTTATGTGTTTAGTGTAACAAAATATTGAAAGCTCAATACTGGATATATTCAGAATGTGATTAATACTGTAAAGGATCTATGCCAACTTAATTACTTTTCTACAACCTTCCCCTCAAAAGAAAAATTTACATCTATATTCACTAGCGATCTATTAAAATATATTACAGTAGTGCTGCTCAAAGTTTAGACTGTAGACCTTTGTGCATCCATGAGCTGTTCTTGAATGGTTCACAATAAAGTAAGAACAAAAATCAAGAGAGAGTATTTACAAACTTTTATAGAAATTTGACAGAGTAATTTCACATCTCTTTGAGTAATACTAAAAAATAAAACTGGCCTTATGTTCTGCTCTGCATGTCTTGTTTTATTTATTTTATTTTCATAGGAGATAATTTTATTATATGTATAGTTAGAGTATTCCAGAGAAATAGGATATGGATTTATTATCTCTATATATCTCTGTCTCTGTCTCTTTCTATCTCCGTGTCTCTGTCTCTGTCTTTCTCTTTTCATTTCTCTGTCTCTCTGTCTCTCTGTCTCTGTCTCTGTCTCTGTCTCTCTCTCTCTCTCTCTATATATATATATATATATATATATGTTTGTTTATGCCCATTATTCTTTTTTTTTTTTTTTTTATGATAGTCACAGAGAGAGAGAGAGAGAGGCAGAGACACAGGCAGAGGGAGAAGCAGGCTCCATGCACCGGGAGCCCAACGTGGGACTTGATCCTGGGCCTCCAGGATCGCGCCCTGGGCCAAAGGCAGGCGCCAAACTGCTGCACCACCCAGGGATCCCTATGCCCATTATTCTTATTAGAAAAAAATTATCTCATAAGATTAGGAGGTAATTCACCAGAAGGATGAGTCAGAAAACTGAGTACACAAAAGAGCTGATGGTTTAGTTCCAGTCTGAGTTTGAAGGTATGAGACTAGGAGAGCCAATGGTACAGTTCCAGTTTGATGGCCAGTAGGCTTGACCCAGGAAAAGCTTACATTTCAGTTTAAGTCTGGGGGCAGGAAAGACCAATGTTCCAGCTCAAAATCAGTCAAGCAGGAGGAATTCCTTCTTATTTGGAATAGGGTCAGGTTTTTTTGTTGTGCGTAGACCTTCAATTGATCGGATGAGACCCACTCAAATAAAGTGAGGAGCAATCTGTTTAACTCAGTGTAACAATGTAAGTGTTAAATCTCATCCAGAAACACTCTCACGTAAATACCCAGTATAATGTTTGACCAAGTATCTGGGTACTCCATGACCTGGTCATGTAAAGTAAAATTAACCATCATAGTATTTTTTGAAGTATCTATCTGTGATAAATTAGAAAAAAAAAATTAAATAGTCAATCAGATAAATTGGCCCTTCAGCAGACATACTTCGAGAATCATCCAAATACTTACTTCTTCAATCAGACCAGCAGTAGGTTGAAGAGCTGATTTGCATAAAGTCCAATGGTTTCCAAATAAAATGCTTTCCAAGAAAGTATAAAAGATCTAAAGCCCACCTAAGTCAGGTGATCTATTTATGGGAAAATTATTAACATTACTAGAAACAGGGCTTTAGTAAGTCAATACCAAAAACAAAACAAAGAAAAGCATGGCCTTACTCTGGGGGGGGGAGTGGGGGGGGCGGGCTGGGAAAACTATTTCAAGCCAAAACTAAAAGCACAGAAATTCAAAAGGAAGTCAGAATCTTGAGATATTGGCTAGTACATGTGCAGTCAAGGATCTGGCATAAATTCAGAATACAGTTTAGCAGGGGAGATGTTCTTGATGTCATGAATGGTATATTCCAACATTCTGAGATTTTATTATTCTAGCATTTGGACACATTTTTAGAGCAGTTTTTGCAATGGAACATGGTGCAATGCAATATTGGAAACTTTAAAACTATATTAACTGAGCCAATTAAAGACGTTTTCTGTAATAACAGTAGGAACTATGTTTGTTTTTCATTATGGCATTACATGTACATATTAAGATCCAGGTTAAATGAAGTGTCTACTCTTGCTTATATCTTGAGTTCTAAAACATTGAATTCTGTCTTTTGAATCAAAACAATTCTTCTCCCTTTGAGATATGTTTGAAATCTATAAAATGTCTTTTCTACATAGGGATAGAGTTTGAACATGCTAACATTTTTTAAGAGACATGTATTTTCCAGGCATTATGCTAAGTATCTGAAGTCTCAATACACAATTTTAATTAGTTGGTATAACAGCACTATGTTCTTAACTTTATTTATCAATGTAGATATTAAGGTCCAGAAAGTTAAATATCTTACCAGTAGTTGCTCAGATATTCAGTCTCAAAGTCGGGATTTGAATCCAGATCAACACAACACCAGTGCTATGCTCGTTGCACTGTGAAATAGTAGGAGGGCAAGAAGATGGGGGTGGGTTGGGTGGGGAAGGGGCAGGAAACAAAAGAGCAAGGATGAGGGAGACAGACTACATTCATAGGCTCTTCCATAATATTTGCTCCCAGCTGTTGACCCTATTCTGTGAAAATATAGATAAGATTATAAGATTCTGAAAGCTAAATCATCTGAATGCATTTCCAATTGGTTTACAGTGCACATATTCTGATAAGCCTGAGTAAAATGGTTGTCACCTGGTGAGAATCAACTTGTCATGATTACTCCCAGAGAGCTGGCAAACTTCGAAATATTTTTCCTCACTGTATGTGAGAGAACAAAGAGGCATTTCATATTTTGAATTAGACATGCTGTTGTCCCAGTGATATATAATCTTATCAACAGGAATGAGGATGAGAGAAGGTGGCTGTCCTCTATGCCTGGCTGGTTTAACGTTGGACAGAGTTGGTGTTTTATCACCACTTTAAGAAGGTGTCATCATCTAGGTATATAAGAATTACTCAGGTAAACTTCAGTCCAGTTAAGGCCAGGAGGCTTATGCATTCCATAAATCAATAAGTGAGTCCTTACCATTTCTTTAGCTTCTGCAATATGCTCCTTGGTAAGTTAAAAAAAAAATTAAAAGCAATATAGCTAGGTGAAATGAAAGGAGACAGTTGACTGATGATAGTGGCTCCAGTTCTCACCAATAAATTTTATCTTGAGTTATTTCATAATGCTTTTTCTCACTATGTGTATTTATTGACAGTTGCATACAGCCCTGGCACTGGTTATCATCAAAGCATTGAATATATTAAGAAACCTATCTCAGACCGACAGAGTTTCTAAAGGTTGAAAGAGGTCTATTTAAGAAAAAAAAAAAAAAACATCATTTTGAACTTAAGCTTCTGCTGTCAGAGCATTGATAACAAGTGGAAATATGCTTCACTTTTATTTGCATAAGGACAGTAGTCACTGTTATCCCAATAAAGAGCCATTTGTTAAATGGGACATAGAGAATCAAGAAACTAAGAAATAGAAGTTGCTCTTCAGTTTATGTTTGGTTAAAGAATAAATGGTTTATTTGAGTAGAGTGGACCAGTGCTTGTTTAAAATTGTTATTTAAGGGAAATTAAGCTAATATTTACCTTTGTTTACGTACAGCTGCATTGTTTTTCTGTTTCATTATATAGGTCAAACATTCACATTTGTTCTTACAACAGCATAGATAAGTAAACAATGAATAATAGTTAATAGAACATGGGAGTTGGTACTACAAATGAGCTAACAATCCATAGCTTCATCTGTTAAACACTAGTTGACAGACAAGATACTTAGTATCTATCACTTAGTAGCTGTAAATCTTTTCAAGGGATGTTATTTTCATCATTTATCTGGAGTAACTGTCTTATGATTCCAATAGTAATTAGTGGCAGGAATATTTTCTGGAAATGCAATAGGAAGTTTCACTTCCAGGTTAATTCACTTGGATTAATTTGCTTGGGCTGCCATAACAAAGCACTACTGACTCGGTGGCTTACACAACAGAAATTTATTTTCTCAGTTCTGAAGGCTGGAAGCCTGAGATCAAGGTGTCGGCAGGTTTGGTTTCTCCCAAAGCTTCTCTTTTTGGTTTGTAGATGCCTTTCTTTTCATTATATCCTCACATGGCCTTTTCCTTATGCAGAGGCATCTCTGGTTCTCTCTGTACATCCTAATCTCCACTTTTAAGAGAGGGCCAGTCAGATTGAATTAAGCTCACCCCCACAGGCTCACTTTCACTTAATTGCTTTTTGAAGGACCCATCTCCAAATATAGTCATGTTAGGGTTTCAACATACAAATGGGGGGTGAGAGGACACTATTCAGTCTGTAACACCACTATTTCACAACTTTTATGTGATTTGATCCTGTTGGATATACCCTTCTTTGATTCTTTTCTATCAGAGAACTATACATCCTTTTTTTAAGATGAATTTTTATCCATTCTTTCTAACTTCACTTTACTCTGTTTTAAAGGACATGTAAAATGACTATTTCTAGGAGATTGCGTGGATACAGGTGCTTAAAACTTAGAAATAACTAAAATTTAAGTGGTAAATTTTTAAATTAATTTGAGATAATGTGATCTTTGTTATCTTGGAATGGAAAAGAATTTCTAAAAACAACAACATCAAAAAAAAGAAAAATTAAAATTTTGAAAATTTGATTAAAACAAAATTAAGCATTTGTGCTCAGTGAAAAAAATATTAGGACCCAAATAACAGATTATAGATTGCAAAGTTATCTTGGCAAGGCCTGAAGATGATGAGGGGACTTATATGTGGAGTACAATGAATTTTTATAAATCAACTTCTGTGTCTAAGTTTATTAGAAGAATGGAGTATGCACTTCATAGAAAAGGAAACACAGAAACCTAACAAGCGTATTGAAGATGTGCTCAAATTCACTTATTTTTTTATTTTTTTATTTATTTTTATTTTTAATTTATTTATGATAGTCACAGAGAGAGAGAGAGAGAGGCAGAGACACAGGCGGAGGGAGAAGCAGGTTCCATGCACCGGGAGCCCGACGTGGGATTCGATCCCGGATCTCCAGGATCGCGCCCTGTGCCAAAGGCAGGCGCCAAACCGCTGCGCCACCCAGGGATCCCTCAAATTCACTTATTAATTTAATAATTAAAGGATTAAAAATGAAAACACAATGAGATATCACTGTGTATCTATTAGAAAGCTGATTTATTTTGAGTGTTGGTGAGGGTGTAGGAATATAGAAATGTCCATGATCTGCTGGTAAGATAGAAGAGGCTGGCATATCCATTCTGGAGATCATGTTGTTTATAATTTGTATGAGTAAGGACAGCCTATAAGCCAACAATGCCACTCCTGGGAAATTCTCATAGAGATTTCTAATGGAAACAAGCAAGAGTATTCATGACAGTATTCTGTGAGTGTGGGGAATTAGAGTTAACTATGGTGTCCATCACTGTCAGAATTGATAAATAAAGTGTAATTAATACCCTCCATGGAATTTAAGTAGAAGTCAGAAGCAATGGAATATAGCTACATGTAAAAACATGGAGAGAATATAAAAGTTTAATACTTATGGCAGGTGCCATTTCTGCCCCACCCCCACCCCCAAGATAAACACAGGGTCATATTCAGGAAACAGAGCTGCTAGCAGTGTGCCATGCCCATGAGTTGTCCTGAGGATTCACCCACTCCAAATATGATAACCTCAGCCCTGGGCTCAAGGTAAGTCTTGTTAGAGCCATGTACACTGTGTCCAGCTGCTGGGTTCACAGCCAATGCCAAATGCTGTACTCAGTTTGTTTTCCTGGCCACCTCCATGCAGTCCCCAGCTGCCCCGGTGCTTCAAAGGATCAAGTGGCCCGGTGTAAATTTTGCTAATAGCACCACCCTGTTTCCAAGTTTCCCAGTGGGCATACCTCCTTGGAGCTGGCCTGCTTGGGTCCCACTAATACCACAGAGAGCAAGCACAGATCGCGACAGACAGGATCAGTGCAGATGACTGCACTAAGAGGTAAAGTGACTCAGACACAACAGCAGGTTGTAAGCAACACACATAGGAAAACCTGAAATGCCAGGTTTCGGTAACCAGGGGACACTGTACTGCAGGGCATTCCAGGACATCTTTTTTATAAAGTCACTACTTTTAAGAGCAGAAGACAGAGCTGTCATTCTTAGCAACAGAAACATGGGGAAAGAAACATGTCTTCAGAGAGAGGCAGACACAATGAGGAAATAGGCAAATTTATCCAAATGAAAGAACAGAACAAGACCAAAGCCAGGAAACTAAGCAGAACAGACAACAGTAACATACCTGGTGAGAATTTAAAGCAATGATCATAAAGATACTCACTAGACTAGAGAAAACAGTAGAAGACATGAGTGAGACCCTTAAACCAGAGATAAGGAATAATATAGCAGAGATAAAAGTCTCAATAAATGAAATGAGAAAAATACTTAATGGAATGAACAGCAGAATGTAAGAAGCAGAGGAAAGAATTAGTGACCTAGAAAACAGAGTAATGGAAAGTAATTAAGCTGAAAAATAGAGAGAGAAAAGAATTATGCAAAATAAGAATAGACTTAGGGAACTCAGTGATTCATCAAATGTAACAACATTTGCATTATAGGAGTCATAGAATAAGAAAGAGAAAAGGGGAGCAGAAAATTTATGTGAAGAAATAATAGCTGAAAACTTTCCCAATCTGGGAAGGAAACATATTTAGATCCAGGAGACATGAAGAACTCACATTAAAATGAACAAAAACAGACCTGATCAAGACATACTGTAACTACATTTGCAAAATATAGTGATTAAGAAATAAAATAAAGATAAAAGAAGTCAGTAACTTACAAGGGAAAATCCACAAGGATAATAGGACATTTTTAAACAGAAACTTTCCAAGCCAGAAAAGGAAAGGCATAATATACTCAAAGTCCTGAATGGTAAGAACCTGCAGTAAAGAATATTCTATCCAGCAAGTCTATACTTCAGAATAGAAGGAGAGATAAAGAATTCCCCAAACAAAAACCAAAAGACTTTATGACCACTAAACTTTCCTTCCAAGAAATATTAAAGGGGGCTCTTTGAGTGGAAGGAAAGACCAAAAGCAACAGTGTAAAGGTAGGAAACATAAAAGTAGTAAAAATGAATATTTCTGTAAAAAAAAGTCAAGGAACTCACAAAATAAAGGATATAAAATATAATACCACATATCTAAAATGTGGGGAGAAAAGGAGAAAATAATATTTCAAATGTAATTGACCACTAGGGTACCTGGCTGGGTCAGTCAAAACTACATGTGATTCTGGATCTCAGGGTGGTGAGTTCAAGTCCCATGTTTGGCGTAGAGATTATTTAAGTAAAACAAAACTTAAAAAGTAAAAAAAAAAGTAAAATAACCATCAATTTAATATAGACTGCTATATGCAGAAGAGATTATATACAAACTTAATGGCAACCATATGTATCAAAACCACTAATAAATATGCAAAAATAAAGAGAAAGAAATCCAAATATGTCACTAAAGAAAATCAGCAAAACATGAAAGAAAGACAATAAAGGATCAAAGATAATCTTCAGAAACAACCACAAAAGAATAAAATGACAATAAATACACGTCTATCAATAATTACTTCTAATGTAAATGTATTAAGTGCTCCAATACAAAGACATAAGGTGAAAGAATGGATTAGAAAACAGGACCTATCTATATGCTAGCAACAAAAGACTAATTTTAGACCTACAGATATATGGAGAGACATCCATTATGCAAATGGATAACAAAAGAAAGCCAGAGTAACAATACTTGTATTGGATAAAGTAAATTTTAGAACAAACACTTCAACAAGAAACAAAGAAGGACACTATAATAATAGGGCAATTCAACAAGAAGATGTAACAATTGTAAATATTTATGCCCCAACATGGGAGCACCCAAATACATAAAACAGTTAATAACAAACATAAATGAATGAATCACTAGTAACACAATAATAGTAGGGGACATTTACACCCACTTACACTGATGGACAGATGATCTAAACAGAAAATCAGCAAGAAAATAGTGGCTTTGAGCAACATACTGGCTTTAACACCTATACATTCAGAACACTCCATCTTAAAACAGCAAAATACACATTCTTTTCAAGTGGACATAGAACGTTTTCCAGAATAGGCTACAAAACAAGTCTTAACAAATTCAAAGGACTGAAGATATACCATACATCTTTTCTGACCACATGCTGTGAAACTAGAAGTCAATTACAAGAAAATTTCTGGAAAGAGCACAAATATTTGGAGGGTAAATAACATGCTACTAAACAATGAATGAGTTAATCAGGAAATAAAAGAAGCAAATATTTTATTTATTTATTCATGAGAGACACAGAGAGAGAGAGGGGGGCAGAGACACAGGCAGAGGGAGAAGCAGGCCCCATGCAGGGAGCCTGACGTGGAACTCGATCCTGGGTCTCCAGGATCAGGCCCTGGGCCAAAGGCAGCACTAAACCACTGAGCCACCCGGTTGCCCCGGCTTTATTTATTTATTTATTTATTTATTTATTTATTATTATTATTGATTATATTTCTTTGCTGGTTATCAGTCTGTCCAAATTTTCTATTTGTTCTGGTTTCGATTTTGATAGTATATACGTTTCTAGGAATTTAGCAATTTAGGTTGTCCAATTTGTTGGCATCAACAAAACAAAACAAGATATCCAGATGGCCAAAAGACACATGAAGAGATGTTCATCATCATTTACCATCCCCTGATGGTGAATGCAAATCAAAACTACAATGAGATACCACTCTGACCTGTCACAATGACTAAAATCAACAACATAAGAAACTGCAGGTGTTGGTGAGGATGTGGAGAAAAAGGAATCCTCCTGCACCGTTGGTGGGAATGCAACTGGTGTGGCCACTATGGAAAACAATATGGAGCTTCTTCAAAAAGTTAAAAACAGAACTGCCCTATAATTTAGTAATTGTGCTACTATTTACCCTCCCCCCCCAAAAAAAGAAACAGAAAAACACTACTTCAAAGGGATACACGAGGCCCTATGTTTACAGCAGCATAACTTACAATAGCCAAGATATGGAAGCAGCCTGTGTTCATTAACTGATGAATGGATATATATTATTCAGCCATTAAAAAAACGAAATTTTGCTATTTGCAGTGACATGAATGGAGCTAAAAAGTATAATGCTAAGTGAAATAAGTCAGAGAAGGCAAACACCATATGATTTCACTCATGTGGAATTAAAGAACAAAACAAATGAACAAAGTGGAAAAAAAGAGAAACAAATCAAGAAACAGACTCTTAATTATAGAGAACAAACTGATGGTTACCAGAAAAGGCGGGGGGATGAACTAGTTGATGCAGATTAAGGAGTGCGCCTGTTCTGATGAGGCTTGGGTAATGTATGGAAGTGTTGAATCACTATATTGCACAACTGAAACTAATATAACACTATATTTTAACTGGAATTTAAAATACACAAATGGGAGTCTTCATACACTCATGAACTTTTGAAGCTTCTTCATTGCTCAGGGGGCAAAGACCATGCCTTTTGATATTCACTGATGTAACTCATGCAATCTTTGTCTCTAGGCTCAACACCAAAACAAGTATCAATTAAGAGTTATTAGAAAAGGAAAAATCATCACATCTTCCCTAATGCTATTTACCCTATTTTAATTGTGATTCTTCTCTGATAATTCAATCCCTACAGATGTTTTAAACTCTGTATGTTTCTTCGTCTTCTTAGAGGCATTTTCTCAGTGGACAATCATAATTTCTTATTCTGTGTGGGTATCAGAATTTATTTATAATGCTATCCTGAACTAAGGTGTGTTTGCCTTGTTTCTGGTATTATGCATATGAATATATTTTTCTCCACTTCTGGATGACAATCAACTCTAAAAAGGTGGAGCAAGAATCTTATAATTTCTGAATCCCTAGCTCCTAATTTGCTTTCTTGCATATCATACATGTTCAATAAGTAAGTTTGATTTGAAACAACAGAAGTTTAAATATTTTTATAATATTCTCATAGTAATTAGATTCTAAATTCCTATTGGTTATGCTCATTGAGCCATAGATCACAGGTTGAGTTAACCAAACCTACTGATGTCCTTTTTCGTAGGTGAGAGGAAGATAGATAAAAAAACTTTTGGTACAATTAAGAAGATAATGACTCTAATAGCCATAATTCGGGGCAAGGAATGCACTGTATATGTGTATGTATCGTTTTCACCAGCGACAATGGCAACAACCACGGAGATGTTAGTACATCACCAGCAACTACCCCTGAGCTGGCATCAGTCCTGGAATGTAGCATGGATAATATTTAGCTAGAGGTTGCCATATATCAGGCACTTAAATCAAATAATTGAATCATATTAAACAATTGAATCCTCTTAAAACTCTATGAGCAAGCACTATTTTTATCCCCCTTTTGCACAAGATGCAGAAAATTTAAATAATATCCCAGCGTTATATATCTAATAAGTGGCAAAGCTGGGCTATGAACCCAGGCAATATTATTCTACTGCCTGTGTTCTTAGACTCTATACACATAGGTCCTTGTGATGCAATATTGCCTATAAGTTTGATTCCCAAGATACAGAACCAGAAAAATCATAATCTAGTGGACACTGGTGAGACTCTTTTTCTCACTAAGAATATGTTTTCCTAAAAAAAAAAAAAAAAAAGAATATGTTTTCCTGTACCCAGAGGCCATCTGAAAAAAAGGAAAACAGGGAGAAGAAATAGCACTGAATTGAAGATTTAACCTTAAAATTCTGACTATAAGATTCAAAAGAGACTGAGAATGCAAAGCAGAAAGTCTGAAAAATGGCAAGACTGATATGGCAAGTTCAAGACCTCCAGCGCCCATGCTATACCTCATATAGGTAATGGAAGTCAACAAAGAAAATGACATCAGTTATAGAAAACAGCATTAGTTATTTTTTTCTGAAAGGTAGAATATGAATTACATCCCTCTTCCCCTTACTGAACATACCTATCCTACAAAGTAGCCTACAGTAAAGTCACACATACATTGTACCTGGGTATGATTCTGACTCCACAAATTTCACTGTGCAGGAAATATCATTTTTTTTTTTTTACTTTAAATCAAATCTACTAGACTCCAAGCCTTAAGCTTCCATAATTCCAGGGGAAGGGAAGCTTGGAGTAAAATTGATTTCATGATCCATTACCCATGCAGACAGTCCTTAATCCTCCTCTTCAACTGTCTTTTCTCTTTTTCACTTTCATCTCCAAGCCCTGGGCAAAAGGGACAGTTTTTCCTCCTTCTCGTTTTAAGGTGCTTAGTATATTTCTTTCTCAAATTTGGCTAGAGATGATCGATTGGCGGATTCTTGGCCAGGATAGTCTATTACTGATATTTCAAAGTGATGAAAAACTTTAAATTAATTACCCAGATAAAAATATGGATACTCCTGGAAAACTGACACATCTGGCAAATTAAGGTGTGTGGTTCCTCCTAACACTAGCTGGAGTGGAGCACTACTGTCCCCCTTAGATGAGCCTTGTAGGCTTCAGGTTTCTTCTTCAGGACAATTAGCATCTCCCAGGACATTAACCTGACGGTCCTTGACACCATATTTGCACTGCTATCTTTCTAGTATAAGAAAAATATTTACCTAGAGCTCTGTCACTGTTGACCATGAAGGTGTTAACATTTCCCTCAATTTGACTAGCTTTCATACAGGCTCCTTCTTGGCTATAGGTTTCTGATCTCCTTTTTTTTTTTTTTTTTTTTGAGCTTATTTAGAAAATTTGCAATTGTGAATTCTTTCTCTCCCCCTTTGAGACATAGATCTTCTCTCCAGTTTTTGCCCATTTTTATAACAAAAGTCTTTCTCAAGGATCTGGAAGCCATCCCTTTGAAATGTAATCTTCAAAAGAATTAGGGCCCATCTATTCCAATCTCTGTGGGATGGTAGGAGTCTCACTTCAATAAGTAACAACAGACACGCATGGCCTAACCACATAGACCAGCCTTCCCATGTTTCCCTATATATTTTTTTTCGCTTGTCCCAGCATTTAAAAATCTTCCCTCTTTGTGTTTCAGCAAAGTTGGCTTCAATTTCTGTTTCCTGTGGCAATAGTCTTGACCCCTATAGTTATAATCTTGAATAAAGTTTTCCTTACCTGTTTAACTCTGGTGCAATTTTTCATTGCCATTATCAAAAAAAGAGAAGAAAAATGGACCAAAATTCTAAACATGTTTTTAGAAAATGGGAGAAATATATTCCTTAGTGAAAGTCAAAACTATTCCTGCATAGATAAATATTGAACCAAATTGAGCCTATGTGGAAAAAATTAAACCCAGTCTGCTTTGTTCGTTTAGGTGCCTGTCTGGCTCTGTTGGTGTCTGAATTTGTGACCTCTGGTTTGGACTTTCACGAAAAGCAGAAAGAGAGGTTATTTTCAAGCACCTTCTGCTTTAGGCTCTGAAAAGCCCCCGAGGCAAAGAAATACAAGGGCCTAGTCAGAACTGCTGGAAAAAATGTAGAGCACAAAACACAGTGAACTCTCATTCTTTCTGATTTCTCCTTAGCATTGAAAACAAAACACAAATGAATTTTCCAATAAATTATCCTGCCACACAGTATTAGTGAAGCACAGTGTTTTCTGCTCATCTCCCCTGAATTTGTGTCTGTTTGTGAATAATTTACCAAGAGGGATTCATTAGTAGTTTTCCTTCTGTTTTGTAGTTTTTAATAAAGATAGGGCACTTTGATTTTTATTTTGACCTGTTGAATTTAAATTACAATATGGATTCTTTAGCATGTGAAGATCAATTTGAAATACATTTAAATGTAGTGAGATTCTTGGATGAAAGGGACTAGATAAATACTGATTCTTTCCGAGACCAGTAGGCACTTGAGTATCTTCTGTGATTTTTAAAATGCCTCCTGTCCTCATTGTTAATCTCTCTGGAATTCTGCGTGCTATTCTCTGCTAATCTGTTTTGTAGTGTCATCTTAATTTACATTTGCTATTGCTAAAGGTGTTCTCTAGGAAGGAGTGATAAATCACACATATATTCTTTAATTTATCATCCTCATTATTCAACACGAGTTTATTCACTCAATTTCCGACATATGGAATTTGTTCTAATGCTTCTAATTCAAAACTGGCCAAATAGGCCATAGCATAATAACTTTATCATTTCTGTGAAACACACATCAGGTACATGATCCTTGTTTCTCCAAAGGGAATAGTCTTATATGGTATGTGTCATCCTTATTTATAGAAGAGCTTCTTGGGAGGTCATGACACAATGGATAATCTCTTCTTCATCACTGAGGGTTGTTTTGAAACCTAAGCCTCCTTCCACACAAAGTGATTCTTAAATGCTTACTTAAAAGGCAGTGCATCATGATTCTGGGAGACCTGCAAAGATCAAGCAGCCACATCTTATCTAACCTCATCCTCTCATCACTAATAGGCGCTTGAGGATTGTAACTCATTCATTAGGCACATAGCCGAATTTAGGTAGATATAAAATGTGCTGCATAGAAGAATTTGGCTTTAAATTGAGATCCTTTTGCTTTTTACTGCACAAAATTTAACACCAGGAAGTAAATTCAACTCTGGAGAACCACGTTGTCTGAAAAGACCATATTTGCTCTAATCAACTGAAGATAAATGCATTTCCCAATGTGAATGTTGATATATGTTTCTTTTTCTTTTCTTTAATGTTTAATCTTGAGCAGCAAACTGGATATAATTTTGTATTGTTGCATAAGATATATTATAGGGAGTTCGTTATATTTAAGTTTTCTTTCTTGTTTACCTTAAACGCTACTGGGAGACAACTAATAAAATTGTTTTCAGCACTTTTAACCCTTAAGTTCAGTGAATAATAAATAGATTGCTTTTCTAAATTCCTTTAATCATCCATTTCTACATAGGAATATGACTACTTAAATATATTAAATATTAAATAATTATATACTATTTAAAGTAAAGAACTGTTTCAAGAAGGACTATTCATAGATAGTCCATCTACAAAATATTACATAAAACATTATTTTAAAAGGGCATGAATGTGAATATCTGAAAAACTTATCTATTTTGATGCTCTTTGAGACAGACTTATCTGTATCAAGATTCAAATGGTGACAAGGAAGTCTTCTTAGTCCTCTAGAATTCAAGGCTTCCAAATAAGAAATATGAGATAAAGATTGAGAAAATAGGAGGAGAAGGTTTTTGCTGGTAACTTTTAACTCAGTGCTCTCCAACTATCAGACAGGCATGTTACCAAATCCCAAGTTCAGCTGCCTGTCACTCGAAAGGCCAATACTCAAAAGATGACTGTTGACCAGAAAGGAATATGAGCTTTATTCAGGAGGCTGGCCGCTCAGGTTCCAAAAGCCAGCTCTGAGGTTTTGCCTCACCAAGAGGGTTTTAACAGGATAGGGGGGCCTTGATCAGAGGGGGTTGAAACATTTCGAGATTCTGTGTAGATTTAGTGGTGCCTATATACAGCTTTTGGCTTGAGACTTGTGCAAGAGATCTAATCCGGGTTCCATCATGTGTGAGGGCTTCCTATTCCCCACCTAGAAAGGAATGTAAGATTTATAGATATACAAGGAGGATTAGGAAATCAGTCACATGAACTGAAGAGTACCTATTAAAGATCACCCTGCTAGTATGAAGACCAAGGGAGCCTTAATTCCCCCACTGTCAATTTTACCATGCCATATCTATTAAGGATGAATGTCCATTTTCTGTAACTTCTTCATGCTGATACAGGGCATAGTCCGAACTTTGGGATGACATACGTTAATGTGGGCATGAAGCATTTCTTTATGCACAGCTGATGTGGTTTGCTTGCAGGTTTTCTTATGCACATTGTTATGGGTTTAATTCCTATGTATACACATAAGACTACTAACATGAGGGTGTCCTAATTTTAGAATATTTTAGAATGCCTTGTAATGTGAACCTAAGTTCTGAGGGTATCTGGGCAAAGAAATTTGTGAGCCAACTCTATCCTCCTTGGAACAGAGAGGGTGTGGCAATCAAGGGTTTGCTGCAACCACATGGCTTGCTGTCTGATTTTATCAATACTTGTTGCCACTTCTGAGGAGGTATTGATATATGCGCAGCAAGACAAACTAAGAACAATGCAAACCCCCCACTGCTCTCTAGGATGTAGTCTCAGACCACACAGTTATCCGGGATGACTGTAGCAAGGGAATATAACAATTTGTAAGTTAGCCAAATATTTGACAATTTCTTAAACCCCCCAGTGGTTAGAGTTTGAGACAAACTGAGCAGCACATGTTGGTGGGCAGCGGCCCCCCACTATGGCAACAATATATAACCAAATAAATATTCACCCCCATCAGGAATATTGCCTGGGAGGTCACAGATCAGTCTGGGAAATAGTTGTAGAGAGCTAGCCCAATGTCTGGTTTTGTTAGCAGGATGGAGGGAGAAAGGATCACCAGGATGGCCAGAAGACACGGTTTTGGGGTAAAAGACATTGTGATAAGTCTGTGGCTCAGACTAATTTGCAAATAAAGACATACAGAACTTAAGCACAAAGACAAAAGGTAGAGTTCCCCCTCAGGACTTCATGAGAATTGGTTTGCCATCGGGACAGCTCATTCCATCTAATCTCTCTGCCCGTTTGAAACTGCCTATGGATGTTGTCCATAACTGGAAAGGAAGCAGACTGCTCTTTATACATAGGGAGTTGCTCCCTTTTAGGGGGTGGTTTCATGTGATATCTAATTGGGGAGTACATGTCTGTTTTCTGTCCTTTGAATTTAGTACAATAATTAGAGGAATTGTGATACATCAGGGTGCCTCATTATAATTTTGAGAGAATCCAGCTATTCTAAGCATATTCATTATTGTTTGGGGATTTCTGAGGTGTTATAAATGGGGTAGACCAAGAGGTCTCCATGGTCCAGCACCTATTGGGCTTTTTTTTTTTTCCTATTGGGCTTTTTTTTTTTCCCCCTATTGGGCTTTTGGATGACATATCCAGCAATCAGCAGCACATGTAGCTGTCACCAAATTCTGAGTTACCTGAACTAGTCTTTCCAGATAAGGGGGAAGACATGGTTAATATGGACCGTTGAATAAACATAGTTGTCATGGATGTTCTTTCCTAAAGAGGTATTTTAAATCATGAATAGGATAGCTTTCACAGTAGGTGTGGGTGTGTGGGGGGGAATTCAGTGGCCTCTTTTGTCATCAGTAGGTAAAGAGCCTCTTCACTCTCATGTAGGGTATCCATACTTTATGCCTGCAAGTTTTAGAGAGATATGAGGGGGTTAGTAAGATATCATAATGCCACACCCATTTCTCAGCCAACTCTTGATAAAGTCCTTGATTTTTCCAGGTCTTTAATATAGCACTCTATCTCCAGGTCTCAAAGGTTGTAGTGGTTCATCTGAAGGATACATAAACCTACAGAGAACAAACTTGGGCAAAACAGTTAATATTTGACTCAAATGTTGTACAAACTATCTAATCCTATTTTCATTTTCTAATTCTATCCCTAGAGCCAAGGCCTGAAAGGGTCTTGCATATATAATCTGAAAAGGGCTTAGTTTTAGCCCACTTCTGTGGGCAACTCTAATGCGGAGCAGGACAATAGGTACAACCTTATCCTATTTTAGGTTAGTTTCTAGACAGATTTTGACCAAAGTCTTTTTCAATGTATGATTCATGTTTTTCCATTTTCCCATTGATTAAGGTCTCCATGAAACATGTAATTTCCAGTTGATCTATAAAGCAGCACATACTTTCTGTACCACATCACATAGAATAACAGGTCTAGAGGTGCCTGGGTGGCTCAGCCAGTTAAGGGTCTGTCTGCCTTTGGCTTAGGTCATGATCCCAGCACCTGGGATCAAGCCCCATGTTGGACTCTCTGCTCAGTGGGGAGCCTGCTTCTCTCTTTCCCTCTGTCCTCCTCCCCACTTGTTCTCTATCCTAAATAAATAAACAAAATCTGTATCTTAAATAAATAAATAAAATCTCAAAAAGAAAGAAAAAAGAAAGGCAGGTCATTATCACTGAATAGTGTTGGATAAGCCAAACCTAGGAATAATTTCCTTTAGCAAGAGTCTTAAAATATCTGAAGTTTTTTCTGTTTGGGTGGGGAATGCCTCAACCCATCCTCAAAAGAAGTCTACAAATCCTAGTAAATATTTAAAATTCCGAGTTGTCCCAGGCATTTGGGACAACTGCCAATGCTCAAAAGGACATTCCAATATATATTGTATCCCTTGGTCTGGTGGGTGTCTTTCATTGTTTGGATTATTCTTTACATATATAGGGCATCTCTGGGTGACTGTATGGTTCATTTTCTGTAGATAAGACCCCTTCAAATGAGCCCTAATAAAATCCAATAAAGCATTCCTCATGGAGTGTGATCCTTCATGCAGATGCTTTAAGACTAAATACACTCTTCAGGTAATAGGTAATACTACTGATTCAGGTAATAGCATCATCCCACAGGAGTTCATCTTCAATGAATCAGTTGGGTCTGCTGGAGTAAAGCCCCATTTTTTTGTGCTCTCTCTTCATCTTATTGCCTGTACTGGGGTTTAAAGACAGAGAGATCCACTTGAGGAATCAGAGCTGCTATGAAATGTGAGTCTTTGGCAACTTTTCTGGCTGTTTCATTTACTAGCCAGTTACCTCTCACATAATCACTACTTCAGCAGGCAGATAGATAGCTGCTAACAGTTGTAGGACTTCTTGCAAATGTTTGATATTATTGTTGTGAGAGGTCATTAATCCCCTCTTTCCAAATTACCCCATGTGCATGAGTTATCAGAAAAGCATATTTTGAGTCTGTATAAATATTTACCTTTCCCCCTCCTCAAGGGCTTGTGTTTAAACAATCAGTTCTGTCTTTTGTGAGGAGGTGCCTGGAGGAAGAATGTGTTCTCTTATTGCTTGAACCAATGTGACTACCACATATCTGGATTGTTGCTTGCCATTGTCCAAGAAACTACTACCATCCATAAATAACCTATAATCTGGTGCAGGCAGTGATTGATTGAGGAGGTCTGGGTAGTTAGAATATGCTGCATCAATTATCTTAACATATTCACACTCACTTCAGGTGTTATTCAAGTTATCAGACAGCAAAATTGCCAGATTCAATGCTGCTGTTGTCTGTAAAGTCACATTTGGGTTGTCTAACAATATAGCTTGGTATCAGCTCATTCTTCTTGCCATTAGCCAATATCACCTTTTCTGTTCTAAAAGGGTTAATAATAGATAAACTACATACACCATTATCTCTTACCCAAGTGTTAACTTTTCTGCCTCCTATAGTATATCACAGGAAGCTACAGCAGCCCTCAAACAGGGGAGCTATCCTTTGGCTGTGGGTTCTAATTGCTCAGAGAAATAGGCCACTTGTGAAGTGAAGCATTTGTATTAGGATCCCTAATCTGTGACCTTGACTTTCATGTATGTATAGCTTAATGGCCTTTCTAGGGTTTGGCAATCCTAGAACTGGGGGAGCTGCTAATTTTTCCTTTATTGTAGCAAATGTCAATTAATACTCTGTAGTCCAATTCAAAGGCTGTGAATCCAATTCTCTTAAGGCTTCATATAAAGGGTTGACTATCAAGCCATAATTTAGAATCCAAATCTGACAGAAACTGGCCATTATCCAAAACTCAGTTGTCACCAATTTCTGGGGTTTTTTAGAGATATAACTGCTTGTTTCCTATCAATGAAGATACATTGCTCCTGACATAGCTGAAAGCCAAGATAAACAATCTCTTAGTGACAAATTTGGGCCTTACATGTTGACATTTTATATCCATAGTCTGCCAAATGACTTAAAACCAGAATAGTATTACCTAGATAAAGTTCATAAGTGGGGCTGGCAGTGAAAAAATCATCTATGTATCATAACGAAACCTCAGCAGTTAGTTCTATCCTTCTCAAATCCTTTGCCAAGAATTCACACAAAATCATAGAGGAAATTTTAAATCCTTGTGGTAACACCAACCAATAGTTTTGGGAGGTGGTTCTGGTTTCTGGGTTCTACCATTCAAAGGTAAGCAGCATCTGGGTCATCTTCTTTATGAAAATGCAGAAAAAGTCATCCTTTAGATCTAGCACAACGAGCCACCCATAATCACCAACTATTACTGTTAGCAGTATGTGTGGATTGGGCACAATCAGGTATATGTCTTGTATAATTTTATTAATAGCCATAAATTTGTACAAAATGGCACTCATGAGTATGTTTTTTTTTTTTTTTTTATTGGCAAAATGGTAGTATTATATAGCCAGCAACAAGATCAAATTAAGCCATATTTCAAGAACTTCTGCAAGGTCGGCTATATACATTCTAGGACTTCCTACTTCAAAGGGTACCACCTTTTGCTAGGGATGACAAAGTCTTCTCTCAGGTCTGTTCATGTAGGTGTCACATGTTTTGCCCTCTCTGGCACTCCACTGTCCAAACCACTTTACTCACTTATTTATTGATTTCAGGAGGGAATGGCTCTACTTTCTATGTCTTTTTTTCTTTTAAGATTTTGTGTATTCATGAAAGACAGAGAGAAAGAGGCAGAGACATAAGCAGAGGGGGAAGAAGGCTCCCTGTAGGAAGCCCAATGTGGGACTCCATCCCAGGACCCCGAGATCACGACCTGAGCCAAAGGCAGATTACAAACCACTGAGCTACCCAGGCACCCTGCTTCTGATGTCTTAACCTGAGTTAGAACAGCTTGTAACTGGAGCATGTTACCTGGAGGGACCTGTATTTGTAGATGCTGCTTCTTTGGAGAGAGAGTTACCCGAGTGTTTATTTTACAAAGCAAGTCTTGTCCAAGCAGTGGTATAGTGCATTCTGGCATAGAAAGAAAACTATGTCTCTAAGAAAAATCACCAAACTTGCATTCCAGTGGTTTCAGGAAATGTCTTTGTTGTGCTTGACCCAAGACCCCCACCTACAGAGACTTCCCTCTGGGAGCTTTGCATCAATTTAGTATTCAAGATGCTACATATGGCCCTTGTGTCCACTAAGAAGTCCATCAACTGATTCCCCACTGGCATTTGTAACTAAGGCTTCTGTGGGGAAATGGTCATTGGATCAATGGGATGATAGGGAGCTTCTTCACTTGTCATCTTCCTCTCTTTCCATCATTTCTTTATGCCTTGTCTTTCCTTCCTGCCTTTGTTTTCCTTTCACATCAGGCAATCCTCTTTCCAGTGCCCTCCCTTTTTGTAGCAGTGGCACTGGTTTTCACCAATAACTGTTTTCTGATTCCCTAGAAGTCAATTGGTTTTCTTTTTCCTATCCCTGCCTTCCACACTTTCCACAAAGACTATGGCCTGTTGAGCCCTTTTACCTTCATATGCAATAAATACTTCATAGATTATATCAACTAGCTGTCATAGTTTCATTCCTGCTGCCTTTTTCATCTTTTGGAGATTTCTTCTTATACCAGGCAGGCTCTCCTCCATGAATGTCACGTTTGCCATGTGGACAGTTTCTGGGGCCTCTGGGTCTGTCTGTATATTTCCAATAAGGTGGGTAAATTGTTTCTATCAGGCTGGATTTTCAGTTGCATCTTGTCTTAATTCTTGAATCTTATTCAAACTGCACTGGTTGGCAACCCTTTACTTAAACCTGCCAAGATGCACAGCTGATAATGCCCAAGTCAAGGCAAGCACCCCCAGTTTGGGTCCCAGTTGGGCACAACCAAAGAACTGTAGGTACTGGGCCTGGGGTCTGGGCTGGGTCCTCATGATGGAGGTACTGGACTTCATCTTCTTTGGCCACTACTAGCCATCTTTCATCTGTGGCTAATATAACATTCATTAAAGATTGCACATCCACCCAAGCTGACCTGATGGATTGCAAAAATGCTCAAAAAAAAGTTTCATCATCATTTTGGGGTCTCTTTCTAAGGGGGGTTGGCATTTTCCTAACTTGTTAAGTCTGAAGTTGAAAAAGGAATATATGTCCAATAATATCTGGGAGGTTGTCCTTGAGCATCGATGATTTCTCCTGGGTATTGCCTTAAGAATATTGTCTGACCCCACAGTGGGTGCTCTCTATCCATATTGGGTGCCCTGTCAGGTCTTAGGGAGAGACTTCCAAGATTCCTTCATTCCATCCCATAGGATGGTGAGACTGAGACCCCAACAGGAGGAGGAAGCAGGGGTAAGAGCTCAGGCAGAGGGGATGGTAGAGATAGATTTGCCATATATTCTTCCTCCTTTTGTCTTTCATTTGCATCATCAGGAAAAATCTTTTGTATTTTCTCCTTGTCTCTGCACCATTAACTTATTGTCTTCCTGGGCAGCATCTTTATTATGTAAAGACATGAAGGCCTGAATGTAGTATCTCTTCATCCTTTCCTGCCCTTTGACAAGACACCTCTAATTGTAAAATGGTGTTTAAAGATCCATTTGGGGTCACCCTTCATCTGATTCTAGATAGTACATCAGTCAACAGTATTACAATAGAAAATTATCTTTTCCTTGGTCATAGATTCCTGAGTATATTCCTTCCATTTATTCAAATTCTGACCCAATGAGCTAGTCATCAAGATAGAGATAGAACCTCCCATTATACCAAAGATGGGAAATACAAACATGCACACACCAAAGACAGAGCTGCCCCTAATCCCACAGGAATTGACCGTTATTCAAGTTCTTAGTTCCTCCCAAATGTTGAGCCTCCACCCAATGCTCTTTTCTTTTCCATTAAAATGTTGGTATGCAGTTTCAACAGACTTACCCAGTCCAGAAGCTTGTCAGCCTCCCCCCAATGCTCTTTTCTTTTCCATTCAAATCAAAAAGCAAGTGTTGGACTCAATAGGAAATTTTCCCAAGACAAAAGCTGCCTGGGCAGCTGCAGGGAGAGATTCCTCAGACTCCCTCCCAATCCAATTAGCCCCTAGCAGCTAATCTCCTGTGGTCATCCAAGTTACTAACCCAGAAAATGAACAAGTAAGCCCTGGAGTGCTGTCCCAGACAACTGCTTTGCATTGGGATTCCAAGGGGGAACTGGATGCCACAGGGGCATTAGTTCTTGGCTGGCTTGCCAAATAATTTGCTACCAAATCCCAAATTTGACTGCCCATTGCTCAAAAGCCAATACCCAAGAGATGATTATTGATTGGAAAGGAATATGAGCTTTATTCAGGAGGCCAGCCACCTGGGGAGTATAGGCAGACTCTTGTCCAACAGCCAGCTCTGTGGTTTCAGCCTAGCCAAGAGGGTTTTTAAAGGGACGGGAGTGATCAGTGAGTAGGTACAGTGGCCTAAAACATTTCCTGATTTCGTGTAGATTCAGTGGTGCCTATTTATAGCGTTAGTGCTTTGAAAGGGTTGTGCAACAGGTCTGATTCCTGTTCTGTGATGTGTGAGGGCTTTCTTTTCTCCTCCTAGAAAGGAATGTAAGATTTATAGATATGCAAGGAAGGTTAGGAAATCAATCACATGAACTCAAGAACACTTATTAAAAATCACCATGCTAATTATGAAGATCAAAGCACCCTCAGGCAATTCAAAACATTTATTAAAACCCTGATGCTCATTTTTTACCATATGTTCTTATACTTAAATATATCAAATATAATTTGGTAATGTAATTTTATATGGTTTAAACGAAAACGAATTTTGATGTTCAAAGACATTTGATAATGATATATTATTCATATTATATTTTTTCCCTTATGTTCTCCTCTACTGTCCCAATTGTCTCCCAAAAAGAGGCATGAAGGCATAAGGAGGAACTACAAACAATTGACAACAACAACAAAAAACACATTTTATTTTATTTTATTTTATTTATTTTATTTTATTATTTTATTTTATTTTTTCACATTGATTTCAAATAATCAGAGATGGCAAGTTATCAAAAAAGCAAATCAAATAAAATAAAACCCTCAATCCATCAAGGCCAAAAAAAACAAATGACTAAAAGATGATAGTAAATATATATGTTTCGTAAGATGCAATGGTTTTTGCATGTTGAAATGAACAAATAAAATCATGTGGGCAAGCAGAAATATGACTAAGTAGAAAACATGTGATTGAAGGAAAATGACTAGTTATTATATTAAAGCTCTCATGATCTTGTTTTTTAAATAACCCATACTGAAAAAAAATTAAGATTCTGCATAGCCACAAGAATAAGGCTGCATCTTTGTTTATAATTAATGTAAGTATCCTTTTACCTTTCTCTGTTTCACACATTTACCCATATTCAAAGTGTTCTGATAGCTTCAGAGTTTTTAATTCTTTCTTCACATTGATTTTCATTTGAATTTAATCAAAGAGATAATCCTTCTTTAAGGGGAGGTATGAAACCTATTGAGGGAAAGACATGCTCATTCTCTCATCTCTTGAATATTTATGCAAACTAGCTTTTTAATGCACTAGTCAAAGCTCCAGACACATTGAGAAGAAATATTTGGATGTAAGATGTTAAACCATGAACAATATGGTTCAACATTTTGATCTTAGTCCTCTTGTGATGTCATTATTTCTTAGTTTAAGATTTTTAATTGTGGTCACAGTGTAACTTTTTCCAAATATTCTCAGATATATAAAAAATCTAATGAGATATACTGGAATGTATGGTATTTTTAAATAAGAATGTTTCAAAAATATTTGGTTATGTTAACTGTATTAATGAAATCAACTGAATTAAACCTAACAGGTAGGCTTCAGATTCTCTGTGCACAGACATAAGAATTTGTCACAATTTTATATTTGTAAGAATGAGTCGATTATAATTAGTCATATGTTAATTAAGTTAGAACAGTACATAGTCACCCTCAACAACCATGTGCATTAGGCTCTATTAGTAAAATCTTTTCAAAATTGTATTTCACATCCTTACCTGGTTCTTCCTACTAAACAGTCAGTTGAGAATTTTTGATATTTCTTTTATTTTCATTCCTGTTTAAAAAGTACAAAGACTTCATTTATATAATTGCTTTCACTATGTATTAAGATATACTGAACTTCTGTCTTGGGAAAATAAATTAGTTTTTAGGAATTCTGAAGTAATTATGTCAGTGCAAGTTATAAGAAACAAATTATAGTTGCCACAACAAAGAAATAATTATTTAAAAATATCATCAGAGACCAAATACTGCCTCCATGATAAGACCTAGATAATTGGGTTCAATTTATTGTCCTGACCCTTGGTATTTAAATCCATAAGATGCTCAACCAAAGTTCAAATGATTTAAAAAGGACCACATTTGAAGAAAGTTCAAGATTATTAGACTGATATCTGTGATGTCTGTGTGCATTGATGGTAAAACCACTGCCAGCACTGTAAGTGAAAAGCAACAACATACCCACAGGATTTTATGTTATCCATTATGTCACCAATGGCCTGTGAAAGACATTTTACCTCTAGAGATGTTCCCAAATCTTACTTTTCACTTAAAACACTAGTAAATATTTTTAATTTTGTTTTTTTTTAATTAACTTTAGTAAGTTCTCGTATAAACAATTACTATGCTATTTTGTTAGGAACTATTTTTACACCTGACTTCGAGAAAGTCATTTGTCCTAGGTACTTTGACATTCTGATTCCTGGGGCAAACTTTAATAGACATTTCAAGCAAGGCTTGATTATAAAACAATCTACAACCCATTAGTTGTAGCTATATTAAACCCGTAGCAATCAATCCCAATGCCTGGGTCAACTAAATGAGGTAGAAGGAGTGAATTGCCTGAAACTATGGGTTATTGGAAATCTCACTGATAGGAAACATCAGGAAAATGAATGCTCATCTTCTTAACATTTACTAGGATGAGAATCTTTCATACTAATTTATTTTGCTCTGGCTTTGTAAAGTGAATCAGCTGATATTCTCTGATATATATTTTAAACTGCTTCAGAAAAGTGACTGAAAAATGTTAGCCAGTGTGTAATTTTTAAAAGTTAGGCTACCAGAATTATTTAACTGATGTGGTTTGTGGCATTCTAAATTAAAAACATATTTTGGTCCTATTTTGTATTTTTGGTCAAAATTTTTTAGTTCATTAAACCCAATTCTTAATATCTTCTATTTTTGTCATTCAATGGAATAAATTTTGTTTGCTGCTGTTTATCCCAGCAAGTGTGAAACCAGTCCCCATAGTGAGTCTACCATTGGAGTCAGAGCCGTAGGCAGGATGAGCTTGTTCAAAGCTGTGATCACTCTTACCTGCCTCCCCAGAGCAAAAGGCAGAGGCCTCTTTCCCAACAGTCCCCATCCCAGCCACTCCTTGGTGGACATAAATAACACATTTGTCATGATTCTCATAACAGAAAAGATAAAAGGTATTTTTTCCAAAGATTTTATTTATTTATTCATGAGAAACACAGAGGCAGAGACATAGGCAGAGGGAGAAGCCGGCTCCCTGTGGGGACCCCAATGTGGGACTTGATCCCAGGATTCTGGGATCATGCCCTGAGCTGAAGTGAGACACTCAAACACTAAGCCACTGAGGCATCCTGATAAAAGCTATTTTTGTCTTACTTTTACATTTATAATTAGAGAATTCTTGATGGATATATGATGTTTGTGCAATTTTCAATAATATCCAATCAAATATAAATATGTATAATCAATCAGTAAATTAGTTCACTTTTCAATAGATATAAACATTCTTAGTCCTTTTATGATATCTGACACTTTAAATAATTAATCATTAGATTGATGGTTCCACATGGAAATTTCCATGCGTCACTTGATAATTCTCACAATCTCAAGGCAGTTACTATGAATCTCCTTCATAGGAGAAGAAATACCTACATCACTTTCTTCTCTCCCTTTCCCTTCTCCTGTGGATAACTTTCATTGTCTGAATCCAAAATACACCAGGAAAGGAGACTAATTCAGTAGAGTGTCGACAAAGTATTATTAAAGTGCAAGGTAGAGAAGCAAGGTTGGATCTACAGAAAACAGGAAGAGAATATTCAGTATTTAGTGAGCCTTATCTCAAATATTACAATGGCTCTTCATCATTTCACTAGCTGAAAATCTGAACCTCAGCTTTCTGAGAACATGCAGCTAATCAGTGGTAAAGCTAGGGGTTAGGCTCCTAATCATCGAATTCAAACTTTTACTGCTTTTATTATGCTGTGTCCTTCATAAGCAATCATGTGCCTTACAAAATCCCAGATACTTCTTTTATAAACAAGTACATTTATAACCTCCGACCTCAACAATGATGATTTCACATTAAGAATACATTGAAACAAAAATTAAAAAATAAAAAAAAGAATACATTGAAACTTGCAACCACTGACCATACCACTCCCTTTACACAGCCTATCCTTCTAATTTACAAAAAAAAAAAAAAAAAAAAAGACCTGGTTTTAACCCCTACTTAAATATATATATATATGTGTGTGTATATATATATATATATATATATATATATATATATATATATCCCATCACACTTAAAGCTACATTGTACATTTCAAGATCTTTGTTTTGTTTTGCTTTCCTGCTTCATTGCTAAAAAAAAAAAAAAAAGTCTGTAGTATTATTTGCATTTGTCCTGTTCATTTTCAGTCATCCCCTAGTCCTACATGTCCTTGGCATTTAACACAAGGTGCAGTTCAGCCCATTATATTGAGAACTGTGTCTTCATCTTGGAGACCAAAGCAAGAATACCCCTTTTAACTGCTTACATTTCTGTATTAGGGCAGAAGCAAAAGAAAAGAATTTAAGACAAGAATAAAGGACAAGCCATGAAGCTAGCAAAATTAAGTGAGAGAATTAGCATTCCAATATCATCCACTTATTTGTTCCATAGAAAGAATATGGAACTGACGTCAAGAAAACTATTCTCAAACTAAATATGCTACTAATTACTACTTCCTTTTTTACCCCCATGATTCTCACTGCCTTTGATCAGATCTGTCCAAAATGATTCAACATTTATGGAATAAACGAATTTAAGTTTATGCAGCAGGCTTCTTTTCTTCTGTAGTGAGTTTTTTTGTTTGTTTGTTTTGTTTTTCTGCAGGCTTCTCAGCAGCTGGTTTCTTGGTAGCTGCAGCCTTTTTTCCCACCAGAGGTTTCCTCTGCTTCTTAATGCCAACAGCCTTCTTTCTTCCCCACCACGGGAATTGCTACTTCCTGTATGAACTGGCCAATCACTTGACCTCAGTGGACCTTGGTTTCCACTGATGTTGAACTGTTAAAGGAATATTATAGATCCTCACAGGGTTCTATTAGGATAAAGGAAGATTAGAGATGTAAAAAATTAATAAAATTATAAGGAAGGGTTCTTAAGAATTATTGATCATATTCATTATTGCCTATTTTCTTCCTGAACTATTTATTTTTCTGTTGACATGATACTTGTTTTACTTTTTTCAAAAGATGTTGGCTTCTGTGGAGTACTCTGTGTTAAAGAGAGAGAGATGGGAAGGAGAGACTGGGGGTAGGGTGAAAGAAAAAGGGGAGGGAGAGAAGGAGAGAGAGTTATTTCTAGGTTCCAGCACATAACACAAATTTATGACCTAATTTATTTATTATTGAAAATGTATTATTAAATTGAATGAGCAGAGCACATACGTTGCTATTGCTGGAGGCAATCATAAGTCACATTCTGACAGGTTACATGTATTTAATGCAACTATTTATTTTTTATACATGAGAAATGAATAATTTCTTTAGTAATTGTCAAATTATACACTTCCTGAAATGCATGGAATCTTCTTAGGGAAATACATTTACCAAAATGTCATGTGAATTTATGCATATTTCAAGGCAGATTCAGAGAAAATATGTAGAACAGCATCCTAACTCCCTTTCCAAAGGGTGACATTAAAGGATAGCTTCAATTTTATTGTATTATTTTTGTACATGTTTTAAAGTTGTTTAAATAAAATATACTCAAATGTAAAATAGAGGCTAAATATATAGTCCTACAGCTATTATGCAGTAATGAGGTTATGATTTTTGTTTTCTTTTCTTTTCCCACTATTTTGGGGGTGGAGTGGGATAAATCTATTAATTTGGTTTCACAATTGCCTAAAGATATTTGATAACGACAAGGGATCTTCTAACTGTGCCCTGTGGGACTCATCAACTGACACTTGACCAGAAAAATTAGCATAACCCTTTTACCAAAAGTCAGTAATCTGAAACCAAAAGTGAAAAATTAATTTACTTTCTGGAATGCCAGTGCTTGTAGGGGTGTGAAGTAATTTATAGCTAAATTTGACGACCTGGTATTTTCAGTGTCATAATATGAATTAGGAGGATAGGAGGTGTATTATATGGCAGATCCTGAGAAAAAAAATTCTTGTGAAGTAACTCTATTTTATCTCTGGTAATTTTTAGTCCCATAATACAAACCCTCAACATCCACTACCTCAGGGAATAAATTACTATTTAGTCTTTTGCATTCAGGCAAGAGAGGAGACTATTCTTCAGGGTAATATATTAGACCTGAGATTGAAATATTCTAAGAAATGTATTTTTCGCAAATTTATGTTTTCAAAGAAGTATTAAAAGTTCCGTTTTTTTTTTCTCCCAGAGTCATTTGGAATACTGTGTTGAGCTTCACTGAACCTCAGTCTCTTACTCATTTTAATGCCTATCCATAGACTGAGCATATCTCACACAGTGGCTCTGACAATGGATTCAAATGCATTTAAATACATAGCATGTCCTTCCTATCTTACGTTCCATCCTTGTCATAAAATCTTATAGTCCATTGTTAAATTTTTTTTATTTTTATAGACTTTTAGGCATTATAATTCCTTTTCTTAACTATCTCTAAAACTTCTAGAAAGAATAATTAAAACAAATGCACAAGAGCTTACTTAAGTGGAATGTCAATGAGTAACCAAGAAATGATTGAATTTCTCTCCCCACTTTGTGTGTTTACCTGTTAAACAATGGTACTATGGACGAGTGAAAATCTCAAAAATATTCATTGCTGTTTTGCAAATGTAAAATAGTTATATTTCAAGACTCATAGAATGGTTCTATGTCCAAATCAGAGCAAACTTTTACTAGCAAGGTCATTTTAAATGAGGCAAAAAGGAATCTGTCCTTAAACAGTCCTCCCAGAGCTGGCTTTCTTTCTTTCCTTTTTCTTTTTTCTTTTTTTTTTTTTTAAGATTTATTTATTTATGAGGGACACAGAGAGAGGGGGGCAGAGACATAGACAGAGGAGATGCAGGAGTCCATCCCTGGACCCAGAATCATGACCTGAGCCAAAGGCAGATGCCCTACCACTGAGCCACCCAGGCATCCCTGGCTTTCTTGATTATATATTAATGTATTAATTTTGGTAAGTATAATTGAGTACTTACTGTGTACACTCAGATGCTGGAGAAGCAAAGAAAATCTGCTTTTGAAGACATTTATATATAAATAAGAAATTAAATTTCCCTAAACATGAGAAAGACAAGGTATATTTGACTGCTATGGGAGAGAAATGGTAAATGAATTTGTGGATAGTCATAGGTTGAAAATATTTCATCTAGATAGGCAAACATGAGAAAGGAGTAGGATATAGGGGGAATAAAGGCGGAAGTAATAAAGTGAGGAAAGGCACAGAAGGTAAAAAGCATATATAAAAAAATATTAAAAAATAAATAAAATAAATAAAAAAATAAAAAAAGCATATATAAGAGAAAAGGAAAATAGGGAGGAATATGGCTTTAAATTTTATGATTTAGCTGGAGTATTAGTAGCTCTGAATATGATGTTAAACAAGATATGGCTTGAATCTAGCCACCTGTGAAAAGCTATTTTCTTTCCTTCACAACTCTGGATGGCATGTTACTTTGTTTTGCATCACCAGAGGGGAAAATCAAGCACAATTTAATTTAACAAGTCTTTATTAGGAATTTACAATGGGCAGCACTCTATTAGGGTTACAGAACACATAAGCTAGAAGAAGTAAGACTAACATAGTGACATAACAATGAGCAGGCAAGAGTGAAAAAGAATCTACTCAGGATGCATACCCTAATTATGGCTGTTGGAGTTTTCACTTTCATATTCTAAATGGCTAGTAGTTAACATCAGAAAAAAAATTTAGTTATATCAATGTATTATTTGAGTCTTGGGCAAGAATGTATATTATTTGTTTAGCAAACCCAGTTACCATTAAATTTTATCTCAGCAAGTATGTTTGATGCCTTCCCAAACCTATGAATTAAAAGGAACTTAAATATGACCAAGGAAAAGTAACCTTACCACGTTGGCACTGTCAGCATTTGTTGTTTGAACACTGATTCGCAAGAAGGCTCCCCAGACCAGTGCTCCTTATACTCATGTATATCATCAACTTGGTACGTAACATTCTTGCAAGGTGCTTGCTGAAAACACAGCTCCTTTGCTCCCTGCCTTGGATTCTCATTCAGAGAGAAGAATCCTTAGCAGAGGAATCCAGAGATTTTGCTGGAGGTGGTCTGCAGGCCATAATTTGAGAAACACAGCCTTAAAACTCAGTGTATGTAGACAATGTCCCACCACCGTGCAAGCAGTAAACTACCTATCAGGAACTCAACAGTAAAATTATCTATCTACACGTTTGAAAGTAAAAATGATAACATTAGTGACTTCTATCTAAAATTCCCCTTTAACTCTTATGTATTATTTGTAAGATAGCAGATAGGTTCCATCTCCTCTGATGGTAATGATGGATAAGGAGTCCCTGGAGTCCTGGCTTGTGAATGGTTCTGGGGCTGATCAGTTTTTTCTTGAAGAAAAACATGTTATAGTCAGTCTTGTCTGCAATGAAGGCAGAAGTGTATGTACCAAGTGGGGTGAAATCCCTGTGTCTTTACTTTCCTAAGATGTGCTTTACATTTCTTTGTGTTTAGCCATTTATTTTTTCTTGTCTTCTGAGACTTGGCAGTGGTTTCTTCTTTTTTCAGAGTTGATCTTCTCTCACTCTTTTACTTGTCTTTCCTCTTTGCCTAGAAACACGTTTGCTCTTAATGCAGTAATACAGCCACCTCTCAGCCCGATTGTTTGGCTTCTTCTTGATGGGCGATCTATATGGAGAGTCCCACCTTGTCCAATATCTATCCCTCGCCACCCCTGCCCACAGCAGGGCTCTCTTCTCCCTATCCCTTCTCTGTTTGTGAACATTCCTTCCCAGTCTTAAAGGATCTTTCCCTTTCTTCTCTCTATTGGAATAATTCTGATTCCGTCTCAAGGCCCAGCTCAAGTAGTAGTTACTGGCTTGTTTCCTCCCAGCTGAGTGATAAATTGTTTAAGTTTGAAGTAACATAATGATGCAGCTTTTTACATCTACTGTGCCAGTACAGGGGCAAACAAGTTGTATATAATTGGAAAACAAAGTCAAATAAACAACTTTCTTTATGATAACAGATTAAAATATGTAAACCAATTATTGCTACTTAGTTGAAAAGAGTTCACATCAATGCTGGAATATAATTTAGCTAAGCATCAGAAACTCAGCTTATAAATAATTCTAAATCTGAAACAGCATTTTGTGCAGATCATGATACATAATTACATATTAAGTATATGTGTTCATCTGTAATACATATATTATAAACACAAATATATATATATTATATATATATATAAAACAATAGGGAGTATTGGATGGGAATTGGGATTTTAATAATGAGCGACAATTTCATCATTACTCTTGCTAAATGTTATTAAATCTTTAAAGAGGGAAAGAAAGAAATAAAGTAAAAGAGGAAGAAAGAACAATATCTTAAAAGTTTAGCTTATGTCTAGACTTTCCATGATTAAAATAGGCACCTGTTCCACTTAGACATTTAGCTTGATATCTATAAAAATCTGTTTTCTCTTTATCCCTTTCTAGCACTTGCTAATAAATAACACAGATAAAAGGCTTACAAATATATTCATTGAAAACAATTACACCCTAGAGATACAAAGAAAGTTCTTTATCCTCTGCCCACGTCCAACTTCAAGGATCCATGTATTGAGGATTCGGTTTAAAACAAAACAAAACAAAAAACTTGCCTGTAAAATACGATCACCTTCCTTTTACTCAAGATTCACTTTGGAACTTTTGATTCGTTATGACATTTTTACTGAGTTCTTTCTTTTAATTGTGTATGTTCACACTTGGGTTTTAGGTATCTCTGAACTTATCACTTAAAAGACCTTTGTAATAGTCTTTCAAAATTAATGAATCAAATGCTGTGAGCACATGGATTTCTGAAGAACATTTTAAAAAGGCCAGGCTTTAAAAGTCAAGGATGATAAGAAAGAGGATCAACTGAGTGCTATAGCCAATAATCCAACTCACTCCTTAATGCTTCTGAATTTAAAATTAGAAGTGTTTCACTACACCTGAATTACTTGAATTACTTTGGTTCAGATAAGTAATTCCAATAGATCAACCTTAGAGATAATCTTCTACCTTTAAATTTAGACTCCCTGAAATGTGCGCTCTCCTCAAAATATCATTTTATAGGTTGAAGATGTTGTCCTAAGAAGATCCAAGGAGTTTTAAGATGAGAAACAGATGAGATATGTTACATGGCATGCATAATATGTTTGACTCACTTCTTAAAGTTTCACATTTTGATGTAGTTAGACAGTTAAAATACAAATCACCAGACCCTTCATTATACTTGTATCACTCTAAAGAGAAATGGGAGAAAAATAACAGTTATTGTAGTGTTATGATAGTGAGGAAAACTAATTAGCTTAGGTCAGAGGATAAAAAGCAGAATGGTAAGCAGTTACTAAACATTAAAAGAAAGGAAGAGATAGATTTCATGAAGCAATAGATCAAAGGAATAAAACCCAGGCTGAGTTAAGTTCATTGCTAACACAATTCCTCTTAATGCAGTAAAGCAAATGAAAAATCAATTAACTAGAAAGGATTTCACTTTATATCCGACATACACACCATTTCCACTCTCCAATGACTTATCAAATTTGCATAAATAAAAGTCATAATTAATGTAAATGTAGAGTACACAACCACAGTTTTCCTTAGGGATCATGCAATGTCAAAAACTGTTAGAGATGCTACTTAATATTTCAAGACACCTCTGTAGTACTCACGGGTAAAACACAAAAGGTGCAAAGCAATGTAAATAAATATATGGAAGAGCCAATCAGACAAAGAGGATAAAATGGATACGTAAAACAATCTCCTACAATATTTGATTACCAGTCTACTTAGTAGGCTAGGTGGAAAATCTTTAAAGATTATATCTGCGTAACAAAATCTGATCGTCGAAATGGTCAAAAGCAGGAAATCATTACATGATCTTATTTACACAGATTAAGAAATAAGTAACACAGTCTGGTACACCACAGATGATATGTAAAGTTGATCACTTCAGTTTCTACATAAAGTAAAAAAACGGCAGTGTTCTTTAGTGCTCCACGCAGTTTTGCTCTTTCATAGTCTCTTGGACACTCATAATTTTCAGAAAGCTGTGAAAACATTTCACACCTCTATATCCATCCCTCACTACTGGGGTGTCAAATGCAGCCTCAGTTTAACTTCATTAGGTAAGAGCCATATTACACTTCTTACAACAAAGCTCTACCTTCAAAATGAGATTCCTCTCTGTCCCATTTATCAGTTGAGGTCCCTCTTCTGGGTTAGTTCGAGCACATTAATCTGAAAAATTCATTCATGCCAAAAGTCATTCATGGGATACTGGGTTACCTCATTTGAAAATAGATCTCCACTGTAACATCTGGTCTACCCAGGCTTTATTTTAATTTGTGGATTAGTGAATTAATTTCAGACACCATTTAGGACACATATGTGAAAGAAGTTGATTCATATATTTTCAAAGGACAAAGGACATTTCAGGTGAGAGCAAATATAGAATAGCATGAAACGGAATGGACAAACATCCTGCCTCAAACTCTGAAATGTTAAAAGTGTTCAGGAGCATACATCTGGGAAAATTCACAAAAATCCAGGAAACTTTGCAGTGATGATAAAATCTGGTAAGAGGTTTTCATAAGACCTCTATTTACATAGATGTGAAGTAATTTCCAAGGAAGCCACTTCTGTAACAAGTCATTCCAGCCCTGCAAGTCACAAATCCTTAACTAAAATGATCTCAACTTTATTTATTTATTTATTTATTTATTTATTTATTTATTTATTTATTTATTTATTTAATTTATTCATGATAGTCAGAGAGAGAGAGAGAGAGAGAGAGGCAGAGACACAGGCAGAGGGAGAAGCAGGCTCCATGCACCGGGAGCCCGACTTAGGACTTGATCCCGGGTCTCCAGGATCGCGCCCTGGGCCAAAGGCAGGCGCCAAACCTCTGTGCCACACAGGGATCCCTGATCTCAACTTTAAAAAATTTATGTTTACATCTACGGGATTCATGACAGTTAATACCTACTAATGGATGTGTTCAGAAATGAGAAACTGAATATGAAGATATTTAAAATTATTTATTTTTGAATTCCAGTATAATTAACAAATAGGGTTGTATTAGTTTCTGGTATACAATATAATGAATCAGTAAATCTTTTGATTTGCATTTCCCTGATGATGAGTGATGCTGAGCATCTTTTCACAAGTGTGTTAGCCATCTATATGCCCTCTTCAGAGAAATGTCTTTTCTTGTCTTCTGACCATTTCTTAATTCAAGTTTTTGGTTTGAGTTCTATAAGTACTTTATGTACTAACCCTTTACCAGCTGTATCATTTGTAAATATCTTCTCCCACTCATTAGGGTGCCTTTTAGTTTCATTGGTTGTTTTACTTCACAGTTCAGAAGTTTTTATTTTGATGTAATCCCAACAGTTTATTTTTGCATTTATTTCCCTTGCCTCAGGAGATATATCCAGAAAAAAATATTACGATGGCCTATGTCAGAGATTACTGCCTGTGCACTCTTCTAGGATTTCTATGGTTTCAGATTTCATATTTAGGTCTTTAATCCATTTTGAGTTTATTTTTGAGTATGGCTCAAGAAAGTGGCCCAGTTTCATTCTTTTACATGTGGCTGTGTACTTTTCCCAATACCATTTGTTAAAGAGATTGTCCTTTCCCCGTTGTATATCCATTCCTCCTTTGTCAAATATTAATTAACCATACAATTGTGGGTTTATTTCTGGGTTCTCTATCCCATTCCATTGATCTATGGGTCTGTTTTTGTGCCAGTACCATACTGTTTTGATTACTATAGCTTCGTAATATAACTTGAAATCTGGAATTGTGATTCCTCCAGCTTTTTCTTCAAGATTGCTTTGGCTATGCAAGTTCTTTTTTGGATTCATACAAATTTTGTTAGTTTTTGTTCTGTGAAAAATGCTGTTGATATTTTGATGGGATTGTATTCAATCTGTAGATTGCTTTGGGTAGTATGGACATTTTAATAACACTTATACTGAAAATCAATGAGCATGGAATGTCTTTCCACTTGTGTAGTCTTCAATTTCTTTCATCAGGGTTTTTTAGTGTTCAGAATACAAGTCTTTTACTGCTTTGGTTAAATTTATTCCTAAGTATTTTACTATTTTGGATACAATTGCAAATGGGATTGTTCTCTTAATTCACTTTTTTAAAAAGAGTTTTTGATTTTAAGCCATCTCTACACTCAACATGGGGCTCAATTTCACAACCCCAAGAGATTGAGTCACATGCTCTACCCACAGAGTCATCCAGGTGCCCCTCTTATTATTATTATTATTATTATTTTTTATTTATGATAGTCACACAGAGAGAGAGAGAGGCAGAGACACAGGCAGAGGGAGAAGCAGGCTCCATGCACTGGGAGCCCGACGTGGGATTCGATCCCGGGTCTCCAGGATCGCGCCCTGGGCCAAAGGCAGGCGCTAAACTGCTGCGCCACCCAGGGATTCCCAGGTGCCCCTCTTAATTTAACCTTCTGATGCTTCAGATTTCTGTCCATTGATTTTGTATGCTAAACCTTTACTGAATTAATTTATCAGTTTTAGTAGTGTTTTGGTGGAGTATTTAGGGTTTTTTATGGATAGTACCATGTCACCTGCAAATAGTGGGAGTTGTACTTATTCCTTACCAATTTGGATGTCTTGTATTTCTTTATGTTGTCTAACAGCTGTGACTAGGATTTCCAGTACTTCATTGAATAAAAATATTGAGAGTGGACATCCTTGTCTTGTTCCTAACCTTAGGAGGAAAGCTTTCCGTTTTTCCCATGTTGAGTATGATTTTTGCTCTAGATTTATCATATAAGGCCTTTATTATTTTGCAGTATGTTCCCTCTAGACCAACTTCTCAAATGTTTCTTCTGCATCTATTGAAATGACCATGTCTTATATTCTTACACTTGTTCATGTGATGTATAACATTGATTAATAGGTGAATATTGAAACATCCTTGTATCCTGGAAATAAATCCCACTTGATCATGGAAATGATTTTTTAAATATATTATTGAATTCAGTTTGCTAGTATTTTGTTGAAGATTTTTGCATCTATGTATATCAGAGATATTGTCCTCTTTTTTTTTTTGTAGTTTCTTTATCTGGTTTTGGACTCAGAATGATATTGGCCTCATAGAATGAGTTTGGAAATTTTCCTTCCTCTTCTATTTTTTTGGAATAGTTTTGAAAAAACTAGGTATTAATTCTTTCAGTGTTTGGTAAAATTTGCCTGTAAAGCCACCTGTTCCTGAACTTTTGTTTGTTAGGAGTTTTTTTGATTACTGATTTACTTTCATTGCTGGTAATTAGTCTATTCAAATTTTCTGTTTCTTTCTGATTCAGCTTTGAGAGGTTACCTATGTCTCAGAAATTATCCATTTCCTCAAGGCTGTCCAATGTATTCGCATAATGTTTTCATAATATTCTCTTACATTTGCTTGTATTTCTGTATTGTTGGTTGCTATTTCTCCTACTTCATTTATGACTTTGTTTTTTTGGGTACCTGTTTTTCCTCCTCCTCCTCCGCCTCCTCCCCCTCCTCCTCCACTTCCTTCTGATGAGGCTGGCTAGATGTTTATTAACTTTCTTGACTTTTTGAAAGAAATAGCTCCAGGTTTCATTGATTTTTTTGGGGGGGGGTTGTTTTAGTTTCTGTATCATTTATTTTTGCTCTAATCTTTATTATTTCCTTCCTTCTGCAGGTTTTGGGTTTTGTTTGTTCCTCTTGTTCTAGCTCCTTTAGGTTTAAGGTTAGGTTGTTTGAAATTTTTGTTGCTTCTTGAGGTAGGCTCCTTGAGGTAGGTAGTTTGCTGTAAATTTCCCTCTCAGACCTGTTCTTCCTTCATCCCAAAGATTTTGTACCAATGTATTTTCAGTTTCATTTGTTTCCATGTAATTTTTAATTTCTTTTCTGATTTCTTGCTTGACTCATTCATTGTTTAGTAGCATGTTATTTAGCCTCCATTTATTTGTGCTCTTTCAGATTTTTTCCTGTGGTTGATTTCTAGTTTCATATCATTGAAGTCAGAAAAGGTTCATGGTATGAGTTTGATCCTTTGAATTTTTTGAAGCTTGTTCTGTGGCCTAATATGTGATCTATTCTGGAGAATGTTCCATGTGCACTTGAAAAGAATGTGTATTCTGCTGTTTTAGTATGGGATGTTCTGAATAGGCTGATGTTAGAGCCATCTGGTCCAGTGTGTTATTCAAAGCTACAGTTTCCTTGTTGATTTTCTGTTTGGATGATCTATCCATGTAAGTGGGGTATTAATGTCCCCTACTCTTATTGTATTGCTACTGACTAGTAAATTTATGTTTGTTTATTAACTGTTTTATATATTTGGGTGCTCGCATGTTGGGTGCATGAATATTTGCAATTGATATATTTTCTTGTTGGATTGTCCCCTTTCTTATCATATCTTATCCCTTTTTGTATCATTCCAGTCTTTGTGTTATCCTTGTGCAAGGCCATGCTAATATTCTCTGTATCATTCCAATTTTAGTATATGTGCTGCCAAAGTGAGCACCAGTCTTTATGTTAAAGTCTATTCTGGCCAATATAAATATTGCTTCTCTGACCCTCTTATGACATCCATTTGCATGACAAAAATTTCATCCCTTCACTTTCAGTCAGTAGGTGTCTTTTGATCTGAAATGAGTCTCTTACTGGGAGCATATAGGTGGGTCTTAGTGTTGTTTTTTAAATCCACTTTGTTTTCTTTTGATTGGAGAATTTAATTGATTTAATTTCAAAGTAATTATTGAGAGATATCTATTGCCATTTTGATACTTGTTTTGTGATTGTTTTGTAGTTCATTTTTCATCCTTCTCTAGCTCTCCTCCATGGTGTTGGCTTTTTTTAGTTATATACTTACACCCATTTCTCTTTATTCTGTGTATATCTATTACTGTTTTTTGACTTGCAGTTACCATTAGGTTTACATATAACATCTTCTGCATATGGCAGTGTATATTAAGTTGATGGTCACTTAAATTTGAATCTATTCTTTACCCTTCTCCCCAAATTTTAAGTAAATGGTTCCATGTTTTCTCTCCTTTAATTTTATGAATCCCTTGACTGATTTTTACAGAAATACTAATTTTTACTGCATTTGTGATTTAGTTTTCATACTATCACTTATAGTCTTTCCACTCAAAGAGTTCCCTTTAATGTTTCTTAAAGAGCTGATTTAGTAATCATGATCTCTTTTAACTTTTCTTTGGGAAATTCTTTATCTTTCCTTGTATTCTGAATGATAGCCTTGCTGGACAGAGTATTCTTGGCTGCAGATTTTTTCCCATTCAGCACTTTGAATATATCATGCTATGCTCTTCTGGCTTGGAAAAATCTGCTATTGTCTTATGGGGTTTCCTTTTTATGTAACTATCTTCTTTTCTCTTGCTGCTTTGAATGTTTTTCTTTATCATTTTTGCCATTTTCATTCCTATGAGTCTTGGTGTGGATCTCCTTGGGTTGAATTTTTGTGGGGATCTCTGTGCCTCCTGGATCTGGGTATCTATTTCCTTCTCCAGAGTAAGGAAATTTTCTGCTATTATTTCTTCAAATATACTTTCTGCTCCCTTTTCTCTCTCTTCTTCCTATGAGTCCCAATAATGTGAATGTTATGCTTGATGGAGTCACTGAGTTCCCTAAGACTAGTCTCAATATGCATATTTTTTCCCTCTCATTTGTTCACCTTGTTAATTTTTCAATTACTCTTCCAGTTTATTGATTCATTCCTCTGCTTCCGCTAATTGGCTATTTGTTCTATCTAATGTCTTTTCAATTTCATTTGCTGTGTTCTTCATTTGTTTCTTCGTTTCTTTATTAAGGATCTTATGTCCTCCACTCTTAAGTCCAGTGAGTATCTATATTACTTATATCTGTTTTGCTGTGGTTTGGTGGTGTTCTTTCATTTGGGAGATATTCCTCTGGTTCCTTAGTATGTCTAACTCTCTCTGTTTCTGTGTGTTAGGAAAATCAGCTACATCCCTTGCCTTTAAAGGTAAGGGCCTTATAAAGAAAAAATCCTGTAGTGCCATGCAGTGAAGTGTCTCCTGTTCTCTAGGGCCTGGTGCTTCAGGGAGTATCTCCTGTGTATGCTGTATGTACCCTGCTGTTGAGCTGGCCTCTTTTTCCTTCATTCCAGTTGTCTGCAAACATTCTCTGCCTGTTGTGTGCTGTGTTTGGTCCCTGGCTGGTTAGGGACCACACATTTTAACAAGGGGTATGCTAGTTTGCTTGTGAAATGTGACCTCTAACCACTGCAGCAAGAACTAAGGCCCACAAAATCCACAGGTCAGGAGATGAGGTGCTGGTAGAGGTTTGAACTGATATTCTAGGGGAGGAGTTCAAGGTACCAGGACTGAGGTGAGTGTGACTGTCAGAGGTGGATTTTTGCTATGTGGGGCTTGGTGTGAGCAAGTTAGGTAGTGAGTGTCAGCCCTGTACTGTTTTTTTTCAGGTGGCCAAGTGTTTATGCTTGTTGAGGGAGAGAGTGGGTGAGGGAAATGGTATCTATTAGCCCCTTTGTTCCTGGAGCAGTCTCCTGGAGATTCTTGCCTCTCAGAGTCAGCTCTGCAATGAATGAATAATCCCTCTCCCTTCCCCGGGGCATTTTTCAAATTGCTGCATCTGCACCTTATCTCCACTGGCTGTTTTTCCTGCTATCTTTTAGAGGTGGGGGCTTGACTTCCTGACATCCTCAAGGTTCCCCCTGAGCCTACCTTGCTGATTTTTAAAATTCCAAGCTTTAAATTATGCTGATTCTAAGAACTCACAAAGTTCAGCCCCTCTTGCTTTCAAAGCTAAATGTTATAGGAGTTTGCCTACACTGTGCAGGCTCCCCAGTGTGATTCTCTCCTTGCAGATTCTCAGTCTGTTTCTCTCCCTTCTCTATACACTCCTCACCCCAGATCACTATGGTCCATTTCACTCCTGAACTGTTTCTCCACCTTCCTACCTTCTGTGATGTGGTCTCTTTTCTACCTTTAGTTGTGGAGTTTGCTTTGCCACTCTTTGGGTCATTTTTTGGATTATTTACACTGATGTGTTATCTAGTTCTGCCATCTTCTCTTCCTCCTCTGAAGATTTTTTAGTAAAAATTATCACCAGAAATATTATTTCCACAATTTTCCATTACTCTGATCCAAGACATGAGGCAAAACTAAGCATTACTTACTGATGTGGGATTCAGAATTCAGAGGTGGGTATGGAATATAGGATCAGAGGTGAATAAAATGCATTAGGGCAATTTAAAAATAATGAAAAGAAAAACAAAGAAGAAGGTTGATGAAGTGATTTATTTCCACTATTGGCTAAACTTATGCAAATAACTGAAAACTTTATCACCTGGTGAATATTTTACTCAATATATGTTTTAGAATTGATGTGATATATTTATAGAGTACCTTTTCTAAGAAGTTTTCTAAAGCCATATTGAAAAGACGCTATTAGCAAAACATTCTAAGCAAATACAAATGAAATAAGAATTCTCTGAGGAATTATAAAGAGGTTAGAAAGATGTAAAAAATTACCCCAAATTTTCAGAACTTTAGTCTGAAGGTAAAGGCCACACTTCTATTCCTAAATTAAGGCTTTTAAGTTTGCTTTTACTGCAACTTTGTTATGGGTAGCCATTTTTTCACTGAATCTATATAGATTTTAGAAACAATATTTAAAAAATAATATAATTCTCAAAGTAATTTGATAACTATACATTAAAATAATTGAAAATATAGTGCATTTTAAGATGAGTGGTACTGCGCATAAGTAAAAATGTATTTAATTTTAGCTAATTCATTCCACTGATTCTATCTCTATATATTTTCACCATTCAATAAAATGTGATATTTGATTTAGAAAAATCCTATGAAAACAGATAACACTGCTGAGCTTTGTTGGCATAACATTTGCTTATGAGAAAATAGCCAGACCCTTTTAAAACTTCATAATAACAATAATCTCACCTCCAATGGTGGTTATTAAACTTATGAAAATGTATACCATAAATATCACTAACTGGGAAAGACTGCATCTTGAAACCCTTAATGTTTAAATCAATAGTAGTAATATAAATGTTTTTATGATTGAAAAAAGTAATTCAAACTATAGTGCCTGTAAGATTCATAATAAAAAATAAGTGTATAGTTCAACCTAGAAGTATCACATGGTGAACATTTTAAAAATATGCCTAGTTCAAATTAAAATTATCATTATCATTTTCAGAGGCAGGCAAGAAGGACAAGAGAATATTACCCATTGCTTTCTTCACTTGTCATTAATAAGCATTATGCTTTTCATAATTTCAATAGACCCAAAGAGAGTACAATAAAATATATTTTATTTCATTTTGAAGTGAAAATAAAGCCATCTCATTAAGAAAATCATGTTATAATGACTAGAGAACAACTGCGCCTACATAACTTTATTGGGAGCAAAGGCTATCCTTAATAGACACAAAGTAAGTACATTACTAAAGTGATGAATTTTCTGTCATACATTTTTAATTAAAGCCAATGTTGTCACTAAAAAAGATACTTCTTCAAGTCATTCACTAACTATGAGTATCAAAGGCTCTGGGGATAAAGAATCATAGAAAAAAGAAGGATGTTCATGATTATATGAGCATTACTATAGAATTATATAGCTAAAAAAGATATAGGGGCTGTTCTCTTTTTATTTTTGTCACTTCTACCTGTGATCACTTCTGCCTATGAAGGGACTTAAGTATTTTCGGGAATTTTTTTTTTTTTTTTTTTTTTGCTTAATTTAGGTTTTTAGACAAACCTCTTGTTCTTTAGAAGGCATCCTGATATTAATCATCCTGTCATTAAGCCTTAGGGAAATTCCGAAGAAATTGCCCTGTTATTTACCTACAAAATTTATAAAAAGGAAGAGTCTTCAATCTGATCAAAATTTTCTTGTCAATGAGGAGAAAGATGAATCCAATTTGCTTTTAGGCATTTAATTTTCACCCACCTCAATATAAATATTTTTCCCTCTGCTTCACTGAGGTATAATTGACAAGTAAATTGTAAGATATGTCAAGTGTACAAGGTGATGAATTGATATATGTATACATTGTGAAAGGATTTCCCCAATAATTTAATTAACAGATCCATCACCTCTATGCTTATATGTTTATTTATTTATCAGTAAGAACATTTAACTTTTACTTGCAGCATTTTTTTGTTAGTGAATCTTCTGATACTTTATTATCTTTTAAATTTTAATTCCAGTGTGGCTAACATACAGTACTATATTAGTTTCAGGCATACAATATAGTGATTCAACACTTCCATATATATATGGAATATATATATATATATATATATATATATATATATATATATATAATTTAAAGATTTATCTATTTAAGAGAGAGAGAAAAAGAACACAGCTGGGAGGAGGGGCAGAGGGAGAGAAATTCTCAAGTAGACTCGCCTGCAAGTATGGAGCCCGACACATGGCTTAACCTTAAGACCCTGAGTTCATGACTCAAGCTGAAATCAAGAGTTGATGCTCAACTGGCTGAGCCTCATAAGTGCCTCTCAACACTTCCATATGTTATTTAGTGCTCAAGAAGATAAGTGTATTTACCTCTCTTCCAGTAACCATCTCTTCTCTATAGTTGAGTCTTGTTTTTTTTTTAATCCTTTGCTCATTTGTTTTATTTATTTATTTAATTTATTTATTCATGAGTGATACACAGAGAGAGAGAGGCAGAGACAGAGGCACAGGGAGAAGCAGGCTCCCTGCAGAGAGCCTGATGCAGGACTCAATCCCAGAACCCCAGGATAACAACTTGAGTTAAAGGTTGAGCCTGTGGCTCAACCACGAGCCAGCCAGGTGCCCCTTTTTGTTTTCTTAAATTCCACACATGAATGAGATCATATGGTATTTGTATTTCTTTGAGTGGTTTATTTTGCTTAGCATGATACTCTCTAGATCCATCCATGTTGTTGCAAATGGCAAGATGTCATTCTTTTTAAAGTCTGAATAGTTTTTCATATATATATATATATATATATTTTTTTTTTTCAGTAAATACATAGATATCCTCCACAACCTCTTTATCCATCCATGCATTTCTGGACACTTGCTGTTGTAAATAATGTTACAATAAACAAATGGGTGCACATACCCTTCAAATTAGTGCTTTTGCATTTTTTTGGTGGTAAATAAAGTGATTTATTGGATGTGATTACTGGATCATAGGGTAGTTCTATTTAACATTTCTTCTAGAGTTGGCTTAGCGGTCATGAATTTCTTTACCTTTTGTATGGAAAACTCTATCCCGGGACACTGGGGTGGCTCAGTGGTTGAGCATCTGCCTTTGACTCAGGGTGTGATCCTGATATTCTGGAGTGGAGTCCTGCATTGGGCTCCCTGCGAGGAGCCTGCTTCTCCCTCTGCCTGTCTCTGCCTCTCTGTGTGTCTCTTATGAATAAATAAATAAAATATTTTTTAAAAACCCCAAAAACTCTATCCTTCTATTCTGAATGATAGCCTGCTGGATAGAATATTACTGGCTGCAGCTTTTTTCCTTTCAGCAGGTTAAATATGTCATGCCACTCCCTTCTGGCTTGCAAAGTCCCTGCTGAAACATAAGCTGATAGCTTTCTGGGGTTTCCTTTGTTTTTTGTTTTTTTTTTTAATTTTTATTTATTTATGATAGAGAGAGAGAGAGAGAGAGAAGCAGAGACACAGGCAGAGGGAGAAGCAGGCTCCATGCACCGGGAGCCCGACGTGGGACTCGATCCCAGGTCTCCAGGATCGTGCCCTGGGCCAAAGGCAGGCGCCAAACCACTGCGCCATCCAGGGATCCCCTGGGGTTTCCTTTGTATGTAACTGTTTTCTCTTGCTGGTTTTAAAATTCTCTCTTTATCACTATTCTTTGCCATTTCCATTACTATGTGTCTTGGTGTGGACTTCCTTGGGTTGATTTTTTGGGGGACTCTTAGTGCCTCCTGAATCTGGATTTTTGTTTCCATCCCCATATTAGGGAAGCTTTTGTCTATAATTTCTTCAAATAAATTTTCTTCTTCTTTCCCTTGATCCCTACAATTCCAATGGGATTATGTTTGATGTTGTCACTGTTTCCATTAATCTATTCTCCTGTTTTATTTATTTTTTCTTTCTCTTATTTAGCTTGATTGCTTTCTATTACTCTCTCCTACTTGATGCTGATTGGTTCTGCTACTTCTTCTAGTCTACTCTTATTCCCTCTGGTGTGTTTTTAATTTCAGTTACTGAATTCTTCATCTCTGACTGTTCTTTTTTATGTTTTCTATCTCTTTATGTAGAGTCTTACTGAGATCCTCCACTCTTTTCTCAAGCCCAGTGAATCTCTTTATGACCATTGTTTTAAATTCTCTCAGGCATATTACTTATTTCTGTTTCCATTTAGGTCTCCTGCTGTGATTTTTGTCTTGCTCTTTCATTTGGGACATATTTCTCTCCTCATTTTGTCTAAGTCTGTTTTTATGTGTTAAGAAAGTCAGATATATCTTCTGCTATTGCAAGTAGTGGCTTTATGAGGAAGATATCCTGAGGTGCCTTGAAGTATAATATCCCTTGTTCACTTGGACTTGGCCCTTCAGGGGTGTCTGTTATGAATGTTTGGCTGAGCCACATTTGCCTTCAGTCCAGTCATCTGCAAATGACTCTCTTTTGTTGTGGGTAGGGTTAGGTCCACAGAACAGTGCACAGGTGGGATGTATTTTTAGCAAGCTTTGGAGATGAGTATGCTATGCTCATTCTCACAAGTGTCCATGTATCCTGGCTGGGGAACAGGGGAGGAAAATGGGCCTACTACATCTTTTGTTCTTATAGAAGTCTCCCAAAGATCCCTGCCTCTCCAGCACAGGCTGAGGTTAGTAAACACATCTCCTTCCCATATGACTCAGGCTTTTTCCAAAGTGCTGCTTCTATGCTATATCTCAACAGGCCTGTTTGTTGTGCTGTGTCTTTAAGTTTGGGACTCAGTTTCCTGTTGCCCTCCAGGCTCTTCCAGGGCCAAGCTGTCTGATTTTCAAAGTTCTAGGAGGTAGAGTCCCCTGATTATAAGAACTTTCAAAGTTAAATCCCTTTGGTTTAGACAGACAGATGTTATGAGGATTCATCTCCCAGTGTGGGTCTCCTATGCCTGGCAGGGGTCAGCTTCTCTCTTTTCTCCATGCCTACAGTGTTCTTCCTCCTGCAGACAAGTCTAGCAGGTCTGATTTGGTTCCTATGTGTCTACACTTCCTATCATTTTCAATGTGGCTACTTTTCTACCTTTAGTTGTTCTGTGACTTTGGCTCATTTTCTACATTATTTACACTGATATGGGTGTTTTTTGGTATCCATGGGATGATTTGAGTTTAAGTTGCTACTACTCTACCAACTTTCCCAGAATCCAGTAAGTTAATTTATAGCTGAGGTTGTGGTATAATTTTTAAAATATCAGATTTGTGTTTTGTCTATGCTAAGTCTCAGCTGACTGTTAGAGGTAGTACTTCATCTACAATGAGGCAAAGTGGTTAGGGAAGCATATTAGTATATTAGAAAGGTTGTTTAGTTACTGCTAGAGTTTTAGAGCAGTTGACTGGAAATTCATGTGAATTTTCTTTAGAAATCCTGTGAGAACATGGGTTAAAAAGTAATTAAATGAAAATTAGTTTACCTCAATTCATTTGAAATGACCAAAAGATCACCATTATCCGGGAAGCTATGTAAAACACTAAGTGTTATTAGAAAAAATTGTATGAGTTACTTCTATAGAATAAATAATACATCTTAAACCAGATTTTAAAAAGTGGTTCATTAATTAAAAAAAAAAGATTTTTTGAAACCAACAAATCTCATACTCTGCAAATAGGGAATGGCTATCAACAAAAAATGGGTTGTCCAATATAACAAAAATACAGGCTAATAGTTAAATTTGGATTTTATATTTCAGAACATACTTATACTAACAACAACAACAACAAAAAATCAATGATGGATGTTCTGTATATTTTTTTGGCAACCCAGAAACCCTGTATGAAGGCCTTTTCTCATTATAAAACAGAAACAACAGATACCTGACTTTCTCCAGCATTACAAATAATGTTAAAAAACAGCAGCAATCACACAGAACAACCACATTTCTCAGCAACCAGGATGAATTAACCTGCATGTTTTAAGCTTTACTCACATATTCTACTAGAGAATCCAGATGGCAGAAGAAGTCTCAATAACTTTAAATCTATGTGGGATTCATTGCTTTAAATCACATACCCAAATTACAAAATTCTTTGTAGTTTTATTTCTTGAAGACATAATTCATACATATATGGGTTTACATTAATATAAAATAATGTTCTAAATTATTTATATCTGAATAAAACAGTGGCCTACCCAAAAGTATCAAGTATCATTTTTATCCTGATTTTTTTTTTTTTTTTTTTTTTTTTTTGCCCTGACACACTTGCAAGGGCATCTATGCTCTAGTTGGCATGAGACATGGAATTCTGGAAATCTGCCTCAGATAGCCTCACTGTCTGATCAATTTTCTAAACCAATAATCTAGGAGCAAGCTTTTCCTATTTTTCTATACTTTTCATATCCCTAGTCATACTCATGATACTTTCATGTAATTTATCACTTTTATATTCCCAGCTCCTCATAATTTCTTGTTTAGCTGTCTACAAAAGCATTTTAATGGTTACTCTGTCTTATTTCTCTTTTTGTTCCAATACAACTTTCACATTGGAACCAGAAATATTTCTTTAAACAGAAAATGTGTTATTTTATTAATATATTACTTCTCCGCTTAAATACTTCAGTGACTTTCCTTTATTTTCAAGTACATACCCCTTAGTTGAGTTATAAATTCTGTCATGGTCAAAGTGTAGTTCCTTTAGTCTTTTCCTCTTTAGATTACATTTACTTGTCTTTCAACTCATCTCCTCGGTATGGATCCTTCCTTGATTTCATGAGATTGACCTGTTTGCATCTTCTATGGCCTCATTGAACCATCTACATAAACTGTCTTGGAGGTCTTATTTGCTCTGTATTGCAATTATTCCTACTAAAATGTTAGTCACTCTTATTTGACCCAAAAGCTTTCAGAGCAGAATATCTTTTAACTCAATATATGCCTAGTATGGTGTTTGGAACATGGCAATCACTCAATAAATGCTTATGGGATGACTATATGTGTGAACATCCTGTGTACTAATTCTAAATCAAACAGAAACAGTAACTGGTAATCATCTTGGGAAAAATATTTAGTATACCTGGTTCTTTGTTTCTGTGCCATAAGATAAGGGATGGAGTCAAGAGTGGTCAGTAAAATCTTTTTAACTCCAGTATTCTCAACTATATTTAAGTTTGGTACTCATTTTTCTAACACATTGAATTTTTCTGAAATATAAATTTAATCAAGGGATGTATTTATTGTACATTTGCTACCCCTGTGGCAGTTCCAAAAGTACAATGGGAAGACATGAATGACATATCACTGTTCAGGTAGCATAATGATCAGAGACAAGGATCATTTATCATGCTTCAACTAGACCTTAAATTATGATGAAAATGCACTGAGACTCACTTCTGCTGATTTCATTAAAATGTAGTCATATCCTCGTGTGGCAGGCATTTCAGCTCAGACTCCCCACTGGCAACTTTATAATATTAAAGGACAACAAAATGAGTCATGAATGATGAAAATAGACTTACAAATAATAGAATACCTAAAGGTGAAATATGTTCATTATTGTTTGTTTTTGAGTAAACAAAAGCAGCTATAGATGTTAATTTGTTTTAATTAAGTGGTTATTATGCATTTATATTATTCAAATATTTACTATAACCAGTTAGTTACAGTTTATGTCCTGAAATGGATGTAGCCACAAAACAAACTGTCAAGGCAGCGCAATTAGGTATATGTCATCCTATATTTACTGAACCAGGAATAGTGAAGATCAAAAGGAACTCATATATTTTACTCATTCAAATTTTCCAATCTATGGAGGCCCAATTATGTGATGTATATTATATAAAATGCCAGATATACTACAGAAATAGAATTTCATCTCAGACATTAGCAGCTGACAATCTTAAGTAATCCACATACCACTGATAAGGATAGAACTATGACTGAATTGTGTAGTGGGTTCCATGAAAAGTAACTTTTTCTTTTGGCTTTAAGAGAAATATTTTAGGGGAGCCTGGGTGACACACTCAGTTAAAAGTGTGAGTCTTGACTTAGACTCAGGTCATGATCTCAGGGTTGTGAGATCCAGCTCTGTGTTGGGCTTCATGCTGGACATGGATTAAGATTTTCTTTCTCCTCTCCCTCTGCCCCTCCTCTTTTCCTTCACCCTGTGTTTTCTCTCTATAAAATATTATATATATATATGTTTACTCTTGAAAAGCAACTTCTATTGCTTTCATGAAAATATTTGACTGGAGTCTTTTCAAGTTTGCCAAGGACCAGAAAATGTAAAAAGAATTTCAAGTGCTGTTGAGGTCTTGGTTCTTTTTGAGAGTTTAATGAAAGATTATGAATTCTGAAGAAAAATGCTAACTGCATAAATAAACACATTCTTGCATGTAATTTGCACTCTGTACAAGAGATCTAAACAATCTGAATGACCTACTTTAACAGAATGAGCAGTACTTTAATGGAAGCAGGTCTCTACAGTGTTAAATTTCTCAATGAAATGGAATAAAAAAACAACTAGAAGTGATGCTGAATCCACAGAGGTAGGATGGGTGAGTTTGTAAATTGACTTTGGGTTAAACTAATTCATGGCAATTAATGAAAGAATATAATAGGGTTGTTTTTGAGGATATTAGAAAAAAACCACAAAAATTACATTTACCTTACTAATTTACAGAAGAGGCAATTATTTTTGTAAGCTGTATATTGACCACTATAACTCTTATGCCACTTTATAAAAAGGACTAAAATAGAGAAATAGCTTCACCTGCAATCTCAAATTATAAGGGAGTCACATTCCCATAGCAACTCTCACTACTTACTAGGCATTGACACATTTTTGATGATATGATGCTGTTCCTTAAATATTTAATGGATATTAAGGCTGGTTAATAATTCTGAAAAATCACTGAAGGTGTCTCCATGCTGGATTTGATTTATTCTATCTTCCACTGAGAATGTCCTGGAAAGATCTTATTTAGCAAATCAGTTCCAGACTCAGGACCTAGATAACACTTAACTTTCCTAGATAACATAAGAATTTTCCCAAAGCTTCAAACAGATAACATTGTTCACTTACTGTGCTCCCACAGACTCACACTATAATTCATTCTGCTCGAATTCTGTAGTCAATATCTTCTGCTAGATTATGACTCCATTACAGCAGGAACTGAGTCTCATTCATCTATGTTACTTCAGCCACAATGCTTGTCAAGGAGGTGAGCACTCACATTGGTTTGCTGAATCAAAACACATTATTTAATTTAATAGCTTTCCTCTCCAAACGTAAGCACATTATCGCTGGGTGTTAAGAATATGTACCCTTTCTTATTAAATTCTAAGAAGCTTTATCAGCAAAGCAGCCATGTTTATCTTACCTACTGAAAACCCAACACTGGTCATGGTGCATGGTACATCGCAAGTGATCAATAAGTAAGTTCTGAATGAAGATTGAACAAATTAGTTCAAAGGAGCATGAAGAATAACTCAGGAATATATTACTCAAAGGAAGCATTTAAAAAAAAATGTAAGTAAGAGTACGATTTTTCTTTCCATTGACAGAGTTCCACAGTATTTATTAATCCTGTAGGCAGGGTCTGGGGATGCACAAAGTTCAGCATATAGTCCTTTATATCACAGCCATTACAGAGCAATAAGGGGAAAAGCAAAGTTATTTTGGCGAAGAGCGCCCTGGGAGAACTAGAAGCTTTCTTTAAGATGTGAAAAGTGCAGAGAATTCCAAAAAGAAGTGGGTATCTGAAACCACGACTCACTACTACCCACAGATACTGGGCTCTTTGAAGTATAGTGTATTCTAGTATTTCTTAGCTTAAAAATTAAATGAAATACAATTTAACCCTTTTTACCCCCAGTCATCTTTCATGTTCTCCTGCCACTCTTTACTAAAGTGTCACTTTATCAGCAGGGCCTTTTCTAATTGCCCTAGCCCCCTGCACTTTCGACTCCCCTTCCCTGCTTCCACAGCATTTACTTCCATTTGAAAAGCTATATATTGTGCTCACTTGTTCAGTATCTGTCTCCTTTTCCAGTACAATGAAAGCTCTTTGAAAGCAGGGACCATTGTCTAGAGTGGACTGGACTGGCTGGCTGAATAAATGAATGAATGAAGGCAGAAACTGTGCAGCGTTCATTCTTCAGACCTCTTTCAATCCACAAAGCAGTCTTCTAGTTGTTTTAAAAATGCAAACCTTTTAGGTCACTCACTTACTTAAACCTGCCTCTGGCCTTCCACTGCATGAAACAGAAGGTATAAACTTCAGTACTTAGACTAATAAAATGTCTGTACAATTTGACTTCAGGTTCCCATTTTCAAGCTTTAGCTTAGACTCTCCACTCTGCTCTTCAGCATCAACAACATGCTTTTTTCAGATGCTGGAAAAAAAAAAAAAATCTTTCCTTGTCCAGGACACTTCTCCCCACCTTCCTCCCTTCAGAGAGTTAATTCATGTTTCAGATCTCTACTTAGGCACTTGGAAACAAGTGCTCAGATTTAGAGCACATGTGTGGATACATATATTGTCTAAGTTTTCTCCGAAGGGATATTATAATTCTAAAAGCAATGTTTCTCCAAGGACTTCTACATGTCTTATTAGATTTATTCCTTTCTACTTTGTATTTCCTGGAAGTGTTGTAAATAACAGTTTCTTTAAAAATTATAATTTCTAATTGTTAATATTTCTTTTTTTGGCATATTTATTTTTATCACTGTATTCTCTCTCTCTCTCTTTTTTTTTAAAGAATCATTTCTTTTTTTTTTTTTTTTCATCATAGTAAGTATACTCTTTAATCTCCAACCCCTATTTCCCCCATCTTCCTACCAACCTCCCCTCTGGTAACCAGCAGTTTGGTCTCTAACAGTCTGTTTCTTGGTTTGTCCCTCTATTCCCTTTGCTCACTTGTTTTGTTTCTTAAATTCCACATAGAATTGAAATTATATGGTATTTGTCTTTCTCTGACTGACTTATTTTACTTAGCATTATACTCTCTAGTTCCATCCATGTTGTTGAAAATGTCAAGATTTCATTCTTTTTATGACAGAAAAGATATTCTATTATGTTTGTACATACATGTAGATAAATATATAGATATCTATATCCACTCTTCTTTGCCCATTCATCAATCAATGGACATTTGGGCTGTTTCCATAATTTGGCTATTGTAACTAATGCTGCAATAAACACAGGGCTGCATGTCTCCGTTTGAATTAGTTTTTGTATTTCTTAGGTATATATACCCAGTATTGCAATTCCTGGACCATAGGGTAGTTCTATTTTTATTTTTTTGAGGAACCTCCATATTGTTTTCCATAGGCTGGAATTCCCATTGGCTGCATTCCCATCAACAGTGCAAGAGATTTCCGTTTTCTCCACATTGTTGCCAACACCTGTCATTTGTTTTCTATTTTAGCCATTCTGCTGGGTGTGAGGTGATATATCTCATTGTTTTAATTTGCATTTCCCTGAGGATGAGTGCTGCTGAGCATCTTTTCATGTGTGCATTGGGTATTTGTATGTGTGTATTCATGTATTTGTATGTCTTTGGAGAAATGTCTGTTCATATCCTCTGCCCATTTGTTAATTGGAATATTATTGGTATTAAGTTGTATCCATTCTTTATATATTTTGGATACTAACCCTTTATCAGGAATGTCATTTCCAAGTATCTTATCTGATTCAGTAAATTGCCTTTCCTTTGCTGTACAGAAACATTTTATTTTGATGAAGTCCTATAATTTAATTTTGCTTTTATTTCCCTTGACTCACAGGATGTATCTAAAAAAAATATTGCTCCAGCCTATGTCAGAGATTACTGCCTGTGCTCTCTTCTAGGATTCCTATGATTTCAGGTTTCATATTTAGGTCTTTAATCCATTTTGAGTTTATTTTTGTGTATGGCTCAGGAAAGTGGCCCAGTTTCATTCTTTTGCATGTGGCTGTGTACTTTTCCCAACACCATTTGTTAAAGAGACTGTCTTTTCCCTGTTGTATATCCATTTCTCTTTTGTCAATACTAATTGACCATATGCTTGTGGGTTTATTTCTGGGATCTTTATTCTATTCTACTGATCCATGGATCTGTTTTTGTGCCAGTGCCATACTGTTTTGATTACCATAGCTTTGTAATACAACTTGAAATCTGGAATTGTGATCCCTCCAGCTTTGTTCTTTTTCAAGATTGCTTTGGCTATGCAAGTTCTTTTTTTGTTCCATACAACTTTTAGGATTGTTCACTTTAGTTCTGTGAAAAATGCTGTTGGTATTTTGATGGGATTGTATTCAATCTATAGATTGCTTTGAGTAGTAAAGAAATTTTAACATTTGTTCTTCCAACTTTTTTGGTTTTTACATTTTTTTTAAAGATTTTATTTATTTATTAATGAGAGTCAGAGAGAGAGAGAGAGAGGGAGGGAGAGAGAGAGAGAGAGAGAGAGAGAGGCAGAGACATAGGCAGTGGGAGAAGCAGGCTCCAGAAAGGGAGTCCAATGTGGGACTCAATCCCAGGTCTCCAGGATCACGCCCTGGGCTGAAGGTGGCCCTAAACTGCTGAGCCGCCAGGGCTGTCCGGTTTTTACATTTCTTTGTGTCAACTTGAATTCTTTCATTAGTGTTTTATAGTCTTTAAAGTACATGTCTTTCACCTTTTTTTTTTTTTTTTTAGATATTTTGGTTTTGATGCAATTATAAATGAAATTGGTTTCTGAATTTTACTTTCTGATGCTTTATGATTACTGTATGAAATCTAACAGATTTCTGTATATTGATTTTGTATCCTGGGACTTTACTGAATTAGTTTATCAGTTTTAGTAGTTTTCTTGTTAGAGTCTTTAGGTTTGATACATATACTATCATGTCATCTGCAAATAGTGAGACTTTCACTTCTTTCTTATCAAATGGGATCCCTTATATTTCTTTAAATTGTGTAATTTCTGTGCTTAGGACTTCCAGTACCATGTTGAATAGAAGCGGTGAGATTGGACATCCTTGTCTTATTCCTGACTTTAGAAGAAAAGCTCTCAGTTTTTTCCCATTGCATATGGTGCTGGCTGTGTTTTTTCGTATACAGCCTTTATTATGTTGAGGTATGTTCTCTCTTGACCTACTTTGCAGAGGGTTTTTATCATGAATGGATGTTGTACTTTGTCAGATGCCTTTTCTACATCTATTGAAATGATCGTACTGTTTTTATTCTTTCTCTTATTGATAGGATGTATCACATTGTTTTGTGAGTATGGAACCACACTTGGAGCCCAGGAATAAATTCCACTTGATTGTGGTGTATGATTTTTATTTTTTTTAAATTTTTATTATTTTTTAATATTTAAAGTTTTTACTTAAATTCTAGTTAACATATAGTATAATATTAGTTTCAGGAGTAGAATTTAGTGATTCATCATTTACATAGAACACTCAGTGCTCATCACAAGTGCCCTCCTTAATTCCCATAACCCATCTCCCCTCCTGGTGTACGATATATTTTTTAAATTAATTAATTAATTTGTTTGTTTGTTTATTTATTCATTCATTCATTCATTCATTCATTCATGAGAGACAGAGAGAGAGAGAGAGAGAGAGAGAGAGAGAGAGGTAGAGACACAGGCAGAGGGAGAAGCAGCTCCATGCAGGGAGTCTGAAGTGGGACTTGATCCCAGGTTTCCAGGATCAGGCCCTGGGCTGAAGGCGGCATTAAACTGCTGAGCCACCCCAGCTGCCCTGATTTTTCTTTTTTAATATATTGTTGATATTGGTTTACCAATATTTTGTTATGGATTTTTATATCTATATTCATAGAAATTTTGTTTGGTACTTTTTTTTTTTTTTGTAGTGTCTTTATCTGTTTTTGGTCAGGATAATGCTGCTTTCATTGAATGAATTTAGAAACTTTCCTTCCTCTTTTAGTTTTCGGAAGAGTTTAAGAAGGATAGATATTAACTCTTCTTTAAATATGTCTTAGAATTCTCTTGTGAAGCTACCTGGTCCCGGATTTTTGCGGTTTGGGGGGGAGTTTTTTTTTATTATGGATTCAACTTCATTGCTGGTAATTGGTTGTTCAAATTCTCTTTTTCTTCCTGCATTAGTGTTGGTAGGTGATATGTTTCTAGGAATTTATTCATTTCTTCTAAGTTATCCAATTTGTTGGCATATAGGCTTTCATAATATTTTGTTGCAATTATATTTCAGTGATTTTAGTTGTTATTTTTCTTCTTTTATTTGTGATTTTGAGTCTTTGTGTGTGTGTGTGTGTGTGATTTGAGTATTTTTTAGTGAATCTGGCTAGAGTTTTATCAGTTTTGTTGATATTTTTTCCTGATCTGTCCTATTGGTTTTTTATTTCCATATCATTTATTTCTGTTCTAATTTTTATTATTTCCTTTCTTTTGGTGGATTTGGGTTTTATTTGTTCTTCTTTTCCTAGCTCCTTTGGTGTGTTAGGTTGTTTGAGATTTTTTGTGCTTCTTGAGGTAGGTCTATATTGCTATCATCTTCCCTTTTAGAACCACTTTTGCTCTAACCCAAAGATTTTAGGCAGAGGGAGAAGCAGGCTCCATGCAGGGAGCCCGATGTGGGACTCAATCCCAGGACTCCAGGATCATGCCCTGGACCGAAGGCAGGTGCTAAACTGCTGAGCCACCCAGGGATCCCCAAGATTTTGGATCATTGTGTTCTCATTTTCATTTATTTCCATGTACTTTTTGACGTCTTCTTTGATTTCTTGGTAAACCCATTCATTGTTTAGTAGCATGTTATTTAGCTTCCATGTATTTCTAGTGGTTGACTTCTAGTTTCATAGTGTTGCAGTCAGAAAAGATTCATGATATGACTTTGAATTTGTTGAGACTTGTTTTGTGGGTTACTATGTGATCTATTCTGGAGAATACTTCATGGGCACTTGAAAAGAATGCATATTCTGCTGTTTTAGGATGAACTGTTTAGGATATAATACACACACACACATATATATATATATATATATATATATATATATATATATATATATATATATATTAGAACCATCTTGTCCAGTGTGTCATGCAAAGCCATTATTCCATGTTGATTTTCTGTTTGGATGACTTGTCCATTGATGCAAAGTGGTGTTAACATCCCCTATTATCATACCTATAAAATTTGAATTAGCATGACCTATAGTTATTTTCAGACTGATATGAATTTTAGTCATGGCTTGTAGACTTATTTGCATTTTGCTTTGATTTCACCAAACCGTGAGGACCACTGATTACTATATTTAATGTAATTGAACTGTAACATGTAGTATAATCTGTATGGAAGTAACCAGACTCAAATCAAGGGAAGTCAGATTGGCTTAATAATTAAAACCTCAAAGCCTATAAGTTTAAGGTTATGGTTCTCTGGAGATATACCTAATTTTTCATTTGAAAATTGTTGATCCTAGATATAATTATCATAATTTTGATGGCACCAAATACTTTTAATTTGAGAGCATTACATAATGGAGCAATACAGAGAATACAAATGCCTAGATGAAAGAATATAGGAGGGATGATGCAGACACAAATCAGTCTGAACATGTACTCATGGCCACTAATGAAATGTATAAAGAGTTAAGTAGTTATAATATTAAATTATGGAAAAAGAAAACTATTGAAATATTTTTATTCTATGAATGTTATAAATTTCTACTTTAGGAAGTTAACATAGTTTTAAAGGAAATCCAGACATAATATTGTATGGTATAATATTGGTATGTAATAGTATGTCACATATATCTGTCTTTTCCTTTCTACTGTGAACTTCTGAAAGGTAGACTCAGATATATGTGTGTGTGTGTGCGCGCTCATTTACGCACATAGATATCTCCCAAGAATCTTATTTCAGTGGCTGGAATACCATACTGTTCTCTAAGTAGTAGCTGAATTGACTACAAATAGTGAAATGAATGGTTCTAGAGCCCAGTTGTTATAGTATGTCATAAAAATAGTGTAAGCTTCCAATTTATCACATGCTTCATGTTTATCTTTTAATATTACTATTTAAGACCTAATAAAATGGCTAACTATACTAAATATTTCAACTATTTATAGTTTCTTCTATAAAACTTAAAAGGTTTACAGACATTGAGTTCTATTAGAATATTAAACTATCAAGAATAAATAGAAACATATCATGTATTCTAATATACGTACACTGAACTATTTTTCTACTAATAACATGTAAGAAGGTTATGTTTAAAATATGGCCTACCTGGTGTGGCATTTCTATCAAGACAAATACATCAATGAAACAGAACTAATAGCCTAGAAGTAGACCAACAGATACAGAGTCAATTGATTTTTAGCAAACGTGAACAAAAGAGAGTCTTTTTAACAAATAGTGAAGAACCATTAGAGATTAATATACAAAAAAATTTACCTTAAGCCATATTCTTCACTGAAAGTAAATGCAAAATGCATTATGAACTTATGTTTTGAATCTAAAACTGTAAATTTGTAGAGGAAAAAAAATCAAGACATTTTTGTGACACTATTGAAAAAGATTTTAAATAGAACACAAACCATAAAAGAAAAATATTGATAAATTCGACTTCATTAAAAAAGAACATCTGACACTGATGTCAGTGTTAAGACAAATGAAAATTCAATTGAAAAGACAAGTCATTGGCTGAGAGATAATATTTACAGATCATTATCTGATAAATGGCTTATATCCTGAATATATGAAGAGCTCTCAACATTCAGTAATAAGAAAACACAGAACAAAATTTCAAATGGTCAAATATTTGATTGAACACTGTATCAAAGATGTTCAGATAAAGTACATGACAAGATACTTGATAACACTTTTCATTAGAAAGATACAAATTAAGCCACACTGAGATAATTGCACATGTTTTAGAATGTTTACAATGAAAAATGACAACATACCAAGTGTTGGTGAGAATATGGATCAGCTGGAACTTTCATACACTGCTCCTAGGAATTTAAAATGATATCACTACTCAGAAAATCTAGTATGTCAGTCTCTTAAAAGTTAAACATATACCTATCATATAAAATAGCCATTCCCTTCTCATATATTTTCCCAAGAGAAATGAAAACATAGGTACGCAAATATTTAGAACAGCTTTATTTGTAAAAACCAAAATCTGGAGACAACTCAACCATCCATCACAGATGAATGGGAGGAAAATGTGAATATAAAATGTATTCATATTCATTGGAGTCCTATTCGACAATAAAAGGGAATTAACTATACAACCAACACATGGATCAACATAATTACACCAAGTGACATAAGGCATTGAAAAATATATGATATGCAACTCAAAAAAATTTTTTTTAGAAAATTAACTACTATTCATAGTGACAGAAAGCAGGCTGGTGTTTGAGAAAGAAGGGGAGAAGACGTGAGAACAAAGATGACAAAGGAGCTTGAGAAAACTATATTCAATAAATCTTTTAAAAAATGTCTACAGTAAAACATGCAGCAACATTAAAAGTCAAAATGAGCCTGAAGCATTTTGAAGTACTCAGAAAGCCCCACTGTGATGAACGTATCAAAAGAACATGGAAGCCAACAGAAAAAGCACAGTGATATCATCCAAAGAATACAGTATGGAAGAGAAGGGTAGGGGGAATAACATAACAATAGAGAAACCTGACAAATACTACCTCAAGAGCAAGAACCACCTCAACAATTGTTAAATTATGTTGATTATATATGGACTCCTCAATACAGTGTGATGAAAATGGCACTTTACTCTGTGGTTTTGTTCCCCCAAACCCATAACCCTAGCCTAATTATAAGTAAAACACAAGACAAACCCAATAGAGAGATTTTTACGAAATACTCAGACAGTAGTATCAAAGTTGGCAACATCAAAATAAGAAATAGATTTTATTTCTATTTATTTATTTTTTTTTAAAAGAGTTTATTTTTTTTAAAAGATTTTATTCATGAGAGATGTAGAGAGAGACAGGCAGAGACACAGGCAGAGAAGAAGCAGGCTCCCTACAGGGAGCCCCATGCGGGACGAGATCCCAGGACCCTGGAATCAGACCCTGAGCTAAAGGCAGATGCTCAACCACTGAGCCACCCAGGAGCCCCAGGAGTTTAAAACCACATTAAAAATAAGTGTCATGTGATATGATAGGTGGGATTCTGGAATAGAAAAAGGACTTTAGCCATGGGAGTCCAAATTAAGAATACCTTTTAAGCTAGTTCTAATACATCAATGTCAATTAATTAATTGTGTAACAAATGTACCATACTGACTTAAGATGTTAATAATAGGGGAAAACTGTGGGGTACATAGAAACATTCTGTTCTCTCTTTACAATTTTTTGTGTAAATCTAAAATTGTCTTAAAATGAAAGGTTAATTTCAAAAAGCAATTAACTGAAGCATATACCACAGGAAGAACAGGCACTAACTTTGTTCTCCATAACTTCTGCTCCAACTGCACTTTTCATTTTTCCAACACCCTCTGGGCTCGACGCAGTGAGTGAATAAAACAGTTCAATATGAAGCGCTCATTCTAAGTATTTTTTGTTTTGTTTTCAGTTTTTACAAGTATTCTTAATATAATGTTTTTAATTGTTTTTGAGAAGAGGTACAGACACTAAACATGAATGAAAAAGTTGTCCAGTAGTAAAAATACAAAAGATACTTCTCTGTGTGTATTAACAGATCAATGGAACAGTGGTTATAAACTCTATAGGTTTCACTCCCAGCTGTATCACACATAACAGCTTGACTTTATCAATTGCTTACCCATTTGTGGGGAAAAGAAGAATAGCCACCTCATTGAAGGTGAGCATTAAAAGGTATAATTTATGCAAATATTTGCAACTCCATAAGGTCACTATTACTGTTTCTGCCTCTCTACTATATTCTACGGTGTGATAAATTCCTAATTCAGCAACAAACTTTATGTTTAAAAAAAAAAACATTTTTAATGTTAACCCTCTTTATACACTTATATCCCAATTATTTTTACTTGGAAACAGAGTCGGATGTGTCTGGAGACTGAATTCAAGCCTCATGTTAATTATCTGAAATCCAATTTGTTGTCTACATCCCTTTAGAAATGTGAGCTATGTAGTATGCAATATTCATAATATGGCTAGATACCTCATATGAGAGTAATTTAATTGTCAGTGCTGCTCAACCATTGTTTAATGAATTCCTAACAATTTGAAAGGCAAGCTGTTGGAAGGCCATTATTAAATTTCATATTTGCTCTGCAGTTTTCTTCACCATTGCTTCATCTATTTAGGATTATGATAACATTAACTTTTGAATTCCTTTAAAAATAGGACTTTTTATATAGTACAAACTTTGAACTTCTTATATATTTGGAAAATAGAGTAAATATGTTTTTAAGGCATGGCTTGCAATTAAGCCAAAAGGTGATGATTACACTCGTCCACACATTGTTCATCAATTTACACAGTAGCAGCAAAAGGATATTATGGTAGACACAGGAAGAAAAGTCACCTCTCAATTACCTCTCAAGGTAATTACAGCAGAACTTAATCTTACTTTTAAAGTAACTTAATAAATTGCAACATCTCAAAAAGCAAATTATATCAAGATACCTTTTATTTATATTATTGATCATGCCACAAAACGTTAAATTGTGTATTACTGTGTTTGTTGTAATATCTCAAAAGGCACCTGGGAACAGAGCATGTTTTGGGGGTTCATATCAAAAACAAATAACCAGATTAAATTTGAAGGAGAAAACCGATTAAATCAATGACTTTAAGGTCAAAACTTATAGAATAGATATTTTCACAGAGTCTTCAGTGAATTAAATAATTCTATTTTGGATACATTGAACACTTTCATGATCTCCAAAACAGTTCCAAAAATAACCTGCACTTGTTATTTAACCATGGCCAAGAATGCTGAGACAGCAGATATTCATGATTGAGCTATGTTATATATATGTACATATACTCACTCAGGGGGTCAATGAGATCTGAAAAATAGATAATAAAGTGCAAATATTTTCCAGACTGGGGGGTGGCATTACTAATGGAAAGATCTGCTAAGCATGTTTTAACTGTTTAAGATGGATAAAATTAATTATAAATAACAACTGGACTGTTGCTGAACAAATATAATCTGGGACATTTAAGAAAACACATCAGTTCAGTGTGGATTTAATGATGCTCTATTTTTTTGTAGCGCTGTGTGAAGGTTTGCAATTATCAAGAGAATTTGGATTACTTAGTACTTAAATTTCAGAACCCCGTATGGATTCCCTGACCTGATATTCAATACCCACTACTTGAACTCATTATATAAATACTATCCATGAGACAATGACAGCAATATGCCACAGTGGACAATGTGTTTACAGTGAAAAATATGTCAATTTGAATTCTACTACAACTCTGAGGGTTTAGAATACTAATTTTCTACCTAAAAAATAGGGACTTGTGATTACATGCTGTAATTTTTACCATTCTTGGTGCCTAGCAATCCTTCCTGTATTCCAGAAATTACAAATCCTCCTGGACACAAGGTAGTCCTGTCATATAAGCTATGCTAAATCAATCCGAATCCTACTTCCAACCTCTAAGAGTAATTGTTGCCAAGAGATGAGAATATTACTAAGACTAGACCAACCTCATTTCCTCTATTCTTTTACTCCAAGAGGTGATGAGGGAGACTCGGTCCCTTCTCCCTATGGTCTGATATCTGTAAGGCATTAAGCCAGAGTTGACTATAGACAGGCTTCTGATGAAGAGAAATATATTTGCAATAGCAAAGAACAGCCTGGACAGAATCAAGAGACATTCTGAGGTCAATCCCATCCCTGAAAATCCCATGATTTCTGAGGTAAATTGTATAATCCCTCTTCAAAATGAAGCCCAGTATACATATGTTAGCGATTTGTAACTATTCTACTTATTTTCTTGGGGGATATTTTTGGAGATAAAAGAGAGTACATGTAAAATATCAGTCATAGATTAAAAATAGGATAAATCAAGGCCATTATTATGATTTATTTTCTTCAATTCACATATAAAGATTCTCATTTATTAGTTGATGTAGCTTGGGGTTCAAAAAAAAAGTTAAAGACATATATATATACACATATATATATTTAACTTTATAAATATATATACACATATACAAATATACATATAAATAAATATATATAAATATAAATATATACACATATATAATATATATACATATACATATAAAAATATAATATATACACACACATATAAATATACATATAAATAAATATACATATACATATAAATATATATACACATATATATTTAACTTTATAAATATATATATTTATATATATACATATATACACATATACAAATATACATATAAATAAATATGTATATACATATAAATATATACACATATATATAATATATACATATATAAAAATATAATATATACACACATATATAAATATACATATAAATAAATATACATATACATATAAATATATACACACATATATAATATATAATATATATACACACATATAAAAATATAATATATATACACATATATATAAATATACATATAAATAAATATACATATACATATAAATATATATATACATATATATATATTTAACTTTATAAATATATATATATTTATAATCCAGGCCAAATTTGCTACTACAACTGCTATAACTAGTACTCTCACTGGAACTACTAGTACTAATAGCACATCTATTATTATTATCACCATTTGCTAAATGACTACTGTTTATTGACTATACTATGGATGCTCCAAGTATCGTCTCATTTAATTTACATAGGACTTATTATTATATCACTTTTATTATTATCACCGCTTATAATCCAAAAAAACATTAATGAGGTTAAGTGGCATAAACTGAACTCATGGCTAGTCATGTTTATTGACATAAGTATAATTCAGATAAAAATTGGGTATTTCCATGAATCATCCAGACAATTCTTTAATTTCTTCAGGTTTCTCTGTATGTAGCATAAGCTCAAGTGGCAGGACTACTGAGCATTTCAAAATGAAACCAAGAAAAAATCTGCCAAGCTATAACATGAATGCCAACCCATTTTGATCATAAATTTGTAAGATGAAAAGAAAATCATACTTCATTTTATTGATTCACTTTTAATACATTTTATAAAATATACAGCAAATTTGATAGATAGTATTTACATATTTAGGATTTATAAAATGAGGATTGAAGAATGGCTCAAAGTGTGTTTTGGTGTTGCTATTGTTGCTACAGTTGAAATCTTGAGAGAATTTGTCATAAGCAATATATCTAATAAATGCCTCTGCTAAGAAAAAATAGAATTTGTCATAAACCCAGATCATGCTGGAAAAAAGAAGATTATACTTAAACTAAACGGAAGGACAGAATATTGCTAGAGGGAGATTTAGTTTCCAGAGGAGTCAGAAAATGCCAAGTTAGGGAGTTGTTCCCTTCATCTATTTTGCATCCCATTTTTAAATGTTCTTTATTTGGATTTAGTCATATGTTGGTCACATTTTCTGCAACTAAACCTCTTAGTCATTTCTGGTTCAACTTTGGTGTCCTTCTCTTTATATTAAGTTACTTAAAACATTTTAAAAACTACCTCCTGGGAAAACTATATTCTTCTTCCTCTCTCAGCTGTCAAAATGATTTAAAGTGTGACCTCTCAATCAATGGACAGTAGCCATTTCATCTTGAAACGATTTTTTTCTTTCTGATTCTCTTTTGTCTTTTGTTCTCTAAATGTGCCATCTAAAGCAGTACTTTTGAGTTTCTCAAATTGGTCCATTTCTTGAATTGTTTTCCCCTTTCAGTGTTTCATTTAATGTTTCTCTAATGGTTAGTTACTGTCAGAAGTCCTGTAAAAAGGTATGTCTTTGAGTTTATGTCCTCACTAATGCACATAATCTTGAATATTTAATAATACAATTCCTTGTATTATTGAAAGGGATGCAGTTTTATCTAATTGCAGGCTCATTTTCTTGTCCTTTTTGTAGGATGTGTACTGTGAAATTTCTGTTGGTATTTTTTATTTTAATTTTGCCTTCATAATATAAAAAATAACTTAAAAGAAACATCTTTTCTGAATGTCAAGCATAATTTTACTTTCAATAAATACTGAATATGAATGATAAAGGGAAGGAAACAGGAAACTAAAATTTTTGACATATTTTGCCAAAATTTTTGGCACTGTGCTTCATATTACCTCATTTTTCTGTATATATTTTTTATTGGAGTTCGATTTGCCAACGTATAGCATAACACCCAGTGCTCATCCCATCAAGTGCCCCTCTCAGTGCCTGTCACCCAGTCACCCCAACCCCCTGCCCACCTCCCTTTCCACCACCTCTTGTTCTTTCGCAGAGTTAGGAGTCTGTCATGTTCCATCACTCTCTCTGGTATTTCCCACTCATTTTCTCTCCTTTCCACTTTATTCCCCTTCACTATTTTTTATATTCCCCAAATGAATGAGACCATATAATGTTTGTCCTTCTCCGATTGACTTATTTCACTCAGCATAATACCCTCCAGTTCCATCCATGTTGAAGCAAATTGTGGGTATTTGTCGTTTCTAATGGCTGAGTAATATTAAAATTCATATTCATATTCAGTATACATAGACCACAGCTTCTTATCCATTCATTTTTCGATGGACACCGAGGCTCCTTCCACAGTTTGGCTATTGTGGACATTGCTGCTATAAACATCGGGGTGCAGGTGTCCTGCCGTTTCACTGCATCTGTATCTTTGGGGGTAAATCCCCAGCAGTGCAATTGCTGAGTCCTAGGGTAGCTCCATTTTTAACTCTTTGAGGACCCTCCACAGTTTTCTGGAGTGGCTGTACCAGTTCACATTCCCACCAACAGTGCAAGAGGGTTCCCCTTTCTCCACATCCTTTCCAACATGTGTTGTTTCCTGTCTTGTTAATTTTCCCCATTCTCACTGGTGTGAGGTGGGATCTCATGGTGGTTTTGATTTGTATTTCTCTGATGGCAAGTGATGCAGAGCATTTTCTCATGTGCTTGTTGGCCATGTCTACCTCTTCTTTGGTGAAATTTCTGTCCTTGTCTTTAGCCCATTTCATGATTGGATTGTTTGTTTCTTTGCTGTTGAGTTTAATAAGTTCTTTCTAGATCTTGGATACTAGCCCTTTATCTGATATGTCATTTGCAAATATCTTCTCTCATTCTGTAGGTTGTCTTTTAGTTTTGTTGACTGTCTCTTTTGCTGTGCAGAAGCTTTTTTATCTTGATTTAGTCTTAATAATTCATTTTTAGTTTTGTTTCCCTTGCCTTCCTAGATGTGTCTTGGAAGAAGTTGCTGTGGCCAAGTTCAAAAAGGGTGTTGCCTGTGTTCTCCTCTAGGATTTTGATGGATTCTTGTCTCACATTTAGATCTCTCATCCATTTTGAGTTTATCTTTGTGTCTGGTATAAGAGAATGGTCTAGTTTCATTCTTCTGCACGGGGCTCTCCAACTTTCCCAGCACCATTTATTGAAGACACTGTTGTTTTTTCAGTGGATAGTCTTTCTTGTTTTGTCAAATATTAGTTGACCATAGAGTTGAGGGCCATTTTTGGGTTCTCTATTCTGTTCTATTGATCTATGTGTCTGTTTTTGTGCCAGTACCACACTGTCTTGATGATCACAGCTTTGTAGTACAACTTGAGATCTGGCATTGTGATGCCCCCAGCTATGGTTATCTTTTTCAATATTCCTCTGGCTATTCTGGGTCTTTTCTGATTCCACACAAATCTTAAGATGATTTGTCCCAACTCTCTGAAGAAAGTCCATGGTATTTTAATAGGGATTGCATTAAATGTGTAAATTGCCCTGGGTAGCCTTGACATTTTCACAATATTAATTCTTCCAATCCATGAGCATGGAATATTTTTTTCCATCTCTTTATGTCTTCCTCAATTTCTTTCAGAAGTGTTCTATAGTTTTTAGGGTAGAGATCCTTTACCTCTTTGGTTAAGTTTATTGCTAGGTATCTTATGCTTTTGGGTACAACTGTAAATGGGATTTACTCCTTAATGTCTCTTTATTCTGTCTCATTGTTACTATCTCATTTCTATACAGAAATGCCACAGATTTCTGGGCATCAATTTTGTATCCTGCCACACTGCCGAATTGCTGTATGAGTTCTAGCAATCTTGGGGTGGAGTATTTTGGGTTTTCTATGTACAGTATCATGTCATCTGCAAAGAGGGAGAGTTTGACTTCTTTGCCAATTTGAATGCCTTTTCTTCCTTTTCTTTTCTTTTCTTTTCTTTTCTTTTCTTTTCTTTTCTTTCTTTTCTTTTTTTTCTTTTTTTTCTTTTCTTTCTTTTCTTTTCTTTCTTTTCTTTTCTTCTTTTCTCTCTTTTTTTTTGCCTGTTTGCTGAGGCTAGGACTTCTAGTACTATGTTGAATAGCACTCATGAGAGTGGACATACCTGTCATGTTCCTGATCTTAGGGGAAAGGCTCGCAGTGTTTCCCATTGAGAATGATATTTGCTGTGGGATTTTCGTAGGTGGCTTTTAAGATTTTGAGGAATGTTCTCTCTATCCCTACACTCTGAAGAGTTTTGATCAGGAATGGATGCTGTATTTTGTCAAATGCTTTCTCTGCATGTATTGAGAGGATCATATGGTTCTCATTTTTTCTCTTGTTGATATGATCTATCACATTGATTGCTTTATGAGAGTTGAACCAGCCTTGCATCCCAGGGATGGGTCCCACTTGGTCATGGTGAGTAATCTTCTTAATGTACTGTTGGATCCTATTGGCTAGTATTTTGATGATAACTTTGGCATCCATCTCCATCAGGGATATTGGTGTATAATTCTCCTTTTTGGTGGGGTCTTTGGTTTTGGAATTATGGTGATGCTGGCCTCATAGAATGAGTTTGGAAGTACTCCATCCCTTTCTATCTTTTGGAACAGCTTTAGTACAATAGGTATTGTTTCTTCTTTAAATGTTTGATAGAATTCCCCTGGGAAGCCATCTGACCCTGGACTTTTGTGTCTGGAGAGGTTTTTGATGACTGCTTCAATTTCCTCCCTGGTTATTGGCCTGTTCAGGTTTTATATTTCTTCCTGTTCTAGTTTTGGTAGTTTGTGGTTTTCCAGAAATGCATCCATTTCTTCTAGATTGCCTAATTTATTTGCGTATGGCTGCTCATAATATGTTTTTAAAATCGTTTGTATTTCCTTGGTATTGGTTGTGATCTCCTTTGTCATTCATGATTTTATTAATTAGAGTCTTTTTTGTTTTTAATAAGGCTGGCTAATGGTTTATCTATCTTATTAATTCTTTCAAAGAACCAACTCCTGGTTTTGTTGATCTGTTCTACAGTTCTTCTGGTCTTTATATCATTGCATTCTGCTTGGATCTTTATTAACTCTCTTCTTCTGCTGGGTGTAATTTTTATTTGCTTTTCTTTCTCCAGTTCCTTTAGGTGCAAGTTTAGCTTGTGTATTTGAAATTTTTCCAATTTTTTGAGGGATGCTTGTATTGTGATGTATTTCCCTCTCAGGACTGCTTTTGCTGTATCCCAAATATTTTGAATGGTTGTATCTTCAATCTAATTAGTTTCCAGGCATCTTTTTAATTCTTCTCTAATTTCCTGGTTGACCCTTTCATCTTTTAGCAGGATGCTTTTGAACCTCCACTTTTTTGAATTTCTTCCTAATTTCTTCTTGTGATTGAGTTCAAGTTTCAAAGCATTTTGGTCTGAACATATGCAGGGGACAATCCCAATCTTTTGGTATAGGTTAAGACCTGATTTGTGATACAGTATGTGGTAGGTTAAGACCTGATTTGTGACCCAGTATGTGGTCTATTATGGAGAAAGTTCCAGGTGCACTTGAGAAGAATGTGTATTCAGTTGCGTTTGGATGTAAAGTTCTGTATTTATCTATGAAATCCATCTGGCACAGTGTATCATTTAAAGCTCTTGTTTCTTTGTAGATGTTGTGCTTAGAAGATCTGTCATTTGCAGAAAGTGCCAAATGGAAGTTTCCCAGTATTAGTGTATTATTATCTAAGTATGTCTTTACTTTGGTTATTAATTGATTGATACTTTTGGCAGCTTCCACATTAGGGGCATACATTCATGATTGTTAGGTCCTCTTGTTGGATAGATCCTTTAAGTACGATATAGTGTCCCTCTTCATCTCTTACTACAGTCTTCGGGATAAACTTTAATTTATCTGATAGGAGGATGGCGCTTTCTTTTGAGGACAATTTGAATGATAAATGGTTCTCCAATCTTTCATTTTCAGACTGGAGGTGTCCTTAGGTCTAAAATGAGTCTCTTGCAGACAGCAAATAGATGAGTCTTGCTTTTTTATCAAGTCTGAAACCCTGTGTCTTTTGATGGGATCATTAAGCCCATTCGCATTCAGAGTTACTATTGAAAGATATCAATTTAATGTCAACATAATAACTATTCAGTCCCTGTTTTTGTGGATTATTTCTTTGGGTTCCCTCTTTCTTTTACAGGGTACCCCTTAATATTTCTTGCAGAGCTGGCTTGGTGGTCACGTGTTCTTTCAGTTTCTGCCTATCTTGGAAGCTCTTTATCTCTCCTTCTATTCTGAATGAGAGCCTTGCTGGATAAAGTATTCTTTGCTGTATGTTCTTTTGATTTAGAATCCTGAATACATCCTGCCAGCCCTTTCTGGCCTGCCAGGTCTCTGTGGAGAGGTCTGCTGTTAATCTAATATTTCTCCCCATATAAGTTAAGGATTTTCTCTTTATCTTTGGAATTTGCATGTTTTACTATTAAATGTTGAGGTGTTGAATGGTTTTTATTGATTTTAGGTGGTATCTCTCTATCTTTTTGAATCTGGATTCCTGTGTCCCTCCCCAAATTAGGGAAGTTCTCAGCTATGATTTGGTCAAATATGCTTTCTGGTCCTCTGTCCCCTTCAGTGCCCTCTAGAACCCTAATTACATGTAGATTTTTCCTCCTGAGGCTGTCATTTATTTCCCTTAACCTTTCCTCATGGTTTTTTAATTGTTTTTCTCTTTTTCCACAGCTTCCTTCCTTGCCATAAACTTGTCTTCTATGTCACTCACTCTTTCTTCTACCTCATTAACCCTCATCATTAGGACCTCCAGTTTGGATTGCATCTCATTTAATTGATTTTTAATTTCAACCTGATCATATCTAAATTCTGCACTCATGAAGTCTCTTGAATTCTTTATGCTTTTTTTCCAGAGCCACCAGTAGCTTTATAACTGTGCTTCTGAATTGGCTTTGTAACTCTGAATTATAATCCAAATTCTGTAACTCTGTGGCAGAGAGTACTGTTTCTGATTCTTTATTTTGTGGTGGTTTGTTCTTTCTAGTTATTTTGCTCAGTGCAGAGTGGCTAAAATGAGTGGTACTTGTTGGAAGCACAAACTCCTCTCTGTAGCATTCTAGCTGTTCTCTTTTTAAATCTCAGGTTGAATTCGTAGGTTTTCAGAATGATTTGAAAGTTACCTAGGTAAGTTGGTGGGGACATGTTACTTGAGGATCCTACCCCTCTGCCATCTTGCCTCGTCCCCCTCCATATTACCTCATTTAATGTTCACCGTTCACCATAACTCTACACCATTTGGGAAATGTTCAGCAAAAGTAGGTGAATGTATGTATTTTTATTTATGAAGTTTTACTTCACTGTAAAACTGTAAGCCAAGCCTTTGCAAATTTCTATATATTAAATTAAATACAAGAAGCACTTATTAAAACTCTAAATATAAGAAAGCATATGATTATTTGTCAAAAACCTTACTTAAAACATTTCCTCATGCCAATTTTTTGTTGTGGTTGTTAAATCATTCAGTTGTATAAGCAACCCTTGTCCCCCTCAAATAGGCCGGGAAGGTGATGGGCTCTGAATAGTACATCTAATTTTTGGTTCACTCTGAGTAAGGTAGATATTTGCCTCAAGCTTTCTTGGAAAGAATACTTGTCTCTACCAGGCCCTACACAACTCACCCATCCCTGGCCATTTTTTTCCTTTTTCTGCAAAGATTTCCAGTTTCCAATTTCCTTTCTTCTAGCTTTACTTTATTTTCACCACTGGCTTAGGTTATTTTTCTGTATAGATCTGAATTTAAATGCAATCTCTTAAATTCTAATTTTAACATAACTTTTCAAAGATACCCTAGTTATTAACAAGAACCCTTTATTCTTCCCATTGCCCCTACAAATGATCAAATATCCATTTTATAAGGATGTATGACTTACGTAACTGAAATTAAGAAAAAACAATATCTGAATCACATCAAAAAGAATAAAATACTTGAGAATGAATTTATCAGAGAGTTCAAGACCTCTGAAAACAACAAAACATTGCTAAAAGAAAATTTAAAATATCTAAAATAAATGGAGAAATATTATATATATATATATATATATATACGCATTGGAAAGATCAATATCCTGAAGATGACAATTCTCCACAGTTTTATCTATGGGTTCAACACAATCCCTATCAAAACCCAGATTTTTTTTTTCCAAAGAGCCAAGCGTTCTTAGATATGATACCAAAATAATGGTACATAAAAGAATGTGAATATTAACTGAACTTCATTAAAGACAAAACAAAACTTTTTGGCTTCAAAAGACAACCCTAAGAAAATAAAAGGTCACAGATTAGGAACAAATATGTGTGAAGTATATACATGATATATATATATATATATATATATATATATATATATATATAACACACATATATATATATCTTTATGTTATGTATATATTTATATGTGATATAAGTCATCAATTACATTTATTTTCTTTTTATCTTGACCTAAAATAAGTTCACAAAGATTTTCTTCTATATATTCTTCTAGAAGTTATATAGTTAACCTTTGCACTTTGGCATATGATCCATTTTTAGTGAATTATTTCTGTATGATAAAAGTGTCTAAATAATTTTCATGAGAAAATCCAATTTTATCACTACAATTTGTATCCAGTCTATGTAAAGCACTCTTATACAGTAATATAAAAATTCCAATTAAAAATTAGTGAAGAAAAAAATGAACAAATAAACTGAATAGACATTTCACTAAAAAAGGTATATGAATGGCTAATAAGCACATGAAAAAATGCTCAGCATCAATAGCCATCAGCAAATGCAAATTAAAATAATATGAAATACTACTTCATACCCTTAGGAATAGCTACAGTTAAAAAAGAAGATAATCAATAGACAAGGAGATATGGAGAAATCAGAATCTTCATATATTGCTAATGAGAATGTAAATCAGTACAGCCACTTTGAATTATTTCTTAAAAAGTTAAGGGGCACCTAAGTGGCTCAGTCAGTTAAGCATCTGCCTTTTCCTCAGTTCATGATTCCAGGGTCCTAAGATCAAGCCCCACAGGCAGCATCGAGCTCCCTGCTCATTGGGAAGCCTATTTCTCCCTCTCCCTCTGCCGCTACCTTTCTCTCTCAAATAAGCAAATAAAATATTAAAAATAAAAGTCAACAAACTTATCTTCTGACCTGGCAGTTACACTCCTGGGTGTCTGCATGAAATGAAATCCAAGTCCACACAAAGACTTGTGTTCATAGCTTTATTCATAATAGTAAAAATCTGAAAACCTCATATCTCCATGAAGTGATAAAGGGATAAATTGTGGTTTAGCCAAATAATAGACTACTACTCACTCATGAAGAGGAACAAAATATTGATATACAGTACACATGAAGGAGCCTCAAAAACACTGAATTAAGTGAAAGAAGTCAGATGCAAAAGACATAATTCATATGAAACGTTCAGAAAAAACACAAATTTATAAAGATAGAAAGCAGATAGTGGTTGCCTGGGGCTGGAGTTAGCACCGAGAATGACTGCAAATAGTAGTACATGGGATCTATTTGGAGTGATAGAACTGGACTGTGGTGACATCTATAAATTTACTGTCAAAAAGTGTGCACTTAATATGGGTAAACTTTATGGTATGTGTATTTTCTCTTGCTGTTTAACAAATTTCTAACAGTTTAGTAGCTTAAAATAATATAAATTAGTTATTTTGCATTTCTGTAGATCTGATGTCTGGTGAGAGTCTCAATAAGCTAAAATCAAGGTGTTGACATGCTTTATTCCTTTCTGTAGGCTCCACAGAATCCATTTTCTTGTTTTTCCGGGTGTTGTCAGAATTTAATTCCATGCAGCTGTGAGACTGAAGTGCTCTGCTGGATGTTAGTTAGTTCCCACCCTTAGCCCTGAGACCCCTCTTGTACATAGACCTCTACATCTTGGAACAAGTGGTGGGCATCAGATCCTTCTCATGCTGCCATACCCTCCTCCCAGAAGTGATCTTTCTTTGATACAGCCAGAAAAGATCCCCAGATTTTAAAGACTCAAATGATTGGGCCCACAATGATTGGGCCCACAAAGATAATCTCACTATAATGTCATCAACTTTAATCAAATTTTCAAAGTCTCTTTTCCCATGCAAGGCAACATATTCAAAGGAGATATTAAGGTATGGACATATTTGAGGATCCATTATTCTGCCTATAGGACACATTGTTTCTTCTTCATTTAGATTTTTTACATCTACATCATTTCTTAAGATCTAACACCCTGGGATCCCTGGGTGGCGCAGTGGTTTGGCGCCTGCCTTTGGCCCAGGGCGCGATCCTGGAGACCCGGGATCGAATCCCACGTCGGGCTCCCGGTGCATGGAGTCTGCTTCTCCCTCTGCCTGTATCTCTGCCTTGTCTCTGCCTCTCTCTCTCTGTATGACTATCATAAATAAATAATAATAAAAAAAAAATTAAAAAAAAAAAAGATCTAACAACCTATGGTAGAATCTAAATAATCCCTTGTAGAACATTATGTCATTGGTGAATAAAGACAATTTAGGTTTTTTTTTCTTTCTGATCTATTTTTGTTTCTTTTTATTATCTGATTTTATATAGTCCCACGGCCTTAACTACCTAAGAGCTTTCCTAGGTTCTCAGGCTGAAAATGTCAGAGCCATCCTTGATTCCTTTCCTCAAGCCCCATAAAAGATTCCTCAACAAGTCCTGAGATCTATACCTAGAAACATATAATAAAAATGACTACTTCAACACTTCAACCTGTACCACTCTATTCCAAATTCTTGTAAGGTTTTACTTAAGGTTCCACTATCTGATGCCTTAAAGATCTCTCTGCTTCCATCCTTGCCCTGCTCTCCTTGTCCAGTCTGCGTTTCATTTAGTAGTCAGAGGGATCACATAAAATTACCATTAATTCAAGTACTTAATAAAAATACTCATTAAGGACTATGACTCATTGAGTCCTTGTATATGTGTTAGAGGGGTTAACCCACCTACATTTTTAAATAACCCTATAAGATAATTATTTCCCCATATTTACAAGTTAGAGATTAAAGCACTAGAAATTTAGCTTATACAAGGGTATACAACTAGCAAATCCAGCAGCCAGAATTTGAACATGGGCCAGTTATTCCAAAACCCATAATACTCCTAACTACTAAGCTATAGTCAATCTATTATTTTCCAAGCTTAATTGAATATTAAGTTCAATTTTATTGGTTTATTGTCAGTTTTGTCAGAGCCACCAAGTATCAAAAACAGCCACCACTTCCCCATTCTCTCCTCAATGTATATATTTAGAAGAGTAAGGAAAGCCAGGTGGTAGCCAATATCACTGGCCTTGCAGACAGTGCTCTGCTTGCTGGGAAAGGCATCCACCTCCACAAAGAGATAATAGGGAGACTGCAAGATAATCACTGATGTTGCTGCCACAAAGCAACATTGGCATTCTGTTTCCCAGTTGGATTTCTGTTTAGGCAGTGAACTTGCTGACCTTCCCCTGTGCCTTTCTCAGTAGAGAAAATAACCAGAGTGATGGCTGGCTGGCAGTCTAGGAGCCTGCATGCATATCCTCTAGCATCTAGACTGCCAGTGTGGGTGGTAACAGGCAGCTGAGCAGGAGTCAGAACTCCCAGATCAGAGACCTGGGCATTGGGGAGGACCCGAAAGGCCTCCAAAGAATTGTCACACATGCCGTGCAGGAGCCAGCACATGAGTGCCTGCCATACAGAAGGTGATGACCAGCAGTATAGGTCAGAGACACAGTGAGAGTTGGCAGGAAGGGGCCTAAAACCCAAATGCAGCAATAAGTAAGGACCATTTGTCCTTATTCCTCTCCTCCTTCCCTCCCTCCCTACCATCCTAGCATTGGGAAAAAGAAGGGCTAGAACTTTGAAACATGTGGTTCAAATATATGACTGAAAGTGTTTTCTCCCCCCTTCTCCTAGTTAAGGGTTTTTTTTTTTTTTTAACTTCCAGTTAACATGTAGTGAAATATTAGTTTCAGATGTACAATATAGTGAACCAATACTCCCAGATATCACTGTACTTATCACAAGTATACTTCCTTAACCCCCATCACGTATTTCATCTATCCCCTCGCCTACTTCCCTTCTGGTAACCATCAGTTTGCTCTTTCTTTTTTAAAGATTTTGTTTATTTATTCACGAGAGATACACAGAGAGAGGCCGAGACACAGGCAGAGAGAGAAGCAGGCTCCATGCAGGGAGCCCAATGTGGGACTCGATCCCGGGACTCCAGGACCAGGCCCTGGGCCGAAGGTGGCGCTAAACTGCTGAGCCTCTGGGCTGCCCCATCAGTTTGTTCTTTATAGTTAAGGGTCTGTTTCTTGGTTTGACTCTCTTCTTTTCCCTTTGTTCATTTGTTTTGTTTCATAAATTCCGCATATGAGGGAAATCACATGGTATTTGTCTTTCTTGGACTGACTTATTTCTCTTGGCATTATACTCTCTAGCTTCATCCATGTGTTTGCATATGGCAAGATTTCATTCTTTTTTATGGCTGAGTCATATTCCATTTTGTGTGTGTGTGTGAACTCTTTTTTTATCCATTCATCAGTCAATGGACACATGGGCTATTTTCATAATTTGGCTATTGTATATAATGCTGCTATAAACAGTATATATATATATATATACGTATATATATATATATATAAAATGCAGGTATCCCTTGACATTAGTATTTTTGTATTCTTTCTTTGGGTAAATGCCTAGTATTGCAATTGCTGGATCATAGGGTAGTTCTATTTTTCACTTTTTTGAGAAATCTCCATACTGTTTCCCACAGTGGCTGTACCAGTTTGCATTCCCACCAACAGTACATGTGGGTTCCCCTTTCTCCACATCCTAGCCAATACCTGTTGTTTCTTGTGTTGTTTATTTCAGCCATTCTGGCACGTGTGAGGTGATAGCTCATTATAGGTTTGATTTGCATTTACCTGATGATCAGTGATGTTGAACATCTTTTTTTTTTTTTAATTTTTTTTATTTATTTATGATAGTCACAGAGAGAGAGAGAGAGAGAGAGAGAGAGAGAGAGAGAGAGAGGCAGAGACATAGGCAGAGGGAGAAGCAGGCTCCATGCACTGGGAGCCCGATGTGGGATTCGATCCCGGGTCTCCAGGATCGTGCCCTGGGCCAAAGGCAGGTGCCAAACCGCTGCGCCACCCAGGGATCCCTGTTGAACATCTTTTTATGTGTCACCTGGATGTCTTCTTTGGAAAAATGTATATTCATGTCTTCTACCCATTTTAATTGGATTATTCATTTTTGGAGTGTTGAGTTTTATAAGTTTTTATATATTTTGGATACTAACCATTTGTCAGATGTGGCATTTGTAAATACCTTCTCTGATTTAGTAGGTTGCCTTTTAAGTTTGTTGATTATTTCTTTTGCTGCACAGAAGCTTTTCATTTTGATGTAGTCCAGATAGTTCATTTTTGCTCTTGTTTCCGTTGCCTCAGGAGACATATCTAGAAAGTTGCTATCGCCAGTGTCAAAGAAATTACTGCCTGTGTTCTCTCTTAGGATTTTTATGGTTTCAGGTCTCACATTTAGGTCTTTAATCCATCTTGCATTCATTTTTGTGTGAGGTCTAAGAAGGTGGTCCAGTTTTATTCTTTTGCATATGGTTGTTCCATTTTCCCAACGCCATTTGTTGAAGATAACATCTCTTTTTCCATTGGATTTTCTTTCCTGTTTCATTGAAGATTAATTGACCATATCACTGTGGATTCACTTCTGGGTTTTCTGTTCTATTCCATGGATCCATGGGTCTATTTTTGTTCCAGTACCATACTGTTTTGATTACTACAGCTTTTTTTTTTTTAATTATTTATTCATGAGAGACACAGAGAGACGCAGAGAAAGAAGAGGGATAGGAGAATCAGACTCCACGCAAGGAGCCCAATGTTGGACTCAATTCCAGGACTCTGGGATCACTGAACCGAAGGCAGACACTCAACCACTGAGCCACTCAGGCGACCCGATTACTACAGCTTTATAACAGAACTTGAAGTCCACAACTGTGTTGCCTCCAGCTTTCTTTTTCAGGATTGGTTTGGCTATTCAAGGTCTTTTGTGGTTCTACACAAATTTTTGGATAGTTTGTTATAGCTCTGTGAAAAAAATGCTGTTGGTATTTTGATAGGAATTGCGTTAAAGATGTGGATTGCTTTGGGTAGTATAGACATTTTAACAATATTCTTCCAATTCATGAGCATGGAGTATATCCATTTCTTTGTATGACTGAAAGTTTTAATGTAGATTGGACAGATTTTAATAAAATATGACCGAAAGACACCTCATAGGAACAGAAAGAAATGGATTTTCCAGAACATGGTTTAATCTAGTGACAGATTTAAATAAAAATTTTATGTTTATCCACTATGCTTTGAGAGTTCTTAATTAACTGGTTATAATAGCGTTAAAGCCCTAGGAGATCAGGCTTCTACCTCATTATTTCTGTCCATCTTCTCACTATATTCCAAATCCAGAACAAATTATTTGCACCCTCAGGACCTTTACACAGCCTATCTACAGGGCTTTCTCTTAACCCATCTTTTAAAATACCATTATCATATTTCCAAATAGGCCTTTTCTGAGCACCTTGTATAAACTTACCCCTCCCCGACTCAATGACCATATTGTTTTCACTGCAATAACTTATTTTACTCTTTACATTTCCAATTATAGAACATTCAGAATGGAAGAAAAGCTGTTTTGTTAGCAGCTCTTTTCATGCATCCAAATTGACTGTAGTTTAGGTTTGTCTAGAAACTTGGAAGGAAAAAGTTGGAATTGACTTTTTTCCTCAGGGACAATACGTTTTTAGAAAGTCTCCCACGTGGAAGCTGCACTATTGAAAGGCTGCTACCAGTGACAGTGTTCTTTCAAGGGCTTTATCATTACTCAGTCTCCAAACTAAGCATTCCCATGCCTGAGATCAATATATACTTCCTCCCAAGTTTCAACCCCATTCCTTTCCAATTTATAATATATGAATGACTTCAACACTCACCTCCAAACAAAAAAATTAAAAATTTTGTTGCTTTTAGCCAGGGTTAAACTGTGACCATGTTATTGGTATATCTGGAGATGAAAAATTCTGTCCTACTGTGAGATTTGACTTCACTATCTGGAAAGATTTACTTTGCTATCTTCTTTCAAAAGTATTGTCAGTAAAAATTAAGAACATTAGCTGAAAAAAATTTTTCCACACCTACGTATGGTACAGTTTTCCATAGATCTGTGTGAATGACCTATGCAATTACTTCTGCTCTTTAAGCCATCTGCTTTTAGAAATGTGCTGTTTTCCTTCAGATTTGAAGACAAATGTGACTTTTAAAATACCTCCACTGCTCCATTTTATTAAATAGGATGGGTGGTGAATGTGGCAGTAAGTCTCTTTTAAGATTCACTCCTGCACTGCAAGCTCCTGCAAACATTGTAAATGTGAGTTAACATTCTGGAGACCAAACTGTCTTTCACAGATAGTAGATATGCAGAGTTAAACAGCATGAATCTGCTTGAGGCATAGCCATATTCCTTCAAGCAAGAGAAAGACAGAATCATTATTCTGCTGGCAAAGTGAATACCTAGAAAGGAAGCCTGGTATGCATATCCAATCCCTAGTAAATACGTTCTTTGTAAACTGATTATTTAACACATCTCTATCTAAAGACCAACCATTCTCATTAAAAACTAAAGAACTATGATTAGTCCCCAAGTTTTATTTAGTTAGAAAATTATTAATACTTAATTCTACGTTTGTTATTGAACCAAAGGCAGAAATAGATAATACTATGGAAATGTGTAGCTGTTGCAGCATATATAATATCCAGTAGGAACAGTTAAGATAACAATGAAAAGCATATAGGTAATTATTGGGAATAATATTCCATATAAATTCTAAGGCAGGTCCTGCTCCTTGAGGCTTTGAACGATATTTTACTTGGTGATACTTAGATTGAATATGAGCAGAAATGTAATAATCATGCTGGTTTATATTTCATGATGTGATTTAAAAGCCATTATCAGAATCATCTTTTCTATCATCAGAACCACCATGGAGAATACTATTATCATCCTGTTGATAGATGTGGAAGCATAAACTCAGAATGGCTCAGTGACCTACCCAAGGTACCATAGCTGATGATGACAGTAATGAGCTCTACCTTTCTTTGTCTAAGATCAGAAATACTACCACTATAGATGATGGTGTATATAATGCCTGTGTATTATTTCCAATTGTGTGTTGAACACAGACATGAATAAATAAGATATGAAGGTGAGATGAATAGGATATTAACTATTACTAAGGGAAAAATGCTTTCTTATCACTTCTGGGATATAACACTTATATAGTACAATAGAAGCTTATCATGCATTTGTCCCTCGTGTTCTGGGGTTCATTACCTAATAGAAAAGCATAAGCAATTAGACATCAATATGACAAATATCATGATAGTGTAAAGAAGTGGTTTGTACTTACCCTGCTTGGGAAGGTCAAGAAAAATTCCTTTGAAAGATGAGATAAAAGTCAGGAAGAAGATGTTAATTAGGGGGTTAATAGGCAGATTGCAAGGGAAAGTGCCTGGCAGGAGGGATGTCATTTGGAAAACATGGACACATTCAAAACCATAAAGGGCTGAGATCTTTTAGAAGTATCTTGCCCAGATAGTCCCAAGTAATATACAAAGATATTTTGCTAGTGCATTTATTTAAAATGCATTTGGTACTTAAAAACGAATCATTTGTAGGTTATTTAACAACTTACCAAAGGAAGAATAGTAATGGCAAAGTTCTGTAATCCTTATACTATAATTGGAAATCTTCAAAGACCACAAAGACCAACTTTAATTATTAATGCTTAATTATGGAAACGATAGAGAGTATTATGGAAAAGGAAAGTATATTCAAATTACTGAAATATTCATAAACTTACAACTAATATGTAATTTTTCCATGCACTCTCCATTGAGATGGCATTTCCCAACTCTAATATCATCCAAGTCTTAATGAAGTCATTTCTACCCATGGGAATGACATACTTGTAGTTATCTGGACCTTTAGAAGATGGCTAATGTGTTTCCTTAAAAGAGGGTTAGTGATAATCTCTGAGAATCTTCCCTATTTTTTTCTTTTTCCCATCATAGCCCATTTTCTATTCTCATATACACATGACCTATACTTAATTCTTTTTCTTCTTATTTTAATTCACTTTCAACTACAGAAGTCTGTGCTTGCCAACCAATACAAAACCAAGATGTGAGAATTCCAGGGAGGATGGTGGAGTAGGACGATCCTAAACTCATCTCAGTCCTGGATAAACCTAGATAACACCTACATCAGTGTAAATAAACCTGAAAATGAATCAAAGGCTGGTAGAACAGAGTCTCCATGGCTAAACATAGAGAAGAGACCACATAGAAAAGTGTAGAAAGGGTGAAGATGTGGTTAGGAACCAAACTGACTCATGGGAGTGTGCATGGGAGGAAGAGACACCACAGGCACAAATGAGGGAGAGCATACCCCACATCTGACAGTCTGGCATCAGAGACCCACACTGGGAAAACAAATCCTAATACTGAGTTTTATAAAACAGAGGGGCTTAACTTCTCAAGTTCTTACAATTGGGGCAGCAGGGGTGGGGGTGGTGGGAGGAGAGTTAACACCTGAAACTTTAAAATCAGCTCACTCTCTGGGAGACCTAGAGAACTGTAGTAACCTGGGTCCCCACCCTTAAAAGACAGCACAACAAACAGCCCTGTTGAGATGAAGTATAGAAGCAACAGAAGCAAGTTTGAAAAACACCTGGGATGTATAGAAATATTTATTTACTAATCTCAAAACTTCTGCTGGCAGGGCAGGATATTTAAGAGAATTCTTTTTTTTTTTTTAATTTAAGAGACTTCTTAAGAACAAAAGAGCTGATGGGTATCATTTCCTTCTCTGAAATCCAGCCTAGATACCTGGACACCTGCAAGAACCAGCTCAGTAACAACACTCTCCACCTAGCTTGTAACAGTGTCCCCCCCCCCCATCCTTTCCTGCAGATGTGCCCACACCAAAACACCTCAGCAGTTCTCCAAAGGCTACACATATATACCTGTTAACAGTATACTCCATGCCTGCATTCACCTGCATCAAGCCCCCTCCAATCCAACTTTGCAGAACTCCACCCAATGTGCCACAATAAGCATAACAGTGGGCAAGCAGCCTTGACAGGGGCCAGCACTACTCCAAAGTGACTCCTTGCTACAGGGAAGGGGGAAAATAACAAGATACATAATTTATATTGCAGTCACAACAGTGGCATGAGGATATATATCTGGTATGACTGCAGGACCTACCCACCAATGAAAACTTCTCAGGGGACAACACGGGAGAATGTCCTGCAGTCCAACCTCAGTGATAGTGAATGTCTGATCTGCCTCAAACAAGCTCAAGGCAGCTGCAGACTGGCTCATTAACACAATTACAGATGACTATCCTGAGGGCAAACATGGCTCAGCTACAACAGTAGGGCACACACAGCACCTAAAGGAGAAGCCTTTGAAGGGCCAGGTCCTGGTGAATAGGGCCACTGCAAAACAGGGGACAACTGGACCTCTTCTTCATAAGGCTACTACTTGCAAGAACAGGAGATGTAACTCAATTTCCTAACACAGAGAGTTAAACAAATGAAGAGACAGAGGAACATGTCCCAAACAAAACCACAGGACAAAATCACAGCAAGAGAACTGAAAGAACAGAGATGAGAAAGAGTGGAGGGTCTCACTGAGAACATCAATAGAGAGATAGAAAACATGAAAAATAACCAATGAGAAACAAAGAATGCAATATATGAAATTGAAAATACATTAGCAGAAATAAATCATAGACTAGAGGAAGCAGAAGAACAAATCAGTGACCTGGAGGATGGAGTAATAGAAAGCAATCAAGCTGAACAAAAGAAAGAAAAATCATTTTTTCCCTTTATTTAAAAAAGGAACTCAGTGACACCATCAAGAATAATAACATTCATGTGGTTACTATAGGGAACCAGAAAAAAGAAGAGAGAGAAAAGAGGGGAAGAAATTTTATTTGAGGAAATAATAGCTGCCTAAAAGAAACCCATTTCAGACCTTAAGACACATACAAATTGAAAGTGAAGGCATGAGAAAGCATTTAGCATGCCAAAGGAAGTGAAAAGAAAGCCAAGATAGCAATACTTCTATAAAAAACTTTGAAAGAAAGGCTGCAATAAGAGACAAAGTAGAAGACCACATAATCATAAAGGAAACAATACAACAGGAAAATATAATAATTATAAATATCTATACTGTCAAAGGAGACCCAAATACATAAAAGATCTATTAACAAATATAAAGGACATAATCAATGGTAATACAATAATAGGAGGGGACTTTAATGCCCACTTACATCAATGGATAGATTACCCAAACAGAAAATTATAAGGAATAAGTGGCTTTGGATTACATATATTGGACCAGATGGATCCAATAGATATATTTTTAAAAATTTCATCCTAAAACAGCAGGATACACATTCTTTTCAAGTGTATATAGAACATTTTCCAGAACAGATCACATATATAGGTCACAAAACAAGTCTAAGCAAATTTAAAAAGATTGCAGTCATGCCATGTATCTTTTCCAATGCTATAAAACTAAAAATCAACCACAAGAAAAAACATGGAAAGAACACAGAGATTAAATAACATAGAGATAGATTAAATAACATGCTACAAAACAATGAATTGGTCCAACAAGAAATGAAAGAGGAAATGAAAACCCAACATTCCAAAATTTATGAGATACAGCAAAAGCTGTTCTAAGAGGGAATGTTATATGAATACACGCCTACTTCAAAAGGCAATACAAATTTCAAATGGACAACCTAACCTTACATCTGAATGGTCTAGAAAAAGAAGAATAAACCCAGTTGAAGGAAGGAAATACTAAAGATTAGGGCAGAAATAGATATAAATGAAATAGAAACCAAAACATAACAGATGAATGAACAATGAGCTGGTTCTTTGAAAAGATCAGCACAATTTATAAAATTTTAGCCAGTTATAAAAACAGAGAGAGAGAGAAAGAGAGAGAGAGAGAGAGAGAGAGGACTCAAAAACAGAAATGAGAAGAAACAACTAACACCACAGAAACACAAAGTATTATAAGAGAATATGATGAAAAACTGTATGCCAACAAATTGGAGAACCTAGAAGAAATGGAGAAATTCCTGGAAACATATAACTTCCCAAAATTGAATCAAGAAGAAATAGAAAATTTGAAGAGACCAGTCACCAGCAAGAAATTGAATTAGTAATCCCAAAGTACCCAACAAACAGAAGTCCAGGACTAGATGGCTTCACAAGCAAATTCTAGGAAACATTTAAAGAGTTAATATCTATCCTTCTCAAACTCTTCCAAAACTTAGAATAGGAAGGAGAGTATCCAACCTTGACATCAAAACTAGATAAGGACACTACAAAAATACAATTATAGGCCAATACCTCTGATGAGCATAGATGCAAAAATCCTCAACAAAATATTAGCAAACTGAATCCAACAATACATGTAAAAAAATCATTCACCATGATCATGTCGGATTTATTTCTGGGATGCTGCAATATTCTTGAATCAATCCATGTGATACATCACATCAACATGGGAAAGGACAAAACCATATAATTATTTCAATAGATATAGAAAAAGCCTTTCACAAAGTACAACAACCATTCATGATAAAAATCCTCAACAAAGTAGGACTAAGGGAACATACCTCAACATAATAAAAACCATATATATAGAAAAATCCTAGATAACATCATACTCTTTGGTGGAAAACTGAGAGTTTTTCCCCTAAGATCAGGAACAAGACAAGAATATCCACTCACACCGCTTATTCATCATAGTACTAGAAGTCCAATCACAGTAATCAGATAAGAAAAAGAAACAAACGACATCCACATGGCTATGGAAGAAATAAAACTGTCACTATTCGCAGGTGACATAATATATAGAACATCCTAAGGAATTAACAAAAAAATACTAGAACTATTAAATGATTTTATAAGATCATAGGACACAAAATTAACACATAGAAATTCACTGGATTTCTATACAATAATAAAGTAGCAGAAAGGAAATTAAGAAAACTGTTCCATTTACAATTTCACCAAAGAAAATAGGAATAAACTTAACCAAGGATGTAAAAGACCTGTACTCTGAAAACCATAAAACATTGAGGAAAGAAATTAAAGATGCCTTAATGAACTGGAAAGATATTCCATGCTCATGTATTGAGAGAAAAAATATTGTTACAATGTCTATATGACTCACAGTGATGTACAGATTTAATGCAATCCCTATCAAAATACCACCAGCATTTTTTACAAAACTGGGGTAATCCTAAAATGTATATAGAACCACAAAAGACCCTGAATAGCCAAAGCAATTTTGAAAAAAGAACAAAACTAGAGGTATGACAATGCCAGATTTCAAGATATTCTATAAAGCTCTAGTAATCAAAACTGTATGGCACTGGCACAAAAATAGACACATAGATCAATAGTACAGAATAGAGAATGCAGGAATTAAACCACATTTGTATGACCAATTAGTCTATGACATAAGAGGCAGGATATGCAATGGCAAAAAGAGTGTCTCTTCAACAAATGGAGATGGGAAAACTGGACAGCCATATGCAAAAGAATGAAACTGGACCAGTTTCACCATTCACAAAAATAAACTAAAAATGGATTAAAAACCTCAATATGAGACTTGAAACCATGAAAATCTCAGAATTTCTCTGACACCAGTCAAGCAACATTTTTCCAGATGTGTCTCCAGAGGCAAGGAAAGGAAAAGGAAAAATAAACTATTGGGACTATCTCAAAATAAAAATTTTCTGTACAGTGAAGGAAACAACCAACAAAACTAAAAGATGGCATGTGTAATGGGAGAAGATATTTGCAAATGAACTATGGGATAAAGGGCTAGTGTCAAAGCTATATAAAGAACTTATAAAACTCACCCCCCAAAACAAATAATCCAAATAACAATGGGCAGAAGACACGAATAGACATTTCTCTAAAGAAGATATACAGATGGCCAACAGACACATGTAAACATGCTGAACATCACTCATCATCAGGGATATGTCAATGACAAGCACAGTGTGATATTACTTCACATGTGTCATAATGGCTAAAATCAAAAGCACAAGAAACAATAGATGTTGGTGAGGTTGTGGAGAAAATGGAACCCTCATGCACATTTGAGGAGAATGCAAACAGGTGCAGCTACTGTGGAAAACTGTATTGAGGTTCCTCAAAAAATTAAAAATGGAACAGCCCTATGACCTAGCTATCACACTACTGGGTATTTAACCAAAGAATATTAAAATCTAATTCAAAAGGATATATGCATCCTTATGTTCATTGTATCTTTATTTACAACAGTCACATCATGGAAACAGCCCAAGTGTCCACCGAAGAACAAATAGATAAAGAAGAGGTGGTATACATATTCAATGGAATATTACTCAGCCATTAAAAATATGGAAATCTTGCCATTTAGTACAAAATGGATGAATCTATAGGGTATAATGCAAAGTGGAATAAGTCAGTCTAGAGAAAGACAAATGCCATATGATTTCACTCATATGTGGAATGTGAGAAACAAAACAATGGAAAAAAAAGAGAAAAGCCAAGAAAACTATAAAGCATAAGCCTATGATTACCAGAGGGGAGGTAGGTTGAGCACGGGAGAAAGAGGTAAAGGGTATTACATGTATACTTACTGTAATGAGCATTGAATAATGTATATGAGTGTTGCACTATATTGTAAACCTGAAACTAATATAACCCTGTGTGTTAATTTTGGTAGAATTAAAAAAATAAATAAACAACCTAAGATCTGAGTCTTAATGTAGTCAATTTGTGATTGTCCATTAAGTGTTTAGAGATCCAAGGAGTAAGTCTTTTCTAGGCATCAAGCTCAAAACCAGAGGACACAGCCTCCTATAGAAAGACCTGGGCTAGGAAAGATAGAGTTAAATTTGATGTGGGTAGCAGAGTTTGGTTCTAGATAAATGCATTATGCACTGTCAATAAGAAGATGTAGGATATATTCTAATTATTTTGCTAAAATGCTGTAAAATGAGTATAAGCCACTTTCTCTCCAGCATTTAAGATCCAGCGTACCTTTTCATGTACTTTTGTAATTACCTTACTTTCCTAACTCCTACACAAATTGTTTTCTGAGGTAGGAATTGAACAATTATAAAAAATGGGCCAAATCTAGTGCAGTATCGTTTTCTGTGAATACTCTGCTCATTGTCTGTGGCACTTCTGTGAGTTGAGTAGTTAACACAGAATTTTTGGCCCACAGAGTATAAAATATTTATTATCCGGCCCTTTATTCAAAACGTGTGTATGTTCTAAAGAACCCATAATTATTACATATCATCTCATATTTACTTTTTATGGTTTGTATTTCTCCTTTAAAAGTGTTAGTATTTTATAAATAGGTGTCATGTATTGTATGACTGGGTATCCCTTAACAATACCAAATAAAGTAGGCTTTAGACAATAAATATACAAATTCCAGGAGTTTACAGATTTCTTATTCATTGCTGTATACTCCATCCCTTGTACTGTGTCATGTACATCGGTAGATGCGCAACAAAAATGGAAGTAAATGAATGGATGGTGGTTGTTGGTTGAAAGGCTTGGAAGATGTCTGAAATATCTTGATTTTAAGGACAACATCCCCAAACATTAATTGCATCAAATCCAGTCCTATGTGTAAACTGTACATTAATATATGACACAATCATCTCATCAGCTTCAAATTTGGAGTCAAATTTGAATGGAGTCATTCAACCAGTAAGTCATGCTCTATTGTTCTTGGTGATAACTGGATGCACATAAATGGGCTTTCAGATATAGCATATTTCCTCTAAATGGTAAAAATTCTTCAGTTTATTTTTCTCACAACATAATGTTTATTCTTTCAGACAACAACTTTAAGCCTTAGCACCAACTTAAGACAAATTTAATCTCTAAAAATGCACAAAACCCTCCAGGAGAGGACTAGGAAAAGTACTGCAGACTCTTTTTACTTCTTAATTGTTCTTTCATTTTTTATTACCTTACTTTAGCTCATGCCATTCTTTTTCTCATGCTGATTTACAGGATTTGAAAAGGAAGCTACAAGAACATATTCTGAAAGCTGGAAATGTGGAACCTGCTGATTTTATAGAAGAAAAATCAAAACATTTAGATATCTGCCTGTTTACATGTTTAAGGGAGTGCATGTCAAAATAAAAGTAAGTCCGGCACTCTCAGAACTATGTCTCTGTTTCTTTGGTTTCCTAATATTATTTGGGGAAAAAATACTTCTTTTTTGAAACTTATAGGACAAGATAGATTCTCTGATGTTATTGTTTAGTATCAGTCTACAACTAGACAGCACCATGATGCTATAGTGTGGTGTTAGGACATTTGCTAAAGGGCTACTCATATCTGTACTCCTCCTTCCCAGCCCACATGCATTGGCCCACTTCAGCTTATCACCTAGCAGCTGTTTCAGCATCCTGCTGTCATCCATCCTCCACATGTATCCAGCCCAGTGGAGCTACATTAAAGTGAGCAGAGCTTCACTGCAGAAAGATTGGCTGCTTGCCAGGAGTTTTTTATTAGTGATCCTTCCTTACTGCTCATGTTTCATAGGCTCTTGGGTGACACTGAATCGAGTTTTCAAGAAATTCGATAGAGAGTTGTGTGGCGAGCCCACGTCTCACTGCCTCCACTCTGTAGACCTCAAGCTTAACTGATGACAAGCATGTGCCCTGCACAAAGAAACATATACAGATATTCTGTTATGTCAAATTCTGCGCACTAAAATGAGTTGGCAAGGGTAATAATGATGAATGTGCCTGCTTAGCAGAAGAAAAACATCTCATCACAATTCTGGATGATATTATGTTAAATTACTGTAACACTGAGATTTACTAGTGTCCAAGAAAAACTAGAAGTATTAGGACCTGCCCTCTCCTTGTCAAACAGACTGCTATTTTTCCAGTCCTTCATTTTAATTTCCAAGAAATCTGCATCTCAGTAGAGCTTAACCTTATATAAAAGTTTAAACTTTTCAACAAAATTAGAAAAAGCTTGGCAGACTACAAAATTAAACAGAAATATATTCTGAATTCATTTCTCATTTTTCATACAAATGAAAATGAGGATCAAATAAGCAGACCCAGAAGCTTTGAAGTACATTATTTCTCTAAATTTTGAACCTGTAGGGAATAAAGATGCATAAATGGAGACTATAATCTCGTTTTGTAATCTAGCTTGCCGTGCAGTCACCTTAAAGTTTGCATTAAATGACAGAATTTAAATAAAGTTAAATACAAAAAATATATTGGCATTATCTACTCTAACGTTCATATATTTTAAATGAGGGAAAAAAAGGTAAGCAATGTACTAATGTCACACATTTAGTAGCAGACTTGGGTTACACTCTCTCATTCTGCCTACCACTGATGGGGCGTGTTCTTTTGTTTGAGACAGAAAAATCCTCACTTTCACTTTCCATCATCCAACCCCCTCCTCAAAAGAAAAAAACTTTTCTGTTTTTCACTACAATGCTATATTCACTCTGCATTGAGGAGCTTTACTTTACATAAACTAGAGGAAAGAGCCTGTGAGTTTTACTTTTCTATGGTTAGATAATTCAGCAAACCCTATGTAAGACTTCACTGAGTCCCAGAAGAAACCACCTGCTTTCATGCTGTCCTTTAAGAGTAATATACAAATGTTGTGAAAGGCACCTGGTGAAAGAAAAAAAAAGTAGTTTTATATATATTTACATACTTACAAAACCTGCGTCATATGTATGCACGTATTGCTATATAGGCATAGGTAGCTATGTGGCTAGAAATATAGGCGGTATCATTTTTAATGGAGAATTAGAAGTTTTGCCAATAACGGCAAGAACACTTAAAGGAATTCTGATAGCCAAAGTACATTACATTTTTGGGAGTAATTATTTAACACATTTAGACTAGAGAAGAAAATCAAAGTTCCAGATACTTGAAGTGATGGAATTTTCCCTTAAAATATGCATAAATAAATTGAAAAATTATTATGGAATATAATATAATTTTAGTTAATTGCCTGAGTAAAAAATAAGAGGTACACGTACACACACAGATTTATACATCTAGAAAGCATAAAGAAAATAGCCCATTTATGACAGTAATGGAATAAGATGAATTTTCTTTGGAAAATCTTAAGAGTAAAAGTAGAAGAGATAAGCTAAAAGGAAATGGGAGACTTAAAAGAGTAGTTGAATAGAAGGCCATCCATTTTCCTTGACTCTGTATTATAAAGTAGTAAGTTTTCCATAAGTGAATCATAAATTTAATGCATTAATAAAAGTATGCCAAGGTGATTTTTATTTGGAACAAAGAAAGCTAATTATAGGGTTTACTTGTAATAAAATCTTTCAAGAATTGCCAGGAAGTTTCTTTAAAAGAAGAATATTGGGTAGGAACTAGCCCTGTAAGAGATTTCAATATGTATATAGTTTTAGAGACCAAAGCAACTGAGTACTTATGCAAATAAATACAAAGAGATGGAGTGGAATAGCAGGGAGGACTCAGGAACAAATGCCCAAACAGAAATTTAGTTTATAATAAAGGTAATATTCAATTTTTGAAGAAATAATTCATTCTTACATAGAAATGGGAACATTTGCCAGTCACGTGAAAAAAATACCACAATAAATATGAATTTATTTAAATCTATATCACTCCTTAGTACAAAATAAACATGAGGTGGGTAAAATAATTAAATGAAAAAAATTAAATGGTAAAAATATCATAAAATTGGAAGGTATTTTTCATAATATGATAGTGGATGAATCTTTGCAAATATAATACAGAATTAAGAAGAAATCTTAAAGTAAGATAATGGACTACACAGCATTTTCAAAATTCTTGTATGAAAAATGTTATCCAGATTAAAAGTCAGTGACACACTAAAGATATTGAGCCATTTGACAGACAAAATGTAACTCTTAATTTACTGTGAGCCATTAGGAAGCAATGAAAATCTGTGAAAATTCCTATAGAAAAATGGGCAAAGGCTAGACAAAGATAGTTTATACAAAAATAAATGCAAAAGACTTAAGCATATGAAAAATGCTGTATAAAAAGTCCACTATAGTAAAATTGATTCAAAATTGAAACCGAGACATGATTCTTCAGCTATCACAATTGCAAAGTATGAAAGGTTGATTAAACACTGTGTTCATGATGGAATGGGGGCACGTGGGCTCACATAATGAAAATCTTTTTTTTTTTTTAAGTAGGCAGGTAAGTCACATATAACATTTGATATTCATTTCATTTTTAGAATTGTATCCTGCAGGAGTTTTCGCACTTAAGCACAAGGTATTTCCATAAGGATATGTATATCAATGTTATTTATGGTAGCAAAACATTGAAAACAATGTAAATAGGTGAAGAGATTATTAGTTAAATAAATTATATATAATTATATAATGGATTAATGCTATTATGGCCATTAGAAATTAAAAATGTCTATAAAAACTGATATCAGTCACAACCAGATACATAATTCAGGAAAAATGCAAGTTCTAAGAGAGTGTATACATTATGAAAGCATTTAGATATTCAGAGATACATCTGAAATGATCATTGTTGACTGGATATTTCTGCAAAAGACTAGGGATAAAGAGAGACTATTAAAGGGAAACACATTCTTTGCTCACCACTTGTATTATATGAATCTATCACTCTGTGCATATATAACACCTCCTAATAAAAATAATATAGACAAATGTAAGACCTCAATGATGGAAAAGGTACTGTAAGGAAATAGTTGTGCTGTCTAATCCCTTGGACTTCACGGAGTGTTTTTATTTATTTATTTATTTATTTATTTATTTATTTATTTATTTATTTATTATTCATGATAGACACAGAGAGGGAGAGAGAGAGAGAGAGGCAGAGACACAGGCAGAGGGAGAAGCAGGCTCCCTGCAGGGAGCCTGATGTGGGATTCGATTCCGGGTCTCCAGGATCACGCCCTGGGCTGAAGGCAGATGCCAAACCGCTGAGCCACCCAGGGATCCCCCTACTGAGTGGTTTTTAAACCTTGAGGTATGAATGCTACTCTGTATGTGAGTGAGTTCTATGAAAGAGCTAAGTATACTGACATTTGCCTGGAAGTTTAGTATGAAACAGCTTGTGTGAAGAGGATAAGAGAAAAGAGCATCCTAATGAACACAAACTGTTATTTTAAAAAATATGCAATGGATGGTTTACCACATTTTCCCACCTGTACTCAGGATACATTTTCAGTATTATAGAAGAAAATTATTTCATTCATTCAGGGGGAAGCGTGATCCACCACATTCCAACCTTGGAGAATTATATAACACATTTGGAATCAACACACTGGAAAATGTGGGTGCATGATTTATTGACCTAAAACTTGATAAAAGTGGATTAGCTAAAATATGATATTATGATGTGTTTTGGCTGACCACATTCCATGTATGATAAATGATGTCAATAAGCAGAAGTCAAGCCATTTTTCAAAGTACAACCTAATAGACTTCAAATAATTACATATTATTTCTGCATGGGACTTCACAAGTTTAAAATACTTTCGTATATTGCTTTAATTTGCTCTGAACAACTTAACCATAAAAAGGAAGCCATAGCAAATATTTCTTGGCCCAATTTGTAACTGGAAATGTGAGCCTTATTAGGGTTGTTGATGTTCAAAGTTTATTTGACTGGTAAGTGGCAGATCTTAAATGAATTCCCAGGTTTTGAAAAATCTTACTTCAGTTTTTATTTTTATTTTTATTTTTCTTACTTCAGTTTTTAGAAACACATTACTTCTTAGGAAATACAGAAAAAAAAAACCTCTGGCAGCCTGATGCAGGGACATTCATAGGCCCATAAAGTTTCACTGACAGTGCATAGGTGATAAGACATCACTAGTCCTTGCTAGTACACAGAAGGGCAATTAAAAAAAAAAATCCACACATGCAATGCTATTAAGAATGCCAAAAATGCAAATATTTTGCACTAACATGACAATAAAAGAGATTAGTCTCCTACATTTTCATATGTTAACTCTCTGTAGGATTGGTATAATCTATTAATGTTAGCCTCTATCCCTTTTAGTGTTTGTTTTTATATGAAACGTAACTGTAAGAATCTTAATGAATAATGTAATCTTCACTTATAATAATCTTTTAGAATCTATATCAAGTGTACTACATTACTTATGCATTTTTAGCAGATAGTATCCAAACTGAATTGATAAATATAAGCCACTACTTATACTGAAGTATTTAGAAATGCTTGGCTACTTATTAAGTATAAGGTCCTTTGAAAATACTCTGAAAAATACAATGAAATAGTGACTATGATTTATCTTCTATTTATCATCACAAATCTGTTTGAGATCAGACATGTTGTTTTCTTAACACAAATAGTGACAGTGAAAGCATCATCTTAGAGTAGATAACAAAACTTGGACAAATGTATTCAATGTGAAATCAGAGGGAGTCAGTGTTAAACAAATCTGAAAATGCATATGCATAGATACAAATAATATCCATCTTTACTGATTAATTACTAAGGTAGGGTCCAGATTGCATAAAACCTGGTACCTCAAGAGACTTTTTTAGTGTAGTTGTTATATTTTCTGTCTCGGCCATTTAGAGACATTATTTAGTGACATGTCCTGGGTATTACCAAGCAATTCCATGATTAATTCACATGGTTGAGAATATACCTCCAGTGGTTTGTTGTAAAGAGACATCTGACCAACAGAAGAAATGGGGTCTCAAATCCAGTCTGCATCTAGGTGCCAAGTCATAGCTCCTATGTGATAGGACATAGAGTTTGTCAACCTAGAGAAATAAGTTTCTTTTTTAAATCAGTGAAAGGACTGTCCTTTTCTTTTTGTTTGTTTGTTTTTGTAATTTATAGAAAAGCGGTTGCTATTTGGTTGAGATATCAGTAAAATTGAGAGCCAATGAAAATACCTAGAGATAGTTATTTTTTTAAAATCACAGTAAGATTTATGCAGAAGCAAAAACATTTTTACTATATAAAAGCAAAAGTCACCCCGAATTATGTAAAAACCAAGCACATTTTTCCAGGCAGAGATGTAGTTAAAAACTAAAGTTGAACTGAAACTGTCTATTGTCTTAGAAGCATGGACCTATGTAAATTTAGCTTTGTAAGAGTTAAATCTACCTTAGGTGTGCAAACTAGCCTTAATCATAGAGAACACACAGAACTTGTTAACCAGAATCATTAAGTAGAGACATCCAATAATGTATATAAAGAATCACAAAAAAATCAGAACAATATATTACTCTGTTATTTCCCTCATTGAGAAAATGTAGCAATATAACAGACTGGTGGCAAATACTTGACTGTATCAACACCTGTATTATTTGAAGACTAAGCATGATAAAGAATAGGAAACAAAAGAGCATAGAGAATACATCTGAGGAAGAATGACATGGTCTGATGGAAAGGGGATGTTGCTGGGAGTCTAGATAAAATGCTGTTTCTGGTGCTGCTAACAGTGGTCTGCCTGTGAAGTCTCTGCTTCACTGATCTTGAATGCATTAATTGTACAAGAAAGGGGCTAGATTAGACAACTTGTAAGGAACTCTTTAATCCTGGAAATCTAGGATTTGAAGAAGATGGCAATTATGACAATAAAGGCGGTATCACTGGCTGCCTTAGAAAGTTAAGAGTGAAGAGATAAGCAACCATCCTCACAGAGAAGGCAGAAAAATAGGTCTTCCCTTTGAGAGAAGATTGAAGAAGTGAAGATTCTTCACTGTACATCAAAGCCCTTGGGGGCATGCAAGTACTGAAAACAGAAAGAACGTAAGTTTGAAAGTCAGAGAGAACTATATGAATTTGGTTCTTCCACTCACCACTGTTGGATATACAGCAAGTTATTGATCATTTCAGAGCCCTAATTTCCTTATAGATATTAGGAATATAATACCTCATCTTGCAGAATACTTGGACTTAAATAGACAGTATCGGCCAACACAGGCTTTCCATTTTGCTCAAATAGAAAGCAAACTTCTTGAGAGCAGAGACCAACATAAAGATCTACAGAGCTCTAATATATTGACAAGTAATTGGCATACTGTAGTTGCTATATAAGTATTATGTTCATTGGATTATCAATTATGAAATTAGCAACAAGTGATCCAAGGATAAACTGTCATCAGGAGTTGTTTTCAAAGACCAACTGATGTAATCACAATCTCTTTTAGCAACACTAACATCAGCTTCTGCACAATACTCACAGCAGTGGCTAAGCTTTGAGGATTATAGTTATCACCTTGACAGTGAAGTGAGGTTTAAATTATATTTAGCTTTCTGTTTTAGGGCTGAGGGAACAGTCTCATATTTTAAAAATGTGTCCTTTTTAAAACACAAGGACAAACCCTAGTGATTAAAATACCAACTCTTTGCTATTTAGAAAATTTGACTGACTTCTTTTTTAGGGAAGTTTACAAATATAGAAGCTTATAATTCTATAATATAGAGTACTGAGCACAATCTCATTGACAAACAAACTCCCCTCAAAAGTGGAACATAGACATGGCATTCATAAATGTGCTAATTATACCTTTTTGCTTACACAGCCATTGAGTAAAATACATAGTAACTATTGTACACTTACAGGTTGATCTACTTATAAGAAAATAATCAAGCATACCAAGCTTCAGCTCTTTACAAATATTTTGACTTATTAAAATAAAAATATAAAATGAATTTACAGGTTAACTGAGGTATATAATACTATTAGAAATTACTCTTAAGACCTAAATTACACATTTTTAAAAGATTAGTGGGGAAGTTAAGTTCGGAAGGCTTATTTATATATATATATATATATATGTTCAATGAATGTGAATTTGTGTATCAGTTCTATTTATTTCAAAACAAACATAATTTGAACACACTAAAATTTTATCTTTTGGGAGAAATAGACACTTTACTGATTTTAATTGACCAAAATAACTCATCCAACTCTTTTAGAACATGGGAAATTTTTGCAAACCTTGGCTAAACAATTAATAACTTTAGTATTTTCCACAATTTTTAAGGATTTTTCCTTATTCTATTCACCTTGAAATTTAGTCATGTCCTTTCAGACTTTTATATATCTTAAGTTCCATACTATATATCACATCTTGTGTATAATGTAATCCTATTTCCCTGAAAAGGAATAATATGTTTTATTTGATTTTGAAGTTGATATGATTCCTAGGATTGATAGATTATAAATTCCAAGAATAGTTGGTCTAAGAAATTTCCTATGAAATCATCATAAATTTGCATGTGAATTAGTTGTTCATAATTGAGTCTCAATTGCCTTACTCTTTATAGTGAAGGAGGGAAAATAGAAGTAATGGCAAAAAGAGATAAATATATAATCATACATAGAAATGGAACAACTCATCCAGTAATTGATTTAAAAAATAATAAAAAATCAGTAAAGGTATAACACTATCCTACAACTTCCCATATGGTTTATAAAACCCTACACCCAACAACTGTACAATGAGCATTATTCTCCTGTGTACATGGAACATTATTCAAGACAGAATGTATATTTATCCTTACAACAATTCTAAACAAATTTAAAAGAATTCAAATCATACAAAATTTATTCTGTGACAACAGCAGAATTCAATTAGAAATCAATAGCAGTAAGACTTCCAAAAAATTCCCCCCAATATTGGGAATTAACACACTTCTAAACAAATAAAACAAATTTTAAAAAGTCAATAGATATTAAAAGATTTAAGTTTTAATGAAAGCACATCATAACATTTTTTTAATTTTTTTTTTTGTTTATTTATGATAGTCCCAGAGAGAGAGAGAGAGAGAGACAGGCAGAGGGTGAAGCAGGCTCCATGCAAGAGCCTGAAGTGGGACTTGATCCCAGGTCCCCAGGATCACACCCTAGGCTGAAGGCGGCACTAAACCGCTGAGCCACCAGGGCTGCCCACATCATAACATTTTGAAATATAATTAAAACAGTTCTTATAGGGAATCTTATAGCTTTAAAAGCCTGTAGGAAAAAAAAAAAAATAGGTGATCTAAGATTCCTGTTTAAGATCAGAAAGAGATGGGATCCCTGAGTGGCTCAGTGGTTTAGCACCTGCCATTGGCTCAGGGCGTGATCCTGGAGTCCCGGGATCGAGTCCTACATCAGGCTCCCTGCATGGAGCCTGCTTCTCCCTCTGGCTGTGTCTCTGCCTCTCTCTCTCTCTCGAAAAATAAATAAATAAATAAATAAATAAATAAATAAATAAATAAAATCTTTAAAAAAAAGAAATCAGAAAAACAGAGGAACTTAAAATTTAGAAATCAGAAATAATAAAAATGCATGGAAATTAACAATATAGGCAATAGATTTAGAATAAGTTCTGTTGTCAAAAACTGATTATGTGAATAAAGCAAATTATTCTCAAACTTCTAGCAAGATATATAAAGAAAAAATAGTGAAAAAGCAAAAACTACTAATATCAATGATGAAATAAAAGATAGTATAAATTCTATAGACATAATATAATTAGGGAATATTAAGGAAAAATTTACATCAATAAATTAGACAAGTGAAATAGAGAAAGTTCTTGGAAAATATATTTTGCCAAAATGGGTATAAATAGAAAGAAATACCTTAATATTATATCTGTTGATGATATTGAATTCATATTCAAATATCTTTCCACAAAAATTCCAGGACCGAAATTCTAAGTGAATTTTATCAATAATTTTTAGAAGAAATATCACAAATCATGAAGAAAGTTTTTCCAAACATTGAGAGGAAAGAATAATTTATATTTCAATTGATAAGCCCACAATAACTTTGATATTAAAGACATTATAAAAAAGGAAAAATCAGAGAAAAATAACCTTTATGAACATAGATGTGAAATTCTCAACAAAAAATTATCAAATTGAGGGGCACTTGAGTAGCTCAGTGGTTGTATCTGCCTTTGGCTCAGATCATGATCCCAGGTCCTGGGATTGAGTACCACATCAGGCTCCCTGCAGGGAATGTGCTTCTTCCTCTGCTTATGCCTCTGTCTCTCTCTCATGAAAAAATAAAATATTTTAAAAATATATCAAATTGAATCTAACCATATGTAAAAAGGTTATATATCATTACCAAGTAGGATTAATCCAGGAATGTAAAGTTGGTTTGACATTTTAAAATCAATCATTGGGCAAAAAGGGTTAAAGAGAGTAGGAGGTACAGACTTCCAGTTAAAGAATGAATATCAAAACAAACAAACAAACAATAAAGAATGAATGTCGTGGAATAAAATGTACAACATAGGGAACATAGTCAATGGCATTTTAATAGTTTTACATGGTCATAGATAGTAGCTACACTTGTGTTGAATATAAGCATAACAGAGATGTTGAATGATTGTGTTGTATACCTGAAATGATTGTAAATTTTTTGTCAATACTCCTATAAAATGAACAAAATAGTAAAACCAATCATTGTAATATAGCACACTAAAGTATACGATAACTAAAATAGAGATAAAAAATTGAGAAATATTAACATCTCATAAAATTTTAAAAATTTCTCAGTATCTAGAATTAAGGAAACCTCTCACTCTGATAAAAGAATCTGCATTAAAAATCTACAGCTAACATCACCACTAACAGAAAACACTGAGGATTCCACTCTTAAATAAAAAAGAAAAGGATATCTGCTAAGTGCTTACCTCTTCTATTTATCATTGTCCTGAAAACCATTACAAATGCAATAAGGTAATATAAATAATTTTAAAATAATAAATATTAAGGGAAAAATATAGCCACAGTTATATATTTAAAAATCATTTGTAATATGCAAAATAACTATTAGAAATAGTGAATAATATTGGGAAAATTGCAGGATAGAAGTATAAAATTAAATTCCAGCATGCAATCAACAATTTTAAAACAAAAATAATAGTACGTACTATAGCACAGAATACATGAAATAACTAAGAATAAATCTAATGAAAATGCGCAATATTTCTGCTAAAAACTACAAAACATTTCTAAAGGAAAGAAAGATATGCTATATTCATGAACTGCAAGGCAATATTTAATCTTTATTATCCCTAAATTGTGTATTCAATGCAATCAGAACCAAAATCCTGGTAGACTTAAAAAAAATAAAATTAGTGAGTTCATTCTAATATTAATATGGAGATAGAAGGGATCCAAAGGAATTTGTTTTGACATTTAAAAACACACAGACAAGGTAGCCTGGGTGGCTCAGTGGTTAAGTGCTGCCTTCAGCCCAGGGTGTGATCCTGGAGACCTGGGATCAAGTCCCAAGTTGGGCTCTCTGCATGGTGCCTGCTTCTCCCTCTCTCTGTGTCTCTGCCTCTCTCTCTGCGTGTCTCTCATGAATAAATAAAGTCTTAAAAAAAACTAACTAACTAACTAACTAACTAAATAAATAAATAAAAACACACAGACAGAAAAGTTCTAGGGCAGATGGCAGAGTATGAAGTTCCTGGGCTCACTTCATTATATGGATATAACTAGATAACACCCACATCAGAGTAAATAAACCAGAAAACAAACTGGTGACTGGCAGACCAGACTCTCTGTTCCTAAATGTAAAGAAGAGACCACACTGAAAATAAGACAGAAGGGTGGAGACAGGGTTGGGAACCAAGCTGACTCAAGAGATAGTCAATGGGATGGAGGGCCACTGCAAGCATGGAGAAAGGAGACAAGTAAATCCTATAATGGGCACCTCAGGCATGATGGACTCTCACTGAGAAGGTAAACGCCCATAATATTTGGCTTTGAAAACCAGAGGAGCTTAACTTCATTAGTTTTTACACTCAGTGGAGCTTAAACACCTAGAACTTTAAAAATTGGCAGGGTCCACTCTGAGAGAGCTGGAGGACAAAAGGAAACTGAGCCCTTGCCCTTAAAAAGACAGCTAAAGAAAGAGCCCCACTGAGATACAGTAGAAAAATAGTAGTCTGAAAAATATTTGGGGGGTATTCAGGATTTATTTAATAATATCAGAGCATGTGCTTGGAGGGGCAGGAATCACTGGAAACCTTCCTCAAGAACAAAGGAACTGGCAGGTACCATTTCCCTTCCCTGCCCCCTGACCTAGATGCACTGACATAGTATAGTGCCAAAACTCTCTACCTAACTTGTTAACAAGATGCCCTGTCCTTACAGATGGATCTGACCCCTACACCCTGGCCAGGCTTGGCAGTTTATCCAGGCAGCTACAGATCCCTTTCCATAACAGATCAATGAGGACCTTTCAGCCACTGTGCAACCAACACCCATGATCTCCTGTGGACATGCCCTACATGTCCATGGCAGGAGTCAATCCAAAATGAGGCCACAAGTCTGGCACTGTGCAAGCAGCCACAATAAAAGTCAGCACCACTCCAAAGTGACTTCTGCCCCAGGGACATGGGAAGATAACCATCCAAAACAGTCTCACCAAGATCCCAGCAGTAGGCTGAGGACAGAAAACTGGTCTGATTCTAGGATCTGTCCACCAAGGAAGGCTTCTCAGGGGACAACACAGGGAAGTATCCTGCAGTTTAGTGTTATAGAAACTCTAGTAAATGCATAATCAGATTCAATTCATGCCCAATGTAGCCCCAGACTGGTGCACTAAGAATACAGGTACAAAACCTGCCCAAAATAAGCACAGAGAGCCATCACAGATGACAGGACTAAAGGTAAAAATGACTCAGTCATAACAGTGGAGTGAATGCAACACACAAAGGAGATAACCCTGAAGCACCAGATTCTAGAGAATAGGAGATATTGCACTATAGGAACTCTTCTTCATAATGTCACTACTTTCAAGACTGAGTGACATAGCTGACTTTCCTAATGTATAGAAATAGAAGCAGAGACTTAGATAAAATTATGAGACAAAGGAATATTTTCCAAATGAAAGAACAGGACAATATTATAGCAAGAGAGCTAAATTCCCCATTAGGCATATTAAAGTAATGGTAATAAAGATACTCAGCCGGCTTGAGAAAAGAGTGGAAGACATCAGTGAGACCTTCAACAAAGAGATAGAAAACAGAAAAAAGAACTAATGGACCAAGAGAAATAAAAAAGAATAAGAAAAAAAAAATAGAATAGATTAAGGGAACTCAGTGACATCATCAACTATAACAACATTTGTAGTATAGGGATTCATAAGGAGCATAGAAAAAGGGGCAGAAAATCTATTTGAAGAAATAAAAACTGAACTTTGCAAATCTGGGAAGGAAAAAGAAATCTAGATCTAAAAGGCAAAGAGAGCTCCTTACAAAATCAACCCTAGGAAGTCCATACTAAGACAGATATTAATGAAAATGCCAAAAAGTACTGATAAAAGGAAAACTTTAAAAGCAGCAAAAGAAAATTGTTATGTACAAGGGAAAACCTATAAGGCTAGCAGCTTATGTTTTAGCAGAAATTTTGCAGACCAGAAAGGAGTGATATGATATACTCAAAGTGTTGAAAGGGGGAAAAACAAACACCTGCAACAAGAATACTCTATCCAGCAAGTCTATCATTCAGAATAGAAGGACACATAAAGAGTTTCCCAGACAAACAAAAGTTAAAGGGATTCATCATCACTAAACGAGCCTCACAATGACTCTGTGAGTGGAAAGGAAAGACTATAAGCAAGAGTAAGAAAAAAAGTAGGGCATACAAAAGCAGTAGAATTAAGTATATTTATAAAAATCAATCAAAAGATTCACAAAATAAAAGGGTAGAAAGAATGATAATGTATACCTAAACTGTGGGACAGGGAGAGGAATAAAAATTTAGTGCTTGTAGAATGGGTTCAAACTTATGCAACTATCACCTTAATATAGACTGCTATGTGCTTGAGATATTGTGAATAATTGTAATGGTAACCACAAATCAATAATAAATACACTAAAATAAATAGAAAAGAATCCAAGTACATCACTAAAAAAGCCAGAAGACTGTAAGAAAAAACAGCAAAAGAACAGACAACTACAAAACAACAAGAAAACAAATAATAAAATGGCAATAAATACATACCTATTAATAATTACTTTGACTGTAGATGGACCAAATGCTCCAATCAAAAGACAGGGGGTGACAAAATAGATAAAAATGCAAGATCAATCTATATGCTGCCTATAGGAGATTCATATCAAACCTAAAGACACATACAGATTGAAAATGAATGGATGGAAAAACATTTGTCATGCAAGAGGAAGTGAAAAAAAAAAAGCCACAGAAGCAATACTTACATTGGGCCAACAAAAAGACTAAGACAAAGACTGTAACAAGAGATAAGAAAGACCCTATGCAATCATAAAGGGAACAATCCAAAAGGAAGATATAACAATTGTAAAAATTTATGCATGCAACATTGGAGCACACAAATACACAAAGCAGCTAGTAACAAACATGAAGAAAGTAATTTGTAGAAACACAAAAATAGTAGAGGACTTTACACCCCGCTTACATCAATGTATAGATCATCCAAAGAGAAGATAAAGAAGCGATGGCTTTGAATAATGCAATGGACTGGATGGATCTAACAGATATATTCACAACCTTCTAAAACAGCAGAATACACTTTTTTTTTTCAAATAAATAAAACATTCTCCAGAATGGATCACATGTTAAGACACAAAACAAATCTCAACAAATTCAAAACATTGAGGTCACACCATGCATCTTTTCCAACCAAAATGCTGTGAAACTGAAAATCAACCACAACAAAACAAAACAAACAAACAAACAAACAAACAAAAACACCTGGAAAGAACACAAATATATGGATGTTACATATTATGCTACTGAATAACGAATGGGTTAAACAAGAAATGAAAGGGGAAATTAAAAAATGCATGGAGGCAAATGTAAATGAAAAGAGAACAGTCTAACATCTTTGGGATGAAGCAAAGTCTATTCTAAGAAGGAAATTTATAGCAATAAAGGCCTACCTCACAAGAAAAATCTCAAATAATAACAAAACATTACACCTAAAAGAGCCAGAAAAGAACAAACAAAGCTCATTAGAAGGAAGAAAACAATAAAGCTTAGAGCAGAAATAAATGACATACAAACTATAAAAAGAAATAGAACAGATTATTAACCAGAGCTGATTCTTTGAAAAGATAAAGAAAATTGATAAACCTTTAGCCAGCCTCATCGAAAGAGAGAAAGAAAAAAAAAGAGGGAGAGAGACAGAACTCAAATTAACAAAATGAGAAATGAAAGAGGAGAAATAAAGTGATACCATGGAAATACAAAGGATTATAACAGAACATTATGAAAATTACATGCCAAAAAATTGGAAAGCCTAGAAGTGGAGAAATTCCCAGAACCATGTAAGTCCTTTCTGTATCAGGAAGAAATACAAAATTGAACATATCAATTACTAGCACTGAAATTGAATCAATAAGAAAAAAATTCCCAAGAAACAAAAGTCCAGAGACAAATAGATTCACAGGTGAATCCACAGGTGAATTCCAATATTCAAATATTTTCTCAAACTATTCCAAAAATTACAAGAAAAAGGAAAGCTTTGAATTCATTCTATGAGGCCATTAATACAGGCCTTATACAGAGGCCTGATACAAAAATATACAAAAAAACTACAAAAAAAGATAGCTGATGAATATAGATGCAAAAATCCTTAACAAAATATTAACAAACTAAATCCAATGCTTTTAAAAGAACATTCACCACAATCAAGTGTAATTTATATTTGCGATTCAATGATGGTTCAAAATTCTCAACTCAATCAACATGATACATCACATTAATAAGAAAAAAAGATAAAAAATCATATGATCATTTAAGTAGATGCAGAAAAAACATTTGGCAAAGTATAACATCCATTTATCATAAAACCCTCAACAAAGTATATTTAGAAGAAACACACCTCAACATAATAAAGGCCATATATGAAAAACACTAGCTAGCATACTGAATGGTGAAAAACTGCAGGGTTTTTTTTTTTTTCCTAAGATCCAGAACAAGACAAGAATGTCTATTCTCACCACTTTTATTTATGATAGTACAAGTCCTAGTCACAGCCATCAGACAAGAAAAAGTAACAAAAGGCATCTATATGGGTAGGGAAGAAATAATACTGGCACTATTTGCAGATGACATAATATTATATATAGAACATCCTAAGGACATCACCAAAAAACTACTAGAACTAATACATGATTTAGTAAGATCACAGGATACAAAATAAATACATAGAAATCCATTGCATTTCTATATACTAATAATGAAGTATCATGATAAGAAATTAAAACAGTTCCATTTACAATTTCACCAAATATAATAGGAATAAATATAACCAGGGATATAAAAGACCTGTACTCTGAAAACCATAAAGCACTAAGGAAAGAAATTAAGGATGACATAGTCAATTGGAAAGATATTCCATACTCATGGGTTAAGAGAAAATTATCATTCAAATATCCATACTATTCAAAGCAATGTACAAATTTAATACAATCCCTATCAAAATACCACCAGCATTTTTCACAGAACTAGAACAAACAACCCTAAAATTTGTACAGAACCACTAAAGACTCCCAAAGCCAAGGCAATCTTGAAAATAAGAGCAAAACTGGAGGTATGACAATGCCAGATTCCAAGGTATTCTACAAAGTAGTAATTATCATAACAGTATGGTACTGACACAAAAATAGATACATTCATAGATCAATAGAATAAAATAAGGAACTCAGCAATAAACCCACAATCATATACTCAATTAGTTTATGACAAAGGAGGCAAGAATAAACAATGGCAAAAAAGTATCTCTTCAATAAACTGTGTTGGGAAAAATGGATAGCTACATGAAAAGAATGAAACTGGACTAATTTCTTACATCGTACACAAAAATAAACTCAAAATGGATTTAAAACCTAAATGTGAGGCCTGAAATCATAAACATCTAAGAAGAGAAGATAGGCAGTTATTTCTTTGACATCGGCCATAGCAACATTTTTCTAAATATGTCTCCTGAGGCAAAAGAAACAAAAGCAAAAATGAACTACTGGGACTACAACAAAATAAAAAGCTTCTGCACAACAAAAGAAACAAACAAGGTGGGTATCCCTGGGTGGCTCAGCAGTTTAGCACCTGCCTTCCGCCCAGGGAGTGATCTTGGAGTCCCAGGATCGAGTGTCACTTCAGGCTCCTTGCATGGAGCCTTCTTCTCCTTCTGCCTGTGTCTCTGCCTCTCTTTCCCTCTGTGTCTCATGAATAGATAAAATCTTTAATTTTTATTTTTAAAAAGATATATATATATATATAATATAAATATAATATAATATAAAGATATAAATGTAATATAATATATATGTATATATATATATAGGAACAATCAATAAAAGAGGTAACCTACTGAAGGGAAAAGATATATGGAAATTACATATCTAATAAGAGGTTAGTATCTATGATATATAAAAACGTCTATAGCTGAACACCACAAAAACAACCCAATTAAAAATGGGTATAAGACAAAAAAATAGGTGAAAGACATGAAGAAAAATTTCTTTTCATGTGTCTCTTGGACATACAGATGGCCAAGAGACACATGAAAAGATGCTGAACATCATTAAGCATTAGGAAAATGCAAACAAAACCACAATGAGATATCATTTCACACCTGTCAGAATGGCTAAAATAAAAAATACAAGCAGCAAGTATTGCACCATTGGTAGGAATGCAATGGGTGCAGACACTGTGAAAAAGGGTATGGAAATTCCTCAAAAATTAAAAATAGAACTACCCTATGATCCAGGAATTGCAGTACTAGGTTATTTACATAAAGAATAAGAAAACACTAGTTCAAAACCACATATTTATCCCTATGTTTATTGCAGCATTATTTATAATAGCCAAATTATGGAAGCAACCCAAGTGTCTATCCAAAGAGGAGTGAAGGACTATATATATATATAATTATATATATATTATATACATTATATATATTATAGAAGAGGTTATATATATTATATATATATATATACACACACACATGTATACAAGCACACAATGGAATATTAGGCATACAGAAGAATGGAATACCGTCATTTGCAACAACATGGATGGAACTGAGGAATATAATTATATGTGAAATAAGTGAATCAGGGAAACACAAATACTATTTCACTCATTATGTGGACTTTGAGAAACAAAAGAAACAAATACGTAAAAGAGACAAACAAATAAAAAGACTCTCAAACACAGAGAACAAACTGATGGTTAGCACAGAAGTGGGTGGAGGGAATGGGTTAAATAGGTGAAGGAGATTAAAAGTACACTTACTGTGATCAACACTGAGTAATATATAGAATTGTTGAATCACTGTATTGTACCCCTGCAGCTAATATGCACTGTATGTTAATTATATTGGAATTAAAACACACATACACACAAGGACAGAGTTGGATGATTTAAATTCCTGATTTCAAGATTTACTATGAAGCAACTGCATCAAACAGTGTTGTACTGGGTCTAAGGATAAACACATGGATCAATGGAGCAGAAGAAAGTCTCAACCCACACATATCTTGTCACTTTATTTTTTACGAAAGTAGTAAGTCAATTCTGGAGATTAGGAGAAAGAGAACAAGAGTTAACATGTCCAAACACCAGAATTGGGTCATTTAAGCAAAATAATTTAAACAAAATTTTTTATGAGAAGTCATTTTTTTCCATGAAAATTTAACAATAAATACAATCCAGATAGAAGCATCAAAAAATTTAAATTAGTTAATCTGGCTTAACTTCTAGAAGCAAATAACCAAGAGTAAAGATTTTCTATTCTGTGCATATATTATAAATAAATGTAAATGAATAATCAGTCTGCTTAATTTCTATTTGGAGTAGAAGGTTGAATGTCCATCTAATATATCTCATTAGCGAATTAAATGAATTTCATAACTCTTCTTTACTAGTAAATGTGCCATTGTGTATTATATCAATAAATGTAGTCATTACCACAATGTAATGCCATGCCACTCTTGTTAGAAAACATGTTTGTTAACGAAAAAGACAAAAAGTGAATATTATGAGATATTCCCCTTTTCTGCCAGCACCCATCAATGTACAAATCAAAACAACAGCTTTCACCACTAACATATTCCAGTAATATGTTGAATTTTGCCTATGTCAAAATGCTGTGAAGCATCTCCTAAAATATGTTTTTATTATACTTTAGGGTTTAGAAACATGAGTTACAGCATACCTTTGTTTTTAAATGCGTATGCACAGATTGGCTGGGAAGATGGCAGTGTAGGAGGACTGTAAGCTCCTATCATCTCAAGCATACAACTAGATAATATTCACATTAACATGATTAGCCCAGAAAACTGTCTGAAGACTAGCAGAAGAAACTCTAGAATTAAACATAGAGAAGACTTCATATTGAAAAAAGGTAGGAAGGCTAAAGATATGGCCTGGACTGAAACATACCCTGGCTGTCCATGGTGAGGAGGTTGCGGGTGGCATGGAGCCCGTGTGGAGCCCATGAACAGGGAGGGCAAATCTTCATAACATTTGTCTTTGTAAATGAGAGGGGCTGAATTTCATAAGGTCTCATACCTACTGGGACTTAAACCCTGGAATTTTAAAAATCAGCAGGATGAGCTCTGTGAAAGCCTGGAGGGCATTGGAAAACAGAATCTCTGCCCTTAAAGAGACAACAGGTAAAATATTCCATGCACGTATAACTTAGAACCAGCAGTTTGAAAAATGCCAGGGACAGACAGGAAGGACAATGATTTACTCAAATCAGAGCCAAGAATCACAGGGAGGCCCTCCAGGAACAAAGGAACTGGCAGGCACTATTTACCTCCCCTACCCTCCAGCATAAGCAAGGGCCACCTGTGGAAACTGTCCCTATGCTCACACCGTTAACCTAACATGATTGCACCAAGCATTTCCCGACTTCCCATGACTTCCAGGGATTTGCCCTTGCCATTCAAGCTTGCCTGAGTCCCCTTACTATGGGTCCCTCCTCCAGAAGACCAATGAAAACCCTGGATGTTTTGCAGGACGTCAGTTCTGGAAGTAGTGGGGCCAGGTCTCATTTTGCAAGTAGACCACTACACACCTTTTAAAATGCACTCTATCCCCGTTGGGGACCAAACACTGCCCATAATAGGCAAAGAAATACTCTACAGACAATTGGACTAAAGAAAAATGAGGCTAAGGCTCAACAGCTAAGTATACACAACACACATAAGAGATACTCAATGAAGTACCAAACCCTGAGGAAGAGGTGGCACTGCACTACAGAGCACTACAGGACTTCTTTCTAAGGCAATTATCCTGAGAAGTAGTTTAACACAGAGAAACAGACATAGAAAGTCAGACAAAATGAGGAGACAAAAATATCTCCCAGATGAAAGAACAGGAACAAACCACAGAAAGAGACCTAAGTGAAACAGATATAAATAATATGCCTGATAGAGAATTTAAAGTAATGATCAGGGGATCCCTGGGTGGCGCAGCGGTTTGGCGCCTGCCTTTGGCCCAGGGCGCGATCCTGGAGACCCGGGATCGAATCCCACGTCGGGCTCCCAGTACATGGAGCCTGCTTCTCCCTCTGCCTGTGTCTCTGCCTCTCTCTATCTCTCTGTGACTATCATAAATAAATAAAAAAAATTAAAAAAAAATTAATGATCATAAAGATAGTCACTGAATTTAAGAATGGGGGACATCAGTGAGAACCTTAATACAGAGATTAAAAAAATAACCAATTGAGTAAAATAATATAATAAATGAACTGAAAAATACCCTGGATGGAGAGTGTCTGGGTGGCTCAGTCAGTTAAGCGTCTATTTTCAGCTCAGGTCATGATCCTAGATTCCTGGGTTTGAGTCCCACATTGAGCTCCCTGTTCAGCACGGAGCCTGCTTCTCCCTTTCCCTTCTGCCTGCTGCCCCCTGCTTGTGCACTCTCTCTGTGTCAAATAATAAAATAAAAATCTTTAAAAAAATACACTTGATGGATAAAATAGCAGGCTAGATGAAGAAAAGGAAGCATTGATAATCCAGACGGCAGAAAGTAACCAAGCTAAGCAAAAGCAAGGAATGAAAACTATGTAAATTGAGAATAGTCTTTGAGAATGAAATGATTCCATCAAGTGAAATATAATCTGCATTATAGGGATCTCAGAAGAAGAGAGAGATAAAGAGGAAGAAATGATAGCTGAAACATTCCCTAATCTGATGAAGGAAACAGATATCCAGATCCAGGAGGCACAGAGATCTCTGACCAGAATTCAATGCAAGGAGGGCTACAGCAAGAGTAATTAATAACATAATTACAGCATAGTAATTAAAGTAGCAAAAAAACAGTAATATAGAAAACAATTTAAAGTAGGAAAAGAAAATAAGACAGTTACCTAAAAGGGAAACCCCATAAGACCACAGTAGATTTTTTAGCAGAAACTTTTCAAGCTAGAAAGGAGTAGCATGACATATTCAAAGTGCTGAATTGAAAAATTGACAGTTAAGAATAATTTATCTAGCAAGGCTATCATTCAGAATAGAAGGAGAGATCAAGAGTTTGTCAGATAAATAAACAGCAACAACAAAAAAAATGAATTATTGACCACTAAACCAGTCCTAAAAGAAATTTAAAGGAGACTCTGAGTAGAAAGGAAAGATGATAAGCAATAATATTAAAAGTCAAATTCACAAAAGCAGTATAAATATATATTTATGTATATTTATATAAATAAATGTTTCTTTAAAAATTAGTCAAGGGGTTTATAAAATAAAAAGATGTAAGGAATGTCTAGGTAGCTCAGTTAGTTATGCATCTGCCTTCAGCTCAGGTCATGGTCCTGGGACTGAGCCCCACATCAGGCTCCTTGTTCAGTGAGGAGCCTGCTTCTCCCTCCTCCACATCCTCTCCCTGTGCCACTCTTCCTGCTTGTGCTCTCTGTCAAATAAATTTAAAAAATCTTTAAAAATAAATATATAAAAGGATGTAAATTATGGCATTATATACTTTAAACATTAGAGGGGGGAGAGTAAAGAATGTGTTTAAATCTTAAGTGTCTATCAACTATTAAGTTGCTGCTATTTGCAGAAGATGCTATATACAAACCTAATGGTAACCACAAGTCAAAAACAGTAATAGATAAGCAAAGAATAAAGGGAAAGGAATGCAAGTATATCACTAAAGAAAGCCAACAAACCAGGAAAGAGAAGAAGAAAAGGATCAGAAAAAAATACTACAAAAACAACCACAAAACAGGTAACGGAATGGCAATAAATGCACATTTATCAAGAATTATTTTGAATGTAAATGAACTAAACACAGTAATCAAAAGACACAGGGTGACAGAAGGATTAAAAGAAAGAAAAAAAAAACCACAAAAACAAGACCTATTCATATGCGGCCTTTAAGAGACTCATTTCAGACTGAAAGACACCTGCAGAATGCAAGTGAAGGGATTGAAAAACATTATGCAAATGGATGTCAAACAAAGCCGGTACAGCAATAATTATATTGGACAAAATAGACTTAAAGAATGTAAAAAAAGACAAAGAATGGCATTATATAATAAAAAGGAACAATCCAACAAGAGGATTATAAATTATTAATATTTATGCACCTAACATGAGAGCACTCAAATACATATAACAGTTAATAGCAAACAGGAAATAACTGATAAAAATACAATAATATTAGGGAACTTTAACACTCCACTTTCTTCAATGGATGGATTATCCAAACAGAAAATCAGTAAGGAAACAATGTCTTTGAATGACACTCTGACCAGATGGACTTAACAGACATATTCAGAATATTCCATCCTAAAACAGTAGATTATACATTCTTTTCAGGCACACATAGAAGATTCTCTAGAACAGATCACATATTATCCCACAAAACAAATCTCAACAAATTAAAAGAAAATGAAGTCATATTATGTGTATTGTCTGACCACACACTATGAAACTAGAAATCAACCACATCACAGAAACTCCAAAGGTCTTTGGCCACAAATATATAGAGGCTAAATAACATGCTACTAAACAATCAATGGATTGGCAGCCCTGGTGGCTCAGTGGTTTAGCGCGCCATTAGCCCAGGGCCAGATCCCAGAGAACGGGGATCGAGTCCCATGTCTGGCTCCCTGCGTGGAACCTGCTTCTTCCTCTGCCTGTGTCTCTGCCTCTCTCTCTCTCTCTCTCTCACTCTCTCTCTCTTTCTCTGTCTCTCATGAATAAATAAATAAATCTTAAAAAAAAAACAATCAATGGATTAACCAAGAAATGAAAGAAGAAATAAATTACATGGAAACCAATGAAAATGAATACACAATGATCCAAGTTCTTTGAAATGTAGCCAAAAGAGGAAAGGCTATAGCATTACAGGCCTACCTCAAGAAGTGAGAACAGTCTCAAATGAACAGTCTAACCTTATACCTATAGGAGCTAGAAAAAGAAAAACAAACAAATACCAACTATAGCAAAAGGTAGGAAATAATAAAGATTAGAGCAGAGATAAATGGTATATAAACCAAAAAATAGAACAGAGTGATGAAACCAGGAGCTGGTTCTTTGAAAAGATCAACAAAATTGATAAACATCCAGTGAGATTCATAAAAAGAAAGAGAGAGAGAGAGAGAAAGAGAGAGAGAACCCAAATAAAATCAGTAATGAAAAAGGAAAAATAACATCCAACACCATAGATTTACAGAATATTATGGAAACCTAAATGCCAATAAATTGGACTTTCTTTCAATAAATGGTTTGGAAAACTGGGTAGTCACATGGAAAAGAATGAAATTGGATTACTTTCTTTCACCACACACAGGTAAGACCAAAATGGATTAAGGGCCTAAATGTGATGGGGCAGCCTGGGTACCTCAGCCGTTTTAGTGCCGCCTTGGGCCCAGGGCATGATCCTGGAGACCAGGATTGAGTCCCACGTTGGGCTCCCCACATGGAGCCTACTTCTCTGTCTGCCTGTGTCTCTGCCTCTCTGTCTCTGTTTCTCATGAATAAATAAATAAAATCTTAAAAAGCGGGGGCTAAATGTGAGATCCAAAACCATAAAAATCCCTGAAGAGAGCATAGGCAGTAATTTCTCTGGCATCAACCAGAAGCAACATTTTTTCTTGATAGGTCTCTTAAGGCAAAGGAAATAAATGCAAAAATAAACTATTGGGACTACATCAAAATCAGAAAGTTTCTGCACAGTGAAGGGACCAATCAATAAAACTAAAAGGCAATCTACTGAATGGGAGAACATATTTGCAAATAACATATCCGATAAAGAGTTATCGTCCAAAATGTATATAGAGCTGGTACAACTCAATACTCCCAAAAGCAAATAATATAATTAAAATAATGTAATTATTCTAAATAAACTATGAACAGACATTTCTCCAAAGAAGATACACAGATGGCCAAGAGACACATGAAAAGCAGCATCACTCATCCTCTGGAAAATGCTAATTAAAACTACAATCAGGTATCACCTCACACTTGGCAAAATGGCTGAAGTCAAAACCATAAGAAACAAGGAGTGCACTATTGGTGGAAACACAAACAGGCGCAGACACTGTGGAAAACAATATGAATGTTCCTCAAAAAATAAAAATAGAACTACTTTATGATCCAGGAATCATGCTATTGAGTATTCACCAAAAAAAATAAAATAATACAAAACACTAATTCAAAGGGATACATGCATCTCTACGTTTATTGCAGCATAGAAGCTGCAATATAGAAGCAATCCAACTGTGCATCAATAGATGAATGAACAAAGAAGAGTTGGTACACACACACACACACACACACACATACACATTGGGATATTATATTATTATGTAAAAAATGAAATCTTGCCCTTTGCAACAATATGAACAGAGCTACAGAGTGTAATGCTAAGTGAAATAAATTGGTAAGAGAAAGACAAATACTATAGAATCTCACTTATGTGCAGAATTTAAAAAAAAAACAAAGCAAAGGAGCAAAGGAAGAGAGAGGAGAGAGACAGATAAGCCAGGAAATAGATTTTTAACTACAGAGAACAAATTGATGGTTACCAGAACGGAAGTGGGGTGTGGATGGGTGAGATAGGAGCTGGGAGTTAAGAGTACACTTATCATGATGAAAAAATAAATACCTACACACATACACACACACAATTATTAGTCTTTCTTTGGCTGAATGTGTTGCAGTAGTTTTTTTTTTTTTTAATATTGATTGCAAATTAGGAATCAAAAGCCATTCTTAGATCATACTCTCCAAAAGGAATCTTAACTGACTTTATTTTGTGTTCAAATCATATTTATTAATTCAACAGATATTTATTGAGTAGCTTTAGTGACTTCAGGTTAGGACAATGAACATGAGCAAGAGATGTTTCATGGAGTACAATGTAATGAGGCTGTTAAAGAAAATAAATAAATGTATCTATGAAATAAAAACCGAATCAACACCAAAAAGCAAATTATATGATTTAAAAATGGGTACAGGACCTGAATAGAAATGTTTGCAAAGACAGCATATAGATGGCCAATAGACAGGAGAAGATGCTCATCAGCACAAAATCACAATAAGATACTGCCTCATACCTGTCAGAATGGCTAGTATCAAAAAGACAAGAAATGGCAAGTGTTGGAAAAGATATGGAGAAAAAGAAATCCTTGTGCACTATTGGGGGAATGTAAATGGGTGCAGCTACTTGGAAAACAGTACGGAGATTGCTCAGAAAATAAAAATTGAATGACCATATGATCCAGTAATTCCACTACTGGGCATTTACCCAAAGAAAGCAAAAACACTAATATATACATATATGTTTTACATATAAATATAAAATAATATATAATATATAATATATATTTATATGTCATATAATAGATCATATTACATATTATTATATCATATTTGTGTTTATATATAAATATATATAATATATATTTTATATTCAGAAAGATATAAAGACATATGCTTCCATATATAATTATATAATATATAATATATTAATATATTATATTTATATATTATCTCTATTAATATGTCATACATATATTTATGTTATATTTATATTATATATCATTTATATATATTTATTTTTGTATTATATATTATGAATAAAATATATAATATATTATATTATATATAATTATATATGAAAGCATTTGTCTTTATATCTTTCTGAATATAAAAATATTATATGTATTATTTATTATATATTGCTATATAAAATTATATATATAATTATATATATTTATACACACACAACATAATACTACTGATACTCAAAAAGGAATGAGTCTTACCATTGCAACAACATGGATGGACTGACAATATTGTGCTGATTGAAGTAAATCAGAGAAAGATAGATATCACATGTTTTGATCTATATGTTAAGTCTTAAAAAGAATCCAACAAAAGAGATGAACAAAGAAAAAGCAGAAAAAGACCTGTAAATATGAAGAATAAACTGGTGGTTGCCAGTACCTAGTGTAGCATCATTGTTTCCTTTCCTAGTTCTCAAATTTAATTTCTCCTTTTTGATAATCGGAATCCAACATCACAGACCAAATATGCTATACATTTTTATAACTGCTCCTAAAACTTTTAGATACAAAATCCTTCATCATATACTTAAAAGGGTTTTTAAAAGACATTTCATTAATTTTTGATTTCCGGGGGGAAGGGAGAGAGAGAGTATTTCTGGCATCTGATATACACTTAATAAAATATTTTGTTTTCTCAATTAAAATAGAAATAAGTCAGGGAAAGTGTTTCTCTTTCTTTCTAACCGAAGGTCTTGTATCTTACATTTTGTTGAAAAATTACAAAAAGGACAAAAAGTACTGTGATAAGGATAACAATAAACTCCTTCAAAAAAAAAAAACAATTTTGGAGTCTCAAAAATAAGTGTTATTCCTTCACCATCATATTTGTTCCTTGTTCATGCTGAGTACATATCATTGAAGCCACCAAATTGCTGCCATTCCTCCAAAATATTGTTTAAATGTCAATGAAATTAAGTGGAAGATTAAGGAATATTTCCTGCCTTACTAATGCATTTTTTTTTCTTAAAAGTTTCACGGCAGGCTATATATAAGCATTAACTCGGCTTCCACAGCAAACTCCCCAAAGTCCTACCTCAAAGTATGTAAAATCCCAGCAGGTGACACCCTTTTAGTTTGACAGCCTTGATTTACTAGATTTGTGATCCTAAATTTATGGAGTATTTTTTAGGAAAATTTTGATGGCTCAGACAGTGTTATCATTTTCCTCAGCACCAATTTTTATCATAAAGAAGCATGTGTTTGACAAATCTGTTCTTCAGAGAATCTTTGCATCTGACTAGCCTTTGGGGGTAATATTTGCTTATTGCTTATAAAGTATGGCAAGACTCAAACAGTTCTTCATTCTTCCCAATTAAAAATAAGAGCCACCTTACTTTTAATACTGTAATATCCTAAGGGAAATGTACGTTGTCTTTCACTTTTAACCTGCTTGGATAGACATTAGTGAAAACTACATGCAGTTCTGTATTATGAGCATAGTGTCTTATGATAAATTTCCAGCTGTGTTGTTTTTTTCTTTTAAATCAGTTAAATATAGCTGTCTTTGTGTTTCTGACTTTTTGATTCTTCAAAGGCTATAATTTGGAGTTTCAGATAAGCTTTTAATGTGTTTAATTTAGTTAGTAATCTAAATTTCTTTTGGATTCTTCAATAATAATGAAATGATGGGGTCATCAAACAAAGCTGCATTTTGCCTCCATCTAAGAGGTTTGAAGAAATTGCCTGGAAATTAATACCTAGGTTAATAACTATGATGTTGCCGTATATGCACTATCTATCAATGCAATTTGACAACTTTTTATTGTTTGCGTGATTACTTGTGACACATAGCAATACATTCAAAGTACAAATAGATATTTCAGTGATACGGAATCAAAATCTGAGAAGTATGTATCTGGAGTCCTTAACTTATTTTTAGTTGAAATTAGAGAATGCAATAGTTGTTTCATATACTTTTGTTTGTGCAACATTAGTTTTATATACATATATTTTCATACCACTTAAAGTCCACTACTGTAACTGTTTCTTCCTTTATGATTAATTTATGCACGATGGTGATCTCAGGCTAAAATGAGAATGTAAACATTTACCTTGAAATGAATTAGAGACAGTGCAAATAAAAAACATAGTTTTATTTGTGAATACTCAATGAGACAGCAGAGTAGATGTTCAGTAAGAAAGAACCTTTTCCAAAAAACGACACTTGTATTCTTTTTTCATTAACAACAATAATCTTTAAACTCCAGGATCTCAGAGCCTCTGATCCCCTTTCTTAATCTTAGCCCCTTGCATTGTCAACTAAAAATTTCACTCTCTCAGTTTCATCACTGAATTAGTGATATCCTTGATGAGGGCCTTATTCGGGGATTTTTCACAATGTCTAGCACAGAACTTGGTTAAAGTAGGAGTTCAATAAACCTTTACTTACTGATCAGTTTGACTCCAGTAGAGGTAATTTAAACTTTAAAATGGTTTACATTGATTTTGGGAATATGCAAGTATGTCAGAGTTCCCAAGACCAACCTAAAACTAGCTGATTTATTATAAGAATTCTTAGGACTCAGAAAAAAGTGTTATACTCATAGTTAGAGTAAATTACAGGGAAAGGATACAGATTAAAATCAGCAAAGGGAAAGTTGAGGCAAAAACTAGAAGAGACTATGGACAAGCGCTCAGTGGTGTGCCTCCCAGTTGAGTCACATGAGGGCTTTCTCATGTCTCCCAGTAAAGATATGAGACTTGACACATATGACAATATGACACATATATGAAGCGTTGCCAGCCATAGAAGTTCACCTAGTCCTTGTGTTCAGTTTTTTTTTTTTTATTTATTAGGGATCAGTCACCTAGGCATGCAGTTCCTGCTACTCAGATTCCATTCTTGCCACACTCCACATCCCCAGACATAAAACAGGTATTCACCATAAATCACACAGTTAGGATAAACTAATCTGGTCTAGTTGGTGGGGCATGACTCAATGCCTCAGGTGTACAAAAACAGGTATTTACCATCAATACAGTGTGACCTAAGGAAGGCATCAGTCATACAAAATCATTCTTCTCAAGCAGAATATATCAAGGTCTAAGAGGTTATATCCCATGAGCCTACCAAAGGCCAGTCCTGTAGACAGAACTTTCTTGAAAATGTGCAGACTGCTGAGTTAACACTTTCTTACCCAGTAATGCATTCATATAATGGAAAATTAAAAAAAAAAAAAACATACAAGGTCATTAATTGAAAATTATTCTTCCTACTGCTTCCCCATTCATCTCATTCCCCTGAACATATGAAAAAGTAATCTTAGTTTCTGATGTGTTCTTTAAGATACTTGTATACATCTTCTTTTACATTTTTCTGTAAAGTCTTTGGTACTTATTTTAATTAACAGTAGAGCTTATAGATCTTTCCATATTAGCACATAAATAAGCAACTTCATTATTTTCTATGATTGTATAATTTCCCATTTTCTAATTATACCATAATTGATTTAAACTCATCCTCCATTGATACATATTTAGAATATTTTCCAATATTTTTGCCCTAGCAAGAATAATTCAATGACTAATCAATGTACATATGACATTTTAAAAGCATGTGAGTATATCTGTAGGATAAATTCTTATAAGTCGAGTTTGGGGTCAATTTTGATATATGTTTCCAAATGGACTCCCATTAAAGTTTTCCTAATTTGCACTCAAACCAGGCTAAGATTATGATGACACTTAATCCAAGGTTACAAAGATTAATTATAAATTTCTGGATATCAGCAACATTGTGAAGTATAAATATGAAGCATTATATTACCACTGAAGCAAGCAAATCTTAGCTAAAACAATTTAACTCAGTATTAAGTACAGCATTAATATGAATATAGAGACTTAAGGGAGTGTGCTTGGATCCTTTTGGCTTGTTTGCTGAATTCTACAACTTTTATTATATCAGACAATGAGACCACTATTATAGATGTTTTTGTGATTCAGTTTTCAAATCTTGATCTCTCTCTCAGTCAGATGTGAGTGAATATATAAAGTAGTAGTTGTGTCCAGGTCAGATGACTAGACAAAAAAGAATAAGTTACTGTGAACTTTAAATTTAGCCATTAACATGATTGTTGAGATTAAAGCTTCATCAAGTTGTATAGTTTCCTGAAAGGAGAATCATTGCCTAGAAAGAGGAATTTTTTTCCCCTAAATGAAGCTGGGAAAAAAAAAACCTTCTATTTTAAATATAGTAAAATCACATTTTCAACTAATTTTAGCTAGAGTATGAGGAAAACATTTCAGAAAGATAAGCTCATACTGTCTTCATTTTGATGACATATACGGCCATTTTGTGTGGTCCTATGGTTTTTGTCATGACAATGGTTTCTTTTTTTCCCCTTGTCATTGTCATTTCTGACACAAGAACAAGACATCAGAATTTTAATATCATGTATATATTTTCAGTGATTCTGGCTAAGTTAAATTGCCAGCAGGCTACATTATTGTAATTCTCTCTTTGCAAGTCTCACAGCTGCAAGGTTTCTTGTTCATGACAAGTTTCATGAACATATTTTTCCTTGTTGGAACTTCTTCTAGACCAGATGGCTACCTGTGGCATATTTTATGAATTGTAAAGGAAATCATTTAAAGGCTTTTATACTTTGAGATTTTTTTCATTCTGGTGACTTGTATGTGTCAAGTCTTTTGTACCTTACTGAGGTTCAGCTTTTTGAATTCTAAAGAGCTTATCAATAGGAAGCATTTTAGTTTATCCAATTCTATCAGTAGAAGAAATAACACATTTTTAATATCTCCAGAGCTAGATACTTAATCAAATTAATTATTGTGATTCTTTGCTTTTTTATCTAAAGCATTTGTGTTTCACTTATTTTTTTAACTTGTAGGGAGCCGCTTGATTTAATTAGTTAGTAGTAGTATGTCAGAATATTTACTTCCTGCCTACATACCAACTTATTTTCTTCTTTATTTTTAATTGATATTTTGCTGAATGTCTCTAAAAAAAAGCTAAGAGTGATTTTTTTTTTAATTTTTGAATCACAGAGGAAGAAAACATCTGCTAAAATTATTAATTTAAATCCTGGACACATTAAATGAAAGTGTGAATCTTCCCTGAACATCAACAAATGGGCTTTCTCTTTATAGGAAGGGATGATAATTCTTCCTTCATAGATTCTCTCAATTTTCTTTGATGTGTCACTCATATTTAAGACACAAGATGTCTATTCCATTTTCTAAAAGTAATCCTTCCCTCAGTAATGGATTTACCCACATATTTTCTGTTTTGTCTTCCTTCTTAATATTTGTTGGAAACTTTCAGAGGTCTGGATGCAAAGACACTGCCATCTCATATTAATCTTGGAAATGTCTTTTCTCACCTTTAAAAATGGTGACAATATAGCACTGTCTTAGTACTTTTGGCTTGCTGGATGCAGAAGTAACAGGAGCTCTCTGGAGTCTCTTTTATGAGAGAGCTAATACCATTCACAAGAGCGTTAGCCTCATGGTCTAATCACTGCCTTCACCCCAAAAATGTCTATCTCCTAATACACTGAGACTTAAGATTTCAATATATGAATTTTAGGGGGACACACACATTCAATATATAACAAATATCAATCTTTCTCCTTGGTGATATTATATAAGTACATCAAAAATACTGACACATAGTAGGCAATTATAAAATATTTTCTTATTCAATAACAATTAATCAAATGAAAACATAATTTGAGTCACTGCATCCAGATCATATTTGTATTTTAGTCGACCTTGGGTTTCCAGTAATTGACCAAGAGCTATAGCCTTACTTTCTAGTCTGAGAGGTTATTTGACATCTTTCCTGCTGAGGCAATCAGTAGTGGTCATGCAGGAAGCTTGGCATTTAATGCAAGCTAGAAATCCAAAAAAAAAATTTCCTTTGGAAAAAAGGGTTCATAGAATAGCAGGACTCTTGTTATGAAGAAAAATTTCTTCTTTTATTGGCCTGAGGGAGGCTGGGGATTATTCTGAGGAATGAGTTTAACTTTGCTTTTCTTATTTTTCCTTTTAAAGCCTTTTGTGCTTATGTAATATGCAGCTTCTGTAAAGATTCAGAGTGGGTAACGTGATATAGATATACAAAGCTTTGATGAAAATGACTATTCAAATAATATTTTTTAAAGGCTAAAGGAATGATAGAGTATTCCAGAGAAGTAAAAACTTTCTTTTATTTTGGAGTAAGTCCATTGAAGGTCACTTCCACCTGTGCTAATCTATCATTTTATAAATTACATGGGAATGTAGAGAATAACAAATAATAATAATGATAAATGTTAATAATTAAATTATCATGATGTAATCAAAGAGATTACTATGTCTTTCCCCCAAGCATAGTCTTAATATAGTGTGCTTACTTTCTGGGTTTCAGATGAGGAAATCAGAGAAACTTTAGAGAGCAGCCCAGTTAGGGACAGGTACCACATATGGATACTCATAAAGTACCTGCCCTTTCTGGAACATTCAACAGTGCCAAGCATTGTATGGAAAAAGTTCCTTAAAATGTTTCATTTAGTTCTTTCAATATACTTATGAGATAGATGTAATTATCTATTCATAGTAGAAACATTAAGTACATTTCCAGGTTTCACAGCAAATAAATTTCAGGGACAGGATTTTTAACTATAATCAGTCTGATTCTATATAACTAGAATCCATAATCACTCCAAAGCATTAGTCATTATCCATATATTTGAATAAATATACAAGTCTCTGATCTACAAACCACATAAAGACTATTACCTTGGAGTTGCCCTTAATGTAAAAATATAGGGCTCTCCATAGACTCTCTTTTTCATTTCTAGAAAGCTGTTGACCACAGTGTGTTCCTCTCTCCCCTTCAGAGTTTAATCTTTTTGTCAATTCAACCTCTCTCTCCACAAACAATGGTGACGAAGATGGTCTTAACATTCCCCTTAAGAATGCCTAACTTGCCTAACTTTATTCAGCTTTCTTCCTGATGGTAGGCCCTGGCTCCCTTTTCCTGGAGCATTTACTTCAGAAAACTTGCAATTGTAAATTTTTTTCTGCCCTTTTGGTATGTATGTAAGTTTTCTCCCAACCTCTTCAATCTGGGAATCTTTCCCAATGCCTTGGGAACCATCTTTTTGAAATCTAAACCTCAAAAGAGATACCACCTCTATCTTCTTGTCTCTGTGGGTAGGTAGGAGCCCAATTTAGGCTAAGTCTAAGATAGGAGACTAACTTAGAATGGGTACCAGTTAACAAACACAGATGGCCCAGTGACAGAAAAAGATACTTGCAAATGCAGGAATAACTCAATGTGCTCAATACCTCCTGAGGATCAAGCTCCCACTACTGTCCCCTAGTACATTTCTATTAGCTCAACATAGCTCTTAAAAATCCTCCTGTCTTTTGTTTCAGTGAAGTTGAGTTCATCTATCTCCTTTATTATTATAGTCTTAAATAAAGTCTTTCTTGCCTTTTTGTCTGGTAAAAAATTTTGCTTGATGGTGGAAAAGGATAAAAATTGGCATGTTACTTTAAAAGAGTCACTGCCTTTTCTGGAGAGATGAACATGAAACTACTTTATTGGGTCCTATTCATTCTTCTTCATTGCATCATTCAAATATCCCTTCTCCATGATGCCTTGCCTTATATACCCCTTCACAAATACTTATTCCTTTTTTTGGTATGTTGTCATATTCAATTTATAACCCTCAGGGTATATGTTCTGTGACTTCTCCATCAATTAGAACATGCTGTGAATATGCTAACAGTGTCTTATTCATTTGTACACATGTAATAAGACAGAGTAAAGAACTGTTTGAGAACTTTCCAATCACTGCACCACCCTCTAAACCCTGCTCTGCAAGCTACTGAACAGTTGAGAAAGAGTTACTAAATTTATAAAGGCAGCACTGAAAAAATTCACTTCTTTGTGAGACCCCAGGGCTGTCTGGGCAAACTGGGATGCAAGCCATTACCAAAGAGAGTAAAAGTCACCAGGTGTGAGAAAAAGTTGCCTTTGAGCAAAGTACATTGTTTGTAAAAGTTACTCTACTGTTTTTCCAAAAAACTAGTAAGGGACTGTTAAGAGAATTGCCTGAAGATTTGCAAATCCCTGAAGAAGGAAGTTTTAGAATTTTGTTTTGTTACTGGATTTCTGCTGTGCAATCGACATATACCATTATGTCCATATGCTGCCTGAATATGGGAGAGAGAACTGTAGACAGATTGCCTGCAGTCAGACCAGAGGACAGAAGGCAGGAAATCTTTGGAGTTGTATGTTTCCAAGACATGAGACTGAGGCAGTGAAAGACAGAGATTGAGGCCGATGAGAGTTGAACTCTGGGTTTGCTGTGATCTCATTGGAGGACTTCAGTTCAATGCTACCTGCTGGGGACCAGATGGAAACGTTGGACCACAAATGCTTGGAAAAGAGGACTGAGATTCTGTCCTATGTAACCAAGGCCTGGTAAGATCTCCACTAAAGCACAGCTTCTGAAAATGAGCTAGGTCAATAAGGATGACCTATAGAATGGGAGAGCTACTTCCTATCCAAGCAAAGGATGTTGGTCTTGATAAGAAAACAGTTGTTGAAAAAGAATTACTAAGGTAAACCTTATTTTTCCTATTCCTCTCCAACCATCCCAACACACCCCAAAGGTAATGGGAGAGACAATGGGTAGGGGCCATGAAAGAGAAGACTGCACTCCTCGCTCCACCAGAAGGATGGAGCCATAGTCTGTCTGCATGGGGTGAGAGGGTCAGTCTGAAACAGAACTGACAGTTTTCAGTGGGCACATTCAATTTCAGTAATAAATATGAGACTGCATAAATAATCAGAAGTTCCTGGGAATTTGTAAAACCAAATGAAATGTCAAGTGACCCTACAACCCAGGGAAAATATCATTACACATATTAGTTGAGGCCTTATGTAGACCTACTACATCAATTTTCATCCCCACCACCTATGATGTTCCTTTTACATACTTCATGAAGTATTTTCTGAATTAATTACTTGGAATACAATAAAGCCCCGAGACTAAGAAACCAACTAGATAGACTCCCAGATGTACAATGGAATAACAAGTGGAATTAATGATCTTGATTAAGTGTTCTACTCGTAGATAGTGCTTAAATAACTGATTTAATGTGGCTAAACCATGCCCGAATCTGCGATCTTGGTAACTACTGAATCTTGAGTAGGGGGTTGAATAGGTATAAATATCAACCAGACATATCAGTGCAGAAACAGCTGCAGAAGGCAAATGGACAATTTGCAAAATAGTCAGTATGGCCTCCACCAGAGATCTTATGTCTTGGAAAAAGAGGAATTGAAAGGTAATCCCACAATAAAAATAGCAACGGATTCATCCAGGCTTTCTCTTAGGAAACATGCATTCTTAGTTGCATATTTGAATATATGTGTATACTTGTATATTGGGGACATTTTGTGAGACTTTTAACAAATTATTTTACCCACATACATGTTTGCTGCATTAAAAGACACATTCCTTAATTCTGAATGCATCAATTAAAAATTTCCATACTCCCAACCCCTGCATGAGCTTGTTCTTTATCTATGAAATAAGTTCAATAATGTTCTATTTCACCAGCATGCTATGAGGAATAACTTGTAAAAATGACTGCAGCATATCCGTGTTAAAATAGAAATGCTATGTAAATGCTAAGACCAAGGGTAATAAACAGAAACAGGGATGTGTTCTTAAGAGAATGTAATATATTTGAATAAATAAATGACAAGCATCCCATATAGAAACCAGAGAACCTTTAGTACTTAGGCAACTTTTAGTGATTTTCAATGGAATCTTTTCTGGGGGCAAGAGATTGATATTGACTCCTTTCAAAAGATCATTCTAAGTAAAGAAAAAAAAAATATTTCCATCTCTTCCTGACTACTGATCATGTACTAATGGTAGTAAGAATAAAAGAAGTACTGAATTTAGTTATAACCACTAACCACAAAATAAATTAAAATATCCATGTGTATTTACCCTCTCTGCCACCTGAAAGATAACAAGATTCTGCTCTGAATCTATTCAAAGAGCAAAATGGATCTGCCCATTATAACCATAAAAGTCAGGTATGTGTAAAAATAGTGTTTTTACAAGTCAGAGATGCTCTCTGTTGCAATGCCCTATTGAGTTAGCTCCCCTAACTACCTTATCATTTTTGGATTCAGTTTTGGAAAGATACAACTCCTCTATAATTCAGTTACCACCAAGCATTGTTGTTACTTAAGGGAATTTGTATTCAGACAAAATGTGTCACAAGAGAGAAGTCTCTCCATACCAATTGATGACACAATGCCCTTATGTTCACATGCCAAAAGAAGACGAACTGGATGTGAGTATCCATCTACACTGTGTAGCTTATTCCATTGGTTCAATTTTGTTCTTGGTCATTGATATTCTACTGTTCATTTTGGGCAGGCATTTGCATAGACTCATATTATGAAAAACCTTTGGAGAAGAGTTGAAGTTGTCTGTTCTAGAGAGGAAAATTAGGAAGGAATGCACTGTAGTACTGAGACTTCGTCCCTCACACAATTCTCTGAAGAAATCTTACAAAAGAATACTTTTGATGCCAGTGAAAAATTGAGTTCAGTATTCCTGTATTTACCTGTGTCTTTTGTCGGAGTGTTTCAAGATTTCAAATGACTTCAGAAACTTCCAGGCTATATTTCTTCCACTGCTACTATGATATAGGGGGTGAATCTTATGCCTTCCCTCTAATATTTTTTTTTAAAACAGGACAGAAAAGTTTTCTTTAAAGAATCTTTACAAGGAATGGCCAACCTGTTCAAAAATAGATTCGCTGACAGCTTCACGCCTTTTCAGAACTGAACTTAAGCTGTATCTTCTTTTTTTTTTTCTTTTAAGCCCCTGAAATAATTGGAAGAATATTTTTATTATACCATCCATCTGGAAAAGGAAGGCTGGGATACTATGAGAAGGGCCATTCTTTCTTGTGGTATTTTTGGCTGTGTCTCAGGGTGGGATGTTTGATATGTCATGAGAAAGATGGCCCCTCATTAGATTTCCAGGCATTTGCACAGCCACCAGAAGAGCTCAAAGGGGAAAGATCAGCATCCGGTCAGTAACCTATAAAATTTCTGTCTTTTGACTTCGGTTTCTAATTCTTGTAACAGCATTTTTTCCTTTTTGTTAATATTTTTTAGTCTTCTTTTTCTTTTCCCTTTCTTTTTGTTTCTTTACTGTTTTTTTTTTTTTTTTAATTTTACATGGAGTTTCTTAGTAGTAGAGCTACATGCCCAGGACCATTTTCCACATTATAATAATAATAACAACCCATGTTTATACAAGATGGTTCCCTCAGGGGCTCTGAGTACTTTACAGATGCCATCCTGTTAAACCTGATAACTTCCCTGATGAATGGGCACATAGTATCCTCCAATCTTCTTGAATCTTAAGACAGACAACTGAGTTTATTTTATTTTATTTTATTTTTAAATTTTTTTTTTTTAATTTTATTTATTTATGATAGGCACACAGTGAGAGAGAGAGAAGCAGAGACACAGGCAGAGGGAGAAGCAGGCTCCATGCACCGGAAGCCCGACGTGGGATTCGATCCCGGGTCTCCAGGATCACGCCCTGGGCCAAAGGCAGGCGCCAAACCGCTGCGCCACCCAGGGATCCCCGACAACTGAGTTTAGAAATGTGTGCATGTCCATTCTCAGCAATACTTTTGCTAGTTTACTATGCAAAAGTATGACATCATAAACAAAGTCAAGATTTAAGTAATATAGCCTTATTAGCTATATTAGTTTCTTTGTTATATGCATATCTGCCATACATTTGGCCAGAATTTCATGATGTATTTTACCTGGTATTAATTAGAAACATGGGTTTCTGTCTATTAGTCATTATCGAAGACTGAAGAATACAGTTTGTGTCCAGGTCAATCTCTTTTGAGTTTTCCAACAAATTCAGCTTTGATTGCAGTAGCTAGCTACAAAAGATATTAATGTATGTGAATCAGAGTTTAACAGGATATCGACAAATCCACATGCAGATATAAATGAACTATTTTTAAGATTAAAGAATTAAAAAACAAATTCACACAACACTGTGTATTTTAGGTGCTGGACCTACTTCAGTATTGTGTCAGGGTAACTATGGTTTAGGTATGGTTATTGATAGAAAGTTGGTACTTGAGAATATAACAAAAAATGATAAAACAGTTACTGGCTAAAGGCCATATAACTCATATTCAAATGCAAAAAAATAGCAATAAAGGTATATTGAGAACCAGAAGTTGATGTATATAACATTTGTATTTAATATCTTGCTCTTAATAATCCGTCTTTTGGCCCCATTAATAGTCCTACTCTCTCCTTGGTCCAGTGCCCTCATGATAGGGAGTTAAATATAATGATTAAGAGAAGGGGCTTTGGAACAACTTGGATTAGCTTTGGAATCCAGCCCTACTCCTTACTGATTATGGATAAAAGGCAAGCTATGTAACCTCCTGGAACCTTGGTTTCTTTATTGACAACAAGAAGTTAATAAAAAGCACCACCACAACTATACAAGGTTGTTGAATGGATTAAACTTGTGTAAAAGGATTAACATGTGTCAGGTATCAATGTGTTCAATAAATAATAACAATAATAGTAACAATTACTTTTTTATCCTCTAGTTATGATGGCTCAGGTTCTGACCTGTGCTTTCCTTCCCCAGTTAGCATTCCTACACCAACACTGCATGTATCTAGTGCATGTTCCTCTGAATTTTATTGAAATTTATTGTGACTTTCTATTATCCTCATGAATTGAGACATTTGGTGTCTTTGATGGGACTATTAGCTAGTCTGATAGTCCTTGTAAACACAATAGTAACTGAAAAACCAAGACTTCCAGGTATTGTCTTTTACTCAGTTTGTGAGCACATATTGTAAGAATGGAAATACAAGTCTGTACAGGTAGTCCCAGAACATATCACTAAAAGAAACCTGGGTCTTTGTCCTCTAAGGCTATGGAATGAGGCTGGTTCTGCAAATATTGGACAAACTTCAAAATGAATTCAACTACTACTAACTGGAATGAATTATAACTGCCAAAGTGAAGACATATTGCTAGAATAATACTGACTAGAAGGAGGAGGGAACAAATTTCCTTTCCCTTTTCCAATCTTCTATTCTCCCTCTGGGGGCCTTCCTAGCAGCAGAGCTTAATAGGGAGCCAACTGGAAAAATAGAAATGTGTTTTGCAGTTCCAGCCCTAGCATCAAAGGTCATTGAAGACTGGGTTAAAGATGAGATACTTTCCTGATTGGCACAAGTAAAAAATACTTATGAGAGTCAGAATACTACCAATCAGATAGAATAACTAATGGTAGATCCTGGAAGTGATGGATGAAAAGTGTATCCCCAACCTCAATTCATTTCTCTATCTCATCTCTTGCATATGAGGAATCACACGGGATTTTCCAATGATCTATACCCTGCATCTCACATTTATGCTCTGCTCTCTACATAAATTACAAGTTAATTCATGCTTTGACTTCCTCTCATCTGGCTTATTTCACGTGTGGGAGATTTTGAAACTAGACCTTAGTCTTTTATACATGGAATACTAGAAATTTGCAAAGAAGGATTTCAAGTGTTCTCACACATACACACAATATGGTAACTATGTGAGGAAATGGTTATGTTTACACTGATTGTGGGAATAATTACACTATATATATCAAATCATCATGCTATACACCTGAAATGCATACAATTTTTATTTTAAAAACACAAAGAGGGAAATTCTGGGAAGTGAGAACTGAAACTTTAGGTGGATCTATATCATAGTTGGAAGAAATTAGAATGAATGTACACCACCACCCAAGATTCACACTTTGAACACCATCTTTAACTCTTAGAAATTCTATATTTGAGATTTTCTCTTTGGCTTTGGTAATTCATATCCTTCCTCGTGATTCTCTCAGCATAATTTAACTCAAGTACTGTTTTCTCTTTGGTTCCCAAGATTCTATAGATTCAGTTCAGTAACTGGCATTGTATATTTTGACCTCCTCGCCACATCCTGACAAAGATTTCCACAGTGCTAAAGTTTCTGTAGCTAGCTGCTTCATACCGTACTACACATGGTTGTCTTTACCCAGCACATTTGGTTAGGTTACAGTTCAGTAGTAATATATTATTCTGATCTCTTATCTCTAGTTTCAGTCCACTCTAATACCTCTTTCATAGAAAGAAAGAGAGGTAGTGGTTCAGTGGCAATAGACCTACAATGTCTGAGTTTGAATCCTACTTCTTCTGTTTACTTTACTTGCTATGTGACCTTGCAATACATCTCTGTGCTTCAATGACTTCACCTATAAAACTCTTACCTTCTTGATTTGTTGTAAGGAGAAATATGCCATGTCAAGTCCTGAGAACATTGAATGACATACAGCAGACAGTTAAGAAATATAAGTTATGGGGATCCCTGGGTGGTGCAGCGGTTTGGTGCCTGCCTTTGGCCCAGGGCATGATCCTAGAGACCTGGGATCGAGTCCCACATCAGGCTCCCTGCATGGAGCCTGCTTCTCCCTCTGCCTGTGTCTCTGCCTCTCTCTCTCTCTCTCTGTGTGTGTGTGACTATCATAAATAAATAAATAAATAAATAAATAAATAAATAAATATTTAAAAAAAAGAAATATTAGTTATTATTTCACTAGGACCAGTGTTATCTTCTAGATCAAAATGGGTGAACATTCTGGTTTTATCGTGTACTAGCTATCTGACTTGTGAATGTTTTTTATTTTCTTGAGGTTTAGATGCTTTCTATGCTTAAAATGCTTCTCGAAATGGAGATAATATCTAGTGTATATGGTGGTTTCTAGGATTAAATGATAGTGCACAAGTGAGAAGTTAGTATATTTGAGCCAGACGGGAGACTCAGACTGGCACGTAGCGTTACATTACTAGAATGGCTACTTTTTTAGAAGTTCCATTAGTGCTCTAAATAGACCAACCTCTTGAATAATCTCAAGTTCTAGAGTTTATAAGAAGTCACAGATTGTATAATTTTACTGAAACATTATCTAGCTATACATTTTAATTTATACAGGGTCTAGAAGCACAGTGCAAAAGAACACGAACTCGTCCTTATTAACAGACCATCTGAAGAATGAGGAGTTGTTGAAAGAAGACAGATGAGGGGTGAGAATAAGGAGATATGTCTAGAAGAAAAGGCCAAACTAAGGGGCAGGTACTGGAATGATTACAGTTAACATGGAAGGGGTGCACTTGGGCCACTCCAACTTGAGATCCACCTGGGTTTTTTCCTCTTTTCACTCCCAGGTTCTGTTTACTCTCAGAAAGAAAGGGGCACTATAGGGATCCTAATTTCTCTGCTGTGGAAACACCTTCTAAAATGCTGACCACAAGAAGCAGGGAGCACTTTCCTAACGGCTTTATATAAAAGAAGTAGGCAGGGGCTTATTTAGCAAAAGGACAGGATGGTGATAATTATATTTGCAATAAGACTTCACAAAATGGCCTCGTAGCTATATCTGAAAGCATTACTGGAATTTTCAGAAATATCAGAGAGGAAAAATCATGGAAAAATATTCAACTTCCTGAGAAGCTGATCTTTGATTACTACTTTCAAAATTATACATTTGCATCAACCACCAGTAAATTTGAGGTGTACCAAGTATATTTAGTAAAACCCTATACATTACCTGGCAGAAAGCAAGTGATCAATATCCCTCAGTCCAAAAAAAGTCATAGTAGCAATCAAATTCCATCCCAAATGGACAATTTTCCACCCGTATTCCTTTACTGACATAGTTTCTGTGTTTCTAGAATATCTCCACACTCAATATGCCACAGACATTTATTGTAAGTGCAATTTTCTGACCAAGGGAAAGCTCCCTCTTTCAGACCCACTTCAAACTCGCTCTCTTCTGTACCTTTGGTCCTTAAAGTTTGGTCCATATAACTGCAACATCGGTATTACTTTGGTGCTTGTTAGAAATGCAGATTCTAGGCTCAGTATTAGATCTACTGAAACAGAACTTGCATTTTACCATGATCTCCAAATGATTACTGTCATCCCTCTTTGAGAAGCCTGAACTTCTCCCCTGATTTGCACAGGCCCCATTTAGCCTGGTACACTAAAATATACTTGAAAAAAAAATAAAAAATAAAAATAAAATCTACTTGAGAAGAGCCTTTGGAAAACATCTCTGCCTGATAATTTTTAGGTAGAAGGTATTTCATAATGCTTGTTAAATTGTATTTAGAACATCTGTCTCCTATGTGAAAGCTAATCATTGGTAGCATCTTTATAATTTTAATTTAAATTTATGATATTCTAGATCAAATGCCGTGATCAGAAGACTAAATAAAAGAAAACAAAAAACAGAGCTTGTCAGTGATCTTCCTTTTCCAATAATAAAATTTTGTATTTTTGCTTCAGAGAAACAATATCTCCACTCAATTTTTCTAACAAAGAGAAATCAAGGATTAAGATACTTTCTCTTTGTTAATCTCCTTATCCAGACTGGATTCAACAAATGGTATGTTGTATCATATTTAACATTGTTACAACCTAAATATGAAAATTATATTTAAACTGGAAAGCAGAGTGCATATTTTTTTTTTTTTTGGCACAGGATTTTTTCCCAATTTTTGTTATCTTAGAGCATTATTTTCTTATTAGCGTAGCTCAGCACACATTTTCTTTTAATTTCTATTCATTCTTCATTTGCGTGTATGTGTATTGCTGTGGTGGGAAGAGAAGAGCACAACATTCCTTGTGTACTATTTTTAATACACTATTTTTAATATATAATTGCTCCCAAGTAGAAGTATTTGAGTTATTTCTCTCAAAAGTGTTGTGCTCTCTTTCCTTCTAACTTGATAATGAGAATTTCTTTAGGGTATATTGTTCTAAGGAGCAATATGGAGATTTGTCTGACAGAGCACATGGTAGTTCAAAGGTCGCATTTCACTCTCTGTCTGAGATCTTGGAATCATGGATTGTTCGTAACACAGAAAAGCTTTACAGGTAGAGGGAAGACTTGCTAGGTTTCCCTTAACACCATAGGTATTTTGTAAGCTTATTCTCTGGTGAAGTTTTAGTAGATTTCCTGCTTATGCTATCTTCATTTTAATCTTATTAATGTTCTACAAAACAAAGGAAATAGGCATTAACACTTCAAAGTACTATTCATTTTATAATCTATAAAGACAAGCTTATGTGAAGGTTTGTATAGAATTTTCAAGAACTAAAACATGAAATGTGAAACTAAAACAAAAAAGCACTTTCATATTAAGGACAAGAGGATAATATGCTATGTTATCATAAAAAAAAGGAATTCAGTTCCGATCTACATGGAAAATATGCATCGTTTATTCACAAAATATTTATTGAGAGGACATTATGGGCTAGCATCATGCTACCCACAGGGGATGTATTTGTGAATCAATATACCCCTCATGGATCTTGTGCCTACACAAAACATACACAAGTGAAAAACAAATAGAATGTCCTTAAAATGTGATAAAGCAATGGAGTAAACAAACAAGGTGAAAATAGACTAGTTAAGGAAGAATTTTCTGAGGAGGTCGCATTTAAGCTGAGAGCTGAAAGCTAGAGGCTACCATTTCTGGAATTTTTCAGAAACTGAAATAGAGTAGAAGTGGCTTGTGAATAAGAATGGTACCAGATGAAGTTTAAAAGTGCTCCACGGGCTAGATTATCCGGGGCCTTGCAGAGCAAGGTGGTTTGGATTTTATCTGAAGCACAATTGGCAGCTATCAAAGAAGTTTAATGGGGTAGTGAAATGATAAAATTTATATTTTAAAAGTGTTTCTGAGGGTGCTGAGTGGATATCAGATCAGAGAAGAGCAAAAATTGAAGAGCAAATAAAAAAGATACTGCACTGCTAAGCAAAGAGAGAAAATGGCGTGCCGGACGAAGGTTTGGCAGTAATGATAGGAACAGCTAGGCAAGAGAGAGATTTTGGAGGGATGGACCTTCAGACTTGATTAGATAAGGCTAGTAAGTTAGCTTTAAGGAATATAGTCATCAATTTGGTTTCCTCTTATCTTAATGATATATGGTAGTTTGGGCATGGAATGGTCCTTAATAAAGTATAAATTCTGTTTACCAACAAAATTTAGATATGTGTATTTGGCTTTTGGAGCTTTGGCCATTTACTATTTTAGATGCAAGCAATAGAAAGTGACCCCATTTAAAACAAAGAATTAATTGGAAAGATAGCAGGGATCTTACTAATGCAGAAGTACACTTAACAGAGTTTAGGAGAGTCCTGGTGAAACCACTTAATTGCTTGTTCAACCACTTAAAGTTGAACAAAAATCAAAACGACTGCACTAATCCTTCAGAGAAGTTCAATTTTAGAGTAACTTTTTTTCCCTCTACCACAAACTTCCCCTCCTCCCTTCTTAGCCTGCATTGGGAATGAGGAACAAAGATGGCAGCACATACACAATTCTTGTGGAAACTGACTAGATCCCATATTTCTGTAAAAAACAAAAACGAAAACAAAAACAAAAAACAAACAAACAAAAAACAAAAACAAAAAAACCCATAAAACCCAGCCCCTTCTGGGAGGGCTTGCAGGTTATGCAAGCCATAGCCTGCTGCAGCCTCCTTTGCAAAAGAGCAATAAAGCAATTGTTCCTCTTTATCCCAAACTGTGTCTTTGAGTTATATTTTGGCTCCAAAGCATGGACATGGTTTTGACAACATTGGAAATTCCAGAAATTATTAGAGCAGGAACCCTTAGTCATCAGGTTACCAAGGTTAGAATAAAACCCAACCAATGTATCTATCTGTCTTCACCTTGTTCCCTTAAGATTCAGTGTCCCACAAGAGAGGGTCTGATTACACATTCCTTTGCAATACTAGAGTTTTAAGAGAAAAGACTTGTTAAAAGAACTGCCAAGGTCCTTTTAACTTCATGGTGAGAGCCAATACAAGCTTTGAATTACAGTCCAACTATCACCGCATGAAAGGAGGAAGACAAAATTCCCCCAAAGATGGTGGATGCTGGGAAACAACCAACCTAAAAATATCCAGGAAAATAACAGAATAGTTATCTGCTGGCTTTTACTGGTGGGCTATCTAGCTTTGATATCCTATGTTGATCTTAAAGGTACTTATTTTATTTCATCCAGAGATGGTATCTAGAACATATTCTATAGAAGGTAACGTGGAATCATTCAGAGGACATTGAAGAGGGTGTTATATTTAGGTGATGAAATGTATCTGTAAGCCACGGAAATAACTTCTTCCAGCCTTTCCCTATGACCAGTGCTTACTACAGATTTCATTAGCTCTTGATGGTTTGTTTCTCCATAATTCTAGTCTTTAGTAGGAATTAAGTTCTTTTAGTATATGTGCTGCTGAAGCGAGCACAGTTCTTTATTTTTAATTCCAGTGCAGCTAACATACAGTGCTATATTATTTTCACGTGTACAATATGGTGATAACTCTTTATACCACCCAGTTCTCATCACAAGTGCCCTCCTTAATCTCCAGAATGTCTTTCCCCCATCGCCTCGCCCCCACCATCTTCCCTCTGATAACCATCAGTTTTTTCTTTATGATTAAGAGTCTGTTACTTGGTTTCTTTCTCTCTCTTTTTCCTTTGCTCATTTGTTTTGTTTCTTAAATACCACATATGAGTCATATCATATGGTCCTTATCTTTCTCTGACTTATTTCACTTAGCATGATACTCTCTAGCTCTATCCATGTCACTGCACATGGCAGGATTTCATTCTCTTTAGGAATCAAGTTCTTTAATCATTTGTGTTTTGCTTCATTTATCTTAAATCTGTCTGATTAATCCAATTCCTCTATTAAAAGCTATAGCAGGGGCAGCCCAGGTGGCTCAGCGGTTTAGCGCCTGCCTTTGGCCCAGGGCATGATCCTAGAGACCTGGGATCGAGTCCCACATCAGGCTCCCTGCATGGAGCCTGTTTCTCCCTCTGCCTGTGTCTCTGCCTCTCTCTCTCTCTCTCATGAATAAATAAATAAAATATTTTAAAACAAAACAGCAATAGCAGGATTACACTTTTTTTTTTTACCTTTTCCATCAACAGTTAAATTTTCAATCCTTTTTGCACATCCTTTTTGCAAACAAGACAATTAAACTGTTAGGTGAGAAATTAATAAAATGAAAAAGGAAAAAAAAACATGCTTTATTTCATTGCTATGCATGCCTTTAAAGGTATGTCCGGAATAACCATTTGGAAATCAGTATCAAATAAACCACTTGATTACTTGTCAAAGAATAAATCCATGAATGCTAATTTGTTTTTCTTACTGCATGTTAAATCAAGGCACATTGTTCCTTGAGCCTGATATCCTGGAGGAGGCTCATTAAAGTGTATCTGTCCCACAGGGCAATTTACCCAAATCTGGTAATTTAAGTATAGAACATGATAACTGGAAAATGTTATGGAAGAATCATGCCCAAAAAAGCAACACTATTAGGACGTTACTGTTGAGGCAGTACTGCAGAGTGGTTAAAAGCCATGTCTTTGGATTCAAATATGGTTTGGATCTTTCTCCTTCCATCTATTAACAGCGTGATCTTAAAAAAGTTCATTGCCCTCTCAAAGTCCCATTTTTTGGACAAAATGTAAAATTTTAAAAAAATGTATAATGAGCATAAAAATGCACAGAAGGGCTTTGTGATGGTGAAATTATGTTGACTGACATGTTTTAAGTACTCGATAATTGGTAGTGATGATGATGATGGTGATGGTGACAGAAAGGAACATGGTAGGATAAGAAGAAATAACTGCTATGACGTAATGGCTGCCCAAAGGACAATCTGTGAATGGAAGCAAAGAGAAGCAGTAGAAATGCAAGGAGAATCACAGAGCACAGTAACATACTTCCTCAGAAAATTCTTAGGCTTGTCAGTTAGTAACTGAACTTTAATATTCTTTGACAAAGTTCATTTTAGTCCATCATATTAACCTTCTTCCTCCAGTCAAAATTATTGAGGCAGGTGGTAGGACTGCTGGCCATGGGAAACTATCAGTACAGTATTGGACTGTTAGTTACCAAAGGCGTCTGAGGAGAATACACAAGTGGTGATTTTCTCCCCCTGGTGAATTTAACAGCATGAAATCTCAGATAGTCTCTCCTGCCATATCCAACTTCTTTAAAAATAAAATAAAATAAAATAAAATTGTAGACTGCTTTTTTTAATGAGAGTGCAGAATGCTCTCCCCATCAGTGAGTAATCCTTCTCAGGCAGGAATACTGGGTCTAATTTTCTACATAAATGGAAAAAAAGTAATCTTATCTACAGCACTTCCCTCTTCTGTGTTATGCAGGTTTAGCCAGGCTAAAGCTGTTGACAGGAAATTCTCCACTCGGATGAGAAGCAAAGATGAGAAGGGAAGTATTGCAATGGTGACGGAAAAGCTCTCTATAATGAGACAAATCCCAGCACCTCTAGGGAGCTCATTCAGTATGGAAACCATTTCGTGTTCCTTTCATTATGGGAATGATACACTGTCTATTAAAAGTACAGAAGTGAGATTGTCCAGACAGTTATTTTAATAGGGTGACTTGCTTTGGATCGTCATTTGGTTTTGCAAACAACAGCATGTAAGCCTATTTGTCTACAGCACCATGCTTCAAATAAGTCCAATCTATCATAGTACCGTGGCGTTAGCACCTCTTATTATATAAACCTGTCAGGGCATTACAACATAAACAACACATTCTGCCCGGCTGCAAAACACTTATTCAAGGAGTCCATTTAGTTTCATAAACTTTTTCTAAGTCTCTGACACCTTAAACAAACTATGACAGGCATTTCTATTGTATGCCAACCAAGAGGAAAATCTCACTATATAAAATGTATCTAGTGACTACGAACAAAAGGAAAAGATAGGAGATGAAATAAGCCTCTAGTGGGAAAAATTCAGATATATTAATAATTCCTAGGAAATAATCCATTTCTTTCTCTTGTCTTCAAAGCAGACCGTGACCAAGGATAAAATGTAGCTCAGACTCAGAAATCTATTTCAACTCTGGTTTACATAATTATTTTCCTCACCGGTAGAACTAGAGTCTCCTTTTGGTGTTGTTATGATATGTTTTCCTGTGCTGATCCATTTGATAGGATGCCATTTAAACACAAATAGTGTATGAGTAAATATATGTAAATTTATATAACATATATTATATGCATATAACATATATTTATATTCTGTGACTACGGATATGTGCATAAAGATATGTGTTCTCCAGAAATTATAGGCAGCTTTCTCCCGCATGTCTGTATAGATATAAAATAGTAAATAAAATCATGAAGTAAGACACACCATTCTGAGCTTACATATCTATTTTCTATAGAGTAATTACTCTTCTCTAAACCGAACTTCCTAACTGAAACGTGCCCTAAAGCAATTCTGCATCATAGCTCTGTGGTTTATAGAACTGGTCCCAATTTCTTCCAACTACACCATTTAAAAATCTCCCCAAGTATTGACAAGATGAGCTACAGCTGTTCACAGAGGAGAGCAAGCTTATATGAAGAGAGACAAGTATACTTTCAAGGGACTAAGATTTGAAATATTGATATAGTCACATTAATTGAATTTTTGCCTTGAGAAGTGATTACAAAAATGTTGCTCCAATATTAATTTGTATCTGCTTTGGATAAGATTAACATTAATTTCTTCGCCAGTCCCCATTACTCTTTTATTATTCATTAGCATCTCTCTTTGCATGTGTAAGAGACCTTGATGAAGCATGTTTATTCATAGACTAACCTTTTTAAATAATTCTAACAGCTCTCTAACAGTAACCTTCCTGGCATGCTGAATATCTTGTCTTTGTTTCATTATTCAGTGCTTGCACTCTATCCTCCACTTGAGATGCTGAACATGAATCATACTCCTCTCTTCGTATTGCTCTCTTCCTCCCACTAAAATGTCCTCTGCAGCCCGATCCCACAGGAGAGCTCTGCTCACAAAATACTGCAGCAAAATAGTCTCTTGGTTGGATCAGGGACACTATAATTTCCACAGATCTCGAGTGCAATTATCGATCTTTTTTTTTTTTTTTTTTGTAGCTCATTACATATTTGTTACCAGGTTTTAGTTCATTGTTCATTTACCTTTTGTTAGGGTATTTAGTTTGAGTTCGCCTTTGATGAGAGCTCTGGAGGTGACATTTTATCTTTTCTTTGTGTATGTAAGCTCTCAGGCTTATTTTTCTGAACAGATAAAATGGACAAAACTGTGAGAAGGAGAGGAAGAAAACCAGGAAAGGAAAAATAGAATCAGCAAAGCAATTGTATTTTCCTACAAGCTGGGACATCATTGCCTTTAAGCCCCAAAGGCTGTATCAATACTTGAAAATGAGCAAATAATAGTTTTTCATTTCCATTACAGATTTAGACATCTACCTTAAAAATAAAACCTGGGATGATTTCTCACATTAGATCACAGGTTTTCTTCTTTGTGAGTTCAAGTCAAGAATTTTCACGGTGGAACAGACCAAAATATACGTTTGGATATTTCTGGCTTTAAGCATTGTGTTTACGACACTGAAGGGACACTGTGTAAAATTTGCCCAGGAAACTAAACTTCTCTTATTATCAGTAAAATAATGATCGTTTTGCTATTTTAAGGAAGGAGATTTCTTATTTTGCTATAATCATTCAAATATATATTTTTCCCATGGCTGCTTCTACTTAGTCACAAAACAGAAATGGAAAAAAAATAATTCAGTAGAGTTAGCTAAAGCCCTAAAAGTTGCCATTTGACAGAGTCCAGAAATGATGTAGTATTTTTGTGTCCCTTCATAAATGCACTGATTATAAATCTAATTTGCAAACATTCTACTTTTAGACTTCTAATATGTTTGGATAACACTGGGTAATTTGTTACTATTAATTGTTTGTTTTATAAGATTTTTTGTTTGTTTTCATGTGAGATTTGAAGCCTGTACTGCCAAAGCTCCTGCAACAAGGGCGAGGCACTTCAAATACAATTTCTTTTCACCAAACCCATTACAGCACAAGTAAAATCTTGTAACAAAGACCACCTGAGGCTCCAGTGAACGCAAGGTCCTGGATTTGATAGAACTTTCAAAATCAGTAGTCCAGGCACCATTTACAACTTGTCATAGCCAAATTTACTTCAGTTAAATGACTTAACTAAGTGAATTAATTAAATTTACTATTGACTTCACCCGACCCAGGAATAAGAGAATGTTAGAGGCTGCAACCCAAGCAACACACGCTGTAACACACACACACACACACACACACACACACACACACAAAGCCAGACAATGAACTTCTGCAAAGAAACCTAAGGAGACCCAGGGACATATTATACCAAGTCACTTATGGCAGAACAGGGCCAAACCAATGAGAAAAATATCACCCCTTTAATTAGAAAGAGAGAGGAGGTTCCCATCTTAAGAGCCCACTGAGACAGAAGCTTTCACTAGGAAGTTAATGTCTTTCTTTGACAGAAATAAGTTTGGAGGCTCTAAAACATAGCAAGGGGCTTCACCTGTAAAACAGGTGAAAATCCCAATTAAATGAAGATATTTAAGATAGAGGGGTTTAGTTCACATTTTTAAAATCCATGGGACTTAAGTAATTGAGGGGAGAAGTGAATGGCCAATATACATTATATGTATATATATAGTCTCTCTCTCTCATTCTGTGTGTGTGTGTGAGTGTGAGTAGTCTCAACCAAGTGAGACTGACAGCCCTAAGAGTATATTTTTGTGAAATTTGTGATTATTTTCTCAGAATTAGATTACCAGAAATAAAAATTTTATATTGGTTAAAGGAGATAGAGAGGGAAGTCAGAGCCCAAAGGGCATATATATACAAATTGAACATTTTTGAAACCTACTGATGAACATTTCTCCAGAAAATTTGTTCCAGTTTATGTTCCCCTTTGGCAGTTTATGAGACAAGCTTTCTCCCAATTCTTTATCTGCCCTGGGCTGGTCATTGTTCTCATTTTTTTTTTCATTGTTCTCATTTTTCACCAATGGCATGATATTGCTTTTTATATTTGTTACACAATATTTATACCATATTCCTATTATACCTGTATGTTATTTTTGGACATTTCCCCCTATTTCATTTATAGGTGGGCCTATTATTTTATCAGTACAGCATGTTTATATTTATTGATTTAAAATGAGTTTATTACCTGGCAGTACAGAAGCTAACTTCATTACCTCTCTTTTCCATGATTTATTAGATTTATTTTAATTGTTCTGGATAAAATTTAGAATTATTTTTTTTCACATTTATTGGGTGAGCATCTGCTTTGGCTCAGGGCATGATCCCGGGGCTCTGGGATCAAGTCCTGCATCAGGTCCCTTGCATGGAGGCTGCTTCTCCCTATAGCTATGCCTCTGCCTCTCTCTCTGTGTCCTCCATCAGTAAATAAATAAAATCTTTAGAAAAAAAAAAGAAAGAAAATGGTATTTTGATTGAAAGAATTCTAAATTTAAAAATCTATTTGAGGCGAATATGCTTCTTTGCAACATTAAGATTATCATCCAGGACAAATGCTCTTACTTTATTTCATACATTCTTTGTAACAATTAATATAGTTCTGTCTTTTTTAACATAATGATTTTTGTACATTTTGCCTGTTCTTAATACTTTCAGAAACATTTTTGTAGTTTTCTTAACATACTAGCAATGTTTTTTGTAAAATGTATTCTTAGGTGTTTTACAAATTTTGTATTATGAATGAAACTTTTTCCAACTATAATTTGTAGTTAATCTTTTCTGGAAATACAGATACTAAGTGGTATATATTGACTTTATAACTGGGTATTTTAGCAGACTTCTTGGTTTAAAAGCTTTTCAACTGGGCAGCCTGGGTGGCTCAGGGGTTTAGCTGCCTTCAGTCCGAGCGTGATCCTGGAGTCCCAGGATCGAGTCCCATGTCAGGCTCCCTGCATGGAGCCTGCCTCTCCTTCTCTCTCTGTGTCTCTCATGAGTAAACAAATACAATCTTTAAAAAAATAATAATAAACTAAAAGCTTTTCAATTGGTGCAATTAGGATTAAAGCAATTTTGCAAATTTAAGAATGATAAAAATTTGTCTCTTCTTTACTAATAACTGCCATTCAGTTATCTCCTCTCCCTCTCCCTTCCTTCCTTGCTTTCTTTACTGGAATTTCCATATAGGGGAGAAAAAAATGCTTAAGAATTCTTGTGACTATGAAGATCTGTCTTATTCCTGGCTGTAGTGGGTATGCCTGAATCTTATTTTTTTAAAACGGTAACCTGCAGTGTTTGACAAGATTTTAATATTCATGCTGCTCAAAGGTGCCTTTTTGTGTAACTTATATGCAGAATCCAAAACAAAAGAACAAAAAAAGTAAAAGTCATAGAAACAGAATAGAAACGTGGTTGTCAGGGCTGAGGGTGAGGTGGGAAGATAGTGGTTTATAAAGGGCTACAAACTTTCAACTCTAAGATCTGAGGATCTAAGGTAAAGCATGGTGACTAGACTTGATAATATAAAAGAACTTACTATGTCAATGCTGAGTTGAACAAAGGCAAAAGGTTATTTTACCATAAGTCTACTTAGATCCCTTTACATACACACATACAAAAGCACACTCTCTGAGAATAATGGAGAGACATTTCTCACATGCATTTGAACACAGAACCCTGTTTCCCTATTTTTTTTTTTTTTTTTTATAGAACATACGTCTCCAAAATGTACTTTTCTATCCTGCAGGTGCATTTCATCTTAAATGTAGTGTTGGTAACTGGCTTTAGATTTTTTGCATTATTATGGTAAGAGTAAAATCTTCTCTTCTAAATTTGCTAGACATTATCAGAAAGGAATAATGAATTTAATTAAAAACCATCTCATATGATTTTGCCTATGACTTAAAGATTTATGGCTTAGACTGTCAATTATTCTACTATCTCTATAACAAACTCATGTAATAAGCTCAAATCTAAATCCAAATCACTTGTAAATGAGATATTTCTGAATATTTTGCAAGTAATTTTTTCAGGTTTCATTACAATTGCAATGCTCGTTTCCTTTTTTAAAAATGAAGGATTAGCAAAATTTTACATTTTCTTTGCTCTATGAATACTTTTCTGTTCCTTGAAAATTTTGGTTTTTTTGCATGAAAGAAATGGAGGAGATTCTATTTAGAGACTTTTTTTTGGACTTTTTAAAAGTGAAACTTCTCAAAATTAATTGAATTTTTCTATTTTATTTATTTTATTTTATTATTATTTTTTAAAGATTTTTATTTATTTATTTATTCATAGAGATTCAGAGAGAGAGAGAGGCAGAGACACAGGCAGAGGGAGAAGCAGGCTCCATGCAGAGAGCACGATGTGGGACTCAATCCCCGGTCTCCAGGATCATGCCCTGGCCTGCAGGCGGCGCTAAACCGCCGCACCACCGGGGCTGCCCCCATTTTCTATTTTAGAATTAATTTGGATAATTTATGTTTTTCTAATGAAATTATACATTTCAGTGTATCAGTTTCAGGATTACCCAAAGTGATGGTTTCATAATTTTTAAGTTATATGCATCTGTGGCTCTATGATCATTCTTGTTTTCAGTGTTAGAAATTTGCTCTCATATATATCTGCCATCACAGTTACTGTGAGAAAAGGCATTAAATATTTGAATATTATATTTTGTACCTTCTTTTTTTGGTTGGATTCTATGTTTCTACGGATTTATATTTTATATAATTTTTTGAGTGACATGTTATTCAAATTTCATGGCAATTACATCTTTAATATCAACTTTCCATTTGTTGATATAAAATTTCTTGTATTTTGGGAATTTAGTTAATTTTTCTCTAATATATATACTGTGATTTGATTTTTTTGCTTTATATATCTTCCTCCAGTTTTTAATACTTTGAAAACTATTTTACTTATCATGGTAACACTTGAAAAATGGCACACAAAATTGCCAACCATTATTTTTCTAGTTTGCAAAAAGTACTTATTGACCATTTCTAACTTACCAAATCACCATGATTATACATGCTTCAATTAATCACTTTATGACTTGTGAAAAATTTCAAAGTCTATTGGAGGTAGAAGGTGAGGGAGAGAATAGAGACCATGAACCGAAGTTAGGAATAATTATTTGAATTACATTATATCTAGTTATCCATAGGTTATTTGAGACAAAGTGATAGAACATGTCAGGTAGTAGCCTAGGAGTGCAAATAGAATAATCTGAATTTCCAAGGAAGACAAATATAAGATACTACCAAAGATATCAAATGCAGTTTGAAAAGAACACTAAGTTTTTCTCCAAGTACCCCTGCTCAACTGTGCCAAAAAAGTGGAAATAAGAACCAGTGAAATTAAATTGTCCCTTAGGCATTTAGCAGGTAAACTCCTGTCCTGCCCCAATACCTCTCCCCAACCTCTTATCCCTCTTACCTATGCTTCCTCCTAGGCTGCCTGGTACATGGACTCAGTGAGCCTGAATTATGAACAATGACTACTATACAGACCAATATCTGCAATTCATGCTGAAAAAGTACTTATTCCAAGGACTTCAATTCCTTATTTATAAGTTCCTTCTCTACCTCTGTCAAAGTTACACCTTAATTCATCTTTGAATTCTTATATAACAGTTTTGATTGGGAATTATTCTCCCTCAGAATTCTATAACTGGGATGCCTGGGTGGCTCAGCAGTTAAGCACGTTTGCCTTCCTCTCAGGGCCTGATCCTGGAGTCCCGGGATCGAGTCCCACATTGGGCTCCTTGTGACAAGTCTGCTTCTCCCTCTGCCTGGGTCTCTGCCTCTCTTTCTGTGTCTCTCATGAATAAATAAATAAAATCTTAAAAAAAAGAAGAATTCTATAACCATTGCTACATTGTTTTTAAGTACCCAAAATTGCTTTTGAAATGTCCAATGCCTTTGTTTCTAATCTTATAAATGAAAAATGGTTTTATTAGTTTTATTGCCTTTTATTTTTCTTTTCCTCTAAAAGTTTCTAGCATAAGATTTCCCCACTACTCTCTTCTGAAGTTTCAAACCAATACCTCATGTAGTATGATTTTTTCATTCTTGAACTAGGTGCTCAGTGGATACTCTTAATCTGGGCACTCATGTCTTCAAGAATAATCTATTATTGTTTCTTTGAAAATTTCTTCCACAAATTTTTGCAATTCTTCCTCTCCAGAATTCAAAATATTCAGACGTTGGGTTTCATAGACTAGTTCATTTATTTTCTTTTTTGCTAGTGTTTCCCATTGTTTTCTTTTAGTGCTGCTTTCTGCTCTATATCCTCCTAATAATTATATACAAGCTGTATATATCTCTGTAAAAATTTTGCTTTTCTAATTCTAAAAGAGTTTGGAGAGTTCTTCTCATTCTCCGAGTATTTTCATTTAATGAATATCATCTATTTGTCTTATTGGTCTTATAGATCTCCCTGAATGGGCAAGTAGAGAACTTCAGTGTAAAACAAAGCTGCTACTCAATTTCTTTGGGTAATTTCTAAATTTGTATTATGTATATTGTGTGTATAAATATTAATTGATAGATTAATTTATATTAATATAAACTTACAAAATAAAAATGAATATTAACTTATATATTAATAAATGTAAGTTGTATATATATTTGTACATATGTATATATATTTGTAGATATATTTTATATCTTATATAATTTACACAATATATATATTTGTATATATGTTATATATTTTATATATATGTATACATTTACAATACATATATATATATACACACAGACATTTGCTTTACAGATAAGAATTCTTCTAATTCTTCACTAGCTTGAGGAGTGAGAAGGGACAATAATACATTTGGCTACCAAGATTAAAGAATCCAAGTTAGGAAAGGAACTATTGAATCTTACCATTCAACGTTTATACTTTCTCTTAAATTTCTACTTGCTTGTACCCAGTGTCAGCATTCTTTTGCCTGCAAAGTCTGTAACTGATTATCCTTCTGGTTTTTGGTGGTTGTTTTTGTTTTTTGTTTGTTTTTTCATCTAAAATTGTGCCACTCATTTCTTCTTGTAAGCAGTTTTTCTTGTGAGTTTATTGTATGTGTATATGTATCTGGTGTGTGTGTGTGTGTGTGTATATAGATACATATATATGTGTATATACATATATATAGAGAGAGTATATATAAGAGCAGTGGTAAAGATAGGCAAGGGAAACAAAACAAACTGTTGGGAGTACAGTAAAATAAAAAGCTTTTGCAACCAAGGAAACAACAAAACAGAAAGACAACCAGCTGAATAGGAAAAGATATTTGCAAATTACATATCTGATTAAGACTGACAAAGACTTATTTAAGAATAAATATTATTATTATTTAAGAATGGTCAGAAAACTGAATAGATATTTTCTTGAAGAAGATATGCAAATAACCAGTACACATGACAAGAGGCTTAACATCACTAATCATAGAGGAAAAGCAAATTAAAACTATGATTATATCTCATACTTGTCAGAATGGCTAAAATAAAAAACACAAGAAAAAACAAGTGCTGGTGAGGATGTGGAGAAAAATGATGCTGGGAATGCAAATTGGGACATCCACTATGGAAAACAGTATGGAGGTTCCTCAAAAAGTTAAAAATGGAATTGTCATATAATCCAGTAATTTCACTACTAGATATTTATCCAAAGAATATGAAAACATTAATTCAAAAAGATAAATGCACCCCAATGTTTATTGCAGCGTTATTCACAATAGCCAAGTTATGGAAGCAATCCAAGTGTTCATCAATAGATGAAAGGAAAAAGAAGATATTATTCAACCATAAAAAAGAGTGAAATCTTGTCACTTGCAACAAATAGATGAACCTAGAGGGTATAATGTAAGTGTAGTAAACCAGAAACCAATCAGAGAAAGACAAATACCATATGATTTCACTCATATGTGGCATTTAGGAAATAAAACAAATAAACAAACAAAAAAAAAAAAAGAAGGAAAGAAAAAGACTCTTAAATACCAAGAACAAACTGATGGTTACCAGAGGGGAGGTGGGTATGGATAGTGGGATGGGTGAAATAATAGATGAAGAGGATAGAGTACAAACACTATGATGAGCACTAAGAAATATTTGGAATTTTTGAATCATTACATGAAAAAATAGTAGAGGTAAAGAAATGTGATCAATTCACTGTTTGACCAGAATCTCTTTATATCCTTTTATATTTAAGGTTTTCTTTTTGCTATAAAAATCTAGAGGTGTGTTGTTTTAACTGATTGGAGGGTTTGACTTTAACAGGATTGTTTATTTCATTATGTGAGGTATCAATATTAGAATACTTGGTTTCATTCTTGTTATCTGTTCCATTCTTTTTTCAAGATATTTTGTTAACTCTATTATTTTCTTTGTGCTATCTGGGTTATACTTAAAGATCTTTTTATATCATCCAGTACCTTGTGAACTATTGAATCGATTTTTAATCTTATTAATATTTGTATTTACATCTTTAAAAGCACCTATTTAAAAAAATTCATAGCGATGAGAGTAATAGTATTTTGTTTAGTCCCACCTTTATACACAAGGAAATTAGCTCAGTTTTACTTCCTTTCACTACCTTCCTCTCCTCATATTTGGGCCATTATTAAAAAAAGAGATATGGATTATTATTACATAATATAAGAAATCTTCACTGTTAAAATGATTTTTAAACATTATTTTACATAGCTTTAATGTTCATTGACATTCCACTGAAACCATCACTGCTTTATTCTTGACAGGTTAATTTTGTTTTTTTTTCTTCCTTTCGTTTTGATGTTGTTTATTTAAAGAAAAGTTTCAGGAATGATACTGAATAATATAATTCCTAACATATTTGAGAAAACTCTTTTCTCACCTTCACATATAATTTACAACATTGGATGTTAGATTCTTGATTCGTATCCACTGCTCTAGTTTCTTCAGGCATTCAGTTTTGTAGATGAGAAATCATATCCAGTTGGAATTTTACCTCTACTTTATAAACAATGTGGTTTTACTTCACTTTTGTTTTCAACCTGCCGAGAGATATCTTTTATGTCAGAAAGTGGGGGATAATTTTTTGTAGCATGATACTTTGAAATTTTTGTTGGGATATGTCTGCCTATAAGTATTCCTATTTGCAATTAATTTACATGGACTTATAACCTTTCACACACCTTCCTTTTTTAAGATTTTATTTATTTATTCATGAGAAACACACAGAGAGAGGCAGAGACACAGGCAGAGGGAGAAGCAAGCTCCATGCAGGGAGCCCGATGTTGGACTCGATCCTGGGACTTCAGGATCATGGCCTGGGGTGAAGGCAGGTGCTCAACCACTGAGCCACCCAGGCATCCCCACACCTTCCTTTTTGTTCAATCTTGGGGACCCATTTTTTTTTTAAGGGTCAAACAGTCAAAGACATTTTTGGAATGAATTCATCAATTGATTTGGCAATAAAATTAATTTGAAGTTTGCATAGATTCCTGACTAGTTTCCAGTGAATTCCATGTGCCAATAAAGAAACTAAAATTCTTTTCTGAGACAATGGTTAAGTCAAATTTATTTGCTATTCTCCTCTACGTCCTATTTTTCCTAGAGTTAATGGTCAACTAGCTATTTCAGGATACCTGAAACAATAGATGAGAAACCTGTGTAGTTAACCTTATTTTTTCCACAGGCTCAGTCATTTTGTACGTCAGAGAAACTTTACCTGAGCCTTGTCTCTCAAGATTTACGATAATCTTCTCTCTTACTTTTGGGGATCTAGTGATAATCAGTGTATGCCACCATTTTCGGCCCTAGTTTCTTGATTCTTTCTATTCCTTTTCAATTCTTCTTGTAAATGGTCAATTCTTTCACGAATTTATCTCTTCCTTGTACAATTTTTCAAAAAGCAAAAGTGAAAGCCAATACATTGATTCTTCCCAATCATGATCCCTGTCTCAGGTCTACAGATAGAATCAGTAGTTACTTGATCTGCCCTCGAAGTATCACAGGTAACAACTGTTTTACCAAGTGTCTTATACCATATAGGTCGCCATCTTTCATGTCATTAATATCTGTATCCTTATGTGTTCCTTGACTACTACACCAATGCCACAAAATTTAGTGTTTGGTTTAGCAACATATCATTTCAACATACAAATGGCTGTATCACTTTAGGTAATGATAACTTTTTAAAGATATAAATCCAAAAGTTCAGCATTTTTATACTGCAGAATTTTATTTCTCAATCATTTAAAGTTTGCCATAGATTTTCCTGATTGGCTCAAATTTCTTATCCAAATGATAACACAAGGATTCATTTTCTTTCCATATTTGTCTCAAGCTTTTAGAATGGAGAAAATGTGTATAGAATCCTGTACAGAAGGTTTTTTTGTTGTTATTTGGTTTTTATTGTAGTAAGAACATTTATATGTGATCTATACTCTTGTTTGTTTGTTTAAAGATTTTATTTAATTATTCATGAGAGACACAGAGAGGGAGGCAGAGGTATAAGCAGATAGAGAAGTCCCAGTATGGGACTCGATCCCAGGACTCCAGGATCACAACCCGAGCCAAAGACAGACGCTCAACCTCTGAGCCACCCAGGCATCCCCATGATCTTAAATTTTTAAGTGTACAGTACAGTTTTTTGAACACATCTCTATAACCTATTCATCCTGCATAACTGAAATTTTATATTCACTCAACAACTCTCCATTTCCATTCCCTCAGCCCCTATCAACAAACATTCTACTCTACAAGCTAGGCTATTTTACATATCTCGGATAAGTGGAATCATTGATATTTGTCCTTCTGTGTTTCATTATTTCACATAGCATAATGTTGTCTGGGTTCATCCGTGTTATTGCAATATGGCAGGATTTCTTTCTTGTTCTAAGGCTGAATGACATTCCTATCTATATACCTAAAATATATTCTTTAACCATTCATCTGCCAATGGACATTTAGTCGTTTTCTTATCTTGGCTAATGTGAATAATGACACAATGAACATCATAGTGCAAATATCTCTTAGGGATCCTGACTTCAGTTCTTTGGATATATACTCAGAAGTAGGATTGACAGATTGTAGGGTAGTTCTATTTTTAATTTTTTGAGGAACCCTCATACTATTTTCCATAGTGGCAGTACCATTTTGCATTTGTACCAATAATGCACAATTGTTCTATTTTCTGCATATCCTCTCCATTTTTTTGTTTTGTTTTTAAATAATGGCCATCCTAACAGGTGTTTCCCTGGTAATAAGTGACACTGAACATTATTTCATGTATTTGTTGGTCATTTGTCTGGATTATAGATTTACACATAAGACCTAAAACTATAAAACTCCAAGAAAAAAATGTAATAAATTAACTTCCTGATATTGTTCTTATCAATGATTTTTTCTGTACCAAAAACATAGGCAACAAGAGCAAAAATAGAAAATTGGGACTATATTGAATGAAATATCTTCTGCATCACACAGGAAATGACCAACAAAATGAAAAGGCGACCCCTAGGAGAAAGTTTCTGCAAGTCCTATATATGATAAGCAGTTAATATAAAAAATATGAGAACTACAACTCAATGGCAAAGCATCAATAACCATTTGCCATTTTGCCATTTAAAAATGGGCAAAAAACGTTAATAGCCATGTCTTCAAAAAAAGATATATGAATGGTCAACAGGTACATGAAAAGGTGACTAACCATCACTAGCCATTGTGAAATTTCATAGGAGGAAGAATTGTAGGTCTCAGACATGGAAACATTCCATGTTACGTCAGCTCAGATTTTGCTGGCTAGAATTCAGCCGTAGGGCCATTTCTCTCTACAAAGGAAACTGAGAAATGTGGACTAATATGTGCCCAGAAAGAAGAAGGAATGGGTGTGGTGAGCAACTAGCCAGTTTATCACACTAAATATCACCATAACCTACCTCAGTTTCTACTTCCCCTCCTTCATAGGAAGAGCAGAATTGGGGGTTTAATCACCAAGATGGATCACTGCCGCCACTTTGTGGCTCCTTAAGGCTATAACCATTTCTGGTCAGACTATTCTCTGACTTTGTTTAGGAGGAATTAGACCTTCAGTTTCTGATCCCCGAGAGGCCAGCCAACACCTTATCAGGCGTAACAAGAAGCTAGACTAAAGCAGACACACATGTATACTTGCCCTAAAGTTGTGCTCTTTGGTTTGTATTAGGCAATTCTTTAAGACCATCAGAGAGGGACAAAAACACAATTAAGACAATTAAAACAATCAGGTATCAGTTTTCTGTAGTTAAGGTGAAATCCCAACTGGGTAGAATTCATAAGGCATGCAGAAAACCAAACAAGGACAAGCCAAGTGGCATAGGACAACTTGTCCTGACATGGATTTCAGAATCAGAGGCATTTTCATTTTTCATCCAGCATTTTGGGGCTCCTAATCAACCCACTCACTTCCTGGAAAGGCCCACAATCTACAGGGTTCTGGAAATCATCAAAGATGTATGAGAAAATGGAAAGTATATCAGAGATACATGGTTCATCACTCAAATCCTTGGAGTATGTCTTTATTCAGGGAAAAAGAGAAATATAAATTCAAACTCAGATTTGTCTGCTACTGTGGCTCTGAGAACCAACCTGCTTACCAAGGAACAAGAATCCTGGTGGCCTTTTGGCCAGAAAAACTGGGTCAGCTTCTCTGATGAAGTATCTCTGCTACAGCATTACTGCTTTCAGGAATGATTTTCTTTTATAAAATGTTCTGGTTTTGAGTCTCACTTTTCCTCGGGTGACTAAAACCCTCCAGTTCAGGGGTTGAAAATTACTGTCAGAATCTTTGTTTTTATACAGGTTCCCTTTCAGCCACTACTAAAGTACAGGCAGTGTGTGGAAATAAAAGCCAATCAAGTTCATACCTCTCATCTAAATATCATCTAAAGATTTCTAATCAGATCCTATCAAAAATTGAAAAATCAGCTCTCCCCTATGTGAAATCAGTCTCTTTCATTAAGAGTTGGTTATTCCTGTATCTCTGCGGATGACATATTTGATGCTATTGCCTCTCTAAGGTATTTAAAACATCATAGAGCCAGGGTGTAAAAGTTATATGTTGACAATTTTAAAGAACAAGGCTAGAGGCAGTTTGGCTACTCTTGCTGTTAAATTTTCAGTCCTGACACTGCTTAGTTATTCCAATTGATCACTTCACAATTAATCATGAAGACAGCCTAAAAGATCAAATCAATAGGCCTTGGCCACACAGGGTCCATCAAGGAGATATGAGTCTGCCTTAACTTCCTTCTAAGGACAACTCATATAGCACTACTCACCTAGTAGATACCTAATAAGCTTTTGATCTTGATGATGTTGATGGTCATAGTTGGAAACATAGAAACACAATGGATAGAAACCAAATTTATTTTGCCTTTTAAAACAGGAATGTAATTTCTCTTGTCTCTGAATATGCTTTCACCCCCCAAAGTCAAGATGCCATAGAATTAGCATAACCATCAACACTATTCAGCACTTACTCGCAGAACAATTTTAGATGTATTTGTAAATTAAAATGAATTTCCAACATGCTGAGCCATGTGATCTGTCATATTAGTCTAGATGTCAGGTGCCTAAACTTTCTCTGTGAGAAAGTATTTACAGAGCTTTTGCTAAAGAAGTCATAAAGAACATATGTGGGAGATGATTGTTATTTAAGTTAGTGAATCATAACGATGGTGAATTTTTTAATAAAAACACCTACACTGATTCGTTCACATTTTGGATTAAAGTAATTATTTCCAAATTTCATTTTCTCTAATCATATAGTTGTTTGTTGCGGAAACATGGCAAGCTGTCAAACGAGTGGAATGTCTTTTTCTAATTCTGACTTAATAGTATAATTTTTCCCTTCAAGATAGGCAGCAAAAATATCCATAGGAGCTATAATTGGCTAGGAAATGAGACAGCCGCCCCTGGCAATTGAGGTGAAATAGGTTGACTGTTGAATTGTTAAGATCCTATTTTTTTGTTGTTAGCTCTTGCCCCTCTCACTTACCCCACCTGCATGGGTGAGGTTAATCAGCAATCACATAACATGAAGCTCCATGGTACTCTGAACTTGCATTTAAGCTTAGTTGCTTACTATATAAACTTGGAAAAGGACTTTACTGCTCTAAGCATCAGTTTCCTCATCTGCAAACTAAGGATAACACCATCTTCTTTACTGAGTTGGCTAAAAAGAATTCAATATAGTGTATATACTATGCCTGGCAGGAAATAAGCACTAAATAAATGGCAGTGATTATTATGATGTCTTGCCATATTCTGGGAAATAACAATTTACCTGATTTGAATTGCATAGCAAAAGAACCCCACCTTCTGCCAGAGTATGACCACGTTTATTCCATGTCAAACTATTAAATGTCAATTTTAAGCCCAGAGAAAAATTTTATAGCCAGCTATCAACTCTAAAAACGGAGGTTGATAATGGAAGTGCTGACAAATCTTTTGATGTTTTCAGGAATGTAATGGGCTTCTTAAGGACCTGGAATTGCAAGGTAAGCTGTTTACTCTTTTCTGCTAAGGAGGCAATTACACAGGCCTGTTGGAGAAGTTTATAATATGATTAAACAGTCAACATTAAATCAAATGGTGATTGAATCCCCAAGAGGAAGTTTACCCTCACAGCACTTTTGAGTTACTGATTTGTATTTTCAAATGCCTTTGCATTGAACAATGTGTGTGTGTGGGGGGGAAGCCATTGTTTTTAAGTATTATAACCAATGTGGGTTGATGGAAGGTTGACTTTAAAAAAAAACATATTCTAGTTTTAATATTTACTTATGAGACAAATTGCTCCTATTTGCATTAAAAAAAAAAATCTTTAAAAAAACTACCTACTAGATGGACTGGTCCAGACCATCTACTGAATGTTTGCTCATGTTAATTTGCATCAGATTTTCGTTTGATACACTGTAAAGCAATTCATACTAACATATGTAGCTAACAGAGATTATACTTTAAATCTGCATAATTCAATTTGTAATTTATTTCTAATATGCTACATATTAGTACTTTTACAAACCCTGAACTATATTAGCTATGTTGTAGAGAAAGATTCCACTTATTACCCCTAGAAAATAAAATGGTGGTATTTACTAGTCTGTAAATAACATGATTTTTATATTTAACATCTGAAATGATTTATTTACTATCCCTGTGTCTGCATGGAATAAAAATCTACAGTCTTCTATCTTCTGATATGCATTAAAACTAAATACTAGCCTCTTTGTCAGTGAATTTACACTGCCAATTTTTATTAAAGTATAAGGCAAAGTACAATCTCTTCAAAACAGATGCGCTCAAACAATACAATAATTATATAAAATTACTATATAGCTGCACTAAGCTTCAATTTAGCTAATATCAATTGGAAGTAAATAAAGATCAAATAAAACACAATGGCGGGAATACTCCAAGTTTTACAGAAATGTTCAAAATTCTAATTATGATGACACAATTATATTTTTGAAAATAAAATAATCCTGTCCAGAGAACATTTACTTATTAGGTAACACAGGGTAGTGGGGTTAAAACATGAAATAATGCCATGCCTGGGTGACTCAGTGGTTGAGCATCTGCCTTCGGCTCAGGGCATGATCCCGGAGTTCTGGGATCAAGTCCCACATCGGGCTCCCTGCATAGAGCCTGCTTCTCCCTCTGCCTGTGTCTCTGCCTCTCTCTCTCTCTCTCTCTCTCTATCTCTGTGTGTGTGTCTCTCATGAATGAATGAATGAATAAATAAATAAATAAATAAATAAATAAATAAATAAATCTTTTTAAAAAATGGAATACTGTGTCACCTGATTCAAATTCCTGCCTTTTCCAACTAGCTTTGTTGCTTTCCTCATTTGTCTATTTTGATGACTGAAGGAGTTATTATATATAAAGCTCTTCAATTTTTTTTTTTTTTAATTTTTTTTTTTAAATTTATTTATGATAGTCATACAGAGAGAGAGAGGCAGAGACACAGGCAGAGGGAGAAGCAGGCTCCATGCACCGGGAGCCCGACGTGGGATTCGACCCCGGGTCTCCAGGATCGTGCCCTGGGCCAAAGGCAGGCGCCAAACCGCTGCACCACCCAGGGATCCCTATAAAGCTCTTCAAACCATGCCTGGAAAAGAATGGTGACACTAAATATTTAGATACATGTATATGCGTATATGACCTTATCTACTTGAAAGTCTAGGTTATGTGGGTTTTACTTTCCAAAAATTTCATATAGTGTCTCATACTCTTTTTTAAGATTGTATTTTTTTTTTTCGAGAGAGAGAGTGCACACAAGTGTGTGTATGAGGGTGGGGTAGAGGGACAGAGGAAGAGGGAGAAGCACACTCCCCCCTAGGCAGAAAGCCTGAAGTGGGGCTTAATCCCACGACCCTGGGATCATGACCTGAGCCCAAGGCAGATGCTTAACTGACTGAGCCACTCAGGCACCCAGTGTCTCATATCCTTATGAGACACTAATAACTCAGACTCACTTTTTCTGCTATAGGTAGGCCCCAGGAAAGTAATTTTTTATACCAAATCTTACTTTATTTTGAAAAATGAACTCTGAACTGGTAGGTATTGGAATAGTGGCCCTCAAAGTTTAGTATACATCAGAATCAGGTGGATTACTTGTTAAAACACAGATTTCTGAACTTTACCACGAGGGATCCCAATTCTCTAAGTCCTAGTTAAGGCCTCAGAAGTAGCATTTTTCACAAGTTCCCAAGTGATGCTTTGGTACCACACTTTCAGAACCATTGGCCAACAGGACAATTTGGAGAAAGAAAGAGCCATTGGAATATTAATTTTTTAAATTTCTTTAAATAGGAAAAATTACATTATTGCAATTTGTGCTAACACTTAACTGACTAGTTGATATGTAGAAGATATAAGTGGTGTTACAGGAGAATAGAATGTTCACGTAGGAAAGGAATTTATTTCAGTGATTTGGATTCTACTTCTTAACAAGTCTCTGTTGGTAAATTGGTGTGGTCCGGAAACATCTTTAACCATATTCAGTTAGATAAAATGCTCAGTCTTTTTGTAGCAGAAGATGACTAATGGAGAACAGTTGGATAAATGATTGAGGGTAGAAGATATATTATAGTCTTTCATTGACAGGCTAATAATATTACACTTCAAACTTAAGCAAGGGGCAGCCAAGTCTCCCTGCTTCCAGGATGTTTTACCAGGAGAGTGTCATCTAAGTAGTGTTTCAGGAAGATTAATTTTGTGGTGGAATAGAAAGGAATAGAGATTAATCTAGGCTGGGAAAGAGGCTATGCTCATAGAACTCTTGTGAATGGTGGCAGAAATAAAAGGAGAGAGAGAAAGAGAGAGAGAGGCATCTGGAGGAAGCTATTTTAATGGGCTATATATTGAATTAAGTTTCTGATTCTAAACCAATGTGGCTTGGCTTCAGGGGTAGCCTTTTTTCTTACCCTGAATCAACCTGGAAGCAAATATCAGCACTGGTTTCATGTCACAAATAAAAATCCACTCTATCAGGCATTTTTTTTCAACCAGGGTTTCTGGTCTCCAAAGTCCCTTTTAGAAATCTCAATTTCTCCCTCTAGCTCCCTACTCTTTTCCTTCTCCACTCTCCCACCCACACCTCCCCATATGAAACTGATGGTAGAAGGAAGCAAGGTCAAGAGAAACATTATGTCACTGTTATTTTTCGTTGGCTGTTTTCTCTTATCTGAACAGTAGAGAATAAGGATGCACTTAATTTGGAATGAGAGGAAAGAAAAATTGAAGGTAAATGAAGAGAAAGAACAGCATTTTGAGAGAGTTCTCTCTAGGGCACCTTCTAATTGCTTCTTCTTTCTCACCCTATTTCAAAATATGAAGGCAAAACTCTGAGCACAGGTGAAAGGAAAAAGTTTAGAATTGGAGATGGCAAAGGACAGAAATCTGAGATATAGTGAGGAAAGAGAATAGTGCTGACTGGAGATACCTGGTGCTCCCTATCCCACAACCTGGCCAGTTTGGGGGAGGACAGAGGGAAGTTAAGGAGTAAGCAAGATCACCAATCACCTTGCTTGGTCCCGGACACTCTGGCTGTTGTCAAATGGTAGAAGCACTTTCATTATGTAATGCCATTTTACACACATTATTTCTGTTGAACACAGCAAGTCAAAGGTGGAACTATGCAGCCGCATTGATTCTTTAGTTTATAAAAGCTAAGGTGTGTTGAGTAATGTATTGCATGTTTGGCACTAAGCTGCTTTCGTTGCCGATAAACAATATGAAGCCAAAGTGCAAACACAAACATTTAAAAGCAGGAAGCTAAGAGGAAGTCACTAGATCACAAAGCTCTAACAAAGAGAAGTTAAAGTAACACCACAGTTAGTGCACCCATAGATATTAAGCATTTAATTGGAGAAATCTAATCTCCCTAAATTTGCAGAATCATTTTATAATGAGCACAGCAGCTAGGATCCATCTATGTACTATGAGATGATGTCTAAGTGACAAAGCTGTCTGTAAATGTCTCCCTCACCTTTGTGTGAGATATTTTTAGGGGTAAATCTCCATGGCACGGTAATGACAGCTGATATAGTGGTACTGTGTAGTGTAGGAGTCTTTAGTATGTTTACACCAAATCCATTTTAAAGCTTCGTGAAATGCAGCATTTAAAAAAGCACAACCAAGAAAATGTGTGCAGTATTTCTGCTATACGTGTGCTTTCAAAGCAAAAATAACAAAATTTTGAAAAATATTCTATTACCATTAAGAGAATATCCAAATTTGACACTGCTATGGACTCTCTACATTTGGGTGTTTTCTTCTTTCTTTCTTTTTTTTTTTTTTTTTTTGTTTTCATTTTAATTGTAAACTAGCATTCTGGAAATGCTTAGACCCATAGAGAAGACAATGATGAAATTAATCACCCATTCAGATAGTATTTTATAAACATGGTATTTTTCTAAGTGGTGAAGAAATACATTTGAATGGGAAGGCAGGTAGTGTTCTTTTTTTTTTTTAGACTTTTATTTTTTTTATTCATGAGAGACACAGAGAGAGGCAGAAACACAGGCGGAGGGAGAAGCAGGCTCACAGAGGGAGCCTGACGTGGGACTCGATCCCAGGTGTCCAGGACCAGGCCCTGGGCTGAAAGTGCCACCCGAGCTGCCTAGAGAGTAGTGTTCTATCTGGAGAGGAGACTGGTTTAACAAATGTCACTGACAGATACGGAAATAGTAAATAAAATTTTAGCAGCCTTTGGAGGCTCAGACTAGAAGCAGGAGCATCTGTAAAAATGTTGTGGTTGACCTGAAGGCCCTTGCTCTTTGCAGAACAACCTACCACGCAACTTTCCAGGAAATTTCTCCCCCCTCACCTCTACCTCTAAACCTGCTTAAGAGGCAGAGTAAGTGAGAGAGGAAAAATAAAGAGTTTAGCTCATATCTGCTAATGTGGACTAGAAGGAATATAAACTCTCTTCTGATTATAAGCTGTATTATAAATGTCCCCTTCAGCAAATGTACAGAAATAAAGAGTAAAATTATCTTATGTAGAAATGAGGAGTTAACAAATAATTTATTGGTAACCTAGAACAACCAGTGTGCCTATCTTGGTGTGCCAAGTGAATCACTGCCTCAGGCAGGCATATTTTTTTCTAGCATATCAACTAGAAATGCAAGGGGAATGTTATAAACGACAGTCAAGCATAGTTGACATGATACTAGTCTTCAGTTAAGATCTGAATCGTCTGGACTGGCCTGAGAACTACCATTCACAACACTGTTCCTTTTGAAAAATCTCTCCTGAATTCCAAACGACAGATTTGCAAATGAACTTCTGGTACGTTCACAACCTGGGGCCCAAATTGTGCAGAACAGTACAAAGGACTTGTTAAAAGCCTATTGAAAGATACCGTAGCTTGAACACATCAGAGTTCAATGAGGCAGCGGCCATGCATCTTGACATAATCTTCTGAAAAAGCCCTGAACATGCTTAGTCATTTACCTACATAACATATTAGCTCTCCTTAAGTTTATCCATAACAAGGCTTCTTTCAAGTGCTTATTGATACTGTTATCTGGTCTGTTTAATTAAGCACACTATTGACAGAAGCCAGATCTTTATTTAATCTAGTCTAGTAGAAGTTAGAAACACTCTTTCAGTTCCTGATGGAAGCTCAGTTAAGGCATGAAAATAGAAACCTTAAGGTGACAAGTCAGCTAAGTTAATGTTGGCATTTATTATATACTGACCCTATGCTACCCCCTTAGCAAAGATCGTCTCTAATCCTGTGAATATTTCTGTGAGATGAGGATTAATTTTTATCCCCATTCAACAGATATGAAAACAGAAGCCAACGTTCTCAAAGCTAGTAAGTTGCAAAGCCAAGATTCAGATTCCGACATTTTATTTCAAAAGCCTGCTCTTAATTACTTGGCCATGTTGCTAGCTGTTTACATCCGTCTGAGATGTGATACATTCACTGTCATCAAATGGAGCATGAAGCAGAATTGAAGAGGCAGCCTGGAAAATCAAAAATTACCATCTTATCTTCCCCAAATGATAATAAACTGTTTTTCAAGGATTGGTGCCTTTACTAGATTTTATTATCTCTCATTACATCTAGAAAAGTATTTCATGTTTTTAGGAACTCGGCAAGTATTGACTAACTCAAAAATATATATACATATATAGATATATATATAGAGTTAAATATATGGCATATTAGTATATATGTATGGTGTATATAAATATATAATAAATTTATCTCATACTACCGTTTTAGAATAGAATTGTTTTTTTTTTTCCTATCAGATTGGTTAATGACAATAGTTGTGTTCTTTTGCCATTTTCCCTATTCTTATAGTGTGTGGTCATTTATCAACTTTATTCATTTATCATTGCTTTATTCATGCCATTTAGATTACTGCCTAGAACATTCAACATGTATATTAGAAATACTACGTAGGATTAATTTACAAATGTCATATACTTTTGGAAAAAAATGCACACAGGCTAAACATAACAGGCTAAATATGACAGCTAAATAACAGGCTAAAATATGACTCTGGTTCCACATGAACTAATTGAAAGAGAACTGACATCTTTTTGAGCCCAGCCTTGTTCTAGGTTCCATATTTTCATCATCTTATTAAACTTTTCTGTGAGAGTATAATATTTGAGAGGTGAGGAAATAGATATGGGGAGGTTAATAAAGCTGTCCTCTATCAGACAGTTGGCTAATGGTGGAGCTAGAATTTAAAGACAAGTATGTCTTGATCACAGCTTTGTAGTACAACCTGAAATCTGGCATTGTGATGCCCCCAGCTCTGGTTTTCTTTTTTAATATTCCCTTGGCTATTTGGGGTCTTTTCTGATTCCACACAAATCTTAAGATGATTTGTTCCAACTCTCTGAAGAAAGTCCATAGTATTTTGGTAGGGATTGCATTGAACTTGTAAATTTCCCTGGGTAGCATAGACATTTTCATAATATTAATTCTTCCAGTCCATGAGCATGGAATATTTATCCATCTCTTTGTGTCTTCCTCAATTTCTTTCAGAAGTGTTCTGTAGTTTTTAGGGTATAGATCCTTTACCTCTTTGGTTAAGTTTATTCCTAGGTATCTTACGCTTTTGGGTGTAATTGTAAATGGGATTTACTCCTTAATTTCTCTTTCATCAGTCTCATTGTTAGTGTATAGAATTGGCACTGATTTCTGGGCATTGAGTTTGTATCCTGCCACACTAGCAATCTTGGAGTGGAGTCTTTTGGGTTTTCTATGTACAGTATCATGTCATCTGCAAAGAACGAGAATTTTACTACTTCTTGCCAATTTGAATGCCTTTTATTTCTTGTTGTTGCCTGATTCCTGAGGCTAGTGTGGTACTGGCAAAAAAACAGACACATAAATCAATGGAACAGAATAGAGAATCCAGAAATGGCCCCTCAACTCCATGGTCAACTAATACTTGACAAAGCAGGAAAGACTATCCGCTGGAAAAAAGACAGTCTCTTCAATAAATGGTGCTGGGAAAATTGGACAGCCACATGCAGAAGAATGAAACTAGACCATTCTTTTACACCATACATAAAGATAAATTCAAATGGATGAAATATCTAAATGTGAGACAAGAATCCATCAGAATCCTAGAGGAGAACACAGGCAACACCCTTTTTGAACTTGGCCACAGCAACTTCTTGCAAGATAAATCCATGAAGCAAGGGAAACAAAAGCAAAAATGAATTATTAAGACTCAATCAAGATAAAATGCTCCTGCACAGCAAAAGAAACAGTCAACAAAACTAAAAGACAACCTACAGAATGGGAGAAGATATTTGCAAATGACGTATCAGATAAAGGGCTAGTATCCAAGAGCTATAAAGAACTTATGAAACTCAACAGCAAAGAAACAAACAATCCAATCATGAAATGGGCAAAAGACATGAACAGAAATTTCACAGAGGAAGACATAGACACGGCCAACAAGCACATGAGAAAATGCTCCACATCAGTTGCCATCAGGGAAATATAAATCAAAACCACAATGAGGTACCACCTCACACCAGTGAGAATGGGGAAAATTAACAAGACAGGAAATGACACGTGTTGGAGAGGATGTGGAGAAAGGGGAACCCTCTTACACTGTTGGTGGGAATGTGAACTGGTGCAGCCACTCTGGAAAACTGTGGAGTGTCCTCAAAGAGTTAAAAATAGACCTGCCCTATGACCCAGCAATCACACTGCTGGAGATTTACCCCAAAGATACAGATGTAGTGAAAGACCAGGACATCTGCACCCCAATGTTTATAGCAGCAATGTCCACAATAGCCAAACTGTGGAAGGAGCCTTGGTGTCCATCAACAGATGAATGGATAAAGAAGATGTGGTTTATGTATACAATGGAATATCACTCAGCCATTAGAAATGACAAATACCCACCATTTGCTTCAACGTGGATGGAACGGGAGGGTATTACGCTGAGTGAAGTAAGTCAATCGGAGAAGGACAAACATTATATGGTCTCATTCATTTAGGGAATATAAAAAATAGTGAAAGGGAATAAAGGGAAAAGGAGAGAAAATGAGTGAAAATATCAGTGAGGGTGAAAGAACATGAGAGTCTCCTAACTCTGGGAAACGAACAAGGGTTAGTGGAAGGGGAGGTGGCGGGGGGTTGGGGTGACTGGGTGACGGGCACTGAGGGGGGCACTTGATGTGATAAGCGTTGGGTGTTATGCTATATGTTGGCAAATCAAACTCCAATAAAAATACATACATACATACATACATACAAGTGTATGTATTCCAGAGCCATAGGTCTTAAATATTTGCACAATGCTGGCCTTGTATAGTCAGAAATCATAAATTATATTTTCTTTGATACCTAATTCTTTGACAGCTTTCTTTTTTTGGGTCTGCATACTAATCAGTTGTCCTACATGTTTGGCAACTGTAAATTAGATGGATTATTTATATTTTCATCAATATTATTACTTTTTAAAGATTTATTTATTTGAGAGAGAGAGAATGGCACGTGCTTGAGTGGTGGGAAAGGCAGAGGAAGAGAATCTCCAGCAGACTCCTTCCTCAGTGTAGAGCCCCACACAGGGCCCAATCACAATCCCTGAGGTCGTGACCGACAGCCAAAATGACAAGTCAGACACCCAACAGATTAAACCATTTTTGTTTAAAAAACAAAATTGGTGGGATGCCTGGGTGGCTCAGCGTTTGAGTATCTGCCTTTGGCTCAGAGTGTGATCTCGGAGTCCCAGGATCGAGTCCCACACCGGGCTCCCTTCATGGAGCCTGCTTCTCCCTCTGCTTATGTCTCTACCTCTGTCTCTGTCTCTGTCTCTGTCTCTCTCTCTCTCTCTCTCTCTCTCTGTGTCTCTCATGAATAAATAAATAAAATCTTTAAAAAAATTAGAAAACAATCTCATTTTAATAACATTTGTTTAGCATATTTCCATTTTAAAAACATTATGCTGAAGGGTATAGGGTTTCCAAAAAGTTTGACAGTATCCTCTCCTAGATGACTGTTTTCTGTATCTATGCTCTTCAATAGGTAAAGTGTGGAAGGGGCATACAGGGAGAGAAATAAAAATCTAAGGAACACTTTTAAATTTTTACAATTGACATCCTTCTAATCCTATCCTGAGAATCTGATATCCCCATCTCCAGTTCTACAATAATAATTATAAATTTTCCAAAAGAACAAAGGGTTAAAAGCATTCTTGTTCCCTGAATGTTTTCTCCTTAGAAGTGAGGTAATATGGCATAGGGGTAGCTCCCACTTTAATTGGCCAAGTGTGAATAAGGTAACATTTAGGAGAAGGAGGCTAAGAACAATCTATGTAGGCCTCTTTACAGTCTAATTTTAAGCTAAGGGCAACATATGTTTCTGAAGTTCACGGGACTTCTAAATTCTGTTTAGTCTAGAATGCCAAGAAAATAAGCCACATGGGCATCAGAATTATAGATCAAAACAAAGCAATACTCCCGTAATACTTTTGAGCAATACTCAAAACACTCTATTTTCCCTGGGAACTCGAGAAAATCCATATCTATTCAGAGGACAAGACCTTTCCATTTGAAAAATGACTAAGGCTGACAATGCCTTGAACTTTTTTAAGGCTTTAAAAGTCGATGGAACAATATTACTAAATTTTCTCATTGGATCTTCATAATAATCCCTCAAAATAATTTTAAAAAAAATGTTTTACACTAAATGGGGAGAAAATGATCCTTTCTGGGATATTTGGAGGATACTGGTTTGGAAACAAAATGTATATTAAGCAGAGATGTGTGAAATGAATTATAAAAGCTACGTGAGCAGCTGTGCGGACTGACCTACATGCGTGTGGTTGCCATGAGGGGAGAGCGGGAATATAGGATGGAGTCTGATTACGTACACAAGTTATAAAATCACTTGATAGAGGGCCAGTCACCGGGGGTTATTTCAGTGTACCAATTAACACAATCAACACAAGATGCAAATCAAATGTGAAAATCTTAAGCTAGTATGGAATTAATAAGCCTATAGATGAAAAGATAATTTCATCTATATGTTTAAGACTATTGGGGCTTTAGTTTGTTTCTGATTCAGGAGCAGGTGTTAATTGCAGGTCTGGATACTGTTAGGAAGGTTATGCTCCCTGTGATCCCCGGGCCTGCAAAATCACCCTATGAAAGTTATCCGGCAAATACTTAATTACAACTTGACATTGTTCATAAGACCATGATAAAATCAATACATTTCTCTTCAGAGAAAGCAGGCTCTCGTTGGAGGCTGAATTCCATTTTTTCTCTCATTTTTTATTTAAAAAGTGAACAGATTTTCTATTTGAATGCTGAATAGGAAATGCCTAAAAATTTACTACGTCTCCAAGGCTAATTTTTAAAAGTTCTTTATATTTGATATGACTTTGATGAACAATTTTTAGTCAGTAGAACTTAATAACCAAAACAACTGAATATTATCAAATGTGTCCATGATTTTTACAAGCAAATAAAAGCCAAAAGGAAAGAAATAGGCTTTAATATAATCATACCTGCATGTGGAACCAACAGTATAATTATTTCAATTGTTGTAGAAGTGATTTCAATTATGTACCCTCAATCATTTTGCATTTGCATTAAAATGCAAATGCATAATGATTCTTATTTAAAAATATGTGCTGCATTCTTCTTTCTTATTTTAATAAGAATAAGTGCCTACTAGTGCAAATAACATAAAACAAAAATGTTTTGCAGATTTTTTTGCTTAATGTTACGTCTTGATACAACATAATGAAATACGTGCATTGACCAACAGCATAGTCTTTGAAGCATACCATTTCTGGATGAAATATGCTTTATTCTGAAACAGATTGATATAAAAATGCATGCATACTATAAAAGAACAAAAACAAACTGTTTTCTAAAACATTAACTTTCTTATATTCACACATTTGGATATTGGTGAAAATAAACATAGCAAGCTGCCCCAAACCTGCACAGTCCTTTTGTATTCTATCAGAATGACAGATGTAAGACTGGAGAGTGAATAATCCCCTTTAGAAGACATATTTACAAAGGCAGTATTGCCAGGATTTTTATGAACTCTCTCATTGCTCAAACCAAAAGTAAAATAAAATGTGAAAACAAAATAAGTAGCCGTTCTTAATTTTTTAATATATGCCATCTTGTCACATGGTATCTGTTTCTGTCAATCTGTCAGCTTAATTGAATCAATTCTTTTGAGCCTTAACATAAAAATGTACAATTTGGTTAAAATCTGTAAAACAACTTATTTGCATTTCTATGGTGTCCCTATAAACCATCAGAGTAATCGTGCTCTAAGAAAAAAAGTCACATTAAGCTTGATTTTGGTAGATACAACCTACCTTCCCAATTAATTCTGCATTTAATACTTCACCAGTATTTGATGCTCAGAATTCAATTATAACATGATCCATTTCCCTATAAACTTTGTGGTTCATCATCTTCTCCTTCTAACACCACTTCCCACAAACTCAGAGTAACTCTGGGGACTCATGTTCACCATGTTCTCTAAAAATCAATATATCTTTTACTTTTTCTTTTTTTTAAGATTTATTTATTTATGAGATGGAGAGCATGTGCAGGGGCAGGGAGTAGAGAGAGAATCTTCAAGAAGACTCCCTGCTGAGTGTGCAGCCCCTGTAGGGCTCGATCTCATGACCCACAAGATCATGACCTGATTAGGAACCAAGAGTCTGATGCTCAAATGACTCAGCCACCCAGACACCCCGCCTTCATGTGTCTTAATACCCTATCACATGACATCATTGATAACAAACTCCTTTAGCATTCACAGAATAAGAAATAAATGTAGGATGAATGGAGTATCTATACTCAAGTACCATTTTGCAATCACTTAGTTTTTTGACAAAATAACTTACACCAGTAATTTGTCAGCAAAACCATCTAGTTTATTAGATGTTAGATTTGTATTGCCTAGTGCAGACAGAAAGGATTATTTCTTCCCTGTATTCTTTTATCGTCAGTTTACTGATTTATATATTTATATATTATATATATGTATAATTTAAATATAGCAAACTCCATCCTAAAAAACTATGTTACAGTTCTATATATTTTGACAACTTACATAATCCTATAACCACCACCACAATCAATAGATAGAAGATTTTCATTACCCCAAAAAGTTTCCTCATACCCCTTTGTATTCAAACCCCCTCTTATCACCAGACCCTGGTAAACACTGATCTGGTTTCTGTCTGTACAGCTGTGCCTTTTGCAGAATGCCAAATAACTGGAATCATAAAAAATGTTTTTCTCTGGATTTTGCATTTAGCATAATGCTTTTGAAATTCATCCATGTTGTTCTATAAGCAGTAGTTTGTACTCCTTTTTACAGCTGAGTAGTATTTCACTGTATGGTTGTCCTACAATTCCTCTACCCACTCCCCTATTTTATTGACATTCAGGTTGTTCTCAGCTTTTGGTGATTATGAATAAAGTTGCTGTAAGATTTATAGCAATAAAGTTGCTATAAGATTTCCCTACAGGTTTTTACACGAACTTGTATAATCATATCAATCCATATTTAATATGGATAATTACCTAGAAGAGGCATTGCTGGGTCTTCTGATAAAGGCATCTTTAACTTTATAAGCAACTAGAAAAATGTTTTCCAAAGCCACTGTACCAATTTACATTTCCATCAGAAATGCATGAGTCCTCCAGTTTCTCTGAATCCTTAACAGCATTTGATGCTGTCTGTTTTTTTAAAATTATTTTGAATATAGTTGACACACAACATAACATCAGTTTCATGTATACAATCAATATAGTGATTCAACTCCATACGTTCTGCTCAGCTCACCACCAGTATACCTACCACGTCACCATACAACACTATTACGGTACCATTAACTGTAGTCCCAGAGCTGTAGCTTTCATCTCTGTGATGTATTCGTTCCATAACTGGAAACCAGTACCTCTCATTTTCCTTCACTCATTTTGCTCATTCCCCAACCACCCTCTTCCCTGGCAACCATCAGTTTATCATCTGTATTTATAGATCTGAATCTGATTTTTGTTTGATTGGAGTCACTCCAACTGCTATGTAGTGTTACCTCATTGTGGTTTTAATTTATATGTTCCAACCAATGATGTTGAGTATCCTTTTAAGGGCTCAATGGACATACATATCTCTTCTTTGGTGTCTATTCAAATATTTTACCCATTTTAAAAATTGGGTTGTTGTGTGAATTTGAAGAGTTCTTCCTATATTCTAGTTTTTGTACATTCTGCTTCTTTATATATTCTGGAGTGGGAGTATTGTGTGTGTGTGTGTGTGTGTGTGTATGTGTATGATTTTTCTATGTCCTTGGTGCAATGGAACATTCTTTGTTTTATTTGAAGATAACAAATCTATTATTTGCAGATGATAGCTGTATAAAACACAAGGTATTAAGAATTTAAGCCATTTTTGACCACCTTGTTTACTGTATACTAGTTCTGTGCTTATTATGTCTTTCATCTAAGTACATATTAGTATGATACATATACTTTTGTTTTTCAAACTTTTACAAGTATAAAAAATAATTATTTAACAAACTATATATGTAAATATACACACACACACACACACACACACACACATACATACACATAAATACTAGTTTTGGTTTTGTTTTATCCTTTCCTTTTTAGACATTTGTGATTTGAGTAATCTTTACTGGCAACTCCTACATGATGATTTGAATAAAAGAAATTCAAACCTGATAGTAATGTAACTCTTAGGAGAGGACATGTTTTCATAAAAGCTCCAGCTTAATTACCACCATAGCCAGGCTGTCAAAATCCACTTACAAATCACCTCTAGTTCCATTTTGACAATATTCTTGCATTAATTTTACTTGCTGAATTTATCTCAACAGAACGTAAGCACTCTACAAAGTTCCTGTGAAAAGCTTAACTTTTTAAGGAAGTTTGAATCAGGCTGAGTTGTTTGTAAAAGAAAGAAATTCTGGTTCACATTTTACTTTTGCATGCGACAATCTGGTAGAAAACAAACATAACTGCTCCGACGCACTCTTCTAGTGATAAAGCACATAGAACAACTCAATAATACAGTAGTCTTTAGAAAGGCAAGCTCCATGGTCTATGGGTCTATGATAGGAATGTACTTCATTAAGCATTTCTAATTTTTATTTCCTTGAATTTTTCTTTTCTGACATTTTACAAAGAGGATAAGTATACAGAACAAAGGTATATCAAGATTGGGGCGGGGGGGAAGAGAAGTAAAACAATGAAAGTATTTATGTGTGTGTGTGTGGTTTTTTTTTTCTTTCTTTATCAGAAAACAAAACAGTATATTCTACAGGAATATCTCAAACCTTCTACTTAGAACTTCTGCCAAATGTCCGCTGACCAGTTCAATATAATCTAAATGACTTATGTTGTAGGATAAATGTGAGAAATGAGGGGTGCCTCGTGGCTCAGTTGGTTGAGCGTCTGCCTTTGGCTTAGATGGTGACCACAGGGTCCTGGGATCGAGTCCTGCATCAAGATCCCTGCTCAGCGGGGAGCCTACTTCTCAACTTCTCCCTCTGCTGCTTCCCCTGCTTGTGCTCTCTTGCTCTCTCTCTCACTGTTAAATAAATAAATAAATAAATAAATAAATAAATAAATAAATAAATAATAAGTAAGTAAGTAAGTAAAGTAAAATCTTTTTAAAAATAAGGAATGAGGCTTGGCAAGTGGAAAGTCAGAGAAATCAGTCTATTCTGATACTGGGGTGTTTTGGTCATGGGTCCGGTGAGTGCTAGCACTTGAATGTCATATCTTCAAGTTGGAGGAGAACATAGCCTGTAAATGAGATATGAGAGGAATAAATAATCTCTTGGATCTCATCTAACTTTGGGAAATACCGGTTATGGCGTCTGATAGTTTATCTGAGGAATATATACATATGTAAGTGTGGGGAGATATCAGACCCACAGATTCCTTCATGCTAGCCAATGACATATCTTATTAAAAACAAATTTAAAGGTAAGGAGGAAGGGCACCTGGATGGCTCAGTGGTTGAGAGTCTGCCTTGGGCTCAGGTCATGATCCCAGGGTCCTGGGATCGAGTCCTGCATCAGGCTCCCTGCAAGGAGCCTGCTTCTCCTTCTGCCTATGTCTCTGTCTCTATCTCTCTCTCTCTGCATCCTCCATGAATAAATAAATAAAATCTTTAAAAATAAATAAATAAAGGTGAGGAGGATAAAATAGACCTGTAGGGTTCTAACTTTCATGTCATTCTCTTGCAAATTTCCTACCTCAAGGATTTTTTTAATACTTGGCCATGTTAGAATGTTTATCAACAGTGTTTCAGCCTGAAACTCAATATAATGAAGGGTGATTTAAAGGGATTAGGATTCAGGTATAGCTATAGATTTAGATTCATAAGGTCACCTTATATATTGGCCCATTTAAGAGTAGTCTAACATGGTTCCATTTCATGCTGAATTCCTTTCCATGACCTGTCTATCTGCACAATGATTTCAGATTTTTAGACAAACAGAACTCACCAATAAAAGAGACCTGTTTTTAATATTCTCAACCCTTCTTGTTTGCTAAACCAAAGGAAGTACAAACAAATAAAACTCATAAAACATTCAATATACAAGCTTTACACATGAAAATGCTACCTCCTGAATTATGGACATTTGGGTTCCTTTCTGCATACTTCCCTTCTCCATTATGAGTTCTGCATGAGAGGAAAATTGTGCACAACTATGGACATGGCTCTAGCCTAGTGAATACAGAGGGGTTTTCTTTTCATAAAGGTGACCCCCTCATGTATTACCATATTTGTGGTTTGGATCTTCAAACCCCTACTTCCTTAGACAGATAAAGGGAAGGTCTAGGAATGTGATTTGGAGGTTATTGTGCACAAATTCCTGTGTAAGGATAATGTTTGAAATATCTATCTATCTATCTATCTATCTATCATCGATCTATCAAATTTATAACCACAAAAATCAGGGAATGAGGTATCATCTGGTACACTGCATCATAAGACATTAGTTCAGACTAGATATAAATCAGATACACAGAAAATTCCCAAGTGCAAACAAGATAGTGAAGTTGGAGAAGAAAAATATTTTGGTTCTAATATGCTCCCTCCACTAACTTCATCATGCTACTGTAGTAACATTAGGATGAGGAAGGGGCAGGGTAGTAACAAGAAAACAACAGGTAATTTTTTACTATGGCGTACATTTACTATGTGCCAGGCACTGTACTAGGTACTTACATAGTATTTCATTTAAACTTTGCAATCATTTTCTCTCCGGAGCCCACGCTTCTCATTAGACTCTTCCATATTGCTGTACTTAACCATGACAAAGCTCTAAAATAGGCTTTCTAAAGAAGAGGAATCACTGCTAAGTGTCTCAATTGTAATTTGGTATTCACTTTTAAATAGCACATGGTAATCCTGGCAGAAACACAGATGTTATTTTTAAGTCCAGCTTCTCTGCATTTCTCTGCATTTTCATTGACAAAGAAACACTGGCATAAAGGGAAGAATATACTATTGGATATTTTTTAAACTCCAATGATTAGCAAATTATCCAGAGGATGCAATCTCTCATTCACATGAGTCCGCAATAATAAAACATCTACCTCCTGCATTTTACCTGGTACATTGGTGAGAACTTCTAAAACCTAGGTATGTCAAAATAGAGAGTTGTGGGTATTACACTCCAGACATGGCTGAAGCATATCTGGAAAAGGACATCTCATCTGCACTGTTATTTTTAGATGTGAAGAGTAGTTCTTCACAGTTATCAGAGTGAAAATTCCATCTGCCACTTGCTGTATACATAGACACAGAGCAGAAGCCACAGACCTTTAAAAATGCTTATTTGTTACAAGAAAATACAATACATTTTCAGAATCCTCAAATATTGAACCAGAAAAGATTATAGAAAACTCTATGCCAACAAGAGCTAGCAGAGATTACAAACCTTATACAGAGGGGAAAAGAAAAACATCCCGAATATCCCTATTGAGCAAACTGCCTCATTATTTAGTTTTGAAACACAAGTTAGATTTTTTTTTCTCCCTCTATTGTTTCTGATATAATTTCAAAGTCAGGCAGATAACTAGAGAGTGGGAGGGCAGAAAGCATGTACCGTACATGACAGAGGCAGAAGGAACTGAGGAGGCAGGGGAAAGGCAAGAACAAATTTGACTTTAGATTCTTTTTAGGGAAAAAAAAGGAAAAAAAAAAGCAATGACAATTTATTAAATGAGAGGCAGTTACACACACCTCCGACATCTCAGAGTTCTAAGCAGCTGATACGGCATTTTAAGATGTTAAATATGCATCGTGGGCTGTTTCTTCAGAAAGTCATTTTAACCATACCCACTGTCTGTAAAAATGAACGGTTAAGTAGCCCAGCATTTCATAGAGAACATTTTGGTCATCACAAATTCTCTAAAACATGCTTGCTTGTTTGTTTTCTAAATATGTCATACAATACACATCTAAGTCAGCAGACACTGTGGTTGCTTGCTAAATATTTTTTGATTGGCTTTCCTTTTCAGATGTTCCTGATACTTGATGTCACTGTAGAGATATATTTATTTAAAAAAGTATGAGCATAATTATTCTTCACCTGTATTTGGGTCTCCTGCCTACCATTACCTATTATTTTTCTAGTAATTCTCTTTTACCTATGCCTATGAGGCTTGTGAACTTGAAGAACCTTCCAGGAGAAAAAGTTACTTTTATGTGCCCTTGGTTGTTTTTGTTTTGTTTGTTTTTTTTTTCCCCAAGAAGGTTTTTTACTAGCCCCAAAGGTGTGCATTGTTGGAATAATTTAGTACTATCCTAGGGCTAGTCAATTGTAAACAAGTCTGCGGTATGGAAAAACTGCCTAAAAATTGCAACTCAACATCTTAGAGTATGAAAAGGCAGTGGCTGAAGATATGTTTTATAATAAGGTTACTCGATTCTTTTTTTTTAAAATCAAAAAATCACTTCCCATTAGATTTTCTGTGGGTTAGAAAGGATGTTAAATTCTGAACTAATATCATTTAAATAAAAGCAACAACATAAAGAAAAATACTTTCTCTGATCTTTATAAAGGCAATTCTAGTCCTTGAAGAAATCCTAAATCAACAATCCACCACAATTTACAGAAACTGCTCTGTATTTGGGTCTGTTGCCATTTCCCACGATTGAAGTGACCATAAAAAGTAAAATTCAAATGATTTATCCAGGAGTTGGCAAACTTTTTTCTGTAAAAGACCAGATAGTAAATATTTTTGGCTTTGTGGGCCAACTGTCCTCACTACTGAACCCCACCATTACTCTGACTCACAAGCAGCCACAGACAATAAATAAACCAATGGGCTTGGCTGCGTTGCAATAAAACTTTATTTACAAAAACAGGCAGTTGCTGCTTTGGCCTATGACCCATAGTTTGCCATAGTTTTAAAATGCACTGATTAAAAAGTAATCATTCCTTTCAGAAAGCAAGAATCTTGAATAACTTTTTTTAAAAACATCTTTTAATTCAGATATTTTTAGAATATCACTATTCTTTTATCACACTGTCAACAACCCCAATTTTTTGACTGATTTGATGAGTTAATGTAGTCGTATAAAATGGCTGTAAAATTGAGAAAGTGTATTTCCTACATGCTTTTCATGCCCTTCCCCCCCCCCCCCCCCCCCCCCCCCCCCCCGTTTCAGATTTCTAAATTACTTACTGCTATCTGACAGAACAGGTCAGTTTTCTTTTACCTTCCAGTGATTTCCTTGGTCAATAAAAAGCTCAATACAAAGCTCTGAGGGATTGAACCAACTCTTAGTCTTTAACACCTTCCTGAAAAGAGTCCTTACCCATACAAATTATTAAAATATTGATGCAAACAGATTAAGCCACCCCAGCACATGCTACATGAAGAAAGTATAATACTAAGGTTAGTTTACAAAATAATCCATGAATAACAAGTCTAGAAAAAGAAAGTTTCATCTTTTACATTCAATTCTAAGGTGTGTCTTCATTCTTATTCACAACAGGACACTCCGGGCAATCTATAGACTTTAATGGTTCTGCTTAGCTCTCTTCACTTCTTTTGATATTACCAGGAGGTAGAGTGTCCTTTATACAAATCTTCAGCTTCATTGAGACTGTTTAGAACCTTTTTACTAGAGTTAGCTAAAAGCTTTGGCTTGCTTAGTGGACACCTGAAATGCTGCAGCTTGATCCCGTCCTCATATAGACTGTGACCATGTTTACTTTTTTATCTTGTTATTGTTTAATGTGTACTTTACCCACTTACATTAGCAGAAACCCATTTCCTCCCTTCACTAACAGTGGCAAAATAGATCTTTTAAAACTTTACAAATCCAAGAAAGGAAGATCCACCATTTAGCCTGAACTAAGAAAGGCCCACTTTTCACCGCTGATTTAGACTCTCGCTTTTGCTACGTCTCATTTACCCAACACGTTGCTGGCAAACAAAGAAATATTGGAGAGCACTTTATGTGTTTCATTTATGGTACAACGCATTCTGTATCCAACCCGAACCTACATCCCAGAATGTTAAATCTACCTGGCATCAAGCAGTTCATGCCTTGATGATTAATTGCAAGTCTAATAGAAAAGATAAACAGCCCATTGCAATTGCAGAACAGTAAGCATACATTTCCTTAATCATGGAGAAATTACTAAATCCTATTCACCACAGGTGTGTAGGTTTATGTTACCAGCATCTGCTGTGAATCACATGAAGTTATTATTTTCATTCCACAGCACCAATGGGTGTTTATGGAAATAACTGTACACTATACAATTTTGATTGCACAGAGAGAAAAATAGTTATTTGGAATGCAATTTGGACTGCAATATTTCTTTTTCGTTGCCTCTCATTTGGCAGCTTATCCTACTCAGATATTATCATCAATATGCCATACATAAACTTACATTCATCACTGGTACTTAGGCTTATTAACTAAACAGCAATTATATTGTCGTAGGAGGATTATGGGAATGGGAATGAATACAACTGTGTGTCACAATGTTTCCTTCTTTATAGCACAATGTGTTTTTTGTTGTTAACAACAAGCCATAATGTAAACAATCTGTCTGAAAATATAAGAAGTGTCATTGAAGGCAAAAGCAGCATTTTTGTGGATATGCCCATTTATAGACATTCTTTTATAAAATTTAGCAACCCATGATGTTCTAACATAAACTTACATCAAACACAAACAGCACAGAAGACTCAATGATAGTGTGCAATTTTATAAATTAATCAAGATCTCATTTTCTGCAAAAAATAAGTGATTTTTAGAGTTATCAGTTCCCACTAAAATAGTATATAACTGGTTTCTTGTTGCACGTCTTGTTAGCTCTTCATTTCCCTCTAAAAGTGTCCTTCTGTTGGGACCCAGCCTTCCTGATTCCAGATCAGCAGAAAGCAGATGAGCTCTTCTACATCATATCACTACTGCAAATTTGCGGACCATATGGTAGGTCATTGATTTTCTCTTGACAACAATCAGTTTCTGTGACAGGAGAAAGTTCATTTTTAACCCTTATGTCAAATTTCTGAAGAGTGTAGGAGACATACCTACCCACCTACCTACCAACCACTCAAATGGTTAATGTAGTGAGTGACTTTCAGATTCCAGGAATGACATTTCCCATAGCCTACAACATTACAGTGGATTCTGTAAAGTGGATTCCTTAAGACTCAAGGATGTTAGTAGCATTAAAAGTGGTCAGATTTTATTTTATTATTTTGAAGGCAGAATTGAAAAGGAGATTCTGAGAATGATTTTAAGGAAGGTAAACTAGTTCTTTTGATGGAAAAATACACTTCTCTAATCTGAAATAAATCTTCTCTCAAATGCTTATAAACATGAGGACGTAGGATGAGAACCACTTTTACTAGGGAGGGGGGAAAAGAACCTAAAACAAATAAAATCATCAGCAGCTGCTATTATACCTATAAACAGTGAGTTGTAATATTTGAAATAATGAGAGTTGTATTAAATATTCTCACCCGAATTAAGCAGGTTTATTGACATAAGCGCAGTTCTGCTCTAATTTGCATACATTAACAGAGCTTTTGTCACTATATAATGGTTTCATAAAACAACATGTGATTAAAGGTGGGACTAGAAATTAGGACTAGCTAATAAGAAACCCCAGGCTCTCCATTCAAGCTTCAGGCAATGACTTCACCTGAGTTTGGATGAGCTGTTCCCTTTTGTGTGTTCACTCTTGCTAGTTATAAATTAGAATTGCCACTTTTGTTTGCAATTCCTCAGAGGGGATGAGAATATAAATTTGGATTTTTAATAAATCCTAGAAGTCTTTAAAGGAAGAAAACAGGCCTATATAAAATAATAATGAATCTATAATTTCTTTTTATATTTAAAAATTATAATTGCAAACTTGGATTTTATTTTAAAAAATTGTCACTGCTATGTGGTCCAGATGTTTGGTTGACATTCCCACTCTTAGCAAGAAGTGATTCATTCTCTACATGTGCTATTACAATTCTCAGTCTATTTACTCTTTTAAGACTTCAAAATCCTGCTGACTTTTCACACTTTTTGAATAAAGAAAAGCATTTACATGAAAAATAAAATTATCACTTTTTAAAAAAGAAATTTAGAATATTGATTCGGGGTATATGTTCCCAAGAGTGGCTTTTTTTTCTGATATTAGACTGATTTTTCTTTTAGCTTTCAATTAATAGAGTTTATTTAATTTACTTTTATATAAGCTAAATGAAAGATTGTTTTTAAAACAATCCTAGATTGCTTAGATTATTTAGCCTTGTACATTTTTCTCCTAATAAGTATGAGTTTTATGCAGAACTTTCTACTTATGAATATTGAAGTATGTGTATATATATATATATATATATATATATATATATTCAAGACATAATTAATGATATGGGTAAGGTAGTACATTTCTTCCAAGGAGAACTTCTACATTTGAAAGCAAAATTACTAACTCCATACATGTACAAATCACTACAGTAGGTCTCCCTACTCCTCACTCCCCACCTCCATACATTATTCATGGTTTCAGTCTCCACAATTTTGGTCCTGAAGGAGATGATCATCCTTCTGACATTATCATAAGGGCAACAGTAGCCTAAGGTAAACAGCCTGTGGATATACAACATAGACACAATACCTTGAAAAACCTCTGGGTATACAGGAAGGAGATTCTATTAATCTTAGAGCCATTGCTGAAGGGGTAGAGATATCTGGGAGACCTCAAGAGCAGAAGGTGCCATTTCCCTCCCCCATCCCTAAGCCTAGACGCATGGACACCTGAGGGAATTGGCACAGCACAAATGCTTTGCATCGAGCTTAATAAAAGCACACCAGGTCCCAACACCCTTTTATGGGCCTGGCCCCTCTAACTGGGTAAAGACAAGAGTTTTTCCAGAGAGCTGCCATTGCCATCCTGCAGAAGACTGGCACAGACATTGTGGGCAATTTGCCCCTGCCACCCCACCCCATTCTTCTGCAGACCACCCTCCCTAGGAGTCCCTCTAAAGTTGCACTCTAAGCATGGCATTGTGCAAGCAGCTCTAACAGGGGCCAACACCACTACAAAATGATGCCTGCCCTGGGAGAGGGGTGGTAATGACATACTCCTGTCCTACTGTGACCCCTACATTGGTCTGATTGCAGGCCCCATCTGCCAATGAAAGCTTCTCAGGGGACACCACAGAAGAGTGCCCTGCAGTTGGGTGTGACTGTAGCTCTGGAAAATACCTGTTCTGACTCAACTTAAAGCCAAGGAAGCCCCAGATTGGCCCACTAACAACAACAGCACTAAACCCTGCCCACAAAAGGCAAAGAGAGCCATTGCAGAAGATTGGACTAATGCAGCTCTGCCACAACAAGTAGGACATACAAAATACACGTAGGAGGCATGCCTGAAAATGCTAGGTCCTGGTGAATAGGAGACATTGCACTACAGGGCACTATAGGACTGCTTCTTCATAAGGCCACTACTTGTAAGAGTAGGAGATGAGGCTGGCTTTACTAACACAGAGAAACACAGAGAGTTAGACAAATGAGGAGATAGGGCAATATGTCCAAAATGAAAGAACAGGAGAGAATCATCAGAAGAGACCTAAATGAAAACAGGTAAGTAATATGTCGGAGAGAGAATTTAAGGTAATGGTCATACTCACTGTACTTGAGAAAAGACTGGGGGACTTCAATGGGACTTGCAACACAGAGACAGAAAACAAAAAAGAATCAGTGAGAGATGAAGAACTCAAAAACTGAAATTAAAAATACACTAGATAGAATAAATAGTAGACTAGAGGAAGCAAAGAACAGATAAGCAACTTGGAGGACAGAGTAAAAAAACAATCATGCTGACTAGCAGAGAGAAAAGAAGAATAATTTAAAAATGAGAATTGACCTAGGGAACTCAGCCAACACCATTAAGTGTAATAACATTCACATTATTGTGAACTCAAAAGGAGGAGAAAAAAAGAAAAGGAGGGAGAAATTTTATTTGAAGAAATAATAGTTAAAAAATTCCCAAATCTGGGGAAGGAAACAGAAATTCAGATCTAGAAGCCACATAGACCCCTAACAAAATCAACCCAAGAAAGTCCACATCAAGAAACATAATAATTAAAATGTCAGAGTATAGTGATAAAGAGAGAATTTTAAAAGCAGCAAGAGAAAAGAAAATGGCTACATAAAAGGGAAATCCCATAAGGCTAACAGCTGATTTTCAGCAAAAACTTTGCAGGCCAGAAGAGAATGTCATGATATATTGGAAGTGCTAAGAGAAGAAAAAAATTGCAAACAAGAATACTCTATCCAGCAAGACTATCATTCAGAGTAGAAGGAGAGATAAAGAGCTTCACAGGCAAACAAATTTAAAGGAATGCATCGCCACTAAATCAGCCTTACAAGAAATATTAAATATTCCTCCTCTGTAAACAGGATTAAGAAAAGTAGGAGGCACAAATCAGCAAAATTAAATATATGTGTGAAAATCAGTTAAGGCACTCCCAAAATAAAAGGATGCAAAGTATGACACCACGTTCCTAAAATGTGTGAGTGGGGGGAGGGTAGTAAAAATTTGGTGCTTTCAGAATGAATGTCAACTTAAGCTACCATCAACTTAATATAGATTGCTATAGGCATAAGATGTTATATATAAACCTATGAAATAAAAAACTGGTAAAGTGCATGCAAAAAAATAAAGAGAATGGAATCTGAGTATATCACTGATGTATGCCAACAAATCACAAGATATGAGAGCAAGAGAAGAATAGAGTAGAACTACAAAAACAACCACAAAACAAGTAACAAAATGGCAATAAATACATTACCTATCAATAATTACTTGATTGTTAATAGACTAAATGCTCCAATAAAAAAACACAGGGTAACTAAATGGTTAAAAAAAAGTAAGACCTATATACATGCTGCCCACAAGAGACTCACTTCATACTTAGTGACACATGCATATTGAAAGTGAAAGGATGGAAAAATATTTATCATGCATATGGAAATGGAAAGAAAGATCAGATACCAGCATTTATATCAGTCAGAAGGGAGTTTGAGACAAATAATATAACAAGAGACAAAGAAGAACTATATAATCATAATGGGAACAATTCAATCAAGATATAACAATTGCAAGTATTTGTACACCCAACCATGGAGCACCCATATATAAACCAGCTAATAACAAATATGAAGTAATTGGGAGTACAATAACACTAGGGATCTTTAACACCCCACTTACATCAATAGATAGATCATCTAAACAGAAAATCAATGAGAAAACAGTGATTTTGAATGATACTTTGAACCAGATGGATATAACAGATATATTCAGAACATTCCATTGCAAAACAGTGGAATACACATTCTCTTCAAGTACATATGGAATATTCTCCAGAGTAGATTACATGTTAGGCCACAATACAAGTCTCAACATAAAAAAAAAAAAAAAAAAAAAAAAACAGAACAAAACTGACTCATACAATGCATCTTTTCCAACCACAACACTATGATATTAGAACTCAACCACAACAAAAAATATGGAAAGAACACAAATATATGAAGGTTAAAAATATATGCTACTAAACAATGAATGGGTCAAACAAGAAATGAAAGAGGAAATCAAAAAGTACATAGAGACAAATGAAAATGAAAACAGAATAGTCCAAAAATCTTTGAGTTGTAGCAAAAGCAGATCTAAGAGGGAAGTTTATAGCAATACAGGCCTACCTCAAGAATCAAGAAAGATCTCAAGTGAACAATATAACTTTCTACCTAAGAAGCTGGAAAATGCAACCCAAGCAAAACTCAGGAATAAATATTATAGAAATAGAAAAAATAGAAACTAAAACACAATAGAAACTAGGAGCCAGTTCTTTAAAAAGATGAACAAAACTTTCCAGACTCATTAAAAAAAGAAACAGAAGACTCAAACAAAATAGGAATTAAAAGAGGAGAAATAACAACTGCACTAAAGAAATACAATGAATTATAGAAGAGTGTTAGGAAAAATTGTAGACAACAAATTGGACATCATAGAAGAAATAGAAAAATTCCTCGAAACATATACCTTCCAAATCTGAATCTGGAGTAAATAGAAAATTTGAACAGACTGATTATCAGCAATGAAATTACATCAGTAATAATAAAAAAAAAATTCCAACAAACAAAAGTCTAGGACCAGATGGCTTGGCTGGTAAAGTCTATCAAACACTTAAAGGAGAGTTAATACCTGTCTTTCTCAAATGATTCTAAAAAAGAGAAGAGGAAGAAAAGCCAAATTCATTCTATGAGGCTAGTATTACCCTGATATCAAAATGAGGTAAAGACAATAGAGAAAAAGAACTATATACCAATATCTCTGATGGACATAGATGCAAAATCCTCAGCACAATATTAGCAAACTGAATCTAACAGTACACTAAAAAAAAAAAAATCATTCTACCTTATCAAGTGTGATTTATTCCTGGGATGCAAAGGTGGTTCAGTAGTCACAAATCAATCAATATGATACATCACACCAACCAGAGAAAGGATAAAAATCATATGATCACTTCAATAGATACAAAAAGAGCATTTGACAAAGTATAACATCCATTTATGATTAAAATCCTCAACACAATAGGTTTAGAGGGAACATATCTCAACTTATTAAAGGCCATATATGAAAAATTCACAGCTTACATCATACTCAATGGTGAAAAACTGAGAGCTTTTCACTTAAGATCAAGAACAATATGAGGATGGCCTTTCTCACCACTTTTATTCAACATAGTTGTAGAAGTCCTAGCCACAGCAATCAGACAAGAAAGAGAATTAAAGTCACCCAAGAGGGTAAGAATACATAACATTTTCATTATTTGTAGATGACATGAGACAATATATAGAAGACCTAAAAACTCCACCAAAAAAACAATTAGAACTTTTGACTGAAATTTGGTGAGGTTGCATGATACAAAATAAATATACAGAAATTTTGCTTTTTTAAAAGATTTTATTTATTTATTCATGAGAGAGACACACACACAGAGAGAGGCAGAGACACAGGCAGAGAGAGAAGCAGGCTCCATGCAGGGAGCCTGATGTGGGACTCGATCCTGGGTCTCCAGGATCACACCCTGGGCTGAAGGCAGCGCTAAACCACTAAGCCACTGGAGCTGCCCAAAATCTTGCATTTCTATACACTAATTATGAAGCAGCAGAAAGGGAAATTAGCAGTTTCATTTACAATTTCACCAAAAATAATAAAATACCTAGGAATAAACTTGACGCAAGAGGAGAAAGACCTATACTCTGAAAACTATAAAACACTGATTAAAGAAATTAAGGATGACACAGTCAATTGGAAAGATATTCCATATTCATAGATTAGGAGAACAAATATTATTAAAATACCTATACTATCCAAAGCAATCCACAGATTTAATGGGATCATTATCAAAATGCCAACAGCATTTTTCACAGAACTAGAGCAAATATTCCTAAAATTCCTATAGAACCACAAAAGACAAATAGCCAAGCAATCTTGAAAAAGTAGAACAAAGATGGAGGTATCATAATTCCAGATTTCAAGATATACTACAAAGCCATAGTAATCAAAACAAAATGGTACTAGCACAAAAATAGATGCATAGATCAATGGAACATAATAGAAAACCCAGAAATAAACTCAGGATTATACGGCCAATTAATCTTTGATAATAAAAGCAAGAATATGCAATGGGAAAAAGACAGTCTCTTCAATAAATGGTGTTTGGAAAACTGGACAGCTACACACAGAAAATGAAACTGGACATTTTATTAGGTCATATGCAAAAGAAAAAAAAACCCCTCAAAATGGTTTAAATGTGAGACCTGAAACCATAAAAATCCTAGAGGAGAGCAGAGGCAGTAATTTTTCTGATAAGCCATAGCAATGCTCCTCTAGATATGTCTCCTGAGGTGAGGAAAACAAAAGCGAAAAATAAACTATTTGGACTACATCAAAATAAATTTTTTTTTCAGAGAAAACAAATAATCAACAAAACAAAATCACAACCAACTGAATAGGAAAAGGTATCTTCACGCATCCAATAAATAATACCCAAAATCTATAAAGAACTTCTACAACTTAATACCACAAAACAACCGAATTAAAAAATGGGCAGAAGAGCTGAATAGACATTTCTTCAAAGAAGCCATAAATGGCCACCAGGCATATGAAAAGATGCTCAACATCACTCATCATCAGGCAAATGCAAATCAAAACCACAATGAGATATCACCTCACACCTGTCAGATAGGTAAAATGAAAAACATGAGAAACAAGTCTTGGTGAGAATATATAAAAAAGGAACTCTGGTGCACTGTTGGTGTGAATGCAAACTAGTGCAGCCACTGTGCTAAACAGTTTGGAGGTTTCTTAAGAAATCAAAAACAGAAATACCATTTGACCCAGTAATTTCAGTATTGGATATTTACACAAAGTATATGAAAACACTAATTTGAAAAGATATAGGCATATTTATGTTTATTGCACTATTATCTACAATAGCCAAATAATGAAAACAACTCAAGCGTCCATTCAAAGATGAATGAATAAAGGGGTGGTGTGTGTGTGTGTGTGTGTGTGTGTTACTCAGCCATTAAAAAAGAATGAAATCTTGCCATTTGCAACAACATGGATGGATCTAGAGTGTATGATGCTAAGTGAAATAAATCAGCAAAAGACAAACACATATGATTTCATTCTTGTGGAATTTAAGAAACAAAACAAAAGAACAACAATAAAGAAGAGAGAAACCAAAAACAGACTCTTAGATATAGAGAACTGATTGGTTACCAGAGGGGAGGTGAAGGGGGGGTAGGGGGGTGAAATAAGTGAAGGAGATTAAGAGTACATTTATCATAATGAGCACAGAGTAATATATAGAAGTGTTCAATCGCTATGTTATACACCCGAAACTCATAGACCACTGTATGTGAATGATACTGGAAGTAAAAATTTTTAAAAGGTTGTTGAAGATCTAACCCCCAGGACTCATGAATGTGACTTTATTTGGAAATAGTATCTTTGCTGATTACCAACTTAAGATGAAGTCCTTAGGGTGGGCCCCAGCCCAAGATAACTGTGTTCTTGTAAAAAGGAGAAATTTAGATACAGAGGCACACACGCAGGAAAAACACCATGTAAAGATGAAGACGGAGATCAGTATGATGCACCCATGGTTGCCAGCAAACTCTAAGAAGCTAGAAGGGAAGCATGGACCAAATTCTCTCACAACCTTCGGAATAAACCAGACCTGCTAGCACCTCCATCTCATTTTCGTAACTTCCAGAACTGCGAGGCAATAGATTTCTGTTGTTCAACTCACCCAGTGAGATACTTTCTTACAGTAGCCTTAGGAAACTACTACAGCAGTCTATACTCACTGAGTAGAATGAGTTAAACAAGGCAGCTATATATATGAGTTTAAACTTAGTGGAGAAGCCTGGGCTTGACATTTTTTGCACAAAATTTATATACAGTAAAGTTAAAAAAAATGCTTCCTTGCTAAAATGAGGCAAACAAATCTATGATTATTTTTACGAGATTCTGAGTTTTAATTACAAAATGACCTACATTCGTACATTTGTTCAATGTATAATTAATCGCACCGTTTTAAAATTAAGCCTGTTGGATGCTAGTTTAACTTAAGCCTCCCTCACATTTCTGCTACCATCGTGCTCCCTATAAAATTAACAAGAAAACTGCTTTGAAAACATATTACTATACGCAATTATAAAGGATCGGCATTTGTTGAACATCCACTATGTGCCAGGGATTGTGTTGTGCACACTACATGCATACTCTTGTTTCAACTTTATGATATCCTTTAGTAGAAAAAGGAAAATCAGAACTTTTTGCGGCTATCCAATTTACAGTCTAGTAAATGAGGCAAATGTTAATAAGCGTGATGTCAAGCTCATGGTAGGTTTTCTTCAATAAATGTTAGTTTCCTGACCTTTATTGGTGGGTTATTCATCATGAGAACTATTATTATCAAGAATGTATCAACATAAAAAAAAGAATGTATCAATATAACCAAAATCACAATAGGTCTGCATCTATCTTATGGTACTATATTCAAAGGAGTATGTGTGTATGCCTGTACAGAAGCAGGAAAGGAATTTTTAATAAAGATGCTGTGTAACTAAAGTAATAGGAGATCTATGGACCCATCAATGGAATGTATGGCATCAGGTTCGACGTCCAAAACCATGTGCAGAATTCACCTATTAAAGAAATTGCTGCCTCTCTTGATTGCCAATCACCAGGTATCATGGGTTACTTGCTGCCACTACTGCATGTGAAACTTCATTCTGTAGACCTTACTACTACAGCTATCCGCTTGGGAGAGTGATCTATCCTCCCCTTTTGTGGTATCATTAGCTTCTGGGTCACTCTCAGCACAAATGTCACTGATTGGCAGAAACTAGACCACATGCCTGAGTCTCTGTTACAAGGAAGTCTGAGTGAGATAGTGGGAATCTGGCACGCTGAGCTTCTGTCATAGGGAATGAGCTCTTACTCCCAAAAAGATCCTCATGGCGAAACATTCCCAAACACACAAAGGAAACTCAAATATTGCATGGTCATATAGGATGACAATGTCCACTCTACTGGGGCAGAGACTGTGCCTTATTTGTCTGTACATACCAACACTTAACCACATGCATAAAGTACATCAAACACTTAATAAAATTAAAGAACATGAAGAATAATAACACCAACTAAATAAAGTTCACTTTTATTATTTATTGAAACTGGAAGCAATGCTCCCAATTTTGAAGCTATGCCAACTTTCATAGTTGGACCTGTAAGGAAATGAGATCAGTAGGTTGGTTCTGTTTAGTCTAATATTGGACAGGTACTTAAATTGAGATATATATATATAAAAGTGAAAGTGTTTTGTTCATTTAATGAATAATGGTGGCAAATTTATTAGAAATATGCTATTCCTTGGCCCCTGAAGCAATAATTTCTCATTTGAATTCAGTTGTCAGGGAGATAAGGCTAAAGCAAAATCAGTATAATGTAATTCACTTGGGATAGAAAGTAATTAATAAATAGATCTGGGAAAATGTTTTGGCCAAAGACTCTGAAGAACTAACCAATTAACAGAGCATCTCAACTCATGGTCTCCAAACATCATTCATTCATTATTCAGCATGTATTTATTGAAGAACTAGTGAAACATGCCAGGCATGCTGTTGGAGCCGAGGATATATCCCATATATGAAAGTAAAACAGTGTGACATTTCTCCCTTTAAAGGTGAAAAAGGGGAGAAATTCTATTTCCAAATTAATGTTATTGAAGCCCTAAAATGTTGGTGGTCTAATCAGGAAGTTACTTTTGCCTAAATTATCATACATATTTCCATGTCACTCCAGATGTAGCTGTCAGGCGCAATTTGTGTCTTTTTGCTCTTTGCCATATCCTTTCTTTGGCCTTTCCTTCCATATGCTTGTCTCTCTCTTGCCTGTGGTTTTCTATTTCTGTCTCCCTTAAGAAAAAAAGAGATGAAAAAAAAAAAAAAAAAGGAAAGGAAAGAGATACCACTTTGCCTCCTGTGCACTAAACTGAATAAGGAAATGATATCCATCAACTTTATCTCCTGGCACCATTCTTCCTGGTAATATATTGATGCTACTAATTTTCAAGTGAATAAAATGCCCTTGCTACCTGACTGTGGATATATGAATATAATCTTTCCTTTTGTATGTATTTTTCACTATTTTGTGACCTTTCAAGGAAAGCAAATATAACCCATCCCTCATGTTCTTGTCTCCTGAAAGATAGGAGGTTAAAGTATTTGTCCACTGGTCCATAGGCTCATTGGTTGAAGGTTATCCTCAATGGCATTAATTCCTATTTCAGGCTGTACTTTTGCATGGGCCAGGCGGGGCGGGGGGCGGGATCAGAGTCAAATAATTTGGGAGGAAGAAATGAACAGACTCCCTGTTCATCTGGACAAAGTGGTATCTGAGTTCACAGTTTCCTATTACAGGAGCATCTGAAATCAGCAGCAGACCAAGGGGGAAGTCAAATACAAGTGCCATTGCCTATTTTTGATGCAGTAGCCAATTCCAGAACTTCTCTGACAATATTTATTCATCCAATAGCTGATTTTTGTCAGCCTTCCTTCTTGTTTGCTGACTAGCAATTGAAGGTGCTGTTGTATCATGAGCTTGGACAGACCAATGAGTTTGGGAATAGACTTTATCTTGTGTGATAGTTCAGTAATTCAGAAAACCATAAATCTAATCAAAGAAAGGCAGCGCTGGAGGCATCAGCTAGGGATTTACAGATATTTTCCAACTACCATCTGAAGTATTTTTGTTTTTGTTTACATTCCAAAGGCCAGATATTATAATACTGCCAACTCTGAAGCAAGTGGTAAAAAGAAAAAAAAATGCGGTGTATTTTAGAATCCTGGGTGTCTGAACTTAGCACCATTTTTTATTCATACCCTATTTACCTGTATAACACTTTTAAGTACAAATTCCAGGGACTAAATACTCAGTTGTCTTTAAGGATCTAGGCAGGTCATGTATATGAATGAGGTAAGGCAGGCAGACCCTATACCAAAATGAATATGTGCTCAGCTATTGGGGGCAGTAGCTCTTAGTGCCAATCAAATCCTGCCATGTAGGACTGAATGCCCAGTGACAGTGGCTCAGTGGCTTTCTCATGATAAACCAGAAATCAGGATAAGTGTGTAAAAATCTCCCCATTTTTAAATTTAAATACATTTTAAAAATATTGTGAAATTTTAATTGTTAAAAATGTAATTAGAAAATATTATAATGTGCAAAACAAACATATACAGGCAAGATTCTTTCTTCTTGGCAGGGGGTAGAGGGAGGTACAGGTAGAGGGAGACAAAGAGAGAATCTCAAGCAGGCTCCCCACTCAGCACAGAGCCCAGCTCAGGACTCAATGTCACAACCCTAAGATCGTGACTGATCTGGAATCAAGACTTGGACTTATGGGGAAGCCTGGGCGGCTCAGAGGTTGGGCATCTGCCTTTGGCTCAGGGTGTGATCCCAGATCCGGGGACTGAGTCCCACATTGGGCTCCCTGCGAGGAGCCTGCTTCTCCCACTGCCTGTGTCTCTGTCTCTGTGTATTTCTCATGAATAAATAAATACAATCTTAAAAAACCAAAGAAAGACTTGGACGCTTTTCCAACTGAGCTACTCAGGCGCACTTATAGAGAAGATTCTTAAGTGCTAATATAAACATGTTGACTCTTTTTTGTTCAAGTGAGAGGTGACTGAAATGATTATTTTTTGCTTTTTGTTTATCTATAGAAGAGGGAAGCAAAATATCAAAATTTCAACCAAATCCCTTAGATGGATATGCCTTCAGTTAGTGCCTCTGAAAGTTCTATAACATCTGGTCTGTCCTAAGAGCCAAGAAGTAGGATCTCTGTTATTTTACTCCTCCTCAAGGTCCTTGAAACTTCAAAAACCCAATATCTGTAACTCTGTGAGTCACATGTTTAAAAAAAATTGGTAGTTTTTGAGAACATATGTCAGGACTAAGCCAACAAATATATTTATACAATTACCTGATCTACACTCAATTCAAGAATATTCACAATCAAGATAGAACTTTTATTTTCTTTGGTGATCAGGTGAGTACATAAAACTTTGATATGCCCAGTGTTTCCTTGGAACCTATGAGAGAGGCAAATGCCTATATTAAAAATTCATGAGCATTTCACTATATTCTGAGCAACTGTACAATACTGTCATCTTCTTGTCTGTCCATGTAAATGTTCATTCATTCACACATTTCTAGAATTCCTAAGTTCCCCTGGGATTTACATATTAGGGTCTTTTTTTTCTCCCATGTCACAGCACTAAACATTCTGGATGTTTCTAATAATATTCAAAACAATAACCATATAATTTACATTTTTTGTAGAAAATTATACCCTTTAAATATTTTTTTCCCCTGATGGGACTTAAGGTTACCGGGACATAATAAACCAAAAACGGGGAAAATGTGATGGTGACGATGACAACTGCAACTCACCTTGAGCAGTGAGGGGGAACAGTAGTAAGGTTAGAATGTGCTTAACCTCTGACCTCCAGTTTGACCCTGAATCAAATTACCTAGGAAAATGTCCTATATCATTATTATAATCAGAAAATCTATTGAACATAAACCACATATCTTTGACCTGCATAATTACTTACCCATACAAGGAAAATCTGATTGAATTCCAAAATTCTGAATAGCTCTTTCTAAAACCCAAAAGCCACATACAACATATGTCTCTTTGTGTGTAATTTGACTCCTAACTGATTAAATCATGAAGAGTTATGCAACAAAACAAAATTTCATGCCTTCTGTCTTCGCTTTTATTAAAATATATAATCTGGGGCACCTGGGTCCCTCAGTCAGTTAAGTATCCGACTCTTGATTTTGGCTCAGGTCATGATCTCAGAGCCCTGGGATGAGCCTCACATCAGGTTCCATGCTCAGTGCAGAGTCTGCTTCACTACCTCTCTCTCCCTCTGCACCCCCTCCCTGACTTGTGCATGAACACAGGTGCATGCATGCTCACTTTCTCAAATAAATCATATATATATATATATATATATATATATATATATATATATAATATAACTTCTACCATATACAATTTTATGATCATTTTCCCTGGTTTTGGATAAGTCTTAATATGAATTATACGTGTACATATTAGAGTTACCCAACATGATCTTTACTAAATACCTACTAAAACTATTATTCATATCTTACAGCTTGTTACTTTCAGAAGTAAAGCCAAAATGGCTTACATATATACAAATATATATATATATATATATATGCTTGAAGCTATTGCTAAGTACTTACACCTTCTAGGGAAAGGTAATATCTTTTTTTTTAATTTTTCTTTGTTGGAGTTCAATTTGCCAACATATAGCATAACACCCAGTGCTCATCCCATCAAGTGCCCCCTTCAGTGCCTGTCACCCAGTCACTCCCACCTCCCCACCCACCTCCCTTTCCACCACCCCTTGTTTGTTTCCCAGAGTTAGGAGTCTCTCATGTTCTGTCTCCCTCTCTGACATTTCCCACTCATTTTTTCTCCTTTGCCCTTTATTCCCTTTCACTATTTTTTATATTCCCCAAATGAATGAGACCATATAATGTTTGTCCTTCTCTGATTGACTTACTTCATTCAGCATAATACCCTCCAATTCCATCCACACTGAAGCAAATGGTGGGTATTTGTCGTTTCTAATGGCTGAGGAATATTCCATTATATACACAGACCACAGCTTCTTTATCCATTCATCTTTTTTTTTTTAATTTTTATTTATTTATGATAGTCACAGAGAGAGAGAGAGGCAGAGACATAGGCAGAGGGAGAAGCAGGCTCCATGCACCGGGAGCCCGACGTGGGATTCGATCCCGGGTCTCCAGGATCGCGCCCTGGGCCAAAGGCAGGCGCTAAACCGCTGCGCCACCCAGGCTTCCCTCCATTCATCTTTCAATGCATACTGAGGCTCCTGGGGAAGGTAATATCTTAAAATTTATTTAACTTCAACTTTTTATCTATAGAAGAAAAAACTGACCTAAGAGTTATAATGTCATATCATCCTTAAATGTTTCCTCCTGAAGATGGCAAAACTCAATTTTGGACCATTGGACCTCCATAGCATTTTTTCTTTTTTCCTTTCTTTCCTCCCTTCCTCTCTATCCATATTCCTTCCTTCCTCCCTTCCTTCCTTCCTTCCTTCCTTCCTTCCTTCCTTCCTTCCTTCCTTCCTTCCTTCCTTCCTTTCCTTCTTTCCTTCCTTCCATTTTTTCAGCTTTATTGAGGTATAATTGAAAAACAAAATTGTAATATATTTAAAATGCACAATGTGATGATTCAGTAAATGTATGCATTGTCAAAGAATTTCCCCCACTGAATTAATTAACGCATCATCACCTTGCATATTTATCTATTGTTGTTTTTGAAAACATTTAAGTTCTACTCTCTTAGCAAAGTTCAATTATACAATACAGTATTATCAGCTATAGGCACCACATTATACATTGGATCCTCAGACCTTATTTATCATACAAGTGAAAGTTTAGACTTTTTTTTTTTTTTTTACCAACTCTCCTTATTTCTCCCATCTCCCAGCCCCTGCGTCCATTCATTGAGATATGGAAATAGCTTAAGTGTCTGCCCATGGATGAATACATATTTTCTTTGGGTTTTGAATCATCACGGCTAGCCTAATTGTTCCCAAAGTTGTTTACATATTGGAATAAACCGGGGAGCTTAAAAAAACTGCTAATGATTTCAATGTATCCCTAGATATTGTGATTTAATTGGTTTGGGGGTGTGTCCTAAGATTTAGAACATTTGTTTTAAAGATTTTATTTATCTGAGAGACAGCAAGTGCAAACGAGTAGGGGGATGGGCAGAGGAAGAGAGAGGGAGAAAGAAAATCTCAAGCAGACTCTTCCTGAGCACAGAAAGATGTGAGGTTTGATCTCACAACTCCAAGATCATGACCTGCTCCAAAATCAAGAGTCACTCAGGCATCTCAAGATTTGGAACATTTTTAAAGGTTCCCAGAGGACTCTAATGTGCACACAAATTTGGGAATCACTGTGCTAAATCAATGTCATGGCTCCTTTATAGGAATTTCCTAAGCATTGGCAATCTTGCTAAATGCCTGTATCTCAGAGAAAATGCTAAGTGCGCACAGATATTTTAAAAAGTCCAGCTCTCCTAAAGGATCATGGCTGAAAGTGATTCAAAGAAGTAACTTTAAAAAAAAAAAAAAGATGCACAAAGAAAAGTGAGCATGGTATAAAGCATGGTTCTGAGACAGTGGTCCCAAAGAATTCAGAGCCATAAGGCTTCCTCCTGGATGAAGCCTTAGGCTTATCCACATTATTGTGAGAACACAACACTAATTCCAATGGACCAATTGAGCACCATATTTTGAGAAAATGTAGATAATAGTTCTATAAAGATATACAGTATTTATGAGAACATTTCATTTAATGGTATTTAATTTAGATGGCTGTACACAAGGAGGATAATAATTACATTGGTGCTTAATGTACTGGGAACCACATTACAGAATCCTATATAAGAAACAAAGTGTTGAAAGAAACAGCTTTATATGCAGTGTAAGGTAAATGAATATTTTATTGTGCACCCTGGGTGTCTGATAAAAATGGAATTTTTTTGGTTATCATTAGTTCAATACCAAAGATAATGTTATAACTATTTGTGGGTGTCACATCACAACCATCTCTTTCTTCTACACAGCTTGAAACTCAGTAAGAGCATAGCTGTTAACAAAGAGATGCTTGATATTTATTCATTATCCACTGCTATGTCATTGTCACTCAAACCAGATAAATTATGAGGGGCATTTTAACAATTTATATTTCAATTAGTGCCGATGCTTACAATTCGGCACGCAAATGTGTTGCATAGAACGGAACAGTCTTTCAAAGTAACTACTATTAGATCCAAATTCTAAGCTTTAGTGAGCATAAATACATTTATTTTCACATTGTGAATTTTGGGGGAAGAAACATTGACAAAGAATGGTGTAACACTCCTGCTATATTTGACACTGACTTTACTAAACTGACTTATGTGCCTTTTCCAGCGTTTTACTTCTGAACTATCATTCATTTATAAATGCAAATTTTAGTTCATCAATGAAAAGCTTGTACTATTGAATTACATAATTATACACCATACATAAATTACTAAAATATTTTATGTCAAAAAAAACCAAAAACAATATTTTATGTCATGGTTAGAGACGTATGTAATGATATAATCTCAGTAAAAATTTGTCATATGAATGAAAACCTAGAAGAAACCAGAGAAGTCATCTAATCCATTTCTTTTCATTTTCAGATTAATCTATTAAGCATTAACTCAACAAATATTTATTGAGAATCTATTGTTAAATGTTGATTTAGAAACTGAGACCCAGAGAACTGAGGTGATTCATCCAAGGGCCAAACTGAAACAAAAGATTAGGATACTTGGCCTCCAGTTCAAGAATCTGTATACTGGGGCAGCCCTGGTGGCTCAGCGGTTTAGTGCCACCTTCAGCCTAAGGCCTGATCCTAGAGACCCCGGATCGAGTCCCACATCAGGCTCCCTGCATGGAGCCTGCTTCTCCCTCTGCCTATGTCTCTGCCTCTCTCTCTGTGTGTGTGTGTCTCTCATGGATAAATAAATAAAATCTTAAAAAAAAAAAAAAAGAATCTGTATACTAACCCACTACCTTCACCTGCTATCTACTTCTCTAAACCATCTTTTCAACATTTTATTATTAAAAATTCAAATATACTGTAAAACAGAGTTTTAAAATGAATACTCACAAACCCACAACCCGTATTTTTCACTGACTTTTGCTCAGTTACTTTATTGCGTATCTATCTCTCCCTCTATCAATTCATCACTCCATCTAATTATTAAATACATTTCAAACTAAATTAAAAACCTCAGTACACTGCTTCCCTGAATACTTGAGCACACACATCATTAACACACATTGATGATCTAGCTTTCCTGTCTGTGTCTACCTCACATATGAATCCACAGGTGGATGCTCAGCATTTTACCCCATCTACACATTTTTAAGCATCTGTAGAACACTAAAAACATTTATTCATCTACCAGACCTTTGCTTTCCACAATGAAATATATTTTTAAATGAAACAATTAAAACTAAAATACCTAGGTTCCAAAATAACTATAGTTCAAAAAAGAAAATTAAACTATCATAATGTGGAGTCTTGTCTAGCTTCTGTCTCTTAAAGATTTTTTTTTTTAAATAATAGGAAAAGTTTCAAGAAAACTGCCATTTTAAAGTTGCAGGCAGTTATTTTTCAAATTGTGACTTAAATTCACTTTTGTGAAAGCAATTTGAGGGAGCTCTCGAGTTACACAGATGTAAAGAAAGGAAAGTATCCATTGTTCTTGGATAAAATGCTGTTAAGTGACCATTTTCTTTTCAACTCCAATGTTAAGTGTTCTGGCTTGATAACGTAAATTGCTTTGAGAGGCCAACTGACCACAGCAGTAAATGGCTTCTTGTGGAGGTCCCTGGGAAAATAATTTAATACCTGTTCATTAGAACCTGTGCTATAGGAACCTAGGAAAACTTCTTTAATACAGAGAGGCATAGTTCTGAAAACCAGCAGATGGGAGCTCAAGTAAATTTTGTTTGAGACTTTAAAAGAAAGGTGGAATGATTGGCCAGGTTTTCTTGTTCAAGCTATAGTTTATCATCTAGTGTTCAGATACTAGAAGCTGTGTTAAGACAAGACCTTTATTTCTCTTGTACATAGCTGGAATTCTAGTGCTTAAGAGTGCTCAGCACATTAGCATAGTGTGAATGCCTAATCTGTTAAATTAATTAATGAATGAACAAAGTCATATATAAAAAAAAAGAAATAGAAAAATACTACATGCCAAGACTAATGGGGTACAGCCAAGGCTACAATTAGTGGAAAAATCCATAGTATTAAAAGCCATCATTTTTTTTAAGTTGAAATTCAATGAACTAAGCATTCTACTTAAATATTCAAACATGATAGAATCTTAAATGAAACATAAGATACAAACATATGTGTAGAATGAGGTCTTAATGATATAAAAAATTCATATTTATCCATAAAAATGAATGTAAGAAAAGGATATGCCCATACATATATAATAGTCAAAGCAAGAAAATGCAGCTAAATATAAGAGATTAATTTTTCTGTGAGAATTTTATATCAGCCTTTATGAATTTCTGATAGAAGTTTATATATTTATAAAAGCATTATGGTTAAATAAATGATGTTTTTTTTTTAAGTTAGCACATGGACATGTATTGTAGCATCTAACAGATAATCTTACATCTACTCTATCATTTACAAAAAGAAAAAGAAAAAGAAAAAGGATTCTGAGACCATGAAAATAAAGTATCTTGTCCAAAGTCATAAACTCTTTGGAGACAGAATTGAAGTAATTATTTTTGTTTCATTTCAGCAAATAATTTTTAAGAGTCTGTTATGTGCTAGACATCACGTTAAGTGGTGGGAATGCAAATTGTTCCTATCCTCCAAATATGTGAGAATCTAGTGAACAGTTTAGATAACAACTAGATTAACATTTGATATGTGCTGTATTTCAGGAGAACACAAAGTATCATGGAAGAATAGGAACATGGCTCTGAGCCCAGGTCAAGTGATTGGGAGATAAATATACAAATAAAAGATAAATTACAGTCACCTAGGCTGATAGCAGGAATATGAGATGGTTTGGTCTATCTTCTGCTATTATCAGCAACTCTCCAAAAACTGGATGCTCTGAACAAACATTTCTCAACATCCTCTTCTACATTATTTTTTTTCTTTCTTTTTTTTCCCTCTTCTACATTATTAAATGATGTTTTATACAACAGCAATTAGCTTGCTATTTCACAACAATTGGGCATAACACTCCATCCCCAAACCAGTTAGCTTACAAACATAACCATTTATTTCTTATAAACAACTACACGTAAACTGAGGTTTGGCTAATCTGGGCGTGGATGGACAGGGGTCAGTGCAAGCAGTGGGTTCAGTCCCAGACTGCACCATGGTCACATTGCTCTTAGAACATCAGCTCTACTGAAGAAGGCATGATCTTTTCAGGAAGAAAGGCAGTGGCACAGGAGATCCAGCCCAACCCTATAAGCTGTTCTGTATTCTTTTATGTGATGGTGAATAAAGTGTGCCCACAAGAGTGGACAGAGGAGAGACTCAAACAAAAGAAAACAAAAGTTTACTCTATCATAGGTCCCCAAAACAGGAGGCACAGCATGCCATGTCGGGCCACATGGGGGAGCCTGGGGTGGTTCCTTATTCCTACAAGGGAAAACTGAAGCTAGAACAGGGTAGACCGTTTAGGATTGGCTAGTTTGGGTATTTTGACTGGCTCTAAACTATAGGAGGGGTCTCCAGTTAGTTGTCTGGTGATCATCCCAGAGCCCCGGGATGATTAAAGCAGAAGAATACTGCCTTCTCAGAAGTACAGGCCAGATAAAGGAGATAGCCCCCAGGTCAATTGACTTATATCAAAGGCATGCTTCAGGCTGAGCTCTTTGTTGTCTCTAAAATTTGGTGAGCCCAGAGAGGGACTGTCCCACTCCAGTCCAAAAGCTTTTTAAGATGCCAAAACATCCTAGTAATATAGAAAACATAAAAAACAAATAAATAAAAATATATATATAAGCACATTTAGGCCTCTGCTTACCATGCATTTACCATCATCACATTGGCCAAAGCAAGTCACTTGTCTATGTGCGACATGATGAGGTCATGGTAAAGGATGGCTCTCTACTATTTCAATAGGACACTGAAGAATCTATTGCATGACTACATCATAGAACAATATTTTTTCACTGTAAAGTGTTTAAAGCTTTCTCATTACCAATTAAGATGGTTTCAATATGGTTATTCTTATAATTTCATGCAGTTTTCTGTATGTTAGTAACATCTATTTTTATCTCCTTTCTCAATCCCTTTGCTTCTCCATGACATTCTTCAATGCTATCACAAAATCTATGCAAGAATAAGGGGTAAATAGGAAAGCCTCAGTGGAAACACGGGACAGGCATACAATGACATAGAATTGTTCACACCGAGAAGACACTGTGCTACATACATCTCTTCCTGGCAGCAGTCTCTAAGGAGCACATAACCTTTGTGACATTTGGCACACTTTTCAGTTTGCATAAACGTTACCCTGGCATTCTAGCAGCTATGTTTGGATTGCAACTCAAGAATTTTCCTGCAAGTCATTTGCTAAAAAATGTTTCATTGAACTTTGGGGACAGAAATGCATTTTTTTTTGTCTTATATAAACATTCACTGAAAAGCACTGTATTAAGAGATATATATGTTCTATGAATCTGCGACAATAAAAACCAAAGGACATTCCTCTAGAAGAATGTTAACCAGGTAGATACTCTGGGAGTTTGCCTATAAATGTCAAGGGCCGGAATTTAGAGTCAAGGATGAAAATACTATCTCATCTATTAAATCTAGGTTGACATCAAATATAAATCACAATTTTGCGTCCCAAGATGAAAGAGAAAACACTGCAATTATATCACTGACCAAGGCTCATCATATTGGAGATATTAAAATGTGGAAAAAAATATGTGTCTTAAAATCTTCGTATTAAGGTTTATTAGTATGGCTAGATCACAGAATGCAGAGGTGGTGGGAAGAGAGAATGCTGGTGGTTTAGCAGGGCTGCATTATGTTGGGCAGTACAAGTCAAAAGTACAAACTAAAATCTGGACTTTAAAACCAAGGGAGATAAAAAGCCACTGGGTAGTTCTAAGTGGGGAAATGTCCTGATAAAATTTTCATTTTATTTCATTTTTATTTTTAAAGATTTTATTTATTCATGACAGACACAGAGAGAGAGAGACAGAGACAGAGACAGAGACACAGGAAGAGACACAGGCAGAGACACAGCCAGAGAGAGAAGCAGGCTCCATGCAGGGAGCCCGATGTGGGATTTGATCCTGGGTCTCCAGGATCACAGCCCGGGCTGAAGGCAGCGCCAAACCCCTGGGCCACCGGGGCTGCCCAAAATTTTCATTTTAAAAATTATAATTTAAAAAAAAAAAAATTATAATTTTGTCTGCAGTACAGAAAAGGGAACAAGGATTCAGGAAGAAGTAAGGGATCAAAATTGAAAGGGTTAGTTCCCAATTATAAAACTGGGGGAACAATCCAGGTGAGACTTGATGGTGGCCTGAACTAGAATCATAGCAGTGGACTTGGAGAAGAGTGAACAGATTTCAAGATCACACAGGAGTTACAGCCAGGAATGTAACTGGAATATTCATTCATTCATTCATTCATTCATTCCCTCCATTCAGTAAACCTTTATCGATGACATGCTGGGTATTAAAGATACTGAAATCAGACAATCTTGATCTATGAAGAGCTCTTGGTCTGGTGAACCAAACCTAGCTAGGCTGACTCATTTCAGTCTGTCTTTGTAATAATTTTGCTTCTTATTATTGAAAGAAATATGGTTTGGGATTTTCATACCTTGCAGAGTAGAAAGTAGGCTCTAAAAATCCCTATCCCTTTCTATAAAGTCATCCTCCCTGGAGCTGTCACTGTCCTCTAACATTCTGGTGGGAAGGAAGTAGGATGAAAGGTAAGTTGTGCTCTCCATGGTGACTCTTCTCTGCCTCTTAGGTGGAAGTTGATAAATAGGAAGACTGAGACTGGCATGTGATGTCTCCACATTATAAAAAAAAAAAAATTACTTGAGAGAGAGAGAGAGAGGAAGAGAAAGAAAAAGAGCTCATGAGTGGAGAGAGGGGAGAGGGAGAGAATTCTTAAGCAGACTCCTCCCCAAGTGAGGAGTCCTGACCCATGAGACCATGACCTGAGCCGAAACTAAAGCCAGACACTTAACTGATGGAGCCACTCAGGCACCCTCCCCACATTCTCCACTTTTTAATATTCCCACCACTGTTATTGCTGTATTAGCAACAGAAAGAGACGATGGCTTAATTCCAAGTGATGGTTGTGGAAATCCTGACTAAAATTTTTACATTTTTTATATGATGAAAATACTCCTCAGATTTCATCAGGTTCCTGGTTTCTGTTTTTGTTTTTGTTTTTTCCCCTCCCAGATGGGATGGGAGAGGGTGGAGTTCAGTTAGTTTGTTATAAAATCTTGCTGTTTGACATGAAAAGAATGAAGTAATTTGTTATTATTCCCTACTGCTGCTTCCTGATATGTCTGGAGTTAAATGGAGAAGAGAAGCAGCTGTAGCAAAAGCAGCAGCAATCCCTCTTTTAGACAAATCTAAACAGCCTCCAACTAAAAACCCCGTTATCCACATGTTCCATAAAACCGCCACTAATCCACCTGCTCGAAAGCAGCTGAATTGGCAATTTCAAGCCTCCAAAGCTAAAAGGTGAGGGGGGGGGGTGGAAATGACAGAGAATGGCAAGAGATTAATAAGAGAATGAAGCCGCAAATCTCATATGGTGAGCCTCTCTGCTTCTGTTTGTATATCTGGGGGCAGAAAAAGACTGTGACTAATCTCATTTGATTCATCAGGGATTCATTGAGCACATCACAGCACACCTAGCACTTAGCACTGTCTCATTTCCACCGGGAACAGGAGGACTATGGACCATTCAGGATTAAAACCACACCGTGCTCTATAGCCACAGGATTAGAGCAGTGCCCACCCATTATCTCCCCACACAAAACAACTGTGTGGCATTTGAATTCGTGATAATATATACCAGCAAAACATTTTGACTCATCTAGCAAGTGTCACTCAAGATCAGTGGCAGAGCGGAAGGATGCAGCAATCTCTGGTACATCACTTACTAACTACCATAAGGAATGAATTAAAAAAAAAAAGAATGAATGAATGAATGAATGAATGAATGAAATGTAACGCACGTTTACAGTGTGCCAAGCACTGTTCTAAGCATTTCACACACATTATGTCATATGATTCTCACAAGTGCCTGTGAGGTAGGTAAAACTTTTGAGGAAATTCAGGTAGAGAGAGGTCAAGTAACATCTTCAGGTCAGAAAACTTGAAATCCTATTGTGATTGTATATAGCTTCCCACACCACGAAACCGCCCTTCCCCGTCATTTCAGACAAGACAGCATCGGAAGACACTCTAAAATTGTTTCTGCATGTTCATTTGTCATCAAGCTTGGGGTCTTATTTCATGTCAGAGCCACCTCTGTGTAAAGTCCTGTGATGCGGAGATTATTAAGATTGCTTAAATTAATCCATTTGTTCATTTGTCATATCTTAGTTGGTATTCCTACTGCATGGCCTACTTCCTAAACAGACACCAGTGAGCACTGGGTTTTCTTCCATTATGGTGGCAACATTCCAGCAGAGTGCTGGAAAATCAAGATAAAAAAAATACATGTATAATATTAATAGTTGAAGAACAAAGTTAAATAGTATATGGGAATAGATAGAGACGGGGTGAGGGTGAGAAGCTGCTTTAGGTCAGGTAATCAGTGAAGGCCTCTTTGTGGAGGTAACATCTGCAGTGACATTAATTAAGAAAAGCTGTGAGCCATGCGGATATCCAGGAAATGAGCATTTTAGATTGAGAAGAAATAAATGTAGTGGCCGCAGGTTGGACTGTTTGGTATGTTCTAGGAAGGCAGTATAACTGGAGAAAAATGAGAAAAGGCATGAGGAGTAGGAAAGGTTATGGAGGTTGTGGCTATATCACATAGTGTGTTACAAGCATGAAGAGGGTCATATTTTATTCTAGGTTTTATGGAACACTGCTTGGGGGGACCTGAGTGGTTAACGGATCTGGCTCCTCATGTTTAATAAGATAATTATGGTTGCTATCTGGAGAAAAAATTGTAACATATGTCAATGGAAGCAAGAAGGACAATAAAGGGTGATGGCAAAACTCCAAGTCATCAATGAGGGTGGCTTGGTCTAGAGTGGCAGGGAGGAATGTTATGAGGAGTGCTGAGATTACGAATGTATGTTAAGTGTAAAGCTGACGGGTTTTGAAATATAAGAGAAGGAGAGGAGGCAGGAATGATTCTCATGTTTCTGAGGAATTGGGTAAATTGTGGAGTTCTATCTGGAAATATGGGACCATTTGTTTGGGACATGCAGGTTTGTGTTTATGTGCGTGTGTGTGTGGTTGTGGGGGACAGAATTTAAGCGTTCTGGTTTTTGGACATATTTGAGACCCCTGTGAGTACCCTAGAATGGGAACACCATGAGGTGCAAGGGCTCTGGCTTACTCCCTGTGATCACACACCGAGCAGTATTTTGCATTATTAGCAGCTGAAAAAAAAATGTTTCTTTTGTGAAATTTTTGTTGTAAATGAATAAATCTATTGAGTGAAAATCAATATATTATAGGCAATTGGGTCTCAAGGTTTGAAATTAAGAAGGAGTTATTGGCATAGGGTTGCTATAAAACCACAGGACTGATTGAGATCATGTTAGGAGTCCATGCAGACAGAGAAAAAACTCCAAGGACGGCTTTATAGGGCACCTGATTCACTATTTTTAAAGAAATTAGAGGAATACTCAGAAAAAAAACAGAAAATGAATGTTCAGTAAATATAGTAAATGGAAAATATAGTAAATGGAAAACAGAGGCTATTTCTCAGAGGCCAAGTGAAGAAAGTATTGCACCTCAGAATGGACTTTTAAAATTTGAATATGAGGGAACAATTCTCATTTAAAAAAAAAAAAGTTCTTCTCTAGATATAATTCGAAGGGACATTATTAATAACTGTCTTATGAGAGGTTAAAATCCTGTGTTGAAGTTACATACAGCAATTTTGTTTTCACTTTCAGTTTTAAAATGCATTGAATACACTTATCGGTAGGCACTAGAGAACCGATTAGAAAATTATTTGATACTGTCCCTATTTTCTCTCAAGAGCACAAATTCATTTATCCAATTACCTGGTTGCAGGGTGACCATGTGTGCTTGGAAAACCAGTAGAACAGCCGAAAGCTTCTGAAAGGGGGCGCTATATTCAATGACGCTGGTATAACTGGCATTATTCCTGATTTTCTCAGACAAACCAAGATACATAGTCACCCTGCCAAGGTGAGCCCTCGGACGACACACAGAATCAACGTCCAAGAAGAACAATGAAGATATGCATTTCAGTGGGGGTAGGGATAAATGTCCTGGGTGGTCTGCATTCGTCTGCTGGCATTCAGTGGGGAAGAAATCAGGTTGGAGAGCCCAGGCTCTGGAGAACTGGTTGGGTGTGATTAGGGATCCAGAGGGGGAAAAGAGAAAAAGCAAAGGAAGAGTGGCCACAAATGCTAATACATGTGAGAATAAACAATCTCGGGTTAGTGAAAGCAAACAGTGACCTTTTTACAATTCTGTCATAGCTGTTGTCTTTTTCTGATTATCTTTTGTTTATCTTTTACCTCCAAGAAATTTTACATCTAAGGAATGTCATGAGCTGGCTTATTTTTCAGAACACTAGACAAGGAGTCCAAATATCTGTTTTCTAGGCCCAACTCTGAGTCTCTACTGCAATCATAGGCAAATCACTGGATAGCTCAAAACTTCAGATCCTTTCTGTCCAAACCTCAAAGTAAGTAAGAAGAGTAATAACAGTCATAGGATTATGATAAGGGTCTGGTGACATTATTTATGTAAACTTCTTCATAATTTATGTAGCCCTCTAAAATTGGGAGCTTCAGTATAATCTAAAATGAATGTCTGATTTTGATATTTCGCAGACAAAAGACTAAAAGCAACACTTAAAAATTAGTTGCTCATTGCTTTCAGCTGTTCATATTCCCAATAACTCATAAGAGGAATCACAGATCAGATCCCTCTCTGATATGGCTACAATACTAAGCCATATGAGTTTTCAGAAGTTAGCAATTAAGTTTCTACTTTCTACTCCTACTCTGTTGACAGATTTTGGATTTGGAAATATATGCATGTTGTTTCATAACGTCTCTCCCAGTGGTGCCTTAGTAGTTTTTGTTATGTCTGCCCAGAAGATTCTTTCCTTATTTCTGTTAATACCTGTTGAACTCTTGCTTATGCTTCAAAGTCCAGCTGAACTATTATGTTTTATCCTGTTAAGACCTACATTAGGGGCAAGTACAAGGACATGGTAAGATTTGAGTGGGTGGGTGTGGTGGGTACCCCAAATATGTTTATCTTTAGTAATTCTAGTACAGTTTTAGAAAGATATGGAGGAAAGGATGCAAATGTATTATATGGCACCTGAGTATTTCTTACCATTGCTATGTGACTCATCTTTTGGTCAGGAGTCAGGACACCTGACTCCTAGGTTTTGCTCCCCAACTTACTAATTGTGTGGTTATGGATAAACTACTTAACTAAATGGAGATAATGCCTCCATATCCTTGGTCATAGTATGGACATAAGAATCTCTACTTACCTCAGAATGGTTTAAATCACAATCAGCTGAAATAATTTATAGACATTTCTGATTACTTTTATAAAGCGTCTCATACATTAAAAATGATTTTTCATTTAATCTTTTAGAAAACTTTAGAAATAGAGCAGCATATGATTTGTCGAGGAAACGTAATCAGAAGATAATTTTTTTTAACCGTTACTAAAAAAGCTTGGCACGTATCATCTAGGCAATATACTTTCTACAAAGTACATCTTTGCAAAAGGCCAAGAGAGAGAGACTAACTAGCAGATGTGTGAATTTTTACAACTAGAGTTGTGGCAGCTGAGCCAGGCTACATATCTCGCTTAGAGACCCACAGACAGGAGAAAGACCAAATGGGAAAAAGATAGACCTCCACTGAGTATAGACAGGGGGACATAAAGGTGAAGCTAAATTATGAGAAGTGGTTCTGGAGTGAGCTATTTGCCTATTTTATATGGGAGTGCTGAAAGCATGCTGTAAATAAGTAGGGTGCCCAAGCACAGGATGTCGTCATGAATATTGAGAACCCTTAAACATCAGACTGGATGAGCAGAGATGGATTAAAGGAGTAGCTAAAGGACAAAGTGGGTCAAAAGGCAAAATATCATAATGTTTAATGCATAGAGCACAGAGGTTTATTTTATTTTTTATTTTTTTCTTTTTGGCCAGCTAGTGGGATGCATGTATTAACAAACAGTGAGCAGAAGAAGAGGAAGCAGCGCTCTGTCGAAAACAAAAGAACTATCTCAAAAGCATAAATCAAGGAGAGAGGTGAGGGGGTACAGGAAATACGGAGACAACATCGCTGATTTGGGATCACAAGAGGTAAGAAGTGTGTCCTCAGGAACCTGTGGAAAGACACACTCGAGGAGGAATCTAAACAGAAAGATGAATTAGTGAAAGACAACTGGCTTAATGGGATATAAATAAGAAAGTTTTACCAAAACACTTTACCTCTTTGTCTCCTCCTCCAGAAGAAAAATTCAGACAGAGGAGACAGAAATATAGAATGCTGGCTCAGGAAAAATGCCTTTAACTGAACATGTGCAGATGTAGAGATAGGAACAAAATACTTAAAAGAGTTATCCAGTCACCATTCTTACTCTAGAAAATACTGTGATTTATGATTATTTCCGAGATTCTATTAACTTATTAACTCCAGGATTCTATCAATCTAATAACAAAAAGAAGAAATTTTGAGAGATTAGCCATCAGAGGGAAATGTGAGAAATTTTCATGGTCTTATTTTATTTGGGAAGTAGGGGTATTTTTTGTCACCATCTGTTTGTTATTAACGATTTGGCATGGATGCCCTAAGTCAGTTGTCTCTGAACGCTCTTGGTGAGTACCGAATTGATGTTCTGTTTCTAACTTTGAGAATCTTTAGATATGAGCTTTAACTGGTTTGAGGTGGTTTGCCAAGCAGATTATTTAAATCAAGGGGTGTATCTACTTCTTTCTTCTTTCTTTCTTTTTTCTTTCTTTTTCTTTCTTTCTTTCTTTCTTTCTTTCTTTCTTTCTTTCTTTCTTTCTTCTTTCTTCTTTCTTTCTTTCTCTTTCTTTCCTTCTTTCCTTCCTTCCTTCCTTCCTTCCTTCCTTCCTTCCTTCCTTCCTTCCTTCTTTCTTCTTTCTTTCTTTCTTTCTTTCTTTCTTTCTTTCTTTCTTTCTTTCTTTCTTTCTTTCTTTCTTTTTTCCTTTCCTTTCCTTTCCTTTCCTTTCCTTTCCTTTCCTTTCCTTTCCCTTCCTTCTTTTTCTTTCTTTCAAGTAAGCATGCTGGTTGGAGAAATAGCATTTACCCATGCACAGGCTTTTGATCCACAACTAGAAGACCAACTGGGTAGCTAGCTAGCATTCCTGTTTCAAAGACCTGCCAGAGCCTTACCAACAGTACTCTTTGCACCTGTCATGGAAGACGCATCTTTTGTATTATCACCAGAATGTCTGACCTTACTTTTAAGTTTCTCCTTTCTGATTTTCCCAGTTTCTCTCTTTCTTGGAGTTTCTTATGGTTCCAGGCCTCTGCTTGCCTCACTCTTTCTGCAACCTGTTAAATTGACCTCCCCTGAGGATTCACAAGCTTGGATCTAATTAAAATCATGTAGGAAGTTTGTTAACATACAGATAACCAAGACTTACCCTCCAATTTCAAGGCTGATATACTGCCTTTCATTTAGTGTGGGTCCAAGAAAAACGTTATCACTCTTCTTCTTATTTCTAAACTATTCACTTTATTTATAGGAACAACTATCAGGATTTTTATGAAACTAATAATAATAATAATAATAATAATAATAATAGGCAGCATTTATTAAGATAAGTATGAACCAGGTACTCTTTGAAGAATTGTACATATAATCTTTGCTACAATCGTGTAAGAAAAGCATAATTGTCATTTCCATTTTAAAGACAGAAAAATTGGTGCACCTGGGTGTCTCAGTGGTTGAGCATCTGCCTTTGGCTCAGGTTGTGATACCAGGATCCTGGGATTGAGTCCTGCATCAGGCTCCCCACTGGGAGCCTGCTTCTCCCCATGCCTATGTTTCTGTGTCTCTCATGAATAAATAAAATGTTAAAAAAATAAAAATACAATAAAAACAGAAAAATCAAGGCAGAAGATTCCCCCTAGTGTTTCAAAAATAAGAAGTAGACCAAAGATTCAAACCTAGGATATCTTGACCTCTCTGTGTTGTTGACCATCCTCCATAGTGAAGCCAGGTTCATTGCCAGAGCATAGAGATAATAAATCAAAAGCAAAGAACTTTCTCTATGTTTTCTTTGATGATTCATCATTGAGCAAGTCTCAGGACTACAGCCTTACTAAATCTTAATAACAGTTGTATGATAAAATATCTTAAGTGTAAATAAAAACAGACAAGACATAGAAATTGAATTTCCCTCACCTTCCTCTCACTACAGTGAGGCTAGCTAGTATCATCTATTGGGCAGTACAGCTTAATATCTTAATATCCAATATCTAACTAAAATCAAGATCATGTTCCAATCTTGCTTCTGTCCCTTACCACTAATGTGACTTAATACAAGGCTACTTTATCTCTATAAGCCTCAGTTGCCTCTTCTCAAAGAGAAATAATGATATATGCCTCATAATGTTTTTATGTAAGTATATGCAAAAGTGCTTAGTAAGTTCTCGATAAATGGAAGCCATTATCATTAGCATTATTATGCACCTTGGAAGGCCCAGAAGAACTCTTAAGGCGACACTAGCCGCCAATGACACTAAAGAGAGAAACAAAGGAGAGCTTTTCTTTATTTATGCATATCAAACCTAAAAGTATTAATAAGGAGGCAGCATGACAGCAAAAGAGAAAAGGAAAGGCAGAAGGCAACATATTTATAATAAAGAAATCTCATTACCATGTACATGTATTTAGGGATTCTGCATATTTATCTCAGAGTGAAAGGTTCCATTATTGAAAATGTTAATAAGCATTTAGGAGGGAAAACATAATGCCCAATGGAAACCGTTAACAGTTCAATTATAACTAAGTAGTAGTCACTTATTTTAGTTATATTTACTTTAATTTTTATAGTTTAATATGTGTTCCCTCTAAAGAATGTATAGATAAATGTTTTTAGCAAAGTATTTGCCATGTTATTTTGTTTTTTATTTCTTACTCTGCTGATTACAACTTGATGGTCAGTACGACTGGACATAAAACACGCCAATGAATCATTAAGCTGATCATCAAAATCCTGTTGAAAAATATTTTAAAAGTCACTTGTAAATAAAATATACAATTATGAAGCTGAACACCATTAATCATTTACATTTAATTTATAATTTCTTTTTAAACATTAACCATAAAGTCAAAAATGTCAAGCATATTAAAATACTGGCCTGACATAAGCCCTGAGGGGGAAGCAGAGCAATGTTCTCTTTTGCTGGCAGATCAAATAACCCAAAAAGGACTTGGTCTCCTGGGACAAGAACTGTATTTCAACTCTCAGAAGATGGATGTTTCACAACAGCTTCCCTCCAGCAAGTGGTGTGAATTAATAATTGGTTATTATATTAACTATCACAAAGTTGGAAGCTGGAACTTAGGCTTTTAGTCCATATTTACATAAAAATTCTATTAATAAATTCTAGTTGAAGTAAAACAGAGACAACACGAGGCAATGGAGGAAAACCGTTGACCTCTGGAGATCCGTCCTAGTGTTTTGATCGATTTTGCCTCCTATATTAAGTACTATAGCTTTTTATAGTAACATTGGTAGAGCCTACAAGAAGCTTCAGGTCATTGATTTGTTCCATAAGCGCCTACTCTATGGAGGAATTGTACAAGAAATTCAAATACAAGGATGAATAGTCACTCACAGATTATTACTCTTGATATTTAAAAGTTATCAGGAGAGACTTGATCTATCAGAGAGATCTGAGGAGATTCCCCTATGAAGTAACACTTAAGCTGATTTGTAGGAGGATGTATGTGGTCGTATCAGAGAGAGCATTCAAGGTTGTGAAAACAACAGGGGCAAAGGATTTGTGGAGGGAGGAAGTGTGTCAGATGCTAGAGGTAGAACAAGATCAGTGAAGAGGGAAGCAAAAAAGCAGAAGGGGACTTAGTTCAGTAACAATTGGGAGGAACAGTGGAGTTAGACCACAATGGGACTGGCAGGGACAAAGGACACTATTAAATGATTTTAATAGGTGAGTGAACTGACAAGGTCTGACTTTTGAAAGAATCTTCTAGCTGCTGGAGAATTGATCCAAGGATGCCAAAGTGAATGTACATTAATTATTTAGCATTTGAAAGAGTCTAGGCAAGAAGTAATGATGATTCTGTCCCTCACGGCGTTGGCAATAGAACTTTTGGCAATGACAGAACTCTCCTAATCTATACTTCCTCATGTAGTAGTCAGTATCTACAAGTCGCCATTCAATACTTGTATGTGTCTGGAGAGACTGAGGAACTGACTTTTATTTAATATCATTTATTTCAAATTTACATTTAAAAAGTCACACGAGAAAAAAAGTCACATGTAGCCAGTGGCAGATATATTGGACAGCGCTGCTCTAGGGGATTACAATCTAGCGTATTCAATTATTCCAATACAGTGCAATATGTATAAGATACTGTAAATGTTTAAAATAGATAACTTGAGCAATGTCACCCAGCTACTCTCTGGAAGAGTCAAGATTTTAACCAAATTACTTAGTCTCTAGACCCTATTTTCTTTTTTGTTGTTGCTCTGTCTTCCATAAGAAGTCGAAGTTCAAGTAAATTTGACCTTTTTCTACTTCTGATTCGCTGACACAACCTTAGGATGTCTGCAGGTTGTGGTTTTCCCAGGGCAGTTGGGTTTTACACTACTTATCCCAGAATGATATTAATGGTGTCCCCTCACACTCTCAACAGTGTCCTGGTTTGGATGATAAATTATATGCCATCTTAGCCAACCTCTACTGAAGATGTCAGATTTATTGCACAAAATATATTTGAGAATATAAGTAGTGCAAGATGAAATACAGTCTCAAATTCCTTGGTGAAAGTTTCTACTGGAAAGTTTTAAAACATTGCAGAGAGCAAAATGAATTATATTTATCGAATAATAAACTGTAACAGTGTATGAAGTTGACTATTAAAACTATTGAGTAGTTAAGTTTTGTCAGGTTCTCTTTAGTGATGTCAGTTAAGTGTCTTTCATTAATTCTTATTTGCCTCACTTTTCCTGTAAATAACTTATTAACCACCCACTACTTCTTCTGTGACTGATTAAATGGTATAAATGTGGTGGAAAAACAACATGAATGACATAAATGCTAAGAATCATTTGAAATGTGAAAATATATTTAATACGGAGGTTCTGCTGTTTATGACTCCCACAAACATGCTTAAGGAAGCACACAGTTAAATAATATCAATAAGTAGGATCGGTAAAAATCCTTCACCTTCTTAATTCTTATTCTGTAGCCTATTTGTCGGGAGCTTAATATAGGAAATGTAGTAGGTCAAACAAATCAAGAAAAGGGCAAAGCACTACTGCAAGACTTATCTATTTGATGTGCCAGTGCCAAACATGATCTGAAAATTGAGACAATTCAGGGCAGGAAGGTATAAAATGCTGTAGGAAATAATAAAGTAAAAGACAAAGTTCTGCCTCAGTTTCCTATGTTCACCATGTTTCCATTCCTCATTGTTCCAGTCTGCATTCTGAATAGGGCTGACATTGTTCAAAGTGCTGCAAAACATTATTCGGTAATTTCTTCTAATCTTTTTTGTTCAAATATCTTGCCTCAATTTGAGAGAAAGTTGAGTTTAGCAGTTACGAAGGAAAGGGTGATAATCATAGAGACGTGCATACTTGACGGGCTGTAGCAATGCAGAGAACAGTTATATGTGATTCCAAATTATGATGATGGAACAAACAGCCAAAGACAAGGAAGCAGCAAACAGACAATTTAACCTACAGTGTGCAAAGTGCCTGGGTGGCTCAGTCAGTTAAGCATCTGCCTTCAGCTCAGGTCATGACCCCAGGGTCCTGGGATTGAGCCCACGTACAGCTTGTCCTGCTCAGTGGGGAGTCTGCTTCTCCCTCTCCTTCTGCTCTCCCTCATCTCTCTCTCTCTCTCTCTCTCTCTCTCTCTCTCTCTCCCCCAAATAAATAAATAAAATCTTTAAGAAAATAATGTACACTTGTGTCCTTAGGGGGTTACATTTGTGACCCTGAGTCACAGGATATAATTATGGGATAAAGAGCTTCTGTCAATTGAAGAATACTTTTCCAGGTAGCTTCCAGAAAAATACTTGTTTTCCCACAAGACTCCAAACATGTACTTCCTACAGGCGCAGCACACACACAAGCACACACAAGTTGTTGGTTCAAAGGAATCATTTCCTCTGCTTTCATGGATTTTTGCACAAGCAAACAGGAGTGGAAGCAGCTCTTAGAGAACAAAGGTGAAGGAAAATCTTAAATCAAATCTGAATTGCTCTGGATGAAATGCAGTGCGATGTACATTGGATTGTAATGTGTGAATTCTTTTCTCTCACACCAGATTTGGTATGGATTAGTGTGAATTGCAGACTGATGTGAGCCACAAAATAGGATCAGCACATCACACATACTCACGGACAAAGGAAGAAAACCTTGGTGAGAACCAGATCGGAGATTACCCTGTTATTCATGCCTGTGGATTTTTCCAATGACCTGGGCCATAGAGATGGGAAATTACCACCAAATCTACCATTGGTGACAGTTATAGGTTATTTGTAATCAATGTGCAGACTTAAATTAATTTTTTGGGTATTCAGGGGTGACTTTAACATGATTCTGTGCATGCAGATGATGAGCTCTGAGAAGCCAGAGGTGGGCTGAAGTGTTCAGGGGCCTCTGTCAACCTCCCTCAAGACTCAGGCTGTGATTTTTCTGTCACCCAACATTTACCTGTTCTCCTAGCTATAGTGCCCTTTCTGGGATGAGATTTTCTGAATTTCCTTAGTGGAGTTTAGAGCCTACAAATCAACTTCTGTTACCGATACCATTACCGATACTGCTTGTGCCCTATTTCTCATTTACAGTCTGTAATTTTTTTTTTTTTTTATTTTGACTCTATGTGACCCTTTAAAGTTTGGCGCTCAGGTTTCATGTGAAATATATCCCACAGATGATTCTGTTATTTTATATTTTTTATGCTTTTTTTGTAAGGATATAGTCTTCAGACCCTCAGGGTAGAATGGGTTTCTGGGGTGTACTCATTCCTTTTCAGTGTGCAAACATACAAAGAAAAATGAGGAAAAGGGTGCTAACATCAGATTTGAGAGGACTAATTTCAGGGAAAAAATGCTTCTGAAAAGTCAATGAAGAAATTTCCTTTATCTATCATACATAGTATGAATCAACATAAAATCAAAATAATCAGGATTTTTTTATTTTTTTTTGAATCACTGGGTGCTAGACTATAACAAGAGCACATGTAAATACAATTAAAGGCAGGAGTTATTCATTGCAAGGAGATCGATACAAAAAATGTTACGAAAAGTCTCAGGGAAATGAGAGAACATAATTGAAGATTCAAATAAGACTCTGAGTTGATCCTAAAGTATTGGTAGAATTTTGACAGCTCGATATGAAGTAGAGGAGCATTTCATGCGAAGAGAATAGCATCTCAGAGATGGGAAAGTACAGGTAATGTCAAGTTGTCAGGTTGCACAAAAGCATGGAGCTATATTACAGGAAAGATGGCATAAGAATTGCAAAGGTATACTGATACCAGGGCATAGAAGTCCTTGAGTTTTATGCCAACACATACACATATGGATTTGTTTAGTAAATCAAAGGAATCCTTTTATGGTGTTTGACTATGACCATGTATGTGCTTTAGGATGGGACAGTGACATACAGAGTGGATCAGAGTAGACAGACAGAAAATGAAGATGGATGGTCTGGGTTAGAGATATGGAGGCCAGACCACATTGATAAGAAGGCGTAGCCCCAACCATGGTACAATCTCTTTCGATAATCCTAATAGGTCATAAAATCCCAAGACCTCAGTTCCCACGTTAGTAAGTGAAATTGACTGAATATAGAATAATGGAAATGATGTGACCCCTGGTTATATAAGGGGGCAAAAAAAGGGATAAAGAGTCATAGGTGAGGCCAAAATCTGGATGACTGGAAAAATAAATGAATTGTTAATGACAATAATAGGAAAAATCTGGGGTTTAGGAAGGATGAGTAATACACTCTTGCAATGTCATAGATATAATTTGATTCTAAATTCTAGTAGTTCTCCAATTTTATGCTCATTTATCAATTAAGTATAAGTCATAACCTTTGAATATATTTAACACAGTTCATACAAATATGAACTTTTATTTTTTTTTTTTTATTTTTTTTTTTTATTTTATTTTTTTTTTTTATTTATGATAGTCACAGAGAGAGAGAGAGAGAGGCAGAGACACAGGCAGAGGGAGAAGCAGGCTCCATGCACCGGGAGCCCGACGTGGGATTCGATCCCGGGTCTCCAGGATCGCGCCCTGGGCCAAAGGCAGGCGCCAAACCGCTGCGCCACCCAGGGATCCCCAAATATGAACTTTTAAAACACTCCATTTGTACAGTGACTAACTGAACAATAATGGAATTGGGAAAATATCATATAAATGGCAGAAATAGAAAACAGCAATTTTAATGAAAGGAAGAAAACACCGTTAAGTCATTATAAATTCAACATTTTGAGAAAATTGCAGATTAGTGACAAGTTAATAAAATATGCCCTACATTCTACAAAAATAAAAGTTTATTTATTTTTTGGAAGTCATTTTTTTTCCATAAGAATGAGTTTGGGTGTGAAAAATGTAACTTTTTAACAACTGTCTTGCTATGACCTTGGTTTTGTTTTTTTCTGTATTTTTTTTTTAATTGTGTTAATCTTTTTCTTTGACTTTCACACAATAAGAAATTTCATCTTATGAAAAATAGTATGTCAACTCTGACACATTGATCAGCTTACTGTTCTCACGATTGCCATTAAAGATAGCTTTTATGAAGTATACAACCGCTCACAATTTTCAGGAGAACAGTCTCCGGTGAATTTTTGTAAATAGAGCATTGTCATATTTGTTCTATTTAATTCTGACAATGCCACTTTGAGGATGTATGGACAGTTCCTTCTATAGGTAAAGTGTATGATTTTGAGATGCTAAATTAATTGCTAAAGATCACTACATTCTTTGTACGATTCAAAGGGCTGCTCACCGTCTACCACCTGACAGATTCACTGCCATTGGTGCCTGAAACTCTTCGGAGGGATCCTTCCAGTTGGTGTAATATTACCAGGTAATACTCCTATGTCACTATACAAATGGTCACTGTATAAATAACTACATGTTTCTATGGAGGGGAAATCTGTGTACACCTCTTAATCTATTGGGGAAGAAGTGGCACAATTTGAATAATCTCTTGCAAAATACTCTAGACAAAGGCATTACTAGCATCATAATTCTGGAATAAGAAGGAAGCAGTGAATATCAGCCATCATTACTTTCTTTTTTTTTTTAATGTTTTTTTTCTTTTTTTTTTAATTTTTATTTATTTATGATAGTCAGAGAGAGAGAGAGAGAGAGGTGCAGAGACATAGGCAGAGGGAGAAGCAGGCTCCATGCACTGGGAGCCCGACGTGGGATTCGATCCCGGGTCTCCAGGATCGCGCCCTGGGCCAAAGGCAGGCGCTAAACCGCTGCGCCACCCAGGGATCCCCCATCATTACTTTCTAAGTTTAAAATACGTCTATTATGCACCTGATACAGGAATGACGTGAGAGAAAATGGAAGAAACTTCAATGAGCTATAGTGGGATTTGCCATTCACCTGATTTGAGACCCAACCATCTAGGTCTAACTTAAAATCTTATATCAACTGATTGTGTTTTCCTGAAGCATCATTTAACCTTCCAGAGCCTCAGTTTCCTAAACAGTAAAACAAAGGCTTAAATCAGTTGATGTCTGGCAATCAATTCTCCATGGGTCTGTAACATTTCCTCAATCTTGTGAGCAAAGGCACTGAGAGCCTTTGTTCCAGACTGTTTTTCCAATTATGATTGTATAACAAATAGCCTTGGAAGGCAGGAGAGTGTCTCCCTCCAGAAGACTGGTCAGGTGGTCTTATTGCACATTAATAGATTTTGGGTTCCCGGGACTTATGGCTTCCCTCCGTTTTAGCTCAACCTACTGTGTAAACAGGTGTCACCTGGCCCTCTTTGTGTTGTTCTGGGAGAGCTAGGGCTGAGTGAACTGGTACAAGTTCACTATAGCTATCACTGGGAATAATGAAATTCTTCATCTCTGACCCAGGAAGTCTTCCTTTCTTTGCCAGCATCCATAAAACTGTGGCTGGCTAAACAGTTAGCTTGCAAATACATGACATTCTCAGACCCTTCACAGTTCTTAACATTGATGGGTACAGTCTTCTTTAAGTCTTGCAAGGCTCTATTTGCCCTGAGTCCTCAAATTTCCATAACTGGACTGTCTAACCACTGTCTTCATCTCAAATAGCTAAATCCTGACCTTTGCTGATGTAATTTAATTAGCTCTTTTTCAGTAAGTCTGCATCATTGACCTTCCAACATCCCTGGCCTGAGAATTTGTGCTGAAGTTCTAACAGGGTTCAGGTTAAGACCGTTTGGGAACTGGTGTAGTGAAAGGAAAAATCATGGTGCCCTTTGCATGTGTAATTCAAAATAAAAGCCATACTCATCAGCAAAGGAAGTATATAAAGCTGATCAGTGCATATGCATTTTTTTTTCCACCTAAACTTGGGTGTAGTCTGCTTACTGAATAACTGAGGGGCACAAATTCTAAACCTGAGCCCTAAGTCTGAGCTATTATCTACTCCCTTCTTGCACATACCTATGTTGTGTTTCCTTTAGCTCCCTGGCTCTGTTCCATCCCACTGCCAAGTCCAGCTGCCTCTCTTCTGCTGAGTTAATCTGATAGCAATAGCTTACCTGGTGCCACTGTCTGAATGTCTTTCCCCTGCTCACCTAACCTGTGACCATCCCATTGCATCAGCAATGCTGAGCTCACTGACTGACACAACACACATCTCTTTGACATGATGAATGATTCAAGGCTCATCTATCTATGGGAAGAGGTGCATGCCAGGAACCCCATTTTCGTCAGAAACGCAGGTTATGCTCATTTCCAATTATACTGTTAGGTGAGTATCATTGGGCATTTAATTATGTATTATCACTGGTATATTGCAAAAGAAAAAAAAGTGGTGGCAGGGGTGGGGGTGGGTGGGCGGACAATGGACCAGAGAAACTGAATCCAGGCTGTGAGGGACCTGGATTGTATCAGTAAAAAGTGTGGAGCTCCCTGCAAGCTGTCAGAAGTCCTCCTCACCCAAGACTTGCCAGGCCACAGTGGAGATTAGAACTGCATTTTAGAATGTTAGATCTAGTGGCTGCAGAGCATACCTACAAGGTAGAGATTTGGGTCTGCAAGAGCAGGCACAGTTTAATAAAATTCTCTGTGAGAGAGATTAGAGTTGAACAAAGAGAATGCTAGTGTAGAAACGGAAAGAAGATAAAAGATTCCATTGACATTTCGAAAAATGTGGGGAATCAGGGAGAGGGAAGCATCAGTAATGATGTAGGGGTACTAATTTGGGTGAATAGACTACTGTTGATAATGGTGAACAAAGAGATTTTGCAGAACAAACACTTTTTTTTTTTTCCCTGAAAGCATTCCGAAAACTGTGAACACCTTATTGTGTAAGGTATCATCCTAATTATTATTGTGCAGTCTGTGTTGATAGCTCTTTAGGTCTAAAGCTTGAGTCATAGTCCGCTTCTTGTGTTTGAAAGAAACTACACCACAACTAGTCCAGATAAATACCGCCTAGCCTACTTAAGACCCTCCAGGGATGAACCACCATAATAAACCCAAGAAAGCCCTTCTTCCTAGCACAAAGTATCCTTCCAGATGTCTCATCCACGGCCTCATCCCCTATGTTACGGAGTCCACTTGGGGAATTTTTAAAGGGAATTATGAGATTCTGGTATAAGAGAATCATGGTTCTTAGAGTTTTTTAAAATTCAAATGTAGGGGAAAAAAGTAAGTCTTCTGTTTGATCACAAAAGCTATAAAGATATAAAGAGAGAAAGGTCTATCCTAGCATTGAAATACAATCTGTTTTCACTGGAAACCTGAGCCGACTTTAATCATCTACCTTTCAGTCTGGGCCAATATCTCAGAAAACTGCAACTACGTATTGTGAATGCTCTCACACTAACACAAAACCTCTGCAGAAATTTCCCCACGAAACACACTGACACATCTTCTCTCTATGTCTCCTTCTCTCACACGCATACAAATGGTCTTTAATTCTTAAACTTCCTTAACTACAGGCACAGGATAAGTATTTTAATTACTTGGTGGTATTGTTCATGCTAAAAATGTTTTACCTATAAAAAAGATACTCACTTGAAATGGGATAGTTCAATCAATACTTAGACATTGCAGATTTAGGGGAATAATTGGGAAATACAAACAATGAGAAGGGAGGAGAGAGCACCGTGTCTTTGTTCTTTCTGAGAAGTCAGAGTAAAGACATGCAGAGCACTGCCAGTCAGCACACTTTGAAATATGAACACAGCATCATTCAGAGAGGTCATTCACAAACCCTTCCAACTGTATTTGCTTTTTTTATGCTGTCATTAGAACCCAGAGTACTTTTTTTGTAATTTAAAAATAATTTTCAAAAAAAAAAAAAGGATTTTAAATTTAGAAAAAAAAACTTTTTTTATTTTTATTTTTTTAAAGATTTTATTTATTTATTCATGAGACACACACACACACACACACACACACACACAGAGAGACAGAGACACAGGCAGAGGAAGAAGCAGGCTCCATGCAGGGAGCCTGATGTGGGGCTGGATCCCGGGACTCCAGGATCATGCCCTGGGCCGAAGGCAGGTGCTAAACCGCTGAGCCACCCAGGGATCCCCCAAAAACCTTTAAAGTTAAAAAAAATCCTAGTTATCTATCACATTCATGCTTAAATGGCCGTCCAGTTTGACATTAACTTTATTGAGAATAATAAGTCTCAATAGCACTTCTATTATCCAGTCTACTGTGAGTATGTGGCACTTAAGTTGAAGGAAGATTATTTCATTTTTATCTTTTCTGGAACACCAGAGGAAAGGCTCAGACATTGTCACATTTCATTTGCAGGTAAACCTGTATTCATCTTAAGTTAACTGGTTACCACTACTCACTTTCACCTAATGTTTCCATATTTTTTCTTATAGAGCAACGTCTACTTTTATTTCAGAATGTATCATTTGTGGCCGTTTGACTTTTCATGGCTCATGGATTCCTAATGGATATCCAAATTGTATTTGCATTATCCAGTATACAGTCTTTTCTAAGTGGCAAGATTTTCATTTGACGTGTGTGGCTTGATGCCCTTACTTATATGTTGATAGGAAATGTCTCCTTGGCCTATTTACGAAGAAGTAAGTGATGGGGGTACTCATGAGCTTTTATACTCAATATTTTATTCAGCTTCTTCTAATCAAGAATTTTTACTACTCTATGAGTATGAGAAAATATGGTGGATAGCAGACTTTCTCACATTTCTGTTCTGTGCATTTTTATCTTGCTTACATAACAATATCCAAATATGGTTCTCTCAAAAAAAAAAAATAAAGCCTGAAAAATTTAGCAGAGAGACATACTGTTCTCTAGATAAGGGAATACAGTATGGAAATTCCTGCTTACATAAAACCTGTTAGAGTGAAATACAGAGATAACCAAAAAGGATAAGTGTATCATTCATGTTCTTTCTAAATGTTCTGAAGATTTAAGCACTGGAGTAACATGAGAAGCATTAATAGGAACATACAATAGAAAGGTAATAATAGTCAATCATTAAAAGATAGCAGGAAAGGAAAATAAAATATTTAAGTCACAGTTCCATAAAATTATGGTAATATCTTTAAATTTTAAATGACAGTCACTAAGTACTAACAATTTTGAGGGCACAGTGTGTAAATTACACAACATCAGAGGTACATTTTTACACTGACGCTCAGTCTTTTACTTCTAAAACAGCTTATCCACAGAATTTATTTACCTAGACGTGAGCTGCTGACTTCACCTGCCAATGTCTGTTTTCATATTCCTAGATTTAAATTTGTCAAAACTTATAAACAAGGAAGCATGAAGTGCTGGGTATTTAATCATTGCTTCTTAGTTAATATCTTATAACAATCCTTTGGAGTCTAGCAAGATGCATTGGTGATGGGGTCTCTGTTTGGTGTGTGGTGTATAGCAGTGTGTATATTTGTGCGTGAATTGAACCAAATGTTCAAGATTTGAACTGCATAGTTTTATAATGAATACAAAAACTAGGGGTGCCCACCTTTTGCTTCGACGTGGATGGACCTGGAGGGTATTCTGCTGAGTGAAATAAGTCAATTGGAAAAGGACAAACATTATATGGTCTCATTCATTTGGGGAATATAAAAATTAGAGAAAGGGATAAAGGGAAAGGAGAGAAAATGACTGAAAATATCAGTGAGGGTGATAAAACCTGAGAGACACCTAACTCTGGGAAACGAACAAGGGGTAGTGGTAGGGGAGGTGGGTGGGGGGTTGGGGTTACTGGGTGATGGGCACTGAGGGAGGCACTTGGGATGAGCACTGGGTGTTATGCTATATGTTGGTAAATTGAACTCCAATAAAAAATAAATTAAAAAGAAAAAAAGAACTAGGGGTGCCTGGGTGGCTTAGTGGTTGAGCGTCTGCCTTTGGCTCAGGGTATGATCCTGGGGTCCTGGGATCGAGTCCTGCATGGAGCCTGCTTCTCCCTCAGCCTATGTCTCCACCCCTCTATCTGTGTCTCTCATGAATAAATAAAATCTTTTTAAAAAGCCCTGAATTTGCACTGATGACTTTTTTGCATTGTTCTTTGTTTTTTCCCCTTCTATTCATTGGGAAAAAGATTTCTTATTTCATTGACTCAATCCTCTTTACTTCTCTCAGTTTCTCATTGCCTTGCTGGGAATGGAGTGGGAGGGAGTTGCTGGTATTTTTCATCCTGCCCTAGGCTTGAGAGCGAAAGCAATACCAGAATGACTTGCCTCTATTCTTCCTCATTTATCCTACTCAGAGCATAACAAAATCAAATCTTAATAGTAAGTACTTACCTTGCACTAAACAGATCAATCTTTTTCCATTAGATTTGTCACATGAGACATGAACTCAACTGTAATTGATTTCAAAGTCACGTGGCACAACAGCCACTATAGTATTTTTCCTATGATAGTCTCAATCGATAGGCCTAGCAGCTTAACAAAAATAATTACATCAACATATCTGCTTTCCTGACACCATTTTGTTCTTAGGTGTTAGAAACAGTCTGGTATTAGAAGAAATCCAATAAGTTAGAAGCAAGAAGGCTGAGTCTGGGTAACTAAGTGCTGCACCTCCTGGGCTTCAGTGATACTGATTCCCTCATTTTCTCAATCTTTTCACAGCTCACAGCACAGTCCATCAGTCTTACAAGCAGTTCTAATAGTTCCTGGATTTGGAGTTTGATGCAGGCTTTGTATGAGCAGATGCTTATATAAAAGCTAAAATAGGCGGGTATTAAAAGGATTAAGTGATTCAGTAGAGTATCTCAGCCAGCCATAATTCAAGACACAATAGTTCAAATCTTTCATTGCTGTTTTCTTTGATAAAATGTAGGTTTTAACCTTTTGGGAAGTCTTTTTCTACAATGTCAGCAGCAACTCCAGACCTGTCAACTCAACAATACTTTACAACTAATGCCTTTCACAATGTCTGAGGTAGAGAAAGGAATCACAATAATACCACCTAGGATTCTGTGAGATTGGAAACGTAGTGGCATACATTGGCTAGTTACTTTGTGTATGGAAATAGGTGAGTCGACAATGACATGAAGAGAAAAAAAAAATACCTGCAGTAGAAAAATCAAGTCACTGGAAAGAATAAAGGTATTTTATCAGGGAATGTTGAAGACTAGTGCATGCCATGTCTGAATTAAAATAGTCAACTATTAACATGTCATTTTAGTGCTTATCTCCAGAGTTTTCAAAGACTCATTTTTGTTTGCATCAAAGCAGAAAATATTAGTCACTGAATGGTTGATAATCAATCTGGATTTTTGACTTTTCTGTCTCTATGGTTATTTATTCATTTTTAGACACTTATTTCTTCTGTTGCCCTCATAGGATGTCAATATCAATTGACTTTAACTTTGTCAATCTTTCATCATGCAAACCCTTGAACTACTATTTCTGCTGCCCATTTAAAAACAATTTTATTGACCAAAGGAAGGATATTTGGTATAGCTCTAGAATTCATTCACCACCGAGATCTAATTATGCACCGTCCACTCATTTAAGAGGCATTTATTGAGTGCCTATTATTTTCAGCTATTGTACTAGATACAACAGTGGGCAAACAGACATGGTCTCTTCCGAAAAGAGGCAGGAAGTACTTAGAACTGAAAACCGACCATGCAATAAAACTTGATAGGAAAAATGGTTTGAGGACAGAATAAATGTTCTAGTTCTAGTGGTGAGAAGGAGCAAGCAAGGAGAAAGAGAAAGCAATTTGATTTAGTAATTAAAGTGGAAGCGGCATTTGGTTCAATATGCCTGAACTTGTCCATAGATTAGCTGAAATATGTTATATGATTTATAAATTCCTAGAAGAGCTCCTACAATAAATAAATAAATAAATAAATAATAAATAAACAAACAAACAAACAATGCCTATCCATTTCAAATTTTCATAAAAAATCTTACGGTGGTTAAAACAAATTCTCTTTTAAATGCAGAATCATCTAGAAGAATAACAGATTACTATTGATACTTATTTGTCTCTCAATTGGATTATTTTGGGATTCTTAAATGACAGTCAACTGAAACGAAAGCCCGGTTTTTACTGGGGACCAACATAACAAGACTATAGCATTGGTTGGGAGATTTTAATATACCAACTTCATGGAAAACAGCTTAGGGCAGAAAGACATGCAGAACGAGGAGCTGTGACCCCAGGGAGAAATTTTTCCTGCTTGTATAGTTACATGCTCACTAGTCAAGGTTATGCTAACAAAGTTGTAAGATTTATTCTTAGACTTTATTCAAGAATAACACAGGGATTGATTTTAGATAACTCCCTCTCGAAGAAATATAACTTTAGAAAGGAATATGCATAGACAGATGATAGGTAGATACACAGAAACATTTCTATGAGATAATTGGCAATAATATTCTCATTGTCCAGGAAAGAAAAGGATATAGTGGGTACGTGACTAAGGTAGGAGAGTAAATAAATGAAAGATTGGGAGGGATCTGTTTTTCCTAATAATGTTTTGCTTCATAATAATGAAAACTTCCTTCTTTTAATAGTGTCCACTTCCTTCCATATTCTTCTCTGTTTCCTTCATTTTCTCCAGTGTTTGTCAGACATAGTCTTCTCACCTCTTCTTTTCTGTCTCCATCTTTGTCTTCTTCACCATCCCATCACCTGGTTATGAGATATGATCTAGGAGCTCTTTTATTTATTTATTTATTTATTTATCTTTTTATTTATGATAGTCACACACAGAGAGGAGAGAGAGAGAGAGTGAGGCAGAGACACAGGCAGAGGGAGAAGCAGGCTCCATGCACCAGGAGCCTGACGTGGGATTCGATCCCGGGTCTCCAGGATCGCGCCCTGGGCCAAAGGCAGGCGCCAAACCACTGCGCCACCCAGGGATCCCCTGATCTAGGAGTTCTTTAAATGCATAGCTCCTATCAAAAATCACTGAAGACCTAATTAAGGATATACATTTAACACAATTAAAATAAATAGTTTCTTTAATACCTTATGGAATAGTTCATTGTATGGAATGCTTTCTATTAGACTTCAGCTTCTAGAATGCTTTGAATTCAGAATTATTTTTAAAAAATAATTTTTAAAAGTTCTTTTTCAGAAGACTTTTGCTAGCATTAAGTTATTCAGTGGATTAAGGTCAACAGTGAAGGAAGTATTAACTAGAAATCTACTCCTGAAAAAATTATGAAGTTTATAATGTAAGATATTTACCACTGAATGTGTAACATAGAAAGAATTCTGCACTTGTGGCATTATTTTCTCCTCAGTGTATTTATATAATAAATCTACACTTAGATAAAACTCTGTTTCTATATTTAGAAAGACTTAAATGTTTCTCAAATGTTTAGGTAAATCTCAAAAGTTCTATTATGTCTCAGAGTTATTTTTTAGAATTAGAAGTAATACATAGAAGTTGCTTAAAGTTATTTTAACCTCAGAATTTTTAACATACATTTTGAAAATAAGTATTTTTGTCTTATTTAGATACTGTATTTTACGTATGTATTTTCTAATCTTTAAAGATATTTTCTCTCACGAATAGCATTTTCTTTATTTTGGATGATGAGCTATACAATTTCCCTACATCTTTTTTGCCGGCTGCAAGATTTTTTTTAAAAGATTTTATTTATTATTTATTCATGAGAGACATAGATTGAGAGGCAGAGATATAGGCAGAGGGAGAAGCAGGTTCCCTACAGGGAGCCTGATATGGGTCTTGATCCCAGGACCCCGGGATCATGACCTGAACTAAAGGCAGACACTCAACCACTGAGCCACGCAGGTGCCCCCACTTGCAAGATTTTTATTAATGACAATCATGTTTATATTAACACAAATTATAGAAAAAAACCCTAAATGTAGAAGATTAAGCCATATATTATATTCCTTTGTTTTCTTTCAGTGACAAAATTAGTAGTGGGTCCATATTTTTTCTAATAGACATGGGAACAGGTACTAATGATGCATTGAATTCTCTACAATTGGATCAAGGTTGTAAAAATAAATAATAAACTATTCATTCTAGGTTAATGCATTTCTATTTCCATAATCATTTTAATTATGCATAGCAGAAACAAATGGTTTATCCAAGGAATCTAATGTATTCAAAGAATATATTTAGCTTGAAGAAGAATATGTACAGGTCCAGGCTTACACTTTTATATGCCATCACCACTCTTGGGATGAGAAATGAAGGGTTTTCACAGTCAAGGGCATTGAACAACTAATTTCTTTTTGTCTAGCTTTTATTTCTTTTGATAAATATTTTCCACTTTTAGCTTTTGGTTCATAGCTCTAATTTACATTTCATGTTATTTAAATTTTCTTATTGAAGGACATTTGGGAGTAAGGTTAAAAGTACTGCAATTTTGGTCAATAATATTTATTATGTATCCAGAGTATACGGTGAGTACATGCGTCTGTAATAAGAAACTGAAGAAATAAAAAGCACAATTCCTTCTCTTCAAGAAGCACAATTTTTATCCAAACAGCTGCATCATCTCACTTTGAAAGGAGATAGACATCTTAAAAGTCCCATGCAAAACAAGTTGTAAACATAGCTGCATGCTTAAATGCATGAGTTCATTATTAAAAGAGATCCCACAGCCAATTAAAAGTTAGGTTATTTTATTAACCTTATTTAACTTAGGGATCCTTTATATATAGTTACTGGTGGGGATATAGAATACTTTAAAGTGGCAGTATAAGGTCAAGTTCATCAAAAATGGTTCCACGGAGGAGCAATTGAGATTACTGAAAAAAGAGCTGATTATCCAACAGAGAGCTGTAAGAAACACATTACAGAAAAATTTTACTAATTTGTCTGATAGAACACATCTCATAAGCTCTCATTTTGTTTTGTTTTGTTTCCTTTTATTGGCACTTGGGTGTTTGAATGACCTACTATTGTAAGTCAGAAAATCCTGGCCCTTCAAGGATTTTGTTTGGCCTAAATAGTGTTCTTAATAACTTTATATGGGGCAGACAGCCCCCAGTTTACCTAGTTCCTAGGTTCTATGTTGTCTTACATTCAGACTGAAAGTATTTAGGTTTACTACCCCTGATTATAATCCTTATATTAGTTGAGAGCCTACTATGTGCAATAATGCTATAGAAGAGGGACTTAGTTCTTAGTTCTTATCTTCATATGGAGCTTACAGTCCACTAGCAGAATAGCTACCAAATAAATAATTACATGATTAACTTGAACTGATGTTAATTAAGTACCTCAAAGGAAATTACACATGAAATTGGAAGTTTAACAATAGGATTTAAATGAGAAAAGTGATACCTAAGCTAAAACTTGAAGAATTAGTTAAGTCCTACGAAGGGCTATCCAGGCACTGTGCCCATTTCCTAATGAGGAAAATGAGGTCTGGGGAGACTAAGTGACATTCATGACCAATTAACAGAGGAAGGAAATTCAGGTCTCCTGGTACTCAGGATGACATTGTTTTCACCGTCAAGTGTTTTTAACATCCATTTAAAATGATCCAATCCTATAAATGCAGTGTTTTTGTATACTAAAGCTTGCAGATGTATGAACTACTTCAAAAAAATTAAATGAGCAGAGATAATTTGATTGCCTTTCACTGTTTTACGAGGTCTTCTCTAATTGTCATGGCTAAAGACCATAGGACAAATAATGAGACAATTCATTAATTAGGATCAGTTTTTAACCTCCTTTAACTAGTTAAATCATTTGTTAAAGAGGTACCTTTATTATCATCTTAAATAAAAGTGCATACGGTGTATAAATGTTTCCTTTTATATAAAAAAAACTAAGAAAATTTTATTTTGGACACAGAAGGTAAAAACAATCACATGCCCAAACCAGAGACAATATGAAGGTTGTGTTTCAGTGAACATATGACCTATTATACTGGATAGAATTATAATTAATAAATATGTCAATTTTTCTTTGCTGGTTTTTGAATATGATTTTCATTTTGCTTTAAAACATGTGATTGCATGCCAAAAGTTTGATCTAAAGAGGTCAAAATCTCTAATTTTCCTATGTGTACTTGGAATGCACATGATCGGTCAGAGGCACTCTGATAAAAATTATTGGTGTCAGATTTCCCAAGGGCAGTTTTTCTAGTCTTGGGCTCCCATTCCTTCCCTGAGAATTCTGTAAACAATTCAAAAGGCATCTTTAAATCAGTGAACCACAAAGAATAACTTTTAAAATCTTGTGATTTTTACACAAGTTTATCTCACCTGGGAAATAACAGAGTCGATTCCTTTACCACGATACTCCGTCTGCTCCTTTGATTTAGGCAAATAGTAGACAGAGGTTCAAAAAGTTAAATGAATCCAAATCTACCCAATGTTCTACTTACAAATATGGGATGGATGAGAGGTGGGGACAGTAAAATGAAAAACCTTAATGTGTATACTGCTTTCACTAGGCATTGTTTTTTATATGAAACATATATTAAATAATTTAAACTTCATACCAACCCTATAAGAGACATATTATTAACCTCATGTTATAGATGAGAAAACCAATGCACAGAGCTTAATAAATTAGCTCCATTTCTATAGATTCTGAAGAATTGGAACTCAGGCAGATGATTCCATAGTCACTGTCCATTTAGAAGGTATCTTTGGAATCAGCCTGCATTCAAATCTGGATCTCTAAAATTTACCAGTTGTGAGACCTTGGATAACCTAATTCTCTTCTCTGAAAATCAAATTCTTTATCTATAAAATGAGAACATAAAAACTACCCACCTCATAGGGTTACCAAGAGGACCAATTGTGATAGTCTGTGTAAAGCACCTTAGCAGAGTGTCTGATAGACAGAGAGCACTCTACGTATTTACTCCCATGATCACTGTTATTATGTTATTATAGACTGAGAAATGGCCTTATCAGCCCTTTGCCCACTCATGCCAAGAAAGATAGCTATATGTCTTCCCAGAGACGTTGGTGCAAACAGTGATCAAAATCTGAAATATCCTCTATTTTAAATATCCTTAAGCTGAAGTCACAAGACAAAAAAGCATTCTGAGTAACATCAAATTAAATGAATAAACAAACAAACAAAACCACTTCCATTGATTGACCTAACAATTTCAAGTTGCAAAGGGGATTCCCTGACAGGTGAAACTAGTTATTGATTCATCTCCTTGCTTCCACTTCTCCCTACCTTGAATAACAAAGTATTGTTCTGAAGAAGAACATTAAAAATAGAATTATCATATGATTCACTAATTCCACTACTGGATATTTACTCAAAGACAACGAAAAACCTAATTCTGAAAAGATATATGCAGCCCTATGTTTATTGCAGTCCTATTTACAACAGCCAAGATATGGAAGCAACACAAATGTCCATTGATAGATGAATAAAGAAGCCTGGTGTGTGTGTGTGTGTGTGTGTGTGTGTGTGTGTGTGTGTACACACATACATACATACAATGGAATACTACTCAGCCATACATACAATGGAATACTACTCAGCCATTAAAAAGAATGATATCTTGCAATTTGCAACAACATGGATAGACCTGGAGGGTATAATGCTAAGTGGAATAAGTCCATCAGAGAAAGACAAATACCATATGATTTCACTCATATGTGTAATTTAAGAAACAAACAGATGAACAAATAAAGAAAAAAAAAAGGAAACATAAAGCCTGATTCTCAAATACAGAGAACTGGTGGTGCCAGATGGGAAGTGGAGTGGGGGGGAGATGGGTAAAATAGATAATGGAGATAAAAGTACACTTATCTTGAGAGCTGAGAAATGTATAGAATTTTTGGATCATATTGTACACCTGAAAATAATATAACAGTATATGTTAATTATACTTGAATAAAACCAAAAAATAATTATCTTTCTGAGAGACTATCTCATTATCTTTGTTGTTGGCTTTTATTCTTTATACAGTTTGGAGATAAGTGCAATGTTCTGCGATATAGATGGTGAGAACACAGAGTATAGCAATAGTAATCAAGAAAAAAGGAGAAGTCAGAGATATCATAATAGGCCTTTGTTCCAGTCACTGTGGAGGATCAAGGGGGTATAATAGCACAAAGCGAAGAACAATTGATTCTCGTAGATTAGAAGAACAAATAGATGGTGATGTCAATATTGTAGACAGAAGGACAAGAGAAAGAAAAGATGGAAAGTAATGTTTCAAGTATGTTGAGAGTCTCATCTCAGAGCAAAGTGTCAAGGCTGAAGATCAAGGCTGAGGGTTTCCAACTGTATCTAGACGTCACAATCAATTGTGTGTTTAAAACTTGAGAGTCTATTAATTCTTACTCTAGAATCCTATACTCTATACATTTTATGCTCATTTATTAAATGGAGTAATTATTCCAATCCCATTTTTTGGAGCCCATCCTATTTGACTCACACAGAAAGGAAAAGAAAAAGAGAGGATCCCAGCCATTGCACACCATCAACAACCAGAACATCAAAACAAAGTTTATGGTAATTATCCTTTGCCAATTTCCATATACCATTCTATTCAGGCTTTTTATAACTTCTCCTTTCATTAAGGGTAAATATTCATCATGTTCCTTGTAACTTGGTTTTATCTATGTATCAATTATAATTTATAGAAAGTGATGAGACACGGATGCGGTGTGCACTTACCTGGTTTCAGAGTCCCTCAGACCCAGTCTGTACTCCAAACCTTGGGAAAGGAGGGTGCATTACTGCCGAACAGATATTTCATTTATCCACAGTTTGACCTATGCCACAGCTTCATCTCATTCCCACAAACGCACTACCCTGACTTTTTTCCTCCTGGCATATAATCAATAGTAAGGGCATTATTCATGTTTTCCACACCTATGTGAAGTCAAAAGTTCCTAAGTTCACCACAAATCCAGGGAGCCCTCCTGCTGACCAGACCTGAACCCTTTATTAAGACTGTCCTCTGTTAAAATATTGAATGTAAAGTTGATTTCTTAGTGACGCTCTGGTACTAAAGTATCAAAATAAGTTTTCTAAGAAATGTGTTTTAAGTGAATTGCTCAAGAAATTTATTTTTTGTTGTATAGGCAAAGAAGTTGTTGTTAGTTCTTTAATCAATTTTGAAATAAGAGATAAGTGAGTAGGCTGTACAAAATTATCCAATCACTTTGTGAGGTTATACTAATAAAAATAAAGAGCTTCAGTTTACAAATTCTATAATTTGACTGGCTCTGAATTATAAATGCCAATTCTTATCCTACAAATGCAAACTCACCGAGGGAATATCAATGGAAAACAATTACTAGGTGGATTTTTGTGCTTTGGTTCCACAAAATAAAATACATTTAGTGTTTTCAAATCAATGCTGGAGGAAATGTCAAGATGGGAGTACACATTTACTCATTTTGCAGAGATGTCCAAAGCTATTAACTTTCTGCACTTTAATTAGAAAAGCAATGCAAAACTATTCCATTGCTCAATTGTAGGAAATTCAAGGCATTTGGTATTGGGAAAGAGTCCTGAAATCTTATAGATCCAAATGTATTTTTAGTATATTGGCAACAGTTACTAAAAATGCATTTCTATTTTTATGGCTATAAGCTTGATTCTTTAAGAAACCCTAGGCATACAAAGATAATGGATATTGAAAGAGGAAGATAATTATAGGAAAAGTAGGATGTTTAGGCAGTTTTTAAAATATGATTTAAATTTTCTTACACAATGTATGAAACCACTCAGTTTTAAACTGAGTTTTAGGGTGGGAATTGCCATGGTTGCTAAGGTGGTTCTCAAAGATCATTATTAACAGATTGTGAATTTTCCTGTTTGTTTGAATTGCATCTTCTTTTCTTTCATATGCAATTATTTAAGAATGAAACATCCTTCTGATGTTCAGTCACACTAAGAGAATTAATATGCCATATGCCTTAAGTCTGAGACACTTTCCCTTATTGTCAATGCTCAGATGTGAATATAGGAAAAGGGAACTAGAGTATTTTATGCCTCATGGTAATCCTCATTCCTTTATTAAAATTTTTACACTTATATTGAGCTTCACAGATAAGCAATGGAGATAAGTGGAGAGCTAAAGGAGATGTGGGAAGAGAGAAAAACAAGCAGAAGAAATAATGCTCTGAGACATCTGACACCTTTGAAAGTTCCTATGAAGAATCTCAGGTGCCACAGGAGAACAGCAGGATCACGGCTCATCCCCACCAATTTCAAAAGTGGTTGTCTAGGTGTTTGTTAAAATTCCTTGTCTGAGTTTTGAAAAGTAGGTTAGTGATTACTTTGTTTCTTTTTTAAGGAAAAATCTGATTCCTGACCTGAGACTATGAGATGAAGCCAAGAGATCACCAAATAAGATCTTGAAGATAAATAAAAACACTCTGTTTAATTCATTCAAATTCAGTAGCCTGAATTCTAGCTGTAGGCCATATGTTGCATGAGAATGGAAGTGATTATGACAGAGTTCCTGGCTTTAAAAACTTATGCCAGGAATTGTGGTGGACTGTAGCTTCTGACACAAGTTATGCAGCTAGTGGAGTCCAAGGCTGAATTTCTAAGCCTACATTGCTTGCTTACTTTTATGGTTTTAGTGTTTCAAGTTTAATGGGAATAGCATGGACTTTGGGGTTAGATGGTCCTGATCATTTTACCAATCTCCTCTTAGTATTCACATTTCTCACCCATGAGATAAAACCACCATCTGTGACACTCCCTGTAGGCTCCGCCTGGAACTTTTACCTTTCCTTGGTTTTAACCACAAAAGTCAAAATGGTTACTACAAAAAAGTAAACGGTACAAAATAAAAACACTATCATGTAAAGCTCTCCTTCACTTTTGTCACCCACTACGACCCTACTCCCGAGAGTCAATTTTGACAAACAGATTGGAGTGTACTGGCCTTTATTTAAAAAAATTAGCCTCTGGACATATAAGAACTGAAGACTACATCAACCGTGAAAAACTTTCCATTTATTAGATGTAAATGGAACTCTTTCAAAGTAGAAAAAGAAAATATTTTACTGGTGGCACATATCTTAAAATGTAATAAGAGATCACTATATACAAGTATGAACTTATTGTTTAAAATAGAATTTTCCTGGGGCACATGGGTGGATCGTTGGTTGAGCATCTGCCTTTGGCTCAGGTCATGATCCCAGGGTGTGGGATCAAATCCCGCATCGGCTTCCTGCAGTGAGTCTGCTTCTCTTTCTGCCTATGTCTCTGTCTCTAACTCATGAATAAATAAAATCTTTAAAACAAATTAAAAATAGGATTTTCCTTATAAAATTTAAATGCACCTCTCCAAAGCAAGCTATCATCAGCCTCTGAAGTTGGATGGAGATGGATATATTTCAGTTTAATGTGGTTGTTACAGTATCTGGCTCAGGAGACATGTAGACTAGATTCAGATTTTAACTCATCTGCTTACTAAATGTATGAATTTGTGAAAGTTCCTTAGGCTCTCTGTTTCTTAGCTTCCTCATTATATAATGACTTAATCATAACACCTATTTCATAAAGTCATTGTGAACATTAAATGATTTCAACCATGTAAAGCAATGGCCTAGGGGAAACAATAAATGTTAGCAATTGTTTTCTCTAATAAAATAGAATTGATAAAATTAACTATGGTTAAATAAAAAATAAATTATTAACAGTTCCTTTTCTACTTCCCGATATCATAAAAAAACTTTCAATTTAAAAAAATATTAATACAATAAAACATGTTTAAAATATGTGTACAAACCAACATTTAAGTATATTATCTCACTTTCTAGAGAATCCACACAAATTTAGTAACAAGGCAGCAAATGGAACATTTTCCCTCTGGGCTCTTACTACAGCTTTTTGATACATCTGCTTTCATTATTTAAATAAAGTTATAAATAAAGGTTTTTCTAATGCATGGGTAATGTGTCTATTTAAGTCATTAAAGTACTTTAGGTCCCTTATCTCCTTTTGATGTGAAAAGTTTACTATACTATTTGATTTTTTTCTTCCTAGTATACTTTTATCAGAATGCTCTTTTTTTCCCCTATCCCAAATCAAGCAGCTGTCACATTTACTAACTCATGCAACTGATTATAAACTAAGCCAACAATATAATGACAGGAAATCAATCTAAAATTGTAGACAATATGGACATAATAATTTTGTGTCCTTGAACACAGAGAGTCATTTTTAAAAGATAAGGGATTATTTAGTACTTAAAACTGAACAACGGTTGTAACTGTATTTGAAGATAAAAAATATTGTCCTATGTTCTCAGCCTACAATCACCTTTTATATCTTATAAATCTTTGTACACATAAATATAAAAAAATTGTTTTGATGGTTAAAGTAAAAGATATAAACTCTGGTTATTTAAATCTGATAGTTCTCTGAATTTTAATAGCTGACAGTAATTAAAATATAAAGACAAATACAATTTGTCGTGTTATACTTCAACAGTATTGTTTTACATACACAAAAACAGAGAACTTAGGTAACTGTGGTTCAAATCCTAGAAATACTGCTTTCAGGCTATGAGTACTGGTAGCAGGTTACCTGCTCACTATGTTTTTTGTTTTGTTTTGTTTTATTTTATTTTATTTTATTTTTTTAATATATAAAATGGAGATGACAACAGTACTTATTTGAGAAATTCACATACAGTGTCTAAAAGTGATAGAACATTCTAAACATGCCATTTATATTTACTACCATTACTATTTTTGTGCGCTTTCTTGCTCAAGTCCAAGCGTTATCTTTGCCAACAGCCTTTGTCACACAGGAGCTGAGTTCAGAAAGAATATCCTTGGGTGACTGATCATTGTTTTGGAAAATTCGAGCACAAATACTCTGGTGAAGGAAGCCTTCATTGGCATGGAAAGATAGACATAAAACACTGAAATGCACAGGAATCAGAACATTTTTCAGAGAAGTGAAAGTAATCCACACAGCATTAAAATCACTGAAATAAAGATCAGATGACCTACTAGTAGTACTTGGCTATTACCTTAAATTATCTAAGCCCAGCTTTTTTCCCACTTACCCCATGGTTTGTGAATTTACAATAAGTCACCCACAGGAAATGTGGTTCTAGAGCTCAAGAATGAAGTTGGGGAAACATTCTTGCTTTTTGCCTATCCATATGATCACAAGAACAATGTGTCAGTCCTTTGGGAGTCACGATGTCACTTTAGTGTTAAAAACTAAAAAACTTTTCAATGATTCTCATTGTTTGCCAGAAATCCAAATTTCTCTGGTCTTTCCTATTTCCGTTCAAGTACACTGGATTTCTGTTTATTCATCCAATTTAAAGGGAATTAAACATTTCTTTTTATCACAATGTAAAACATTTTCCCATTTTTTTTTACTTGATTTTTTGATCTTTGACAGAGTATTGGCTCCAATAGGGCAGGGGCAATATGAGTTTTGTTCAATTCTTTTTTAATTTTTATTTTTTAGAGAGGGAGGAGGAGGGGCAGAGGGAGAGAAAGAATTCTAAGCAGGCTCCATACACAGTGCAGAGCTCAATGTGAGGTTTGATTTCACAATCCTAAGATCATGAGCTGAGCAGAAATCAAGAGCCGGTTGTTCAACTGACTAAACTACCCAGGCACCCCAAGTTTTATTCAATTTTTAATACTTAGCTCTAAGCACAATGCCTAGTACACCATAAGTGAATAATTTATAATATTTTATTTTATTTATTTATTTTTAAAGATTTTATTTATTTATTCATGAGAGACAAAGAGAGAGAGAGAGAGAGAGAGAGAGAGAGGCAGAGACACAGGCAGAGGGTGAAGCAGGCTCCATGCAGGGAGCCCAATGCAGGCCTGGATCCCAGGACTCCAAGATCATGTCCTGGGCCAAAGGCGAGTTCTAAACTGCTGAGCCACCCAGGGATCCCCAATTTATAATATTTTAGAACAAATTAATCTACTACTGTAGTTTTGACTACCAACTTCAATTTGGTATATCCCAAAGCCTTATTTCCATTCTAGGGCTCTTTCCCAAAATTTGTACTTGTTTATCTATTTGTTTATCTGAATTTCCACTAAACTCTTTACCTAAAGGTTCCACAAGAATGTGAATGTTAGTATTTCCAAATAAATGTATAATTATTTCCCCTTTCCCTTGTCTGCCTCTTATATTAATCTCAGTTAGTGACATGTCTATCAAACAAGTCAACCCGGAAAGAAATCTAGTAGCTATTCTTAGCGTCTTCCCTTACCACTCATATTGGGGGATAAATCACAAAAATCTATCTTGCAAATTTGGCCAATATTGCTCCACTGAATACGATTTTTTAATCCATCTCCAGGAAAAATAAAAAGTGGTTGACAAATCTTCTCTGAGAGGAGCAAGAATCAGAGAACATGGGACAACTATACCTTACTTTACATTTCATCTTGATGAAAGGAAGCCAAAGAGGTAGATTGAGTTACACATGGCAGCTTTAATGAGGAAAGAATAAAGTACCTGCAGGGCCCACTGAAATAAGAGCTGTTAGCCAAAGGCTAACAGAATTTAGGCGAATCAGAATTACTATTTTCGGGGAATTTACTTTGTGTGCCAAGTGTCTTGCGTATGTTAAGACATACAATAAAGTACTCCTCTCTATACCCCATGAAGGAAGAGATGTCCAGCATAGTAGAGCAAGATTCTAGTACAGTAATACAACTGACAATGTTCTCCACAATACTTGTTAAAAGAATAAATAAACTTGTATTGGTAAGAAAAATGGAAGCTTAGAAAGATTAAGTGATATACCGGGGTTTCTGCAGCATAAAATGTGGCGGAATTCAAACCAGTTTTTCTTGTTTCAAAGTTCTGCTTATAATCACTATAATGTATTGTTTCCTTTAGAGTTAAATACTTTCTGTGCCCAGAAGGTCCCAGGATTCCCGAGATTTCTATAAAGAATTGTTGTAAATAATAGTAAATCAATTCAGTGACTAATCTGGGACTAAAGAAGCCAAAGTTGATTAATACTTCTAAGCTGTTGAATGAGGAGGATGGAGACACAGTCCACTGATGGAAAAGGCCAAATTTATGACCAGATTTTTTTTTTTCTTGTTGAGGGTAAGGAGATGCATTCTACTGCAGATTTGCAGAATGTGAGGCTACAATTAGACATGGAAGAGACTATGCTGATAGTAGTCTCGGTTTTCTAAAGTGATTAAAGCTAAAGACAAACATTTGAGCATCACCAACATGGAATTGTTGATGCAAGCCATGGAAAGAGACTGATGCCTCTTGACAGGGAGTACAGAGAGAGAAGCAAGAACAACACTTCAAGAAATAGCTGCATGGAGAGGATGGAGAAAGAAAATAACACCAGCAGAGAATACAAAGGAGGAGCAGTCGGAGATCTCATATTGCTTCTTAATCAAATGGTGGAAACCACAAAAAATTCAGTTGTTCAGGTCACCAGGGTTAATCGAGCCATCAGTGTTACCAAGCCAAAGGTGTGACTCATTCATCCAACTAATGTAAGGGAGAGAGATGAAAATAAAGAGGTATTCTTAGTTTTAATACTGAATGTGGGCCAGCAGTACTCTCCAGGGTATACCGTGCCAGCTGCCAAGAAAGAGTCCCTGCATCATCAGTTCCTTTGGCAGCCATTTGGGTGTTTCAAGTCAAACCTTGAGCAAAATCTGCACCTTTGCTCCCTGTGGTGTTCTCAGATCCTAGCAAAGAGGCCAGCAGTGTAACTGGCAAGTAGTAGGGATGATAAATTAATACACACATGTAGACTGAAGCAGTTCTATCCTATCTGTGTCACACCCTGCCTGGCCAGCAGCTGCTTGAAATAGCTGAAGAACTAAAGAAGTTGGGAAAATGAACACTTTCTTATTTGAGAACCAGAGATTTTTCAAACACTGGAATCACCTATAGTGTTTGTTAAAATTTTAATTTCTTGGCTTCGTCTCTAGAGAGTCTGAATCAATGGATCTACACTGGGCCAGGTACCTGCAGTCCTAAAGAGTTTATAGATATTTCTGGTTTTGAATTGGCCTCTGAATATATATTTTTAAATCACTGTCTTCAATAGTATCTGCTGAGAAAATCTTCATGGATAGAATATATATCTGAGCAGATACACTCTTTTTAGACATCCAAACACCACTTTGATTATTAATGTTTTACTATTATATCATTCACTTCAAAGTAAATGATTAGTGTGCATATATTAATTCAACCTTTTTGCAACTTAATTATGTGAAGTTAAATACACTATTGTTTTCTATCCTAGAAAAAAAGATGACAAAAATTAATCAAAATCTGAGAAGTTTGAGGACATCATAAATCATGACCCAAACCCTCTCATATTTGTACTTTTGATAGATTACTGAGGGGAGCACATTCAGGAGGCAAGGGCTATCCATAGAGAATATTCTGCTTCAAATTCGAATCTAAGAATAGATAAGATTCCAGCCAGCTGCAACTGACATGACATGGAGTGAGGGATGCGGAACTTTCAGAAATAATTAGGTCCCAACACATTCAGAATGTTATAAATAATAAATGAAACCTTGAATTGGCTAAAGAAACAGAATTGGTGCTAACTTGAGAGCACAGGTGTTATGTGTTTGGTATTCCTTGCCTTGCCCATGAGGCAAGCAGACACGTTCAATACAACTTAATGAATCTTCTGGGAAGGCCCCAAATAGATTACCTCACAGGAGCCCAGTGCAGGAAGTGTCAAAGACTGGCTAACTGTACTGCAATGAGAAAGAAGATACACTCCTGAACATTATTGACTATAGAGGCAGAGTAATTCATTGTTATGCACCAAAGCTCAGATAGATCATTAAGAACCTTTACTTCGTATCCTCTGAAACACCAAACAAGATTGCCTGATAGTCATGTTTTTGTGTGCGTGCGCCTGTTGTTTCTTGTACTTCTGTTTTTAAGAGCTGTCCTGTCTCAGTAAGGTGATAATCTTTCTTATTTTACAAACTTGAATATTTATTATGGGTCAAGCATTATTCTCAGTACTTTGTAGACGTTAACTTATCTATTCCTCATAACCATTTTATGGACAAAGAAACTGAAGCAAAAAGGGGTTAAATACATTGCCCAAGGATATGTAGCAAGGAGTGATAGTAACACATGTGGGAACCTTACTCCAGGGATGGTCAGCCTATCACTTTGTTGTGCTGCCAAAGTTCTGAGGAACTAGAGGCTTAGCATTTGCACACTTATGTCCTTATCAACAGACTGTGGACAAGAGAGTCTCACGGCATATCTGTAGAGCAATGGGTTTATTAAGATGTTTCCAAGGTGAAATGAATCACACCATGAAAGGATATTGGTGCTGTCCAAGGTCAGTAGTTGAGATGCGTGAAACTAATGAATACTGTATTTGTGCTCTGTCCCTACCTCTAGAAGGGCTCTCTAATTAAAGACAGGATGGTACAACAGAAACACTAGAATCAAACTGAAGAGACTCTAGTTCATCTCTGACATCTCTGGTTACATGTATATAATCGTGGGTGATTTCTTTGTTAAACGATTAAATGAGAAAGAAATGTTAGTTGTAGCTTTTGTATGTTATGAACAGAATAACATTCTTTTCCAAAAGAGCAACCCACACCTTATGTGGAAGACAATATATAAAACAAATTAAAGCAGAAGCATTAGAAAGGAAGGGTTTGCATAGTGACTCAGTACTAAATACTTTGGCTTGTTTTCAACTCTTTTTTTTAGATGATCCTAAGGTGAATTCACAGTAAAGGACTTCACACTTGGCAGTGAACTGTACACTACACTGAACACATCTGTGAGTTCTGGACTTTCTGAATTGTTCTTGATCTCATCTTTACGTGTACCACGTTCTGTTTCCTACAATGGTTAGTGTTCTGAATTAGACAAGGAGAGGAGTTTTCTTCCCAGAGCTCAGCAACAATCACTGCTATATTTAAAACCACACAAAAATGGCTTTATAGCCATGGCAAATCTCTATGATTTAAAAGATTAAAGATACTGAAAAATAACTAAGTATTATGAGCCTTCCCCCAAGGTATTATCACTGCATACTTAACAATACCGAATGGTACCCAAAGCTACAACAAAACTACCTCGGACATGACCTCCAACCATTATAATGTTATCACTAAAGATGTCAGTGCATTGTGCACAAGTGCTAATGACTCTCATAAATTCAGAGAAATCTGGGAGCAATGGAGTTGATCTACTACTACTATTTCATTGACATTCCTAAGGAAAGGGTAGGTTAGTCAAATGGAACAGAAAGTAAGCAATAACAAAAGCCAATAAGCCAAATCAAAATTGATCTCATAGTATATATTCATCCTCATGAAATAATGTTAGAACTTTATTAATTACAAACATATTTATATATTCATTTTTACCCACTAAACCAAAGCTAGAAGCACAGATGAGTTGAGGTTCCACGAGTATTTGGGCATGTTTCTACAATATTAGTGCAACTGTAAAGGGGAATGACAGCATCTCCATGGGGACTGTTTCAGTGTTAAATAAAAATTCAAAAGCTTTTGCAATAAAACATGCCACATAAATACTATTATTATATGTTTCTTGGTATTACGAAATTTGATGAGTTAGAAGAAAAGTCTCCTAGGGTCGATGTGCAGGGAGTGTATCTTTTGATTTTATCAAATTTTAAATTCTCATGTGTGGATTTCCTTTGAAGAATTATTATATTGTTAACAATATATTATAGGCACTATCTTTCTTTGAGGTTAAGTTTTAAAATGTTAGTTTTACCAAAAACATAATCTTAAACAACTCAAACAAGCAATTCACCACAGTGAAGGACCATAGAGAATTGAGTACATGGGAAGTCATAAGTACTTCACTTGATTGCATGTATACTTGGCTTTCCTGTGGCCAAAATTGATGCCACTTCTTAAACAAACCCTCTCATGGGTAAATGCTTGTGGAGTTCTGTGGCAAAATGCTATATAATTCTTTGCACATAAAGGGAAGTTAAGCTGGAAGTGAACCACAAAAAGCAAGTTCATTATTTGAACTGACTTCTGGGCTGGATTTTTCACATCTTCCAAGTCTCCAGGATTTTCAAGGAGACCAAGAACTCTCAAATGAACACACAAGGGCTAAGCATAGCATAAAAACCTGCATATAAATTTCGGGGCTTTGATTCTATTTCTCTTTAGTCATCTGGAACCTCAACTCATTATATACATTTTATATTTTTTGAAACATTAAAAATATTTTGAGGTAAGCTCCAAATCCTGGATAATAGCTCAGAGTTCTTTAGGAGGTAAAATGCTATCTAAATATTGGGGGAAATAAGAATTATTCTTTTAAGCTCGTGCATAAAACAAGTACAAATGTATACAAGTCATAAGACCAAAAAATCTAGGCCAAGTGTAAATAACATTTTGGCAATTAAACAATAAGTAGGCTGTTTTTTTGTAATAAGTTTCCTTTCACTGATACTTTCTACTCTGATGAGCAGAGCAAGAATGTAGAAACAAGATTAACTCATTATTCCTATTATATTGAATATCTTCTGTGTACCAGGAACTGGGCTAGGTGTAGGTGTTATCGAAGAGCCAGCACCTCAATCTTCCTTAATGCAACTACCAGTTAGGAGGCAGGTTCTACAGGCAATAGATACAACAAATAAGTATTCTGCAAGGTGTTTGAGCAGGCAGGGCCATCTATGTGTGAACTGGATTCTGTGGATGGAGCAAAGGAAATGTGGGCTGTGGACATAGCTTCTTGAGGAGCTTATAATTCAGTTGAAAAGAAAAGACAATCACGCATAAAACAAAATGGTACCAACAGGATCAGTGCTCACTTGAGTAACCAAATGATAAAGACAAAGACTGCTTTGAGAGTTCAGGAAAGAAGGAAGTGATATTAGTTGTGGGATTTGACACAACGACTTTTGCTCAAGACTCATTTGCCCTGAATTTAGCAGACAAATGCTGGGCTAGTACTTGAACATATCACATTTTGATAATTTTTAGTTTACTGCTGTATTAAGCCATTTCAAACTCTTGTTTTAACTGCATAGTTTAAATGGTGTTCCAATGGACCCTTGGTTTTAAAAAGTTAAAATATTATGACCTCAAAAATCTTTTTTTTGGTAAATTTAAATCAAGATAGAAAATATATACATGATGCAAATTGTACCATCATTGTAAATGACATAATTTCTTGCTATATATAAGCTGAACTTTCCATTGACTCTCCCATTTATATGATGATTTCCATAGTGAAGTGAATTGCATGAATTCTCTATTTCAGATGTATTCAGCTCAAGGAAGTGAAAAAAAAATCCTATCCATTAAGGTCATTCTTGCCTGTTGCAGAGCTCTGAGAGCTGTAGCTTTGAGGGCTTGAATGTTATCTTTTGAATTAAGATGATGCTCTTGAGAAATAGGCCTTTTTATACTTTGTTTTACATTTAAAGAAGGGTATTTTTCTGAGGATACAAGTCCAATATCTTGCCAAGCTTCAAATTTAAGTTAACTGTTTTTGTAGCTCTTCTTTATTTCTTGATTTACTTTCAATTATAATACAAATGGATATTTGAAATTCTCTAATCTATGTAGATTATAAATTGACTGCATTGATTTTTTTTATTTAGTGATTAAAATCTTAAAACAATTGCTCTAAATCTTTTTGTCTATCTATAGTACTAAACCATTTTAGGCATAATTTCACATTATTAGAACAAGTTCAATTCTTTCTAAACCTTGGAAACAGAAGTAAAATCTTTAACACATTTAAGTCTAAAGGATGATACAACTTCTGCTAACAGCTTTCAAGTACAACTGCTTGTAAAAAAGTTTTACCATTGATTTGAAGTTTGGTAACTGCAGTTCTCAATGATTTCATCAATAAAAATACTAATAAACCAACCAATACACAAGATTGTATTACAAGAAATTAGGAAAAAAATAAGTGACAAAATAAAACTATTTTCTCCTTAATGTTGTAAGTTTGACCAATTCTAATAAAGTTAAGCAAAATTTAAAATAAACAAGTATGGCATTTATAGCTCAAACACTATAGTTTTCTTTGCATGGAATTTTGTTTTAGTTAATAGAAATATATATTAGAGTGTTTACAAAATATGTTTCTTTGAATGTTTATATAATTGGAGAAATGGTTGCACATTTGTAGAAATATATAGACTACTGGTATGAACAAAGGCATATAATTTTATACCAGGGCTTCTAAGTGGCTCTAATATGCTCATTAATATAATAATAATAGTGATACATATTTTCATCATTTTAATGATTTATTTGGACATACATATCATTTCAGATATTTTCAATTAGAAGGAACAAAAAAATAGAACTAAATAAACATGGATTAAAAATTAAGTTCAGAGAATTGGCTTCTGGCTCCTTATGTAAAGAGTTTAGAAGTTCTCACCCTGTCCTCAACAAACTTAAAAATCAATAACTCTTCTTGGATCCCAAAGAAAGCACTGGACACAGGGAAAACCATTGCCCCCATGATTGTAGAGATAAGAGAGGAGAATTCAGAAAGCCATGGCTTGCCACAGCAGCCACTTATAGCAAGAAGCCACCCTGGGAACCAATACCAGGGTAGGAAAACCTGAACTATAGTTACAAATTGTTTGAGTCTCAGTATGCACAACTCTGGGAGTTTAAAGCTCTAGGTGGTGGGCAATCATAGGGGACCCTGTAACATGAGGAAATATATGTGAAGGAGTTTGACAAAAACTCTGAAGGAGTTTTTACAGTCAGTATCAGATAAAAATCCCCTGAACTTCAGGCAGTGAGAGGGGAAAATAAAGCATTTTTAATTACACCAGAGCACTCTTTTCTTATTAACAAGGTCTGCTCTCAGGGGAAAAAAAAAAAGAAGCAAAGTATAACATGCTGGGGTATTTAACAGAGCCCACGTGACCCAGAGAAGAGAAACACCCAACTCGAGCCATTCCAGTCAAGCCATGAGGGAGAAGGAAAATACCAACTTCAGCCCACTGTAGCAATCCTGTTCCATCTAAGGTGTAAGCAAAAAATAGAGAAACTTTCATGAAACTTACAGTTCAGAGGCATAGGCTCACTAAAGGATTGAAACCTAGTCATAGAATTCTAGAAAAGTTACACTCTCCCCACACCTCACCACCACATTACTAAGGCACATTTATGGCAGTTCCTGTTCTCTCATGCACATAATGCCTGGCTATCAAGGAAAAATTAAAGGCAACAAAAGTAAAAAATAAAACAAACAAACAAACAAACAAAACACAGTTTGAAGAGAAGAGTATGCATCAGAACCAGACATGGCATAGATGTTAGAATTATCAAACTAGGAATTTAAAACAAAAATAATTAATATGTTAATGGCTTTAATGGGTAGATAGTAGACAAGAACAAATGGGCAAGATAAGTAGAGAGACAGAAATCCTAAGAAAGAAGTAAAAATGAATGCTAGACACAGAAAACACTATCACAGAAATGAAGGATGCTTTTTGGTGGGTTAGTTAGTAGACTAGACAAGGGTGAGGAAAGAGTCGTCTCTAACATAAGAAGATATTTCCACAAAATCTTTGAAAATTGAAAAGCAAAGAGAAGAAAGACTGAAAAAAGGCAGAAGATCCGAGGACTGTGGGACAACTACAAGAGGTGTAACATACATATGATGGGAGTATTAGAAGGAGAGAAAAGAAGAGAATATTTGAATCAATAATGACTAAGAATTGAGCCAAAATGTCAGACACCAAACCACAGATCCAAGAAACTCAAAGAATAACAAGCAGGATAAATGTATACTTAGGCATGTCCAAACCACAAAAAATCAAAGATAAAGAAAAAAATCTGGAAAGAAGCCAGAGGGGGAAAACAAACAAACAAACAAACAAACAAAAAAACCCAAACACCTTACCTATATAAGAATAAAGATAAGAATTGCATGCAACTTTTCTCTTCAGAAATCATGTGATGAAGAAGAGTGGAATGAAATATTTAAAGTGTTCAGAGAAAAAGAGCCACTAACCTAAAATTCTGTGTCCTGAGAAATTAGGCCTTGAAATTGAAAAAGAAATACTTTCTCTGACAAACAAAAATTGAGGGAATTTGTTGCCAAACTTATAAGAAATATTAAAAATATTTCAGAGAGAAAGAAAATTAATAATGTCAAAGTTTGATCTACACAAAGGAAGAGCACTGAAAAAGGAAGAAGGTAAAATAAAAACTATTGTTTTTTTATACATAATTAATATAACAGTTTGCTCATGATAATAACATCAATAATGTGACTGATTATGCATGTTTATATATGTTGCAAATATACATATATGCTTACGCATTTTTATATATAAGTGAAATGAATGATAGCAATGACACAAGGGATGGGATCAGGGAACTTGGATCATTTTGTTTTTAAGGTATTCATGCTATCTGTGAAGTGGTATAGTTTAAATATAAAAGCAGTGTTTAGAGGGTTATTTGAAAGTGGATTTGGGGGACACCTGGTTGGCTCAGTGATTGAGCATCTGCTTTCGGCTCAGGGCGTGATCCCGGGGTCCTGGGATCAAGTCAGGCATCAGGCTTCCCGCAAGGGAGCCTGCTTCTCCCTCTGCCTATGTCTCTGCCTTTCTCTGTGTTTCTCATGAATAAATAAATAAAATCTTTAAAAAAATAAAGATTTAGATTAACTATAAATATATATAAATATATATTGTTCATATATAAATATAAACTATATATATAAATATATTTTATATAAATATCTATAGCAAATCTAGGGCGACCATTAAAAAAAGTAAAAATAGTAGTATAACTATTATGCTATAAAAGGTGAGAAAATGCTCAATATAAAATGCTCAATTAAAACCACAAAAAGCTAAAAAAAATAAATAAATAAAAATAAAACCACAAAAAGCAGAACAAAAGTTGAAAACAAAACAAAACAAAAAAAGAAACAAAGAACAAAAGCAACAAATAAGAAATGGTAAGAACATGGTAAATATTAAACCAAATATATCACTTTGAATGGCAATGGTCTAAAAGCAGCAATTAAAAGACAAAGACTATCAAAGTATATCAAAAACAAGATCGAAATATGTGATATTTATAAGAAGCACAATTTATTTCTTTTTATATTTTATAGATTTTATTTATTTATCCACAAGAGACACACACAGAGAGAGGCAGAGACATAGGCATAGGGAGAAGCAGGCTCCATTCAGGGAGCCCAATGTGAGACTCAATCCTGGGACTCCAGGATCATGCCCTGAGCCGAAGGCAGACATATAACAGCTGAAGCACCCAGGCATCCCAAGAAGCACAATTTAAATATAAAAACACATATAGAAGAAAATACACCATGCCAACCCTAATCAAAGGAAAATAGCATTAGCTACATTAATTTCAGAGAAACTTTATGCCAAAGCAAGTAAAATTTTCGGGGATGATGAAGGCCATTACCTAAAGATTAAAGGATCAATTTTAAAAAAAAAAATAAATAAATAAATAAAGGATCAATTTTCCAAAAAAAATAATCCTTAACATGTATGCTAACATGAAACTCCTAACAAGAGAGTTTCAAACAATGAGACAAAAATAAAAGTGCAAAAAGAAATGACCAAATCCACTATCATAGTTGGAGACTTCAGCACCCCTTGCTCAGCAATGGACAGTAGCAAGGAAACAGTTAAATTCAACAATACCATCTGTTAACTGGATATAACTGATAACCAGAGATTACTTCATCCAAAGGCAGCAGAATATATGTTTTTCTCAAGCCTCCATGAAGCATTCACTGAGAGACAACATTTGGTGCCATGAAACACGCCTTAACAAACTGAAAATAATAGAAACCATACAACGTCTGCCCTCAGACCATGATGGAATTATAAGAGAAATCAAGAACAGAAAGATAGCTGGAAAATCCGCAGAGAAATTAAACAACGTACTTTTAAATAACCCATGGATCAAAGAAGAAGTCTCAAGAGAAATTTTAAAATAGTTTAAATACATGAAATTGAAAACACAATTTATCAAAATCTGTGGGATATAGGAAAAGCAGTGTTTAGAGGGAAACTTATAGCATTTAATGTATATATTTGAAGAGAAAGGACTACATTCTATAATCTAAGTGTCTACCTATGGAAACTAGAAAGAAAAGGGCACATTAACTCCAAAGTAAACCAAAGAAAATAAATAATAAGAATCGGAGCAGAAATCAAGGAAACTGAAAACAGGAAACCAATAGAGAAAATCAATAAAACCAAAAGCTGGTACTTTAATAAATTCAATTAGCATCTAGCTAGATTAACTAAGAAAAAACCAGAGGAACCAACTTACTAATATCAGGAGTGAAAGAGGGGAGATCACTACAGATGTTATGGACATTAAAAAGAATATAAAGGAGGGGATCCCTGGGTGGCTCAGCGGTTAAATGCCTGCCTTTGGCCCAGGGCGTTATCTTGGAGACCCGGGATCGAGTCTCATGTCGGGCTCCCTGCTTTGAGCCTGCTTCTCCCCCTGCCTGTGTCCCTGCCTCTGTCTCTCTCTCTTTCTGTCTCTCATAAGTGAATAAATAAAATCTTAAAAAAAAAAAAAGAATACAAAGGAATACTATGGACAGCCCTAGGCTCACATATTTGATAACCTAGATGAAACAGACTAATGCCTTGAAAGATAAGATTTCCCAGGAAATCTTTCAACAGGAAATTGACAATCTGAATAGGCTTATATCTATTAATCAGTCATTAACTACTCAGTAATCAGTGTTTATTGAATCATTAATTAATAACCTTCCAAAACAGAAAGCACAAAAACTCAAACGGATTTCCTGGGGAATTCTAGAAAAGTGTTTTTTTTTTTTTAAAGATTTTATGTATTAATCATGAGAGACACAGAGAGAGAGGCAGAGACACAGGCAGAGGGAGAAGCAGGCTTCATGCAGGGAGCCCGATGCAGGACTTGATCCCAGGTCCCCGAGATCACACCCTGAGCCAAAGGCCACCCACCCACTGAGCCACCCAGGTGTCCCACAAAGTTTTAAATAAGAAATTATACCAGCTGTCTACAACGTCTTTCAGAGGACAGAAGCAGATTCATTCTCTGAGGCTAGCACTACTCTCATACTCAAGCCAGACAAATAATGACAAGAAAAGAGAATATATGTACCTTCCCCTCAGTTTTGCTATAAACTTTAAGCTGCTCTAAAAAGTATTAACTAAAAAATGCACATTGTACACACACACACACACACACACACACACAAACTAAAGTAGTTTACCATCTCAATAAACAAAGTCTAAAGGATGAACAGTTATGTTTGATTTTATGACTCGACAGTGTTATAATGCAGCCATACTTTGATTTGTGATCCTTAATGTGTCAGAATTTCCTCAGTTTTGATTCCAGGATGAGACACGGAGGCAAGTGTTCCAGATTCAATTCTAAACAAAATTGTTCATTTTTCCCCCAGTGCTTTATTTGTTGTCTTCTTTGCTTTTTCTCCTCCTTCTCTTTCTCCTTCCTTCCTCCCTCCCTCCCTCCCTCCCTTCCTTCCTTCCTTCCTTCCTTCCTTCCTTCCTTCCTTCCTTCCTTCCTTCCTTCCTCTCTCTCTCTCTCTTTCTCTCTCTCTTATGGAACAAGGAAATCTGTCTGGAATTTACTAAGCTCATCTATCCTTACAGCCTATTTGTACAAGTTACACCATATGATCGCTTGGCATGAAGGTCAAAATGACCATACCAGGTTTACACTAGTCATCTGGACTGTGATGAGGGCTCTGGCATCAACCACTTGTGTTTCTCTTTCCTAGAATGAGACTTGTTATGTGGAGGTATTTGGAGAAACAGTAATCTATAAAATGAATAATGTATAAGAATCCTCTACAGTACGTACACCTGGGGACTAGAGGAAATAGGTCCCCCTGTGTTTTGGGATCTGGGATACTGTTTTTGGTGATAGGAAGTTAAGAATAAGCATCTGGTGACAGTATAATTTATCTATTCAAGAAACTAAAAAATACAATGAGCCATCTTTGGATTTTTCTCTTAAAAGTTATTATATCTTTTCCCTTTATGTAAAGCTAAACACAGTATCATGCTTCCATTGAAACCTACATGGAAGTAAAAGGTGATATGGTATAAAAATTTTGAGTAAAAATAATAGTTTTGTTATTTGACTCCACTCAATATAATATAAATATTGAACTCATACATCTTTTACACTTAATGCTTTCCTGGGAGATAAATCTTGAAACTTCAATCACTCTTTTGACTATTATTCTAAAATTGGAATTCTATTCATATAGGAAGCAGATGGTCCAAACATGTAAGAGATATAATTGTGAACACAATAATTATTTTAAAATGAAATAGTTAAATAGAATTTTTTGAACAATGTTTTAATATGATTGTAGGCACAAATACTGTAAGTAAATACATAATACTGTATGTGAAATATGGTTGCCTTAGGGGCAACCTTGTGGCAAAAGGATCTGCATTCTGCATATCATTAGGTCCATCCAGCTATTGTGACTCTTCTCCCTTCCTGCATCATCACAAATTTATTTATTGATTAGTGGTAACATCTCTTCTGTAAAAAAGGCCTTAGTCAAATTCTCTTAGTCAAAGAACTGCTCCATAATCATATTTATCATATTTAAAACATATACTTTGAACATGGGACATATTATTGCATCTAACATAAAATGTCTTGCATTAAAGTGGGATATTTTAAAATATGTGTATCTATCTTTGTAATATATCTAGCATAAAACTGTGAATATAACAGTTACTTCAAAGATATTTGGGAATTCATTCCCTCCACTTAAAAAAAAATCAGGACCTTAATTTACAGTTAACGGAATTTATCTCAGCTAGCTTATCATATTTTTCTTAAAATTTTAGTTATTTAATGTAATTCAACCTTATTACAAACATAAACTAACAGGATTGCTTTAAAAAATCTATCTTCCCCTTACTTCATAGGAAGAATGTCATTTTGTGCTGCTGTTATGAAGATTTGACTCACAGAACTTTGGACTGTGGTCAAGAGGAGGGTGCTTAGAAAGTTTTATGGGGATTAAGTATATAAAGGAATACTTAATTATGTTGGAGGGAACTTTCTTCTTGAATTATGAGAATTTCCACAAACAGAAGAATTGGAAGTAGTAAATATTCAAACAAAAGCACAATGTGGAAGTAAGATGATTTTGGGGGGAAAGATGGCCAGTTCACTGCAGCAAAATTTGGACACAAGATTTGGATTGAAGATGAGACGAGACTAGAAATGTTCATTAGGTCAGGTTTTGATGACCATGTATTTTGAGCATATGCTTGGCTGCCTTGATAATATTTCTACAGAAATGCAAGCAATTAATTTCTTTCATCGTTTACTACTAGAAAATATTATTTGCTGACATATGCTTTCAATTTTTTGATGAAGATAGCTTGAACATTGCTGTTCAAGCTTCCTCTTCTTTTACAAACTTGAACAGATTTATTATTTTTCACAATTCTCTGATTCCGCTTGGCATGTTGATGTGAGTAGAAATACTAATAGCAAGATGTTTGTGACTTTATGAATGTACACATGAGGTAACCACAAAACATTTTAGTTAGAAATAAACAAGTCTCCCTGCTTTTTGCTCAAATGATTATTTCAACAATTGAGGAGAGATTTATCAGCAAAATCTTACTATCCTCAATTTTCAGAGAATAGGTTCCCTGTTGCCTTTTTATAGCCCTTTCTCTAACTCTACATAGGTGAAGAGATCATGAATAGACAGGAAGAAGAGAAGTTGGGTATGGGAAGGAAACACTTGGGTTTAAGAAATAGGTTTAAATATAATTTCCTCTGGGATGCCTGGGTGGCTCAGCAGTTAAGTGTCTGCCTTTGGCTCTGGCTGGGCGTGATCCTGGAGTCCCGGGATCGAGTCCCACACTGGGATCCTACAAGGAGCCTGCTTCATCCTCTTCCTATGTCTCTGCCTCTCTCTATGTGCCTCTCATGAATAAATAAATACGATATTTAAGAAAAATAAATAAATATAATTTCCTCTGGATCAGGCCTAGGACAAAAATAATAAACCAGCATTTGCAATAAAATAATGACAAAATTCTTTACATGAAAATGTTATAAAAGAAAAATCTCTGTATGTAAAGAGGGAACTAGTTTACTGTCTCACTGACTTTAAAAAAATGTTATTTGGGATAAATAGATTGTCTTTCTTGATGCTGAAATGCGGTACTACATATTTTATGCTTAAGTAATACTGTCACTTTTTATTTGCAAACTTATCCATTTTACCTATAGCATTTTTGTGTATCCATTCGTTTCTAGTGAACCAAACAAGACCTTAAAACTATAGGATTCCTAAGTCAGATACTTATGTTTACATTAAAAGAGAGCTGAACTCAATAGCTCAGAAACTAGATTAATCTTTTATTATTCAAACATCACAAATGAATCATATTTTTAAATCACACTATTTCTGTTAAATATATATAAATAAGGCTCAGTTCTACTAAGTCACTTAGGATACAATTAAATTTGCTTGACACCCTTGGCCCTTTATACTCTTTTTTAAAGGCAACTATTTCTTCTTCTTTCTCATGTTTACCATTTGGCCTAGTAATCATGCATTTGGGTATTATTTTAAAATTTTAGGAGTTGTAAAAAAAAAAGCTGTGTTAAAATATTTACTTCAGTGTTAACACGGTGGAAAAAAATGAGAGCCACTCCAAATATCCAATGATAAGTTAATGATGAATTAAAGTAGGGCATAATCTCAATGTATACTTTCACCCACAATTACATAGATTATATGATAACATGGAAATAAATTCAAGCTGGGCAAATATTTTATATCCATTCTAATGGCAATTATATAAATTTTGCTATAAAAATGTTTAGAAGGATGCTTTGCAAAATGGAAATACTCATACGGAATCACAGAGAATGATAAAGACAGAAAAAGAAAAGATATATAACAATTGTGTTTTAAAATGGTAAAATTTCAAAAAAATCAACATTTCTTTCATGTTGAAATAAACTCATTAAAAGTAGCTAAAACTACAACAGGTTTGACAGTTATTTATTGTTCTTCATTGTGCATGTTTTTATAACTGTGGTATTTGATGACTTAAGGATTTGGTAAATAAAATGGTCTCCATAGGCAAGTATCCAAACAATTATTTAATGAGCTGTAAAATATGACACATTGACTTTTTCCATCAAAAACTTCTTGATATGCTAATAGTGTTAAATATTTGGAAGTCATGTTGCTGTTGCTGAATATAATAAGTGTCTTGAGGTTAGTGTGAGATGTTTTCATAACTTAAAGGCAATAGACCACTTACATTTGTGATTATTAAGATTGGTTAATGGGAAATACCCAAAGTTAAATAGCTAAGAAATAAGATTTCAAAAGAAATAAATGCTAATTTAGAGCCAATGGGACAATATTTCATCTTTAACAAGGCTATTTTCTGTAACAGGACCATGGTAGGACACTTCCTCATTTGTCCAGGACATACCGAATTAACACTCTTTTTGAGGTATAATTATTAATAGCTTCATCTTTCTCTCCCAAAATGTACAAGTCTAAATGGTAAATTATATGGTCGACTTAAATTATGTTTAATGATTAAGGATCACACAAAACACACTCAAATTTCATCTGTAGAATGGAACAGAAAGTGATTTTGAAAGTAAGTATGTAAAATTATGAGAAATATGAACTTGGTGAATTGCTGCAGATGTTCTTAGAAGGGTCTGTTTCAAATCCAGATCTTGTTTACCTGACTTCTGACAACCTTCTAATGGGGGTCACATTATGAGAACCCTGCTTTTTCAGCACCGAGCTCTCTGTCTGTCTTTGAAGTTGTTATACTTCACTTTGATCTTAAAATCATTTTTCACAGTGTTTTGATGATTACTAATGGTTAAAGTCACAAAGTCAGAACACGACTTTACTCATTCTCTTTTGCAGGCTTAATGGGAATGTCATAGCTAAACTCCTAAGTTCTTCTTTGATAATATAGCTGAAGTTTTTTCAAACTCATTTTTCCATCTTACAGAGAATAAAAGATATATACACATTTGTGGGGTGAAAAAGAAACCAAACATATCTTGGAAGTTTTCTTTTTCTTAGATGGAGCTATGCTATCATGAAAACAAGAGCAAAGCCGACAAAGTATGCAAAGAGACTAAGCTATGTTTAGCATGGTTTTAGCTGTTGGTCATAAAGCGAGATTACAGAAAAATCCAGAATAATTTCAAATAGAAGGCTGCAGACTTAAATCAATGATTAAAAGACCCTTGAAGATTTTTCATAAGCTAACATCTCTTAGGTTGAAGCTTCTACATGATCTGACAAAACAGTCCATTTCCTATGCCCTGCTTTTGTTAAAGCAATTTTAATAGCTTTCCTATATAAAAATGTTGGGTCATCATCATTATCAAATGGGATATGGTTCCCGTACAACTCATAAAACAGTGCTATGATATGAGAAGTAGATTAAATAGACAAAGTCACTGCCCTGTTAGTACTTTAACTCCAGGAGGCAATTATTGGCAAGCAGTGGGAACCAGTGATGACTTTCCACTGAGGGGGAAACGAAAATGCAAGCAATACCCACTTAATTGTGTTTACTATGTTTCTGGAAATGCTGAAGAAGTTTCTTGGAATTAAAAATTGTTTGGCTGAAGGGCCACTTAATTGAGAACTCTGTCTAGGGGAGATGAAATTTAAAGGAAAAGGCATGCTAAGCACACAAAGCAGCAGGTGTATGGATTAAACATCAAGTTAACAGCATACAAAGTAGGGAAAATTTGTGAAAATCAGTGATACAGGGTGTCTTTCAATAAGTAAGGTTGTCGTGATACCCAGTATAGCTCATTGTTTCCAAACAGAAATACAGGCTGAAGATAAAGGGACACAAAAGAAGCTATAGCAATTATCTGTCCCTGCTTCTGTTTAAAGGCAATTATTCCACCTATAGCATTGATCTCATCCTCTGCTATGTTCTCTGGGGTTTGCCTCCCTTATCTTCAAGTTTGCTGTTGGTTCTAAATCTTTGCATTCTTCTATAAACATTCTCAAGTCTATTCTTTACTTTATCCAAACAAAACAGGACACTCTTTTTTCACCTTGCACTCCAGTTTCCTGTCTCCACCCATTTGGGTGACATTCCTTACGGGTAGTCTATCCGAAACTTCAACCTAGAAGGAGTGCCCTACTTGTTTGTATTTTTATTTTATTTTGCCGAAGTGTATGCAGTATCAATTAGTTTCACATTGGTAAGTATGTGATAAGGAGTATGTTTTGACCACTTTATAGTTAATTTCCATAACAAGGCATTGGAAAAAGGTATAATCTTATTAGCCCCATTTTAAATATGAGAAAAATGAGGGCCAGTGAAGTTAAATAATTTGCCTCGTTCGTAAACTGTAGGAGGAAGATTCTAATCCCAAGCACTCTGGCTCCAGATTTACGTGCTCCTAACTCCTCTGCTCTCAGAAAATTCTCTGTCACTGCTTTAGAAACTGCCAAGCTGTCAGGAATGTAGAAGCACTGCTAGAGAGCTCCATCAGTTGATGCTAAAGAATTGAACAAGGCCCAGACCACACTTCTTTGTTGGCTACACTGGCAACTCAAAGGTTTATCCTTAAAACAATGAAAAGTATGGGTGGGTATTCAGGGCACAACAGTCTGTGTTTAGAGTGCAACAAAATATTTGAATGACACACATACTGAATGACACCCTATATATAGTGCCAGGTACTGTATGAATGCAAATTGGTATCTCTCTGTAGTATTCCCTCTACTGAGTAATCTCTCACCAGATTCAAGGACAGGAACACTATGGTTCTGCAGCCTTTTCTGAGCAATGAAATTCACTACCCATTCATCCGTTCATCTTTTTATTTATCGTCGAATGCAGAATTACTAAGTACCTAATGCGAACCAGTAATATGTTGGATGAGCCCAAGTTCATATGGTGTAGGAGACCATCCTGATATTCTGATATCTAAGTTAAAGGGAGAAAATGACCAAGTTACATATTGTATCCCTCACCTCCCACTTAATAACAAGGAGAAGCAACCTGGCAGTGTTCTATTGATGGTTCCCTTGATGTATTGAGACTGACTGCATTCTCCTCTAAAGTTTTTTGGTTTTCTTTTGCCACTTACCAATTCTTCCTTCACATCCCACCTTTCAATCAAGTTTCTATGTCATTGTCTATTGAACTTGGGTATTGATCCCACTTCCCTAAGGATAACTTTCATTATTTCCCAGTTTATTGCTGAAGTCTCCTTGATGATGACTAGTGCCTCCTTGTTGATTGCTCCTGTTATCTACCACCAAAGTCTGAGGGCCATTTCATGCCTTTGGAAGTTTTCTATAGCTGCTAAGTATCTCAGAGAACCTAACAAAAAGGAGCAGAAGAAAACTGATTGAATTTTAATTGGCCTGGGAATGCAGTTACACAATCATTTATCTCATCGAAACTACAACCTTTTATTGGCTTGTCTCTAGGAAAATGAAAAAAAAAGTATAGGATAATAAATGCATTATGTATGGATCTATATTATTTCCTTTTTATTCATATTCTATATATTCCAAATTCTGATAAAAATTAATGTAGGCTAATAGAGTGCCAAACTCACAATATTTAATACATGTTAATTTATCATAATAGAAATAGTCCCAACTAGGTTAATTTCCTCTTGATAGTAACAAAAAGGTATACTTTATTGGTAGCAATGTTGGTCACTTGCAAACTGTATGTACCTAATCCTGTGAAAGAAACAAAATTTAATTACCTCAGTGAAGATGACTACATTGTGGTTGACTAATTTACTGATGAATAGAACTTGCTTATTAGAAGGCCAGAAATGCACAGCCCTCTTTCGTTTAATAGGATATAGTAGAAAGAAATTGAATTTAGGTGTCAGATTGGATTTAAATCCATTTTTTTCAAGGTACTTACTAATATTTTAAATAGAGAAGCTACCCATTTGTAGAAGCTACAACATTTCTGAGTTCTCTTCTCTCATCTGTAAAACAAGGATAGTATTGTCTGCTTTAAGGATTCAGGTTATGAAATTAGGTATCTTATCTAAAGTGCCTAATGAATTATCCCACATATCATAAATATTTAGTACGTGGTAATCATTACAGTTTACAGTGCCTCAATCCTTAGCCATGTAAAGTTACATTATTTGTCCAAAAGCACTGTTTTCAAGGAAGTATTTTTTTTTACTCAGAATTTTTCTCTGGCTTTTCATTATACATAAAAGAAAACACAAAATACTCATAACAAACTCTTCCTTCCAAATAAGTTCATCTTCTTAACACAGGAACAAACCTTGGTATCTCCCTTTCTTCTTTTATATGATTTTCAATCTGCTGATAGTTCGATTCTCTCCTCCTTCATGCCTGTTTAAGTCCTATCCTATTTCAAGGCTGAACCTAAATAATTCCACTTCAGTTCACAATAATCTTATTCTTGAATGTTTTATTTATTTATTTTCCACTCATATTGACACATAGCTCTACAGTCAGAATAGCTGTATACAATACACTGTTTCTCAAACAGTGGGGTGGGCAGTATATTCTCACATGTGGCCATGAATTGTCTATCCAATTTTATTTTGAATCATAGAATGAAAAATTCTTATTTTGAATAATCTTAATCTAATAAAAAGTTCTTATTTTGAATAATCTTATTTGAATAATCTTAATCTTATTTTGAATAATCTTTGAATATTTTGAATAACCTTTTTACCAATTATTATCTAAGAGTTCATGGCCCATTCTTGCATTTTGTATTTACAATTATGTTGAGGCCAGCAGAGCACCTATAGAAATGGCAGTGTCAGGATACTGAGAGGTATATCTTACTGCCCATAGTTTTAATGTTAAGATAATTACAATCATCTGTATTTACTCTTGTATTTATGCAACACTTTACCAATAACAGAAACTAAACTTATTTTATGTTCATAGTAATATAATTTTAGGCCATTTTAGAGTGTAATATTTCAGTTCTGGAATTGTGATAGTCATTATTTGTACTCACCCATGTATATTGTAACATTGGGACCTAAAACATCCAGTCATCATACAGTTATATGGGGTTGCATGACTGGTTCTTACTAATATTCAAAGATGAGGTAGTGAAAATTATTCTGTATATCATTCCAGTTATTTCTCTACTTGGATACATTATGCATGGAGATCCTAAATTTGTATGGTGAAAACTGCTCTAGAGAGTCACCTGACATAGATTATGTGATAGAATTTTATGTGTTAAGTCATTGAGATTTGAAGTTTGTTATTGATGTAGCAAAGTCTACTTATACAGACTAACAAAGAGCCCGAGAAATAGCTATCAATTCACATTTTAGTAATTTTGTTTTAAAAATAATAACATAACCCAATAATGCTGTTAATTTGAATTATATTTTGTTGCTTTTGGTTCTATGTGATTTGTAATTTTATAAAACCAAATATTACTTTACTTTTAAGGTTTCATAAATCTATAAGTGCAAGAGTTTCACCACTATATTTATTTAAGTATCATTATCGTAATGTTAATTTAATTCTACAGTAGGAATCCACAGATATATTTTGATGTTTTAATGAGGGTACACATATTACTAAAATTTGACAAGCAATAGTTTTAAGTTTTAATTCATTGATTTCAGATTAAGATAGATCTGAGGTATATTCTAAATAGCAGCCTTGCTGTAAGGGGCTAGGATATAATTCATAAAATTCAAGACTCATTTTTTCCCTGTAAAACTGATGTATTAATGTCTTCCTTCTGTCAGACTTATGAGGAATAAGTGAAATATTTTTGAAGGTTAGTTATAATGCATGTCCGTAGTTCAGTGAATGTCAAATAAAAAAAAAAAACTTTTATAAGTTTACGTGTGTCTTGTTTCTAAAACGTTTGATAAGATTTTTAAAGATGTATCAAAGGTTTTATATATTTTTGTTTTTACATTTTTATTATACTTCTCACAATGCTCACTAAGAGAGCTGCCATAGAGTAAGCTCTGGTTTCTAAAAATGTATATTGCATTTAACTGAATCATGACTTATTTCCCCACAAACACATGGTATAACCCCTACCATTTATTTACTCTATAACTCAGCTACTGCCTCCATGCTCTAAGCCCAGGTCCAGAAACCTCAGCTTTTTCTCCATCTCATTTTCTCAAAGCCGTATGTTCTGTACCAAGACAAAAAAGATAAGAAGAAATAAGAATAGGAAAGGAAACAAAAAGAATAAAAAAGAACAAAAAAGATAGAATCCACACTTATGTGATTGTCAATGGATGACTTCTCAAGTTAACATAACCCATTCATTCAACAACCAAACCAGGTGCTAAAATTAAAGTGTTGAGCAAAAGGAGAAATTGCTCTTGCCCTCATGAAGCGTATTATGGGCTAGCAGAGATGGATAAAACAAAGGATCTCATGCAAAAATGTGAATTATAACTCTGATGAATACAACTAAATAATACTTCTAAAAGAGCTTATATTTGGATAAAATTCATTGTTAGAGAAGTGAGGGAGAGTTTTTCTGAGGAAGTAACAATTGACTTAAGACCTAAGGAACATGAACTGGCTGAGAGATTGGTAGACAAAGGTAGGAGGTTTCGTAGGGAGAGGACAACACAATCAAAATTTATGTGGTCAGAAGGAACATAGTGGGAAAGTCTCTAATCTCTCTAGAATGCAGAATTGAATAGAGGGCAGTAGGACTAAAGCAGACAATAAGGAAAATAAGGGTGTGTAGTGCAACTGTAGAAATAAGCCGGGTTCTATATTCATGACATTATGAAGCCTGAATATTCTTTTCTATAAAAGTGTTATATTATATATTCCTTCTATTAGATTTATGGAGATTAAATGAGATACTTTTGAAAGTTTATTATAATGCATGTCCATAGTGCTCAATGAATATCAAATTAAAATAACTATTAGTTTACTTCTGTCTTGTGTCTAAAATGTTTTAATAAGTTTTAAGACTTACAAGACAGAGGTTTTGTTTTTTAATATCACAGGGTCTTTCATTTATCCCAAGAGCAATGGGAAGTGATTGGAATATTTAAATAGGGCAGAGAAAAGTAACATTTTTTTTATTGTTGTTTTTGTTGTTGTTGTGTGTGCGTTAACTGAGGCTGTAACAGTATGGAAAGCAAATGAATGTATGTGAGCAAATACAGCAGGTATAAGCTATACTCCAGGGAAATAATGATGAGAGCCTGGACTAGAGTGGTCATGGTAGGGAAGAAAAGAATATAACACAATAAAAATCTGTTTAAGAAGGAAAACTGACAGAGCTTGGTGTTGGGGAGAGAGAAGATGACAAAAGCAGCACCTACATTTCTGATTTGTGTATATGGTAGTGGTACACTCATCATCTTAGATAATGTTAGAACATAAGATGAAGAGAAAAGATCACAAAGTACATTTTAGGAACATTGAGTTTGAAATGCCTTTGAACAAAGAAAGATACAGGTAGGCGAGTGGACATACATTTTGGTGCTGGAGATAGAAATCTGTGCCAATAACTAAAAGTGTAGATTCAGATAAGACCTCTTGAATATGAGATTTTCTGTAAAGATTTGACTGAACCAGATTCCAAGATGTAAGGAACTCCAATATTTAATGTCCAGGGAGAAGGATCTATAACTGCAGAAGTCAGTAAATAAGGCTATTGAAATTAAAGACTGTTTAATCAAGAAAGGAATAGTCAATAGAAGTCAAGTAAGATGAATAGTAAAAAGTGACATTTGAACTTACAGGCACAGATGTATCTATCAGCGATCTTAGGGAAATCTATTTATTTGAATGATGGGAACGGAAGTCAGACTGAGCTGGGTGGAGGGGTGAATAGGAATAAAGAAATAAAAGGAAGGTAAAAATAATTTCTCCTTAAGTTTAAAGAAAAATATGAGGAAAGTATCAGAACTTGGACTACCTAAAGGAAGTCTTTAAACATTGGTATTAGGCAGAGGTGTGGGTGTGTGAGTGTTTACTAAAGTAAAAATTGCCTATTTAATTTCCAAATTAATTGCATCTCATCTTACAAAATAGGTATATCCTTCAAAAGTGAATATGAATATAAATTTTGTCAAAATTTTTTAGATACAACATGAAAATGACTGGGAGATAATCTCTTAATGAGATTCCTTTTTTTTTTTTTTTTTTTGAGGGAGAGCGAGGACACACATGTAGGGCGCTGGGGTATGGGAGAGAGAGAATCTTAATTAGGCTCCATGCACAGCGATGACTCTTACAAGGGGCTTGATCAGGACCTTGAGATCATGACTTGAGCTAAAATCTAGAGTTGGATGCTTATCTGACTCAGTCATCCAGGTGCCCCAAATTGCTGGTTATTTCTGAATTTTCCACTTCTGTGACAATTTGAGAACTCTGTATTACACTTACTTGTATAGCTTTCTTTTTAAAAATATTTGATTTATTTATTCATGACAGATACAGAAAGGCAGAGACATAGGCAGAGGAACCTATGTTCCTCCCAAGGGGAGCCTGATACAGCACTCAACCCCAGGACCCCAGGATCACAACTTGAGCCAAAGGCAGATGCTCAACCACTGAGCCACTCAGGTGCCCCATTGTCTAGCTTTCTTTAAATCAGCTACACCCATTCACATCCATGGCACTAGACATTGGCTTTACTAAATGCCATAACTTTTAGTGCTATCTAAATTGTTAACTGAATTTATTTATTATTAAAGTTGGACTCCATTCTATTATTGATTAGTATTGTGTTTTTACATTCCAACTAAGGGTTGATCAAATAATATTTTTAAATAAGAAAAAAAAGACTTGGATTCCTTGGAAAACTATAGAAATATAATTGAACTTCTCTGATAAAGGTAGTGTAAAGGTATTAACTATTATTAATATCTTTATACTTAATCTTCCTACGCACATTTTCTAAATGGTTTTTAATATCTAAACAAAGAAATCCAATTTCTCACCCTAGAAATGGGTATATAATCATGAACTACTACAGGGAAGTATGTTCAACCCTTAATAACAAAAAAATAATTTAATGGCTAAATAAATAAAATCTTATGCGTAGAATTTTGAGGATAAGCTTAAAGGAAAGCCACAGATTTGATCATGGTAAAATATTACCCATCACTAGAAATTGATATATGGATACAAATTGGTTCTTTCTTATGGAAACCTGAAATCCTCTATAACTTCTACTCATCATCCCCTAGGGCAATGGAATGAGTCTGCTTATTAGTCACCTACTGAGTGGATCTCTGAATACTTGAAGACAGTGTTTATATTGCTCTATCCCAAGTATTCTTTCTCTATGCTAAATATGACAGCCTTCTTAAAAGAGAGCTTCTACTTTTTTCTCTTATTCTTTCATCTTCTGACATGTTTCAGGTACTTTTATTCCATCTAAAATACGACACTCAAAACCTAAGGTAATATTCTATTAATTAATTAATAATCATTAGAATTGATAAGTGAATTCCATAAGGTTACAGGAGACAAAATCAATGTACAAAAATCTGTTGCATTCCTATACACTAATGTACAGAATTGTTGGGTCACTATATAGTACACCTCAAACTAATATAACACTATATTTAGCTATACTGGAATTAAAACAAAAAGCATAAAAAACAAAAAAATAATCATTTCCATAAATATTTATTAAGTACTTGCTAGGTACTTAATTCTAGGTACTAGGGATAGGGAAGAAAATAGAGGACTAATCCCTATAACTTACAAATCACAGGGTAGTTGTACATTTTAATTTAGAAAAAAGATTTGACCTTCTTTAGCTCCTTTTCTCATCATTTGTAAAGAGAGTTCAATAACTATGAAGGTTTTCTTGGGTTTCCTTTTTTTTAAGATTTTATTTATTCATGAGAGACACAAAGAGAGAGGCAGAGACACAGGCAGAGGAAGAAGAAGTCTCCATGCAGGAAGCCCAATGAGGGACTTGATCCTGGGACTCCAAGATCATGCCCTGAGCCAAAGGCAGATAGATGCTCAACTTCTGAGCCACCCAGGCATCCCTCTTGGGTTTCCTTTTAATGTATTTTTCCCATTTCCTCATTTCTCTCTCATTCAGAAATAAAGTAGGTAACAAGGAAAGACTATGGCAGAGATTATATTAACCAGCTCTTACTTCCACTCAAGTTATTTATTTTTGAGAATAAAGCTCACAACTAACTGCTTGTAGGTATAGTCTAAATATGGGGTCAACAAACAAGTGTTCCACTACCCTCCAAGAATTTGGACAACAGGGAAGAAAGATTATGTTTTGAAAATCAAACTATGTAGCCAACATTAGTGTATGGAACGGAAGAATAGTTATTTTTAAAATTATGGAAATAATAAGCCTTGGGGTAAGCAAACTGTTTTTCTGGTTGGACATATTAACAATTAAAAACAAACAAAGTCAATCAGAAGGGGAACATGAGTACTGCCAATCTTAAAAGCAAAGCTTCTGGATGCTTCCTTAAGCAATACTTTGGGCAGAGAGCATCTTCTAAGGTTCTTACAAATTCTTTGTATGGGTATCTTCGCAGGTGTGTATCATTAAGGAGATAAATACCCCAGTTATTAGAGTTGCAGCAATTACATATTTGAATCTCACAGCTAATTCACTTTGCTTTTCTGAGTGTTTGTTAAAGTCCAAACTAATTTTGCAATAAATAATCATTTAACTCTCTAGGCATTAGTCAGCAACTTGAGTTCAGTCTACTCTGAGAAACTAAAGACTTCACCTCTCTAAAACATCAAGGCCAAGGAAGAGCCAAATCAGCCCTGGAGCCCTTGAGGGGTCGTCTTCATGGCGAGGATTTCACGAGGGAGCAATCTTCTATTTTACTATGTGCCTTGAGTTCTTTTTATTAATAAAGACCTAAATCTTCCAGACATATCCAGACCTTTAGTGATGACCATTACCGTCCTCACTAAAGGCAGAACCCCACCAAGGCATCCCACCAAGGCAGAACTTTGCTCCCTGGGTCTGTTCAGTTCCTATAGGTTACCTCTTCTCCAGGCAGAGTGTCTAACTTCCTAAACACTCTACATTTTTTTTGTTTAATCCTATGTTTGTTTAGCATGCTGCCTGTGCAGGATTAGAGCACATCTAATTGTTAGAATTATTGTACTCCCCACATTTTACAGATTGGTTTGTCTCATCCTTAATTATTTATCTGATGTATTCACTGATGACACTGGGTAAAACTCTTGTCATTCCGCACTAGTTAAAATTAAAAGTAAACCGTGACACCATTTGAAGTACTGTTGAACTTTAGCTCTCTTTCAGTTAAAAGATTCTGAAAGAACAGGTGATCAATTCTGAATTTTAAAAATAAACACAAATTATTTTCTCTGTTGAGTAATTAATGCATAATTACATAATTACTTTATCACATGGCTCCGATCAAATAATTATATATGGCCTTTATGCAGGCTCTCTGTGCTCTAAGCATTTTGCACACATGATTAATTGGCTAGAGAATTTTTTCTTAAAGGGATGATTATCCACTAAATTACTTTTTAACATTAAGGAACTATATATTTATAGATGAATTGAACAACTAGCTCACTGCAAAAAATGGCCCCAAATCTGCATCCTTCCACATACCACACACTTTGTAATATGGTTTTGCAGAATTTCCTATCAAGGGGTAGAACTCATTCTCATTTCTTAAATCTGGGCTGGATTTGTGACCTGCTTTATTTTATAAAATATGGCAAAAGTAATTTGCCAGACCAAAGGCAAAGCTTCCAGGGCTTCCACACCTGTGCTTACTTTCTTGGAACTATGTTCAACCACCAGAAGGACAAGTATAGGCTATCCTGATGAACTAAGTCATCTCATGCATATCTAGAGAGCCAGATGAATGTCAGACATGTGAAGGAGATCATATTAGGAAAAGCCATCCTCTAGACAGCCAATCTGGTAGTTAATTAAAAATACATAAGTAAACCCATTTGATATCAACTGAGCCTAACTCAGATCAGCAAGACTACCTAGGTAACTCTGAGACTAAAAAATGCTTATTGTTAGACTCATTAGAGATTGGATTATGTTGTTGAGGGCTGAGAGGCACAATCAGCCGACTGACACAATCTCTCTTAGATATTCTTACTCCAATCCACAGAAGACATTTCAAAATAGTATAGACTATATTATTTTCCATTGCTAGCTAAACAACTCAATCTCTGAATGTCCACATGCCACTCAAAGATGTCTGAAACCTTTTATTTGTCCAAATTGTGTTCCTATTATATTTATCACTTTACTCAAGCTAAGAAAATTTTTTTCTACATTTGCTAGTTTCTCCCATTCAATTATTTACCCTAGCCAATGAAGTCTCCATTTAAACATTGATCAAACAAACTGAACGCAGGGCGCCTAGGTGGCTGAGTTGGTTAAGTGTCTGCCTTCAGCTTTGGTATTGATCCCAGAGCCCTGGGATCAAGCTCCACATTGGGCTCCTTGCTCAGCAGGGAAGCTGTGTCTGCTTCTGCTTCTCCTGGTGTGTGTGTGCATGTGCTCTCTCGCAATCTCCCACTCTCTCGCTCTCTCTTTAACAAACAAACAAACAAACAGGAAGAAAAAAATCTCAAGTCTTCATTTGCACATACTACCGTAGTTTGGAACAATATTATCCCTCTGCTGAATTAATTAATTGCTGTGTCTTGAGTTTCTCTCTACAAATCAGTTCTACCAGATGTTCCCCCCACAACACACACCTAATTGTATGCCTCCTTCCCTTAAAAGTAATTCTTTGTTAAGTTTAAATATATAAACCCTTTCTGTCAGTAAGTACATATATATTTTTCTGTGTGGTAGAAACACAAAGTTCCCCAATATAGATAAAATACTATCTATTGCAGTACCATTAGCTTCATTTTCAAAAGAGTCTATTTGGGTAGTGAATTTATTGGTCATTCAAAATATATTTCTGCTTTGATGGGTTAAAGAACAATAGAACCACATTGACAGTTTACATGATATAAGCCAAAACTTGGTGCTTCTTGCATAGAGTTGAAGTTCATATGGCTTTGCAAATCCAATATCAAATTTTGTCATTTGCATGTTCATTCTCATCCCAAATACACCATCCTTCCTAAGGTGTCTTTATTCCTTTACTCAAGATGATTCATCTGTCTCAAATGTCCTTTCTTCCTCCTCCCTAGGAAAAATTCTGCTTATCCAGTGAAACATAGCTTTAAAAACACCATCTCAATGACACCTTCCTTGATAATACAGTCAGAAATAATTCCCCATCTATGAGCTCTCACAGCAAGTTTTTACTAATATTATTATAGTACTTAACTCATTGTTGTTAGTTGTATAAGAATTTGTCTTCCCTGATTCACTGCGAGATCTTTGAAGGTGATGATTATATAATTTTAATTTTTTGTATTCTTAGAATCTAATAAAGGGCCTGGCAGTAGATATAAGTAACTATTCTATGTCAATAGCAACATATTTTATGTAGAGTGAGGAGAATTTTCCCTCATTGATTCCTAGTATATGTCTCTATGGAGTAATTGCAAGAGGCAATTCATGAGCAAAGTATTTGGAATTTTTTTCACATTCCATATTATATTTTAGACTAACAGCAGCACGGATGTGGGCAGTATTCCCAGTTTATAAATGAGGAAACTTGGAGAAATAAGGGGAATTGACAAAAGGTACAGAGGCTCTTTAACTCTACAGTTTGGTATATTTTTACATGACTAAAATCTTAGATTTAAGAAAACAATTTCATCATAGCATACATAGCATGAGTTAAAATCCTCAAAGTATTCAACTAACTATAGGGTTCATATATACTGAAAAGTTAAAACTGTGCATGAAAACTTTAAGGCGTATTTTTCACAGCATACGTTATTGAACCATTTTCCCACATATGGGCTCATTGTAATTCTAGTATCTTGCTAGCCCAAAAAAGACCCTGCTTGTAAAAGAAAAAAAAGTGACATAACAATGATGATTGTAAATTATTTCATATTTTTCAAGACATGAAATGAATAAAAAACACGTTGACTTTAAATATAATTCTCTTAACAATAAAACTTCAGTTTAAATTTGTTTGAAAGAACTTCTTCAGAAGTTTTATGAATGACCTTCTTTACTGCATGGCTATAATCCACATTTCCTTAAAACAATTTCCTTTGAGGGTCACCTGGGTGGCTAAGTCAGTAAAGCATCTGCCTTCAGCTCAAGTCATGATCCTGAAGTCCTGGGATTGAGCCCCATGTCTAGCTCCCTGCTCAGTGGGGAGTCTGCTTCTCCCTCTCCCTTTGCCATGGCCCCTGCTTGTTCTCTCTCTTTCTCCCAAATAAAAAATTAAACTCTTAAAAGAAAAAGAATTTCTTTTGCTCTTATTGTACCATGTACATGTTTTCTGTCTTGAAGTTCGGTTAGGGATTGAAATGCATAAGGTAGGGATTTGTCTCCTCTGCTGATTCTGCGATACCAGCACATTCTTTCCAGGCTATGAAAAGAAAAAGCACTGTAATGCTAAGAGTATGTATCAATAGAAGCAATAATGATACTGACAGTAAATTGACAATAAGCAAACTAACTTTCAGTACATCTGCTGGTATGCAGAAATGATGATCTCATTGATTTTGGCTTGGTTACCTATTTATTTATTTTTTTGGTCTTTAATCTAGAATTCCTGCCAGACTTTTACACCATACTCTTTTAGGATACTGTAGCTAAAACTCAAAACAAACTTTAAAAAGTTATGTAATGCTGCACTTAATAAGATACAATTCAGTAGCTGAAATCACCTCCTAACTTCAGAAAGGGGTTACATATAGGACAATTAGGCAATCTGTTCATCAGGTGGATCCACTGATAGAGCAGTTTTAGAGCAGTTACATAATTCAATCACATGCTTATCTGCCACTTATCTGCATATGGTGTATTCACAGTGTAGAAGATATATTTGGAGATTATAATATTTTGAAAGGGTAATCAATTTTGTCTCTGTGAAAGAGTGATCTTAGTTGTGAAAAAATGATCCACACAGTTGTGAGTGAATGACTTAAATTTTAGACTGATAGTATTACCTACTTACAATATCTCTGATGAAAACTCACTGGACTAGCCACCAGCATTTCTCTCTTAACATGTAATCTTTAATGAAGTTTTTCACCTAATACCTTATGTATTTAATTACCTTCCACTCTCGATGAAGAGAGAGAAAAGATTAGGTAAAAGGTAGAAGTTTCTCAGGATACTCAGTTTTTTTCTATACTCTAGTCAAAACTGAAAATATCAAAAAAGCTAACTTGAGGCCTTTTTCCCTTAAATTCCATGTAAATAAGACTATAATATGGCTTTTTTTTCTCCCAATAAAGTAACAGAATTATTAGTGTCAGTTATAGTTCTTTGGATGTAAGTAATAGAAATTGATTATAAATTGTTCAAACAAGAAAAATGGATTCCAGGCAGTCCACAGGCTTGTTGGACAAATGAATGTGATTTGCCTCATGTGGGTTATTTGTTCATCCTGTGTAATATTGGCGGTATTGGGTACTGGGGTTTCTACTGTTTGGGGTAGTGAGTTAGGACTTGTACCAGAACAAAGGGAAAAGGGATTTTAGACTAAAACAACAAATTCCACTGAGGGAGTAAGTGAATCATCTACCAAATTTACTCTTTTATGATTATCATCCCACTTATTACCCTCCTTTGTTCTTTACAGTTACCTCTTGTAATCAGAAAGGAAGTGAACTGCTATTAGCAAAGTGTAAGGTATTTTTACATGAACTGTGATTTTTAATTATTTAGTGATTTAAGAACAAGGAGAGATCAGAAATGACCATGAGAGAATATCTCACAGGACCCTAAGGGGGTTTGAGTAAAGACAAGTAAAGTAAATCCAGTCTAATATTACTAACGTAAGATTTCCTCTTGGCATGTTTCAAAGTGAAGAAAACTGTCCATGGAATTAGTACAATGGATTCAAGTTCCAAATTTTATATCTCATCTTATATAAACCTGGGCAAGTCAATTAATCTGTCATTTTATTCATGTGATAACAGGAGAAACAATTTGATCCACCAATAGCTTTATTGTAAAAAGATATAAGTATTTTTATAAGAAATGATTTTTGAAACACAAAGACTTAAATGAATAGGAGTCATTGAGCTCAGTCTAACTCAACATTTGTTTATTTTATTGTCTCTTTTCTAAATTACATTTTAAATTTTGGAATTTGAGCTCTTGATAACATTTCCTAAATAACTCAAATAACATCATAACCACAGTCTTAGATAATTTCTACACTAGAAGTTTCAGGAGGGCAGTGATGACTTCTGATTTATTTATAGCTTTAGCTTCATGTCCTTCAGAGCCCAGTATTTTGAAGGTACTAAATAAATATTTCTTGATTGAATGAAATTCATTCAGTGCTTGAGATCTTGAGATTTAGTGCTCAAGAAATCCATTCTTATCCTGAACTGTAGAGCACCAAATACATAGATTCAAGAAATTTCGTTTTTGGAGAAGTTGAACAAGCTTGTAACAAATTTTATTATTCTCTATTTTATTTTGAATGTAATGAAGTAACAATGGCAGGGGTTCAGTTTTGAAATTAAAAACATAAGTGTTCCATAAAACATAAATTATTTTTCTGTATTCTGGAGTAGTAGCACCAATTTGCTTTTATGCACTGTTTATATAAATAAATAACCACAATGGTGTGTTTAGTTACACAAAAGTACGCACTTCATTTACCTGTTTTCTCCTGAAGAAAATGTAAATATAAAACTATATAGAAGCTCACATTGAGGTGCTATGTGTTTTATTTAACAATATGAGTTGGATGTGCATTTAGCAGGTGCCTTAGTTGGGCTGCTATAACAAATCACCAGAGACTAGGCACCTGAAACATTTCTCATAGTTCCAATTTCAAGGTGTCAGCAGATCCAGTGTCTGTTGATGCCCACCCGCTTCCGGTTTTGGAGATAGCTATCTTCTTGCATTCTCCATGGTGGAGAGCAGAGCTAAAGAGAACAAGCTCTCATTCTCATTTTTCTTGTTAGAAGGGCATAAATCTCATTCTTGAGGGCTCCACCTTTATGACACAAATACCTCCCAAAGTCCTAGCCAACCAATCACCATCACATTGAGGGTTAGAATTTCAACAAATGAAATTTGGTGGTTTGGGAGGCACATAAATATTCAGTCCATGGTAGCCAGAGTATACCACAACAGATTTACAAAATCAGTCGCTGAGTAAAGCTCTAAATGTAAGTGCCCATGAAAATGTGGGTTTTGTTGTTGTTTTTAACCAAATGTCACACAGGTAATCTGCCGATCCCAAGGACTGATCTGCTCTTGACCTTATGATGGAAGGAACGTTGTGAATAGGATTCAGATTGGATCGCCATGTCTCTGCTTAGATTGTTGACACCTCCTTCCCTGTGTGTTATTTAAAGTTAAACAATCCAGACTTTGGAAGTGTACTAGGAACTGGTTTGATAGCTTTTGTGGAACCATGTAAATCAAACATGTCTTGTGTATCACAGTGAACGGTGTTCCTTCAGGGTATCACCTAGAGTAGAAAATGAGGGGGGCCTTTGTTAAACAGAGGATGAAAAAGAACACTTTCTGGGATAAGTTGGGTAGAGTTTACAACTAGGTTTAAGTTCCAAAGCTCTTCTGTTAGTGAAAGGGGAGCTGGCCTCTGCTAAATGTTGCATATTGGGGAATAAGGAGAAATCAGTTGTAGAGGAATCTCATTATCTGTGGATCTAAAAGTGGTATCTTACCTTTAAAAATGTAAGTACCTTTGTGAATTTTATATTTCTGCGTATGAAAAAATTATATCTAGCACAAGAATAAAATGTGCAAAATAGAAGCAAATCTAGAGAAGCCCATCACATGATGGCAGATGACAGCCTTAGAAACCTAAAGCAGATATCTAGAGAGGGAGGTCTGGCTGAACTGACCACTCACAACTGTCATGGATTTCTAGAACCAAAATCTATTCCCTGGGTACCTACTTCTGGAGGAAAAAGATCTATACAAGTTTAGATTCCTATTTTCATTTACAAGATAACAGCTGAGACTATAGTTACCTGGATATTACAATGTAGATGGACCCTTGATGGCTGGATAACATGGGATGATGTGGTCATAATTAGGGCTAAATAACAATTTCACTATTCCTCCTCCCTCTCTCACCCTATGTCTACTACATACACTCCTTGAGGCCCACAGTTACGAACCATTTGAAGTTCTATTACTTCAGACACTCATTATTCATTTCTATATTCAGGCAAAGAACTAAAGAAAAATCCTTAAAAAATAAATCTGTCAACTTCTGCAATGGCCTGAGTTAAAAGAGCCCCTGGAAACCACCATTCTATTCTGATTTTATGAATTTGACTATTTTAATACTTCATATAAGTGGAATTACACAGCATGTGTCTTTCTGTAACTGACTTACTTCACTAACACAATGTCCTCAAGGTTCATCCATGTTGTAGCATGTTGAAGAATCTCCTGCTTTTTAAAGGCTGAATAATATTTCACTGTAATTTTATACTACATTTTCTTTATTTATCTATCAATGGGCATTTAGGTCATTTCTGTATCTTGGCTATATGCAACGAATATAAGAGTGATAAAATCTCTTTGAGAGCTCAATTTCAATTCTTTTAGATAAACATGCAAAAGTGAGATTGCTGAATAATATGGTAGTTCTATTTTTAATTTTTTGAGGAATCTCCATTCTGTTTTCCATAGCAACTATACCACTTTGCATTTCTACCCATCAGTTCTTAAACAAGTTGGCTTTGGAACATATCCATGGTGCTCTTTCCCAATCGTTTTCCATTAAAAAAATTAATTCCTATTACTTTTGTATACACAAAAACTTAAAGTGCCAAAAACCCTATGTATTTCTGTATCTGTTTATTTACCTTGGAAATGGTTGCTTTGATTTGAAAGTATTGCTTTATGGGTAAGAATATCTATCTATCTATCTATCTATCTATCTATCTATCTATCTATCTATCTACCTACCTACCTACCTACCTACCTACCTATTTAAAAAGAGACTCTATGAAAAACAAACTTAGTTCTCATATATTTCGAGTTTGGTTTGGGAAAAATTCAGTTGCTATAAGAAGCCAGATTCAGACAGATGATTCCCTCTTATGGTCTTATAATCACTAGGAAGGGTTTTGCAGGGAATTGGACATGCAGTGAAGATCATGTAGAAACTCTGATGATGCGAATTACTGCACTTGCTAGGATATTTTTAAAAATTTAAATTCAACTTAGTTAATATATAGTGTATTATTATTTTCAGGTATAGAATCTACTGATTCACCAGTTGCATATAATACCCAGTACTCATTACATCAAGTGCCCTCCTTAATGCCCATCACCCAGTTATCCCATCCTCCCACTCACCTCCCTTCCAATAACCCTCAGTTTGTTTCCTACAGTTAAGAGTCTCTTATGGTTTTCAAGTGATAAGGAACTGAGCTATGATATAAATTTCTTGCCAAGTCTTATTCTTATGTCTCTTCTCTATGTTCACAGTGATTATAAAATTTCGTTTATAATAACTAACTCCAGAAAAAAATATATATAAAAACTTCGGGAAGACTAATGATATAGCTTTTTATCAAGTGTAAACAAAATGAAGCAATTCTTGATCTTTTTTCAAGGTGGAATTGTGAATGGAAAGAGCTTAGTACAGAGATTTGTCCATGCCCTAGAGCTGGAAGTCAGGTTGGGTAGATCATTTTCCCTACCTGCCTTTGTTTCTCTGCCTATTAATGGGTAGAAAGAACTTAAGGAGTCACTTATTCAAGTGCTATGGGGGCCAAATATAATGTAAATGAGCAAAAAGAGCCACTGTAACACAGTAGCAGTGGGAACAAGTCTGCAGAGAACTAGCAAGCACATGTCATTTTAAACAAGGCCAGCTGCTAGTTAGCAGCAAATTATTGTAGAAAAGCAAGCCCAGTATCACAAGTTTGCAAACTCACAAAAGAGGTAGAAAAATTCTGGGTTTTGGGTAAAATATCCTAGTTTTTAAATGTTAAGAACTCAGTGTTTTGCACACTACCTACCACAACATGACACAGAATTGTGTTCTTGGCTTATAAGCTTCCATTTGGCAACCTATGAGCAAGTGGATCTCCAGTTATGGTGCTAATAAGCCTTAACTGGAAGTATTGAGCAATTAACATCTCTTTTATTCAGAATCATGCAAGCACTTCTGAAGACTTTAAGGATATCATTGGGCTAGAGACTGGAAAAACCAGTTCATTAATGCCAAAAACTGGTTGATAAAGTACCGGTTACATTCTTTATTAATTTAATTATTTGGTTGTATGCTTGGTACTAAAAGTCACTACTATTTTCATGATTCTTTTAATATTTTTTATGTCATGTGTGATTACAAGCATGTAAGTATCTGCAATTTGAAATAACTAGGTAAGTTGAACATGCTACATATTGTTCTACATTCCATATTTTCTTTCAAATCAAAAGCTCCTGAAAAAAAAAAAAAAAGTATTATTACCAAAGCAATCTCCAGTATTGTAATTCAGTGACAAGTATAGAGAGCTCGCTGCACCTGCTAATAATGGTAGCCTCTATCAGAGTCTTTGCCTACAGTCTCTTTGTCAGGAAAAAAAAAAACAACAACAACAAAAACAAAACAGCTTTTTGATCTAATTATCATCATTTCCATTGATTATGGTGTTTTTCAGAGAATTAGACTAAAACATAGTGTTGCTTATATGACGAGATCAAATAATGACAAAGGCACACATACAAAGAGTGTTTGATCTCAATGACAGACTAAACCTTCCAAATTGTTAATTATTAAGACATCATATTGGGAGAGGTTTTATGGGGCACAGATATAAAGCTTTAGCATGGAATTTGGATGAAAAATAGACTTCTCACTTTTACTTTTTAAATGACTAATTTGCTCCAGAGAGCGGTAAATAAAATTCCTATACCTGAGATTCCTTTTAAATTTCTAGAAATATAATATTAGCTCTGGAAGTGGGACTAAAGGTGATCTTTTGTGTTAGTCATGGTGTCTACACCTCAAGGAAGCAAATTCATCTGACGAAATTTAAAACTGATAAAACACACGCCCAAACCATTTCTTACTTAGCTAGCCTTTCCTGTTGAAACTACTTTCCACTCTGAAAGAAAGCATTTTTATTCTTGGCATTAACATTTTCACAACGATATGTGTTAATTTACAGACTCTGTTTGTTTCCCCTGGCTCAGCACTTAACTGAAATATCATTTTGAAACTGTGAGGTTTGGTTTTTCTTTTATTAATGGATTACTTTTCTATTTTTTTCTAGTGTCTTTCTGATAATATATTTCATATTGATATTATATATGCTAAATAAGATTATCCAGGTCTCTTAATTTTGCCTTCAAATTGTCTTATTTTTGTGTTTATTTTTCTGTCTTTTAAATTTTCCACAACCACTGTACTAACTTACCTAACATACTTCCTCAAAACTTTGCTTTCAAACAAATACACACACACACACAAAAAAAAAACCAAATACACACAAGCACATACATGCACACACAGAAAGAGAAGGGACAGGAAGGGATTTTTTTCTTTTAACTTGGGCAGTAACATTTTGGGAAGCTTATATTTTGTTCTTGTTTCAGAATGCTTCTTCATTCTAGTAGTTTCTTTTTTAGGTAATATGCTTTCTTCTCTAATCTTTATGAGAATGCTAATTTGGAATTAAAATGTATTTCTCTATTTTCATAAAGCAATATTCTCTTTGTAGTTTATAGCTCCGTGTGTTCTGAAATATGATAGATCTTTATAATTACCACCTCAATTATGATACAGAACAGTTTCATCATCTCTCCAAAAATTCCCTTTTGCAGTCCTTCCATACTCCCAATCCTTGGCAACCATAGATAAATTCTCCAGCCCTATAGTTTGTCTCTTCCAGAATATAAATGGAATCGTATGGTATCTTGTTTGAATCTGGCCTCTTTACTTAGCAAAAATGCATCTGAGCTTCATCTATTTTACTGGGTGTATCAATAGTTCCTCTAAATTATAATGTTTATTAAAGAGTTTTCTCTTTTACCAAAAACATGTTTGATCTTCCCAGGATCAACTGTTCTGCTTTGTTTTTGGCTTTTGGCTTACATAAATAAATGCCTGACAATTGTTAACTACTGTTTATATTTATAAATGAAGAGCCATTTTATTAGTAAAATAAACCTTTCTACCTGGAGTAGGTCCTTTTTTCATGACTGATCTTCCACATAAGAGAGAGAATAATAGGTTCCTGTGATATAGGAGGGATTACTGACTGTTAATTTTTTGGGCGGAATGTAATAGGGGATTGCACACATGGGGTATAGAGTCAGGTGATCCTTTTTCAAATGCCAAAATAAGGATTTTTGGTGGTATTGATATTTACACTAAAAACCTTGGTCTTTCCTGGCAGATTATTCAATGTCTTTCTAGAGCAAGGTTTATTTTGTTTCCTTTTAACTAGAAGTAAAGGCCATTTCTGCTTTCTCCTCCTTCCCTCCCCCTCCTGATCTGTATGTATGTATGTATATGTTGAAAGGGTAAGTGCCAAGGAAGATGAAAATACATGTTAGGTATACCAGGCCAGTGGCTGTAGAGAATGTCCACCCATTTGTGGACACCACCATCCACCATCCACCATCCACCCTGATGTCCCTTCACAGCTATGCTGGAAAAGGACATCTCCCAGTTTAGCAGAAATATTTGTCTCTACCTTTTAAACACTCTGAACCAATTGGTTTTTGTTATCAAGATTCATCATTTCAATTTCTGAAATGCTCTTGATCCTGCTTCTGTCCTCAGTGTTTAATGAATAGTCTCTTCTATACATAATCATCATTCCTTCATGAGATTTAGGAAGGAAGAGGCAAAACTGTGTGCATTCTCAGCCATTCAGAATCAGACAGGACTCTCATTGCGGGAATGCCTGATCTCATGCAAGAACTGAGTGACCCTACACTAGGAGTTGTAGGATGGTCTTCATTACTTTCCACAGTACTATGGTTCTTCCTGTTTGTCACAGATCCCCAGAGTCTAAATTTAGCTAAACTTTTCTATTTAATAGTAACCTCTTGAAAGCTGAAGAATCTTTGTATCCAAGGTGTTTGCATGTGGGTGGGTGGGTGGGCGGTTGGTGTCAAATGAAGAAATGTAGATGGTTTAATAGACAGTAGAGCATGTTTGGTGTGAAGAACCTTCCATATACTTCTCAAGTACCATGGAGAAATGTTCTATTCTGACATTTGGTTCACAGTAATAGGGAAGAGTGAAGGAGGTAATTATTACTGGAAGGAAAAATGTTAGGTTTTTAACATGCATTTTAGTGCTTGTTTTTCTTTAAATATCTTCTTCAAAATAGTTGACATCATATAAAGAAACTGGGACTTAGGAAATATTTCCCAAATCATTCAGCTCATAAATAGCAGAGCCACCACTCCAAAATATTTCCTCTGGTTCCTAAGACCAGACTCAACAAAAGGATCAACTATGTCCTGCTTAGAAAGGCTTACTTAGAGGCAGGACTTTGACTCAGACTAACTCACACAGCAAAACAAAGTCAATTTAGTAGGGCACTATGAAATGTATGTGCTTTGATTTTTCATTTACTCTTTTTCTCTTCTTTTCTTACCAAGATTTATGCTTGTTAACAGCTTAATTGTGCTGTTATTCATTATCATATAATCCAACCGTTGTAAGTGTACGATTTATAGTAAATTTATAGTTGCACAACCATCCTGACAATCCAATTTTATAAAAATTTTATTACTCTAAAAAATTCTCTCATGCCTATCTGAAGCTAATATTCACATTTACCATACCTCCAGACCAAAAAAAAAAAAAAAAAAGATGTTTTATCTCTATAAATTTGCCATTCTTCTGGATTAAAAAAAAACATATAATACATAGTATTTCATATGGATTCTTTCACTTACCACAATGTTTTCAAGGTTTATACTTTTGGGGGCAAATATAAGGGGTTTATCCCTTATCACTAAAAGAGTAACAGGCTTAATGGGTTCCACATTTTATCCATTCACCAGTTTATGATTTATTTGTAGTATATATTGGTTTTATACTCTGTAACTTTACTGAATTCATTTATTCTAAAAGTTTTTGGTGGAGTACTTATGTTTTTCTATATATAAAATCATGTCAGCCACTTATAGTGAAAGTTTAACTTCTTCCTTTTCAATTTGGGTGCCTTTTATTTCTTTGTCCTGCCTAATTGCTCTGTCTGGGACTTAACAATACTATGCTGAACAAAGGTAGCAACAGTGGACACCCTTGTCTTGTTCCTGATCTTAGAAAAAAAGTTGCCAGCCTTTTACTGTTGTGATATTACATATGAGCTTCTCCTATATGGCTTTTATTATTATGTTATGGTACATTCCTTCTATATTCACTTTGTTGAGAGTCTTTACCATATATAGAGGTGGAATTTTGTCAAAAGTTTATTTTTGTCAAAAATTTTGCCTCTATTGAGATGATCATAATGATTTTTATCCTTCATTTTGTTAATGTGATAATCCCACTGTTGGATTTACAGATGTGAAACCATCCATGAATCCCCAGGATTAAATCCCATTTGATCATGACATATGATCCTTTTAATGAATTGTTGAATTTAATTTGCTAATATTTTGTTGAGGATTATTTCCATTTGTGTTCATCAGAGATAGTGGCCTGTGATTTTCTTTTTTGTGTGGTGTCCTTGTCCGGTTTTGGTATGAGGGTATTGCTGGCTACATAAAATGAGTTGGGAGCATCCTTTCTTCTTCAATCTTTTGGAAGAATTTGAGAAAAATAAGTATTAAATCTTTTATGAATGTTTGGTAGAATTTGCCAGTGAAGTGCCTAGTCCTGAACTGAAGTTTGTTGGGAGGTTCTGATTACTAATCACTAGTAATCAGGTGTAATTATTCCTTACTGGTAACCAATCTGCTCAGATTTTCTATGTTCTTATAACTCAATCTTGGAAGATTGTATTTTTCTAGAAATTAATCCATTTCTTCTAGGTTGTCCAATTTGTTGGCATATAATTGTTCATTACCAGTGTTTAGTAATCCTTTGTGTTTCTGTGGTATCAGTTGTAACTTCTCATCCTTAATTTCTGATTGTATTTATTTGGTCCCTCTCTGTTTTATTCTTAGTCTAGCTAAGGGTTTTTTCAGTTTTGCTTATCTTTCCAAAGAACCAGCTCTTAATATCATTGATCTTTCCCATTATCTATTCTGTCTCTATTTCATTGATCTTTGCTTTGATTTTTATTATTTCCTTCTAAATTTGGGCTTTGTTCTACTTTTTCTAAATCATTTGGGTATAAAGTGAAATTGGTTATTTGAAATATATCTTGTTTCTTAAGATAAGCCTGAATTGTCACAAATTTCTCTCTTAGAAGCACTTTCACTGTACTGTATAGATTTTGGCACTATTTTCATTTGTCTCACGGTATTTTTTATTCCTCCTTTGATTTCTTCATTTACGTACTGTTTAGTATAATTTTGTTTAGTCTCCATGTATTTTTTAAGTCTTTTTCTTTTAACTGATTTCAATTTCATACCCTTGTAGTCAAAAAAATTTCAAATGATGGACAACTTTAGGTTTTGCTTATCTGGAAAACTATTTCTCCTTCAATTTTGAGTGATAATATTCACAGGTAAATTATTCTCGGAGGGAAATTTTTTTTTATTTTTACCACATTAAATATGGCATGGCATGCCTTTCTGGCCTGCAAAATTTCTTCTGAAAAATCTGATAACCTTATGGAGGTTTCCCTTGTATGTAAGAAGTGGATTTTATATTGTTGCTTTTAAGGTGCTCTCTTTAACTTTCAACAATTATAATGTGTTTAGGTGTGGATCTTTTGAGGTTCATTTTAATTCAAACTCTGTGGGCTTGTTAGAGATGTCTGTCTCCTTCACCAGGTTAGGAAAGTTTTCAGCCATTATTTCTTCAAATAAGTTTCCTGTCCTGTCTCTCTTCCTCTGGGACCCCTATATCTTGTTCTTTAGTTTGAAATACATTCCTCTGTTTCCTCATTCTTACAGGACTCTATGGGTTTCTATGTATTAGGTGAACAGCTACCTTTCCCAGTCTTGAAGGAATGGCCTCGTGCAGAAGATGAATCTTATCATTCAAATTTCCCCTAGCTCTTGTTTGTCTCTTGAACCTTTACAGTTGTCTAAGCTGTCTGATTTAGTCTTGAAAGGTCCCAGTTGCTTAGGGTGTAACAAGACCTGTCAGTGTTCTAAAAGGGAGGGATATCAGTCAGCACCTCATTTCAGGCTCACTGAAAGCCAGATTCTCAAGCAGCAGCTTTTAAATTGTGCAAATATAAACAGTCCTGTGTCCTGTGGGACTACAATCATAAATCCTGCTGGCCTCTACACTAGGTAATCTGGATGTATCTCCTGGTGACTGTTGCAAAATAAGGCTCCAGACAGGTACATTAGCTCCTTTCTTGGATATCAGTGAACTATAGCAAGGTCTAGGGAGAGTGCAATGCTGGTAACCCTCAGTCTACATTCCTGGGATCACCTCTAAGCCTCCAGATGTTAACCTGAAGGCTGTCCCTCAGGCTGATGCTCCAATCCAAGTAAATAGGACATTTTCACTGAAGACTAGGGCTTTGTTTCAGTCTGTTGTCTGTGCCATGCCCAGAGGTGGCAGCCTGCCAGGAGCTGTGTCTCCAATTGTTTTGGCCCTGGCTACTAAAGCCAGCCACTCCAGGGACTCATGGGCTGTGCACATGCCTGCCAGTTTTAGCGCATTCACAGGAGAGCACAGGAGTAGGGCATCACCACTGATGTTAGTAAGGTAAAAAGAGAGTGCAAAATTGTGTATGCTAGCATGAGTATGAACATGGTAGAGAGCACAAAAAGGGTGCCTGCCAGTATCTCCATCCCCAGAGAGAGTCCCAACAGATCCCTACTCCTCCTACAGACACTAAGATTAGCAAATTAATTTCCTTTATACATGATCTAGGCACTTTCTAAACTGATGCTTTTGTGTTGAGTTTCAGAGTGAACTTACTATGTGAGCCCTTTCAGTGAGAAATCTCAGTTCCCTATAGCCCTTTGGGTTTCTTGGAATAAGCCCCACTGTTTTTCAAAGCTAAACATTTTAGGGTCTTGTCTCTCCAGTTCAGGTCCCAAGGGTTGGGCTACCTGATGTGGAGTATAAACACCTTGCTCCTCAGGGAAAAGTTCTATGTTTGTGAAATCCCTCCCAAATAATGGTTGCCACTCAGGGAGTAGGATTTTTAGCAAGACTACATCTCTGCATCTCCTACCAGTTTTGATGTGGACCTTTTATCCTTTGTTGTGGAGGAGTTGTCAGCTAGTTTCCAGGTCTTTTTCAAAGGAAACTGTTCCACATGTAGCTGTAGATTTGGTGTGCCTGTGAGAGGAAGTGATTTCAGGATCTTCCTATGTCATCATCTTGACAAACTTGAGGTCTGTGGTCTATGATAACTTTGCATTTTGTATATACCTCTATTTTAACCCCACCTCATGGTGCTGTATATTTATTTTTTAATTTCACCACTGGAAAGTAAACTCCTTGGTAATAGTATCTATCCATAAAGTCTATGAATCAATATACTTTTGTGAAAAAAATATTTATGTGGATATCTAATGGTGATAGAGTTACCTAAACAGCAATAAATATACAAACACTTTAGCTATCTGAAACTAAACTCTTAGTATTTATCAACATTAAGAATGATAAAAAGGACCCGTCATTTTAATACACATTCAAATGTTTTTGAAATGAGTATGTTCTCACTAACATACTTCAGTTTATTTTTATCTCTTTGCTTGATTGTTTCACTCTGGTGAGGGTTTTATAGAGTACAACTGATAGCTGTGCACTACTGGGTCAAAGACCAGAGAGTAACTTTTCAGTTATGCTTCTTTTATTATTTTCTCTTAGACACACACACAAAAACACACACACACACACACAAACATTTTAAAAATATATCCAATTCTGCATGAATATTATAAAATTGTAAATGATGTATGTTACAAAAAACTTGTCTAAAAACCAATACACAGGGGCAGCCTGGGTGGCTCAGAGGTTTACCGCTGCCTTCAGTCCAGGGTGTGGTCCTGGAGACCGGGGATTGAGTTCTATGTTGGGTTCCCTGCATGGAGCCTGCTTCTCCCTCTGCTTGTGTCTTTGCCTCTCTCTCTCTCTCTCTCTCTCTCTCTCTCCTTTCTCTCTCTCTCTCTCTGTGTGTCTCTCATGAATAAATAAAATATTTTTAAAAATACGATATTTTAAAAGATAAAATTAAAATAAAAACCAATACACATAGAGTACAGATGTCCTTGAACTGCTCTTTGTAACACTAAGCCATGAGAACTATTTCCTCTAAATAATGGACAACAGTACTTTTTAAAAAGGAAAGTCAAAAGAAAGAAAGAGACTCTGTAGTTTCTTTAGAAGATGGTTTTGGTTTCTTCTTTGCCAATTCGTATGCCTTTTATTTCTTTTTGTTATCTGATTGCTGAGGCTACGACTTCTAGAACTGTGTTGAACAGCAGTGGTGACAGAGGACATTTTGCCATGATCCTGACCTCAGGGGAAAAACTCCCAGTGTTTCCCCATTGAGAATGATATTTGCTGTGGGCTTTTTGTATATGGCTTTTATGATATTGAGGTATGCTCCCTCTCACTCTTTGTAGATGACATGATACTCTATATAGAAAACCCAAAAGACTTGACCCCAAAATTGCTAGAACTCATACAGGAATTCAGCAAAGTGGCAGGATATAAAATCAGTGTGCAGAACTCAGTTGCATTTCTATACACTAACAATGAGACAGGGGAAAGAGAAATTAAGGATTCAATCCCACTTACAACTGTTCCCAAAATCTTAAGATAGCTAGGAATAAACATAACCAAAGAGGGAAAAGATATGTACTCAGAAAACTATAGAACATCATGAAGTAATTGAGGAGGACACAAAGCAATGGAAAAACATTCCATGCTCATGGATTGCAAAAGCAAATATTATTAAAATGTCTATGCTACCTAGGTCACTCTACACACTCAATGCAATCCCTACCAAAATACCATCAACTTATTTCACATAGCTGGAACAAATAATCCTAAAATGTGTATGGAAACACAAAAGCCCAGAATAGACAAAGGATTGTTGAAAAAGGAAACCAAAACTGGTGGCATCACAATTCTGGACTTCAAGTTCTATTACAAATCTGTAATCATTAAGACAGGATGGGACAGGTGCAAAAACAGACACATAGATCAATGGAACAGAATAGAGAATGCAGAAATGGACCCAAAACTCTATGGTCAACTAATCTTCAACAAATCAGGAAAGAATATTCAATGAAAAAGACAGTCTCAGGATCCCTGGGTGGCCCAGTGGTTTGGCGCCTGCCTTTGGCCCAGGGCGCGATCCTGGAGACCCGGGATCGAATCCCACGTTGGGCTCCCGGTGCATGGAGCCTGCTTCTCCCTCTGCCTGTGTCTCTGTCTCTCTGTCTCTCTCTCTCTCTCTCTGTGTGACTATCATAAATAAATTAAAAAAAAAAAAGAAAGAAAAAGAAAAAGAAAAAGACAGTCTCTTCAATGAATGGTATTGGGAAAATTGGACAGCCACATGCCGAAGAATGAAACTGGACCATTTTCTCATATTGTATACAAAAACAGACCCAAAATGGATGAAAGACCTAAAGATGAGATAGGAATCCATCAACATCCTAGAGGAGAACATAGGCAATAAACTCTTTGACCTCAGCTGCAGCAACTTCTGGATAGACACGTTTCCAAAGGCAAGGGAAAGAAAGGCAAAAATAAACTATTGGGACTTCATCATGATAAAAAGCTTCTGCACAGCAAAGGAAACAGTTGACACAACCAAAAGACAACCTACAGAATGGGTGAAGATATTTTCAATTGACACATCAGATAAAGTGCTAGTATTCAAAATCTATGAAGAACTTACCAAACTCAAAACCCAAAGAACAAATAATTCAGTCAAGAAATGGGCAGAAGACATGAACAGACATTTCTCCAAAGAATACATACACATGGCCAACATAGCCAACAGACTCATGAAAAAATGCTCAGTGTCACTCAGCATGAGGGAAATACAAGTCAAAACCATAATAAGATACCGGGCAGCCCGGTAGCTTAGCGGTTTAGGGCCGCCTTCAGCCCAGGGCATGATCCTGGAGACACGGGATCGAGTTCCACATCGGGCTCCCTTCATGGAGCCTGCTTCTCCCTCTGCTTGTGTCTCTGCCTCTCTCTCTCTGTGTCTCTAATAAATAAATAAAATCTTAAAAAAAAAAAAAAGAAAACCACAATAAGATACCACCTCACACCAGTCAGAATGGCTAAAATGAACAAGTCAGGAAATAATAGATGCTGGTGAGGATGTGGAAAAAGGGAGAATTGTCACTGTTGGTGGGAATGAAGCTGGTACATCTACTCTGGGAAACAGTATGGAGGTTCCTAAAAAAGTTGAGAATAGAACTACCCTATGGCCCAGCGATTGTACTACTAAGTATTTATCCCAAAGACACAAATGTAGTGATCCAAAGGGGCATCTGCACCCCAATGTTTATAGCAGCAATGTACACAATAGCTGAGCTGTGTGGAAGAGTTCAGATTCTATTGACAGGTGAATGGATAAAGATGTGAAATATATATATAATGGACTAGTATTCAGCCATAAAAAAAAGAATGAAATCTTGGATTTGTAACTGTGGATGGAAATAGAGGATATTATGCTAAGGATATTATGCTAATCAGAAAAAGACAATTATCATGAGTTCTCACTCATGTGAAATTTAAGAAAAATCAGAAGATCATAGGGGAAGAGAGGAAAAAATAAGGTGAAATCAGAGAGGGTGACAAGCCATAAGAGACTCTTCCTCATAGGGGACCAGGCAACTGGGTGACGAACATCAAGGAGGGCATGTGATGTAATGAACACTAGGGATTATATAGGACTGATGAATCACTGATCTCTACCTTTGTAACCAATAATACATCACATGTTAATTAATTGAATTTAAATAATTTTTTTAAGAAGTTGGTTTTGGTTAGCCTCTAGACAAGAACTTTGTACCTCTCTCAATGGAAATATGCATCCGGTACACTAGTCAACATTTCAAGCTAAATATTAGACAGAATGATCAATTTCTGTTGCTTTTAATCTATTTAAATGCTAGGACATGTATTATTTTTTTAAAGATTTTATTTATTTATTCATGAGAAACAGAGAGAGAGACAGAAAGAGAGGCAGAGACACAGGCAGAGGGAGAAGCAGGCTCCACGCAGGGAGCCCAATGGGGGATTCGATCCCGGAACTCCAGGGTCACACCCCAGACTGAAGGCAGGTACTAAACCACTGAGCCACCCAGGGATCCCAGACATGTATTATTCTATGAAACTTTGTAAGTTTAGCATCAGACTGAAACAATACTACACCTGCTCTACATATGGCAGCCATTTTTATATACAAACTCCTCCTCTCTGGTGTGTATACACACACATACATTGACTCTTCATCATTATTTCCATAATTTAGAATTATTCACATGCATAATCTATAAATGTACTACTTTAGAGGTTTTGTGTGTATGTAATCTAAGAAAGCAGTAAATCAGTTTGTAATAAATTCAATGTGTAAGAGACTAAAATAAGAATATAGACATTATATTTGGATTTTTAGGACTAATGTTTACAAAGTAGTTTCTTACTATCAAGGTTCTCAATCTTTTTTTTTTTTTTTTTCTATGAGATTCACTGTTAAGGAAGAAGTTAACATTCTGGATACATTTCTGTGGTATATCCAGATTTTTAAAGCATTTGTAGTACTGATGCCAAAGACAAATATAAGTCAGATAACACAAATTTCCAACTAACTGTCTAGACACTTTCCCAGTAACTAAAGGCCCATCTATGTGACATACTACATGGTTTGCCAAGCAGTGAGCTGGGGCCCAGGGTTAAAGAAAACTCAGCCTAGTCCACTGCAGCAAATGAGAATCTCAGAAGTATTCCAGTTCAATTCCTCAATCTCTATTTTACTCCCCAAGTCTTGCCCCAGGAAGAATCAGAAAATTCTCCTTTTCTGCTATTTAGCAAGTTGGAATGAGGAGTTTCTGAGTGTTCTATGAGTTCAGGTTAATGGTTCTTGCTATAGCAACTTGAAATTCAAAATTCATCTACCTAAAGAAACATACTGGGTAATGCTTCATGATACAGCATCGACAAAAGTATAATGTTGACTAAATAGCATATTCTGTACTTGAATGTCTATCCATCAATTATAATTTTTTCTAAGAGAAATAAAAAGGCAAAGAACAATCAAGCAACTTGAAAATGGACTTTTGTAATGCAATAAAGTTTTAAAAAGCAGATGTCCTCTAATGGAAGTCCCACAGGAAAATGATTCTCTTACTTTGTATTAATTCTTCATATATTTCAGAGTACTATTCATAATTCCTAAAAGGATTTGAATCACATTTTTAAAAGAAGGTTGAAGCCTCTCAGACAAATAAGAGGTAAGAAGCAAACAGAATACAAATCTTAGAATTTTAAGTTAAAAGCATTTGATCTCTGAAGTCAAATAATAATAGTTGCTAAAATGTACTCTTAGATCTATTAGCTGGGTAAGCTCATATTTTGTTAATTCTGTCTGTTGTTTCATCTATAAATTAATTTAATAATATTGATATGAAAAGGAAGTCATAGCAAAGGGAAATGATATAAAATTTTAGCACACGACTATCCGTAGAGTGATCATATTAAATTTTAATTCCTTACATCTCAGTTTCCCCATGAGTTTTTTGAGAATCTCTGTTACCTTCTGCTATTTGGGGGGTAAGTCAGTTTTAGGATTCAGTTGTTTTTATTTAGAGAATATTAATGCTGAGTTGTGTTATTTATTAAGAATCCTTTATCTACTTGGAGGAAGACTGACTCCTGTTTTACCCTGCTAAGCCATTTGGCTCATATACAGAAAGCTGACAAGAAAACCATCAGAGACTTTGATTGATGGCCCAATAAACAGATTATTGGTCATAATAAATTCATCCATCTTATATTTTGAGTGACTTACTAGTTATTGGTAGGTATTGTTCATAAATAGATAGTAGTTCAGTCTGTGTCACCACCAGGAATACAAGAGCAGGTCATTTATCACAACTCCTCAAATACCTGTAGTATGTTATCATTATTCAGACAACCGTGTTTTATCAAGTCTCCATGACCACTGAATTAGTCAATATTGAACCAATACTATAATCCTCTAGTCACAAAATTTTCATCAACTAACCAATATATGATCTTATTTTATGTATGCTTGATTAATACACTTTATTTAGTATATATTTGTGATTCATTAACATTGAACTAATAAACAACAGCACTATAATTTATGGTTGAGTAGGAATTTCTCTGTATTTCCTGCAAGGCACAGCACAGCCTTTTTGGGCTTAGGATCCCTAGACAGTACTTTAGTACCATGCTTGAGGACCATGTTATACAGTGACATCACCATTAGAAGGCACAAAAAATAAGGCACTAAAAGACCACCAGAAGGACAGTTGTTTAGTATTAGAGCTGTAATAAGAAGGCAGTGTCACCTTATTTCTCCTTAGCTGATGACCTGTAGGTCTGGCAACTCGAAATTTTGCCCCACTGTTCATGTTCTCCAATGACTGTAAAAGTACTTTTTTTTTATTTGGGGGTTACAAGTACATTTTAGCAAGTACATGATTTTTTTTTTTTATTTTATTTTATTTTTTTTTAATTAATTTTTATTGGTGTTCAATTTACCAACATACAGAAAAACACCCAGTGCTCATCCCGTCAAGTGTCCACCTCAGTGCCCGTCACCCATTCCCCTCCAACACCCGCCCTCCTCCCCTTCCACCACCCCTAGTTCGTTTCCCCGAGTTAGGAGTCTTTATGTTCTGTCTCCCTTCCTAATATTTCCCAACATTTCTTTTCCCTTCCTTTATATTCCCTTTCACTATTATTCATATTCCCCAAATGAATGAGAACATACACTGTTTGTCCTTCTCCGAGTACATGATTTTCAAATAAGGAATCCACATAAATGAGGACTGGCTATAATTCTAGATGGCATAATTCTTAAGAATCTGCCTCTAAATATATATTTGTGAAGGATGGTGAATATTTGGAAAATCTTACCACAAAATACCGAAAAGAAAGATGATAATATTGACAAACCAAGAGTAAATACCTTGAATCTGAAGTGGCTCTGATCCATTTACCATGTGATTTTCTCCAAAAGTGCTTACTGGCCAGGGTGTAAGATTAGCAGTGTTGAATGGCTATATTGATCCAAGGAGAAAAGTTACAATAAGTATAGTAGAGAATAGGGTACAAAGAATTGAATATGTGACAACAGAATAGTTGAATGTAGCATGATGTCTGTACTAGTTTAGGAAGTTGATAGGAACAAAAGGAGTTGAGTTGGAGAAACTTAAAGCTTCAGTGAAATCCAAGAGATTTACTTAGAATACAAATTGAAAGAGGTGAAGATAAGTGCAGTTGTGATCAGAGGTTATATGTTAGAGTTTAAATTTACAGAGGTATAATAGTTTGGGCTGCTCACAAAGCCCAGGGCTTCCCAAAGATAAGAAAGAGTATGAGTGGGTTAAACTGATTGATTCCTTGTAAAGAAATGTTCAGTGTGGGAGATTGCTCACATTTATTCTGATGATTAAAGTTCTTGGAGTAGAGAATAATGTGAGCTAGATGCCAACATCTATTATGAATAAAGGATGGGAACTCTGTAGAAGTAGTTACAAGTAGTGATAGAAGATGGTGTAGTCTACAGTCATGAGCCTCAGGAGGGAAGTTCTTTGTATGTGAGGGAAGTAGAAGAACCATCTGAAATTGGAAACAGCGGCCTGGGAGGACACCAATGTCATCTTAGTCTCCTGTGTTCTCAGTGGTGTAGGAGGATGAGAGAATACAGTGTTCCCTTTAGGAGAGCTGCAGGGGAGATTAGTATGCTGAGGCTGAGAGCCAAAGTTAAATTACGTCAACTATGTTCAGAGAAAATCATGTGCAGAGGCTTGGATTTAAGGCGCAAGTTTATAGTGAACCATGGATTCAAGGGAACAGGAAGAGAGTATGGGAGTGACAGTAAAGGGGTGCGGCAGAGGGCAGTAGGGAGAAGGTTGGGCAAGAAGGGAGAGAAGCAGCTAGGTTGGGTTTGTATATGCAGTCGTGTTTAGGGATAACTCAGTTAAAGGACTTGATGGATTTAACAAGTGTCACCATTCCCACCAGAAACAGGTGGAAAACTCAGGTAGTAATAGAGACCTGAGGAGTTTAGCAGTCTAGAGTCCTCTTTTATCTGGTATATCTAATCTTCCCCAGGCATACAACTGCAATAGGACCAATTGCTGGGCATGTATGTTTAATGAGAAAAACAAAACAAAACAAAACAAAAACTGTGTATGTCCAATGAACTAGGAGTAAACTACTGATACAATCTGGCTCAGTGACCTTTTCCTAAGAGATTTTGGGGCTGTGATGAAGACACAAGGCTGTGTATATCTGGTAATAAAGCTTTAAGATGCTACATTCAGGAGCTGGTGGTAGCCATGTGTCCTGTCATGTAGACCAGAGGAGGGTTGTTTTGTTGTTGTTGTTGTTTGTTTGTATTTTTTAAAGATTTCATTGATTTATTTGAGACAGAAAGGGGGGGAGAAACATTGAGCTGGGGGTGGGGGGGAGAGAGAGAGAGAGAGAGAAGCAGACTCTCTGCTGAGCAGGGAGCTGGGTATGGGGACCAATCCCAAGATCCCAAGATCACGAACTGAGTCAAGAGCAGACACTTAACAGACTGAGCCACCCAGATGCCCCAGGAGGGGGTATTTTAATTTATTTTAAGCAGGCGCCAAACCGCTGCGCCACTCAGGGATCCCTTTTTAATTTATTTTAAAAGGGAATCAGCAGCTTTGTTTCTAGAGGAGAGTGATTCTTCTAAGGTTAAGAGAATAAATAAGCTTCAAGAACTGTAATTATACTTTCATGTTAAATGTTAAAGTTTAATTTTAAATAATCCCTTACTCTAAAAGAAAATGAATGTGACTAATTTTGTTTGTATGTGTACTATTATGTGCACATATTATTGTGTGTACATGTGCACTTACATATGAGTATATGTAGTGCCAATACCTCATGTATATGCTGTTGCTTTGTCTTATTTATAAACTGTTATTTTTAATTAATGGTTTTGTTATGGCTTTCTTCTGTTTCTTGACTTCAATCTTTTTCTACACTGTATTCCTCTTCAGTATTTTATAATGTTATATTTCTCTTCTCTTCCTTTTCTTGTATCTTTTATAAACAGGAGATAATTTTATCTTCTATTTGGTCTAGTAATATTTAGTTGAGTTCTTTTTCCCCTTGAATTTTTCAACCTTATCAGAAAAAGTCTTTCTTTCTAATCTGCAACTCGAAATCTGTTCTAGCTTCTTGATTTTCTGTAATCTAGGGGGATGGGGCAGGGAATATAAGGAATGGTCAAGGCTATATACAGCTTTTTAATTTTTTTTGAGAACATGGACTCATACCATTTTAGGGATGCTGCTAAATCATCTAAAAAGAGTATTACCTAAAACACAGACAAAAATGTATCATATGTCTAAGGAGAGTACCTGAACTTGGACCATTCCCAGCTGGGAATCCTGGAAATGGGAGGCTCCCAGATCTCATCCTGCATCTATTTCTGAAACACGGAGATATTAACATTCTTAGTTATTGATAGAATATTCTATTTCTAGGTGATTTTCCATCTATTATGCCAGCCCATTTCTATTTTAATTGATTACATGTGCTTTGCAGAGAGCTGTCTATTAGTGAAGATTGCAAAGATTTTTTTTTTTTTTTTTGCTTACCCCTTTTCTCCAGTACAGCCTCTGGAGATCTAGCCAGGGAAGTGGGATCCAGTCTGATGAGGAAAAGATTTTTCTTTGCTTATCCACAATTTTAGGGAGAATAACTGTACTTCAGCAATAAAAAGAACAAAAACATTTTGCTAAACTCTACTCTTATGTGTTCAGATCTATCAGATTTTGGTGAGAGACCTTCTGCAATCTGGTTTCATTCTATCACCTTTACCCAGGACAGTCAACACTCCTTTTAAATAGAGGGAAAAAAAATGAGGCTGAAAGTATGACCACCTAGTTCACCCCGAGTGACTCAACAAATGAGAGTGTTCTAGTTTATAGAAACTGTAGAAGTGTTAGGAATACAATTTCAGTGGAGTTTTTAGTGAATACATTTACGAAAAACATAATTAGGATCATTTAAAATTACATAAATTTACTAGTAAATATAATCTGAGAACCTCAAGTGGTTTTTTTTCTATGTAATTTTCCTGATTTTTAAATATTGAGTGGAATATGAATCTAGATATTCAAGGTGAAAATATTAAATTTATGTCAATTGAAGTGTAAGAATCATAAATCTGATTCCCATTTTTATACCATCACGAGACCAAGAATTATATGCCCTATCTGGATTGACCAACAATACAAAATAATTACCACTATTTTACCCAGGAATTTCTTGAAAAAAGTTAAAGCAAATAAGACTACACCTTTGGATTCACCCATTCTCTACCTAAATGTCTGAAGCATGTTCTTGGCAGAACATACTAAATTATTATTCTTTTCTTAAATATCAAATGAAGGCCCACTAAATCTAACTATGAGTTCAGTGTCTTCAGTGCTTTGTCTATCAAATGGTTTAGGTTCATACACTATCCAGAAAAGAGCATAGACCTTTAGGATAAATTTCAGCAGTGATTTAAGAAATAAAAATCAAACTGTCCCTGGTAGACATTAGATGTTTTCCTTTAAATTGTATTGATATGGAAACATTCTAAAGGTCACCTTTAGTGGGAAAATCCCTTTACCCTGAGGAGCTATAGATATGTTTAAGGTCTTAGAATCTCTTTCTTTTTTTCTTTTTAACACTTTTTTAAAAGAAAATGTGTTTAGACCATCAGACTAGTGCTTTTATGCTCCCCACTTATCTCCCAACTGAGGCTTTTATTCTTAACCAGTGGGTTGGCAGATTCCCAATTTCTTTTTGTTTTGGGGGGAAACGTATTTTTTCTTTCACTGCTTTGGCTCAGCTGGTCTGCTGTCTGCCAGCCTTTAGAGATGACTGCCTCCATTATTATTTTATGTGTATTGGATTTGGCAAATATTGTGACTACAACTGTTGCCTATACTGAGTTCCTCTTTTTCACTGACGAGAAGCTGTTATGTCTTCCACAACTGAGATATCCATCCATGGCTCACAATAGTTGTAATTTTTATGGGGGAAAACCCAAGTTCATTCATCCTCTTCTATATTTCACATGGCTGTTTCTTTATTAATAAAACACTAAGAGTTTTTTTTTTTTCAATCATTTCCATGAATTCTAAGTCCTATTTCACAATCCACTCTACCCAACAGGGCCTAAACATGCAGGTGAATGCAAATGAGAGAAATAGAAGATATAAAAAGAGAGTGAACATACTAAAAGTGCTGGAACAGAATCCAGACCATCAATGATGTCGTTGTACTCGATGTAGCAACCACAGCTATGACCAGGGCTGATGTGGTTTGCACACTGGTCTGCCCAGTCTCATTTGTACACAGACTCAGCCATTGTTGGTGAGTCGTAGGGTTCAATATGAACAGTAGAAGCATGTCAAGCACCCTGGTTTGCTACTGCATGCATGAAAGCAGAGTGGCAGTCCTTAAGGGGTCTGAGTAGAAGACAACTGAGCCACCAAAAACTCAACTCAACCATAACTTCTTCAGTAAAGCCTTCTCTCTTCCTAAGGCAAAGTTTGGTGATACTGCCTCAGTTTGCACATAAGTTACGTATATGGCTAATATGACACTTATAATATGCTATCATCATTATCTTCTTACTCATCCTCAGGACCTCAGCTGGAGGTGGCTAGAGAAGGGAGATATCAGATCTCTGCTGATTTTTTAAACCATAAGCAAAATAGTGCAAACGTAGCAAGTACTTTCTTCTTGGTCTTTTGGAATTTTGCATGCCAAGACCCCCTATTCACATCAATATAAAAATTTTACTTTTAACTGTCCTTCCATGCACATTGACTTAATAGTTTACCTTTGCTGTCAGACTACCTGAATTACAGAACTGAAGCCCTGGGTTATATATTATAGTGATACAGTCTATTTTTTTTTTCAGATATATAAATCTTCTCAACAGACATTAGGGTATATACCTAATATTGCACAAACAAGCATTCAGTATGGGGCAGTAATCCTTTACCAAACTCCTAAGGTCTAAATTCTGGAAAAAAAAAAAAAAACAAGTTGTGGGCTTTTTTTAAATTATTACTTTCTTTTTGAAACTCTCATTTGGCAGCACAATCCAACTTCACCAGAAATGAATTGCCTATTTGCTGGCAAAACTGAACCCAAATTGCTATATGATTACTTATAGTCTTTATTCTATGGTATTTCAAAAGTCGTATGTTATACAAATAAACTAAAGTGTTCAATTATGGGGTGTCCCAGTCCCCACTGAGATGTTAGATATCATAAAGTATATTTCCCATGTTACCTTGATAAAATCTGAAAGATTCTAAATTTCCATGTTTTTTCCCCAACTGTTTGTATAAAAAACTGTGAACCTGTAAACATTCAATAACTTTTTTGCTAAATTAATGACTTCTATCCGCATCCACCTTAAAACTCAAAAGTGCTTCCTGTACCAAGGGATGCTATCTACAGTATGCAACTACCAGTCTAACTCCCTTCCCCTGACTCCCTCACCTTCTCCTCCCTCCCTTACTTCCTCACTTGACCGATTATTTTGGTACCATGCAACACGGAATAAGTGTCTGCTTTCGTGACTTCTGTGACTTCCATTTATAATTAATATTGCACAAAGTATCTTTTAATGTACAAATTGACTAGTTGTAATTCAATTTCTCCGGGAATCTGAAGTAGAAATGAGACAATTTTCATAAGCAGCTCATAAGATTCTTCACAGCAGCATTGGTAAGTTGGCCTAATATTGATAGTTTTATGCAAATTATCACAACATGCCACAAATTCTTGAAAAGAAGATCTTCTAAGAATACACAGTATTTAATCTCCCTTTTACAGACTTTCATCAAACAGGATATCTTCTAAAAGCAATTATCTAAATTATGCATGGATAGCTCAATAATTTAATGTCTACATATTTTTACTAAAACAATTTGTCTCAGTGTATCTTTTTAAAAGTGCTTTAAGAATTCTAAATAAAAGTAACTAGATAAAACAATTATTTCCGCAACAAATATACTTTAAAATTGACTTTCACACTTAAAAACTTTACAAAGAATTTATGATAAATAATACGCACTTTTACTATTATGCAGTAGATGAGAAATTTTTTTAAATGATTGAATAATGAACATTTAAAAGTGTCAGGTTTAAAAGCAAGTACTGAAATGAATACAAGGAAAAAGCAACTTTAATTAGTAATTAGTCTAATTATTTTCCATGATTGTGATATTATTGTTATTATTTAATTTGGGAGGTCTTTTAATATGTCTTATTTTGGAATACTTAGTCATAATATACATTGATACATACTGTTGCTTACTTTCAAATATTTTAAAGTGATAGCATGGTCCATGAAGTGCAAACCTATAATCTCTGAAAGTATAAGTTCAATGGCTGCCTTAAAGCGATGAATTAGTTTTGTCTTTTGAGCTTTTGAAGAAAGTTGGCCAATTGAACTCATAATATAGATAGATAGATAGAGATATATAATATATTATTTTATTTATTCATCAAAGTACTTATATATTGCAGAATTTTTTCTAGAAATCCAAGATGGTAATGAATCAGACAAGATCTTTGTTATTCAAAACTAAAATCAAGTGTAGTGAAATTGACAAATTACTAAATAAACTGTACTAGGGAGGAAGTGGAAAAAAGGTTAAATAGGAAGAAGTAGTGGGCTTGAGAGGCAAAAAAAGAGTGGATAGTACTAAAAAAGCTTCAGGGAGGCAGCTTGTTGAAAGACATTGTAGAATGAGAATGTATGTGTACTTGGGGTTGGTTGGCACAGTATAGCGCAGGATCGTAGGTACTTAATACAACAGCAAATGCAAATATTTACATGAAGGTTCATGAGACACCAAATGTAAATTGCTTTGTTATGCTGAGGAACAGAGTAAGATTGAGAAGAGTTTCGTGCATCGGACAAGGTTAGAGATAAACCCAATGAAGGCCAGACCATAGAACCATTTGTGTGGTCTTGATAAGTAGTTTGGGCTTTGCTGCATGAAAATGTGGAACCCTTTAAGGGATTTTAGCCCAAGGAGAATTAAAATAGACTGAAATTACAGAAATATCTATGCATATTCATACTGCATGATAAAGTTGAGTCCTGTAAGACTAGAGTCAAAGAAGACTTCCACAAGAGTCCATGTGAGGTAGAAAAACAGTCCAAGAAAAGGCAATACTAGTAAGTTGGACAAAATGGAATTTAAAAGCCAATAGAATGATAAGGGCCATATGCTTTGGGTCTGAGGCACATCTATGCTTGAGTACTGACTATATTTGCTACTTACAGTACAATGTTTGGGAAACTATTTATCTGCCCACTCTTGGATCTTCATTTGTAAAATGAGAATCATAGTGTATATTCACAAGGTTATTGTGATGATTAAATGAAATAATACCTGTAAAAGACTAGGACAAACCTGAAACATTATGAGTCTCAATAAATGTTTTTTTTTTTTTTTTTCTTGTTAGGAGTACACCTCAAATGAACAAAAGAACAAAGCAGAAATAAAAATGGCCAATAGTAGACATTTGAAAAATGTTACAACTGCAGAAGTGCTCAAAAATATGCAAAATAATTTGACACCAAAGGATAATTTATACACGGCAGATTAGTCAACATTAAAAGAATGAGGGAAAAAAAAAAAAAAAAAAGAATGAGGGACACCTGGGTGGCTCAGTGGTTGAGTGTCTGCCTTAGGCCCAGGGCCTGATCCTGGAGACCCAGGATCCAGTCCCACATCACATCAGGTTCCCTGCACAGAGCTTGCTTCTCCCTCTGCCGTGTCTCTGCCTCTCTCTCTCTCTCTCTCTCTCTCTCTCTCTCTCTCTCTCTCTATCTCTCATGAATAAATAAATAAAATCTTAAAAAAAAAAAGAATGATTAATACCCAGTGTGGGCAGATAGATGAGCCCATGAGCCCTGAAATTTCAAGGGAAGAGTATGGTTGTTCTGGAAAGTACATGGACCCAAAGCCTGAAATGTGTAAATTCTTTGACACATCAATTTCAAATCTGGAATGTTATACTGTAGAACTAAACAGAAAAATATCGCAATATAAATAAGGATGTCATTGGTAGCATTGTTTGTGGTAACAAAATATTGGAAACAACCTAAATATTCAACTAGGAAATGTTTAAGTAATTTATGTTGTAATTTACAGAGCAAAATGATGTTCAGCCTTTAAAATGATGAAATAAATAGATATTTATTACTGTGTCAATATCTAAGTGGTATTTGGTATTTGAAAAGCAAATACACTGTAAGCTAATTTTTTTATTGAACTCATAAACATACAATCACATATGGTAAATTGGATATATCTGAGTAAATTCAGACTTATTAGAAGTTGTTATAGTAAAAGAATGAGGTTTACAAATAGAGAACTGTGAAGGGAAAATTAATTAATGAAATTCCCTTTGGAAACAAGAGCTCTTTTTACAGCATTTGTGTTATAAAAAAGGAAACATTTTACTCACAAATGGAAGTAAAGAAGGTGAGGCTATATCATGTGATCCAATAATTTCCTGACCCCAGAGAAAACAAGTTGAGGGTCTTTGTGTTTTGTTTTTTTGGTTGTCGTTGTTTGGAACTTTTGCTCTCCAGCTTAGGCTACTTCTCCATTCATTTCCTCTCTAATACTCTGACTTTCTCTAGCTTTCCTTCTGCCACAGGTACCTTGCAGGCCCTAAACATACATTTTTTAGTTAAATGTTTGGGCCAAGAGGTGAAGGGTGGCTTATTTTGTTAGCTGCTTCTGTTAAATTGTTAGATCCTCTACTCAGAGAGACCGAGATAGCAGTGTGGGAATGTTTTTAGAGCATAGTAAAGAGATGCAAAACACACTAAAGAAGACATCAATCTAACCCACATCCTCTCTTTGGAGGCCCTCTCCTTTCCAGTCCCTAGTGATATAACTCATCTTGGTTAGCTACAGTAAGGCTGATTCCCTCCAGTTTATTTTTCTAAAATTTTGTAAGAGTTATGGGGAAAGACAGGCTTTTTTCCTCCAGGTATATAAGTTAAAAAGAATATTCAATCCTGGAGCTCTTGGTGCCATTTTTTTTTCTGTGATAGAAGACATTGCCTGGAAAATGAAGCCAACACAGAGGAAGGATGAGGAAGAGAGAAAACAGTTGTGTCCTTATTATATTGTTGAGCACCTGTATCCCAACATGTTGGAAGAGATTTAGGGTCCTAGACTAGTGGTTCTCAAAGCATGATTTCCACTCCTGGCAATTTGTTGGAAAATCAAATTATTAGTCCCAATATTAGACCTATTGAATTACAACTCTGGAGTGGGCCTGACAATTTTAAGACGACCGACAGGAGTTCTCAGGAATGCTACAAGCTGAGAGTCACTGTCTAGACCTTTTAAATATATGAGCCATTAGATACCTTATTTATATCTCTTTCTTTTGAAAAGCCCTAATTAACGCAGCCACTGGGATAAATTGAGTAGGTGGGGTTATCTTAGCCTATTAGTAATACAGACCCAAAGGAAATTGGAATAATTTTTTAGTGGCATAGAAATGTATGGGTACGTGATTTCATGGAGCAACTTTCAGAAGTCCAGATATATAAGTAAATACAGCAAATTTTAAGAGTTTTCAGGGAAGTTGTCTCAGACAAGCAAGATCAAGGAGTGGGACCTTAGCTGAAGGTTCAAGAAGGCAATGAAGCCATAGAGGAGGTGATTGATGGAGATATAAAAGGTAAAATCAAGGGACAAGATAACAGAATAACATCAATCATTGTGTGTAGGGGGCTGTGGTTAAACATTTTTATATCTGAAATTGAGTTAGAGCATTAATAAGAGATAACAGTATCCAAGATAAGGATATAAGAACAGATGGCAAGGGTTGTTGGTATTGAGATGATCAACTCTGGATTCCGAGGTCAACCATGTAGACATCCACAAAAGTTTAGCCAGCTGACAAATTCCATAATGAATAAGAGAATAGTCAGGACATAGGTAAAGAAAAGCAAAAGGTATTTTGAGGGTGTCATAGCTAGATGAAATGAGCCTCAGAAACGGATGCAGATTTATAAAAGTGGAAAGTTTGGATTAAGAAATAACACAGGCAAAAAAAAAAAAAAAAAGAAATAACACAGGCAGGTGTGAAAACGGTAACAGCATAACTGCAGTACATTGCAGATGAAATACAAGATGATAAAAACCTCCACCAAGAGGAACTAAGAGAAGCAATGCTTAAAGGTGGAGGAGAGAGGGTAGTGTTTCTTGAAGGCCCAGCGTTGGAGGCAGGCATCTTGCCATGCTCAGTAAGAAGTGACACTTCCATTGTCTGGAGAGACTATTGTTATGTTAAAAGATGACAGAGAAGCAACACAAATAAGCATACCTTATTTAGCTTCCATTTTCTCTGCTAAGAATAATATTCACAGTGGAAGCAAGTTAAAGAGGAAATTGAAGATGAAGATCATTTATGCTCTGTTACTGTACATTAACATTTACCTTAGTCAATACATGATTGTAGTTGATCTATTTCTATAAATAATTTGTAGAAACTCTTCACAGGAGGTTCATTTTTATGTGTGTGAATAATGGGGGTGGTGCATTCACTTGCCACTTAGACAAATCAGCCTTGATGCTTACTGGGTGGTAAATGCAGCCTGGCATTTCTATCCATTCTTCTTCTGAGGATTGTAGGCTATACAGTCTCATGGCTGTTTGCTGGCTGAGCATCTGTGACTATCTTTACTATAGAGTGCTAAGTTATAAGTAGGGTGCTCAGGTTTTTTTTTTTTTTTAAGATTGATTGGTTGATTGATTTTAGAGAAAGAGAGCATGTGCAAATGAGGTTGGGGAGAGGGGCAAAGAGAGAGAGGGATATGAGTAGACTCCCCACTGAGCAAGGATCCTAACATGGGGGCTTGATCCCAAGACTGAGATTATGACCTGAGCTGAAACCAAGAGTCAGAAGCTTAATCAATAGCTACCCAGGCGCCCCAGAGTGCTTTGTTTTTACATAGTGCTCGTTATAATAGACATCAGTGTGGGCAGGCCTGGTGGCTCGGTGGTTTGGTGCCTGCCTTCAACCCAGGGCCTGATCCTGGAGACCCAGGATCGAGTCCCACGTCGGGCTCCCTGTATGGAGCCTGCTTCTTCCTCTACCTGTGTCTCTGCCTCTCTCTGTGTCTCTCATGAATAAATAAATAAATAAAATCTTTAAGAAAATAGACATCAGTGTATTACTATTAGAGTCAGAGTTGAGAAACTTGTTTTCTGTAGTAAATGAAAATATTCATTCAGGCATGGTGTAGATAACAGAAATCTATACGTTTGTACATGTGTCAAACTATTCTGTGGGTTAATAGTTAACAGTCATTTTTGTTGTCCTTTCCCCAGAAAATATTCTTATAAATAATCCTAGGTCAATGACATAACAACTTTAGCAAAAAGAAGTGTATTATTTTCACCCATTGATCAGACCTTCCCAGATTTTACACTCTTGGGAAAATAATAGAAATAAAAGTTGAAGAAAACAGAAAACACAAAAATATGTCTTTCAAATATTTTCCTTCATAATGTTATACGTTCAGGAATGTTCGGTTTTTGTTTTTGTTTATTTGTCTGGACAGTTACAGTCCCACTACTGGGCTTTATTTAGTTCCAAAGATCCAGACCAACAGAATAAATAAAATAATAAAGTGTATTTTATACTGAAAGTTGTATTTAAGATTGATTCATTTCTGCTACATATTCATGGAAGTCTACTTGTCCTTAAGCTACAATGTTTTTCTTCCCATTTAAGCAAGCACCACATATGTAAATCTAGTCCCACCACATTAAAAAGCACATATATTAAGAATGTTAAACATTCTCTATACATCAAAAAATGCTTCTGAGTGGCTCCCAACAGAGCATGTCTATCTCCAGCTAATGAGTTTTAATGTATGATTTTCTTGTACCTCGCTTTTCTTTACACATCAATCTGTTCATGGCATCTGTCATGCAAACAGTAACAGGAAAACCGCTGGGGCTGTCAAGGAAATGACACCTTTCTCCTTTACCAGCGTCTGAAAATGATGCCCAGATTTCTCTGAAATTCTCCAGGCAAACTATGTCTTTCTTTTAAAACCAATACCATCTGCCCAGGCAGACATTTGTGAGCCAATTGTCACATAAAAGATTTTAGCTGATTTCTAATGCTCAAGCGTGTTACATTAGGTTATCAAGCTTTCACTTAACTAGATGACTTACCTTACACATTTCAAATTGAAGATGGTTATTAGAGCATAGAATGCTATGGTTAATCTTAACCAAACTATAAGATGCTAACAGCAGCAGCCTTGGTTTATATTTAAAAGTAAAATCACTCAGTATCTCTTTCAACTTAATACATACATATATATATATATATATAATGATTTCTGAATGTTTATGCTTTTTTTCAGAATGAAAGTTGAGACCATTGTAAAATATGTATAATATAGTACCTACTGTAAATGGGTGTAACTGAGTATTATTTCACTTTCATGTTTTTTGATTAAGTTTAAATTCAGATATAAACTTAACCAATATAATAAAATTAAGTACAATCTCAATAAAACACTCAGCTGCAGCAAGAAAATCCCTTCTTAATCATTCCAATTACATGGCTAATGGTATTCAGCAGATAATGTATTCACAAGAGTATTCTTTTTTACCTGGTTTAGCTAGCTAACTCAATTAACATAATTCCTTTCCCCCAAATCCATAAAATTCCTCAAGTATGTATCATCTTAGACAAAAAAAAATATGCTTTCTACATGTATATACATGTACATTATATATCATGTCAGAACTTTTTTTCACTTGAAAATTTTTATTAGCATTCTGTGTAAATACATCCACAGCATAAATTTTAACGTAGCCCAGGATTTCCTTGTGTGCATGTACCACCTAAGTAACATCCTTAAGGAGCTGTTATGAAGTTACAGAGTTTTCCTGTTGCAAAAAGCATCCAGATGAACATTTTAATAAAGTTTTCCAATTCCGTTCATTTTTATAACTCTTCAAGGGTTATAATTGATCATTGAAAAGGTGTGAATATTTTAAGAATTTTTATATATACTATATTTTAAAAATTATTAAATTAAAATCCTTCATCATTGCATAAATGTTTCCATTTCACCATAAACTTGTCAACATTAGATATTTTAATTAGTCACTTCCTGATAATTGAAAAATATTCTCATTGTTTTGTTTCCTCGATAACTAGTAGGATTTAGATTTTCCTTAAGTTTCTAGAACAATTGCACCACGACCAAGTGGGATTTATTCCTGGGCTGCAAGGGTGGTACAACACCCACAAATCAATCAGTGTGATACATCACATAAATAAAATAGAGGACTAGAATCATATGATCCTCTCAATAGATGCAGAAAAAGCATCTGCGAAAACACAGCATCCTTTCTTGATTAAAATCCTCCACAGTGTGGATAGAGGGAACATACCTCAATATCATAAAAGCCATCTACAAAAAGCCCACAGTGACTATCATTCATAAAAGAGGAAAAACTGAGAGCTTTTCTGGTAAGGTTAGGAACATGACAGGGGTGCCCACCATCACCACTGCTGTTCAACATAGTACTAGAAGTCCTAGCCGCAGCAATCAGACAACAAAAAGAAATACAAGTCATCCAAATTGGAAAAAAATAAGTAAATAAATAAAAAACCTCTCACTCTTTGTAGATGAAATGATACTTTTTGTGGAAAACCCAAAGATTCCACCCCAAAATTGCTAGAATTCATACAGCTGTTCAGCAAAGTGGCAGAAAATAAAATGTACAGAAATCAGTTGCATTTCTCTATTAACAGAGAGAGAAAAAAAGAGAAATTAAGGAATCAATCCCATTTACAATTGCACCAAAAATTGTAAGATACCCAGGAATAAACCTAACCAAGGAGGTAAAGGATCAGTACTCTGAAAAGTATAGCACCTTAATGAAAGAAAATTCAGGAAGACACAAAGAGGTGAGAAAGCACCCATGCTCATGGATTGGAAGAACACATATTATTAAAATGTCTATGCTACAAAGCAATCTACACGTTCAATGCAATCTCTATCAATGTATCATCACTATTTTCCACAGACCTGGAAAAAATAATCGTAAAATTTGTGTGGAAACACAAAAGACCCTGAGTAGCCACAGAAATGTTGAAAAAGAAATCCAAAACTGGTGGCATCACAACTCTGGACTTCAAGCTATACTACAAAACTGTGATCGTCAAGACAGTATGGAACAGATACAAAAACAGACACATAGATCAATGGGACAGAGGAGAGAATCCAGAAATTGACCCTAAACTCCACGATCAACTAATCTTCGATAAAGCGGGAAAGAATATCCAGTGGCAAAAAGACAGTCTATTCAACAAATGATATTGGGTAAATTGGACAGCCACGTGAAGAATGAAACTACACTGTACACAAAAATAGACTCAAAATGGATAAAAGACCTAAAAGTGAGATAGGAATCCATCAAAACCCAGAGGAGAACATAGGCAACAACCTCTTTGACCTCAGCTGCAGTAACTTCTGGCTAGACTTCTGCCTCCAAAGGCAAGGGAAACAAAGGCAAAAATAAACTATTGGGATTTCATCAAGATAAAAAGCTTCTGCACAGCAAAAGAAACAGTTGACACAACCAAAAGACAACCTACAGAATGGGTGAAGATATTTGCAATTGACACATCAGATAAAGGGGTAGTATTCAAAATCTATAAAGAACTATCAAACTCAACACCCACAGAACAAATAATCCAGTCAAGAAATGGACAGAATATATGAACAGACATTTCTCCAAAGAAGACATGCACATGGCCAACAAACTCATGAAAAATGCCCCACATTACTTGGTTTCAGGGAAATACAAGTCAAAACCACAATAAGATACCACCTCACACCAGTCAGAATGGCCAAAATTAACAAGACAGGAAACAATAGATGTTGGTGAGGATGCAGAGAAAGGGGAACCCTCTTATACTGCTGGTAGGAATGCATGCTGGTGCAGCTGCTCTGGAAAACAGTATGGAGGTTCCTCAAAAAGTTAAAAATTGGGACACCTGGGTGGCTCAGTGGTGAAGCATCTGCTTTTGGCTCAGGGCATGATCCTGGAGTCCCAGGATCAAGTTTCACATTGGGCTCCCCATATGGAGCCTGCTTCTCCCTCTGCCTATGTCTCTGCCTCTCTCTCTCTCTGTGTGTCTCTCATGAGTAAATAAATAAAATATTTTTAAAAAGTTAAAAATCCCCTAAAACCCAGCAATTGCACTACTAAGTATTTACCCAGAGGATGCAAACATAGTGAGCTGATGGGGTACCTGCATTCCAATGTTTATAGCAGTGATGTCCACAAGAGCCAAACTATGGAAAGAGCTTAGATGTCCTTCAATCACTGAATGGCTAAGGAAGATGTGGGGTGTGTGTATGTGTGTATGTGTGTGTATAATGGAAAATTACTCATCCATCAAAAAAAGAAATCTGACCACTAGTAATGATGTGGCTAGAACTAGAGGGTATTATACTGAGCGAAATAAGTCAGTCAGAAAAAGACAATTGTCATGTGATTTCACTCATAAGTAGAAGTTAAGAAATAAGGGAAGTTAAGAAATAGAGGAAGAGAGGGGAAAATAAAATCAGATGAAATCAGAGTGGGAGACAAGCCATAAGTAACTCTCAACTGTAGGAAACAAACTGAAGGTTGCTGGAGGGGAGGTAGGTGGAAAGATAGGATAATTAGGTGACGGGCGTTAAGGAGTATACTTGATATAATGAGCACTGAGTGCTATATACAACTGATGAATCACTAAGCTCTACCTATGAAACTAATACTACACTTTATTAATTAAATTTAAATTTTAAAAGGGTTTCTAGAACAATTTATTTGTGTGTGTATGTGTGTGAGACTTATGTCTTTGGCCATTACTCCATAAAAGTGTTGATCAATAACTGTTGACTCTTTAAAGATATACATCTTTTATATAATATATAAATTACACAGATTTTTCTGATTTCCATTTGCATTTCAAGATGACTTAATATCATGTTTTACTTGCACAGTTGGTCAGTCATTTTTATCAATATTGTCTTGTGCAGTTTCTATCATTTTTTATCATTCCTTATCACTCTTAGAAAATTTTTCCTTGCTCTACAATTATAGAAATATTAAGCTACATATTCTCTTAGAACTTTTATACTTTTATTTTATATGTCTAATTTTAATATCATTTAATAATGAATCTTTCAACTACTTACTTGAAATATCATCTTTAGTACATGCCATATTTTGATAAATCACGAGATACAAATCTCTGTGTTATATCCCTTAGGCTATTTGTCTATTCCTGTTTGAACAACATATTCTTTTAATTATTTCACACATTTAAATCTTTCTTGGAAAAATTCTTTTCTGAACTTCCTCCCCTAACTCCATTACTCTTTGTTTTAAGGATTGCTATAATTATTCACACATGTTTATTATCCCAGGTCAATTTTAGAATAATTTGGTTAAAGTTCCCAAGAAACAGAAAAGTTTTTGTTAGTTTTTTACCTGAATGTCATGGAAACTTCCAATCATATCCTATTACCTATTCTCCTTTCTTCCTTTTGCAATAAAAGACCCAAAATGTTAGCAGCATGCAGGTTGCTTAGCCTTAAAGCTAACTCTCTATGACTATGTGATTAAATTTTAACTTGTGAGGAGACCTGGGTGGCTCAGTGGTTTGGTACCTCCCTTTGGCTCAGGTCGTGATCCTGGGGTCCTGGTATTGGGTCCCACATCAGGATGCCCATAGGGAGTCTGCTTCTCCCTCTGTCTGTGTCTCTGCCTCTCTCTCTCTGTATCTCTCATGAATAAGTAAATAAAATCTTCAAAAAAATTTGTACTTGTGACTGGAAGTAATGAGTGTGACTTCTAAGTCCTTTCTTTATAATCAGTTGTCTTAGATCTCTCATCTTATAATTGATACATGAGAGAAAAAAAAAACCCTTCTCTTTTATTTAAGACAGCATATGATATTTCTTGTAGCACAATGTCCCCAAACCTAACAAACAGAATTGTATTCTCAGATGTGGGAAGCTTACAAAAAAACAGAATATGAAGCATTGGCTTAGCAAATGTTTAGTAACTAGAAAGAACATAGATAATACTATAGTCCCTCTATCCAGTCACCCATTTTATGGAAGGGAAAAGCATTTGGCAGAACATTTTCTTGTGATCACCTAAAAGGTAGGCTCATTGTCCACCAAAGCCATACTAATCAAGGAACTGGTTGAGAAAATGTAGAATGATTACCATGGCTGCTCATTGTTATTTTTCAGTAAAATATAGTGAAAGAGACTTGTAGCCAAAAATTGGCCAGTCTGCAAGCAGAGATGGAGAAAAAACAAGCTTTGTTTATGGGAGGTTCTGTCTGCCAGTGGCCTGAAATTTAAATTGATTGAATGTTCCGAAATCTGAAGCCTTAACGGGCTGGAAGTTCCAAATGCTTCTGTATGGAAACAGCAGGAATTAAGTTTAGAGCTCAAAAGCAGACTGAAAGCAAACAGCAGATTAAGGATGTTGCCCTCAGACATGAAGTCATGGTTACAAATCCCTCAAGGGAGTTCCCATTACAGGACAGAGAGGGATGACTAAATTCAGAAGCCAACCTTAGAAGAGAGCATTTCCTGAGCAAGCTTAGGAAATGTTACCAGAAGAGATCTTTGTGAATGGTTATTTCACACAGAACTTACTAGAAGGAAGTAGACCAGAGACCACTAAATTTTGGAGAGAATTGTATTACCAAATAAATTACAAACCTAACCACAGAAGCCTATTATTGCTCTGCCTCCAAAGCAACTCTCAGGTCATGAAGCCGCCATATTCCCCAATAGCCACTGAAAGAGTGGCTGCAGGGCATAATCAGTGAGGGAGAACCTGCAAAGAAAGGGCCAAGTAGGGGCTATCAAGGACTGTGGAGAAGGAAGTTCCTTCTATAAATCATCAGGGTTGGCAAGATAGGGATTAACCCAGGAAATCACTCCCTCTGGTGCAAGGAGTCTTCTGTCAAGCAGGATTTAATATCTGTAATAGACTAAAGGTTCCCATACCTCCTCTTTTCCAAATTGAAGTTATTAACCTTTTCTGCTCCAAATCTTCCATTAATATTGGTGTCTTTGATAATATTAGTTCCTCAATTTCTAGAACTCATTCTTGGAATGGATGCAACTAAAAAAGCAAAAACTTTTTAGCTGTGTGCTAGATGCAGAAAGTGTTTGTGGCACCCTGAGTTAACTTTCTAAATAAAGTGTAAGTGTGTGTGTGTGGGGGGGGGGGTATGGGTGTATGTGTGCAAGCATGTGTATTATGGGACAGAAGTGTCTGGACTCAGACTAAAAAATATTTGTTTCCATTCTTTCATTCTTCCTTTAAGTAAGCATGGCAATTTAAAAGTTTGGTCTCAGATTTTTGACACTTTTTTACTGACAGTAGGTTCTATGTCTTCTTCTCTTGAATCTGGTGGGGTTTGTTGGTGTTTACCAAAATAGTACAATAGAGATGACACTAGGTGATTTCTTAAGGCTTCTTAAAGTGATTTATTAAGATAATGAATTTTCTGTGACATTCACAGGGTAAAAAAAACCCTCCCTAAGGAACATCAACACTTGCCATGTAAGCCAGCCAACTGCCCAGAGGCTGCCATGTTGAGAGAAAGCACCAGCTGGTACATGTGAAGGGACCACATGGCAAAGTTCTGGGATAACAAGACAGGGGAATGTCTGAGCAACCACCAGCTGCTCCATCACCCCATAGCTCTTCTCTAACTCCCAATATCTTCTCACTCCAACTGTGGCAGAGATGCTGAGCCAAAATCACCCTAAACCGTCTCATTTCCTAAGCTTCTGAAAGTCTGGGAAATAACGTGATTGTTGTTCTTTTAAGCCACTAAGTTTTAGGTTGTTTTGTTATTAAGCATGTAGAAATTCCACCCTGTTTTGGAATAGAGACTATATTCACTTCCTAGTCTCCTTGGCAGTCAGATGTGACAACATGATCAGGCTCCTGCCAAAGAGATGTGTGCAAATTCTGAGACATCTCTTTAAATAAGACGTGCCTTAATGTCTCTATCTTCTTCTAGCTTAGCTTCTTCTAGCATAGAAAGCAAATTTATAAGCCACATACGAAGGATGACGGAATCACTCTGACATCCCAGGGCCTCTCACCTGTGGAAGGTAAGACTGAGAAAAATAAATTTCTTTCTATTCAAGTCACTGTATTTGATGGTTATTAGAGTACTTCAGCCTGTACTGAAATAAATGCAATGACATTGACTGAAAACAGTCAATAATACTTATTTTCTCAAAAATGCAGATATCAACCTCCATTATCTTTTCTTTCCCAAGTGAAGTTGTATAGTTTGTTTTTAATGTAGTTATGCATATTTTAATACATTTGCCCTACGGTGTTTCATATTTTTGATGTTATGATTAGGAAGATATTTTGATATTTTTCATTATATTTTTAAGTAGTTATTGGTATACTATAGGAGCAAAGATTTTCAGATATTGATATTTAATCAATAAGCTCTATTATTAACAATTGACCTCAAATAATCAATTGTTTTCCTTTGGTTCTTGCCAGTATGATGAGATACTACTCACTCTTGTTCTCTGGCTGACCTTGTTATAGAAATGTATGATTGATCTGATAAGCCTTTTTTTTTATTATGGTAAAAAACACCTAAAACACACAAATCTACCTTCTTAATTTTTAAGTATATAATACAGTATCATTACCTACATACACACTGTTGTACAGATCTCTAGACTTTTTCACCTTGCATAACTGAAACTCTATATCCATTAAAGAGCAACTTCCCATTTCCCCTTCCCTCCAGCCACTGGTAACCATCATTCTACTCTCTGCCTCTATGAGTCTGACTACTTTTGATACACTATATAAGTGGAATTATAAAGTATTTGTCCTTGTGTGACTGACTCACCTAGCATAATGTCTTTAAGCTTTATCCATGTCATAGCATATGATGAGGCTTTCCCTTTTTTTTTAAGATTTTATTTATTTATTTGAGAGAGAGCAAGAAAGAGCATGAGGGGAGAGGAGAGGGAGAAGCAGGTAGTCAATAAGGGGCTCTATCCCAGGACCTTGGGATCATGACCTGAGCCCAAGGCAGACACTCAACAAACTGAGCCACCCAGGCATCCTGGTTTTCCTCCTTTTTAAAAGTTGAATAATAATTCATTATGTATACCACATTTCTATCCTGGTTATCATGAATAGTGCTACAATGGACACGGATGTGCAAATAAGTCCTCAAGATCCTATTTGCGATTATTTTGGAAAAGTATCCAGAAGCAGAGTTGATGGATCATGTGAGAGTTCTATTTTAACTTTGTAAAGGAACCTCCATTCTGTATTCCCGACTTTAAAGCTTATCACAGATTGGTTAAGAAAATGGTGGCAGAGTAAAAAGATTCTAGGCTAACCCTGTCCCTTGAATAAATGACAAAACTATCAACTCATCCTAAATATCCCAGAGATTGACCTGAAGACTGGCAGAAGAAATTCCACAACCAAAAGTAGAGAAGAGGCCTCACTGAAGAAGGTAGGAAGTGCAGAGACATGGTTTGGGAGAGATTGTGGCTGTTGCAGTGGGGAGGGAGCCATGGTCACAGGAAAGGGCGAGAGACAGACTAACACACAGGGGAGCACATGGGGAGAGTGAATCCCATCACAACCGGTTTAGAAAGTTAGACGGGGCTGAATTTCATGACTTCTGGCAAACAGCAGGGCTTAAAACCTGGAATGTCAAGGGTTGGGGGGGCTGGGTGTGGCTGGGATAGAGCCTTCAGGGCATTGCGTCACTCTTGGAGAGAAGATAGGTAAGCAATTCTTCAGACGTGCAGCTTGGAAACAGTAATCTGAAGAGTGCCTAGAGGACTAGAGCACATAATGGGGAGCTGATTCGCTCATCTCAGAGCACATCCCAGAGAGACAGCAATAAGGAAGAGACCCCTCTGGGAATAAAGGTACTAGCTGAGGCCATGTTGCTCCCCTACCCCTCAGCATAAGCACAGGGTCACCTGTGGGAACCGGTGCAGTGTGCACACTAGCTACCTAACAAGCTTACACCAAGCATGTAAACATATTTACAGTGGCCGCCTCACACCACAGAAGAACCATCTTTCCCAGTCACATGTCCTCAATCCCAGCATAGTGGGTGCCCTCCTCCTAGAAGACCAGCCCAAACCCCTGCTCACCCCTCATCTCCCAAACAGTTTTACAGAGGAGCACCAGTTCTGGTGATGGCAAAAAGTGTCATTTCACGAACAGAGAAGAGCACGCTTGGTTAAAATACTTCCCATTCAGGCCAGGAACCAAACACTACCTACACCAGGCAAACAGCTCTGCAAACAACTGGCCTGAGGGATAAAGTGGCCAGGTCAAAAGAGCAGAGCACACGTAGCACACACTGGAGACCTCCTGAAAGCACTAGGCCCTGGGGAAGTTGGGACAAAACACAGCAGGGCACTACTGGAACTCATCTTCATAAGGTCATTACTCTCAAGAACAGGAAACAAAATGGATTTTCCTAAAACAGAGAAACTGGCAGAGAGACAAAATGACAAGACAAAGATATTTATCCCAGATGAAAGAACAGGACAAGGCCACAGTCAGAGAACTAAGAGACAAACCTGATGAACTGAATTATGAACTGATTATTTATTTTTTAAAAGATTTTTTATTTATTTATTCATGAGAGACACACAGAGACAAAGACACGGGAACAGGAAGGAGAAGCAGGATCCATGCAGAGAACCTGATGAGGGACTCAATCCCAGGACTCTGGGATCATGTCCTGAGCCAAAGGCTGATGTTCAACCACTGAGCCGCTCAGGCGTCCCCATGAACTGATAATTTAAAGTAAGGGTTGGGGTGCCTGGGTGGCTCAGTCAGTTAAACATCTGACTCTTGGTTTCAGCTCAGGTCATGATCTCAGGGTCCTGGGATTGGGCCCCATGTCAGGCTCCAAGCTCAGTGTGAAGTCTGCTTGAGATTCTTTCCCCTTGTTCCCTCCCCCTCTGTTCCTCTCCCGGCTCAGTCTTACTTTCTCTCTCTTTCTAAAATAGGTAAATAAATTAAACCTTTTAAAAAGTGAAGTAATGATCATAAGGATGCTCACAAGACTTGAGAAGAGATAAGACCACATAAATGAGACTCTTAACACAGAGATAAGGAATAAGAGTGAGATAATGGGTACAATAAAAGAAATGAGAAACATGCTTGATGGAATGAACAATGGGATGGAAGAAGCAGAGGAAAAAATTAGTTATCCAGAAGACAGAATAAAGGAAAGTAACCAAGCTGAACAAAAGTGAGAAAAAAATAATTGTCAAAATAAGAATAGACTTAGGGAACTTAGTGATTCCAATGAACATAATAGCATTCATATCACAAGAAGAAAGAGAGAAAAGGGGGAAGAGTATTTATTTGAAGAAATAATGGGTGACAACTTCCCTAATCTGGAGACAGACATGATATCCAGATCCAGGAGGCATAGAGAACTCCCATGAAAATCAACAAAAGCAGATCCACACCAAGAAATATTGTAATTAAATTGGCAAAATAGAGTGATAAAAAAATCAAGAAAAGCAAGACAAAAGAAGACAGTAACTTACAAAGAAAACCCTTTTGTAAAGCTAAAGCTAAAATTTTCAGTGGAAACTCTCAAAGTTAGAAGGGAATGGAAGCATATATTCAAAGTGCTAAATGGGAAAAATCTGCAGCCAAGAATACTCTACCCAGCAAGGCTATCATTCAGAATAGCAGGAGAAAAATTGAATCAGTAATTAAAAAAAAAAAAAAAAAAAAAACTCTCAACAAACAAAAGTCCAAGGCCAGATGGCCTCACAGGTGAATTCTATCAAAACATTAAAGAAAAGTTAATACAAAAAAAAAAAGTTAATATCTATTCTCAAAATATTCCAAATAATAGAAAATGAAGGAAAAGTTCCAAATTCATTCTACAAGCCCAGCATTACTCTAATACCAAAAACAGATGCAAACACCACAAAAAGAGAGAAATATTGGCCAATATCCCTGATAAATGAACATAGATGCAAAAAATCTATAACAAAATACTAGCAAACTGAATTCAACAATGCATTAAAAAAAATCATTCACAGTGATTAAGCAGGATTCATTCTTGAGTTGCAAGTGTGGTCCAATATTTGTAAATCAGTTATTGTGACATATCATATCAGTAAAAGAAAGGAAAGAACCATATGATCATTTCAATAGATAAAGAAAAAGCATTTAATAAACTGCAAAATCCGTTCATGTCAAAACTCTCTGCAAAGTATGTTTAGAGGAAATATAATAAAGGATATATAGATAAATATATGTGTGTGTGTGTGTATATATATATATATATATATATATATAGAGAGAGAGAGAGAGAGAGAGAGAGAGAGATGATATAGATATAGATATAGATCCACAGCTAACGTTATCCTTAATAGGGAAAAACAGAGTACTTTTCCCCAAAAATCAAGAACAGTATAAGGATGGCCTCTCACCACTTTTATTCAACACAGTTGTTGAGTTTCAGCCACAGCAATCAGACAAGAATTAAAAGTCATCCAAGATGGTAAGAAAAAAATAAAACTTTGATTATTTGTAGATAATATGAGACGATACATGGCAGACCCAAGACTTTTAGAAAACAATTAGAATACTTTGATTATTTGTAGATAATATGAGACGATATATGGCAGACCCAAGACTTTTTTTTAGAAAACAATTAGAACTCATGAGTTTAATGAATTCGCAGGATACAAAATAAATGTGCAGAAATCTTACATTTTATATACTAATAATGAAGCAGCAGCAGGAGAAATTAAGAAAACAATCCCATTTATAATTGCACCAAAAATAATAAAGTGCCTAGGAATAAATCTAACCGAAGGGGAGAAAGACTTGTACTCTGAAAACTATAAAATACCAATGAAAGAAACCAAGGATGACAGAAACTAATGGAAAGACATTTCATGATCATGGATTGGAAGAATAAATATTGTTAAAATGTCCAGACTACCTGAAGCAACCTACAGATTTAATGTAATCCCTACCAAAATACCAATGGCATTTAACAGAACTGGAACAATCCTAAAATTTATATGGAGCCATAAAAGACAAAAATAATCAAAGCAATTTTGAAAAACAGAAAACCTGGAGGCATCACAATTCCAGATTTCAAGTTATATTACAAAGCTGTGTAATTAAAACAGTATGTTACTGGCACAAAAACAGACACAGAGATCAAGAAAACAGAATAGGAAATCCAGAAATAAACACATATCTATATGGTCAATTAATCTTTGACAAAGCAGGAAATAATATCCAATGGGAACAAGATAGTCTCTTCAACAAATGCTGTTGAGAAAGTTGGACAGAAATGTGCAAAAAAAGGAAACTGAATCATTTCCTTACACCATACACAAATACAAATTAAAAATGGATTAAAGACCTAAATGTGAGTCCTGAAATCTTAAAAATCCTAGAAGAGAACACAGATAGTAAATTCTTTGACATTAGTTAAAGCAACTTTTTTCTAGATGTGTCTCCTGAGGCAAGAGAAACAAGAGCAAAGATAAACTAGTGGGACTGCATCAAAATAAAAAGGTTCTGCACAGCAAGGCAAACAACAAAACTGAAAGACAATGAAATGAATGGGAGAAGAGACAAATCGAGAAAGAGACTCTTAATTACAGTGAACAAACTGATGGTTACCAGAAGGGAGGGTGGTTGGGGGATGGATGAAACAGAGAACAGGGATTAAGGAATACACTTCACTCTATTGTACACTGGAAACTATTATGACACTGTAGGTTAACTAAGTGAAATTAAAATGAAACCTTGCAAACATTTTTTTAAAAAGTAAAACAAATTACAAAGTTATAGTAATCAAAATAACGTGACAACAACATAAAATAGAGAGATCAATAGAAGAAAATAGACAACAGAGAATTAAACCCATGCCTATATGGTCAAGTGATCTTTGACAAGTGTGCCATAACTAAAAATTGGGAAAAGAGTGTCTTTTGCAAATAGACAAAAATTGGATGGGAAAAATTGGTTGGGAAAATTGGATGTCCAGACATAAAACAATGAAACTGGATCTTCATATTATACCACACACAAAAATTAACTTGAAATGGATTAATGACTTAACGGCTGAAACTATAAAACCCCTGGAAGAAAACTGATGGTTAATCGTATGTGTCAACTTGGCTGATGTCAGATGGTTGGTAAACATTTTTGGATAGGTTTTTGAGAATATCTCTCAAAGAGATCAGCATTTGAATCAGTAGACTGAACAGTAGAAAAATTTGAACACTAGAAAAAAGATTGCCTCATCAATCCAAGTAGGCATCATTCAATCCATTGAGGGACTGAATAAAACAAAAAGATGAAAGAAGGGCAGATTGATTCTGAGGCATCTATCTTGTCCTACCCTCAGACATTGGCACTCCTGGTTCTCAGGGAAGGATTTACATTATCGGCCCCTGATCCTCAAGTCTTCGGACTCGACTGGCTTTTCTGGCTCGGCAGTTTGCTGATGGCCAACCTGGAGGTTCTCTGGTCTCCATAACTCTGTGAGCCAATTCCCATAATGAACCTCAACTTCTGTCTACTTACCTACCTACCTTATTTCTTCTATTTCTCTGGAGAACTGACTAATACAAAAACATAAGGGAAAAGCTTTATAACATTGATCTTGGCAATTTTTTTTTGTTTGTTTGGTTTTAATTTGACCCTAAAATCAAAGGCAACAAGAGCAAATATAGACAAGTGGGGCACCAAACAAAAAAAAAAACTGCTATGCAGCTAAGGAAGCAATCAGCAGAATAGAAAGGCAACCTACGGAATGGGAGAAATCATTTGCAAATCATATACCTGGTAAGAGGTTAATTTCCAAAATACATAAGGAAGTCCTATCATTCCATAACAGAAAACAAAGTAACACAATTAAACGAGGGACAAAAGACTTGAATAGACATCTCTTCAAAAAAGACAGAAAAATGGATAACAAGCATGCAAAGATGCCAATCATCAGAGAAATGTAAATCAAAACCACATGAGATATAACCTCACACTTGTTAGGATGGCTATTAAAAAGAAAAACAACAACAGGAAAGAGCCAGTGTGATACGTGAAGGATGTGAAAAAATTGGAACCCTTGTGCACTGCTGGCAGGAATATAAAACGGTATGACTGCTATGAATAAGCCTTTCTTTTGATTGTGATGCTGATATTGTGTCTCAGGTGGGAGCATTTCTGTGATGATGGGGATAGTAGATGGCATATAAAACAGAGCACATCTTTTAGCGAGTTTGTTTTAAAGATAACAAAGCCAAATAAACTTAAGATAATAAGGATTTCAGAGAGTTTTCATGACTCATGGCCTGATTTGGGATTTGGAACCCAAGCCTCAGATATGGATAAAATATCACAAAGTCATTATGCCTTCTCTATAGCACAGAGGGAACCTTGTGACAAGAGGCTAAAGATAATAATCACATTCAAGTATCAACTCTTTTCCATGTTCATTTAAGATTTTCATATATGCTTAGATTTGATGGGCTAATATTTTGCTCTGAATTTTTGCATCTTCATTCACGTGATATTCGTCCTAGAAAGTCTTTATATTACTAATCTCATGTGTGCTATGTTTTGTTCAAAGTTAGGGCAATTTGGCAAAGGCCAATTTTTTCAAGTGCCACAATGGTCTGAATGACAAAAAAAAAAAAAAAAAAAAAAAAGCCAGATTCTGGAAGGTATGGATGAATGAATGTGTATATGGATTTTTCTGCACCAAGTGCAATTCTTTAGGTAGATGTCACTATGGGTTTCCTACGACTTCTTAAGTCTTTTAAGTCATGTCTTTTTCTCAAAAAGCCCCTTTTCTTTGCAATTTTTCCATTTAATGTTTAAAAAGGGAAATTATGGTCAATTTTTAAAATACCCTTCTTTAGAGAAAAAAAATGAACAGAAATAACAAATCTTCTAGAAAATTACATAACTTCTAGGGATGGCCAGATCTGTAGAAAAATTATTTGACTTTATATATTTATGTGTTTATATATATATTTACATATATATATGTAAATTTTGACAATTATACAAGAATTCTGACACTTCTATAAAAATGCAGGGCTTGCTTATTTTGTACATTCCACAGTCTCAGTATCAATATATCCTCAACTGAGATGTTATCCTGTTGTCAATAGGATGTCATCTCAACTTGTCATAGGGTGTTTTAAAACAGAAGTTAAAAAAAATAAAAATAAATAAAACATAAGTGAGCCAATTCTTTGTGCTACCCTCTATAATATGCCTGATCGATGAGTAACCAATGGCTTGGTCACATAATTTTTTAAGAACTGCCCATGAGACTATTCAAGCTGGGAGAGTGGCCATTCTTGGGTATGTTTGTTTAGAGTCATCTGAGTGCTTTTCATTCCCTTCTGAAATATGAATTCTCTATGTTCTTTAGGACATTTTCCATGCTTATGGCTAGAAAACATTAATCTTGCCCTATAATTTTTCTATACCTTTTTCTATACCTTTTACTTTCTATACCTTTTACTAACCTTTGCTAAGGTCATGTGATGTAGGGGACTTTGATGCAATCATTGGTATTACCCCCTCCTAATTTCAAACTCTAAGGGATATTTTTTAAATAAAATTTAAGTTAATGTATATCAGAAATATAAGAAATATCAGTGCCATAATTACAAAGACAAAAATTTGCCTAATGAGAATTACACTACTTCTCCCTCTTTTCTGTTCACTACAAGCAATTCTAATAACAATCAAAATTCACAACCTTGTCAATCCCTTTAGAGCTTGTTTTTTGTTGCTTTTTTTTTTTTTTTACTGAGACATTAAGTAGTATGAGATATTTAATTAACATTAATTTTTCTACAATCTGCTTCTAAGAATCAGTACTATGTTAGCAGAAAACAAATGGAAATTGAGGATTAACAGGGGGGAAAAAAAACCATCCTCTGGTGTATTCCAGAATGAATATAGACAGACTCATCCTAAGAATTTTCTACAAATGGAATCTAAGTTACCTTGCTCAAGACCACTGATGCAATTTCATCCAGGCAACTGTCAGTTCTCTTGAGAGATGATTTTGTAGAAAATTCCTTAAAAGGGTAACGAGGTAAGAGTCTAAGTAAGCAAAACTGGGGTCGGGGTTGAATCTTTTTTGCCCAGTTGAAATCACTACAGACAATTCATTTTTGCAGGGAGGGGTTGTTTCTCACGGTCTCGGCAATTATCTACTTAAAATAGTTTGCTCGTCTTAGAGCCTAACAGTTTGAATCAAAGCAAAGAGAGTCCCCAATACATGCACCATTTGTTTTTGTTGATTTTGTTTTCACTTGAAACAAATATTGAGGTTTACTTCAGTCCCCTAGATTTTTCATAGGAACGTTGGCTTTACAGATGCAAATGCATCTCCCTATAGCATTAATATGGCTTATTAATCTTCAAAGAAACTATGCTTTTTTTTTTTTTTTTTTAAATGCACTGTAACAGCCAAGTCTAAAATGAAAGCTTTCAAGTTTGTTGACTCTGGAGCTGTTTTGATTTTTATTTTTTTTTCCACGCTGCCATAAATGCCCTTTTCCCTGATTTGACACTGGGAATAAAAAAAGTGAATTCTGTCAGCATAAGTCACCTAAGGAACAACATCTGTGCTCATCTTGCTTCTAGTTTCCCAGCACCCTAGATATTCAGAATAACTGAACTTACTGGACCCCTACCAAGTTATCTATCTCTGACGGCTGCTGTGCTGTAAATTCATACTGAAAACTATTATATTCTCCCGAATTGCGGCAGCTCCCCCGATAAAATGGGAACTTTTCCACAGATTTTCCTGTCAACTTCAACCCAGAGGTAGGATTTAGGAAGGTTGCGTGGCTCGGTCTACTGACAGAGAGTGATTTCCTCACAGTCTTCAGAGCACCCTTCCTCAAGCCCAGCATTAAAAAAATTGCACACACATATTCCAGTAAAAAGGCTCAGGTTCAGAAAGGTTGTCTTTAGGCACTTTCATTTTTAAAAGCCCTGATAAGGTGGCTCGGGGAGGACTCACAGGAGTTGCTTGTTAAGTAGCCTTCTAGCATGCTGCTGAGCAATTTGGCAGTTATCTTCTCACAGACTCATTAGCTTATGCTCTCAGTCACTCATTTGCAGATTCAAGCCTGAGTTTCTCAAGGTGAAAAAGAGCTTCCACACCACACCTTAGAAAGGCCACCATCTCTTTGAACAGGTACTTTAAAGGGTCTTGGCAAATGGGTATCACAGTTTAACTCTCAATCCATGCTCAGTGTAGATGCTCAAAAAAAAAAAAATCCAGTTTTATCAAATACTTAGTGAGTGATTCAAGAGGAGTTTGCTTTGGGTTGGAGTGTTAAGAATTTTATAAGAAGAGGTAAAAGCAGGCAAAGGACAAGAGGAGTGGGTGGCCAACCTTCCCAGTTTGCCCAGGACTCAGGGGTTCCCGGATGTGGGACTCTCAGTGGTAAAGCTAGGAAAGTCTTTGGCAGACCAAATGAGCTGGTTACCCTAAGTGTTTTATTTTGTTTTGTTATTTAACAAAATAACACAGATGTACTGAGGTATGATTGACAACGTTTGTATATATTTAAGTGTACAATGTTTTGATATGCATGGATATTGTGAAATGATTGCCATAATCAAAGTAATTAACCCACGTAATATTCATCACATAGCTACTCTAATTCTTAGGCGTCCTCCAAATTAACTCTATCCTCTACTATTTAAAGTCGACTTATAGGAAAAAACTGCTATCTGCCCTTTAGCAAATAAACTACCGAGAATGGAATCAAATATTTCCTTCCATCAATTCTGCTAGTCAACAAATATGGTTAAATCCGGTTTGTCTCTTTTTTTTTTAATTTAAATGTTCTCACAGAGAATTTTTAAAAGTAAAATTCTTGCTAAGCACCTAGAGAACATCCCAGTTGACACTGGTTTAAATTCCAACTGTGTTCTACATGTCAATGGATACTCACGCTTCACAATCCAGACTGAGAAGCACTGGTCATCCCTGTGTGCTCTATGAAGTTCCTAACTCCATAGCAGTGATATGGAGTTGTGTAAACGTCACATTTCAAGAAGGAAAAAAAAAAAAAGCCTGGATATTTTATAGGCTATCAGTTTTGACAGTGAAAAGTAAAGATTTAACCCTCCCTGTTGTTATTGCCTCAAGGAACACTTGTAGAAAATAAACCGAGATAGTTTCCACAGGTAAAACCTAAGCAATAAAAAAAGAATGCAACATCTGCATCAAAGGAAACTCTAAGAAAGTTAAGACTCCAGAGTTTGACCTGAAAACCACCACAGCTTGTCTGAATTACATGGCCACCTGTCACAACTGTGCCTGAGATTCTTCTAAAACAGTAGGGGTTTGTCACATAAATGGAATGTGTAGGATTTAAATTATCAGAGACCATGAGGCCACCCCAATGAACGTGAAAGTTTTCAAAACAGAAAATGACAGGACTTAGTGTCTCCTAAAGCCATGTGATACTCCCTGTTGACAGCTGCCCAGAATCCCCACGGTGAAAATAAATATTAAAATGACAATATCATCACTGGATTTCTAACAAAGTTAACATAGACTAATTCATAAGATTAAATCCATAAATATCTCCTTTGCACAGACATAAGTCATTTGCCAATGGTACATAAGATTGTTGACTCGGTTTCCAGTATGGGCCGAGTAGGTGACCAACTAGACGGTGTGACAGAAGCTGTTGCCCCAGATAATTTTCTCAAATATATTAATGGTCTTCACCATTAATAACCATTAGCTGACACTGACATGCCACAACATAGGAAAACATCTCTTGGTTGCCTCATCCTATACATTCCTCAGAAAGATGACAACCAAAGCACTTACCTTAGGGTACATTGGTTGAAGAAAGTGCTTGCTTTCTGTTTTCCATCATCTTTACTGCCTTCTCAAATGCCTCAGTGTCTGGAGCTAAAAACCTAATATACATGGGTGCCTGGGTTACTCAGTCAGTTAAATGTCTGCCTTAGGCTCAGGGTTTTGGGATCGAGCCCAGGTATCGGGCTCCCTGCTCAGTGGGGAGCCCTCTTCTCCCTCTCCCTGTCACTCTCCCTGCTCATGTGCTCTCTCTCTGTGTCAAATAAAATCTTAAAAAAAATACCTAATATACAAGGAGGAAGGCATGAGCCAAAAGAAGGAGCCATATAATCAGAAAACTGAGAACTCTTTTTGTGAAATGCCCTATTACACCCTCCATCCCTAATGTGACCACTTTGAAGAGATGTTCCAAGTCCCTTATCAGGTCTCTGTGTTGGCTCGGTCCCATACTTGACATTTCTTACTCTACTGTGCTTTCTTTACTGAACTTCTTCATTTGCTTTAAATACCAACTACTTCATGGTTTATTTTGACTGAGATTCCTGGTTCTTGAGATGTTCTTTTCTTTGCCACCAAATCCATTTTTTTTTTCCTTTAAAGATCAAATTCAGAACTACGTGTGGTGGCTACTTCATTTTCAATATTTCCTAGTTTTTTCATTATATTTATTGCTTCATTCTGATTGTTAAATGTAATGTTTTCAATTCAGAATATTAAGAAAGTCCCCCCAAATTATATATAATTTCATTATGCACATATCTGTAGATGCACACATCCTATGAATTCTCCTGTAAGTTCTCCACACAAGGAAAATCACTATTTACATTCAGCTTATATCCTCCTAATATATACAATTTCTTCATGTTCCTTGACAGTGTTCAGCCTGACTGCAGACCTATTGTCAACACCCATCTAAGTGCTTCAAGACGTTTTGTGATTCACAGGAGTCAAAGCTAGAAGGAGCCTTGAGAATCAAAGAATCCAACTACTTATTTTACAAGCAGCGCCTCACCCTAGATCAACCAGCTTCTAAGTAGCAGAGTTAGAACTAAATTCAGATAAGGCCAGAATGTTCAGGTGCATAGGCTGTACAATATAGAGGAGGCTGTGCACCAAGGTTCAGTCCCGCATCATCTGGAGAGAGGGGCACAAAAGCACCATCCCCTTACTGCACACTTGTAGGCTTTAAGTGCCAGCCATTGCAGTGGGTGGAGAGGAAAATGTGAGCGAGTGAGTTTCCAATCCACTGACAGCACTGGGTAGGTGTGCAATGAGCCTGAATCCAGGTTGATCATTTCCCAAGTGGATGCTTTCTCAGGACTCTATGTTTCTCCATGCATCTTTCTTCCTAACATGATACATTTTTAAAAACTAGTCTTAGTTAGACAGTACTCTGTAATTTTATGAAATGTTTTACACATACATATGTTTGTAAAAGATGCATACATATGCATGTTAATACAAGAAATCCCCCCAAAGCCCACAATTTTTAATTACTATAATCCTACTCTAAAAAAAAAAAAAGTTTAAGCAACACATGATTAATTGGATTGGTTGATGACTGGAGTGTGCACGTGGAAAGCAGACCTGATAGCAGGTCAATGATGAGCTCTTAAAGTTACTGGACCTGACAATGATCTTCACTTCTCCTCCTGAACATCCGGCAAATTGCCTTATACTCTGCAAAGATCTGTTTAAATTAATTCTTATACCATATAAAAGGAAATACTAACTTTTAAGGCAACATAAAAGTCACAGAATAATTAGTTGTATCTTTTATTAAGAATAATTTTGATTAGCCAAACTAAAATATGTGTAAGGGAAACACTTATATAAACTGAAGAAAATGATCGTTTAGGGAGGTTAAAAGCACAGCACTTGCTATTGACAATTTTGTATCTACATCTGGACTCTGTTATTGATATTAGTTAATAGTGTGATCCTAAGAAAATTCATCTGTGAAATGGAAATGATAATGGTACTTCTTTGGGCTTTTCTAAATGTTAAAAAAAAATGTGTACTATGGTAAACACTCAGTAACTGTTAGCTATAATTATTACTGAAGTTCTGAATTCATAATTTAGATATTTTTGTTTGCCTTATCAAATTGGACTCTACCAATAAGAAGATGTGTTTAAGTAGACTTGTAAATAACCAAGGAGAAATGGTGTCTCCCAATGGCTTATTCTGAGAGGTTTTTCTGTAGGTTTCCTTTCACACAGGTAATTGACATAACTGTTGATTTTTTGAAAGTTTTGAACTATAACTTGATTCAGGAAATAGGAGAAACAGATGTTCGTCTTCCAAATTAAAAGTGGGATATCTAATTTGAAATAATTGAAAGTATTAAAATATAAATATCATGAAAATGTTTTAATAATTTTCTGCATCTCAAAATGGAATCAATTACTCATTTTCCAGAAGAACAGTGTAGCCTGTTGAAACTACATTATGATCTTGTCTGAAGAAAGCAAAAATATGTAATTGTCCATGGGTGATTTCATTTGGCTTTGAGGGACCTTCAACCAATCACCTTGGTGAGCTTACTTTGTGAACAGGCACAAGGGTTAATTAGAGGATCAGTGTACAGAAGCAGGTTTTCATTCCTGATGGAACGAGTTTGGAAGAGGAAGCTCTCCATCTTCTCTCCTCCCCAAACTTAGACCTTAGAGAATGGATGATTCCAATGCATGCTAGGTAGTAGAATCAGCTTTCTTGGGCTGATCAGCTGATCAGCTAATCAGCAAATTATTACCCTTTCTCTTTTAAGGAGATGTGAATTGAATGGTTAGAAAGAAAAACTAGAAGTATTACATTTATTAAGTAAATAAAATTATCCTTTACTCATGGAATGGAATATGCTGCAGACTTTAAAAAGGGAGGAAACTATATAATATAATGGAAGGATTCTTGATAAGTAAAAAAAGAAGCAAGGGGCAGAACAACATTATGACATGATACCAATTGTGTAAAAGAAGAAGGATAAAAATAATAGAAGCATATTTGCGTATATAAGCATAAAATCTCTCCGGAAGAGAATACAAGAAATGGATAATACTGGTTGTTCCTGCAGGCAGGGCATGAGTGGCTGGGCACATGCGTGAGATTTTTCACGGAGTATCTTTTAAATTTTGAACAACGTGACAGCCCTGCTTACTCAAAAATAAAGGAAATTAAAGTAAAAATGAAAGATACTTTTATACTTTTTCTCAAACACTATCTTTTTTTTTTATGCAGCTGCTGCCTCCTGCTTGTTTGTTTTCTTCTAAATATCTTAGTGAGTCTCATAGTATTTTTGTACCATTACCTTACATAACAGAAGCCCCTTCTAATAAAAATGTCACACTTCATACTGAGGTCTCTGCAGGTTTTATATATATATATATATATATATATAATTCAGCTGTTAAAGTTGCATCAACATTTCATATCAGATTCCTGATATTTACCTATATCTTTCAGCCTGATGTTTTATGAAACTTCCTTCTTTTCTGAAGAAACAGAGCCAGGGTCTTCCTAGACCTTGAACTGTGATTTATTTTCTTTGTCCTGGTTTGACCCACTTCTGCATTTCGGAGACTGCTAACTCTATGCCCTTGAGGATAGAAAAAAGTAAATCTCATAAGTTCCTGGAATATAAATTACAAGTGAACCAGATAACTGTAGTGTAGGAAATTGACTTTATTTTTCCTGATGTAGACTTTCAGAAGTCTTCCCTTTATTTCTAATTCATCAATCCAAGAATTGAGGAAGTGAAGCAACTTTTCAACTAGTGGGCTATTTGTTCATTTCATAACATTTTAGATAATTATTTTAAACTTTTTCACCAAGGCTCTGTTCAGAATAGGAGAGAATAAATTCATACACTAGGACATTGGGGAATGGGGAGGAAATTCCAGCTGTTCATTAGCCAGCCTCCCCTCCCCCAATCAAACCTACACACACACACACACACACACACACACATTTAAATGTATGGAAATTTTACTATTTATATCACAAGAATATGCACCAGGGGTTCAATGGCTCCCTTTGGTCTGTGGTCCACACACTATACATTTTAGTGACAGGAATTCACACATACCAGTTTTAAAAGTATGGAATTACATCAAAAATATATTGCATCAGAAAATAATAGCTACTAACATAGTACTTAGCAATTTGTAAATTGCTTAGACATAAGCTTAGACATAGCTTCTCATCTGATGAAACTACCTGTGAGATAAATATGTTAAGTCAGTGACCAGTACCTACTCTAGGTTAGTTATTTTCCATTCACTGCCTAATACTTGCGATGAATCTGATGAAGCATCACTAGCACTCCCATTTTACGGATGAAGAAATTAAAGCCATAGTAAGTCCCAATTCCAATTGAGAGATAGTGAATTTTATTGGCCTACTGGCCCACCATGGATAAGGAGTCTGGTCTAATTAATTGGAGGGAGTTTGGGGCAGGACTCTATTAAACATCTGCCTTCCACAATGGTTCAGCTTGACATAGAAGGTGAGAGATCCCAGGCTCGTTTTGTCCCCAAAAATGTGTAGCATGTTTTGTAAAGTCATCCCATTGTAATATTTGGCAACCAATTGGCCCCTCCTTCAGCTCTAATTTGAAATCTAAGTGCATCATGGATTATTATAAACCCTCTGCCCAGAGGCCAAAATGAGCATGGAGAACTATTCACTAGGCAGATGATATTTCAACTCAGATTTAAAGAATGAGAGAGAACTTGTCAGACAGACAAAGGGATAAAGACATGTGACAGAACATAGAATGTTTCAAAGATACAGAGTAATTAAAGAATATGTTCAATAAGTGTGGAGTAAATGACCACACTGAACAGTATGGCTCTGGAGAAACATAAGTGTGGCTGAGGAAGGCTGGTGTGGAAGGGGAATCACAGGAAGGAGTTACAGGTTTTATATGGCCATGCCACCATACTTGGAGTCGAAGCTGAAGGTGATAGGGGCCACTGCTGGACTACAAAAAGGGAGAATAAACATCCAGATTTGTCTTTTTGAAAGATTATTCTGAAGTGAGCATGGAAATCAGATTGCACAGGAGTAAAATAGAGACTAAAGGCCATTTGGGAAGCTATTAGAATAATTTAGGCAGGAGGAATTGAGGATGAATGATGACAGTGACCATGGTGAGGAAAAAAGTATGACCTGGCCAATACAAAAGCTGAGTTGCTAGGGATGGGTAACTTGGATCTTCAGGGAAAAGATCACTTGCCTAGGAAATAGCTATTTTCATCACTGTGAATAGGGTCAAGGGGCATAATTACTCCTTCACAGAATGTATATCCTTAGTCCTACAAACAAATTGTTACTTACAAAGTAGTATCATGGCATTTGAGAAAGCTGTTTGGAATTTTTGTATCTGAAATTTATTTTTACCTGATTAGAATTACTGTATTTATCAATTCTGATCAACTTTAAATAGGACTGATAATTCTTATTTCGCTTTCTCCAAAGACTGAATCTAAAATTATATCTATATTCATTTGTATAAAGAGTGGATTTTTCTAAGTTTAATGTTGAAAAATACTAAGTAACGTGCTCCTTTTGTTACACAGGATAGATTTTAAAAAGGAGGGGAAAGCCTTTCTTAAGGTTGTCTAAGAAAAAAAAAAACAACTTCACGGATAAAATCATGCCTTCATTTAGAGCTGAGAGAAAAGTTAGGATAATTTGTCTCAATGGAGGCGGAGCACATCTCTGGGACTTGTGCTTTGTTAGCTTGTTTGCTGGACTTTTTTTCTTCCATCTGCTCATTTGCTTTCCTTACTTTATTTATCTGTGAATGGATAATTATCCCCCCACTCTTTTTGTCCCCTTTACTGTTGATATTCTGTTTCTGTTAGATTTGTTTTCCCTTGATTGTTTTCTTACAATCATCATGCGAGAGGGTGATACATTTTTTCCCTTAATTATAATTTTCTTTATCATGCAAATGTCAAGATTAATAATGGCACAAACAGATAAGAAAAGGTCTCCTTAGAGTCTCTGTAGTTTTACCACATAATGACACATTATTTAGACCAAATCACTCAGTTCTTTTATAGATACATATTGAAATCATCAAAAAGAAATTGAATGATTTTGGATTTTAAAAACTCAGTAGAGGCAAGCATTAATGCCCAAATGCCAGGTAGCAAAGTTAGTACCAAAATATTCACAATATTCCAATGAGATATACTTCTCTAATGACCTAAAACAACATTAGTCAATATTTTTCATGTCTGTAAAACATTATCTTATTGTTATCAATTACCATTAAATCAGTAATAACCCTAAAACCTGCATTTTCTTTCTAAACATTTTGGATATTAAAATTGTAGCTCTCTGAAACTAACAGATCTTTAGGCTTTTCTGAAAAAAACCTAGTTTTTGAGTGTCCAAAGACTCAACTGGAATAGTTTAGTGATAGAATGATCAATGAACATTATTATTTAATTTTGGCAGGAGAATATTTGGAGACCAATTGAACGGGTTAGTTTTCCAACCATCAAAAATCAGGAAGTTGACATAAAAACTTAATTTAAGTATGAAAGGAAACTGTCTATATGCATATCTATATGTTATACTATCAATGCAGGAAATCTATATTACCATTAATGGAGCTCTTCATGATATAGATACATATAAAAATTACAAACACAAAGCATAATATCTTATGAAGCATATTGTATTAGTTTTCTGATGTTGATATACCAAATCACTATAAATTTAGTGGCTTAAAAAGCAAAAATTTACTTTTTCACATTTCCATAGCTTAGAAATCTAACAATGATCTCAGGATGAAATGAAAGTATTAGCAGGGCTGCATTCCTTTCAGAAAGATCTATGGAAAATACATTTATTTGCATTCTCAGCTTAGAGAGTAGAAGTTGCTCACATTCTTGGCTTGTGGCCCCCCTTCCTCCATCTATGTTGACTCTTTCTCACATAGCATCACTCTGACCATTTCTGCCTTCTTCTCCCACTTTGAAGAACCCTTGTGATTACCATGGGGTCCACCTGGATAATCTGGGGTATACTCCCTACCTTAAGTCAGCAGATTTACAATCTTCATTCCATCTACAATCTTAATTCCCCTCTGCTATGCAATTTAATAAAATCACAGGTTATAGGAATTAGGACACAGGCATTTTTGGAGGAGTTATCCTTATTCTGTCTGAAACATTTTATGCATTTCTCTCATTGTGAAATTTGTAATTACATAAAAATTAAATTGCCTTTTATGTAATTTACATCATTATATAAATTTCTAAATTAAGTAAATTTGGTTTTGAGTGTTATATAATTAATGGAAATTACCTGTATTCTTAAAATAGTAATAATAATAGTAATAATAATGCTTATACTCTTACAACTAATAACTTTATATTTTAATAATTTGTGTATGGAATAGAATCTTTAAGGCCAACTTTCCCAATGATTCAACCAATATAAAAAAATTTATTTTAGCTAAAAATTATTTGGTGTATTCCTAGGATCTCATTAAAATTCTACATTTTATATCTATGCATTTGTATCTATATCCAATATTTACATCTATGTTCTAAATCACCTCACACCCTTGGAGAAAATTATGACATGCAGATTAGCACCCTTGTTAATCATCTTGATTTTAAGCACTCTGGTCTAAATATGAAAAATTTATATGGATAAGTGTGTGTGTTTGTGTGTGTGTGTGTGTGTGTGTGTGAGAGAGAGAGAGAGAGAGAGAATGCATGTATGATAAGTAATTTGTTTTCTTCAAAATAATATTTGAAATGACATCTTCAGTGAATAGCATCTTTGCAAATGTTAAGCAGCGTTACTATTTAGCTGGGTTATCATGCACCTAGTCTACATTGCTAGGGCAACGGAACCTAGGAAAATTGTGACATGCTTTAGATCTATAGTTGTAAGGTTTTCTATATAAGATTTTGCTGAGTACATTTTTGAGGCTCTTGACTACTATCATCTTTATTAAAAGCCCCAGGTTTCATTCCTTTAATTTCTAGTGCCAAAAAAAATCTTTACCTTTCACGAGTCACCGGTGCTTTTTGTTTACTGATGCTGAATCTTGTGCATGTCCGAGCTTTCTTCTTTCCTTGGCTCCTAGGGATCAGAGAAGCAAATTTGATGTTGACGTCTAGCAACTTAATAAAACATTGTGTTATGAATCTTTCTGTCCTACTTTATCCTGGTTTACTTAACTCTCATTTTCATTTTTTCCTACTTCTTTATTTTTATGTCATACCATAAGTATGTTTCTATATGTTACATCAAAATTATTTGAATATATAATCTTTAAAAAGTGTGTAGAATTGAATATTTTGACAACTCAGCTGAATTATTTAGGATAAAAATGAATTAAGCATACAAATGTTAAATGTTTTGTCTCAGCTACCAAGATCTTCTAAACAATAATTTTTGGGGGTTTGGGGGTGGGGATATTTTACAGATCTGGGAGTAGAGTAGGGATGACAAGGTGTAAGAATTCGTTTTCCTATGGAATCTGAGAATTTTATGGTCATAACAGTCTGATTTAATATAGTCAATGCATGGAAATATTTATTATCTTAAACCAATGCTTTGGATAAAATGGTCTGGTGAATTTTAAAATATCCATCTTTCATTTATTGTGATCCTTTGTCAACCTTGCAGCTTTAATATTAGTGGAATATTTCATTTGGTGTGTGAAAATATATTTTATATTCTATTCCCAGAACATAACTTTTATTGGCTTCCTAGCAAGTTACATACCCTTCTGAAGTAATCAGTGAAAATTTAAATTTGCTGGAAATCAAAGAAATGGATAATTTAACACATATCTATCGCTTCCTACATACACCCTTGTTATATGAATATTCATCCCAAAGAATGAAATTTCAAAATCCCATCAAGTAAAGGATACTCTTTGGTTTAATAGTTAAGCTCTTCCTTTGGGGAGATCTATATCTTATTCTCAACTCCATTATTGACTGGTAGATCCAGCATTAGCAATGAATCCTGAATGGCAGTCTCACTAGGCCTTTATTGGGCATCCACAGGGAAATTAATTCCCTCAGTACATCTTGGCTTCTCAAATTTCTAATATATACTAGGCAAATAGTATGTACAGAATTTCAAGTTTTTCAAGGAAAGATGTTTGGTAAGGACAAAACATGCTATAAAATATGTAATTAAACATAAAAAATATACCAAAGCTGCCATGTGGTGAAAATAAATAATTTTTAACTTCTCAAAAGACAAGTTTGTATGGTACCTCAAGGTCAATCAATGTCACATCTATTATCTCTTCATAAACTCAAAGGTGATCAGGTTTCTGCCTCACTGACTAGGCTAAGACCAGAGTATCTGTTATTTTTCCTCTATTTTCTTCATTTTAATTGTATTTTATCAGAATTGATTTTAAAACCAAATTATTTGATATTTGTTTAATCATATTCAAAGACCTATCTTTGAGAACTTCACCAATTAATTCTCCTCCAAATATTTCAAAGCCTTGACAAAATAAACATGCAACAGAAAATCTTGCTTAGCACATTTTTCTCTTTTAATGTAAATTGAATGGGCCAAATTTTATGGTCTAATTTGATTTTTCCACGCTCTTATAGACACAGTCACAGTCTCAAAGGGGTTTCATCACATTGAATTAGTGCAAACCAAAGTGCATTAAATGATAGGCATTGCAGAAGTCCTACGTCAGATAAAAACACAGCATTTTCAATAAAAGAGTATCTATTTTCCCGCCTGTATGCTCACAGAGAGACAAATAGTAGGCTTTTGGCATTACACCTTAAGGTCTTAAAGTCAAAAGCTTTATTCTTGTTCAGTGATAGCTTTTAAAATGAAAGAAGAGGGTTTTGGTTTCCAATGACAATTGTTGTAGGATATTAGAGGTCCTTGAAAACCCAGAGATAGACATCCTTACCTGTCTTATAATGTAACACAACTAGCATCAGATCTGATAACTCAGACTTAAGCTCAAGGTCTTGCAACTACTATCACAAAGATTCTTATTCAGATCTTGAAAGCAAGAATACTTACAATGTGGTCCGTATATGGTAGAATTTTTTTTTTCATCTACAATGTTAAAACATTAAAGGAAGTTCTGTTTGAAAGGTAAAGCCAGGTACCTATGTGACAGATAGCTGGGTGGTATCTGTGGCACGGATGAATTAGGTGGATCCAAGATAATAATCATATGTCTCCTCATTATTTTTCTTTTTCCCATTTTATATGGAGCCTTTTTCATAGTATGAGGTAGGAAATTAACTTTATTTTTCTGGTACCGATAATTATGAGTTAATCATTTCCTCCAAACAATGCAGGAATCATAACAGGTTTTCATTTACTTCAAAACTATCCTTTCTCACCACCATTATTTCCAACTTGTTAATGTCATAAAACTACACATATATTTAAGTTAAATTTGTCAGTATGACTGAAGTATAATTGATGTACATAAGTTTCAGGTGTATAACACAGTGATTTTATATTTTTATGCATAATAAAATGATCACCACAGTGTCTAGCTTTTGTCACCATACATAGATTTTACCCAGTATGACATGCTGGTTCTTGCATCGACTATTTTAGTTGTTGGGTTTTTTTTCAAATTTTATTTTCTTAAAGAATTGCATTTAGTATTTCCTCGGGCTAAAGTCTGTGATTGGCAAATTTTATGAATGTTTGTATGCCTAAAGGCATATTTATTTCACAGTCATTTTTGAATAGTAGCTGTGGCTAATCAACCTCAAGTTAAAAGTTATATTTCCTTAGCACTTTGGAGATATTATCTCATGTCTTCTTGTATCTATTGTTTCTGATATCATACTATTTCTCATTTCTTTATGGTAATTTACCTCCCCCTCTGATACCTCTTAGCATTTCATCTTTATCTTTGATGCATTAAAGATTCATCAAGGTGTGGTTAGGGTGTGGGTTTTCTTTTATCAATCCTGGCATTGAGCTCATGTCTTTCTTATATTCTTAAAATTCTAGGTACGTATTTTGTTCAAATATAGCATTTCATCCGTACCTCCTATTTATTCCTTTATATCTCTTAAAAAATAATTTGGAACATCTGGAACTATTCTCTATTCCTCTCATTTTTACTTCATATTTCTATCTGAGCTCCTGGACAGAAAGGTAGAATGAGCAGATGGCAAGATCTCCTCTCTTACTCCAAACATATAACAGTGCTAGATGGAATATTCTAAGGTACAAAAGAGAAAGGGAGTTCTTTGTGGTCCAGAAAAAAAGAGTATACATAACAGATAAACTGGTAAGCAAGTCACATACAGACACATCTCACAGGACTGAAGAGGCAGCTTATATATGCTACTTCCAGGATTTTAATGCCTGTATCATGCTGCAGTTGCAAAAAATAGTAGAAAATTGAAAGTGGTTCCCTACATTTTAAGCAGTCAGGAAAACATATAAAATACTTAAAACAATGATAGAGAGTATAGTAAGCGCCGCATAAATGTTCCATGTAATAAAACTTAGTTTTTAGGTTTAACTTACGTTGTGTGTGTTAACCATAGGCAGGAATTGAAAATTTCATTCTCAATAGTCTAAATTGAACACACATGTTAAAACAGAGAACTTTCCAACTTAACACTGCACAGTCTAGTTATGAAATCTGAACATGTTACCTACATGTCGTAAAACTCACGAACTAAGAAACAAATATAATAACTAGTATATATGCATTTTTTTTTTGAAATATGCATTGAATAACCATGGAGCCATCCATAATCAAGGTTCTTTAAGCTGAGATTTGACTATGGTCTCCTGTGGATGACTCCCACAAACAGCTAAGAGACAAATGATAACTCATTTCAAGAAGTAAAATGCTAGAAAGACAATATACAGATTAATCAAGTTGTAGAATTTGAAACCTAGTATAGCTATAAAAGTAGTAAAGCCTGAGTTTCTATCATAAAGAGAACCTAAAACCGCAGTCCTGAATTTTAAATCCCAAAGTGAGATCCATCCTAGCCTGACCACGTACTTGTTGACATTTTCACATTTTTCCCATCTTGTTAACTCATGGCTGACACTGGACCATGATTAGTTGGGGTTCTGATTTTGAGAGGCTTTTTCCTATTCAAATACACTGGAGAGAGTGAATTTGGCTCAGGGTAAAACACCCTCAGGATAAAACAGGCTTCGGCCATGCAGACTTATTACTACATCAACAGTTCGGTCCCCTAAGAGGGTCATAATCTACTATTTCCTTTTACTTGGCTTATCCCTCTTTCCATCACTGCGGTGATGAACGCCTATCCTCCCACTCTATAAAATAAACCTGTTTAGAAAACAATATACCCTGAGTCCCATATTTGTATCAGGGTATATCCTTGTATTTGGCTGAGAAGTCTTAATAGAAGGTTTTTAAGAATACTGAACAAGTCACAGTACCTAAAATTTACAGGAACAGGAGCAATCAGACAGATCTTTTAGCTCTGAGAGACCCCTAAGAGTTAGGTTCTATAGACTGACTCCTGCTTATGCCCCCCTCCAAGTTTTGATAGAACTTATCTTGGTTGTATAAGTATATGGTGAATTGTTGGTAAAGGAGAAAACTATATTTCATAAGGGTAACAAACACCTCTTCCATAAAAATTATAGTACTAATGCAATTTTCTTCCTTCTCTACTTTTCTGACTCCTCTTCAAACTCCTATCCCTGCTAAATGAGTTTTTCCCTAGCATGGAGCTGATTCTTCTGTTTTCTCTCCCTTGCCAATTTTGACTACATTTAGTACTTCAACTGTCACTTTTATATAAATAATTGCTAAATATACATTTGTAGTCCTAATTTTATTGTTGAATTCCTAGTGTGATTTTAAACCTTTCTTCAAGATTTCATACATTTCCACAATTAACATAAAATCAAGTATACTGCAAACCAGCCTACTATTTTCCTTAAGAAATACATTTAGAAAAAAAATTAAAAAAAAATTTAAAAAAAAAAGAAATACATTTAGGAGGGGAGGGAAAACTGAATGGGAAGTCATCAGAGATGGAGAAAAAACCATGAGAGGTTTTTAACTATAAGAAAAAAACTGAGGATTGCTGGAGGGAAGGTGGATGAACAGATAGGTTAATTGGGTGATGGGCATTAAGGAGGACACGTGATATGATGAGCACTGGGTGTTCTACTCAAATGATAAATTTTTGAACACTACATCTGAAACTTATGATGTACTACATCTTGGCTAATTGAATTTAAATAAAAAAAATAAAATATAGTCATAACTATCTCAAAAATACACTTAATCATGCAATTCTGTTTTTTTCACTAAAAGCCACACCACTCATTATGTAGCCAATCATGAAATCTTTCATTCACTCATTTTTTTTGCCAAATATATATTTAATAGCTCCTGTAAGATAAATACTAGTGATAAAATGGAAAGTGAGACAGTGCATTTATTTATTCTTGTACAAGGAGCACAAAATCTATATCTAAAAGAAGATACACTACATAACTCTAGACCTTATGTGTGTGTGTCTCTGTGTGCATGAATGCATGCTATGTAGAAATGAACACTGTGCTATGATAGACATCACCAGGGACAACCACAAGGGCTGTCAGGGAAATCTATCACTTAAGGAAACCATTTAAAATTGTATGTATGGACAGACTGTAAAAAGATCCTAGGACTCATGTGAATACAGACATCCCAGAAGACAAAGCCAGTACAATGGTTCTGACATGGGAGAGAGCATTTTATTCAGTTCTAGAAGGGAAAGAATAACTAGAGAGAAATAATGTCATGAAATATGTTGAAAAGTTTGACAGAGTCTAGGGCATAGGAATCTTAGAGCTTGGATTCAGTTCTAAGTATAAAAACAAGTCGGCCCTGGAGATACAAATTTATGAATTATTATCATCACCTAAAGCTTGGTATTACATGAATATGCCTTGGGAGAGTATAGATAGGGAGTAACTTAGGACAGATATTCTGTTTCCTCAATATTTTGTGGTCAAAGTGGAGGATCTCCCAGTGGGCAGGGAGGGAAATGAAAGCATGTTCAATAAGACAGAATAACTGGGAGAATTTTACTTAAAAGAGTGTTAAAGAAGAAAGAATCAGCCGAATCGGATGCCATTAAAATTGAGATATAGGATAAAGTCAAGTACTGTCTACTACTAGAACTAAAAAAATTAGGGGTCACTAATAACTTGGGCAAAACCACACCTGGTAGAGAGAAGATTTCAATTAAAGTATCCAAATTTTATCTTTAGTAACAATTTATATGGAAATCGTTCTAAAATATGTTCTTTACTATTTTCTTAAATTAAGAAACAAAATAATTTAATCTATCCCTAATGGCTCAATCATCATTAGGTATATTAACTCTTACCTTTTATTTCTACAATGTGAAGTTATAGAGGTACATGGGGCTTCCTATCCCAGTGTACCTCTAAACGGGGATGCATATGTCTGTGTGTATGATGGCTCTTTGGTTTTTGAAATGTATTGGCTTTTCCATTCTCCTCTCTTAATGTTAGGCTGCTCAGCATGAATTCTTGCTTTGTTAGTTTAGTTAAATAAATACATACTTGATTTAAAACAAACAAACAAAAAAGTCCAAGTTTCGGTATATATGTATATAACTTTGTGTAATTTGTTGAAATAAGAGGTTAAGGCAAGTTGTCTCAAGAGTAAAATTTTTTTTTCCCACAAAATGGCTGTGAAAACAAATGAAGTCTATGAAAGCATCAGTAAAACTATAAAATGATGTGTAATTATAGACTTTGGTGTTATTAGCTCCTGAATATTGCTAATTTTAGGAACTCCAGCTCTTCCTAATTAATTTATTCTTCGTATTCTTCTCTAAGCTAGGAATTTTGGTGAAGATTTTTATTATGGGTAGTCTAAAATAGGAGAAATGACTTTAGGTCAGAGGAGGTCTTGCTTTTTTGTTAACTACAAAGATTATTTTGGTCCACATACTCTCTTCCCTTTTATGAAAGTATTGTCAGGTTTGTTAAGGTTGCTTCTAAGTGACATCTGGAAGTGAGAGGTTACTGTACTCAGCCTTTGCTGAATATTATGTAGCAAGACTCACAAAATATAAATGGCATTTTTGCCTTTCATTGCACTGCTATGTCTTCCCATTTAATTTCCAAGATGATTGTTCAATAAATAAAGAAATAAGCTTAATCAGTGGCAGCTATTGTTGAAACATTGGTTTTCTCATTTTAAATACTAATCTCATGAGCCCAGGAGCTTTATAGTACAGTTAGCTACTCAACAAAGTAATTGTTGAATATGCTAAAAGAGTAAAATTGAATTATCTAAACAATTGTCAGAATGGTACATAGAATGGCAGATTTTGTTCTCTTGTTTGTTAATTTACATAAAAGTTTGTCAGTGCTCATGTGAAATGGATATTTTAAGGTGTAGAAATCTTATTATGAGTCAGTATTTGAATTTCAATTTTAATTAAGTGGGGGAGAATAAACACCTGTTGAATGACCTCCTAAATACAAAAACAAAGCAGACCAGAGTTTAGAGTGTCACCAAGTCAAAGTGCCTTTTCTCAGCTTGCATCTCGTCTTATCTTCACAGTATAGAAATTTCTTTATAGATTTATGTTTCAAAGAAAAGCAATCAAAGGCTTTATTTTCTAAAATTACAGAAGCCATATGTTTACTGACAATAGTAACAGGGCTGTAGACATGCAATAAACTCCAAAATATAGCAATCATTTTTGAATTATTATTATAAGTATTATTTTTGGAGGGGACGTATATATGACATTAAGTTTTCCTTTATCTAGATAAGTAACAAGGTCTACAAAGAAATATTACGTTATTGTTAGGGAATTACTATGTTCTGTTAAAGGGGAGGTTTTTGTTTTTGTTTTCGTTTTCTCTACACCATCAGGCATTCACCAGAAATTAAACTGTAAATCTCTACCACGACTGAATTAATGTTTGGATATAGTCTATAACCATCCGGCAATCTCTGCAAACTAACAAAAATCAAGTTTGTGAAGAAAATTGGAATTGTGCCCATTCTGATTTTAAGATATTCCTGAAGACCTCATTGAGCAATGACTGTTACAAGTGTATAGAAATTTATCAAAAATCACGGACTAGAAGATACTGGATCTTTATTTATCTGCTTTTGTTGGTTTGATTTGTTAAATAAAAGAAAAACACACAGAACTGCTAAAGAATAGGTAGAGATATTCTTTGGTTTAAGAACATTTTAGGTGGGCAGCCCGGGTGGCTCAGTGGTTTAGCGCCTGCCTTTGGCCCAGAGCCTGATCCTGGGGATCAGGGATCCTGGGCCCCGGGATCGAGTCCCAAGTTGGGTTACCGGCATGGAGCCTGCTTCTCCCTCCTCCTGTGTCTCTGTCTCTGTCTCTCTCTCTCTGTCTCTCATGAATAAATGAGTGAAATCTTAAAGAAAAAAAAAAAAAAGAAAAAAAAGAACATCTTAGGTGCCCTGAAACCAATCAATTTAGAAGTTAGGATAGTGATACTTCAGAAATAAATGGAGAAAGATTGTGAAGAAGTGACATTAAATGTTGATTTTAATCTTTCTAGTATTAAATACTATGTTTATAACATACTATAAATTCACACAATTCTGATATGCCCTCAAAAGTTTTGGCATATTCATCTTTAAAAAGTATGGCACTAAAGCCATCGTCTTCAGAAAATCTTGGAAAAGCATACACGATTCATACCATTTACTTTTAATTCACTAGGAAACGTGTGCAAAAAAGTATTATAAAACTTCTTAAGATTTTCTTGTCTTCCTTTCAATCTGGACTTGATTAAATAAATTTGCAGATGTGGCTGTTTTTACATTTAATTGTTCTACAAACAGATATATATATATATATATATATATATATATATAGTATATATATATATATATAGTATTATTTGTATCCCCCACAGTGTTAAACGGGGCTTAACAACTCTTGTGGGTTTCATATCAATGATTTTCCTCCCAATTCTAAATATTACTAATATTAACAGATTTACTACTTGTTTTCATTATAGGGAGGGGGAAATTAAGTTATGGACAACAGCAGTTATTCTCCCAAGATCCAGAGTTTGGCAAATAGGAAAAAACTTGAAGGAAATTTCTAATATAATTTATATTCAGCCATAGTTCTTTAGTTTCTATAACACTTGAGTGAAAATTTCCCTTAAGCCCTATTTTTCTTCAAGGTGTGAAATGAAACATTCTACAATACTGAAACAGATTTGTGGTTATTTCCCAGATGGAAAGTAAGGCCAATGTCTAACAAGGCTATTTAGGTTGAAAAAGAAAGACAAATAGCAAATAATTTATAATTTCTAGAATAATAGAAGAAGAAATAAATCTGATAATAAATTTACTTCTTGTCTTAAAATTCTAAAATCCTATGAAATATGAACAATGATGGAATTAAAATTAATTATTGGATGAATAACTGTAAGGTAACAACACACATACATTATTTTCCACACTTTAATTATGTAAAATATGTCAAAGCCTATGTCAGATTTTGAGATGTTTTAGAGATTATAGTAAAATAAACTTGAAACATTAGGTAATTTTATTCTCTAGTTCATACTTAAATTCCAATAAACTCCTAAGTATCTATAATATCATTCTTTACATAAGAGAAAACAGAGCCCTTCAATAGGTTAAATCATCCACTCAAGGCTACAAGTTTACTAATAATATTAGCAGGGTAAGAATGTTCTGAGTTTTAATCCATTACTCTTTATAGCTTATCAGGTAGACTCAAGAAGAGCCACAATATTTTTCCTCCCTCAAAAACATTTTCATTCAAGAGTGAAAGCAGTCGGGGTGCCTGGGTGGCTGAGTTGGTTAAGTACCTGCCTTTGGCTCAGGTCATGATCCCAGGGTCCTGGGATCGAGCCCCCACATCAGTCTCCCTGCTTAGTGGGGCAGTCATCTTCTCCCTCTCCCTCTGCTTGTGCTCTCTCTTTCCTCTCTGTCAAATAAATAAGTAAAATCTTAAAAAAGAGAGAGAGAGAGAGATTAAACTGAAAGTAATCTATGGTAGAAGGAAATGGCCAGCAAATCTCTTTACCAAAACAAACAAACAAACAAAAAAAGCAAAAGCAGAAACAGAAACAAAACCCAGGTATTAAACTTTACCAAATTACCCAAAACAACAAATTTAGGACTCTGGAAGTTAAACAAAGGCAAACCACAAATTGAGAAGTGCTTACAAAGAAAAAGCTGCTAAAACTTCAGGTAAGAAAGGTAACAGTCTCTGTCCTTTCTCTGTGAAGTTGCATTCATTCTTCTAAACCACCTCATATGGCACTGAAAACTGTAAAATATTTGGCACAAAATAACTCTATCTAAATCCCTGTACTGAGAAGCTGGACCAAATTCTATCATGACTTCTAGTAGCTTACAACCTTGTTCCTAGATTGACCCTGGTCCTATTTAAAATGCCTGTCTGAGAAAGCTTCCAATTTTAAGTTCTTTCTTTGCATCTTTGAGATGTAAATCTTCCACCATCCCAAACTATCTCAAAGACCAAGGGACCATCCCTTCAAAATGCAAATGTCTAGAAAGAGAACTCTTGCTCTCTCTCCTCCCAGTCCCTGTAAAAGGAGAAGTGCCTAAATTTTTGTGTGCCTTGCTTCAATATGGACAACTGCCTCCTGTCGTGGAGATACAAGAAGTTTGTTTCTCCTCTGTATGGTGTCAATTAACAAACCAGATGGCTTAATCACATGGACCAACACTACCCCAGCCCTTAAAGCCAGCCCTTCACAGCCTCTTCTTTAACCCACTCCGTGTTTAAAGGTCCTGCTTTTTATTTTACTGGAATTGAGCTTATCTCTATACTGAAGTCTCTTTCCCCTACTAGAACAGAGTTTGAATAAAATCTGTCTTTACAGACATTAACTAGGATCTGGCTTTGTTTCTAACAGCACAGTACATTTATCAGGCTTTGTTTCTTTTTGACGGCAGAGTAGATCTATCCAAGTGGGACTAACTCTGAAAATCAGCAACTTTGCTGCCAGAGGAGGGTGAACTGATTTGAAGCAAAGAAAAAAATCCACACCCAGCAGCATTGTTAGTAAAAGTAGTAGCAAGTTGGGTAGGGAACAAATAGAAGTTCCAATTAGGATGCATGGTAAATAATTCGAAATTTAAAAGATCTCCAGTTAATGAGAGATCCAAAGAAGGGCTAGATAAATTCTTACCTATACCCAGATAACTATGAAATGACAAGTATGCCCTAAGAAGAGCCAAGAGCCCCAGCACAAAGTAAAACCTGAGGTAGTTATTAAAATTGCCTGAACTTTAAATGCACTCCTCAACCCACACGCTGATCTATAGTTAGAGAATGAAAGTCTTACAAGGGTGAAGTTATTATTTTGCCCTATCATTGGCTAACTGCTAAGCTATGCAAACACAGAAGCAATCCCTAGGAAGTCATGTTTAAAAATAAGATCAAAACCAAAACACTGATGAGAGGTATCAATGGCTATACACGGCAGGAGGAAAGAATTTGCAAATTAAATACAAGCACTTTTTTAAAAACAAATTCAGGGAGAAAATCAGAAAGTAGAACTTCTATTTTATCATATCTAAAGATTCATTTGTCAATAAAAAATTATCCAAGTGCAAAAACTCAGGAAGTTGTGACCCATCTGCAAAATAGTAAAATTGACCTCCAGTGGGACCAGATTTGGGGTAAACAATTACTTCAAATTGGCTGTAGTTATGGCCAAAGAATTAAAGGAAATAATGTTTCAAGCATTAAAAACATATGACTAAAATAACAAATATGGAATTTCAATAAAGAAATATAAACAAGGGATGGCTGGGTGGCTCAGTGGTTGAATGCCTGCCTTCTGCCCAGGGCATGGTTCTGGAGTCCCAGAATCGAGTCCCACATCAGGGTCCCTTCATGGATCTTGGTCCTCTCTCTGCATATGTCTGTCTGTCTGTCCCTCTCTCTCTCTCATAAATAAATAAATAAAATTAAAAAAAGAAATATAAACCATAAAAAGAAAGCAAATTGAATTTCTAAAGTTGAAAACTAAAATAATCAAAATGGAAAATACAGTAGATAATCTGAACAGAAAATTGAATGGACGGAAGAAAAAAATCAGTAGACTTGAAGATATAGTAATACAAATTATCCAAGTTGAAGAATACAGAGAAAAAGGGTAGATAATATAACAATTATATAAACATCTAAAAAAATGTATCAAAATACACAAGGCAAAAAAATGACAGAACGAAAAGAGAAATAAGGAATCACCAATTAGATTTGGAAAGAACAAGAAGCCTGTAAATCAGCAAGGATAAAGATTTCATCAAAACTATTAACTTATTTGATCTTACATATATAAAACATTCCCCCCACTAACCATACAATACACATTCATTATAACTGATATGGAGTATTCTATTGGATAGCCTCATAAATTAGAAAAAAGGTGTAAATGAAAATACAATATATCTGAAGGGGTGCCAGTAAAACATGACTTAAAATAGAAATTTAGAGCACTAAACTTCTATATATTCTCAAATAAATAACTAAACTTTTATCTTAAACTAGAAAGACCAAATTAACCCAAAGCAAATAAGAGAAAATATTAAGATATGGTAGAAATCAAGAAAATAGAGGGGCACCTGAATGGTTCAGTCAGTTGAGTGATCCACTCTTGATTTGGGCTCAGGTCATGATCTCAGGGTCATGAGATCAAACTCTGTGACAGGTTCAGAGCTCAGCAGGGAATCTGCTTTGTATTCTTTCTCTCCCTCTGCCCCTCCCCCCACTTGCTCAGTCTCTCTAAAATAAATAAATCATTTAAAAAAATGAAAAAAATAAAATACAAAAAAGAAGAAGTTAAATCAAAAGTTGGTTCAATCAACAGAATTGATTTAAAAATCTTTGCTTGATAAACTTGAAAAAATTTCAAAAGACAAAAGCTTTCAAAGCCAGTTTTGGAAGAGAGGATGCCACTAACAACCTTGAAAAAAAATAGGATTTTAAGGGAATATTATATATAATATTGTACAAAAAAATTAGAAAACATAGATGAACAATTTCCTAGAATGATACAAACTTCCAAAACTAACTTAAGAAGAAATAGAACATCTTAATAGATCTAGTGTAAGTAAAGAAATAGCACTGATAATTTCAAAACTTGTTAGAAAGAAAAGCCCAGGTCAGATGACTTCACTGGTGAACTCTATCAAATATTTCAAGAAGATATAATACCGATCTTACACAAACTTTTTGAGAAAATACAAGATGAGGAATACTTCTCAAGTGTGTCCCCTCAAAGTTCATAGGTTAAAACCTAATCCCCAGTATGATGGCATTTGGAATTATCTCTGGGAAGTAATTAGATCATGAGAGTAAAACCCTCATGGATGGGATTAGTGGCCTTATAAAAGAGACCCCAAAGAGCTCTTTTGCCACTTCTGGCATATGAGGACACAATGAGAGCACAGTCGTCTGTGAACCGGGAAGTTCCAGGCAACTGGTGCCTAGATAATGTGGCTTGGCAGCTTCCAGAACTGTTTAGAAATAAATGTTTGGTATCCGTAATCCAGTCTATGGTATTCTAATAGTCCAAAAGGACTAAGACATGCTGTGTGGTACGAATCATAAAGATGGTCCCTTTCCTCAAATTCCCTACTCTATTTCAAATGGTAACTTAGGTACTACTATTAAGGCAAGTTTAAAAATGTAATATAGATCCCAAATCAGTTGACTTTAAAATACTAGGAATAGCAAGGAGCTGGATCTATTCACATGAACCCTTCCCCAAAGCATTTTTTTTCCAAGCTGGTAGCAGAAAAATAATTCAAAGAGATGGCTTCTTTTGACCATAAAGAAGAAAGGAAATAGCTATGTTATAAACTACAGGTGGAAAGGGCAGCTCATAGATGTTAAGACTGACCCTCAGCCAACACTCAGCAATAAAAAAATAAATAAATAAATAAATAAATAAATAAATAAATAATAAATAATAAAATAAAATAAAATAAAATAAATAAAATAAAATAAAAATAGGGAGATCAGCATTACAATATAGCAAAAGAGTGAATTCTACCAATAATGTGAGAATTTGGAAGAGAACCCAAACCTCATACGGGGACCACAGAACCAACAGACATTTTGATTTTAGCTTGTGAGATCCGAATAAGGGATTCAGCCAATTGACACCCTAACCCATGAAAATGAGATAGTACATATGTGTTAAGCCACTAAATTCGCTGAAATTTGTTAGGGTAGCAATAGAAAAGTAAAATAACAGCAAATCCAAAGATACCAATAGAAAAGAAATCTATAGACAAAAAGAAAAAGGTTATTAAATCAAATGCAACAACATATGTAAAGGATGATATGCCATAACCAAGTAGGATTTATTATGGGAGGACAAAGTTGGTATGCCATCATCTGTCTCCCGTCAGGCCCCTTACTAGCACAAGGTTTAAAGAGTCAACCAAGATGGTGACATAGGAAGATCCTGATCTCTCCTTCTGCCACAGATGCCATAAATGTCTGGCATTTCATGAGAGCAATTCCCTCTGAAAGAGATTCAGAAACTAACAGAATGATTCCTAACCATAGAATGAATGAGAAAATACTCAGAAACAATAAAAAATAATAGTAAAGAAAGTGGTTGCAACTGAAGGGTAGGGGAAAGGAGAAGAGATTGGCAAAGGTTATAAATTTTCAGTTATAAGATGATGAAAGGTTTGAGATCTAATGTATAGCATGGTGACTACAGTTGACAACACTGTATTGTATCACTGAAATGTGCTAAGAAAGTAGAACTTATTATTATTATTTTTTAATCAAGGTGGAAAAGGTAAATAAATATGTGAGGCAAAGGATGTGTTCATTAACTTGATGGGAGGAATCCCTTCACAATGTATGCATATATCGAATTACCCAATTGTGCAATTTAAATATCTTACAATTTTGACAAAAGATTCCTTTAAAGTCGATAGAACAATTTGCAGATGAAATTTTAGAAAGGCCTATACAGTGAACTGTATAAAATACTGAGAGAAAATTAAATATCTAAACAAATGGTGCAAAATCCCATCACTGGAAATATTCAATCTTAAGAGAACAATATTTTCAAAAAGGAGCTATAGATGTAAATCCCTATCGAAACTGTCATCCTTAATTTATAGAAATTGGTTTAACCATTTCTAAAATACATAGGATCTGGTTCCTGCCTAATCTATCTACTCTATCTGTGGCTACCTTTTCCCAGACTCTCTACACCTGCCATATTAGCCTTTTTAAGCCTCTACTATGCTTTATCCTCAGGCAGATTTTCTTGTATCTGTTGTTTTTTCTCCCTTCTATGTTCACTCCCATCATCACCTACCTTCTTCCAATTATCCTTTAGATTTCGGATGAGATGGCTTTTCCTTAAAGAACATTTCCCAGGCCAATCTCCTGTCTCTGCTGTGTGTTCTCTCATTACCACTTATCTCTCCTCCAGAGTCCTTATTGGAATCATACTTAAATAATCAACTGAATTACCTGTTGTTCAAGGCCAGTTTCTCCTACTAAAATGTACACATCAGAAAGCCTTAATAAATAACTTCCAAGTTTCCATCTCTATGTGCTAGGAATTCAGTGGTACTGATGGCTGTTAATGAGAAGTCAATAAGGGATTTCACTTCGAGTTGAATATTAATTATGTGATGTTTGTCCTCAAGACCCATAGTTCAGTGGTATTTTTTCCAATGTGCATATCTGTTTAAGACAGAGTGTTACCTGGAGAACATACTTTTTTTTATGTGTTTGATTATAAAAATAACATCTGGGCAGCCCGGGTGGCCCAGTGGTTTAGTGCCGCCTTCGGCCGGGGGTATGATCCTGGAGATCCAGGATCGAGTCCCATGTCAGGATCCCTGCACGGAGCCTGCTTCTCCCTCTGCCTGTGTCTCTGCTTCTGTCTCTCTCTCCTCTCTCTCTTTCTCTCTCTCTCTCTGTGTCTGTCATGAATGAATGAGAATGAATAAATCTTTAAAAAAAAGAAAAAACATATAAAAATATTCTTTACAGTTGATTGCTTAATATTTAGGATGACTTCCACTGATACCAAATTAAAAATAATGGAGACTATCATGATGTATTCTTTAATATAAGAAATGCACATGGAAACCAAGAGCTTTATTAGATCAGGAATTTCAAAGCATCCTCTATCTAACTAAAGATGATTAGTTTCTCCGAGTGAAGAAAGTATGGATTTAGAAATAAGAAACTTGGTACCTACTTTCTATATCCCATCTGCAAAATATGTCATATCTTTAAAAGGCCTTCCTCCCAGGTTTATAGTAAAGATTAAATGAGATAAGATGTCTCAAAGCTCTTTATAAACTCAAAACCATACAGATGTCAGTCATTGTATGTCCATTATAGAAAGAGAGGGGATGAAATAATTCTCTTTCACGTTCCCAATGGTCACAGCCTGGAAACATGTTTATGAGACTGTCTACACCTTTCATGGGAGATCTGCTAGCATAAGGACTGGTTTGGAAAGCATTTTTAAACCTAGAGGAAATGTATTGTAAAGATCATGCTCATGCAGCAACTAGAGGTGCACTTGACCTTCCCATGCACAAAGTATGAATATACATACCGACATTACAAATTTAAGTATTCTAATCATGAAATTCAAAGTAAACCTGTATAGGACACACTGAAATCGCACACACAGACACAGACACACCACACACTCTCTCTTTAGCTGAATCAAGACATTTTTTCCTTTTCAAGTCAGAGAAAGGGTGCTGATGGGCCTGACTATAAACTTCAAGTTTCGATTGCCCTGTGAGATATTTAAACAGCCTGGTTAATGAGGGAGGAACGCCTATTAGCGCAGAACCTAATGCTTCTAACTATTAATATTGACTGCTGCACCAGATTAGACATTACAGAAACTGCTAAATTAATCACCTACACCCTGTCCTTTGAGAACCAGGAAAATGTGTTCCCCAGTCTATCCCAGAGTATACTTTAGTGATGTGAGGAGAGGCATAAATTTAGAAGCATTATGTCCTCCTCCTCATAAAATGCCTGAACTACTTCATTCTCATTTGAGCAATGATGCAAGATCAAGGCACTGGCCAGTCCCATGGCATATAGAATCACTACTGGAGAAATCGTTATTTCACATACCTGCGCCCTACCCCTGATTCTTTATTTAAGAGGCATCCAGCCATTTTGTGTAAATGTTGATGATAAGCTAAGCTTCTACAGTTATTTTGGGGAAAGGAGATGAAGGTTTGGAATAGGCCAGATGAATTTAATGAATATCTAACTTGTGAGCAGAAATATCGGAGCTGACAGCAGCAAAATTACAGAATCAGAGAAGCCAGAAACATTAAAGTGTAACTAGATGACATCCTTAGGACCACAATTTTTAAAGGGTGGCATGGAATCTTCTGCATATCAAATTAGTCATCAGGTCAAATTGCAAGTGAATTCACCTTCTATGTACAACTTTGGAATTCCCACAGAGAGGACTTGGAAGGCAAACGTATCCCTAGGTGAACAGTCAGAGCACCTGATTCCTGTATAATTACATGGAATGAGAATTTGATACATGACAGTAATTACCTAGCTGAAGGTGCAATTAGCCATTTGTGACCTCATTCTGAGTGGCAACTAATTAACCCTTAATGTCAAAAATGTCAACCTTCATCAAGACACCAAAGAGAAGTACTACACGATCAGCTAATACTTGTTCCAACCTATTAATGGGTGAATCTGTCATTAGAAAAGTGAATATATCATTTTTATATCAGCATTTATGTTAAGATGAGGAATATGCTTCATTTCTTTTCTTTTGTGGCTGCATTCCTCTTCTTTATCTTTCTGTGGGTAAAAATCCTTTTTCTAAAATAAGAGTAAGCTTTCATATACATGTAAAATGATCATCGCCATCTAAGAGAAAACAAAATTAGGAGGTATATAGAGAATTTGTCTGTAGCATGTGATTTCTCGTGATTATAGAAATGGCACAGAATCTGAAAATATTTGAAACTAGGCTATTGTTATTATCATTCAACATCCCTAAAATATTGGCCTAATTGGAAACTGATGCTGATACTTTTTCTTGTAAATAAATACTGAACTATTAAGAAAACTTCATCTAGGATTGTATGGAGAAACCTAAAACCATCATCCTTTTTAAACCACCAGACACTGGCCCACAATAATTAGTAGTCTATTCTTTCTTCTATTTACTACCAATAAAAACATGAGGTTGGAAAATCTGCATAAAGCATGAGTTTCCTTCAAATAAGAAAAGTGCAGGCAGCCCAGGTGGCTCAGTGGTTTAGCGCCACCTTCAGCCTAGGGTGTGATCCTGGAGACCCAGGATCGAGTCCCACGTGGGGCTCCCTGCATGGAGCCTGCTTCTCCCTCTGCCCGTGTCTCTGCCTCTCTCTGTGTGTGTCTTTCATGAATAAGTAAATAAAATCTTTAAAAGATAAGTGCTATACATTTTCTTCACAATCCTAAGGTTCATAAGAGTATCCTCAAAGACAATCTTTCAGATAATTAGCATGGACCTATAGCATTTATTCTGAAATAAATCCAATTATAAATAAGATCAGTGCGGCAAACATTTGTATTAAAGGTTAAAAACAAAATCTAGCTCTGATATTTCATTGTCTTGGATTCATCGCTGGAAAAGTATATGTGCACCTGAAATCTTGTAGGCCATTTGATTTGATTCTTTTTTCTCTTCAAGGTTGTTTCAAAGGTCTAAACTTAATCCAGGTATTTCTTTTTTTTCTCCTGCCTCCTCCCCTAAAAATAGGGAACCAAACTGTTTTGGTAAGCACCTTACAAACTTATGCGTTGAAGCAGCAGCTTCAAGACAAAAGTACTTAACAAGTCAAACATTGTATTTGTTAACGTGTATGTGTGGCAAAGAGTTGGGATTGCTTTAACTAGAAGTTCAGAAAGAGTAACTGATTAAAACTTGTTACAAAACATGTTGACAACCTTTATTATTTAAAATCAATTCAAAGACCTATCTTAGACTTATAAACATAAGAGTAAAGGCTTTGCCCTTTAATTCCCTTTAATAAATTCTAAAATCAAGCATTTCTTTGTATTTGGAAAGGTATTTCATAGTGTTGCTATTTTCCTGAAAGTGCCAGGGAAAACTGTGCACAGATGGAAGTTTCTATGTACAGTTCAAGATGAGAAACACCTCTCTAGACTTGATAATCTTTCAAAACCAGTAAGAAGGTAAAGCCTCTTGTAGACATAGTGAAGCAAGGAGTCAAAGCCAAAGAAAAAAGCCAACTACTACTTACTGACAAATCACATGGAAAACAAAATTCTTGCTTGATAATGAGATGCAAAGTCATGTGATTACAGGACATGCTCTGCTTTCAAGGGTTATTATGTTTGTTCTGGTTTTCCATTTGTTCAGGTTAGAAACTAAAATTATATAACACAGATGGCAAACTTAGCAACCAAAATGGCACATTGCACCATTTCCACTGGCTCCTTTCAGCTCTCTTTCCACACTTTGAAGGCCTGCACAAAGGAGTCCTGCTGCTGGACCACTCAGCCTTGCTGCTCCTTCTCAATGGTGGAGGACCCCTCCAGGCTCTCTACTCAGTGGGCGTGGCTCACTTCTTATTCTAAATTACTGTTGTTTACTCAAAGCTACATATTTCCACATAACAGTATGCTGGACAAGGGAGAAATTTACATGCCAAATATGTCTCCAAGTAGTTGATTCTGGCTTTTCTGATTGAATCACGCATAAAACAAAAAAACAAAACAAAACAAAACAAAAACTGTGAAGTCTGTCCATAGTCACACATTTTATATGTGTGAATAGAAGTCATTTTTTCATCAACAAGGTTTTCAATGTTAGTGCATTCTATCTGGATGCTTTTTATAATTGCTAACTGGGTAAATATTTTAAGAACAAAATATTTTTAAACATCTGGCTCAATATTTCAAAACACTAGCTGTGAGTTTGTTCTATAGCTGAAAGTACTTTAATTGGAAAAGACAAAACTTTGTTACTAGTAAGAAATTATAAAATATTTTAAGGCAACAGATAATTCAAGAGCTCACTAGGGTTACTGGCTACGTCGAGAGCTTACAGCTGAATTTCTGCATTATTCCAATTTTCAAAATATAGAGAAACATTTTAAAATTGACTGTTTAAGTATCTACTCTTTCTTTTTAAAAATAATGTTCAACTCTTATGGGACTGAATTTTCAAATTCTAGAAATATAATTTACACTATTATAGCACATATTTTAGTAAACAAGGGGACTGGATTTCAAATACAGTTGGCTGCAGCTATCTCATTTGCAAATAATCATAGCTACATTTTAAAAGAATGCAAAACATCATGAATAGGAAACAAATCACCCCTATATTGAAATGCAGAATTTGTCATGTTGTTCTCCTTATGTGAAATGTCCCACAGCAATCTCCTTTCCTATTACTTGTCAGACAAATCAAAGTACCATAGACACAATTATATGCAAAGATCCTACAGATACGGTCGTCGATAAATTATTGTATTGCTCTCCAAGACTTTCTCATCTGTTACCATATAATTGTTGATATTCACAAGGGTGAGAAATTTACTATTGGAAAAATATAATCATGTTTCAGATGGCCAGAGGGAAAGCTTCAAGGAGGAAGTTGGTTTTGAGAAAAATTTTGATTCTGAGGATCATCCCGATGGGAAAAGCATTATTTACAATATTCTTAAAGGAAAAAAAATGTGCACGTGTATGGGAGTGTGTACATGCATGTTTGTGTATGTTGTCATGAGAGAGTAGGAGTGCAGAGATGAAGTTCAGAATAGGTAAATCCATTGACACTTAAAATAAATTAGCGGTTACCAAGAGCAGGTGGCAGAGGAGAATAGAGAGTTTTTGCTAATGGACAATCAGCTTATTTTTGGCATGATGAAATTGTTATGGAATTAGGTATTGGTGATGGTAGCATGACCTTGTGAATATGCTTAAAACTGCTTAATGTACACTTTAAAAGTACAGAGTTTATCATATGTGAATTCACATATTTATAATTATGTGCTGATATAAATATGGAATTACCTAACTCCATTAATGGAGGAAAAGAGAAAGCTCTTCCCTACAGTGTAATTCCAATTAACATAGAAGAAATGATGGAAATAGAGAATCACCATTTAGTAAACACCATGGTAACAACAGTGTCAGGGAATATTATCAAAATATACTAAAATTAATGGGCAAAACTATGGTTAGGAATATGAAATTCACAGTGTTTATTCAACAGAGAAGCCCAACAACAAAACAAAACAAGCCTTTTTTTTTTTTTCTTTGGAGGGGTGGGAGTAAAGGTCCATCTCCTCATATGGGTGTTAAAGGATCCTCCTTACAGTACTTAAAACAACAAATTAACCTTAAATCATGGTCTAACATAAAGCATAGCTAAAGAGGTCATCAAATTTTATAATTCATCATCTTCCATCAATTCTAAAAATGTTATCACACTATAATTCTTTCTTTCTTACTCAATTATGATAGTGCAATTCAAGTTTTCAGTTTCATAAGTCTTAGTGGTGTTTCTTCAGATTCCCAAACCACCACAGATAGGATGTCCTTTTGACTGGAGTCTTCCACTAGCACTTATATAGACAGGTATTTTGTTTATGCTGAAATGGAATCCAGTATCCCATCCTCTTAAATTATTTTGAAATGAAAAGTCTTCAAGCACTGGTGTAAGATTCTATCACATTGTCTTTACATGGATATTTTTACAATGTCTTTATAATGTATAAATAAGACACATATAAAGTACTCTCTGTTATGTCATCTGTTGTTTATAAGAGAAAAGTAGTTTGAAGAATTTACTTTTTATCCCCAGTGATTCTTATGGAAGAAACAAAAGAAATCTCATATATCAAAAGAAATTTTTTCTACTGGATATTTAATTTGTATGTTCTTTTAAATAATTTTTCATTTGAATTTTTATTCCATTTTATAAATAAGCTGGTATACTTATATCTAAGTGAGATTTCAATTACAGAAATTTGTAATATAAAAGTAATAGCGAAATTTGGATATGGTGATTAAATCATGTAGCTATGGGCCCTTCAGCAATTCAATTTGATTTAGCTGAATTTAACTCCATATATTATGCATTTATGTTGTATTTTACAATCTATTAGATGATAGAGGTAAAAGATGAATAGGATATTGTTCATGTTTTCAAAGATTTTGCAGTCTAGTCAGGTGCAATATGAAATAACTAACCAAAATGCGCATACACAGTAAGGAGTCAGTATGGTGGACACCATCAGTTTTAAGATAATCCATAAGCAACAAAAACAATCTGGTTACTTTCTTATCACTGAAGATAGGCAACTATGTATATTTTGATTTGAAACAGGTTTTGATTCTATTTAGTTGCATAGATATCTGGATGACATACAATAGATTCAACACATAATTAAGTAAAAAAAAACACATTCTGATGCAGATTCACATTTAATTATGAGTACCCTATAATTTTCAAATGTCTAATAATATTTACTATCGAAACATAGTAGCTTTTCCTGGAGAATACTTATCAAATACTACTCATAATTAACAACACTTAGCTTATAATATGTAATGATATTATAACCCAAGGCAGTATAGAGCTCAAGGCAAACTAAAAAATATAGAAAATGGAAAATAAAAAGAAATCCAATGAAATTTAACATTTTCAGGTCTTTAAATAGAAACTTTCAAGACAAATTCACAGTACAAATGCTAGAATTTGTGTATGTGTGTGTGTGTGTGTGTGTATATAAATATAAAACATATTTACATAAACATATTTATATAGTATATAAAAGTATTTTATATGAAAGTTAATGGGGGGCTGGAGGGGAAACAATGTAAGCATCTTATATAAGTTGCTCAGGCTTTTGAAATTCCTGTTACAAATCACATGGACAAGAATGTCTTCTACCCCATAACAGGAACCTGCCTTCTAGTCTGCTTATTCCCTCATTTTCCACCAAAACCTGCTCTTTCCTATTCTTGTGGTATTGTTCACATATTCTTCCATTCATGCTCACAAACCTCTACTATTCCCTCATTCCTCTGATAGCTTTGACCATATCTGAAATACATTCTCACTACTTCCAGGAATCATTCTCTAAGGATGCCAACCAAGAGTGGTTTCTTTAATTGTTGATCCACTATGGACATAATTAAATGCAGTTTTAATTATTTAGCAAATTATATCTATCTTTCACATTAATTTTTAAGGTCTGTATGTCTTGTGTTCAAAAATATATTTTAATTCTTCAATAACAGTGAATGGGCCTTATTTTGTTTTCCACATTTTATACTCGAGACATACTAAGTAATGCAATGCACAAAGATTTGCAAAATGAGTGAATGATCATGATGAATAAATAACTAAAAGTGGCTTAAGTGTAGAAGTAACATCATATGAAAGCTGATTTACTTATTTCACACCATGTTCAAGAGCCTCTGAGACATTACCGAACCATGAAGAGAGAAAACCAGAAGAAATCATATTGAGACCTAACAATGCCCTACACTATCTCTTGTGTCCTATCAGTGCACTAGGGAATCCTATAACCTTAGAGCATAACACATAGCATCACTATAAGAAGTGAGTTTTCAGGCCCAGTATTCATGAGTTATTCAACAAGCTAGGCTTTATGATAAATTATACTTGGGAAAAGTGTTGGTCTTGATGTTCAAATATTTATCTTGAACATGCAGCCATCATCTATAGTTTAATCCCATAGATATTAGCTGTGATCAATTCAACACTTCTCCATTTGTGCTAAGTCCCCAAAAGATATAGCAACCCCATCATCAAGAATCATGCAGGCAATTATTGTGGTTATAATTTTTCGTCATATGATGCTTTCTTGGTCATTAACAATGCAGTAGTGGAAGGGAGAGAATGGAAACAGTACTATATCAAATGATCTTACTGTTTGTAGACTCAGCAATCTATAAGAAAATGTAAAAGTTCAACAATAAACAAACACATTATAAGGAAGAACTCTAGCCTACTTAACCTCTTGTGTGTATTACACATTTAATAAATTTCAACTTGAAACGATGCAGTTTCAAAAATAAATGAAATGGGTTGGAAGGCCGACATAATTTAAATTTAAGATTTCTCTTTGCTTTACTAAATATTAACTTAAAATAAGAAAATCTAAACAATTATACACACACCCACACACCTACACCCACAAACCTACACCCACACCCCTTTCCAAGGAATAAAAAAATACCAATGGTTCCCTAAAATACTTGGGGGGAAAAGGTTTGCCATTAAATTGGGGCAATTGACATCTCTGAGAGGTTTTTAAAAAAAAAAAACTTCCCTTTTGTAATCTATATATTAAAATTTTTAATGTAGACAACATTGCAGGGTGATTAAGACCACAGTCTCTGAAGCCAGAGACTTCTATCTTGAATAAATTTTGGTTCTACCTCCCATAGGCATGGGACTGATGCATCAGGTTTTTTTATCTGCAAATGAAAAAGACTGCCCACTGAGGCAAAATCTTCTGTTTCACAATATCCATTTTCCCTTTCTTTCAGTAGCAAAGAACTATGAGTTTCAAATAGTCATGCAACATCCCGCAGAGTGAAACTCTTAGGCTCCCTCACAACCAGGTGTGGTCGTGTGTCTGAATTCTGGTCAATAGTATTTGAGAAATAATAGATGTTATTTCTACATCTCCTCTGAAGGACAAGTAGCTTGCCGAGTTTTTCTGTTTTCCTCCATCACTGGTTAGTAATTGGCAATAACTATAGCAACTGCACTGGATCTAAAGGTGGAAACCACTTAATGAGGATGGCAGAGCCATTACACTAGGCTGAATCTTCTCGATTAATAACACAAAGAGTCCCTATCCCCACCATGAACAACTGAAAAGGAGAGAGAAAAATAAACTTGTCTTCTTTAGGCGCTATCATTTTTTTCCTCTTCTAGAAGCTCAGCCTATCTTTGTACTATAACTAATACACTATTTCACAGTATTGTGCTGGGAATTAAATGACCTAGTAAGTAGAAAGCACCCAGAAGAGTGTCTGGCAAACACTAAATTCTATAGAGTTATTTGCTATTACTATTTCAATTATTGTTATCAACTTTTTTAACCTTGAGGCCACTAGCAAATACCACTGTACTAGGAACTCAGAATGATTTATAAAAATGGAGTCCCAACATTCATGATTAGGCACTTAAACTTTATTCATATAACACTGACACGGATTCCCTTTCTACCTTGCTGTGACACAAAAAAGAAACTAAGGTGGGCTACTGGAAAAACACAATTATATTTATTTTGCTCTTTCTCTTCCCTAATTAATGTAGAAAGTAAGAGAAAATGAAAATAAAGAGTGACTTGACTACTAGTGTGGTCTTTGGAGCCAGTCTTAGTTTCAGGTACAAACACTGAAATTTATTATGTAGGCAAATCATTTGAATTTGCTGGTCTTTAGATCACCGCCATTACATGATAATAATAATAATAGTACCATACATAGCTGTCATTTTGTTGCTTCTGTACATCCTTTAAGTTTCTCCCCAATCTGTGGCAGCTATGCAGTGTGGACTATACGACCCTCTTTTAGTCCCAGTGTGGGGGCAGGGGGTCTTGCCACAGTGATTGGTTCATGAGATCTAAGCCAACAAATACATGATGGTATCCCAGCCTACTGGTGTGTGTGTGTGTGTAATCAACATGAAGCCTGATATTGTATGACGGTGTGCAGAGAGCTGTTGCCTCTCTTACAAATGTGGCTAAGGAAGTTAGATGCTGCTTGAAGTCATCTTCCAGTCAGAGCAAGGTTAAAATCCAACCAAAAGCAGACCTTACGAGAAAAAGGTCAAGTTTCTTATTGACCAATCAACCTTTGGAATTTCAGTCTTATAAATCCCCTTTAAGGTGTTAACCAGTTTGGTCTGAGCTTTTTTGTTAGATGGAATTAGAAGCAGCTTAACTGTCTTATATTTATTGTATATAAATTATTGTACAGAATACAGTGATTTGCATACAGTAGAAACTCAATCACTATTAGTTTTATAAGGAAAAACAAAAGTAGTCACATTTATATGTAATAAAATACTTTTGGAATACTATTCTTTGAAAGAATGTTAAATATTGATAGAATTAAGTTGTTCTACGCTTCTAAAACTAGTATACGTACTTTCTAAAATACATTATATGACTGCCTAGGACACAGGAAGAGTTTGCCTGGATAGTATTTTTCTATTTTATATATCAAACATCACTGAATCCTAAATCAAACTAAGTCTAATTTTAGTTCATCCATTTTTAGTTGTTATTGGCAGTTATGTGTATTTTAGGAAACCTCCTGCCTATTTATGGATGGCTTGAACAAGGTCAGTTATAAACTTTATTTCTAAAATCACTAAAAAAAAAAAAAAAGAAAGAAAAAGAAAGAAACTCTCACACTGGGTAAGCAAAGCACAGAATGAAATTAAATGTATTTCATGTAATGGTGAAATTCAAGATGAAGAGCAGAGGAATCCTGGGAAAAAGGAAGGTTGGCTTTAATTAAAATGGAGCCTTGGGAGCTAAAATGCAGCTCTTTCTGAAAAGACAAATCCAGAGGGTGAAATTTCAATGAGGTATAATCACAACCTTTGCTGAACAGCACACCAGGAGAGCGCCCGAGTAGGCACAGTCTCACCGCTAACAGATAGATACCCACTACATACATCTACATCATATATATTGTCTTCCCAGTATCACTTAAATATCCACAGTAGAAAAATGTACATACTATGTTGGCTGTACTTTTGTTACCTTTTCTTCTTGGTGAATTGATCAACTCTGAGGCTACTATGTAAAGGCAGCATTGCTTAGAGATAGCAAGTTCTACTATTAGAACCATTTCAAGTGGGAAGAATCCAAGTATAACACACAGACATAGAAATATTATCCTGCTCGATGAGTTAAAAATTTTAAATAATCTAAATACTATGCAATTAGATCATATTGAAAAAGAATAAGTTATGACTAAATGACATATTACATAGAGAAAAATGATATGAAAAACAGACTTTTGAAAGAAGAGGAAAAAATAAAATTTCTTTCCATTTCAGTTGGATGTTTTTGTTTTTTTTTTTTTTTTAGAAGCAACCACACATATGTTCAGAGCAATACTTAATGCATCATGGGCTTTGGATTCCAACATTTCTAAATTCACTTTTAGGTCTGCCATTTTCTGGATCTGTGATGAAACTTTTCTTGGCTTTAGAATATTCATAGAACACACAGAGCTCCCTCTTTTGGACTTGCTATGAGGATATAAAAAAATGTGAGAGCAGCCTAGCTTGTAAAAAGTGTGATGGAGCTCCATCTTGGAAGGGTATTTTATGGGCTAGGCTGCTTCTCAATCCATTGTGAAGTGGAACACCTTCCACATCCACTTGCACAACATCTAAGAGTGATTGTATGAAGAAAGAGGAGCATGATGTTGGTAGACAACAGTGGTCTACGCCACAGGCAGACCCTCCAGCCACCCAATATCTATGTGTACCCTTCTTTCTATGCAAATATCATAGCTAGGCTCTTCTGAGGGGAGAAGAACCAATGTCCTTTCCAGTACCTGCAACCATATAAAATTTTAGAGTCTCTGGGTAATTCATTATCTCTTCTCTCAGGTCTTGGTCATATTTTCTCATGGTCCAATACCTTATAAAATACATACAAGCTCTCTACCTTCTCCCACATGTAATGTATACATCATAATGGGCAAAGTAAGGATAAAGGTAGTAAATACTCCTATTCTGAAAAAGCAAATCAGAAAAAAAAAATAGCAGTTATCAGACTTTTAGCACGTATGGACTCCTACTGGGTAGGTACACTGTGATAAACCCCTTCCCTGGCAATGAAGGGAAGATTCTTTGATTAAATTCAGATTCTACTCCATGGTCCATTACTGTTTCACTCTCTCTCATTCTCTCTCAATTTGTTATATCATGGTTACCTTGTGGTTGTCTGAGTTTTGAGTATAACAGGAACCTCTTTATGAATACTTATTCTTCTTTTTTTTTTTTTAGATTTCATTTATTTATTCATGAGAGACACAGAGAGAGAGGCAGAGACATAGGCAGAGGGAGAAGCAGGCTCCATGCAGGGAGCCTGAGGCAGGACTTGATCCCAGGACTCCAGGATCACGCCCTGGGCCGAAGGCAAGCACTAAACCGCTAAACCACTGAGCCACCCAGGGATCCCATGAATACCTATTCTTGTGCTTGCTATAACACTGACTCTCCTCTCTCTCTCTCTCTCTTTTTTTTTTAACAGAGAGATCTTCAAGGACCTCTGTTTCTCAAAGCACTTTTCACTTTTATTTTCTGAACTTGGGGATCCATCAACCCATGGATTTTCCAGTGACTTAGGCTCTTAGTCTCAAGGATATTGCATTCTCTTGAATCCCTGAAAGCCAACCAATTATTTCCTGAAACTACCTTTTCTGCGATACCCTGCCAAAAGTTGCAAGTCACTGATGCACAATAATCTCCTGTTTTTTTTCCGGTTTCCTTCCACAGAGCTACAGTCTTGAAAAATAGTTATGCCCTCTTCCAAGTTGTCATGGGCACATTTTTACCAAATATTTTGCCCCACCATGATACAGGTCCTCAGATTTTCAGCCTGCTATATATCTTAATACCCATGATTACCCTTGTATGACCACTGAGCTAATGCAATACAGGTTAGTATTTTTACATTTTTAAATTACAATTGTATCCTACTTCAAGTTATTGACATCATTACAGTATTTAGGGTTTGCTTGCTTCTAATCTTCAGTAGACTCCCAAATCTCAGTGTCTAAATACACTAGATGTTCTTTCTTAGTCATGGTGCTGATTGAGTGCAATAAGGCACCTTACTTACTGTTGGGGAAAGAGATCAAAATGCACTTTGAACTCAACTCTGCTGAAACAAACGGTGTTTTAAGAATTGGGTGAGTGGAGAAATACAGACCACCTGTTTTTGCTAACTGATTTTATACAACAGAAAAGTAAATTTGTCTTGTTTTCAGGATGGGAGGTAGTTTTACAGCTTGGAGGAATGTACTTGGCAAAATTAAGGCCTCAACCTCCCTAGAAACTGGGAGATAGCAGCTGTATGTTCCTCTATGATCACATTTTATTTTATTTTATTTATTTTATTTTTTTTTTTTTTATTATTTATTTATGATAGTCACAGAGAGAGAGAGAGAGAGAGGCAGAGACACAGGTGGAGGGAGAAGCAGGCTCCATGCACCGGGAGCCTGATGTGGGATTCGATCCCGGGTCTCCAGGATCGCGCCCTGGGCCAAATGCAGGCGCCAAACCGCTGTGCCACCCAGGGATCCCCTATGATCACATTTTAGAAGGAAAGTCCTTGAGAAAGACATCCCTGGGTTGTAAAACTGGCAAGAAATGTTTTAAAAGATTTACATCTCAAAGGGGCAAAGAACTTACAATCTTAAGTTTTCTAAAGCAAATATTCTAAGAAAAGGGCAGTCATGAGCCTAGAATCTGGAAGAAGCTTGTCTAAAGTTCAGTCAAGTTGAAGAAAACGTTAAAACTTTTTTGGACAACTGTCACACAGGTCGCAAGGCTCATAACCATCCTACCGTCTTTAATACTAGGCTTCCAAGGTCACAGTGGAAGGTCAATGGAAAAGACAAATGTCATAAAGGAATTCAGTGAAAAGTTTTTCACGTCTTCCATGCACACGTCACTGTATAGTTATTACATACATATTTCATTAGAGAGAATTTAGAAACTTGTTACACCTACTTGCAGAGGGGGCTGGGGAATGGAGATGTGTGCATGAATTGTAAATGGGATTTTGATAGCTCATGTTCTCTGCCACCGTAAAGAAAAGTACAAAGCAGTTAAAATATAGAAATATTGAAAAATCTTTCCTCCCTCACATGAAGCAGCAGTCAAGCTTAGGGGGTAATGAGAACTCAAACTAGTAAGGACTACTGAGTGAGAGTGATTTAAACCATCGTCAATAAGACATATCAAGCGTGGAAACTTTTACAGACATCAGATTTTAGGCGGACATTGCAGAAAATTATGCATCTTTAAGATTAAGCATCTTAATTTTCAAGAAAAGAAATCAAGTTTAGGTAGTCTAAACAGAAAGGGGAACTAAGTTTTAAATATTACGTAGCTTGTTCAATCCATAAAAATTCTTGGAGAATACCCAATTAACAAAAAAAAAAAAAAAAGAATACCCAATTAAGAACAATTCACTAACTCCAAACAAAAGTGATCTTGGGAAGAAAGCTCTGCCAAAATCAGTGGACAAATGGCATGGTTTTCCTGCTGATTCTGTCAACATTTGTTGCAGGAGGTTACCACCAGAGCTATCTTGAATACGGATATTGGATATCATTGTGCCCTCTCACCTAGTTCTTTGGTGCTTGCTTCTCTGTGTCACCAGTGGTACATTCTGGAGTGGATGCATCTTATTGTTGGGGAGTAGGTCACAGATTCATATTCCAGTTGCAAGGTTAGTCCAGAAAATTGAGTTTCTGGCATTTTTGCATTTCAGAAAAAAAGATGGTTTCTTCCTGATAACATGAGGGATTTCACAAATATGACAAAAGTGTTTAGGTGCTGGTGGTCAAAAATAAATAAGAGAAAAAGAATGGTGGTCTCAGCAGCAGCCCATTATCCTAGTTATATTATCAGTTCAAGATGGAAAGACGACCTACAGTTACAGGTAATGTTTTTTAATTTAAATTTTTTTAAGGAAACAGACAAGAACTTACTTTTTATATAAAATGCAATTATTTTATTTAAAGAGCCAAATTTTTATCGATATAAAAAAACAAAAAGTTATTTTAGTTGGGATCTATAGTCAAACACAAGACCCAATCTTTCTTCAAGGTGAATCTATTACAAGGGTACCTGAAAAAAAATTCAGATGAAAAGTGTCATCTATTATCATTCAAAATAAAGATATTTGTTTGTTTTAAGCTGTATTTTTTTATTCATGAGAGACACAGACTGAGAGAGAGAGAGGGCAGAGGGAGAAGTAGGCTCCTCACAGGGAGCCCAATGCAAGACTCGATTCCAGATCCCAGGGTCATGACCTGAGCCGAAGGCAAGCACCCAACCCCTGAGCAACCCAGGTGTCCCAAAATAAAGATATTTGTATCTTAGTGTTTAGTTCATTATTTTCATGTAGTAAAATTTCAATCATCAAATTGACAAATGACAATATTAGTCTCAGATTGTTGAAAAAAAAAAACCTGACACAAACATCATTTGGATAAATTTAACAAGATTTATTTATCTGTTAGATGCAGGAGAAAACCTGATCAGAACATTGACTTTCTTTGAGATGGGAAGGCATTAGCTTCAGGATCCCAGAAGTCTCAGCAGAGGGCACACAGTTCAGGTAATGACATCTGAGTCAATGAAAATCACCTTAGATTTTCTGACAGCACAAATGCTACTCTTTAAGCCCAGTCTCTTTCCAAAAAGGCAGGTCAATCTTGGTCACAAACTTGCCTGGATAATGACTAAAGATTTCAGTCATGGGCAAGTGCACCTCAGCAGTCTCAGGATTATGTAATACTTCATAAAATTACTAGAAAAACTGGCCCTGAACAAATTTCCCTTCCATCACGTCCAGGTTAAAACAACTTGAGCTAAGAAAGTTCACAAAGTCCTTCCCCTAGGATCAGAACAAGAGTGACATATACTGAAGTCTCAAAGTTATATTTGTGGGGACTTTCACCAACAACTTTGGAAATGGAAGGGAGCAAGATAGTAGCAGAGTGAGCAACTTCAATAAACCAAGCACTTAAATACCAAGATAAAGCAAGGTAAAATATATACAAACTGATTGTAAACATTTAAACGCTAAGAAAAGGTAATGATATAGTTAGTAATTTACGTTTTTTTCAAAATATCTTTGCATAGCAAATTCCTGCAAATTAAACTATAGTGCAAATTGGGACCTATGGAGATAAAATGATTTGCACAAGGGAAAAAAGGATAGTGTGAGAACAAATATCAGAAATTGGGTTTTCTAATTCCTAACCTGGTACACAATGCACTATAATGTATGTCATACAACATAGATTCCAGGCTGGAAATCCAGGAATTCTTAGGCACTTCTGAAAAACATTAGGATCATGAATTTCAGGCTAACCATTAAAATCACATTTAATTAATTTAATTTATAGTATAACAAGTATAAATCTCATGTCCTCCATCTGTGAACTAGGGCAGCATTAGAATTATATCACCCCAAATTAAACTTGTTTGTTATTAAGTGGATGGCATATCTAGATTCAAAAAAAGGTCATATATCTAGATAGAGTGTGTATAAAATGTATGCTGGACTGATTTTTTAAAATATAAATTTGGATAGCATTTAGAACAGATAGGAAATCCTGACTATAATTCTTTCCTGGTAGAACCACTATCTGGAAATTGATTAAAAAATAACTTCCACAAACCAGCTACTAAATAATTGCCAAGCCAGTTTTCAAGTGAAGACCCAATGCAAAGATACTACAAGAAAATTAGTTATTCTTCCACAGTTCAAGATAATTGAGTTTATGTTTGGGGCCCTCCCAGTTTCCCATTAGCACCCTTTCTTCTGCTTCCTAAATTGTACCCAGATCCATATTCTCAGGTGGCTCCAAACTAATAAATAGTCAAGGAGTAACCCATAAAAGTCTAAAACATGACCACTCTAATATTTGCATTTTAATAATTACAAGCTATCAAATAACAAAGAGCTCCTAAATTTGCTCTTTGAGACCTGGGTAAGTATGTTGGAAAATACTTTTACTTAAAAGGTTTTATCTAGCTAGCATCCTTCAAATTGAACAACCCAATAACCTCTTGCCAACTCATAAAACAGTTTCAGATTTGGAAAACCAAAGAGCAGGCAAAGTACAAAAATAGAACAATAAGACTTTAAACTATAAAATACGTAGGTTAAATAAATAAAATGCGTAGGCTACATATTAACATGTTCTATTTAGATAAGTTTTATACTTATCTAAATTGATTTTTTTATATTATTTATTTGAGAGAGAGAGAATGGGTGAGTGAGAGAGCATGAGTAGAGGCGGAGGGGCAGAGGGAGAAGCAGACTCCTGACTGAGCAGAGAGCCCCATGCAGGGGTCAATCCCAGGACACCAGGATTGTGACCTGAGCCAAAGACAGATGCTAAACTTGAGTGAGCCACCTAGGTGCCTCCATTTTACACCTTTCTTAAATATTTTTTATGAAGAGTATACTATTTCATCCTCATATACACTCTATAAAAGGAATAAGGAGAGAAAGTAGAAAAACAGACAAATGCTAAGCATGCATAGATGGGAGCTTCAGGGAATGATTATTATCCCCACTTTATAGCTGATGAAACTAAGATTCAGGTCCATGTTGAACAAGCTCCAACTGGGAATTTATTACATATCTCATATGGAGTATTTTACTTATATTGTCAGTATAAACTTTCACAAGAATCTTTAAGTTAGGCATTATTGTGGACATAACAATTGGGGCAGAGAGATAAAGGACTTCTTTAAGAATATACCTGTAGTATTGGCTCTTATTTCTATTAACCAAATCCACTTTCTTTCCTTTTTTTTAAAGATTTTATTTATTTATTCATGAGAAACACAGAGAGAGAAAGAGGCAGAGACACAGGCAGAGGGAGAAGCAGGTTCCCCATGGGGAGCTGATGCAACACTCAATCCTGGGACCCCAGGCTCACAATCTGAGCCAAAGGTAGACACTCAGTGGTTGAGTGTCCCTCAAATCCACTTTCTATAATCCACTAACTACCCCCAAAAACCATTTCATGGGCCCATAGTCATGCAGTTTGCAGTTAGCAAATGAATTAAAGGGGACTTTTAAATCTTCTGGCCTTACAAATAATGTTCTTTTAACAACATTTTGTCAAAACGATGACAAACATCCCAGTGAAAAAGAGAAATTTAATTAGGCTGCTTGTCTACAAGAGGCCAAACATCTGGACATTTGAAACCAACTGGATGGCTGAATGTATTTTTTATACTTTAAACCTAAATGTGAAAAGTAAGTTTATATATCTATTACACATAGAATTGTAATAACAAAGCAAAATATAACCAGACTAAAGAGCAGAGTCAAGAGCCATTTTTATGTTGTTCCAGCTAAGAGGTAAAAAATATCCCGTACCTAAGATCTAACATCTAGCAATGGTAGCCAATATATTTACTAGGTAAATAAACTAAAGGCCACACATCTTTTTTACACAAATCAAAATCAGTAAACAATATTGGGAACTCCAACCCCCTACATCCTTTGTCCACAATATCATTCCTACCAAACATGATAAGGGAGAGTCACTGAGAACTGGGCCACAAGGAAAAAGATGAATGAACCAGGGAAATAACCAGCCTTCACAACATAATCCTGCCTAGTTCTCTCAAGGATTGTTTTCTCATTTTATTTTAATGACTACTTAATCAAGATGTATTAATTTTTCCCTGGAATGGTCCAAAAAGTCAGGATTGAAATTAAATCAATTGGAGATCAACAGGAGAATATTTCCAGGGTTGGAAATCATAATAAATATGATTGATGAACTGACAAATCCTGCAGTAGTTGAAGTAAAGCAAAATATGAAAACAATTTAAACAAAATATGCATTTAGGCTTTCAAATGACAAATCATCAACATGTGCTAAACTGCATATTAGACAATCCTCGGGTTTATAAGGCCTGTTTGCTGTGACTCCAGGGAGCTCTAAGTTTTCCCAAAGGATGTAAGGAAACCCTCAAAATATTATCAAGATAAAATTCATGTTAAAAGATCTAAGTGTTGGTATGTGAAATCACCAAACAAAACAAAGAAACCATTAGTTATAGAATACAAATTCTATTTTTGGCGTAGGACTATTATATAGCAGTTGTCGGTTTAAATAATTATTGATGAAGAAGATATTGAAATTCTAAAAACTTTTGGGTACATCTAACCAATATTAGAAATGTGACATCCATTTGATTTAGTACTTATAGGACAAGTGTATTGACTATTTAAAAATAATTTTTACAACAACCTGCTTGCAATATATTATTATGTCGAAGAAAGTAGTTCCTTTTTCAGGAAACACACAGACTAAAAGAGCTAAGGTGCTGGGAAATAAATGCTCTACAGAACATCACAGTTAATCAAAGTAAATTGGCAGGAAATACACCACAGAGGTTCTAGGCTCAACATCAGACTGGCCTAACTGCAAATTCTAAATCTATCTCCTGTCCATGAACAGCCCCTTCATAAAAAAAATCTGGAAAAAAAATCATTTTTCTTTTCTAAAATACATTTGGCAACAAAACCTAATCTGAATTGATGTGAGGCCTTTATGTATGTCATTTACTATGAGTATCCATCCATGTGCTTAATTATAGGGTTTTTCTAAACTACCTTAGGGTGTTCCATATACTAAAGCACATATACTGTAGCAGCTTTTTAAGAGCCGGACAATTTTGATTTCCTAAATATATTGATTCACAAAGGTGTATAGGAAGGGCAGGGCCTTTCTCTGTGTACTTGTGTTTATGAACACCCTGACCTTGGATAAGCAGCTCTACTTGCCTCCAGAATAATGATACCTTACAGCATGTGGGGAGAGTAAACAAGGTCATGTTGAAATGTGTCTGGGACACTCTGTGTGCTCATTACATGGCAGCTATTACCACTAACTGGATGCTAGAAAGTATGGAGGCCAAGAGTACTACTTTTCCTCTAAGGACAGAAATGCTTTATTTACACAAACTGTATTTCTTGAACTCCTGTTACACTTTGAGGGACTGTATGGACTTTGTAGTCAAGATGACAATCGGTGCTTTGAGAGTACAGAGAAAACACATTTTACACCAAATGATTTAGGAGCTCAGAGACAAATTACTGAAGGTTCTATCTAAACTATTTCAAAAAAAGAGTGGGAAGGAAGGAATAAGTTAGATGAACAAAAGCTACTTCGTTTTTCAAGCACTGACTGAATATCAGCAGTCATAGAGAGAGGGTAGCACAATCAATATCCCTGCTTTTCAAGGTACTGCCTTAAGAAATACATATTCCCGGGCAAACTCACATGGTCAGTCATCTTAGGTAGAAACAAAATATGGGGACACCTGGAAGGCTCAGTGGTTGAGTGTCTGCCTTTGGCTCAGGGTGTGATCCTAGAGACCCAGGATCGAGTCCCACATCAGGCTCCCTGCATGGAGCCTGCTTCTCCCTCTGCCTATATCTCTGCCTCTCTCTTCCTGTGTCTTTCATAATTAATAAATAATATAAATTAAATCTTGTTCTAAAGAAACAGGATATGATGCTTGATAGCGACAGATGAAGCTAGAAAAGTAACAAGAGGTAGACAAGTGTTTAGATTTTTATGTGAGCTTGTTTTAAGAAAGGTATAGGGTCAGAGAAAGGACATGCCTTCTTAAGACCTAAAATGAGAGAAGTTAAGTACCATAATAAGAGAAATCAGTGTTACTCTCTCAGAGCATCCCAGTTGGTAATTAGAAACCAAGCTGCATATACCCGTGATGAGGTCTCAAGAAGGGAAGGGAAACAGTCCAGTGGCTACAGACTCAGGGAAGGGGTGAGAGAAAAATTTTGCCTTAAGCAAAAGAAAAAAAAATTAAAAGGTAAGTAAGAAAACATATTGCCAGTCAGAGTTTGGCTATACCCTGGATTTTGTATCTAAAATGAGGGTTTTAAGATAACACTATAGTGTTCTTTTTTTGAGTTCACTTGGTCTATAAATTTTAGTTCAGAAGTTATTATGTATTGAATACTTGTGCCATATATTATCCTCAGTTATGCTATGTAAAATTTTGATTGCTGACATTATTAGGAAATAAGAAGCATACTTACGTAGATATATCAAGAGACATTAGGGGTCAGGAATAGGAAATAAGAGTTCTGTGCTATATCTAGGGAGAAAACAGCACTCCTCAAAAATATAACCCAAATTTTTATCTGGTGGAAGAGCTTCAGTATCCAAGCACGGTCATAGACAAATCTGGCAGATTTCTAGAAATGGCCTTGCCAGTTTTAATCCATTCTACTGTCAGAAATATCTTTGGGATTACATATATTCAATATTATCAGACTCTATGATAGAAATGGCTGTTATCTTGAGCTAGGTTCAACCCAGGATGAGTTGCAGATGTAAAAGTGAAGAATTCCTGGAAGCCTTGGACATAGAACTGCTTTTCTCTATTCCCTCCTAAGAGAAAATCCTACTCATCCTCTATAAATTTAAATTTATTGAGATCACATTTCTTTCCACAGTCCTCAGAAATGTCTCTTATACTAGTGCCCATGTAGAATCTAGACCTCAAAACTAACAGAAAAATAAAACCAAGAAAAGCAGCAGTTTAGTGTGGTTTGTTGTGGTGACATGAATACTCAAAGACAGAGCTAATAAGAAACACCAGACCCAAACTACTAAAGACCCCTTCTTGGCCATGCTCAAGTGCACGAATTCTCTTATTTGCAATGGGAAATTAACTAAATGTTCAAAGCAGTACTATAATGATCACCCAGTTAGGGCACTAGTAGTAGAAAACAGAAGGGAATGTGACCGATTCAGAAGACATTAGGACAACAGAATCAACAGGACCAAGGGGTTTCCTGCAGGTGAAGGGAAAAAAAAATGCTTATTCTAAGTTCTAAGGCTGAGCACTTAGAGAAATGTCTATCCTCTTTTGAAAAAAAAAATTAAAAATGCAGAGCTGGATTAATTTAAAAATATATTAGAAGGTCTTTTTTGTTTTTTTCTTTCCTTGTTGGATTTTAAAAGGTTAGTTACTATGGGACCCCATTCACTGAATTTTTTTTTATTAATGATAATGAAGTGTAATTTTCAAGTGACAATGAATAGAAATCCCTAGGGACCTTGTGAAAAAAAAAAAAAAGATTCCTGTACCCTGATGTCATAGATTCTAATTTGTAAATTAAGCTAGGGCTCTGGAAACCTGTGTTCGAAACAGAACAGAATAAATCCTCAGATGATTCTTATATGCAGCCAGCTGTGGGAAACACAATCAGAATATCTCTGCCTTTGGCTAGTTAAGCATCTCAAAACCGTTGAGGAATTTTAAGTACGAAGGACCCTGAATTATATGAAATGAGTAATAACACCAAAGTGGAAAAATTTCAGGATTAAAACATAATTTTGAAAGAAAAATAAATAGATTTATCTTGACATACACGGAAGTTTAATTTAATTTAGTTTTCATTAGTTTTTATTTTTAATTTGGAGGTAAAACCTGTTTGCCCTTAATTTCCTTTGTAGTCTTAAATACTTGTTCTGTAAATGAATATAGGCTTTTTAGTCAAAATTGAGTGAAATAGCTGGAGGCAATTTTTCTTTTTCTGTTGCATAAAGGTATTGGTTCATTAAATTGTCATTTGAGTAACTGTTATTATTTAATATTTATTGAGTACCGACAATATCTTAGGTACTGACAAACTATAGCCATTTCACAGCAGGTATAATATAGTTCTTCTTCTTATTCATGCTCCAATTTAAATGTCATCATCCTTTCTCTGATAAGCCATAAAATTCTCCTGTTTGTGTTTACTCTAAATTTTTCAGGCCTTGTATCCTATTTATATTGGCCCTCAAAAACTTTACACTTTAAAATAAGATGATGTGAAAATGGAATAAAACCACCTTTTAATTTCTTGGAACATGGGATAAAATATTAGGGAAACCAGGGCAATTAGAAAAGGCATTAAGAACAAATTATATTCATTAAATCCCTTGGCATTATTCCAAATGGAAATTCTTTTGAGAAGCGAAATCAATGTGATTATAACCCAAGAATGAAGAACAGTAGGATGAATCCAGGGGAAATATTAAACTACAGAATGCTGAAACATGCATAAAAGGGTTGGTTTAAGAAGTACTTCTCATGTCCACTGGCCACATGCACTTAGATATTCAAGTTTACCAACGTCTTTTGCTTTGGAAATTAACCAAAATTCTACCACACATTGTCCTGTTTGGCTAACACACGTGAGTCTATGGAGCAAGGAACTTGAAAAGGCTCTCAGCTTTCAGCAAAAACTGACAGGAATGTGACAAGAGCAGTTAAATGCATGAAAGTAGAAAATGACCCATACTCACCTCAGAGCTATTTCAAGCTTTCCAAGCATACATCCAAAATTACACCTATTGATCTTTATTTTCAGGGATAGAAGACACAAGTGTTCAGGAACTCCTTAAAATGTGTAGAGTTATAGTAAACAACATCTTCTAGACAGAATTTCTTTTTGAATAGAGTTCCTAAAGTGGACCAGGAGGCATCTCCCCCTCTGACAATATGGACAGGCAGATAGGTGCTGTGTTACATGGTTGCCACTGGTCATTAGTTTTCCGGTCAGGATGACCAAGTGGACTGATCCCAGTCTGAAAGGCCTGGCCACAGTCAAGTTCCTAAAATTAGCATCCTCTTTGACTTGCCTATTCACCTGAGATCTAGAAGTTAAACTATAGCACAGTGGTCTGAGCATACAAAGCAGGGCCCCTGCCCATTTCTAGACATGTTGGAGGCTTAGAGATGATTATTTTTTGACTAAAGGAAGGTCAAGACTATCCCAAATTGAATCAGAATGAAATTATATGACTTTACTCTTAAGACTACAGGACCAAGATTTGACACGCTATGGAGAAGAAAGGGCAAAGTAAAGCTGATGGGACCATTTTTTTATGGCAGGGTGACAAAGAACAGCAAGGAGTGAGAGGAGCATTCTCTTAATGCCTGCAGAATTCAGCAGCACTGCTCTGTGGGCCTTCAGAAAAGCAGCCTTCTCCCAGAAGCTGCATCAGTGGCAGAGAAAGGGGACTCCTTCCAAAAGGTTAATGGCAACAGCTTGTGAGCCACCAGAATGGACAATATGAAGCAAAACTGTGTGTGATCACTTGTACATCACCCCTGAGTGTTTCCGTACACAGCCAGAATGAGTTGGTGGGGAAAGAGTGGTCTTTACTAAGAGATGGGATAAAAAGAATGCGACATTTTTAATTACTACCTAGAGGAGGTGAGGTGCAGGATCATTCAGATTGTGATTTTGTGGATGTCATCTGATAATGTAGCAGTAGTGTAGTAGTAGTAGTAGTAGTAGTAGTAGTAGTAGTAGTACTTTCCCATCATTTTCAAATAAACTTTTTTATTTTGGAGTAATTTTAGTACAAAGTTCTGATATACTTGTCATACAGCTTTCCATAATGTTAACATCTTACATAACTATTTGTCAAAATTAAGAAAATAACATTGGCACATAACTATTAATAGGCCCTGTTCAGATATCAGTAGTTTTTCCACTAATGCCCTTTTACTGTTCAAGGACCGAGTTCACAGCAGCACATGGCATTGAGCATTATATTTTTTTAAATTACAGAGTAATTAATTCAAAAATATGTACTCTGTATTTAAATGGTGTGCAAGACAATCATTGCCTTCAAGGATGTCACAGTTTAATAGAAAAAGCAAAAAGAGAAGTGGCAATTGCAGTATATCATGATTAATGCTGTGAGAGTAGGAGGCACAGTGGCCCTGGAAGCACAGAAAGAAGGCTAAGATAATTTGGGGAAGGTGACACTTTCTCTGAGCTCCCCAAAGGGAGCTAAAAGTTAGAAGACAGTTGGCTGAAGATGGAAGGAGCAGTTCCACACAGAGGAAGCATATTTTCTGTGAATAAGTGTTTTTAAAATTTATTAAATTGCATACACAAATGGCTTTCAAAATCTGCTTTTGTTCAATTTTCCATAAAACATTATCTGTTTCATCCTCTTACAATTCTGAAAACACTTAAAAAAAATCAGTCACTAAATGTGGAATAGGTGGTAAATTCATTGGCGTTGACATTCCCTAGCCTGATTTATCTTACTCATGTTTAGTGTTGGATGCATAATGAGTGACATCAACACTCAACCCTCTGTTTTAATATAGGTTTGTATATGTTAATGCTAATAATTGATCACAACTGATTTAAATCGTAAACCTCTAGGAAATAATAAGATATTATCTCCAAATGTCTGATTAATTCCATATACCAATGGTCTTTCAATAAAGACTACTTAAGTGACTATTTTTCCTTTGGTAAATCTGGGAAACAGGAGATAATGCATGCATACATGTGTAAGTTTTGGAGAGAGATTACGTTCTTTATTTTCTTTTGAGAAAGTGTTGTGCTGATAATGATACGATGGGAGAAGATAGAATCTGAGCTACTGAAACTATAATTAAATATTAAATAGAGCCATGACATTTTCAGTTTAAGCAGGTACCCAGCTAGCAATACCTGAATTTCTTCCAACTCCCCATTAAAATGCCAATGAAGATACCCCATGTAATGCTTATAAAGCTCTGAACCAAATCATTCCTGAAATGGTCTTCTAGTTGAAAGAAAACACATGCACATAGACCTACACATATATTTCACATCTCAGAAGGTAGCCTTCAACTAAAACCCTTTACATGTGTTTCCTGATGACTACAAACACAGACCTCAATATTTCTCATTTCTCCTCCTTTTTGCCTTCACGTACCCCAACTGTTCTATCAGAAATTCATCTCCTCAACCAAAAGAATTTTATTTAACTGTCAACAAGTGTAAAGCATCTCAGCTTTTAGCCTACTTTTAAGCTAAAAAGTTAGCCTCCACAGTTTCACGTATGATGACAAAAGATGGGGGACTTCCTGAGTGAGAGATAAAGAACACTCTGTCACTTATAGCTACAGTAATAGCCAAAGTGTCCACGTTACTGTGCGTATTTCCCAAGTCCCAATTTTAAAGAGGTTATGCAAAGAATGCCAAGTAAGAAACCAGTGAATTGCATTATAGGAGAGGAAAAATGAACTTAGGGAACTAAACTGGTTTATAACACATACCTGCCCTTTGTTCCAGAGACTTTATCTCTATTTAGCTAGACAT